>NC_053490.1:126377132-127832132 GCF_905171775.1 Rana temporaria | reverse complement strand
AATGTCGCAGTCACGAAAAAAATTGCTGATCGCCGCCATTAGTAGTAAAAAAAAAAAATTTATAAAAATGCAATAAAACTATCCCCTATTTTGTAAACGCTATAAATTTTGCGCAAACCAATCGATAAACGCTTATTGCGATTTTTTTTACTAAAAATAGGTAGAAGAATACGTATCGGCCTAAACTGAGGAAAAAAAATGTTTTTATATATGTTTTTGGGGGATATTTATTATAACAAAAAGTAAAAAATATTGCATTTTTTTCAAAATTGTCGCTCTATTTTTGTTTATAGCGCAAAAACTAAAAACCGCAGATGTGATCAAATACCACCAAAAGAAAGCTCTATTTGTGGGGAAAAAAGGACGCCAATTTTGTTTGGGAGCCACGTCGCACGACCGCGCAATCGTCTGTTAAAGCGACGCAGTCCCGAACTGTAAAAACACCTTGGGTCTTTAGGCTGCATATTGGTCCGGGGCTTAACTGGTTAAAGGGACATGTTTAAAAAAAAAAAAAAAAAAAATTTCGATTTTTTTTTTTTTTTTTATATATTTTTTTTTTACTGCCTGGGGAGGGGGGGCGGCGCCCGGGCGCCCCCTATGGACGGGCCGCCACTGGTTTCTAGGTAAAGAGTAGGAGGGGAGATTATCTGTTAAGAGCCTTAGGGGAGTTTAAAGTCATTTATTTTTTCCATTTTGGATAGAATAAGGGAGAGTTAAAACCCCTGTCAGTTTTTTGCCACCTGCGACCCATTGGGGAAATTTTCCTTCACTTCATATCTATAGCCAACACAAATGAATAAAGTTAAAATCCCTAAAAAGTGAGGGGAACCTAGGTCACCAGAACCAGTATCCTCATTGGAAGATTATCCCTCTGTTCCTGTGCTCCTGTAAGCCAGAATTAGAGATTTTCACTTTCACCCTTGGTGATAACGGTACACAGGACAAATGGAAAGGGTAAGTATCCCTAACGGGCACGCAGACAACAATGAAACCCTTTTAAATGTTTTACTCCGTCTTCACTCTATCCTAAATAAAAAAAAAGTTGCCTTGGTTGTAATTTAGGTGGAATAAAGTAATATCAAAGTAGAGCTCAGCTCTCCCATCTGTATACCCATCATGGACCAAAGCCATTTTTACATTTTAGCTACGGGTTGTTTGATTCGTCAATAACTTTGTCATTACTTACCCATATGTCACTGCCTACCTCCAGGTCTATGGCACGCACATCAATATACACTTATTGGGATTTTTCTTTTGTTTTATCAAAAACATGTAGAAGAATACATTTTGCCCAAAATTGATAAAATAATGAGATTTTTTTATTTATTTTTATTGGATATGTTTTAGAGCAGAAAGTAAAACATCTTGTTTTTGTTAAAAAAAAACCAGTGGTGATTAAATACCACCAAAAGCAAACATTATTCAATTGTCTATGCAATCTGTAGACTAATGGTGCTAAAAAATAAAAATAAGATTTTGCCCCCTTCATTATATATATATATATATAAAATCAGTGTTCGTTTTAAATCAGAAAGTTCACATTTTACAAATAAGTGTTAAAGGGCCGTGAAAGAATTGTTTCATAGGATGGTTAAGTGTTCAGGTAGGAGAAAGATATATTTTGGGAGTCTTGTTAACGTAAAGCCTCGTACACACGATCAGTCCATCCGATGAGAACGGTCTGAAGGACCTTTGTCATAGGTTAACCGATGAAGCTGACTGATGGTCCGTCGTGCCTACACACCATCGGTTAAAAAAATGATTGTGTCAGAACGCGGTGACGTAAAACACAACGACGTGCTGAAAAAAACGAAGTTCAATGCTTCCAAGCATGCGTCAACTTGATTCTGAGCATGTGTGGATTTTTAACCGATGGTTGTGCCTACTAACAAACGTTTTTTTCCCATCGGTTAGAAATCCATCGGTTAAATTTAAAACAAGTTGGCTTTTTTTTAACCGATGGTTAAATAACCTATGGGGCCCACACACGATCAGTTTGGACCGATGAAAACGGTCCATCAGACCGTTGTCCTCTGGTTAACCTATCGTGTGTACGAGGCCTAAGGCCCCGTACACATGACCGGATCTGTCCGTTGGGATTTATCCGCGGATCAGTTCCAGCAGACAAATCCGGTCGTGTGTACGGCCTTGCAGACATTTTTCGGCGGACATTTGTCCAGCCGACCGGTTTTCAAGCGGATAAAAATTTCTTAGCATGCTAAGAAATCTATCCGCTGGAAACGGAAGAGGAAAGAATTTCCACCGCTCCAGGTGAGGCTTGTGGACATACAAGAACGGTCGGATTACCCAGGTGCCGGAAATGCACGTAGCAAATGAAATTGAAGGAAGGAAGATGGACAGCCGCACTCCGAAATGACTTAAAAAAAAAAAGTTGTCTTTATTCACTCTTGAACTAGTGCTTAGTCATGGCTGCACAGGGCTCACGGGGACGGATCTCATCTACATCTCTACAGAGATCTGAGACCTACGTCAATTTCAATCCTAAGAAAAGTACAGCAGTTGCTAACTATCTGCAAAGGATAATTTTAGCAGGACTACCCTGGGCTATATTACATTGACCACTCCTGACAGTTTGGGAAAAAGTGTCATGAGTTGTAACTAATTCAAATAATAAGCTATGAAAATAGCACTCAGATAGGCTATGCTGTTATCATGGTGAGCATAACTTTCCAGTAAAGTAAAATGTAAGTGGGATTTCTGTGGGCTTTCTTTTAAACAACGCCTCATCACCGCCTCCATAATTCCATGAATAAACAATTGGGTGGATTCCAGTGCTCAGCTGCCTTCTTTTACATTCAATGAACAATGGATTATTCACTTGCAACCAACAGTTGCTTTAGGCATTCATCATACATTATTCTTTTGAATTTTTTGTTCTTTATAACTGTAAGCCCGTATTTTTATACTGACTATTGTAAGATTCTAGCCAAGCTAGTAGCTTCACAAAGTCGTTTCTAATCCACAAAATATAACTGTTATTATTTATAAGATATAGCACTATAGATTGCTGGTCCAGTGAATATTCAATAGTTTTTTGGATTAGGAAGATTTTTTTAGGGCTTTATAGGATTGTTTTGTTTTTCTCTATAGCATCTACAGGTTGATCCTCCTGATCCTGAAAGTTAATGTTTTTCAGTTATTTTCATTTCTCGTTGAAATCAATAGACAGGTCCCTTTTCAACCTTATAAGCTATGAAAGAGTATACGGTAACTGAAAAGGTGGATTTAATAAAGTGGTCCATTGAAATAATGATAGCCAGTTAGATCAGCAGTCAAACCTAGTGTCAATCGCCAGCATTGTGTCCACCATTAAACAATAGAAATGTATGAAGGACAAATTCTTAGCCCAATCAATAGGCCAATAGTGTAAATGTAATTATTACTACTGTTTTACTGTTTCATAAGGGGTATACGTGTGCAGGAGTTGAAGTGCTTAAAGCCCAACTCCAAGAAAATAAAAAAATGCATCCTTGCTGTGGGCCCCTCCTATACACCGACCCCCACAACCATACATACTGCAAGGTTTAATTGCTCATAATCTTTAGGGGGTTTCAAAACAGGCTCTATCTCCCACTTGATTTCTCGCTCTGTCCAGCTCCAGTGCTCTCCTCCTCTGGCTAAAGTTTTGGTCTTCGGTCGGAGCCTCAGCATCACATACAATACAGGGAACTTAACCCTGTATAGTACACTGAGGAGGCTGGAGTGCACCAGGAACCCTTTGCAGGTGTTATGGCCTAATTAGCTGATTAGAGTGGGACACTTTGGGCCAGATTCAGGTACAAATGCGGCGGCGTAACGTATCGTCTTTACATTACAACGCCGCAAGTTTTCCTCGTAAGTGTTTGATTCACAAAGCACTTGAGTATAAACTTGCGGCGGAGTAACGTAAAGACGTCCGGCGCAAGCCCGCCTAATTCAAATGGGGCGTGTACCATTTAAATTAGGCGCGCTCCCGCGCCGAACGTTCTGCGCATGCTCCGTTAGGAAATTTCCCGACGTGCTTTGCGCAAAATTACGGCGCCCCGACGTGTTTGTGAATGGCGACGTGCGTAACGTACTTGCGCAAAAATTTTTTTTTTTTTAAATTTGACGCGGGAACGACGGCCATACTTTAACATGGCTCGTCTAAAGTTAAGCCATGAAAAAGCAGGCTTAACTTTGCGATGGGAAAAAACGACGAGCGACGACGTAACGCACGCGAATACCTTCGTTGATCACCGTAAAAGATAATTTGCATCCCCAACGCTGGAAAACGACACAAACTCCACCCAGCGGCGGCGGAAGTATTGCAGCCTAAGATCCGAAGGCGTACGAAGCCCTAAGCCTGTCGGATCTTAGCCAAATGCCGTTGTATCTTGTTTGTGAATCACAAATTAAGATACGACGCGGCAAATTTGAAAATACGCCGGAGTATCAGTAGATACTCCGGCGTATTTCTTCTGTGAATCTGGCCCTTTGAGCCTAGAATATTACACCTATACAGGGAACTTAACCCTGTATAGTACACTGAGGAGGCTGGAGTGCACCAGAGCCAGTTGCAGCTTACAGAGCAGGCTACAAGGGGCTGGTCGCAGTGTTGATGGGAGCTGGTTGGAGCGAGGGGTCAGGTAAGTATTTACTCCTTAATACTCTACCACTAGACTAAACAAACACTGACCCCTTGCAGTGCACTGTAAGGGCAGATTTATTTTTGCTGGGCTTTAAAATACTGTTCATGAATGACACTGAGCCAGATAAGACATGTCAGCTGCATGATAACTACAGTTTTATCTTAAACAAACTTTATTAGGGGTAATTTAACCCCTTCACGCTGACAGTATGCATATAAGGCATATATGCCTTAAAAAAGTATTTATACCCCTTGGAATTTTCCACATTTTGTCATGTTACAACCAAAAACATAAATGTATTTTATCTGGATTTTAGATAGACCAACACAAAGTGGCACATCATTGGAGAGTGGAAGGAAAATGATAAATGATTTTTAATTTTTTTTACAAATAAATATCTGAAAAATCTGGCGTTCATTTGTATTCAGCCTCCTTTACTCTAATAGCCCTAACTAAAATCTAGTGCATGGCATTGTATGTGGCCTCAGTGGACTGGGCTTTTTTTCTGTGGGGCCACATATATGCGTATCTGTTCTTTGCTGGAAGCGCACTGCACAGCACGCTCCCAGCACAGAGACTGGGGTCTCTGCGGGAGCCCTGGATCCTGTACTAATGATCAGGACCTGGAGCTCCAGGTTTTGGGTCACCTGATCACTGTGATAGCCTTGAATTTTTTTGTGCATGGGCATTAGAAGAGGCTTCCTTCGTGGACGACACCCATGCATGCCATTCCTCTGCAGTGTACACCGCATTGTGTCATGGGAAACAATCACCCCAGTTTCCCTTTCTACTAAACTATAATTAAGCACAGAGTATGGAGTGAAATGCATTAGCTGTATTATACGCTGTATCTCCTTCCCTCTTTTGCTGTTTGGAGTGTTGTGTGTTTTGGACTCAATAAAGGTGATTTTTTCGATGTGCGGCCAACCAGACATTTCTTCATACCAGATCATTGGCTTTCTACTTCTTAAGCTAACTGCAGTGAACTTGCATGGTGATTTTCTTCAACCCTTCTCAGCAGAAGATGCTCCTGTCGAGGTGGTAACTTCCGTGGATGGGCTGGACGTCTCTGTGAGATGTTTGCAGTTCCATCTAAATTTTTGTACCTCTTTTGCTACAGTATTCTAAATGATAAGTAAAGCTTTGCTGATCTTCTTTTAGTCTTCACCTTTCTTGTGTAAATAATTTATTTTCCTTCTCAGGCCTTGTGACATTTCTCTTCCACGTGGTGCCATTGTTGACAGCATGACATGGGAAGGGGTTTTCTTTGTTAAAGCGGAGTTCCACCCAAAAATGGAACTTCCGCTTTTCGGATTCCTCCCCACCTCCGGTGTCACATTTGGCATCCGTGGCGATCTATGCCATGTCCGGCCCCTCCTCCACCCCCCGCTGTCTTCTGGGAGACACACAGGTCCCAAAAGACAGCAGGGACCAGTGAGATAGCGCAGCGCGACTCGCGCATGTGCAATAGGGAACCAGGAAGTGAAGCCGCAAGGCTTCACCTCCTGATTCCCTTACCAAAGATGACGGCGCCTCCACCCGAGAGCAGAGGGACAGATCGGCTTTGGGTGCCGACATCGTGGGCGCCCTGGACAGGTAAGTGTTCATATATTAAAAGTTAGCAGCTGCAGTATTTGTAGCAGCTGGCTTTTAATTTTTTTTTTTTCGGCGGAACTCTGCTTTAAGTAACACCTTTTTAAAAATAACAGTCTGCTGGACACATGTTTAATTAATAATTACACTCACCTATAGTTGAATTCTTGTTCATTAGGATTTTGTTGTCTAAAATTTTTTTTGTTCCTAAGACTTTCATCAGGGTGTATTAATTTTTGCAACATGGTCTTGAATAAATTTGTTAGGAAAAAACTTTTTTGTGTGTGCAAATTAACAAATCTTGCCCCGCATTTGTGGGACTATTTTGTACTATAGTGTCCCATAGAAAATGTTGATTCTGAAAATAAAGTACCAGTAAATGTTTTCTGACAAATCTGTTGGGGTGTACTAATTTATGCTGAGCACTATAGCTGAGCGCCAGGGTTAGTATTTGTGTCAAGTGCAGGTCAAAGTTCAGGGTCAGTATATACTAATATTTTTTAAATAAGTATTAGTGTCAGTTAGTGTCGGTTTGTTTTAGGTAGTATAAACTATTGTTTCTGGGCTGTACTATGGATACAAACAACAAATAATATGCACATATGTGGTATCGCTGTGATATATACAGCTAAATTTAAAACAAAATGATTTTTGTTTTGCAATTTTGGGCCAGTTTTCCTTTGATAATATAAAAAAAAACAGGAGATATCCATCACCATTTACCACCAAATTAAAGCCCAATTTGTCCTGAAAAAAACACAGTATGATCTTCTTGGATGCACAAAGTAGTTGTGATGATACAGTGTGTAGGGTTTTACTAACACATGTCAAATATGTTATAAAGTATAGATTATCTATCGCAGCCCTCAAAAAATCCACTCGCCTGCTCGCATTTTTCTAGTGGATTTTGAGAGGGGGCAAGTGTGGGCTGCCTGGGAGTGGGGGGGGGGCAAGCACCGCCGTCGGCCCGGGTTGTATTGCCTTTGTCCCAGCGATCATAGGGGAAGAAAGCGGAGAGCCGCAGCCACTGCCTGGCTGATTAGAGCGCTGGGGAACATAACAGCTTTCAATACAATAGCTGTTAGACAGAACACCGTCCAATTCTGGGATGGTGATCTGTCTATCAAAGTTCCCCGGACAAGGGGGAGGGGCTGTATATGGCGCTGCACGGCAGGGAAACACACAGCTATTGTAATGAAAGCTGTTATGTTCCCCAGTGCTCTAATTAGCCAGGCGGCGGTGGCGGCTCTCCCCTCTCATCCCCTACGATCACTGGAACACAGGCTGAAACTGGGGGAAGGAACACAGGCTGAAACTGGGGGGCACAGGCTGAAACTGGGGGACGGGGACACAGGCTGAAACTGGGGGGGGGGCACAGGCTGAAACTGGGGGGGGAACACAGGCTGAAAGTGGGGGGGGGGAACACAGGCTGAAACTGGGGGGGGGACACAGGCTGAAACTGGGGGGGGGGGGACACAGGGTGAAACTGGGGGGGGGACACAGGCTGAAACTGGGTGGGAACAACACAGGCTGAAACTGGGGGGGGGACACAGGCTGAAACTGGGGACACATGCTGCACTGAGGACTGGGACACAGGCTGCATTGGCGGACACAGGCTGCATTGGCGGACACGGGCTGCATTGGCGGACACGGGCTGCATTGACAGACATGGGCAGGCTGCATTGGCGGACAGGGGTAGGCTGCATTTTTGGGTATGGATAAAGTTGTTGTTAATATTTTTATAACTTAATTCTGCATAGAACATTTAAATGTTATTTTATGAGATAATATATGAGGGCGTGTTTAGGGGCGGGATTAGGGGCAGGGCAGTGTAGGGGTTGGGCGGGGCAACTGGTGGCGAGTAACCCTTGAGGCCTGGCTAGTAACTCAGGAGTTAAAATTTTGAGCCCTGATCTATCGTATTGTGCCTTGGGGTAGGGGAGGAGCTGGAAACACTGTCAGCTTGTTGTTGACTGCTTTACCTACAAATAAAGGGGAACACAAAAGCACAAGTATTATCAATATAGTAATAGAAAAATTATTTTTATGGCACGAGGCCATGCTTTAAAATTGAGAAGTATGGTGAATGGTGATGGCTGTAAGGTATGTGCCACAGAAGGTCACGTAGGCTTGCTGAGACTGCCATGAGTCAAGGCAGCTGGCGGATCCAGACTTCGGTAGTCAGGATGCCTTGACTGATCCTGGTGACGTCAGTGGAGTGTGGAATTCAGTCCGCTCTCTGCTGAAAACCGGTCACAGGAGTGCAAAACGATTTTCACTCCTGTGACCCATAGGAAAAGCCCAGCCTAAAAAGTTCAGGCTGGACCTTTCTAGGGCCGAAACGACTAATCTATTAATAGACAACTAATCGATTATGAAATTAATCAATTACAATTTTCATAATCGATTAATCGGCCAGTAACATAAAGGGGTTAAAACAACTAAAATTAGCCCTTTATAGTACTAAAAAGCAAATCCTTACTGTAAATATTACTTTTAATGAACCCCTTACAGTAGCGATTATTTGCTCTTTTTGTACTTATTTTAGTTTTTTTTTAACCCCATTATGTTACTAAACATCTAAGGCCTGGGGTCACACCTCTCTGTTTTTGATGCTTTTTGCAGAAACACACTACAGTTCAGTTACATGTTTTCCTATGGGACACGTTCACATCCATGATTTTATTTCAGCTGCTGCGTATTTGGAAAGGGCAAGGACTTTTTAATGCAAAACGGTGCTATTTTTTTTTGGTTCAATATACTTCAATGGAGAAGCTGCAGAAAAGCAATAATGTAATGTGTTTTTGCGGCAATTTGTGTTTTGTAATCTGCCCAACAACAAATTTGCCCAAATTTTTTATTAAATGTACATTTTTTTTTTAAAGGCTATTATCTGATTATTCGATTAATCGAAACAATAATTGGCCAACTAATCGATTATGAAAATAATCGTTAATTGCAGCCCTAGACCTTTCCTTTAATAGAAGGATCAAGCTGCCATTGTCTGATTAGCAATTTCTAATCTATTTTTACCTCTACCCTGCCCCTAAGTCTGTCCCTAAACATGCCCCGTAAATTATCGAATGAAATTACACTGTTAAATGTTTTATGCAGAATTAAGTTCCAAAAAGAAATCTTAACAATTTTAACAATTGTAGCGCTCACCCCCGAAGGAGCCGCTGAATTATCGGGTCTTCTGTCTCACCTCTGTGACACACCACAAACAATGAATCCACAGCACACCAGCCCACCTTGTGAAGTTTTATAACAGATTTAATGACTGTGGGATAGAGCAAAAGCCCTTAATGTCTCCCCACTCTAATATAATACAACTAATAACAGAATGAGATAATACGTTTAGATTGAATGCGATGAACAGTAATATATCTATATACTTAGCAGTATCGACCCCACCCTAAACTACTGGCCAGTAGTACTGTCCTAGGCTAGCCAACGTTGGGGCCCTGGATGTATGACAGATGTAGGAAATACACTTGTTGCAATGGCCAAAGGCCGCTCACCACTTCCAATGTCTCTTTGGGGAAGGAGGATGGTTGTCTGCGGAAGCGAGTGTCCCTCTTTCCTCAGACCGACGTCTGTGAAATGGATGCAGTCTTTTAAAGCCTCCGGCAGGACATCTCAGATCTTCTAGGGGCCGTCTGGGGAATCTGGCAATAACCTCCGTCAGCTGTACTCACTCAGTTGGGCAGGCTGGATTACTCCGGTGGCTGGATCGGCCCTGCGACCAGGCCTCAGTTCGATCGCTCAAAACACAGTCTCTCTCTGTTTCAGTAGACGAACATCAGTCTCTCCAAGAACTATTGCATAGAGCCTGTGTCTCAGTGGCAAACACACAGCTCTGACACAAGCTGTCTTAAATCACTCTGTGATGCAGATCTGTGTTCCCTGGTCACTGTTCCAGACTCCCTCTCCTCACTACTTCCTCCTGACTCCCCTCTCTCCTGGAACTTCCTGTCTCAAAGCCTCCTGGGAAATGCAGTTATCCAGCCCCTTGCTGTAGAAATGTATCTCTATGTCTGTTCTGTACTGCAGCCTCCAAATATGTGCTCTCTGGCTCCACCTGCTGCAATATATATATATATATATATATATCTACATCCTCTTAAATGGCTGAAAATCACAACAGGGCTACATTCTCCCCCTACTTAAAGTCTTTGGGGTCCCCCCCAAAGGGTAAACTGTATTTGTAAGTTCTACAGACAATATATACAGTATGAAAGGCACATATAAAGTTTATACTAGACCATCTGAATACCTTTACTGTGCATAGATAGATGCAGTCTATGACAACGTCTAGCAAGTGGAGGGGGCAGAGGAACACTCCACCAAGGTGTGCTGATGGTCGGGATTGGACACAAGTCCTTTGATACCTCTGTGGTTAGGGTGGACACTTTGGGTGATCTGCGTACAGTAGTGATAGCTTCCTCTGTGCTGTTCCCTGGTGAGTCATAAGTGAGTCTCTGAGGAGGTCGCACCAGTCGTTTGGACCTTGATTCTAGAAACCCGGATGGGCCTTCATCTGCTGAGTCCTCTTCTACTTGCTGTGTTAACTGAGGGAATTCAGTTTCCTTTTCAACTGGCTCAACAGGGGTATCTTCTAGCACTGAGGTTTCCGGCAAGAGACTTTCCACTTGAGAGGGTACAGAATTATCCTCGTTTGCTTGAGGCACAAATTCAGGGGCATCTGGTCTCAGATTGCTCAAATCCGGCTCAGGAGTCATAATAGTTGGTTCAGATGGCCACATCCAACTCGGACACACATCTTCCTCATCGCTGTCGTCCTCACTTTCTCTTGTAGAAGGTGGCTGTTGGGACCGAGTAACAGGTGCTTGACGGGAAGTGGATGGAATGGGTGAAGGAGACTCATCTCTATCTGGTACCCGCACAGCTTCATTCAGAGGTAGGAGATGATTCCGATGCCAATTCTTCAGTGGCCCGGTCTTTCCCTCTGGTCGAATCTGGTACACTGGCAGGCCAGGCAATTGTTTACAGACGATGTAGATCTGAGAACTCCATCTATCAGCTAGTTTGTGTCTGGCCGAAGCACCCAAATTTCTTAATAGAACTCGATCACCTGGCTGTAAATCCTGTACCCGAACCCTCAAGTCATAGTTCCGTTTGTTTCTTTGTTCTCTACTCCCGGATGTCAAACGGGCCTTCTCAAATGCAGAAGCCAGGTTTCTCCTCAGTCTATCCACATAACCCTGGTGAGAGGCAATAGACGTCTGGTCAAGGGAGAGGCCAAAAGCTAAATCTACTGGTAATCGGGCTTCTCTTCCAAACATGAGGCGGTACGGTGAGTATCCTGTAACATCACTTTCTGTGCTATTGTAAGCATGCACAATGGTAGAGATATGCCCACTCCAGTGCTGTTTCTCCCTGATCGACAGTGTTCCCAACATATTGAGCAGAGTCCGATTGAATCTCTCCGGTTGTGCATCACCCTGGGGGTGATAGGGGGAGGTTCTTGACTTCTGAATCCCCAATAGATCCAAGAGCTGCCTGACGAGTCGACTTTCAAAGTCTCTGCCTTGATCAGAATGGATCCTCTGAGGTAGACCATAATGAACAAAGAACTTTTCTACTAGGACTTTGGCTACAGTAGGAGCACGTTGATCTTTGGTTGGAAAAGCTTGAGCATAACGGGTAAAGTGGTCTGTCACCACTAGGATATTTCCCTGTCCACTAGTGTCAGGCTCTAAGCACAGGAAGTCAATACACACCAGGTCCATAGGCCCTTGACTCTGTAGATGGCTCATTGGAGCAGTCCTAGAAGGTAAAGTTTTCCTCTGGATACATCTTAGACAGGAATGGCAGTAGCTTTCAACTTCGGTTCTCATGCAGGGCCAATAGAATCTGTCTCGGACCAGTTTAAAAGTTCTCTCTGCTCCTAAGTGACCATGGTCATCATGCAAAGCTTTCAGCACATTTTCTCTATGCTTCTCTGGGAGGAACAACTGCTGCTTTTCTTCTAAGTCATCCGAGGGGCCCCTTCGGTAGACCACCCCGTCTAGCAGTTTCAACCGTTCCCACTCTTTGTGGACCAGACGAGCCTCTTTTGGTGAATCAGTTAGTAGGAGCCCTCTTTGACCCGCTTTCATTGCTCTCAGAGTTAACCCGATCAAAGGATCTTCAGCCTGATCTACTCTCAGGTCCTTCTTCGTGAAAGTAGGCAGGCCCTCACTCCTCAGCTGTGTAGGGTTACAATACATTTTAGGGACACCGGCAGCCATGACTCCTATGGCCTCTGCTCCAATCATTCCTTTGGTTCGGCACTCCACCCCTTGGCATAGGGCTTGAACTCCATCTGGAGTCAAATGAGTCCACTCTGTTTCTGGGACCCCTGTGCTATAGGGTCTCCTGGATAAGGCATCCGCGTCTTGGTTATTGACCCCAGGGCGATATTTGAGGCTGAAGCGGAATCCTGACAGGGCAGCCAACCACCGGTGCCCAGTGGCATCCAGTTTGGCCGTAGTGAGAATGTAAGTAAGTGGGTTGTTGTCAGTTCTGACCACGAAATTGGCCCCGTACAGGTAGTCTTTTAGTTTGTCCACCACTGTCCACTTCAAGGCCAGGAACTCCAACTTGTGAGTGGGGTAATTCTTTTCAGAAGGGGTGAGACCCCGACTCACATATGCCACCGGTCTCAGGAGGCCATCATATTCCTGGTATAGTACTCCTCCTAGCCCTTCTCTGCTAGCATCCACATGTAGTTCATAAGGCTTGGCAGGATCAGCGTAGGCAAGGACAGGAGCCTGTGTTAGACTTCCTTTCAATTGGAGGAAAGCTTTTTCACATTGGTCGGTCCATTCCTCCTGGATTGATTCACGAGGCTTCCTAGTTCCGTGGGCTGATGAACCCGGCTCAAAGGACATTGATTCATCTTCTGCTCCTTCCATTCTTAGAAGCGTGTTCAGAGGCTGAGCTATCTTGGCAAACCCCTCTACGAACCTCCTATAGTATGAGCAGAATCCTAGGAAGGACCGGAGTTCAGTAATATTACGAGGTCTCGGCCATGAAGCCACAGCTTCCAACTTCTTAGGATCAGTTGATATGCCTTCTGCTGAAACAACATGTCCCAGGTACGTGACTGAAGGCAGACAGAACTGACACTTCTCTAAGGAAAGTTTCAATCCTTCTTCATGCAGCCGCTTCAAGACCTTTTCCAACCGCTGCTCATGTTCTTCCAGTGTTCTTCCGAAGACTATTAGGTCATCTAGATACACTAGTACCTCGATCAGGTGCATGTCTCCCACCGTCTTTTCCATTAGTCGTTGGAAAGTTGCTGGGGCTCCTGTGAGGCCTTGGGGCATTCTATTAAACTCAAAGAATCCCAGTGGACAGATGAAAGCAGTCTTCTCTTTATCTTCAGGATGCATGGGTATCTGGTGATATCCACTTCGCAGGTCAAGTACACTAAACCACTTTGCTCCTGACAGACACTGTAAGGCATCTTCTATTCGAGGAGTAGTGTATTGGTCGGGAATGGTTCTTTGGTTGAGTGTGCGGTAGTCTATGCACAAACGGATGGAACCGTTTTTCTTGCGAACTACCACGATGGGTGAGGCATAAGGACTCCTGGATTCTTGGATTATCCTGGTCCTTTTCAATTCAGCCAGCTGTTCCCTTAGGTCATCTAGATCTCCCAATGGGACTCGCCGTGACCTTTCTCGAAAGGGCTTGTCATCTTGGAGGCGAACGCGGTGCTGAGTGCTCCTAGCACACCCCACATCAAACTCATCCTTGGAGAATAAATCTTGCCACTTGAGGAGCTGAGACTGAATTCGCTTCTTCCACTCAGGCGAGACAGGGGCATCTTTAGGATAGAATCGTTCAGCTGGGATCTCTCTGTCTACTCCATCTATCAATTCAGTGGGTGAGAGGGGTGTGGCAGTGGCCACTTGTCCAATCGGCATCCGTGCCTTCAAGGTCACTGGGGAGTCTGACACATTGCATACACTTACAGAGACTCTCCCACAGGCCCGCTGTAGAGCTCTGGTGGATATTATCTCAGGCACCAATTCCACTCCAGATCTCTTCATATTTCTGGGATCAGTTTCCAGGACCACATAGGGGCCTGGTTGTGACCAATTCAACTTGACTGAGGCCCGGAAACTAGTCATTTCTCCTGGCTGTAAGACCTTCTCTGCTCTTTCTAATCTCCAAAGCCGTCCCACTTCTGCAGGGGCCCTCTGTTCTTGAATAATCCGCTGGTAGATTGGCCGCAACATCGGGTGCATCTCCTCTGAAGTAGAACTCTCTTCCGTCACTAATGGAGTTATAAGGCGTCTCACCAAGTCAGTATTTGTTCCCACAATCATAGAACTTCGATTAGCTCCTGGTGGGCGGGGACATACAATGGCTAAGGCGTCACAGACCCCTGGTTGTCCAACAGTTGCCGAACTGAACTCCAGCTTCACTTGTAGACACCCATCATATGGAAGCTTCTGAGTCCCAATACCCCAGATTTCGAGATCCTCTAACTCCATCAGGAGTAGATGCTTCAAATGCTTCTGGTAGAAGTCCCGGTAAATCAGTGTTACTTGAGCACCTGAATCGAGGAGAGCCTTTGTGTAAACCCCTTCTACTTGAACTGGGATAATGGGTGAAGGGCCTATCAACTGGTCAGGGAACTTCTTCGGAGTAGTAGAAGGCATAGACCCAGTCGGCTGCACTCTAGCCCTCTTCCTCGCTTGTGGTGGTTGTTTTCTTCCCCCTTTCGGGTGTTTAGGTTGTGGGTGTGCCTTGCCTCCCTCTGACACAGGACCAGACGCCAGGGGAGGGGATCTTTTTGTCATAGCAGGTGAGGCTCTGGGTAAAGACTTGGGCCTCTTATTGGTATCCTGGGAATCAGAGCAGTCTTCAGTAGTTGGGCACCCAGTTTGCTCCCTCACTGGGGCCCTCTGTAGTTTCCCGCCGGTCGATAACTTCCTCTTGAATTCAATGGGCTCGGACAGATATTTCGGTAATGACCCACTCCTCCGCAATTATAGCAGATGTTTGACGGTTTCTTGATAGGCACCACCTGAGTAGTAGATTCAGGAACTGGTTCTGAAGTGACTTTTTCAAGGGGCGACTTGACACCTGCAGACAATAGGGTTAGCATTTGCATCAGCTGGGAAACTTGAGCCTTTAATTGCTCCACTTCTGAATTCCCATTCGACACATTGAGCGTTCGAACCTCAGCAGGAAATGAAAATCCTGAGCCCTTCTTTTTCTCCTCTAGGATAGCCTCTTCCTCCCTTACCATCTTAATGAGATCAGAGTATTGCAAAGAGGTACCCCCTTGTAAGGTCTTCAACTGGATCCAGATGGGATCGGAACTCAGAGCGCCTCTCAGGATCTGTTTCATTCTAACTTGATCCATATCCCTGGCTTCTATTCCTTTCTTTAGTACAATCTGGTATAGCATTTTGTTTAGTCGTCGAATATACTCGGAAAGCTGCTCATTTTCCCGTTGAAACATGTGTTCAAATAGGAAGATTAGATCTGTAGCTTTCTCTGTGCGCCCAAACTCATCTTGTAGCATGCGAAGATAGTCATATGCTGTACAAGACTCCTGACTGAATTTCAAATTTCGGATGGCTTCTGCTGCAACGCCTTTCAGACTTTCAGTAATGCGTTGTTTCTTTTGAGCCTCTGGAACATCCCATTCTTCCAGTGCTTGCATAGCCTGTTCCATCCAGGTTTCATACTCTTCTTCTCCAGGAGGTACAGGCTGCACTCCAGAAAAAATTCTCAACTTCCTGTAGCCATAGTTCACAGATGGCGAGGACATTTTTCTAACGCTCTCTACCAGTTTTCCTATGTCCATGAAGAAGGAAGCTGGGGGGTAGTTAGTGGTTGGTACAGAAGTGGTAGTTACTTCCACTGTGTCTGACATGGCCTGGCTTGGTCCCTCCAGACAACTTGCTGAGGTGAGTAGAGGGAATAACCGTGCTTTAACTTCTCCGGCTAGCTGGATGCTATCACCCTGGAAGCAGGTTGGGACTCCTTTCTTCCATTCTAGTAGGGCATAGGTATGGGAGACTTTTTGATCTATTTTCGTGTCTATTACAAACACTTTCTGGTCAGGTGCTAGTGTAGTTACTGCTTGACGGATCTGTTCCTCTGTCCATTTGTCAGCAGGAATGTCCATTACTATACTCAGCCCTAATTGGCCATTTTGTTCTTTGCACCACTCTGCTGCGGTGTTTGGATCCATTGCTGGCTCGTTTGTGCGGTTATCACTTTGCGAGAGGTATCAGAAGAAATCCCGGACGAGCACCCCACGTGTAGCGCTCACCCCCGAAGGAGCCGCTGAATTATCGGGTCTTCTGTCTCACCTCTGTGACACACCACAAACAATGAATCCACAGCACACCAGCCCACCTTGTGAAGTTTTATAACAGATTTAATGACTGTGGGATAGAGCAAAAGACCTTAATGTCTCCCCACTCTAATATAATACAACTAATAACAGAATGAGATAATACGTTTAGATTGAATGCGATGAACAGTAATATATCTATATACTTAGCAGTATCGACCCCACCCTAAACTACTGGCCAGTAGTACTGTCCTAGGCTAGCCAACGTTGGGGCCCTGGATGTATGACAGATGTAGGAAATACACTTGTTGCAATGGCCAAAGGCCGCTCACCACTTCCAATGTCTCTTTGGGGAAGGAGGATGGTTGTCTGCGGAAGCGAGTGTCCCTCTTTCCTCAGACCGACGTCTGTGAAATGGATGCAGTCTTTTAAAGCCTCCGGCAGGACATCTCAGATCTTCTAGGGGCCGTCTGGGGAATCTGGCAATAACCTCCGTCAGCTGTACTCACTCAGTTGGGCAGGCTGGATTACTCCGGTGGCTGGATCGGCCCTGCGACCAGGCCTCAGTTCGATCGCTCAAAACACAGTCTCTCTCTGTTTCAGTAGACGAACATCAGTCTCTCCAAGAACTATAGCATAGAGCCTGTGTCTCAGTGGCAAACACACAGCTCTGACACAAGCTGTCTTAAATCACTCTGTGATGCAGATCTGTGTTCCCTGGTCACTGTTCCAGACTCCCTCTCCTCACTACTTCCTCCTGACTCCCCTCTCTCCTGGAACTTCCTGTCTCAAAGCCTCCTGGGAAATGCAGTTATCCAGCCCCTTGCTGTAGAAATGTATCTCTATGTCTGTTCTGTACTGCAGCCTCCAAATATGTGCTCTCTGGCTCCACCTGCTGCAATATATATATATATATATATCTACATCCTCTTAAATGGCTGAAAATCACAACAGGGCTACACAATATTAACATAAAGCATATCAGTGCCCATCAGAGCAGCCTATTAGTGCTCATCAGTGCAGCTTATCGGTGCAGCTAATCAGTTCTGCCTCATCAGTGGCCATCAGTACAGTATATCATTGCCCATCAGTGCAGCCTATCAGTGCCCATCAGTGCAGCCTACCATTGCCCATCAGTGCAGTGTATCATTGCCCATCAGTGCAGTGTATCAGTGCCCTTCAGTACAGTGTATTATTGCCCATCAGTGCAGCATTTAATTTCCCATCAGTGCAGTGTATACTTGCCCATCAGTGCCTCCTATCATTTCCCATCAGTGCAGTGTATAATTGCCCACCAGTGCAGTGAATCGTTGCCTATCAATGCAGCCCATCAGTGCAGTGTAACATTGCCCATCAGTCCATGAGGAAACTGTCAGCCTCTGCTCCACACTCGCCCCCTGCTAAATTCCACTCGCCAAATGTGAGCAGACGAGTGGAACTTTTGAGGGCTGCCTGTGCAGACACCTTGCTCGGGGAGGAGGGGGGCACTTGTCCCCCCATGTGGAAGCCCATGTATATAATAGAGAACTAGTCCTTGCAATCAGAAGATGGTATCTTAATAAACTGACAATCTTCAGATCACGATCTTGTAAAATATTTCAAATGATGAGATACCTCCTATGGTGGAGTATGAAAAGTGTGCTAAGAAAAATATATTTATTTCTCCCAAGCAACTTAGGGCCAGATCCACAAAAGGGATACGCCGTCGAATCCCTGTTTCTATCTATGCGACTGATTCACAGAATCAGTTACGCATAGATATTCCTAAGATCTGACAGGTGTAATAGTTTTACACTGTCGGATCTTAGGATGCAGTACCTTCTCGTCGAAATTCTGCGTCGGGTATGCAAATTAGCACTTACGGAGATCCACGAAGCGGTTTCCCTTCGTGAAGTCTCCGTAAGTTGTTAGTTTGCAAACGCAAAATTAGGGCTACTTTTACAAAGTGTAAAGTTAGTACACCATGTAAAAGTAGACCCTTCTTTCCCGCGACGCTGTCAAGTTTTTTTTTTTTTAATTTTTTCCCGCCGCATCTCTTTTTTTTCCCGACGCAACTTTTTTACCCGGCGCGTTTCACAAAACTCGGCGTAGCGTAACTTTGCGCAAAGCACGTCGGGAAAATCGCGTCGGGAGCATGCGCAGTACGTCCGGCGTGGGAGCGCGCCTAATTTAAATGGGACTCGCCCCATTAGATTTAAGTTACACAGCCGAAAATCTCTAGGTAAGTGCTTTGTGGATCGGGCACTTAGGTAGAAATTTTGCGGCGGTGTAACTTAAATAGGAAGATTTAAGTTAAGCCCGCTGGCTGTGGATCTGGCCCTTACTTCTTTGCTTCATTTCAGTTTTGCATTACAGAAAAGATTTGAATGCCAACTTGTTTTTATAGGCACCTAAAATTGTCAGTTTGCTCACTTTTCATAAGCCCCATAGTGTGAGCAAATATTTCTAAAAAATTCAGCTACTATAGTGTGTCATGGAAGCATATTTATTATTATTTATTGAATCTCCCAGCAAGGTGTAATTATTTTCCAACTGGATGATCAAGCTTTTTTTTTTTTATGTAAAATGTTAATTAAAACTCTGACTATTGAAGTATAAAACATACACTCAATCGCAGCATGTGGGAGTTAATAGCTTTACAGTCATTTTCAAAGTAAAGTACATGTCTTTCTGGAGCTTGTATACAATAACAATATAATGACACCTTAGCGAAATAGCAGTGCCACTCAACAAACACAATGTTCAAAAAGGGAACTTCTGTGTAAGGCAATTAACTCCTTCCAAGGGGAGATGGATGCGGCACAAGAATGATAACAAGCAGTCTTTCTCAACAAGGGTTTTGTGAAACTCTAGGGTTCCTCCAGGGGTTGCTAGGGGTTCCGTGAGCAATTTGCAATCTCTGTCTCTTAGATGAGTAATCTCTGACAACAATGATCTTTTTATAGCTACCGTGTTTCCCCAAAAATAAGCCCGGGTCTTATATAAATTTTGTCAACAAAAGTCCCAGTAGGGCTTATTTTCGGGGTAGGTCTTAACATATTCTCTCTCTCCCTTCCTGTCAGGAATCCCCAGTTTGAACAAACTTAAAATGCCCAAATCCTTTCTTTTACAGTAGCACACAATACAGAATGTGTGCCCCTGCAATCCAACAGTGCCAAACACCTCAGCTCTCCTCCAACTCTCCCAGCCACCAGCGAGGGGCCCCTGGCCCCCCTCCCTCTGCAATGCTCGAAGCAGGGAAGAGAGCACACCAGCATGTGAAGAAAAATAATCTGTGAATACCTTGTGGAGACAGGAGTATCCATGCTGCATACCGAACACAGTATGACATGTTGATTGCAGAGGCTCTGCACCGTACCTTCCGTGACCTGCTGAAGCTCTGCAGAGGGAGGGGGGCCAAGATCCCCCGCAGACAAGCAGGAGTAGAGGAGACCAGCGGAGAGATCAGCTGAGCGCCGCTCTGTATCAAAGGCACCTGACACCGCTAGACACACACCGCACACCGCCATAACAGGATCTGATACCACTAGAGACACACACACACAACACACAACACACCGCCGTAACAGGATTATACCGCCTTTCCTCTAAAAGCACACAATTACCTCGAACTAGGGCTTATTTTCAGGGTAGGGCTTATATTGCAGCCCTCCTGGAAAATTGTGCTAGGTCTTACTTTCGGGGTAGGTCTTATTTTCGGGGAAACACAGTATCTGTAAGGAGGGATTCTTCCCAATGACCACAAGTGTAAGGATCATACCTTCCATCACACTAATGTTCCATGAGCTGTGACTATAGTAGATACTAGCATGGGTTCCTCAAAACTGGAAAGTTATTGCATGGGTTACTCAAAACTGGAAAGTTATTGCAAGGGTTACTCAAAACTGGAAAGTTATTGCAAGGGCTCCTCAAAACTGAAAAGTTATTGCAAGGGTTCCTCAAAACTGAAAAGTTATTGCAAGGGTTCCTCAAAACTGAAAAGTTATTGCAAGGGTTCCTCAAAACTGGAAAGTTATTGCAAGGGTTCCTCAAAACTGGAAAGTTATTGCAAGGGTTCCTCAAAACTGAAAAGTTATTGCAAGGGTTCCTCAAAACTGGAAAGTTATTGCAAGGGTTCCTCAAAACTGGAAAGTTATTGCAAGGGTTCCTCAAAACTGGAAAGTTATTGCAAGGGTTCCTCAAAACTGGAAAGTTATTGCAAGGGTTCCTCAAAACTGAAAAGTTATTGCATGGGTTACTCAAAACTGGAAAGTTATTGCAAGGGTTCCTCAAAACTGGAAAGTTATTGCAAGGGTTCCTCAAAACTGGAAAGTTATTGCAAGGGTTCCTCAATGCTAAAAAGTTAAGAAAGGCTAATACAGGATAAAATACCTTATTCTGTAAATTGCAAAGATAGAAATAATGAATTAGCGTTGCTGTACATGTTAAAATTTCTCTTGGTAAAGGGGTTGTAAAGGTACACGTTTTTTCACCTTAATGCATTCTATGCATTAAGGTGAAAAAACATCAGAGGATTAGCGGCCCCCCAGCCCCCCCCGTTTACTAACCTGACCCCTCAGAAGTCCTGCGCCGTGAACGCGCTGGCTACTTGGCCGGGGTTCTCGTCTCATTCATTGGTTCGTTGAAAGCAGCGCAGCCATTGGATGTGCTGTCAATCACATCCAATGACGCGGCGCGCCAGGGGGGCGGGGCCGAGTGATACAGTGAGCGGCTATAGTCGCCAGATGTATCACAGGAGCGCGCCCCAAGAACTAACCACCATGCGAGAGAGCTTGCATAAAGGTGGATAGTTCTTGCGGGGAGGAGCCGAGACAGCCACAGAGGGACCCCAGAAGACAGGGTTCGGGGCCACTCTGTGCAAAACGAGCTGCACAGTGTAGGTAAGTATACCATGTTTGTTATTTAAAAAAAAAATGCCTTTAGTGTTCCTTTAATCCCTATGGTGATATTTGAGTGGTATTTGAAACAACTTGAGACAGGGGTTATAACCCCTGTCAATTTTTCGCCATCTATGTCATATTGCAGTAAATTCCCTTCACTTCCTGTCCCATAGCCAAACAGGAAGTGAGAAGAAATCACTGCAAATTAAGGACATTTCTTGGGGACTCCCAGGTCACCAGAACTAGTGTCCCCATTGGAAGATTTTCCCTCTATTACTTTTCTGGGGACAACCCAATATTTGGAATTTTCTTTTACTTTCACTTTCTATGATAATGGTAAACAGGACAAATAGAGAAAGTGAATCTCCTTAAAGAGAGCACAGATGACAATAAAAACTGACATGCGCTCTAATCTCTCTCTACTCAAAAAAAAAAAAAGTTTTGCTTTTAGTTATACTTTAAATTTGCAAGGTAATTATTATTGACAAGGGACATGAACTTCTAACACTTAGACGCTTACATTAGAATATGTTGTAAATACAAGCCAGATCACCTAACTCTGATGGAAATTTAAGGTGTGTTGGGGCAAAATGACAAACAAATATGTTATTACATATCTGTAATACACACATTTACCAGTGTGTTATCACTTTAAAACCCCAAGTATAGAAAGATACATAAAAAATGTTATATAGGGAGGTGAAGGGAGTGGCAGAGAAGCAGGTCCAGTGCAGATAAATTAAAGGGGTTGTAAAGGTTAATTTTTTATTTTCTAAATAGGTTTCTTTAAGCTAGTGCATTGTTGGTTCACTTACCTTCTCCTTCACTTTCCCTTCTAAATGTTTTTCCTCTTTGTCTGAATTTCTCAGTTTCTGTTTCTCCTCAGTAAGCTTGCCCCCATCATCTGAGCCGTTCTGGCTGGGGGTTAGTCAGCGTGCTCGCCCCCTCCCTTGGGACTACATCCCTGCGGGGAAATGCTGTGTTAGTCAGCCAGAACAGCTAAATGAGGAGTAACAGGAAGTGAGAAATTCAGACAAAGAAAACAAAGAAAAAAAACATTTAGAAGGGAAATCGAAGGAAAAGGTAAGTGAACCAACAATGCACTAGCTTAACCACTTAAAGGGGTGGTTCACCCTAAAAACTCCTTTTTTTTATTACACTGGCCCCCCACATTACAATACGATTAAGGCTATTAGTTTTTTTTTGATGCTGTACATACCTTTGTACAGCATATTCACCCGTGGCTTCCGGGTTGCGAGTCCCGCAGGAGTGGGCGTTCCTAACATGTCTGTGATTGACGTTTTGACCAAAAACGAGCTCCCCCCCGTCGCGTAAGCCGCGTCACGGTTGGCGAAAGGAGCCGAACGGCGAGTCGGCGCTATACTGCGCATGCGCATCGCCGTTTGGCTCCTTTCGCCAATCGTGACGCGGCTTACGCGATGGGGGGGAGCTCGTTTTTGGTCAAAACGTCAATCACCAGCATGTTAGGAACGCCCACTCCCGCGGGACTCGCAACCCGGAAGCCACGGGTGAATATGCTGTACAAAGGTATGTACAGCATCAAAAAAAAACTAATAGCCTTAATCGTATTGTAATGTGGGGGGCCAGTGTAATAAGAAAAAGTAGTTTTTAGGGTGAACCACCCCTTTAAGGACCGCCTAACGCCGATATACGTCGGCAGAATGGCACGGCTGGGCACAATCACGTACCTGTAGGTGATTGTTAAATGCCCAGCCGTGGGTCGCCGCCGGAGTCCCACGATCGGTCCCCGGAGCTGAAGAACGGGGAGAGGTGTGTGTGTAAACACACCTTCCCTGTTCTTCGTTGTGGCGCTGTCATTGATCGTCTGTTCCCTGAATATAGGGAAAGGCGATCAATGACGTCACACGTCCAGCCCCGCCCCCCTACAGTAAGAAACACATATGAGGTCACACTAAACCCATTCAGCGCCCCCTAGTGGTTAACTCCCAAACTGCAATTGTAATTTTCACAGTAAACAATGCATTTTTATAGCATTTTTTTGCTGTGAAAATGACAATGGTCCCAAAAATGTGTCAAAATTGTCCGATGTCTCGCAGTCACGAAAAAAATCACTGATCACCGCCATTAGTAGTAAAAAAATAAATAAAAAAAATGCAATAAAACTATCCCCTATTTTGTAAACGCTATAAATTTTGCACAAACCAATCGATAAACGCTTATGCAGATAAGGAAGTAGATGGACAGCCGCACTCCAAGTAGGTCTTTAAAAGAAGACGTGCTCTTTATTTAAAAGGAAAAATGCACAGCATACAAACAGCATACAGTGGGGAGAACAGCTGACGCGTTTCGCATTAAGAACTAATGCTTAGTCATAGCTAAAAAAAGCGATAAACGCTTATTGCGATTTTTTCTTTACCAAAAATAGGTAGAAGAATACGTATCGGCCTAAACTGAGGAAAAAAAAAGGTTTTTTATATATTTTTGGGGGACATTTATAATAGCAAAAAGTTAAAAATATTGAATTTTTTCAAAATTGCCGCTCTATTTTTGTTTATAGCGCAAAAAATAAAAAATGCAGAGGTGATCAAATACCACCGAAAGAAAGCTCTATTTCTGGGAAAAAAAGGACGCCAATTTTGTTTAGGAGCCACGTCGCACGACCGCGCAATTGTCAGTTAAAGCGACACAGTGCCGAATCGCAAAAAGGTCTGGTCCTTTACCTGCATTTTGGTCTGGGTCTTAAGTGGTTAAAGGAACCTATTCAGAAAATAAAAATGAACCTTTACAACCCCTTTAAGCCTCATACACACAATCGGATTATTCGACGGGAATTGTGTGATGACAGGCTGCTTGGTCAAAAAATCTGACTGTTTGTATGATCCATCGTACAATTGTTGTTGGATTTTCCGCCAACAAATGTGGGATAGCAAGCTTTAAAATTGTCTGCCAACAAATGGGTGTTGATGGATTATCCGATCATGTGTACATCAGACAAAACTCCAAAACACGCATGCTCAAAAGCAATGCTAACCATAATACAACATTAGCAGAAGTTGCCCAAAGGGTGGCGCTAAAGAGCTGATGGCTGACAATTCTTTGCCGTTTGTATGCAATACAAGTTCTTGGCCAACGCCCTTTGGACAAAAGTCCTACGCTTTGTCCGCAGAAAATCCGATCGTGTGTATGAGGCTTTAGACTTTCCCAGAAGAGTAGAGGGCTATGATGTGCTAGGGAATTGACTCATCCTTGAGTTGCAAAATTTTCAAGCAATTTCAAAGGAACGTTGCAAGTGAATACAATATTCTTGATTTCTCTGTGCTTTAACCTGCAATTGTTTAAGTTGCTGATGAGGTCACTTTAATTATAAACTAATATCACTTTGTTTCCTGAAATGTATTTATGTTAACTTCCAATATTTGTTGCACAATGCAAGCTACAAACATAATTTAAATCTTTAATTCTTGTTTTAACTTGTAGAATCTGTGCAGACACATCTTCCCTCCCTCGTACCCTGGGTGAGTTACAGCTGTATCGTGTCCTGCAGAGAGCCAACTTACTGGGTTACTATGACACCTTCATCCAGCAGGGCGGCGATGACGTGCAGCAGCTTTGTGAAGCCGGAGAAGATGAATTCTTGGAGATCATGTCTTTGGTTGGCATGGCAACAAAGCCTCTCCATGTGCGAAGATTACAGAAAGCCTTAAGAGACTGGGCTACTAATCCAGGACTGTTCAACCAGCCACCTTTGGGAAATGCCCCTCTAAGCACCAGCATACCTTTATTCAAGATATCTGAAACAATGGGAAGGGTTGGTAGACAATGTAATGGCGTTATTAGTAATTCTGAAAGCCTAAACAAAACCAATGTGGGTTTTGGTGTCCCAGAGCAGCTGGAACAGCATGAGAAAAGATCACCTGTACAACTGGACGGCAGAACTTGGACAGTGCAGGTTTCTCCAGATCAGAATGAAGCAGATGACGATGATGTGGATGATGATGAAGATGGGAGAGGAATGCCATATGGCCCAGGAGGTGAAAGGTTGGACCTTGACATGGTACAGGTGATATCAGACAGTGTGGAAAGGCTGATGAAAGGCTTGCCACGTGGTGATATAGCTGAGGCACGATCCATGCTTAAAATAAACAAAAAATTGGGGAGGTCACTGGGCCATATCTTTCACATGGCAGACGGAGGGCCCAGAAAAGAGAGGGAGATAAGAAGGCACAGTGCTATATATGGAAGAAGTGACTCCAAGAGACGTGAAGGAAAGAGACTCACGCTGCATGAGGTTGGTGAAGCTGCTCTCCTTGTTTTTGATAAAGGAAATTTTTTTAATAACGATGACTTATTCCATGAGTCGTAGAACCAACTGTACTTAGCAAATCACAAATAAATACCGTATTTATCGGCGTATAAGGCCTCGTACACACGACCGAACATGTCTGCTGAAACTGGTCCGCGGACATGTTCGGTCGTGTGTACGGCCGACCGGACAATTTTCCAGCATGCTAAGAAACATTTCCGCTGGAAGCCTGTCCGTCGGACATGTTCGGTCGTCTGTACGACTCACCGGACAAAGTGATTCGACGCATGCGTGGAAGCATTGACCTTCCAGGGTCGCGCACGTCGCCGCGTCATCGTCGCGGCGATGACGCGGCCACGTCACCGCGTTCGCTGTCCGCTGGAAATTTGGTCTGATGGTGTGTACAGCCATCAGACCAAAATCCAGCAGCGGACATGTCCGATGAAAACGGTCCACGGACCATTTTCATCGGACATGTCCCGTTGTGTGTACAAGGCCTAACACGCACAGGCGTATAACACGCACCCTAAGGCAGCGTACACACGGTCGATCCAAACCGTTGAGAATGGTCCAACGGGCCGTTTCCATCGGTTCACCGCTGAAGTGGCCTGACGGTCTGATGTGTGTACACACCATCGTTCCAAAAACCGATCAGGTCAGAACGCGGTGACGTAAAACACACGACGTGCTGAAAAAACCGAAGTCCAATGCTTCCAAGCATGCGTCGACTTGATTCTGAGCATGCGCGGGTTTTGAACGGATGCTTTCTGTACTAACCATCGGTTTGGACCGATCGGTCAGCGGTCCATCGGTTCGATTTTAAAGCATGTTTTAAAATTTTGGACCGAAGGACAACAGACCGATGGGCCATACACACGGTCGGTTTGGACCGATGAAACAGAACTTCAGTCCATTCTCATCGGTTTGAAACGGCCGTGTGTACGCGGTCTAACTTTAAGAGGGAAGTTTCAGGGAAAAACTTTCCACAGCCCCCTGCATATAACACGCAGGCACAGTTTACCCTCTATTTTCAGGGTAAAAAATTGAGTGCTATACGCCAATAAATACAGTAGGTATCTGACATCAAAAATCTAAATGGCTTCTGCTGGTCTCCCAGAAATTGCTGTTTAGATTTGATCTCTACACTGCATTATCAAAAAAGTCTGTTAGTTGTTTAATATTTAATATATGGGTATCTCTGAGGCCGCGTACACACGATCGGTCCATCCGATGAGAATGGTCTGAAGGACCGTTGTCATCGGTTAACCGATGAAGCTGACTGATGTCTGATGTGCCTACACTCCATCGGTTAAAAAAACGATCGGGTCAGAACGTGGTGACGTAAAACACGACGACGTGGGGAAAAAAACTAAGTTCAATGCTTCCAAGCATGCGTCGACTTGATTCTGAGCATGCGTGGATTTTTAACCAATGCTTTTGCATACTAACCATCGGTTTTGACCTATCGGTTATCAGTCCATCGGTTAAATTTTAAAGCAAGTTCTAAATTTTTTGACCGAAGGTTAACTGACCGATGGGGCCCACACACGATCGGTTTGGACCGATGAAAAGGTCCTTCAGTCCGTTTTCATCGGTTTGGACCGATCGTGTGTACGCGGCCTGACTAAAAACCCAAATTCAACTTTTTAAGTCTTATTTTTCTAATATAGGCTTAAAAAAGAAATGAACTCTAATTGCTTGCCAAAACACGCATTTTAGATATTTTAATAAGTGGCATTGGAGTTTTAAAGTTGATCTCTGGGAACAGTAAGGCCCCATTTACACTTGAGCTGGGTGTTTAGGCACAAGTATTTTTGAAAGAAAGTGGCTAAACAAGAAAAACAAAGCACAAAAAAGTAACTTTTATGCTTTTTCAGGCGCTCCCATTGAAGTCTATTGGAGCCAAAACACATGACTCTGCCCAAGAGAAGCTTTATGATTTTTTTGTGTGATGAGCTTCAAGTGACACTACGCTCAGGAATCAATGGACGCCACTAATTAAAAAGAAAATCCTAGTGTATGAGAGCCGAAAGGGGTTGTAAAGGTTTGTTTTTTATTTTCTAAATAGGTTCCTTAAGTGCCGGTTCACACAGGGGCAACGCGACTTCCAGCGCGAATTTGCGAGACAACTTCAGCGCGACTTCAGCGTGACATGGAGTGACTTACAACGCGACTTCAAGTCGCCTCCAGGACAGGCGACTTTGCCAGTGGTCAATCGAAGAATAATCAGCTCTGTGGGAGGGAGGGGTTTGCCTGAGAAAAGTTGCCTAGAAGTTGCCTTGAAGTAGTACAGGAACCTTTTCTGAAGTCGGAGCGACTTCAGTAGTGTACATTAAGACGGCTCTCATTCACTTCAATGTAATTTCTCATGTCGCGCGACTTGGGGCGACACAAATCGGATCCCAAATCGCGGTAGTGTGAACGGGCACTTAAAGTGGAGGTTCACCCAAAAACTCAATTTTTAACATTAGATTGAGGCTCATTTTGTGAAGGGGAATCGGGTGTTTTTTTTTAAATCGAAGCAGTACTTACCGTTTTAGAGATAGATCTTCTCCGCCGCTTCCGGGTATGGGCTGAGGGACTGGGCGTTCCTATTTGATTGACAGGCTTCCGACAGGCTTCCGACGGTCGCATACAGCGCGTCACGATTTACCGAAAGTAGCCGAACGTCGGTGCGCAGGCGCCGTATAGAGCCGCACCGACGTTCGGCTTCTTTCGGCTACTCGTGACGCGATGTATGCGACCGTCGGAAGCCTGTCAATCAAATAGAAACGCCCAGTCCCGAAGACCATACCCGGAAGCGGAGGAGAAAATCTATCTCTAAAACGGTAAGTACTGCTTCGATTTAAAAAAAAAACACCCGATTCTGCTTCCCAAAATGAGCCTCAATCTAATGTCAAAAATTGTTTTTTCGGGTGAACTCCCACTTTAAGCTAGTGCATTGTTGGTTCACTTACCTTTTCCTTCGATTTCCCTTCTAAATGTTGTTTTTCTTTGTCTGAATTTCTCACTTCCGGTTCCTCCTTAGTAAGCTTGCCCCCCCCATCATCCGAGCCGTTGTGGCTGGGGGTTAGTCAGCATGCTCGCCCCCTCCCTTGGGACTACATCCCTGCGGGGATGATGGGGGCAAGCTTACTGAGGAGGAACAGGAAGTGAGAAATTCAGACAAAGAAAAAAAACATTTAGAAGGGAAATAGAAGCAAAAGGTAAGTGAACCAACAATGCACTACCTTAAAGGAACCCATTTAGAAAATAAAAACGAACCTTTACAACCCCTTTAACAGTCAAAGTGTATGGGAAATTGGGCATACCGAGCGGTGCTCTTATCAGGAGCTCACACAGGGAGAAAAACCTTACTTGTGTTATTAAATGAAAGATCCAGTACTGAAAATGCTAATGAGCTCTGATGGGGTCAGTTATTATTGGATTTACATTCAGAGCTGCACAGAGCGTACCAACTACGGTAATTTCTAATAATACATTAATACGGTACATCGAATAATTGTATCTGTAATAAAAAACTGTCATCTAAAGGATTGATAGCTGAGAACAATTTCTCCATTGTTCTGTCCTTTAGATTTTATAGTTAACTTTTTTGCTGTTTAAAAGTATAAAAGTCTGCGTTAGTACCGCCGGAATGAAAGTTTGCATCTGATTGGTGGATGTGATGCATGCTAACAAAATATACTGTGCTACCTGAGGTCTTTTGTGTGATTGCAATTCATTGTCAAAGCTCTTAGGTCTCTTTCACACGGGCAAGCAGGAGGCGGTAAAAACAGGTGGTTGATCCGATTCCAAATTGTTACTCTGTTTTAAATAATACCTCAGTATGACCATTTACTAGAAATATACTATAGTTTTTTTTTCCGTTTGTTTCTCAATACTATAGTTTTTCATTTTCTCAATTTAGGCCGATACGTATTCTTCTACATATTTTTGGTAAAAAAAAAAAAATATCGCAATAAGCGACTGGTTTGCGCAAAAGTTATAGCGCCTACAAAATAGGGGACAGAATTATTTTTTTTTATTATTTTTTTTTTTACTAGAAATGGCGGCGATCTGCGATTTTTATTGGGACTGCGGCGTTATGGCGGACACATCGGACACTTTTGACACATTTTTGGCGCCATTCACATTTATACTGCGATCAGTGCTATAAATATGCACTAATTACTGTATAAATGTGACTGGCATTGAAGGGGTTAACACTAGGGGGTGAGGAAGGGGTTAAATGTGTACCCTAATTAGTGTTCTAACTGTGGGGGAAGGGGGGTGACTGGGGGGGGGGGTGACCGATCTGTGTCTCTATGTACAAGGGACACAGATCGGTCTCCTCTCCAGAGACAGCACCGCTGTCTCTGTGTAAAACGGCAATGAGAGATGATCTCATATGTTTACATATGAGATCATCTCTCATTGGCCGCACAGATCGCATCGCAAACGGCCACTCTGATTGGCCGTTCGCGGCGATCTGTGATTGGCTGTGTCCAAGGGACACGGCCAGCACAGCAGTTCCCCGCTGCGCACTCAGGAGCGCGCGCGGGGAACGCGCAAAGGGGCGGACGTCAATTGACGTCCACTTGGATTTTGGGATCCGCGCTGTAGCCGTCATTTGACTATAGCGCAGATCCCAAGAGGTTAAAAATATTAAACGAACTTACAATATATGACTACAAATGAGGGTTTCCAAAAAACGAACAAAAAACATTTATATAATGCTAGTACCATGTTCAACTGTATGTCCAATTGTGCAATTGGCTGAGCAGTAGAAATAAATATTTGCATGGACATTCTTAGATAGTATTAATTATGATTTCATACTAAAACATTTAATGTGAAAATGGCTTAATATAGCTTAACGTGTAATAATGTGCCTAAACCTCAATCAATTGCCCTGAAACTTTGCACTGCCCAAGTTTGACTTTCCAAACCTATGAAAGAAGTTTAATGCATTTCTGTGTTCTACAAGGCAATCTAGGGACATTAACACATTTACGTCGGGCAGAAGTGCTCGTACAGGCAAATGGGCGTACCTGTATGTACCTTCGAATTTGCTGCCGTGCGGGCGCAAGCGTGCTGATGCCAGCGTGCGCGTTAACCTGCCGCACGTCCATGGGTCCCGCAAACTCAATGTTTGCCGGCGGCCCGCCATTGTGAGACAGAGAGTCAGAACGGGGAGACACCTATGTAAACAAGGCATTTCCCTGTTCTGCCTAGTGACATGACAGGGATCTGCTGCTCCCTGTCATCGGGAGCAGTGATCGCTGTTATGTCAGTGGTAGCCCATCCCCCATGGTTAGAATCACTCCCTAGGACACACTTAACCCCTTGATCGCCCCCTAGTGTCATTTATACAGTAATCAGTGGCTATTTATGGCACTGATCGCTGTATAAATGACAATGGTCCCAAAATAGTGTCAAAAGTGTCCAATGTGTCCGCCATAATGTTGCATCGCGATAAAAATCGCAGATCGCCGCCATTACTAGTAAAAAATATACAGTGGGGATCGAAAGTTTGGGCACCACAGGTAAAACATTTTATTAATGTGCATAACGAAGCCAAGAAAAGATGTAAAAATCTCCAAAAGGCATGAAATTACAGATTAGACATTCTTATAATATGTCAAAAAAGTTAGATTTTATTAACATCATTTACACTTTCAAAATTACAGAAAACCAAAAAATTGCGTCTGCTAAAGTTTGGGCACCCTGCAGAATTTATTGCATGCACTGCCCCCTTTGCAAAGCTGAGATCTGCCAGTGTCATGGATTGTTCTCAATCATCGTCTTGGAAGACCAGGTGATGTCAATCTCAAAGGTTTTAAATGCCCAGACTCATCTGACCTTGCCCCAACAATCAGCACCATGGGTTCTTCTAAGCAGTTGTCTAGAAAACTGAAACTGAAAATAGTTGACGCTCACAAAGCTGGAGAAGGCTATAAGAAGATAGAAAAGTGTTTTCAGATGTCAATATCCTCTGTTCGGAATGTAATTAAGAAATGGCAGTCATCAGGAACAGTGGAAGTTAAAGCAAGATCTGGAAGACCAAGAAAAATATCAGACAGAACAGCTCGCAGGATTGTTAGAAAGGCAATTCAAAACCCACGTTTGACTGCACGATCCCTCCAGAAAGATCTGGCAGACACTGGAGTTGTGGTAAACTATTCCACTATAAAGAGATACTTGTACAAATATGGTCTTCATGGAAGTGTCATCCGAAGAAAACCTCTTCTACGTCCTCACCACAAAAATCAGCGTTTGAACTTTGCAAATGAACATATAGACAAGCCTGGTGCATTTTGGAAACAAGTTCTGTGGACCAATGAGGTTAAAATAGAACTTTCTGGCCGGAATGAGCAAAGGTACGTTTGGAGAAGAAAGGGCACAGAATTTAATGAAAAGAACCTCTGTCCAACTGTTAAGCATGGGGGTGGATCAATCATGCTTTGGGGTTGTATTGCAGCCAGTGGCACAGGGAACATTTCACGAGTAGAAGGAAAATGGATTCAATAAAATTTCAGCAAATTTTGGATGGTAACTTGATGCCATCTGTGAAAAAGCTGAAGTTAAAGAGAGGATGGCTTCTACAAATGGATAATGATCCTAAACACACCTAAAAAATCCACGGGGGATTACATCAAGGGGCGTAAACTAGGGTTGTCCCGATACCACTTTTTTAAGACTGAGTACAAGTACCAATACTTTTTTTCAAATGAAAAATGAATGGAGTGAAGACAGCCGCTTCTCTTCATTCATAAACTGAAACATTGTAATCACAGTTTACAATGTTTCAGTTATGTGAATAGACAGAGTCAGTGATCACTGACTCTGTCTATTCGGAGCAGTAAGGAGCCGGATTTACTGGCTCCTACCTCGCTCTCCATCCTGACAGTTCCAGGGGGTAGAGAAGGAGCACGGAGGGAGAGAGAAACACGGAGGGAGAGAGAAACACTGCGGGGGACACGGAGGTATACACAGGGGGATACACGGAGGGAGAGAGAAACACGGGGGGACACGGAGGTATACACGGAGGGAGAGAGAAACACGGGGGGACATGGAAGGAGAGAGAAACATGGCGGGGGACATGGAGGGAGGGAGACTGCAGCAAAACAGAGGGGGGCTGGAGGAGGACACGGGACAGTCAGCTGTGATCGTGTGTGGGGGAGTTGCAAGCACCGATCACCGCTGATTTTAAAGCAGCTGAAAGCTGGGGGGGGGGGGAGAGAGAGAAGCGGAGAAATTACTTTTAAATCTATACAGTGGTAATCGGTGCTTGTAACTTCCCCATGCACTGATCACCGCTGACAGTACAAGTATCGGGTGAAGCATCGGGAGCATTTGCCCGAGTACAAGTACTCGGGCAAATGCTTGGTATCGGTCCCGATACTGATACTAGTATCGCTATCAGGACAACCCTATCGTAAACTGAAGGTTTTGCCATGGCCTTCACAATCTCCTGACCTCTATGTATAGACCTTAAAAGAGCAGTGCATGACAGACAGCCCAAAAATCTCAAAGAACTGGAAGACTGGGAAAAGATACATCAAACAAGAATTGAAAGACTCTTGGCTGGCTACAAAAAGCGTTTACAAGCTGTGATACTTGCCAAAGGGGGCAGTACAAGATATTAACTCTGCAGGGTGCCCAAACATTTGCAGATGCCATTTTTTAGTTTTCTGTACTCTTGAAAGTGTAAATGATGGAAATAAAATCTAACTTTTTTTGACATATTATAAGAATGTCTAATCTGTAATTTGATGCCTTTTGGAGATTTTTCCATCTTTTCTTGGCTTCGTTATGCACATTTATACAACTTTTTACCTGGGGTGCCCAAACTTTCGATCCCCACTGTATATATATATATATATATATATATATAAAAAAATGCCATAAAGCTATCCCCTATGTTGTAGATGCTATAACTTTTGCGCAAACCAATCAATATACGATTTTTGCGTTTTTTTTTTTTACCAACAATATGTAGTAGAATACATATCGCCTTAACTGAGGAAAAAATTATTATTTTTTTATAGATTTTTGGGGGATATTTATTAGAGTAAAAAGTAAAAAATATTTAGCCAGATTCACGTATGGCGGCATATCTTTATGCCATCGTAGCGCATCCCATTTGCACTACGCCGACATAACATAGTGAGGCAAGTACTGTATTCACAGAGCACTTGCTCCCTAAGTTACGTCGGCGTAGCGCAAATGGCCCGGCATAACCCCGCCTAATTCAAAGTAGGCATGTAGTGGGTGGGCTTCATTTAAATTAACCGTGTAAATGAGGGCCGTTGGTACGGCGCATGTGGGCGCATGCTCAGAATCACGTCGCAAATACTCATTGCTTTCGACGTGAACGTAACATACGCCCAGCCCCATTCACGTACGCTTACGCAAACAACGTAAAATACGACAGCTGTTCCGTCGTCCATACCTTGCATGGGCTGCGCCATCTTTTTGATGGTTTATCTTTACGCCGGAAAAACGCCTTACGTAAACAGCGTATCGGGCGCAAGTACGTTCGTGAATCTGCGTATCTAGGTCATTTGCATATTCAACGCCTAAATCCACGTACACGCCCCTAGCGGCCAGCGTAAATATGCACATAAGATACGACAGCGTAGGAGACTTACGCCGGTCGTATCTTAGCCAAATGTAAGCATATCTGGTTTCCAGAATACGCTTAAATATACGACGGTGCGCATTCGGACTTACGACGGCGTATCTACTGATACGCCGTCGTAAGTCTTTTTGATTGTCTTTTTTAAAAAATGTAGGCTCTTTTTTTGTTTATAGCGTAAAAAATAAAAACCGCAGAGGTGATCAAATACCACCAAAAGAAAGCTCTATTTATGGGAAAAAAAGGACGGCGGCTTAACGTACATAAAATACATCAAATGTTAACCAATTTCCCCCAAACTTACACACAATAGAAGACTGCAGCTACTGACTTTTAATAAATGCCTGCAATGTCGGCAGCCATGGCCGATCAATCGCTAGGCTCTCGGCTGCCCCCACCGCCATCCTCGGTGAGGGAATCAGGAAATGAAGCCTTGCAGCTTCACTTTCAGGTTCCTTACTGCGCATGCGTGAGTTGCGCTGTGCCTCCTTACTGGTCCCCACTATCTTCTGGGACCTGTGTGTTTCCGAGGAGACAGCGGGGGAGGACCGCGTAGGCGTCGAGCATGACGTAGGTCACCACGATCACCGCAGTGATCTATGTCAGCAAGTGGGAGCAAATACCTGTATTACACAGATATCTGCTCACCCCTGAAAGGTGTATAAGCCGCTCCTAAAGCGTCCCTGCCCATTGAAATCAATGGGCTGCGCTGCAGAACCGCCGGCAAAGTGCCGCTGCAGCTTATGTGAAAGGGCTAAATTCTACTGCTGTGTTGAGAAATATTTTGCACTGACCTGTATATCATTCTTTCTTACACTCACTATTTTTTACACCAAAAGCAAACATAAAAATATACAAGTTGATTTACATAAATGTGAAATCATGTCAGCTCTATTATTAGTATCACAGCTCATGTGTAAATTGCAAGTTTATTTTTAGATAATAAAATAGATTATAATGTTAGATTTTTTTTTTTGCTTGGTTTCGGCATAAATCTGTTGAGCTATGCTCAGTAACAGCCTACAATATGTAAGTACTCTTTGCCAGAATGACAACAGATAGTCATAGACATCGCCACAGCTGACTTTGTAGATGTTTGTTTGAGTCTGTGTTGTTTTTAGCCCAATACAGAAGACTTAATTGTGCATGCTGCTTGGCAGCTTCTATCGGGACAGCTCTTTTAGTAGAAAGGCAGACAGAAGAGGCGTGTGCTCATTGTAGTAGAAATTGGAGAGCAGGAAAAAGACTACCTGGCACCTTGCTGTACAACAGGCCAATATACTCAACACTAAGGCCGCGTACACACGGTCGGACAAAACCGATGAGAATGGACCGAGGTTCAGTTTCATCGGTCCAAACCGACGGTGTGTATAGCCCATCGGTCTGTTTTCCTTCGGTCCAAAATTTTAAAACATGCTTGAAAATCAAACCGATGGACCGCTGACCGATCGGTCCAAACCGATGGTTAGTACAGAAAAGCATTGGTTCAAAACCCGCGCATGCTCAGAATCAAGTCGACACATGCTTGGAAGCATTGAACTTTGTTTTATTTAGCACGTCGTGTGTTTGACATCACCGCGTTCTGACCCGATCGGTTTTGGAACGATGGTGTGTACGCACATCAGACCATCAGGCCACTTCAGCGGTGAACCGATGGAAATGGCCCGTCGGACCATTCTCATTGGTTTGGAACGACCGTGTGTACGCGGCCTAAGAAAGAAAGATGCTTATCCTATGTAACTGTAGCACCCCCCTGAACCCTGGAAGCAGGGACATGGATGGGCCGACATTTCATCTCAGGGTATAGATTACTTATACAATAGTGGGATATGAACCAATGGCATGTACCAGTGCACCAGCATGCACCAGTGGCAATAAACCTCCTACAGGGTTGTAGGCTGGGCATAAGGCATTCTAGCATGGAATTGCACTCGCTAATGCATGTAACACAGGCAGCATCCATGGTCTTGCGAAATCAACATTAAGGCGATACTCCAGACTTAGAAGCAAGCAGAGGATTTGCACAGTTAACACTTTGTAATCTATGGCCACACTTTTTACACTATTGACATGACACTAAAGCACTTTGGACACAACTGTTAGAGTAAGGTGACCAGATTTTTTTAAATGAAATCCGGGGACATATTTTTTTTTTTTTTACTAGTAATGGTGGCAATCAGCGACTCTATGCCCATCGCCGCCCGCCTCACAGCCTGTCAAGTCTCACTCTCCAGGCCTCCACCAGGGAAGGCAAGGAGATAGGCAGGCAGGCAGCTGGTCGGGACTTGAGCCAAGGCAGAAAAACAGAAGTGGAGCGGAATGGGCATGCACCCGAAACTGAAGAAATATTCCCTCCGCTCTGACCAGCACATGATCATCAGAAAGAGGCACAGATAATGGACCCCCCCCCCCCAAGCTAGTAGAAGCGGTGGAGTGGAGGTGTGTAATTCAGAATTTATTTTTTATTCTGCACTGAATGTCTTTGAAATTGCCCCAGCCCCTGTTCAAATCCAATCCGGGGACAAAACCAGGGACAGACTTGGTCCGGGGACAGTGTCCTCAATCCAGGGACTGTCCCCTGAAACCGGGGATGTCTGGTCACCCTATGTTAGAGACTACCTCTCCCCGGGTGTACATAATTTCTGAGCTGGTACCGCGGAGCTTGTAGCAGTCTCCACCAACTCAGCAGTGCCATCACCTCACTCCTAGTGACAGTGTTCTGTCTGCTGCTATTGGATACAGAAATAGCTCTTCTCCATAACTTCATGCTTGTTCTCCTTCTGAGGCCTCACTACATCACACATGACTGCCAGGCTAGTTTCCTAAGTACTCTGTGCGGCAAGGTCGGCCCCTGTATGTGGGGAACCAGTCACTAGTACAGGGGCCAAGTACAACATCCTTTCAATACCAGAGCATCCATCACCTACACACCTCTGCTATATCAACTGTTTCCTGACTGGTAGGCTGTTTAGCAAGTGACACAAATACAGTAGACCCTAGCAACGACAATATAGCCTCCTCTGGACAACATTCTGCTTCTTAGACACCTGTACTGTATCTTCTCTAACTTCTTCAGTCCCCTGTTGTAAGCCCTGTTCTTTTGATATGCCATGTATACACCCCTTTAGAGACTTCAGACCAGGCAATTTATATGAACAATAAAGTTAATTTACTGAGGTATAGATAAAATGAAAATTAATGAACAGTGGGACTTTAGATGAGATTTGTTGCTGCAAATTATTATTATAGAGTATATATACATAAAGTTATAACTTTTCTTTATCAAACACAATTTCCGTGATCTAGAAATGCATGATACAGTTTACAACATATACATAAAACACAGCAAAATGAAGCTGACATATTAACAGAAGAATACCACAAGGACTTGCGATTAAAGTGCAATATTCATACGTGTTGTATATATACACACAATTACGTAAATGCTAGATAAATATGAAAGAGCAGAACTGTAAAGGCATCCTAAGGGGTCAGAACTCTACACGTTTTCATCAGGAGTATGAATGTAAAAATTAATTCACTGTAAGTACAAAAAATCTGATGAATAAATATAATATAATAAATAAATATAATAAACCCTTCATAAAAATGAAAGAGGGAAAACTTTCTGAAGGATCCAAAAAAGTTATTAGGTCATCTATCCTCTCTGGGATTGCATTGTGATGACCTGACCTGCCAACTAGCTGACCCCCTGATTTGGTTTGGGTTTCCTGCCTCAGCTCCAGGCCCGGGCATGTGATGGGGACCCCCTATCCCACTCTCTTCATCCTCACATAAGTCAGTTCTTGAGCTGATCTGTAAGTATCGGTTCATCTAAGTACTTCTTAAGGGAACTTTTTTGGATCCTTCAGAAAGTTTTCTCTCCCTCATTGTTATGAAGGGTTTATTATATTTATATATCTGATTTTCTGTACTTACTCTATACAGTGAATTCATTTTTGTATTCATACTGATGAGTGAATGTGATTCACGAAACATGTAGAGTTCTGACCCCTAGGATGCCTATACAGTTTGGCTCTTCAATCTTTATCAAGCATCTACATAATTGTGTATATATATTGTAATGTTTGGGGGACCAGCTTGATCGCAGGACACAGGCTTCTTAAATCAAAACTGAGGTTTATTAAACTTAAATGGCTTAGCAGCAGCAAAAACAAAAGAAATAACAGTCTCACCGACTTGTACAGCTCAGAACTGCTATCGCAGTTAAACAGTCCTGTGACGGTATTGGTATGATATTCCCGTCAAACAGTCCCTTCTTCCCATAACAGAACATCACAGAATCATCCACACATGAGACAAGCTTACTGCTGGAACCAGACAGACTTTTAATGGTATAACACAGAGCTTATATGTGGTTACAACTGTTACAATGACAATCTCCGCCCCCCCCCTCACACAGTGGGGAGTCTTCAATACAGATCCTTTGAAATAAGGATATTTCTTTGAACTAATCAGTATCTAGCCGGTTCGGCTCCGCTATGTTTAACCTGATCAGACACATTCCTTTATCAATTAACATTTAGAACAATACACACAAGAGAGTCAATTAACTCTTTGAAATAGGGAGCTGGCTGAGGAAGGGTCATTAACATATCAATCAGCCTGTAACACATGAACCCTTTTTACCTCTAACACACACAATATGACGAGCAGGGAGAATTACTGAAGCATCCTTCACAATGGCCCCCCTTCTTCTCCCTGCTCCGGCAAACCCGGTTGGACCTTCCCTGGTCCAGTAGGGTTGACGGGTTCAGAGCTTTTAGTCCGAGGTTAACTCCGTTTGGCGTAACTGACCTCCCTTGGCAACTGCTTCAGACTCAGGTATGTCACCGGGTCGTCAGATCACACGCCGGTCAGTCCCCAAGTCTTTGTGCAATCTGCAGAGTCACCAGAAGTCAGTGTGAAGACGGCAAATGGGTCTGTGCGCCGCCGTCTAGGTGTCCCGCTATGGGAGGGGGCAGGTTATGGCTCTGAAGTGACAATCACAGGAGATTCATAAAAAGAAAAAGTTATATTTGTTGAAATGCTGTAGCACTGGTGCTCAGAGTCCGGGGGGGGGGGGAATCAGTGCCCCATAGGGTCAGCCACCCTCTGCTCCCTCCGCAGCCGCCGGTTCTCCTCTTTGAGCTTCTCCAGCTCCATCTCCAGTTCATGGAGCCTGGGGGGGTCACCCCGCTGTGACCTCAGGTGGTTGTTCTCCTCCTCTATGCGGCTTATGCACTCCTCCAGCTCTATGTACTCAAGGATCAGCTCCTGCTTGCTCATGTCCTGCAGGCTCTCCACATGGTCCTTCATCATCAGGAACTGGGTGGTGGTGTAAGGGGCCACCGGTGGGCCCTTGGCGAACATCTCGGCCCGCATCTGGGACGCCCGCTGCGACTCCCTCTCCTCCAGTCGCTTCTTCTCCTCCCAGGTCAGCTGGTTATACGGCTTCCAGGACCTCTTCTTCTTGGGGGGTAGCCGGCGGTGCCTCTTTCTGCCCAGCTCCCTCCAGGGCCCCTCCGGCTCATGGCTGTCACCCATGACCAGCTGACAATGGTGTTCCCTGTTGTCCGTAATAACAGATTGTACCGTGAGGACTTCGTAAGGGGTGCCCAATGGTTCTTCCTGACCCAGCTCCTGGAGATCCCTAGCCGAGTCTACACAATGGGCTGCTGCTGGTGGGCGGTACCCAGGTTGAGACCAATTTGACCTGGTGTTGTTGTTCATGGGGCAATTCTGCTTGAAGTGACCCAGCTGTTTGCACCGGAAGCAGCGTTGTTCGTTGTCCTCCTGGCGTGGATAGCGAGGGCTAGATGTCACCGGTCTGTTAGGAAGTTGGTATCTAGCGGCTGGTGGGTGTGAGGGCGCCGTTGGTCGTGGAGGTTGTACCTGTGGTGTGACCTGGTTCGTCTTGCGAGTATCCGCATATTCATCCGCCAATTTCGCAGCCTCTGGTAGAGTCATGGGCCTGCGATCTCTCACCCAGTCTTTGACGTCCATCTGGATGTGATTGTAAAATTGCTCCAGGAGCATTAGTTGCAAAATGTCCTCTGCGGTGGTGGCCTGGCTGCTGTAAACCCAGTTAGAGGCCGACAGGGATAACTGGCATGCCCATTCCGCGTAAGAGTCTTCCGTGGTTTTGCGTGAGTCCCTGAACTTCTGTCGGTGGGACTCTGGGGTTACTGCATAACGAGCCACGAGCACTTCTTTAACCCGGGCGTAGCTATGGATATCCTGATCTGGCACGGTCCGGAAAGCATCAGAAGCTTTGCCTGACAGTTTGCCTGACAATATTGCGACCCACTCTCCTCTAGCTATTCGGTGCCGGTTACATTGTCGCTCAAAATCTGCCAGGTAGTTATCAATCTCACAGTCCTTTTCATCAAAAGCTTTAAAAGCGCTAAACGGAATCTTCCTTGCGTCTGCTGTGCTGTACTCACTGTTTGGAGAATGTGCGGCTGCTTGTTGGACTGCTGCCAGTTTTAACTGTAGCTCTGCATCTCTTATTTGTTTATCCTTCTGTAGTTCTGCGTCTCTTATTTGTTTAGCCTTCTGTAGTTCTGCCTTTGCTAACAGGTCCATCACTTTCAGCACCACATCTGCCGTTGGGTTCGGACCGAACCATGCTAGCTTCTCTCTCATTACTTTGTTGGCTGGTGATTCCTCCTCCTGAATCACTGGTGTCTCCATCTCTTGTACTGCTGGCGTTGCTGCAATCCCGTCCTCCTGGTCTCGCTCCATTAATTCTGCTATGATGACCCGCTTGGTTTTGTTGCTAGCAATCCTTCCACAAACTTCCAGTAGTTCTTCCAGTGTCTGCTTGGAATCCGGATGTAAAGGGGAATAGAAGGGAAAATCCCACCGCTGCCAACCAATTGTGACGGTATTGATATGATATCCCCGTCAAACAGTCCCTTCTTCCCATAACAGAACATCACAGAATCATCCACACATGAGACAAGCTTACTGCTGGAACCAGACAGACTTTTAATGGTATAACACAGAGCTTATATGTGGTTACAACTGTTACAATGACAATCTCCGCCCCCCCTCACACAGTGGGGAGTCTTCAATACAGATCCTTTGAAATAAGGATATTTCTTTGAACTAATCAGTATCTAGCCGGTTCGGCTCCGCTATGTTTAACCTGATCAGACACATTCCTTTATCAATTAACATTTAGAACAATACACACAGGAGAGTCAATTAACTCTTTGAAATAGGGAGCTGGCTGAGGAAGGGTCATTAACATATCAATCAGCCTGTAACACATGAACCCTTTTTACCTCTAACACACACAATATAACGAGCAGGGAGAATTACTGAAGCATCCTTCACAAGTCCTTCCAGGTAAGTCCTTCAGTAGCAGGTTTTTAGGCAGGACACTGCCAAGTCCTTTCACAGCTTTTCACAGCTTTTCATAGCTTCCACAGCTTTCCTTGTCCACCATTCACCATGCATTGGACTCTCCTACACTCCTCCTCTCTCACCTGCACTTCCTGTCTGCTTTAAACTACTTCCTTAGACAGGTGCGTTAACCCTTTCCATTCCCTTAAAGGTACCACAGTCCAAACAGAGGGGAAATATAACGTCCTTCCAGGACCCAGCCACGGTGTCCTGTACAATATATATATATATATATATATATATATATATATATATATGTATATACTCCATAATAATCAGTTGCAGCAACCAATCTCAACTAAAGTCCCACTGTTCATTTATTTTCTTTTTATCCATATATATAGGGATGGAGATTGTGCTGCTGCGGCTATGCCAGGTCATACCTTTTTTATTGTGCCATTTATTGAGGTAGTTGCATTTCACAAGTAAACAGTTCTCAAAGACATCTTACACACACTTTCTGGTACAAAGCTCTCTAGTTTCCCCGAATGGTGCCCAATGAGGCAGTCATTTCTTAGGCAGATTGCCAAATTCATAAATAGTTCTTCTCAAGGCAAGAGTCCATCACAGGCAGTAAATCCACAAGAGGTAGCAATAACCCCTAAGAGAGTCCAGTTAAAGTGGTTGTAAACCCTTTACAACCACTTTAACCTACAGGTAAGCCTAGGTTTAAGGCTTACCTGTAGGTGCTTGAAATATCTCCTAAACCTCCACGGTTAAGGAGATATTTACTATAATCATAGGCGCCACTGTCTACGGCGCATGCGCCCTAGACAAGCGTCGCAGGCGCACTGTAGTGTGTCGTTCCTCATTAAGGCTGTGCCGTCACTTCGCCGCCACGATACGCAGAAGTAACCCCTGGGCAAGATGTTGGCTGCCCGGGCATTGGAGGAGGATGGCTGCGGTGGCTTTGATCGGAGGTGAGTATTACATAATGAGCTAGTATGCCGTGCATACTAGCTCATTATGCCTTTGTCTTGCAGGTGGTGTTTTTTTTCCTGGGTTTACCTTCTCTTTAAGGTAGCACAAGTCCATAGGTTCCAGACCCCATCAGGAACCCTGACTGGGCTCCCCCCAGGGGGCGGTTCAGTCTTTCCCCTAACCTCTCTCAAGGGCACTAATGAGCCCCTATTTATATGGTATGGCCTGCAGGGGTGGTAACCTTCCTGGAAAGAGTGGGAAAACCTGACCAGTAGCATTAATCCTTCCTTCTCAGGAACCACTAGCTTAGCAGGACACAGTGCAACAATTCTGCAATATAACAAGTACCAACATAGTCAAACTGATTAACCTCACAGCATCAAAATGGCAAAAAAAATAACACTTCAGAACCCCCTTGGAAGCGCCTGCTTATAGGTTGGCTGGGGGAAGAATGATTATTCATAAATCAGTTTTACTGTAGTTTCTCATACTAATACCAGAGGTACCAGTGACACCTACTGGCAGAGGAGGATAAACCCAAATGAACAAGTAGACTATAAATCAGCTAGGTTGTCTACCACCCCGCCTAACTAAATTTGGATAGTAACCCCTGTTTAGGACAGGGTGGCTACATAATTAACTGGGTTCCTTCACTAAATTGTGAAGTCAAATAAAGTAATGATGTGAACCTGGGCCTGGTTTAATACTGTATACTGTGCATTCATTTTGAAGGTCTGATCATGTGAAGAAGAAGATCTGCTTTTTAATTTCTCCTGCCCATCACTGAATGGTTGATGTCCAATTGGTACACTCCACTTACTTTTTAGTAAAGTAAACCTTAGGTTAGATGAATATAAGCTGATACAATAATCAGAGTATAGGTCACCAATAGGGATGAGCCGAACACCCCCCTGTTCGAACGGACCGAACGTTCGCGCAAACATTTAGAACCCCATTGAAGTCTATAGGACTTAAACGTTCGAATTCAAAAGTGCTAATTTTAAAGGCTAATATGCAAGTTATTGTGGTAAAACGGGTTTGAGAACCCGGGTCTTGCCCCAGGGAAAATGTATCAGTGGAAAAAGAAAGTTTTAAAAACGTCCGTTTTTTCTGGAGCAGTGTTTTTAATGATGCTTAAAGTGAAAAAAAAATTGAAAAATTCCTTTAAATAGCGTACCTGCTGGGTGTTACTATAAGAAAAAAGTCATTTAAAACTGCTTGCGGCTTTAATGTAATGTCTGCAATATAGATGAAAATCATTGAGAAAAATAGCATGGGTTTCCCCGCCCCCTCCCCCCAGGTCATTACCAGCCCCTTTGGCCCTATATACTTTGAACAGCAGTATAAAGGCGGTGCAAACAAGACAGGGACTGTAGGTTTGTTGTTAAGTATAATCTGTTTGTAATTTTGAACGGGTACTTTTTTAAAGTGTAGCTCCAGCCAAAAAAATCTATTTTTGAAGCTTTTTGGAAAACATAGAGAGGGGTTATCACCCCTGCAACATTTGTTTTGCTGTCTGTGCGCATCTGTTCAGAAGATTGCACCTCACTTTCTGTCCCAATGACAAATTTGAAATTTTGAAAATTTGTTTTTTTTGGTGCGCCTCGGCCTCCTGACTGTGTTTTAAAGGTTCAACTTCACATCTATGGGATGCATCAGAGTATGTGTCTTGCTGCAGAACAGCCTATTAATTTGAGAATGAACTGCCTGCCACCCCTCAATAGCACCAAAGTGCATGGGCCTTTTTTTCATTTTATTTTTAAATGCCGCTGCACCAAAATGCATGGTGCTTTTGTTAGCATGCATTTTTTATTTTTGTGATTTTTTTTATTTACACACACGTAGCTTTAGGTGTACAGAGGGCACAGACAGTACACCACTTGAAAATACTGCAGCTAGCTAAACTCAATACAGTGTATAAATATATATACAACACCTGGGATGCATATATCCTCTACACACTGTAATTCTAACTGACTAGCCTGCCTGCTCTATCTAACTCCAAAAAATTACACTATCTCTCTCTCTCTCTGTAAACCACCGACACACTACACAAGGCCGACTTCCAGGCAGCATTATATAGTGTGGGGCATGTACTAAACCCCCTGAGCCATAATTGGCCAAAGCCACCCTGGCTTTGGCCAATTATGGCTCTCCGTTTTTTGCAAGCTGTGATTGGCCAAGCATGCGGGTCATAGTGCATGCTTGGCCAATCATCAGCCAGCAATGCACTGCGATGCCGCAGTGAATTATGGCCCATGACACGCCACTCAAATTTGGCGCGAACGGCCCAAAACGTTCGCAATTCGCCGAACAATCGAACATACGATGTTCGAGTCGAACGTGAGTTCGACTCGAATACGAAGCTCATCCCTTGTCACCAACAAATGGTGTCTCTTTTTTTTATAAGATCTCATCCTCCACATTTGCTTATTTTACACTGAATAGGGCATGTGTATGTGAAATGAAGAACATAAATAATAAACAGTTCAATGTGCATCTCTTCTTTTTGCTTATTTGATAAAAATGATAGCTAGATTCGGACTAATTGTTATGGCCTGGGCAGATTATAATCTCAGTATTTGCTCTTCTTGTTTTCCCACATAAAACATACTATGGGCCCCAAGATTTTTCTAGCTAGCTCCTGACTCTTGGGGCCCATTAGCCATTTTTTTCCAAGCCTTGTAACGTTATTTAAAGTTAACCTGATGGCAATCTAAAAATGGAAAGAAAGCTGTTTTCTGTGAAAAATAAGAAAATGACAATACTTTTTTTCTCCTGCTTATGAGAAAATGACAACTAAAGTTTGCTAGGAAACCAACCTCTCCTGGAAATGTCGTTCTCCTGTGTCTTTCACAGGGTTCTGTGGTTCCTCTTTCAAAAGCCCCTTAAGAGCCATATGTGTATCCAAGTATACTGTCACATATAAGGCTATCTTTGTACATGTGTTCACTTCAAGCATTTCATTAAATACACTTATCTTTATGCCAATTCATATGTTAGTATATGCAGCCCATATTGTGTATCAGTGGGCGGCTCTAGTTATGAGAGCTTGTGGTGTAATAAAAGCTGTCAAAAATTGAAGACCTCTTGTATAAAGGATATCCTTTGTATCGCACTTGGTAGTAAAAGTAGCATGAAAAATGAAAATGTAGTCATTGCCAAGATTAATCTTTTGGTTATGTTGAAGGCTTTTGAGAATATTTGTCTTTTTTTGTCAAACGTGGTGTCAGGTATGGTGTAATGCCATATCGGATAGAGAGCGCTTAGTGTTTTTGATTGCCTACCATCTAAAAAAAAAAATGTTTCCTGTTACTCTGTATGTAGTACAGATAAGGTCTATTATACAGATTCATTATAACACCCTGTTCATCTTGTCTCTTGTTTCCTTTACAGCTGACAATTAATGAAGCAGCGGCTCAATGCTGTATAAGGGATAACACCTTGCTCCTGCGGAGGGTGGAATTATTCTCGCTGGCCAGGCAGGCTGCTCGGGAAAGCTCTTACTTAGCATCTCTAAAATGCTCCAGGTAAGATCACAAATAACATTCTGATTAGAAAAACCATATGGCACATTACAATGTGGAGGAACTCAAGCTGTCATTTACAGATGGATCCTGTAATACTTCAGCAGAGCAGAACCTATGTGGTATCACTAAGTTTGAAATGATTTATTCCCATATACAAGAACTGAGGAATGTAAATGTGAAAATGTAGCTCACAGCAGACAGTAAATGCAGTATTCATCTTGCAACTAAAATAAAATAAAAGAGAAGAGGGGCACCAACCCTTAAGGTGCACTTACTTGAAATATATTACAGTAATGCTGCTGCCTCTTTAAATATCATGCAACACTCAAAAAATATTATTTGTACACAAAAGTAAAGCGCTTCACCAGAGACCCTCTGCTACGTCACTGGGGAAGCCCAGTCTTCCCCCTTGCTGGGCTTCCCCAGTGACGTAGCAGAGGGTGCGTCAGAGGGGGCGGGGTCACGTGACGGGTGGCCCCGCCTCCCCTATATAAGAAATGTCAAAGCTACAGCGCGTCATTCGCTGGGCTCTGTCCAGCGGAGAGAGGAGGTCGGCGTGGCTGCGCTCTGGATTGATGGATCTTCTCATCGCTGGACCGGAGATCAACCGTCGCTGGATACAGACAACGTTGGAGCAGGGAGCTGGGACCGAGTAAATTACCACCGCTGGATTTTTTTTTTATTAATAAAGGACTTTTTTCTACAGTGTGTGTGTGTGTTTTTTCCAACTATTTACACTTCCTTCGTGAAATGGTAGGGGTACAATGTACCCCATTACCAATTCACATAGGGGGGCAGGATCTGGGGGCCCCCTTTGTTAAAGGGGTCTTCCAGATTCTGATAAGCCCCCCGCCCACAGACCCCCACAACCACTGGGCAAGGGTTGTGGGGATGAGGCCCTTGTCCCCATCAACATCGACATCCTCCCCATGTTGAGGGCATGTGGCCTGGTACGGTTCAGGAGAGGGCCACACTCTGTCCCCCCCTCTTTTCTGCGGCTGGCCAGGTTAAGGTGCTCGGATAAGGGATCTGGTGTGAATTTTTGGGGGAACTCCACCCTATTTTTTTTTAATTGACGGTTCCCCTTAAAATCCATTCCAGACCTGAAGGGCCTGGTAATGGAATTTGGGGGGGCCCCTACGCTATATTTTTTTTATGAATGAATTCGCTCTGAATTGCCAGAGCCGACAATTCATTATAGCCGCAAGTCCGGTTTTAAAAGACTTTTTTTCCTTTCAGAAATTACACTTTGTGCAGAGACAGTTCTAAGTGCGGGAAACATGCGCTATTTCACATGCTAACTTTTCTCCCATAGACTTTAACAGGGTGTTCCGCGGCTTTTCGCATTTGCCGCGAACACCCCTAATTGTTCGTTGTTCGCCGAACAGGCGAACAGGCAATGTTGGAGTCGAACATGAGTTTGACTCGAACTTGAAGCTCATCCCTAGCCTCTATATACTTATGGTTAATGTTATATGCTGGTTGCAGTAGTTCCTCTGCTCCCAATTACTTTGATTAATTTCCCAGGAAGGGAATCCCCTCTTTTCACAGAGGCCCTGTCCTCGGTGGGGGCACTGCCAACTTTGTTATTAAGGTAGAAGTTCAGCCAAAACCTAACTAACTCTAAACCTACTAACAGCCACATTCTAAACCCAATCTATCTAGCCCTGTAAAGAAGAATACAGCTATACTTAGCTGTTCTGCAGCCAGTCTGGACCCACGCTGAGCTGTCAGGGGCTGCTTCAGTGTGTAGGAGTGTGTAGGAGAGGCAGTTGACAATGGAAGCCCCAAAGTAACTCTATGGGTGACGTCACTTCCCAGCCATTGTTGGTTCTCTCCTGCACACAGGGCGCCGCTGGAGACTGTACCGGTGTGGCTTCAGAAAAAGTATGTATAGCGATTTTTTTTCTTTACAGGGTTAGATAGATTCGTTTTAGAATGTGTCTGAGAGTAGATTTATTTAGGTTAGGTTCTGATTCTCTTATAAACCTACAGGTTTGATGCAATATCCTGTTTGGGGAAGGCCATTTCTCATATCACCCAAAAGAGGGCTACAAATGTTCAAATATAACTAATTGGAGAAGTCTGAGGGTCCTAAAATATAGAATTAACAATAGTGTGATCATTCTGACCACCCTGATAAAGCCAATGCTGCTAAAGAGAGAGATTCTCTGCTCATTTTAGAGTTGAGAGTGTTCCACTTGAACAGGGGGGTTGATAATGTAAAGCCCCATACAAACTATTAGATTTTCTGCAGATTTTTGTCTTCAGATTTACCAATACCATGTAGTGCAAAGGCCTGCCTGATTGCATGCAAATTGAAACTCTTAAGGTTTGACCTCATAATATATGGTTTTGGTAAATCTGAAGACAAAAATCTGCAGAAAATCTAATAGTGTGTATGAGATCTAAGTCAACCTTTTAGCTAAATACGAAATATAACTAAAGAGGCTTGCTGCATTGGAGTTTAAAAGTAAAGATTGCTACAGGTTTGTGAAGTAGCGGTGACAATGCTGATAGCCAAAATCCTGCAACATTTCACCCCTCTGTAGTGCAAGTAGGCACAGCCTACACAAGGGTGACAATTCTGCTCTGAATTCAGGAGCAGTGCAGCATCATTACCACACCATCACAGGAAGCTGCATTAGATGGACTTTACTGACAAAGAACTTTGCAAGGGAAAAGAGAAAACTGTAACTGCAGATGGATTTCTAATTAAAGGCGTTGTAATCTCTCGTTTTTTTTTAATAACAAACATGTCATACTTACCTCCTTTTTGCAGATCGTGGCCCCGATCCACCTGTCACTTTCAGTTCCTCCCCACATCGGTAAACCCCCTAGGAGAAGCTCTCTCCTTGAGGGTTACCACGCAGGCATGATCCCAAGTCCAGCATTTCCATAGACACAGAATGACAGACTTGGCCCTGCACCCCCGTCGCCCGCGTCATTGGATTTGATTGACAGCAGCGGGAGCCAATGGCTGCGCTGCTATCAATCTATCCAATCAAGAGCCGAGACAACGGGCAGAGAGGTAGAGTGCGTCCCCACTGAGGGAACGAACTGGCTCAGGTGAGTAAAACGGGGGGGTTAGGGGGACGGTCAGTGTTCAGAAGTTTTTTCCCCTTAATGCATAGGATGCATTAACCTCCCTGGCGGTATGATTATGTCTGGAATTTTGTACCAAAAGCGTTACAATTTTTTGCACGGAAATTTGGTGATATGTATTATAGGCCTGCAATTCTTAGTAATTACTTACTTAAACCTGACCAAACAAGACTCTAGTACAGGGCTCAAAATTTCAAGTCCTGCGCTACTAGCCAGATCTTAAGGGTTACTCGCCACCAGTTGACCCGAACAATCCCTACCCTGCACCACCCCTAATTCTGCCCCTAAACACGTCCTCAAATTATCTCATGAAATGACACTTACCTGTTTTATGCCGAATTAAACTTTATCAGTGCAGCCATACCTGTGCCCACCATTGTAGCCTCTGTCCACTGTGCCTACCATTGCAGCCTCTGCCCACTGTGCCCACCATTGCAGCCTCTGCCCATCATTGCAGCCTGTGCCCACTGTGCCCACCATTGCAGCTTCTGCCCACTGTGCCCACCATTGCAGCCTCTGCCCACTGTGCCCACCATTGCAGCCTCTGCCCACCATAGCAGCCTCTTCCCACTGTGCTCACCATAGCAGCCTCTGCCCACCATTGCAGCCTCTGCCCACTGTGCCCACCATTGCAGCCTCTGCCCACCATAGCAGCCTCTGCCCACCATTGCAGCCTGTGCCCACTGTGCCCACCATTGCAGCCTCTGCCCACTGTGCCCACCATTGCAGCCTCTGCCCACCATAGCAGCCTCTGCCCACTGTGCCCACCATAGCAGCCTCTGCCCACCATTGCAGCCTCTGCCCACCATTGCAGCCTCTGCCCACCACTGCAGCCTGTGCCCACCATAGCAGCCTCTGCCCACCCTTGCAGCCTCTGCCCACTGTGCCCACCATTGCATCCTTTACAAACTGTGCCCACAATTTCAGCCTTTACTCACTGTGCCCACGATTGTAGCCTCTGCTCACCTGTGCAGAGGAAAGCCCCAGGGGAAGAGGAGCTGGGAGTGGTGGGGGGGGGGGGCGCGGGTACCGCCGGCATGCAGGGATTGATTGGGAGCCATTCTGCCATCGAGAAGACAAAAGCCGCGGGATTACACACCTTTAAGAACCACAAACATCACACTTTGTGCTTCTTTTTCTTTCGACTTTATTGAAATGTCAAAATACATTTCATTAATTTTTATGCACCACAGATAGGTTTTTTCCCCTTAATGCATAGGATGCATTAACCTCCCTGGCGGTATGATTATGTCTGGAATTTTGTACCAAAAGCGTTACAATTTTTTGCACAGAAATTTGGTGATATGTATTATAGGCCTGCAATTATTAGTAATTACTTACTTAAACCTGACCAAACAAGACTCTAGTACAGGGCTCAAAATTTCAAGTCCTGCGCTACTAGCCAGGCCTTAAGGGTTACTCGCCACCAGTTGACCCAACCAATCCCTACCCTGCACCACCCCTAAACACGTCCTCAAATTATCTCATGAAATGACACTTACATGTTTTATGCCGAATTAAGTTAGAAACTTTATCAGTGCAGCCATACCTGTGCCCACCATTGTAGCCTCTGTCCACTGTGCCTACCATTGCAGCCTCTGCCCACTGTGCCCACCATTGCAGCCTCTGCCCACCATTGCAGCCTGTGCCCACTGTGCCCACCATTGCAGCCTCTGCCCACTGTGCCCACCATTGCAGCCTCTGCCCACTGTGCCCACCATTGCAGCCTCTGCCCACCATAGCAGCCTCTGCCCACTGTGCTCACCATAGCAGCCTCTGCCCACCATTGCAGCCTCTGCCCACTGTGCCCACCATTGCAGCCTCTTCCCACCATAGCAGCCTCTGCCCACAATTGCAGCCTGTGCCCACTGTGCCCACCATTGCAGCCTCTGCCCACTGTGCCCACCATTGCAGCCTCTGCCCACCATAGCAGCCTCTGCCCACTGTGCCCACCATAGCAGCCTCTGCCCACCATTGCAGCCTCTGCCCACCATTGCAGCCTCTGCCCACCACTGCAGCCTGTGCCCACCATAGCAGCCTCTGCCCACCCTTGCAGCCTCTGCCCACTGTGCCCACCATTGCATCCTTTACAAACTGTGCCCACCATTTCAGCCTTTACTCACTGTGCCCACGATTGTAGCCTCTGCTCACCTGTGCAGAGGAAAGCCCCAGGGGAAGAGGAGCTGGGAGTGGTGGGGGGGGCGCGGGTACCGCCGGCATGCAGGGATTGATTGGGAGCCATTCTGCCATCGAGAAGACAAAAGCCGCGGGATTACACACCTTTAAGACCCACAAACATCACACTTTGTGCTTCTTTTTCTTTCGACTTTATTGAAATGTCAAAATACATTTCATTAATTTTTATGCACCACAGATAGTTTTTTTCCCCTTAATGCATAGGATGCATTAACCTCCCTGGCGGTATGATTATGTCTGGACTTTTGTACGAAAAGCGTTACAATTTTTTGCACAGAAATTTGGTGATATGTATTATAGGCCTGCAATTATTAGTAATTACTTACTTAAACCTGACCAAACAAGACTCTAGTACAGGGCTCAAAATTTCAAGTCCTGCGCTACTAGCCAGGCCTTAAGGGTTACTCGCCACCAGTTGACCCAACCAATCCCTACCCTGCACCACCCCTAATTCTGCCCCTAAACACGTCCTCAAATTATCTCATGAAATGACACTTACATGTTTTATGCCGAATTAAGTTACAAACGTTATCAGTGCAGCCATACCTGTGCCCACCATTGTAGCCTCTGTCCACTGTGCCTAACAAGTCACGCTCTTGATTACCGCCAAGGAGGTTAAGGGGAAAAAACACAACAAGTGTTTACAACCCCTTTTAAGCACAATTTCTTTTAAAATACGATGCTATAGTTATAATTTAGAGTAAAAACGAGATTATTAGTGAACAGGCTGTCTGTATACTTTTTATAATTATTTATATTTCCTTGAATGTTTGGAAAGTTTAAAATGCTAATGGTTCTTTTTCTAGAGAGAGCAGGGCGTGTGATAAGATCACTGTGCTGTAAAGTCAGGAATGTTTTGATGATGATGTCATTGATGTAAAATTGTTTAAGAAACACAAATATGCAAGGCCAAGATAAACTCTGAAAAGCTTTTTTACTTCTCAGGGTGAGAGTTAAAAGGCAGTTAGATTAATATTAACAGTGTAAATATTAATCAATTTTTTTCTAAAACTGTCAAATGCTTGCACACTGGCGATAAAACCATCCTGTTCCTCTAAGAAAAACTTTCTTAGATGTTTGTTAAGTCGAATTGCCAAACTACACTCACCGGCCACTTTATTAGGTACACTTGTTCAATTTCTTGGAAACACAAATTGCTAATCAGTCAATCACAGCAACTCAATGCCATTAGACATCTAAGCCCGGATTCACGTAGGAGATACGACGGCGTATCTCCAGATACGCCGTCATATCTCTGAGTCTGAGGCGTCGCATTTTGGCGCCTGATTCAAAGAATCAGATAAGCCAGAATTAGTATAAGATACGACCAGTGTAAGTCTCCTACACCGTCGTATCTTAACTGCATATCTACGCTGGCCGCTAGGGGCGTGTACGCTTATTTACGCCTAGAAACATGTAAATCAGCTAGATACGCCAATTCACGAATGTACGCCCGGCCGTCGCATTACAGATACGCCGTTTACGTTAGGCTTTTTCCGGCGTAAAGTTACCCCTGCTATATAAGGCGTATATGAGGCGTACCAATGTTAAGTATGGACGTCAGGCCAGCGTCAAATTTTCCGTCAATTACGTTGTTTGCGTAAGTCGTTCGCGAATAGGGCTGTGCGTAATTTACGTTCACATTGAAAGCATTGGCTTCTTGCGGGTTAATTTGGAGCATGCGCACAGGGATACTTTCACGGACGGCGCATGCGCCGTTCGTAAAAAGCGTCATTTACGTGGGGTCACAATAAATTTACATAACACACGCCCACATCTTCCACATTTGAATTAGGCGGGCTTACGCCGCCCTATTTACGCTACGCCGCCGCAACTTTGGTTTGTGAATACTGCACTTGCCTGTTAAAAGTTGCGTAGGCGTAACGTAAATAGGATACGTTACACCCGCACAAAGATGCGCTCTTCTACGTGAATCCGGGCCCTAGATGTGGTGAGGACGACTTTCTGAAGATCAAACCGAGCATTAAAATGGGGAATAAAGGGCATTTAAGTGACTTTGAACACGGCATGATTGGTGGTGCAAGATGGGCTGATCTTCAAAAACCTCTGATCTACTGGGATTTTCACACACAACCCTCTCTTGGGTTTACAGAGAATGGTCCGAAAAAGAGAAAATATCCAGTGAGCAGCAGTTGTGTGGACAGAAATGCCTTGTTGATGTCAGAGAAGAATTGGCAGACTGGTTTGAGATGATAGAAAGGCAACAGTAACTGAAAAAAACCTCTTGCTACAACCACGTTATGCAGAATTCCATCTCTGAATGCAGGCCCGTCGGAACCCGACAGGCAAAGCAAGCATTTCCCTGGGGCCCCGTGCTGGCCAGGGGCCCCCGGGCTGGCCAGGGGCCCCAGCAGGGAGGGCCCTTGCCGCACCGCTGCGTCCTCTTGCAGTCCGGTTGGCCGTGTACCATAACCGCGCGGTACAGGAGAATCAGGTTCCTGTTCCCGGCCGGACTGACAGGAAGTGCACACACTGAGTGTTCACTTCCTTTCAGTCCGGCCTCGGGAACAGCAGACTGAATCTCCTGTACTGCGCGGTTATGGTACACGGCCGACCGGACTGCAGGAGGACGCAGCAATGCGGCAAGGGCCCTCCCTGCTGGGGCCCCTGTGCGGACACCACCATCTGCTGGCGTGTGAGGATAGAGGTAAGCCGCCAACCCCCCCCCCCCGCTTCTCAACTGAAAAACTGAAATGTCATTTCACACCGGGTGCTACTCCTGTCAGCTAAGAACAGGAAACAGAGGCTATAATTCACACAGGCTCACCAAAATTGGGAAATAGAAGATTGGAAAAACGTTGCCTGGTCTGATGAGTCTCGATTTCTGCTGCAACATTCAGATGGTAGAGTGAGAATTTGGCTTAAATAACATGAATGCATGGATCCATCCTGCCTTGTATCAACGATTCAGGCTGCCGGGGGTGGTGTAATGGTGCGGGGGATATTTTCTTGGCACCCTTTGGGCCCCTTAGTACCAACTAAGCATCATTTAAATTACACGGCCTACCTGAGTATTGTTGCTGACCATGTCCATCACTTTATAACTACAGTGTACCCATCTTCTGATGGCTATGTCCAGCAGGATAATGCACCATGTCACAAAGCTTTAGGCTACTTTCACACTGAGGCACTTTGCAGGCGCTATGGGGCAAATCCACAAAGCAGATGCGCCGACTTAACTCGAGATTTCTAATTTTACTCCGCGCGTATCTTTGCGCCCGATCCTCAAAACGAAAAATCCGGTTTTTACGTCCTACTTAAAATAATTACTCTGGCGCATCCTCTGACGCAAATTACGCTAGTCACGCCGCTTTATTTGATAGGCAAAGATGCAAATGAGGGAGATAGGGCGATCCTCAAAATTAAGTGTGTGCGCCGTAGATTACGCCCTGTGCGCCGTAGATAACGCCCTGTGCGCACCTGTTAGTTTTCTGGAGCAAAATTAGACTTTATAAAAGCAGCCCTAATTTTACACCAGCCCTGTAAAGGTCTGCTGAAGCAACACCATTTAGGAAGAGCTGCCAACACTTCTTTGCTTGACTTCATTGTGACTGCCAAAATGCCTGGGCCATCAATGATTATAACGGCACTCGCCACTTTACAGGCGCAGAGAAGGAGGAGGGCACAGAGGAGGAGGAGGAGGGCACAGGAGAGGATCTACCGCCCACGCCAAGATCTCTTTGGCATGACTGCGTCTGAGGTCATTGGCCACTTCAGATTAAACCAGGAAGCCATCCTGGACTTAACCAGGATCCTGCAGGATGATCTGAACACCCCAACCCAACGATCCCATGCCCTGCCAGCTCATATTAAAGTTATGGCCACCCTGCATTTTCTGGCCACTGGGTCTTTTCAGAGAACATGTGGAGGTCTGGCTGGGATGGTACAGTCCTCGATGAGCAGGTGTGTGCACCAGGTTGTCCCTGCAATACTGAGACGCATGGGCAGTCAATTTGAAAAGCCCACCCAGGAGGACCAGCGAATGAAGAGCATGGCTGATTTCTACCAGATTGCACGATTCCCACGGACCATCGGGGCCATTGACTGTACCCATGTGGCACTACAGCCCCCCCATGATACAGAGCACCTGTTCAGGAATCGCAAAAACTGGCATTCCATCAATGTCCAGGTAATCGTGGATGCCCATGGCCTCATCTGGCATGTGTGTGCCAAATTTCCAGGTTCGTGCCATGACAGCTACATCTTTAGGCAGACCAACATAGCACGTGAATTGGAGCAGAACGTGTATGGAGACAGCTGGCTGGTTGGTGAGTGACATGTGTGTCAGGTATGTCCCCCCCATGATGCAGACATCACATGGGGCACATGCATGACTAATATCCTCCTGTCTTTTGCCTTCCAGGTGACTCTGGATATGCCCTGGGCCCTCACATGATGACCCCATTCCGGAACCCCCAAACCCCAGGAGAGCAACGCTACAACGAGGCTCATATTCGCACCCGGGCAGTAGTGGAGCGTACTTTTGGCCTGCTGAAGTCCCGCTTCAGATGCCTGGACAAGACTGGGGGTACACTGCTGTATTCCCCAGACTTTGTGTGCCAAATAATAGGGGCTTGTTGCATTCTTCATAACTTTGCAACGAGAAGGGGACTGGAGATTAACTTACGTGCTGACCTGACCCCCCACCCAGGCAATCCCCCCCTAGCCCACTCTACCCGGTCTACTGAGGGCACAGTAGCCCGGAGACGCCTGGCAGAAGGCATCTTTTCTCAGTAAATGGCCAGAAAAAATGTCACAATGTTATTATTTTTTTCCAATGCAAACGCACATGAATTATGTGACAATGTTATTATTTGTTTTCACTGCAAACGCACATGAATTATGTGACAATGAGAATGTTGCTTTGCACAGTAAACGCACATGTTTAATGACACATTGAGAATGTTTTTGTCTCTGGAAACGCACATGATTTATGTCACAATGAGAATGCATGAATGCACACCACTGTGGTCCCTAGCACAAACACATCACATGCACATCGAATTGGATTAGATCCAAGTACCCCCCCCCCCTTTGGTACTTGGGAGCAGTAACGCCCCGCCACGGCTCCAATTATGTCACTGTGCATTCATACACCATTCAGGAACCTAGGATGACTTTTCCCTGGTCCTGGGGATCCCTTCTCCACCAAAACTGAGGGGGACACCCTTATTTTGTCAGGAATGCCACCCCCCCACATTCACACACATAAACCAAATCATAAGTACAGTATAATAACCAAAATTTTTAAATCAAAAAAAAAAAAAAAAAGTACCCCTGGTATTTAAGTCCGGCGGCGAGTGCTCCGTCTAGGCTGCCCACGGGCAGGGGCACGGGCACGGGCACGGCCACGGGCACGGCCACCTGGAGGATCTTCACGGGGGGGGGGAGCAGGGGAGGGAGTATCTTCATTGGGGGGGGGAGCAGGGGAGGGAGTATTTTCATTGGGGGGGGAGCAGGGGAGGGAGTATCTTCATTGGGGGGGGAGCAGGGGAGGGAGGAGCCTCCCCTGGTGTCTGACCTCCGGCTGGCCTGCCCTCCAAGGCCACTGCTATCCTGGTCAGGCAGGCAGTGATGGCAGCCGTATTGGCCTGGCCAGCCCGTGTGTTCTCCTGCACAGCCCGGGTGTTGTCCTGCACAGCCCGGGTGAGGGCAGTCACCTCCTGGCCCACGCCTGTTGTGGCGGTATGCAGGGACCACAAACAGGTGATGACACCCAATGAATTGGTGGCCACATCACTGAGTGACTCCCTCATTACATCCAGGCTGTGCTCCATCTTGGCCATAGTTTTTTTGATGTCACCCAGACTGCGGGTCTGCTTGGCATTGTCCCTCAGCAGACTGGCCGGCATATGCTCAGACCCCACCCTGGTGTCCTGGGTCGCCATCCTGCCTGCCCCTGAGGCTTGTGGCCAGGTAGGAGGGGATAGAGTGACCCTTGTGGGTTGCGGCATGTTGTGGGAGGAGTGGGAGGGGCTACCCCTGATGGTGGCCTGACTGGTGCCAGCCTCTGGGGGATCCTCTGGGGTAGCCTCAAGGGGAGCCTCTGGGGTAGCCTCAAGGGGAGCCTCTGGGGTAGCCTCAAGGGGAGCCTCAAGGCTAGCCTCAAGGGTATCATCAAAGGTCATCAGATCTGTGGCAATAATGATTTCCCGGCCAATCTGGAGATCTTCTTCCTCCTCCCCCTCATCCTCCTCCCCCTCATCCTCCTCCCCCTCAGCCTCCTCATGAGGGGAGGTTTGGCCACTCCCCTCCCCTGGGGACTCCTCAGCAGGCTCCTGTCTTTGGGGTGGTGCAGCAGCCTGGCCTGATGGCCCAGCAATCTCCTGGTCATCTGTGGAAGACACCAAACAATCACAGGTTTGAGGATCCACACACTTGGCACATGTTCCCTTCCCCCACCCACACATGCTAATCACCAAAAAAAAAAAAAAAAAAACCTTACCTGGCCTCACAGGAACATCAGACTGATAACCAGGCAGGCCCACCACCTGCTCTGGCTCGAAACACCGGGCCACTGCCCATTCCTCCTCAGTCAGCCGGATGGGGCATGGTCCCCCTCCTCCAGTGCCCCTCCTATGCGCAGTGAGCTTGGCCACCTTATTGCGGACCACGCTCCTCAGATCATTGATCTTTTTCTTAATGCCAGCGGGGGTCCTCGTCTCCCCTCCCCCCGCCGCATTTATGTGATCTGTTATTTTGGCATAAATCCTCTTCCTTTGGGCCGGGGAGGTGTTCCGGCTATCAGGCCCATGTAGATATCTTCCATATTGTATGACATACCTGGCTAGGATTTGCTTTTCAACATGTGAAAAATTCAGCTTCCTGCGTTTGGGGGCCATCACAGACACCACCCAGCAACAAGAAGCCAAACAGGACAAACACACAAAAATACACACACAAGCAGACAGCTACTACAAAGTCAAATACAAACACACAAAAATACACACCAAACAAATACACAAAAATACACACAGACAGCTACTACAAAGTCAAATACAAACACACAAAAACCAAACTCAAAATCCAAGCAGAAAAAAAACAAACAAAAAAATTAGCAAAAACAATCAAACAAAAATTACACTTATCACAAACAAACAACAACTACTATCTACTACTCCTCCAACACTTCTCTATCAAACACAACTTACCAACAAACACTGACAAACTAAGAGCAGAAGCAAATTGCTCATGGAAGGGAACACAGGGAAATACTTTTGCAAATGAAGTGTGTTTGACTGGAGCTAGTTAAGCACAGTGCGATCCTCAAACTAAGTACACTTGGCCTTTTACCTATCTCACTGATTGCGCCAAGCAAAGTTCTGCACATGCGCAGTGAGCAGCAGATTCGTGCGCGCATGCGCAGTACGGCCGGACCTTCATTTGCATGGGGTCACGGCTCATTACAATGAAGCACGCCCACTTCCTTCCCACTTGCCATAACCCCGCCTTACGCCTCCGAATTTACGTTACGGCAGGCGCACTTTTGGGCGCAAATGCGCTGTGGATACGGCAATTACGACACCAACTTAGGGCGCCGTAACTTAAATGACATAAGTTAGAAAAAACTTATTTTGCGCCGCTGGCTGTGGATTTGGCCCTATATATCTAAAAATAGCGCTTACAAAGCACCCTGAAAGAGCCGTTCTTTTCACTCCAGTGTGAAAGCCCAAGAGCTTTCACACTGGAGCGGTACGCTGGCAGGACGCTCAAAACTGTCCTGCCAGTGGCATATTTGAGGCCCTGTAGGAGCAGTGTACACCGCCCCTGCCCATTGAAATCAATCGCTACAGTGCCGCTTTGCAGGTGGGTTTAACACTTTTTCGGCTGCTAGCAGGATTTAAAAGCGCCCCGCTAGTGCCTAAATAGCACCATAAAAACGTTAAATCGCGGCTAAAAATAGCCAAGCTTTACTGCCGACGGTGCAATGCCCCAGTGTGAAAGTAGCCTAAATCATCTCAAACTGGATTCTTGAACATGACAATGAGTCCACTGTACTCCAATGTACTCCAAAGACCTCCACAGTCATTAAATCTCAATCCAATAGAGCACCTTTGGGATGTGGTGGAATGGAAGATTCGCATTATGGGTTTACAGTTGAAAAATCTGCAGCATGCTGTCATGTCAGTATTGACCAAAATCTCAGAGGAATTTTTCCAACACCTTGATGAATCACCTTGATTCCAATCTTCTATTTCCCAATTTTGGTGAGCCTGTGTGAATTATAGCCTCAGTTTCCTGTTCTTAGCTGACAGGAGTAGCACCCGGTGTGGTTTTCTGCAGCTGTAGCCCATTTGCTTTAAGGTTCGATGTGTTGTGCATTCAGAGATGGAATTCTGCATAACGTGGTTGTAGCAAGAGGTTTTTTTCAGTTACTGTTGCCTTTCTATCATCTCAAACCTGCCAATTCTTCTCTGACATCAACAAGGCATTTCTGTCCACACAACTGCTGCTCACTGGATATTTTCTCTTTTTCGGACCATTCTCTGTAAACCCAAGAGAGGGTTGTGTGTGAAAATCCCAGTAGATCAGAGGTTTTTGAAGATCAGCCCATCTTGCACCACCAATCATGCCGTGTTCAAAGTCACTTAAATGCCCTTTCTTCCCCATTTTAATGCTCGGTTTGAACTTCAGAAAGTCGTCCTCACCGCGTCTAGGGCCCGGATTCACGTAGAAGAGCGCATCTTTGTGCGGGCGTAACATATCCTATTTACTTTACGCCTACGCAACTTTTAACAGGCAAGTGCAGTATTCACAAACCAAAGTTGCGGTGGCATAGCGTAAATAGGCCTGCGTAAGCCCGCCTAATTTAAATGTGGAAGATGTGGGCGTGTGTTATGTAAATTTATTGTGACCCCACGTAAATTACGCTTTTTACGAACGGCGCATGCGCCGTCCGTGAAAGTATCCCAGTGCGCATGCTCCAAATGAACCCGCAAGAAGCCAATGCTTTCGATGTGAACGTAAATTACGCACAGCCCTATTTGCGAACGACTTACGCAAACAACGTAATTGACGGAAAATTTTACGCTGGCCTGACGTCCATACTTAACATTGGTACGCCTCATATACACTTAGTACTCTGAATTGAGACAAGCACACACTATATAAGGATATATAAGGATATTTAATTTCTGAGGTTTACAACCAATTTTAGGACTTAATCCATGAAAGCTAATCTCTTCAGGAAAGCCTACCTGCTTTTACCTAAAAACTGAACTTTTATTTTCTTCATCAACTTATACTATCATCACAGTTACCACTTGTGTATCACATGCCCCTCCCTTTTAGATTGTAAGCTCCTATATCTTGCATATAACTCTCTCTTGCATTGTATTTTAGCTGTACTCTTTCTCTTTATTTTATCAGGCACTGCATAAACCGTTGGCGCTATATAAAGCCTGAATAATAACAATAGTACATTGTAATAATTACTTAAACACAGATGTAAAAATATGTGATGTGGTGGGGAGGTGAGCCATAGAACAAGTAGATCTCAAAAGTCAGACCCTTCAAGATGCTGCTCCAAACATCCAAACTGAAGACGTGAATAAATATAGCAAAATTATTAGCTTACCGTATTTTCCGGCGTATAAGACGACTCGGCGTATAAGACGACCCCCTAATTTTCCAGGAAAAATTTTGGTTTTGGGATATACTCACTGTATAAGACTACCCCCTTTTTTTCCAAGCCCCACTGTGCCATTACATGCCCCCACTGTGCCATTACATGCCCCCACTGTGCCATTACATGCCCCCACTGTGCCATTACATGCCCCCACTGTGCCATTACTTGCCCCCACAGTGCCATCACATTACATGCCCCCACAGTGCCATCACATTACATGCCCCCACAGTGCCATCACATTAAATGCCACCACAGTGCCATCACATTAAATGCCACCACAGTGCCATCACATTACTTTCCCCCACAGTGCCATCACATTACTTTCCCCCACAGTGCCATCACATTGCATGCCCCCACAGTGCCATCACATTGCATGCCCCCACAGTGCCATCACATTACATGCCCCCACTTTCCCCCCCACTGTGCCATCACTCACGTTTTGCAGGCCGTTGACAGTCTCCGTCTGCTGCGAGCGTCCATGATTTCAAAGCCACGCGCCGTCTTCTCAGCGTGTCCTGTGATTGGCAGAACACACATTTTCCCAGTAGCGCCTCTGTTCTATGTTCCGCCAATCACGGATGCCTTCTCATCTCGTCCGAGGATGAGAAGGCATCTGTGATAGGCGGAAAACAGAACAGAGGCGCTGCTGGGAAGATTTCTGTTCCGCCTATCACAGGACAGCGAGGACGCGCTGAGAAGACGGCGCGCAGCTTTGAAATTATGACGATCGCAGCTGCACGGAGACTGTACCCGGCGTATAAGACGACCCCCGACTTTGGATGCATTTTTTTGCATCCAAAAAGTCGTCTTATACGCCGGAAAATACGGTAGTTTGAAGTTGAACCCTTTTAATATATGTTTTAGTGACAACATGAAATCAGTATTTTAGTATCCATTCTTTCATTTTTTCACTCTTAGGTTAACTCCGGAGGAAATGGGTGCACCACAAGCAAAACTACTTAAACAAGAGGTAATAGAGCAATACATCTACGTACTGAAAATTTGTTATTGCAAAAGTTATTTCTTAAGTGTACTCAAAAATGATATTTCAATGAGTGGATGTGGGTGGGTTGAATTGCTTACTGGCGGTTCTTCAGGACTACTTTACTCCATTAGTGCCATGCCAGACTAGCAATTTTGTAGCAGTGAATGCAAGAAAACATTTTTTTATCCTGTAAATCTGGGAGTGAGCGTCCAATGGTTATTTATGTCCTAGCAACAAGGCAGGACGAGGAGACAGCTAGTGGGAGTTTTTCGGTCATGCTTCAAGAGGGGCTAAAAAAAGGTACGACAATAAAATGTAATGAGCCTTTTACAAAGCTGCACGGTTCTTTATTATCTACTGGGACCCAATGACTGCACTGACTATTTTCTGGTATAGGTCAACTTAGCCTTTAAAGTAAAATGTCACTTTTAGTGAAAGTGTCCATAACCACTTCAGCCCAGGAAGAATTTACCCCCTCCTTGACCAGAGAACTTTTTGCAATATGGCACTGTGTTGCTTTAACTGACAATTGTGCGGTCGTGCAACGTTGCACCCAAACAAAATTTACGCCCCACAAATAGAGCTTTCTTTTGGTGGTATTTGATCACCTCTGTGGTTTTTATTTTTTGCGCTATAAACAAAAGAAGAGCAACAATTTTGAAAAAAAAGCAATATTTTTTACTTTTTGCTATAATAAATATCCCCCAAAAGTATATTAAAAAAATATATTTTTCCTCAATTTTGGCCCTAACGTATTCTTCTACATTTTTTTGGTAAAAAAAAATCGCAATAAGCGTATATTGATAGATTTTTTTTATCATTTATTTTTTACTAGTAATGGCGGCAATCTGCGATTTTTTATCATGACTGCGATATTGCAGCGGACACATCGGACACTTTTGACACTATTTTGGAACCATTCACATTTACACAGCGAACAGTGCTATAAATATGCACTGATTACTGTGTAAATGTGACTGGCAGGGTAGGGGTCAACACTGGGGGGCGATCAAGGGGTTAAATGTGTACCCTAGTGAGTGATTCTAACTGTAGAGGGAGGGGGCTGACTGGGGGATGTGACCGATCGGTGTCCCTATGTACATCAGTATTCTCTCCCCGACAGGATGTGGATCTCTGTGTTTACACACAGAGATCCACGGTCCTGCTCAGTTACTGGGCAATCAAGGGTGCGCGGTGGCCATCACGGCCGCCGGGCACGTGCATCGGGTTCCCAGTGAGCACGCCCTCTAGTGGCTCGGGAAGGCGAGGATGTCATATGACGTCCTCCCAGAATGAGAGGCTTATTGTCCCGCTGGTAGCCTAGTGGTTAATGAGCCTTTTACAAAGCTGCACAGTTTTTTATTATGTACTGGAACCCACCGACTGCACTGACTATTTTCTGGTAAAGGTAAACTTAGCCTTCAAAGTCAGGCAGTAAGGCAGATTAAAGCTTGGTTAAGGCCTGTCTGGTCCCACTGCATGTCATCTGAGCATGTCCAAAATGCTATTTAGCATGCTTTAGGCTGTATTCACATCTCAGCATTTTTCAGATTTGCCATGGTTATGCCCATGATTTCAAAGCATCGAGGTGTGAATGACAAATTACAGAAAGCACATTTGAGATGCCATTCATTTGAATGGCACCTAAAATCGCAGTGCAGTTATGCCGCGATTGTGGCGTGATAAATCGTTCAGGAGCTACTTTTGGGCAAAATGCTCCACGCAATGCGGGTTGCCCGATTGCAGCAAAATTTATCGCGCGACAGTCTCAAATGTGCTTTCTGCGATTTGTCATTTACACCTCAGCACTTTGATCACGGGCAGTTTTGCCGTGATTCTGCCCGGGATACAAAACCCAGAGATGTGAATGCAGCTTTAAGCATTATTGCAGCTTGATGACTAATGGCTGGGACGTTACTCAACATGTGTAGATACAGCACAACCACCAAAGTGGTAACACAAAGACATGCCAAGAAGTAAGATAATTTATAATATCCCTGGCGGCGACAGATGAACATAAAATTCTGCAGAGAGTACAAACAAATGTTTTATGCACCTAAGCCCTAGGCACAAACGTATTTGTTGACCTTTAATGTAGAACTTTTGACATCATAATTGCTTACGTAGCCTATTCCCATGTAACATAATTTTCAGTGATTTATACACTATATGAAATTAGTGGGCCCAGGACAGAAATGGCTCTAGTATAGCCCTGCTACCTTTACAAATCAGGATTTAACCACTTCAGCCCCGGACCAATTTGCTGGTCAATGACCGGGCCACTTTTTGCGATTTGGCACGGCGTCGCTTTAACTGACAATTGCGCGGTCGTGCGACGTGGCTCCCAAACAAAATTGGTGTCCTTTTTTTCCCACAAATAGAGCTTTATTACGTGATTTTGCCGAGCCGAGCCGACCTGCCTCCGTAAAACTGCTGTGGCTGGTCGGCTAGTGGTTAATAGTTCTATTTTAATTAAGGTTGCACGGATACCGATACTAGTATCAGTGCCGATACCGAGCATTTGCACGAGTACTTGTACTTGTGAAAATGCTTCAATGCCTTATCCGAGCCTCTATCTCCTGTCCATTCATCTTCAGTGCAACTGAGGCTGCTGAGAAGGGGACTAGGGAATCTGTGTCCTCAGTCCCTTTCCATGTCTCAAAGGGGAGATGTCAGGGGTCTGTTTAGACCCCTGATATCTCACCAAATAACTCTGCAAACATACACACAGTAAAAGACAACATATACACTAAAGTATAGTTCTAAATGCTGTTATTTAATGCTGTTGCTAATTAGACATGTGCGATTTGTTTTGTTACGAATCTAAAGTAAGATTGCATTTTGGTTATTCTGAAATGTGCATGTATCCAAATTTCAGAATCAGAATCACAATAGTAATGAATTCCAATGAATCTAAAAAAAAATTATAACAAAAAGAATTATCCAAACTTGAGTCTGAAAATGAATTAGAAAATACATTTTAATCCAAATTTGAAATGGAAACATTTTGCAATAAATACAGTAAGGTATAAAGTAAAATAAGATGACGATTCCTACCTTAGGCTGCTTTTATAGAATAGAATAAATATAAATAAAATTAATAGAATAAAATAGAATAGAAAAAAAATAGAGGAATATAATTGTTCTGGTCTCGCTACACGTTTGCCCCTGGCTTATATGTAGCTCAACATACAGCTTAAACCTTGCATCCTAAATAACCAGACTGTCTGTGACTTTGGATCTTTTTTACGATGAACAGGTGGTGGCCATATAAGATGCGTATGAATAATGGTGAAACTAGAGATAAACAAATAAATGAACATATAAGAATTATATGAACACCAACAAATGTCTACTAGGCATATTGTCAGGAAAGGTTCCTTCCGCTGGTGACACTGCTTGATATTTGGCGTGCAGTACTGAGGTCTACCAGCAGGTGTATCCTGGCAGTCTGGAACTGTCAGGGATGCTCTCCCCGGGTGGTGGTATTATGTAATCTTTGGGCTGCAGTACTGGCATCCACCAGCGGGGGGTTCCTGGTAGTGTGGGGCCAACATCTCCTGCAATTAGGCGTCACCTGAGACTGATTGCAGGAGATGTGTATAAATACCCGGCAAGTGAACACACTGCCCTGGTATTGTTCTTGTGCCCTGATCTACAGCCTGGATACCTGATACCTGAACCCATTGTATCTGTTCCTGCATCCCTGGATCCTTTTCCTGCAGCCTGATTCCTTCCTTCTTGTCCCTGTCTGTCTACTCCTGGTTCCCCATCTGCTGATCTCCTGTTAATGATCCCTGGCCTGGCTTGACTACGATTCTGGTTCTCCCCTTGCTACATATGCTGGTTGATTACTGTCACTGTTCTGGTTGTTTGGTTTGTTCACTTGTTGTATTGGTGGTGTATTCACATTTATATTTATTTACCTTAAATAAACTTACTTACTTTCACCTATTTCTGTTTGCGGTTTCTTCTGTTGCAGTCCACACAGTTCTGGTCACTCCTGATACATGACACATATAGAGAAACAGTCTTTATTATACCAGCGATGCTGTCCGAGGAGGATCAAGACTTAGAAAACATGTGGTGCTGCACTGGTGCAGGCTTAGCTGGCTCCATGTGGACTGTCCAGTGGAAAAGAGATGAAAAAGTGGTGATAGGAAGTGAAGACAGTTTTCAGTAACACAACAGGATATGTACATTACCATAGAACTTGCCCATCAACAGTCCTTTGTTAAGAGTGACATCTAGTGGACAATATTCGAATTACAAGTCCGGAAGATATTACAGTATTTCCTTGTAGGCCAAAGGCATGACAACAATAGAAAATAATAGAATAGAAAACAAGAATAGAAGAAAATAGAATAGAATAGAATCAAACAGAATAGAATAGAAAATAAAAGAATAGAATAGAAAAATAGAACAGCATAAAAATAGAACTATAAAAGCCATCTTCTTATATTTTAATTCTGATTTGATATTCCGGAAATGAATCATTCTAACATAACAAATTTGACCAAACAAAATGATTAACTTAATGAACGAATCCGAAACTATACAAATTTTTCTGTTGAGCGCATCTCTTTTGCTAATCATAACGCTCCTGAATCACACTGTGCACATTGATAGCAGTGATTCTAGATCTTATCATTCCGTTAAGACCATTTGTAAATTTGTAATGTCCTGCTTTGTCCTGCTTGTGATGCTGGAATACCCTCTCTGCTCATACGCATCCTGATATAAAAAATGCTGAGCAATACTGGCAGCAATCAGATTCAAATCTTTCTTGTAAAATTGAATGTGATTGGTTATACAGGAATCAGGGAGAGGGATATAGTGATGTATAACTTAATATCAGCTAACTTGAAATAATAAAATGCATTAAAACGCTGACTCTTTTTCTCTAGGTTGTGGAGGTGTCATTGCAAGGCGAATCAGAGGGGGTAAATACATTGATGAGGCATAGCATGGAAGAAGACAGTGGCAGCATTTCAGGGGAGAGCATGGATGGTCATATGCAAGGTGGGGCTGCTGCTGCTTTACTGCATTAACATGTGGTACAGAAATTGTGTTTTAATGCTGAAATGTCAGCTCACAGAGGGTATTATGTCATGCACTCCCATACAGATTGATCTCTTTGACAATCTGCCCCTTTACTTACAACTCTTATGATCCTCACTTATTTGGAAAAGTCCAACTATCCCTGGCTTCTCTAGAAATTGTATGGCATGTAGTGTTGGCTTTTACCTAAAGTTTATAAAGTGAACAATGTTCTAAAAAAAAACTAAAGCTTTCACTGTCCCTCTGTTGCCTCTCAGTTGCCACCCTTAAGCTGCAAAGGCGGTCAAAAAGGGTTGTATAATGCCACAGCCACAATGCTCTAAAAAAAAAAAAAATTATACCTCACGTGGCGTCTGGCAGGCAGCGTCACCACCAAACCTGACCCATTCAGGTGAATAGGGCTGTGCCGCAGCCACGAGCCAGATGCTAGATTCGGGTTGCAGTGTGGTGGTCCCATTCAAAATCCCAGTTCTGCAAAAAAAAAATGAATAAAAAACATTCAGGAGGCAGCAGTATCGCCTTCTGAATGCTTGACAGACACTATTGTACCACGCCAACTGCAGATTATTTTATAGAGGGGTGGCACAGACTGTAAACAAGCCCCTAGTGGTTGTGTTTATAGGCTCTTTTGCTTTAAGGGGGATATGCATGTGTAGCGCTCACCCATGAAGGAGCCGCTGGTTATAGAATAGGGATGGCGTGTTACCTCTAGGAGCGTCTAGGGGTAGATAGATGAGAGCAGCAATGATGGAATGTCCAAACAGCAGGTGTCTTTCTTGTGCTTTTATTCTTGCCCAACACGGCAAACAATAAACTTGAGGTAGATAGATGAAAGATGGGCGAGGAGGAGAATTGCAGATTCAGGCCTAACTGCAACGGAAACAATCCTGCTTCCAACGATACTTTAATCTCGTCGCTACTCCAGTCGGAGTGGGTATAGTGTACCTGGACAGGCCTCTCATACCGACCTGGCAGCCAGGGTATCACTCGGAAACCTTGAAAGAGACAAGCCTCTGCCACAGACTTGGTAGAAATGAGAATCAGAGTGGAACCTCTGCCACAGTCCCCCTTCTCTGGAATGTAGATAGTGAAGTAAATCTTGCTCAGTAATATTGGAGCCTGAATCTCCCTCAGGTAGTTTTCTTAGTTTGGGTAACCGACTGACAGGTTGCTGACATCCAACCTCCCAGTGTCTGGTCACCCCGATCTCCGATGAATTGTCGAGGCCCTGTTGGATTGCCTGCCTCTCTTGGCTCTCCTCAGGCTGACTCCTCACCGAACAGCTATCTCGCTTGAAATCTCTCCTCAGAACTTGGGGACCCAGTAGATCACTGGGGCCCAGCCATAGCTTCAGTTGTCCCGGGCCAATATGGTCCCGGAACCAAGAACTCCGCGTAGCACGTGCGCCCCGGCCTGGTAGGCCATATCGCCGGGGCCCGTGATGTGTGGTCACCCTGAAGGTGGGTGCCACACCCGAAACAAGAACTGGACTCCCGCCTAATGGCGTCCGCTCAAGAAGTACCCTCCCCCAGCATTCCCCGCGAGGGAAACCCCCTCCTGATTGGCTGCTGGCAAGAGGCACTCCAGCCTGAACTCCACTGCCGCCGCATGCCGCCCCATGCCGCCCCGGGGTGGAAACGCACCTCAGGAACACAGAATGAACCTATAGCACAGCCCAGCCAGAACAGAGGCCCAATTTGCACAAATCACCTGGATGAGAGCTAACTAACTCTCTCATCCCCCTCTTAATTTAGAATAACACCTGTGCTGAAAGTACACAAGCGCTACACATGTCCATACAAATCCATATGAATGCAAAACCCACTTAAAGCAGGTTAAAGGCAGATCAAATGTACATACAGACGGTCCCTGGGTTACAAACAAGATAGGGACTGTAGGCTTGTTCTTAAGTTGAATCTGTTTGTAAGTTAGAACAGGTACATTTTTAAGTGTAATTCCAGCCAAATAGGATAGGATAGGGAAGGGTTATCACCCCTGTAACATCTGTTTTGCTGTCTGTGCCCCTGTTCAGAAGATTTCACCTCACTTTCTGTCCCAATGACAATTGGATTTAAAAAAATTGGGTTTTTTAGGGAAACAAGGATTGGTGATAAAGCATCAGTGGAGACACCTTTTCCCATATTAACTCTTACAGGTGAGAATTTCCCTTCCTATGGGTAGATTTCCTCTGACTTCCTGTTGTCTCCCTCCGTTTGTAAGTAGGAGTCCTTTGTAACTCAGGTGTTTGTAAGTAGGGGTCCGCCTGTATCAATGAAGTTCGAATGAATGATTTAAGAAGGGTCTCAAACTGATGGCAAACTGATACACAAGCATAAATCCCATTGAAACAAATCCTTCACCTATTTTGTTGCATTTTGTTTCTATGTGTGGTGGAAAATATTATGGTCCATAAACATTTAAACATGTAGAATTTAGGGTTGATGCCTCTGACAATGTCCTGCTTTTGTGGCTTCCAGACAACATAGCAGCCATAAGCAGCTGGTTCATTACTAAGGTTTTCATTCACATGGATGCAAAAGTCTGTAGAGATGTTTGAGTACCATATAGCCACCCTCAGTAGCCTAATAAAATTATAACAGCCTGACAGGCCAATTGGCTGTACAGATCCTTATACATATTCAAGCATTTACTTGTGTACAGGTACGATTGAACAGCTCTGGATGCAGACTGGTCACGCCGGGGCAGCTCTTTCGCCTTTGTATGTAAGTATATAGATGTGTGTAAAGATCCCAACAGCCACCCAGCCTGTGGCGCATAACCAAGCAGAGACAAGTAAAAATATTGTATTATGCAAACAACCGAAAATAAAAATCTTTTTTTTTTGTGCTTTAAATATACATATTTTTTAAGGAAAATTTGAAAAATGTAATAAATTTGTTTTGTCTCTGTCCTTAGCTGTGACGGTAAGAATACCATCATCCCCAGGAGTTCCTCCTACAGACTTATCTATTGCTCTCCCACACCCATCTCCATGGAGTAGACAACTACTACAACAGACACTGATGGATGAAGGGTTACGATTGGCCAGGCTGGTATCACGTGACAGGTTGGGCCGTATTAGCCTGTGTGTGCCTGGGACTCCTCATATCTCAGGTGAGAAGCTATCAGTAGTATATTTGCACATGGTTTAAATACACGGTAAGTGAAGCTTTCAAATATGACTTAAAAAAGGTACACTAAATCGCAGTTGTATTGGCTTATTTCGATGTCAATGTACAGTATATCAGCAGATAAACAAAGCTATCTTCCCTTATAGTAGTATATGCCTGGAATCCTTTCTGGAACTTTCTCAAAACAAGGATTGACAAGAGGAATGCAGAGGGAGGGGAGCCTGTCCGCCTCTGCATTCCTCTTGCCATCGCTTGTCTCTGGAAAGTGCTCACAGCCGATACAAGCTGCAGCTATGAATACTCAGTTTTTGGGTAGAGTGAGTAAAAGGGGTACAGAGCTGGTTTCATGGTGGAGATTGATTGATTCACTGGCAGCAAAATTTTGCATGAGAGCACACGAACTGTTAAGCACAGTGGATGTTTAATGGACTATATACAGTATCTTACCAAAGTGAGTACACCCCTCACATTGTAAATATTTTATTTATTATTATTTTATCACTTTTAATGTGACAATACTGAAGAAATTACACTTTGCTACAATGCAAAGTGGTGAGTGTACAGCTTGTATAACAGTGTAAATTTGCTGTCCCCTCAAAACACAACCATTCTAAACCGCTGGCAACAAAAGTGAGTACACCCCTAAGTGAAAATGTCCAAATTGGGCCCAAAGTGTCAATGTTATTTTCCAGCACTGCCTTAACCCTCTTGGGCATGGAGTTCACCAGAGCTTCGCAGGTTGCCACTGGAGTCCTCTTCCACTCCTCTATGATGACATCATGGAGCTGGTGGATATTAGAGACCTTGCTCTCCTCCACCTTCTTCTATTTGAGGATGCCCCACAGATGCTCAATAGGGTTTAGGTCTGGAGACATGCTTGACATGCATCACCTTTACTCTCAGCTTCTTTAGCAAGGCAGAGGTCGCCTTGGAGGTGTGTTTGGGGTCGTTATCATGTTGGAGTACTGGCCTGCGGCCCAGTCTCCGGAGGGAGGGGGTTATGCTCTTCTTTAGTATGTCACAGTACATGTTGGCATTCATGGTTCCCTTAATGAACTGTAGCTCCCCAATGCCGGAAATACTCATGCAGCTCCAGACCATGATGCTCCCACCACCATGCTTGGCTGTAGGCAAGACACACTTGTCTTTGTACTGTCATCAGATCACAGACCATGGTTCCAGTAATCCATGTCCTTAGTCTGCTTGTCTTCAGCAAGCTGTTTGCGGGCTTTCTTGTGTATCATCTTTAGAAGAGGCTTCCTTCTGGGATGACAGCCATGCAGACCAGTTTGATACAGTGTGTGGCGTTAGGTCTGACCACTGAAACACTTTTTTTTTTTCAGCATACAGCTGGTGGGTATTTTTTCCATTTATAATCTTTATCAGACAGTAACTTGGTATATGCGGTGCAGTGTAGTGAGGAAAGGAAAGGCCTATACATTGGGAAGACAAAACAACTTAACAACAAATGAATGGCCCAACACAAGATGGTAAATTCTACAGATCAAAAGCAGCTTTCCAACAAGGAAAATGGACCTTCTTTTGAGGGCAGTGAGATACACATTTTGGGAGAGGACAACTGGTTCCCAAGAGGCATTAAAGAGGCCATCTACATAAAACTAGAACAACCATCCCTGAACAGGGGTAGGCTCTTTCGGTACTATATATCATATACCATATATAATACAGTGTTAATATTTCTACCCCCGCTTTTTGACAATTCACATAAAAATGGGACTATGCTAGTACAAGCTGTCTTTCACATAAAATGTCCTTTCTAACTCTACCCCGGCATTTTGAATTGAAGGATTAACATCTTTAAAGACTTTCTGACAAGAAGAATGGAAGTATGTAGCTAGAACTGGAGGGCTTCCCAACTTTCACACCCCCTATCCTGTTTTTGGATAATCAACATCTTCCTTGATGAATTCCATGGTAATTTGAATGAGGTGTCTGTGCTACCTTTGTGCATGTAAATGCTGGGGTATTTTTCTGACATTCATTAGACTGAAGAATGGCTTGGATAAGCTACAAAACAAGTTCAGTTGAATGTGACTAATGCTAGCAATTATCTTTATTTACATTTTTGACCAATGAATTCCTCTTTAAACAGGCATTATTGGTTCTCATATTGTAATACATGTTTAAGCTGGTCAATTGCATCAACTCTTACCTGCACATAGCGTTCTTTAGTGGACAAATATTTCCAGTACAGGGCAAACTGTAAAGCGTCTGCCCCAGGGTGGTCATGGACCTGCCACAATAAAATAATACTACACACATCTGCCTGGTGGAGAGAATATTCACTTTTGCCCTGTACACACGATCGGGAATTTCCGATGGGATAAAATCTGATGGAATTTTTCGCCAGAATTCCGTTCAAGCTGTCTTGCATACACACCGTCAGACCAAATTCCGACTGTCCAAAACGCAGTGACGTAAAACACTACGATAAGCTGAGAAAAATTAAGTTCAATGCTTCCGAGCATGTGTCGACTTGATTCTGAGCATGTGTGGTTCCACACAGACGATCAGAATTTCCATTGGAAAAAAATAAAACATGTTCTATTTCTAAAGTCCGACGGAAAAAAGTCCGATGGGGCCCACACATTCCGTCTGACTTTTTTCATTGGAAATTCCGATCGTGTGTACAAGGCATAACTGTCTGCCAGATTTGCTGTGAACAGAATTTGCCAAAATTGTTTATCTCTCGTGACTAGTTTCTATTGGTTCCTGCAATAAGCATGTCATTTATACAATAACTTATTATAAAATTGTATTTCTTGTCTTTTATATACAGGAATGAGACAATTTCTATATTGTATTTATTATTTTTCCTATTACTTTTAGAATGTGAGGACGGAGGATCAGAAAGTTGTTCAAGTCTGCCGGTTTCTCCACAAATCACAGACCTCCGAACTGGGAGCTGCAAGGAGCACGAGTAAGACAAAGGCATACCAGTATAACGTCTGTTCAAGGCTGAGGATTCCCATTATTTGCTAACCCAAAGCCATTTAGGACACTGAGCCATCACATAATGACGTGTCATCACTATCTTTAGTGCAACTACTATTTATAGTGTCCTAGGTATATATAACGCATTTTCAGGCTTGGCCGTTGGGCTTTCACGCAGAGATCTTGGGAGATATTTGGTTTAAATGTACTGTAGTGCATATTGTAATGGGCTGGATCACGTTGTATAACATGCTTAGCTTTTAAATGAGATTGCAACTGTAATGTTTTATTCATATACAGTAATAGATGTAAGTAATAACAGTGAATTGCTTCTCATTACAGACAGTACAACAGACTGCATGGTATAGGAAGTCAGGCTACAATGTAACTCTTATTCTGCAGAATAATTTACAACCCAGTAGAGTAGAGGCAGCTAGCTGTACACCACATATAAGAGTCATGCAATACTGTCTACTGAACACGTTGAAGTAGCTTGTATCTCACTGCGCTCATAATTCTTCACTTGCTGGTGTCCCAATAATCAGATTAAAAACAAGCAGTCTGATTTTGGATACCGTATATGCTATATTCAGTCAATGATCCAGCTGGTAGTTAGCCCTTAGATGATGTATACATGTGATCCTCCCAGTTAATGGAAGAATGATGAATCTTTGAGCATCAGGTATTCATTATTTTACTGATTTGTCATGATTAGGGTCTTCGCCATATAAATAATCGTGTTTTTCCATAAACCTTTGCTTGAAAAATTTGAATTTAAAGGATGAAGCCTTGTACACACGACCGAGAAACTCGACGGGTGAAACACATCGTTTTGCTCGTCGAGTTCCTTGTTAGGCTGTCGAGGATCTTGGCGAGCCAAATTTCTCCATTCCCGTCGAGGAAAAAGAAGACATGCTCTCTTTTTGGATCCTCGACAGTTTCCTCGTCGAAAAGTGTACACACGACCAGTTTCCTCTGCAAAAAAAAATCTCAACAAGTTTCTTGCTGGTTTTTGCCGAGAAACTCGGTTCGTGTGTACGAGGCCTGAGTCCATCCAGTATTAAAAGTTTATTTGTAAATGAATACCAGTGAACCAAAGAATGCATTGTGTGATTATATCACTCAGGCCGGCCATAAGAGAGAATTCCCCCCAAATGCCATGAAATGTCAATTATTTAGCTGCAATACTGGAATCATACTCTTTCTGCTACATTTCTTTACCTGTAAAATAAATGCTAGGAAAACACGTGCTAGTTACATGGGCATTTGAAATAAATATATACTGGTTTACCCGCATAAAGATTTACAAACTTGGTAATCCAGATTTACACATATCTGCCACGATGCACAGCCAAGAAGGTGACACCCTTATTTCCTGCTTCAGCAGTGTGGTTTCCTGTGTCACGACTCCAGCTCCAGCCTGCTCAGTAGACAATGAATCAGAAAGTGACTCAGGAAGTTGTAATGCTGAAGTGAGGAATCTTCTGGCTTTAGGGTCCATTCACACTTGTTGTAAAACGCACATTTTACTGCAATGTAAACGCAAATAAATGTGGTGCCATTTATTTTGTTTGGCATCTCAATGCACCTGTGCAATGCATCAAAATGCACTTGTGTTGTAGTGCAATACAACACACACGTGTAAATCTGTTGTGGTGTACTGCATTGAAAAATAATGCAGCATGTCCACTTTTGGTGCATTACAAAGCTTAAAGGGTAACTCATTTTTTGGGAAAAAAGAATGAACAAATACAAGAAAATATATAGAATATACAGTTGTGACACAAGTCATAATGTAATTGAATGTTATTAAAATGTACCTTTCCTTTTCAATCTGCAGAGCTGCAACTTTCTGTAACATGCAATGCAATATGGCTACCTGGGGGCATCCTGTACACAGATGGAGTACAGGACGCCCCCCAGATACGTCATTTCCTGCTTGTGTGATTGGCTTACTGATTTTCACAGAAGTCACCACTAAGATACAAATCAGATTTTGAGCATCGTCTGCAACAAAAATTTCATTTTTAGTGGAATACTCTTAAATGAAAACTTATGTCTAAGGGCCAGATCACACCAGATGCAGTTCCGTTCAGTTCCGTGTGCTTTTTTCTGCACAAAATGCATGTACAGTGTTTTCCATGTATTCCAATGGCTCTAGTTGGCTCTAGTTCACACCATGCAGTCAGTTTCCGGTCAGTTTCCGCACCGGAAACTGACCGGAAACTGACTGCATGGTGTAAACTAGAGTCAACTAGAGCTGCTGGAATACATGGAAAACACTGTGCATGCATTTTGAGGGCCAGTTCACACCAGACGCAGTTCCGTACAGTTTTGTGTGCATTTTTTCTGCACTAATAATGCATGCACAGAGAGAACTAGAGCCAACTAGAGCCATTAGAATACATGGAAAACACTGTGCATGCATTTTGTGCAGAAAAAAAGCACACAGAACTGAACGGAACTGCGTCTGGTGTGACCTGGCCCTTAAGACCCCTTTCACACTGAGGAGTTTTTCAGGCGGTACAGCGCTAAAAATAGCGCTGCTATACCTCCTGAAAAACTCCTGCACTGCATACTCAATGTGGAAAGCCCGAGGGGTTTCACACTGAGGCGATGCGCTGGCAGGAGAGAAAAAAATCTCCCGCCGGCAGCATCTTTGGAGCGGTGAGAGGAGCGGCATGTATACCGCTCTTTCACCGCTCCTTCCCATTTAAAACAATGGGAAACCGCGGCAATACCGCCCGCAATGCGCCTCTGCAGTATTAACCCTTTATCGGCTGCTGTGGGGGTTAATACTGCACCGCTAGCGGCCGAGTCCCGCGGCAAATCTGACGTTATAGCGCCGCTATACCGCCACCGCGGCTCCCGCCCCAGTGTGAAAGGGGCCTAAGGAATGCAGACCCTGCAATTGTACTCATTAGAGTCTAGCAGGTGCAGCAGCTGATTGATAATTATAAAACCACTCCCATACAGATTCATGGTCACAGGCAAACAAACGGCTATTTCTTCAGAATAACAGAAAAGTATGACTCTGTAAAAAAAAAAAAGTTCTGTAACCCAGAGGGGAATTTTTTTTTTTTTTTTTTTTTTTTTTACAGAAGTGGAGTTACTCTTTAGGCTTTGGCAATCCATTCAAAATAAATAGGCTGCTTAATGCCACACATATTAATCCATGTATGCTTAATGCATGCTTTACCCCAACACCCTGGTATGAGCATGCTCCTACTGTGTGACAGAGGTGCGTGTATCAGCATAAAATATGTCCAGAATACTGCAGGTAAAACAGTACAGCATGTATGTACTAATGAATGCTAACAACACAGCGGTGTCAGATCTTCCTTTATTAGACAGTAAGCAGCATGGCAACATACAGAACAGTCCCACTCAAAGACTGTCCCTCCTTGACGCATTTCACTGCAATGGGCTTAGTTTCATGTATGTTTTTCAAATGTGCATTTAGTGATTAGTCTGGAATTCCTCTATAACAATTCCATTGGAGAGCCCTGCATAACAACGTTGGTAGAGATCTCATCACGAGCGTCTGGGGGCTAATTCACCCTACAAGCAACATGGAAATACAAGTTGTGGGTGGATTGACCCTTTAATAAAACTCATCATTGCCACAAGATATTAGTTCATGTCAGTGCTGCTATCATAGATACAGTATGATATTTATGAGCACTGAATCATTTCCTGCCCTTGTATATTTTCTAATAGATGTATCACTCTTCTTCTTTTTCCAATGAGTTTATTATGAACTAGACTTTGAAGAAGCAGAAGTTTCTTTGTGTTTCCCCAGATGCCCTGTAGACCACTTTTAAGAAAGCAATAAAACAGCTCATGTTCTGACTGCAATAATACATTGGACATTTATACGTTATCACAGCATCACTAACACTGCTCTGTGGACTTCTTGGACTCTAGGCTAGCAGACCGGACACCAGCCTGTACAGACTTCATAATAGGTTGTGAAAGAAGTAACAAGCTTATACTCTCTGCCTTGGAAATTATATCATAAGCTTTTGCTCTACTTCCATTCAACGAATTATGTACAAATAGCTCAGTGATTAACGTAGAATCGTGATTATACATTCCAGCAGGAACCTTTCAGTTCAGTCTATATTTTAGATTGTTATTTATTGTTGATACCTATATAATGTTCCTCAGTTGCCTTTATTATTTATTGTTTTGTGTCACTAAGCAGTGACCTATAGACATGCAATCAGTTCTATGATCAATATTCTAGTCTTACATTCACTGTAATACCCTCCTTTGTTATTATATTACTATATGTATAAATGTGTAAATTCTTGTCTGTAGATTTGTAGTCTAAAATACCTGTGAAATGTCACCTTGCCTTTTGTAAAAATGTCAAAATAAGTGTTATGATCGTGACTCACTGCATGCCGCAATCTTCCTGTGAATGTTATTTCCAAGTCACACGCCAATGGATCACTAAGCCTTCTATCCTGCATTTTGTGCCTGAATTACATGTTAAAGGATCAGTCCACACAAATGTGACATCTCATCCTTAAAGCGGAGGTCCGGGAATTTTTTTTATTAACCGCCAGCGACTACACATACTGCAGCTGCTGGCTTTTAATAAATGGTCACTTACCTGTCCTGCAGTCCCTCGATGTCGGCACTGCAGCTGATGTTTCCATCAGCTGTCGGGTGCTGCCGCCACCATTGCCGTCGCCATAGTCTTTCGGCTTCACGCCTGGACTGGACTCCCCGGAAGTGGGAAAGGATACCTGTCAAAGACAGTATTCTATTTTCCAAGTATAGATATGCTTCCTGCTGCACCACAATATTGGTCAATGAGAGTCCACCATCACAATGATGGACTGACCATAAAGTGATTTACCGGACAGGGAAGGACCATGGGCACTGGTCAATACTTAAATATGTAAGACATAGTGGGCCAGATTCACATAGAAATGCGTTACGCTGCGGCAGCGTAACGTATCCCATTTACGTTACACCGCCGCAAGTTTACAGCGTAAGTGCTTGATTCACAAAGCACTTACCTGTAAACTTGCGGCGGCGTAGCGTAAATCCGCCCGGCGCAAGCCCGCCTAATTCAAATGGGGCGGGGACCATTTAAATTAGGCGCGTTCCCGCATGCTCCGTCCCTAAAATTTCCCGACGTGCATTGCGCTAAATGACGTCGCAAGGATGTCATTGGTTTCGACGTTAACGTAAATGGCGTCCAGCACCATTTACGGATGACTTACGCAAATGACGTGAAATTTAACATTTCGACGCGGGAACGACGGCCATACTTAACATTGGCTAGGCCACCCAGAGGGCACCCTTAGTTTTACGCCGCGTATCTCTACGGAAACAACGTAAATTTAGAGCGACGGGCAAAGCGGACGTTCGTGAATAGGTGTAACTAGTCATTTGCATATTCTACGCCGACCGCAATGGAATCGCCACCTAGCGGCCGGCCTAGAATTTCAGCCTAAGATCCGACGGTGTAAGTCAATTACACCTGTCGGATCTTAGGGCTATCTATGCGTAACCTGATTCTATGAATCAGGCGCATAGATACGACAATCGTATCTCAGAGATACGACGGCGTATCAGGAGATATGCCGTCGTATCTCTTTTGTGAATCTGGCCCAGTGACACCAGTGTGCACATAGCTGAGGTCTCCTGTTACAGTAAGGACCTGACAGTTTACTAAGCTCATCTGGACTACAGGTACACTTTAGGCTAAACTCCAAGCCATCCAAGCCCTGTCTTTGTTCAGAAAAACCAAAGTCAAATGCATACCCAAGCACCACCCCATCAAGTGTCCAAAGAAGGCTGTCTCAAACAAATCAGAACAGCTGATGATGCCATCAGCAATATTGGACACAGTCGAGACCAAAACATTATTATCCATTCATTGCTCTCCCTCTATTACCCCTAATGCCCCGTACACACGATCGGAAATTCAGTCGGAAAAACCTTGGATAGTCTTTCCGACGGAATTCCGCTCAAGCTTGGCTTGCATACATACGCTCACACAAAACTTTCGATCGTCAAGAACACGGTGACGTTCTCACACATGACAAGCTGAGAATATGAAGTTCAATGCTTCCGAGCATGTGTCAAATTGTTTCCAAGCATGCGTCAGAATTTTGCGCTTCGGAATTGCTACAGACGATCGGATTTTCCAGATAGGATTTTTTTCCGTCTGAAAATTTGACAACCAGCTCTCAATCTTTTACTGGCGGGAATTCTGCCAGCAAAAGTCCAATGGAGCATACACACGGTCGGATTTTCCATTCAAAAGCTCACATCTGACTTTTGCTGGGGGAATTTACGATCGTGTGTACCGGGCATTAGTATATAAAAGGTCACATGAAGAGTATTTAGCTTATGTCAAATGACTAAACTTCAGGGAGACAGCTAAATACTCAGTTAAAAACTGATGGGAGCTCTCTACTATGAAAGGGATTTGTATATCTATCCACGCATCCATTGGCTCCTGAGATTTACACAGCTAGCCTGGTGATCTATCTTTTCTATGCTCCAGTTAAACAGCACAGCTAGGTCACCTTCCTGCCCCCAAGGTTGTAACTGGACAGTGAATCATCAACAAACTGGTCAGGTTATCTCTCTGCTCTCTCCTCCCGTCCAGCACACCAGCAAAGCAGGACACCAAATTGACCCCAAGTACTGACCAATCTGAGTTCTGCTGTACAGGAGATTATACGAGGCTGATAAGGCAAATTCTGGCATTTAATCTAGTGGCATTTAAAGGGGTTGTAAAGGTTTGGTTTTTATTTTATACATAGGTTTCTTTAAGCTAGTGCATTGTTAGTTTACTTACCTTTTCTTTCGATTTCCCTTCTAATTTTTTTTTTCTTTGTCTGAATTTCTCACTTCCTGTTTCTCCTCAGTAAGCTTGCCACCATCATCTGAGGGGTGGTTAGTCAGCCAGAACAGCTTACTGAACACCTTACTGAGGAGGAACAGGAAGTGAGAAATTCAGACAAAGAAAACAAAGAAAAAAACATTTTGAAGGGAAATCGAAGGAAAAGGTAAGTGAACCAACAATGCACTAGTTTAAACACTTCCAGACCGCCGCATGTATTTGTACGTCGTCAGAATGGCACGTACAGGCACATTGGCGTACCTGTACGTCCCTGCCTAGACGTGGGTCAGGGGTCCGATCGGGACCCCCCCGCTACATGCGGCGGTCGGATTCCCGCGGGGAGCGATCCGGGACGACGGCACGGCTATTCGTTTATAGCCGCTCCGTCGCGATCGCTCCCCGGAGCTGAAGAACGGGGAGAGCCGTGTGTAAACACATGTGCTTCACTGTGGCGGCGCATCGATCGAGTGATCCCTTTTATAGAGAGACTCGATCGATGACGTCTGTCCTACAGCCACACCCCCCTACAGTTGTAAACACACACTAGGTGAACCCTAACTCCTAGAGCGCCCCCTGTGGTTAACTCCCAAACTGCAACTGTCATTTTCACAATAAACAATGCAGTTTAAATGCATTTTTTGCTGTGAAAATGACAATAGTCCCAAAAATTTGTCAAAATTGTCCGAAGTGTCCGCCATAATGTCGCAGTCACGAAAAAACGCTAATCGCCGCCATTAGTAGTAAAAAAAATAAAATTAATAAAAATGCAATTAAACTATCCCCTATTTTGTAAACGCTATAAATTTTGCGCAAACCAATCGATAAACACTTATTGCAATTTTTTTTACCAAAAATAGGTAGAAGAATACGTATCGGCCTAAACTGAGGAATTTTTTTTTTTTATATATGTTTTTGGGGGATATTTATTATAGCAAAAAGTAAAAAATATTGAATTTTTTTCAAAATTGTCGCTCTATTTTTGTTTATAGCACAAAAAATAAAAACCGCAGAGGTGATCAAATACCACCAAAAAGATTTGTGGGGAAAAAAAGACGCCAATTTTGTTTGGGAGCCACGTCGCACGACCGCGCAATTGTCTGTTAAAGCGACGCAGTGCCGAATTGTAAAAACCCCTTGGGTCATTTAGCAGCATATTGGTCCGGTCCTTAAGTGGTTAAAGGAACCTATTTAGAAACTAAAAAACAAGCCTTTACAACCCCTTTAAAGTTCAATAAATGTATTTTTAAATAATTATAAGACTGCATTGCTTGGTGTGTTTTAATATCTGCCTGGAGTTCAGTTTTAAATATAATCTGACCAATGCAATAAAAATGAGAAGCTGGTCGTTGTATACAAAGTAACGTTCAGGTATATTGTTGACAGAGATAACGAGAGGTACGACATGGCAGGAATAATGATAAACACTGCCTGAGACAATCTTCTCATTTTGCCTTACCACAAAGCCATTCCTAACTGCCTCACATTCATGCTAGGAGAAGCTATACAATGTTTGACTATTGGGAGATTCTGAAATATGCAGAGTGTAATCCCTATGTGACAAGCAGCAATAACAAATTCCTGGAAGTCATTGCTTCCTGCCAGGGTTGCGGCTTGGACACTATCCATCTCACCAACAATGTTCATGTGTATTCTCCGCTACACAGACAGCTTGCCCTGAAAATATAGTGTAAAGATACCTTGCCATACGTCCTACTGAGAAACCATTGTGTTGTTTAAATGTATAGTTCTTTATTAGGGATACAAAAGTGTATTTCCTGTATTGTTTGTGTTATGTGTTATGTACTATTATGGTTCTAGTCCATGTGCAAAAGTAGCTATAACCATATTTGTCCTGTCGTAAGTTACAAAGTAGCGTTCTGCAATACAGTATTTTGTAATACTTTTTGAATCATCAGTCCATAAAATATATCACCAAATACAATACTGTCTAGCTGTGTACCATATGTAGAAAAATATAGAGTTATGTGGCAACTAATGGATGACCATAGCAGCCAATATTAATGAATAATCACACATTTCTATGGTAAATGTAGACATATATTCAATTTTATGGGGGTGCAGTAAATGTTAAACTATTACCTGTTAGCACAATTCTCTTGAATTCGTTTGCATGGTTAGTTGATTAATATTTGGCATGGTTCAGGTTATAAGGACTGACTAAGTGAACAATTATGTAAAGTGCTGTCAAATCTTTGGCAAGAAATGATCTCTTTTAACAAAACAGTTTGGCTCGCGTTTCTTTACATGTTTTGCAAAGTAGCCAAACTGACTAAGGGCCAACCATTTCATTAAATCAACTTTGTCAGCAGAACACATAGCTGAAAATAAGGGTTGCCTGTAAAGAAACAATTAGACAAGTGCACACTGAAATATTTTGTTTCAGAATTTCGTTTTCGTTCGAAAAATACATTTATTTAATTACTCCTGAAATTCGTTTTTAATTATTTAGGCCCAGATTCTCGTAGAATTGCGTAAAACTGGACGGGGCGTAACGTATCTGATTTACGTTACGCCGCCACAAGTTTTGCAGGCAAGTGCTTTATTCACAAAGAGCTTGCCTGTAAAGTTGTGGCGGCGTAGCGTAAATCACCTGGCGCAAGCCCGCCTAATTCAAATTAGGCAGGTAGGGGAAGTGTAGCATTTAAATTAAACGCGTTCCCGCGCCAAACGTACTGCGCATGCGCCGTCCGTAAAATATCCCAGGGTGCATTGCTCCAAATGACGTCGCTAGGACGTCATTGGTTTCGACGTGAACGTAAATGGCGTCCAGCCCCATTCACGGACGACTTACGCAAACAACGTAAATTTATAAATTTCGACGCAGGAACGACGCCCATACTTAACATTGATTGCGCCTCATATACCCAGGGGCAACTTTACGCTGGCACAAGCCTAACGTAAACGTCGTAACTTTACTGCGTCGGCCGCGCATACGTTCGGGAATTCGCGTATCTAGCTAATTTGCATACTCGACGGGGAAAACGACGGAGGCGACACCTAGCGGACAAAAAAAAAATTGCATTTAAGATCCGACGGCGTAAGAGCCTTACGCCTGTCGAATCTAATGGATATCTATGCGTAACTGATTCTAAGAATCAGTCGCATAGATACGATGGCCCAGATTAGGACTTACGACGGCGTACATGGCGTTGCGCCGTCGTAAAGCCCTTTGAGAATCTGGGCCTGTGTTTCGCTAAAAAATGCTTTTGTCCGAAAATCCAAATAAATTAAGGTTGAATCTGTCATTGAAGGCTTATGGTTTCTGTTGAATGTTCTAAGAAAATTTGACGGAGCAGCTAAACTGTACGACACCGCAATTGTACATTTCCGGTCTAATGTTCCGCCTACAAGCTATAGAAGAATTCTAATGTTGTATGACACTAGTAATAATTGTATTTATAAATTATTATTACTAGTCAACCAACATTAGAATTCTTATATAGCCTATGGGCAGAGCATTTGACCGGAAATGTACGATTGCGGCGTCGTACAGTTTAGCTGCTTGTCCAATTTTCTTTTGACAGACACCATAAGCCTTCAATGACAGATTTAACGTTTGTATGTTTTTCGCTGCTTCGTCGAATCTTGGTCATTCATGTGGAATGGTCTACCCCAACCGTGTCTCTATAATGTCGAATATTTTCTCTCTATGTCGAATCTTTCCTCTCTATGTAGAAAAATCTTGGACTAATAGAGTTAGGTTAAGGCACATTCGACCGCAGATTCGATAGACACAGATTGTTATTGTCAGCGTCATGTAGCAACAAAAACGTAAATAAAGCATTTTTTCATGTCGGATCTTTCGGATTTCGGATTCTGCGCATTTGTTTTCGTTTGTTAAAACGATCACGAAAATACCCGAAATTCGGACGAAAATGCATTTGTACGAAAACAAATGCACATGTCTAGAAACAACTAATAACACAGTTTTCCTGCCTCCTGGGATGCTTTTTTGAAGAGCTAAGCTTGTTGCAGGTTCTTTAATATCCAACACACTTTTTGGGTATGTCGGATGCGTGGGACCCCTCTGTACTCTCTGGTTGGATCCACTGGCCCCATACATAAATTAGCATAGGAGTTGGTGCAGAGGGAGACCAAGCATCCAACCTATCCAAAAGTGTGCTGGATACTGAAGATTCTTCAGCAAGCTTATCTCTTCAAGAAAGCAAAGGATGATGACTTAGGAGGAACATAAAAATTGGCTACGGGAGCATTAACTCTTTTCTTTACAGGTAGCCCTTATTTTAACATTTTAATTTTAGTGACAGAGGAAGTCATTTGCCTTATTTTTCTGTATCATGTTCTGTATCAGGTCAGAGTTACTGATACATTTGCATTGGCATAATTGCACCTTCACTGGCATAATTACGGAATGCACACAATAGCACAGAAGAGAAGAAGTCCGTATTCAGATCTTGGCAAAACATGAAAATGTCTCTTTATTGTGATCTTTAAATCAACACAAAAAAGCTTTGCTATCTGTTGCTGTATGGAGCAAACCTAAGGATGCAAATTTACTAGTATAGTTCTCCATAGAACCAATACATTATCTCACAAGTGAGTACACCCCTCACACTTTTGTAAATATTTTATTATATATTTTTATGTGACAACACTGAAGAAATTACACTTTGATACAATGTAAAGTAGTGAATGTACAGCTTGTATAACAGTGTACATTTGCTGTCCCCTCAAAATAACTCAACACACAGCCAATAATGTCTATACCGCTGGCAACAAAAGTGAGTACACCCACAAGTTAAAATGTCCAAATTGGGTCCAAAGTGTCAATATTTTGTGTGACCACCATTATTTTCCAGCACTGCCTTAACCCACTTGGGCATGAAGTTCACCAGAGCTTCATAGGTTGTCACTGGAGTCCTCTTCCACTCCTCCATGATGACATCACGGAGCTGGTGGATGTTAAAGACCTTGCACTCCTCAGTTTTGAGGATGTCCCACAGATGCTCAATAGGGTTTAAGTCTGGAGACATGCTTGGCCAGTCCCCCACCTTTACCCTCAGCTCCTTTAGCAAGGCAGTGGTCATCTTGGAGGTGTGTTTGGGGTCATTATCATGTTGGAATACTAGCCTGCGGCCCAGTCTCTGAAGGGAGTGGGTCATGCTCTGCTTTAGTATGTTCTAGTACATGTTGGCATTCATGGTTCCCATAATAAACTGTAGCTCCTCAGTTCCGGCAGGACTTATGCAGCCCCAGACCATGACAATCCCACCACCATGCTTAACTGTAGGCAAGACACAGTTGTGTTTGTACTCCTCACCTGGTTGCCGCCACACACGCTTGACACCATCTGAACCAAATAAGTTTATCTTGGTCTCATCAGACCACAGGACATGGTTCCAGTAATCCATGTCTTTAGTCTGCTTGTCTTCAGCAAACTGTTGCAGGCTTTATTGTGCATCATCTTTAGAAGAGGCTTCCTTCTGGGACGACAGCCATGCAGACCAATTTGATGCAGTGTGCGGCTTATGGTCTGAACACTGACAGGCTGACCCCCCCACCCCTTCAACCTCTGCAGAAATGCTGGCAGCACTCATATGTCTATTTCCCAAAGACAACCTCTGTATATGAGGCTGAGCATGTGCACTCAACTTCTTTGCTCGGCCATGGCAAGGCCTGTTCTGAGTGGAACCTGTCCTGTTAACCTCTGTATGGTCTTGGCCACCGTGCTGCAGCTCAGTTTCCGGGTCTTGGCAATCTTCTTATAGCCTTGGTCATCTTTATGTAGAGCAACAATTCTTTTTTTCAGATCCGCAGAGAGTTTTTTGCCACGAGGTGCCATGTTAGACTTCCAGTGATCAGTATGAGAGAGTGAGAGCGATAGCACCAAATTTAACACACCTGCTCCCCATTCACAACTGAGACCTTGTAACACTAACGGGTCACATGACATCGGGAGGGAAAATGGCTAATTGGGCCAAATTTGGACATTTTCACTTATGGGTATACTCACTTTTGTTGCAGTTTAGACATTAATGGCTGTGCGTTGACTTATTTTGAGGGGACAGCAAATTTACACTGTTATACAAGCTGTACACTCATTACTTTACACTGTAGCAAAGTGTGATTTCCTTAGTATTGTCACATGAAAAGATATATTAAACTATTTACAAAAAAACTTTTTTGAGATACTATATGTAGGCCCTGGCTTGCTCAGGGCTTAGAAACTGGTGCTTCAAGCTTCTGAGCTTAGATCAACCTGATGTCAAGTTGGTAAGGAAATGCTATTATTTCCTGTTCAGGTGGAGATCAGCCCTAAAGCAATAAATAATTTGAAATAATGATATATTGCTTGCTACAGAAGCATTATTAGTAATCTATTGCTCCCCCTTGATCTGACTGCACCCATGCCTCCAAAAAAAGAACTAACCAATGTTCAGATGCCATCGACCTAGACTGAAAACCAGGTTCTTAATGTTTGCTTTTCATGTTTGCCCACGTTTAACCCTGTAAAAAAAATATATATTTTGCAATACAAGCTAACTAATGAAAGCCATTGCTGTTGCAAAAAAAAGAAAAGAAGATATTTAGCCTCAAATATAAGTGTCACTAAAACAAACAATTTGCAGGGAACATGAAGAGAACCTACTAAAGTTGTTAAGTGTATCTATGATCAAAAAGTAAAATCATTTGTAGCGCTACCCCCGAAGGAGCCACTGATTAGTTTGGGATCGGCTTACTGAGTTACCTTCTTGGTTTGGTTTAGGGGTGACATCTGTGAGTGTAGGTGAAGAGCAAGTGTCCAGACACAGAATGAGTTTTCAAGGCCCAACATGGCCAACATCAACATGGCACACAATAGAGAAAGGTTGATGAGCATAGAGAAACTTTAGTATCAGGCCTTGGATATGAAAAAGAGCAAGCCTGCTCTTAGCAATAGTGCAACTCAATTCTTCGCCACCCCGATCAGGGTGGGTAAAGTTCCCCCCGGACAGGCGACTATCACATGCCTGGCAGCCGGAGCGCCACTTAAAGATCACTGGGAGGAACAGGCCTGTAGCACCGGCCTGACTCAGAGCCTCTGGTACAGGCTTTATCAATTTGAGGTATGTGAGTTCAGGATGAGTGAATCCTCCCAGTCAACTCAGATTTTTGTGTCACCAACTGACAGCTTAAGCATACCTGTCATGCGGCGTGGTGACCGGATCCCCGATGGTTCGTCTAGGCCTCCTGGACAACCTCTAGTTCTAGGTTCTCCTCGAGCCAATCCCCCATCGCACAGCTCCCAGCTTAGGATCCTTACAGCAGAAGGTTGGGACCCAGCAAGTCGCTGGGGCCCCTCTCAATATTAGGGTGAGGCTCCGCATGGTGGGTAACCTCAGTGAAGCAGGCCACGGTGGCGGGGCCCATGGATGCGCGTACCCTGAAGGTGGATACCACACCTGGAACTGGGGCCCCGCACAGAACAGAGAACAATGGCGGTTGCCACAGATATATCCCCCCCCAGCATGTCCAATGAGTGCAGAACTCCTCTGATTGGCTGCTGGGGAAGGTGGGTCTGTCAGAACCCCTCTAGCGCCACCTGCCGCCCGGGGGTGATAACGCACCCTCGGAGCGCAGACTGACCTACAGGACAGATTCTGAAATTGGCAACAACCCAAATTTCCACAAATTATGAATAGGAGTAAACTAATCCTGCCATTCCCCACTAATTTTAGCGTAACGCCCATACTAAAAGTAAGGGGGCGCTACACATTTGTTAATTTTTCTCATTGTGTTTCTGTTATCTCTAGCCTACTCATATAACTCTGAATGATCCTAATGTTTGTAACGGTCCCACACATTTCCTTTTTTAAATTTTGTGACACGTATTCATTATGTGCTGTGAGTAGGCACTGCTGTGTCACACATTTCACAGAGCCTGCCTCCTGAACTACAAAGGGGCTCAGAGGTGGAATTCAGAAGGTAAAGTCAGTACAGGAAATTCTGCTTGTAGGCAGGAAGGTAATATGGGATATGTAGTCCTTAGGAGAGGAGAAGCTGCAACGCGTGCAGGAAATTCAGGGAGATGTGGTAGGAGATGGCCAGTAGACAGCCAGCTCTAACAACATAAAGAATAAAGCCCATGGCTTGTCTAAAATAACTATTTTTTTATTGTCAGTACAGTGCTGAAGTTGTAAAAAAAAAAAGACCATTTTGGCCAACTCAATTGGTAAGTTAAATTATCCGTTGGCTTCTTATGTCTTTTGTAAGGTGTGACTTCTTCAGCTTATCTCTCAATTATTTGTAAAGTGTACATAATTGCAAATTTATCATGGGGCGAGTGATAACATCTAGTTTTATGGCCATGACTGTTGGGTGGAAACGAAGGACATCTCGCAACTTGAGTCACAGAGAGATATAAAATACCAGTATATAATGTTTTTCAACTGTAGTGCTAGAATGAGTGATATTTACATAGCAAATAGTTGGGTAAAGGGAGTTACTGTGTGCAAACATACCGCTCATTACTTTACATTGGTTAAGAAAATCCAGTTGGATAAATACTCATGCTATTATTTATGCCCCATGGTAAGTAATGATTTCACTCTTTTATAACAACAAACTCACTTTTTAAGAAATTCCCTCAAATTTTTTAAGGAATCATTGTATCATAATACCTTGCCAAGCTCAGAATGCTAGTAACATAAAATTGAGAACAGCTCTCTGTACATCCCAAAAAATTATATAAAGAGTTCACGATAAAATAAGTAGGTATGATCAGACTTTCATTTCGCTTACAAGTGCTTCTACGTGGTATTCTGTTAATCACTGCTTCCTCTGTTATATGTATGTCCTGGATGAGAATAACCGCCTACGTGTACGATTTTACTATGTGACACAGTGTGATCTCAATGTTAACCGATGGCCTGTGTTTTGTTTGTGTTCTGCATAGAAATTCTAGCGGTAGTCTTTTATTTTACATTAGATTATTTATTTTGTTATTTGAAACAATAAACTTTATTTTACATCTTATTTGTAGTTTGCGTGTTTATTCCTGATGACTTTGCTCTGTGTCAGGCCTCGTACACACGACCGAGGAACTCGACGGGCGAAACACATCGGTTTGCTCGTCGAGTTCCTTGTTAGGCTGTCGAGGAACTTGACGTGCCAATTTTCTCCATACCCTTCAAGGAAAAAGAGAACATGCTCTCTTTTTGGCTCGTCAAGTTCCTCGACAGTTTCCTCGTCGAAAAATGTACACACGACCGGTTTCCTCGGCAAAAAAAAAACAGCAAGTTTCTTGCTGGTTTTTGCCGAGAAACTCGGTCGTGTGTACGAGGCCCAAATGGCTTTGTTTCTCTAAATTGTACTGAATATCTGGCAATGTTGTATATAGTTATTATTTATAGGGTAGGGATGGGTTGAATCACCTTTCTGTTACTCCTTGCTACTTGATAAAATCAGTTTTTTTTATTTGCCTGCTTTGGCCCTCTGCTACAGAAGGCATCCCACCTTCTCCACTTGAAAAACCAATTGTTTTACATTACGGAGAATGGATGGAACAAGAGTACTTTGCTTCTGCTGCTGTAGGTGTGGGACGCCATGTCAGAGAGAGCAGGGAACTTTCCACTGGAGTCCACAAAAGCCAGTAGATGATTCAGTGAAGCAATGTCCACCCTTAACTGAATGATTCCAACTGAATTATCCCAACCCTTTGAAGAAGAAATCAAGACCGCAAATAAAAGTTGGCTGGTGAATTTCTTATGTTGTCTTGGAAAATATAAACTGTGTTAAACTGGAACTTTAGTCAGGAAATTAAGTCCTGCTAGATCACTTCAGACTGGCCCATTTTGCAGGTATTGCTGCTGTATATAAAATATAAAAAATAAGCGCCTATACTCTATAAAATCCAGTAATATACTGTCTCACCCTGCTATGCACATTTTGAGGTGATATTGTTCTAAACATGGGAAAAGTGCGCCACTTTACAGGTATACTAAGGAGACCCCCCCAGGGCACGATATTTAAAGGAATATTTCATTTTTCTTGTTTCACTTTAAGCGTTATTAAAATCACTGCTCCTGAAAAAAACATCAGTTTTTAAAACTTTTTTTTGCATTGATATGTCCCCTGGGGCAGGACCCAGGTCCCCAAACCCTTTTTATGGCAATAACTTGCATATAAAGCCTCATACACACAATCGGATATCCGACAGACCAAACCATGGATTTTGGTCTGAAGGGCATTGGCTGTGAACACACATACCTCTCATAGACACCAGGGTTGAGATCTTCCTCCACTGCTGGTTTTATCCTCTGTTGCAGCAGTCTTTCTCTTCTGCGTTTTCTTCATACTAAGGCCTTGGGTTTTATTCTGCCAAGAACACAATCTACATGAGGGTGATATGATCTCCCATTTGTTGCATAATTTGCTTCAGTAACTCCAGTTTCCACCCATAATGCCAAAAGAAAAATAAATGTGTGGGTTAATTGGCACCTGACCAAACTGGCTCTAAAGCAGCATTTTATAAATAGGGTTCCATGAGAGGTTGCTAGGGTGCCCCCTGAGAGGGCTATCTTAATGCACTGCCCAGGGGCCCCAGGTGAATAGGGGCCCCATGATAATTTTGCAATACATTGTACTTGACAACTGTCCCAGATTTGCTGGAACACTCACACTTTTTACTAAGATGTCCCGGGATGGCTGTGTCCAAGGCAGCATCCTGGAACCTGAACTGTGCCCTCCTGCCCCCCCCCCCCCACCCCTGTACTGTGCCTTTCTGCCTCCCCAACTGTACTGTACCCATTGTGTTGATTAGCCTTTAATTTGTGCCATGTTTTCTTATTGTTTAAAACTGATTTTATTGAAACTACTAATAAATATATGTTTATCAAGAGTAGATGCATAAATTGAGGCAGGTTGGTAGGGGTCCCAGTGCATTACTTTTCCCAGGGGCCCATAATGCTATTAAGATGAACCTACCCCTTGATGCCAGTGATTGTAGTGGTGGGCAGTGACCAAGCAGCTGTTGGCAATCTTGTTAGTCCTGTATGGCATTGGTTTGTGTCCATTCTTAATTTTAATGGGACACAAATGGTGGGTGTGTGTTGGGGGGGGGGGTTAGGTTGATCACATCAGCCTCTTTTCCCCAAATTACTGATGTAGTATTTTTAAGATCAGTTAGGTGGTGCTTGGAATTCTACTTTAATACTTTGTTTAAAAGAAATGTAATATACATAGCTTTTTGGCAGGGATCTTTGGCTATTTACGTGATGTCCTCTCTCTCCAGTGGTGGTTGAGTTTTAACAACCTGGCGCTGTCCACTGCAGTATTGTCCTGTGATCCCAGCACAGCCTAAACTTGAACTTCATAAGCCTTTAAATAAAAAAAATTGTTTGCCCCCCCCCCCCCCCCCCGGCTCCTCAAATGGTAATGGTCTACTGCTCTAATAGTCTTTTGGAGGAGGTGAAAAAGGGAGAAATATTTACTGTACTAGCTGAATACCCGGCGTTGCCCGGTCTTCCTATCTTAACCTTTTGGGGAGGAAAATCATAGTAATATAAATATACCCATCTTTTATATAAGGGTGTAGGTAAGGGTTAATTTAACTGTCATATATTTTTATTTGGCATATAAGTAATATGTGTACCAGGTATTATTGAAATATCTCCAGGCGTACAGAAGTTATGTGGGAACATACATTTCCCATTGATTTGCATGGGACTTTAAACAAAAACCCCGACCCGCACAAATGGGGGTCGTTAAGGGATAAATTAACTATCCTATAGTTTAAGTGGACATATAAGTAACATGTGACCAAGTGTTATCGAAATATCTACAGCCGTTTGGAAGTTATGAAGTAACATGTATTTCCCATAGAGTTGAATGGGACTTTAAAGAAAAACCCTGACCATGGCAAATGGGGGTGGGCAAGGGTTAAACCACCTATCCTATGTTTGTTGCTGACATATAAGTAACATGTGTGCCAAGTTTCATGTTAATATCTTTAGCCGTTTGGACGTGATGCTGGAACATGAAGTAACATGTATTTCCCATAGAGTTGAATGGGACTTTAAAGGAAAACCCCGACCATGGCAAATGGGGGTGGGTAAGGGTTAAACCACCTACCCTATGTTTGTTGCTGACATATAAGTAACATGTGTGCCAAGTTTCATGTTAATATCTTTAGCCGTTTGGACGTGATGCTGGAACATACATACATACATACATACACACACACACGTTGAGTTTTATATATATATAGATTAGTAGACTTCTTCCCTACTAGTTCCAGGATGGAGCCGTTCCTCTTTTGCCAGTCATGCGACCACTTTTTCACCAACATCATCATGTACAATGCAGGACCAGTGTTGTATGCAAGGACGCTGAGGGCCTGACCACATTCGGCGGCTGGAGCGGGCCATAGGAAAGCATTGGTTGTTCTCCCCCCTAGATCTAAGCAGTAGGCTTTTACTATACAGGGGTACACCCAAAATGTATTTATAAAAGCTGACCAAAGCTTAACTTTACTGTAGAGGAAGTGGGTTGCCATAGAAGTGGATCATCATTAAAGAAGCACAGCAGTAAGCCACTGGGGGGGCAGCTCTGAGATGGGATCACTATTGGAGCAAGAGCTACTTTTTATTTGCATAACTGTAGGGCATTACATTTTTTATGAAAATAAAAGTAATGCAGTAGATGGGCCTTAACCGCTGTTTATTTGATTGCCACTATATACCATAAATATGGTAAATAAATATTAAATATTATTATGCAAAATCAAAACGAGGATTGAGAGTTACTAATAATGCTGAATCTCACCTATTGAGTCCCTGAGAGAACTAAACTATTATTTATAGGTGGAATAACCCTTTAAAAGAAAAAGTAGGAAACCATGCATTCTTCAGATGAAAAAGTTTATAAATGATATACCGTATACATTTTCCTTTATCGATACATGCCGCTTTTTTGTCAATGATGATGTACTGATAATTACTTGTAATATGTCCCACTCAGTCCTGCTTGGTCATTAGCAAAATCATTCACAAGTATATTGCTGTATGATTGTCACTTCAACAATACATTCATGTAGTAGTTTATTTTATTTAGTAATATTGTAATATCAGACCCTGTGACAAACATGCTTCCAAGGTCTGAAGAATTCGGTAGCTTGATGGCCCTCCCACACAAGGCCTAGAAAAGGTCACATCTGACTGCCTTGGTAGCGATGCCTACGCTCAGCGCCAGAATCCGTAAAACCCAACCCACTGCATGCCAGAAAGCCTCAGAGCAGGTAGGAGGCTGAGCTGCGTGGGCTCAGAATTCATTCTCACGCATTCCGAAAGCCAACTACTTGCTGGATGAATCATTTCACAGAACGTAATGCTGAAGATCCTGACAGTGGAAGTTTAGTTTTAGTTCATCACGCTGTGTCATTATATACACTGCCATACATGATAAATCAAGTTCTGTCTGGAACAGTAACCATGGTGTCATTAGCAATGGATGCCTGTAATTGAAGTCTCAACAAATCCTGTATAAAAGTTTTACAACTGCGATTGTCTTGACAAATGATTGGTCCAGAGCTGCTCTTTTGGCCCAGAATATACATGGTAAAAGGTGGTTCAGTTCGTAAGTGTTTAGATTGCAGCTTGATAGACTCAGTTTCTCCAGCCAGGGTCTTCATCCATTGGAAGCAGAGTATGAGGGGAAAAGTTGGATTGGCTGGCATCGCTGCTTATTATATCCAATACCTCGTCAAGCGGACTCCTAATTAAAAATAAATAAGATATGATAAATATGAACCAAAGATGTTTAACAAATAATCTGCTGATTTTTTTTTTTCGACTTAAAAGTCGGTATGTTTCTGCCTATTTATTAATATACATCCATTTATCTTATTCTGTGCCTTTCCTCGCCGTTAATTAACACAAAGCCATAAACATAACATAATCACCACCTTTAAATCCAAATTTAACTACAGCTGTAACAATCTGGGTTAAGAGTCAATCACTTAAGGGTCTACAATTTACATATAGCAGAAAATTGATACTGCTCTCCATGGACACTACAGTTTTCCCTCACACTGCACATGCATTTTGTGACTCATAAACTGCAGGCTGCAGTATGGGTTCTGTATAACGCTATCTGCAAGTCACAAGACTAGGGTTTTCTCACCCCAGGTTTATGTTTCCATTCATAGGAATAAATGTCCTAAAACAAGTGGAACAAGAGGAGATTGTGGGTTCAGTCATTAAACAGTTGCAGAGGAGACATGGCTGCATAACAGAGAAGGGGATATAAGAGGTTGCAAGTTTGGCTTTTATTTGTATAAATGGAGCAAAGGAGGCACAGGGATGTATAACAAAGAGTGCTGCAGCATTGAAGGGGTGGAAGCTTCAGTTCTGCCTGTAACTCCTCACAGAACGCCCATAATTTGTGCTTCGGCCTGGGGTGGAGCTGCAGTCAGCGCTGACAGTGATAAAATTTGCATTTTGCTTCTAAACCACAGTGTTGATTTTAACAGGGGCAAGTGCTAAGTGCACTTTCTCTGGGGGATTTAACAAACCTTTATAATTTCCGGTGAGAGTTATTCTTTAAGAACCACCACCTACTCTTGAATACTATATTCATAAAGAATAGAAGCTATGTCAAGGTGTTCTAATCAGCTTACATTACAGCTCCACTAGGATAGGTCTGTGATAGGTCTGGGTGATAAGTCTCCTGATAGAAAGCTCTGGGCCATATTGGGTTCTCCATTCCTGGATAAGCAGGACTTGGCATATACCTAAAATCAGAAAGAGAACAATTCAAGAAATGTATTCATACATTTATACTATACCAGCTAATTTCTTCCATTCAGATTTCTATAAATATTTTATCAAAGCACATTAAAGTGCTACTAAACCCAGAACCTGCATTCACTATATCTGGCCTACCACAGTACACAGAACATGAAAATGCAATTTTTTTAGTAAATATATACTGCTTTTCTCTTCAGCCTTATATAGGAGTCTTGTGACTTCTATCAGTTATTAGTTAAAGCTTGTAGGAGGAGTTTACATAATGCACAGGCTGCCCTATCAGGATGCAGGACTTCTGACCCTCTGGACAGTGCTGATTGGCCCTGTGCTCACCATCACTCTGGAAGTTCATTGTGAACTACAAGCCTTGTACAAGTACCTATAGTGTATCCATTCACAGGAGCCCTGCATGGCCACACTGTTTTCAAATTGCGGATGTGGGGAGAAGATCCCCTGCCTGCTGTCAAAGGGAGGGGTGGGGGGGGGATTGGGTGTGTTGAATGCATATGCTGGAACATGTTATATGCTCCACCCTAAAACCAGGTTGAACATGCAACATTGTCCATAAGTGAACTTAGCCATTAAAAGTATTTGTAGTTAACATCATGCTGTGCTGTGGAATAACATGCTTACAGAATGTCTCCAGCATACAAGCTGACCTCAATGCACTATTTAATTGGGCAGCTATGGGGCAAATGAGGTTTCATGTTAATAAATGTAAAGTTATGCATTTGGGTGCTAAAAACATGCATGCATCATACATTCTAGGAGGAGAATAACTGGGGGAGTCAATGGTGGAGAAGGATCTGGGTATTTTGGTAGAGCTAGCAAAATACTTTTTTTGTATTAAAAGAGGTACAGTCTCCAGAGAGAGAGATATAATTTTACTCATGTACAAATCATTAGTAAGACCTCACCTGGAATATGCAGTTCAGTTTAGGGCACCCGTTTACAAAAAGGATATCAGGGAACTGGAGAAAATGCAGAAAAGGGCGACCAAACTGATAAGAGGCATGGATGAGCTCAGATATGAGGAAATATTAGCTGAACTGAATGTATTCTCTCTTTAGAAGAGGTGATTAAAGGGGGATATGATCAACATGTATAAATACATAAGTGGTCTAAATAGTGAACTTGATGTAGAGTTATTCATTTTCAGGTCACTACAAGACAGGGGCACTCTACGTCTGGGAGAAAAGTGGTTTAACCTCCACATATGGAAAGGCTTCTTCACAGCAAGAGCTGTGAAAATGTGGAAGAGACTCCCTCAAAACTAGTTTTGACCAACTCAGCAAATTGTTTTTAAATAGAGCTGGATACATTGCTAAATGAATAAAATATAACTGAATATTATAAATAAATAACAGGTAGTGTTAACCAGGGAATATCTGATTGCCTCCTGTGGGCATCAGAAAGGATTTTTTTCCACCACTGGATCATATTGGACCATGCTTTATTGGAGTCTTTTGACTTCCTCTGGATCAAATAGGAGTATAGAATTGTGGGCTTTTTTTTTTTTTATTGGTTTAACGAAATTGACTTTTTTAACCTGACTAACTATGTAACCATGTGTATTATTGCAACACAATAGTCTGGATGAAGTGATTGATTTTACGAACAATTTCTTCATTGTTCTGTGACACAATGTGATAAAGAAAGTAGGATTTGGTAGCCTAGATTGTATATTTAAAAACAATGGAAAACAATGGAGGCTTGGGAGACAGATAAACCACAAAAAGCAAGATGGAACCACTGGGACGTATTTGATTGTATATATAAATATATATATACAGTATATACAGTATCTCACAAAAGTGAGTACACCCCTCACATTTTTGTAAATATTTTATAATATCTTTTCATGTGACAGCACTGAAGAAATTATATTTTGCTACAATATAAAGTACTGAGTGTACAGCTTGTAAATCAGTGTAAATTTGCTGTCCAAACATAATAACTCAACACACAGCCATTAATGTCTAAACTGCTGACAACAAACGTGAGTACACCCCTAAGTGAAAATGTCCAAATTGGGCCCGCTTAACCATTTTCCCTTCCCGATGTCATCTGACTTGTTAGTCTCAGGTGTGGATGGGGAGAAGGTGTGTTAAATTTGGTGTAATCATTCTCACTTTCTCATACTGGTCACTGGAAGTTCAACATGGCACTTCATGGCAGAGAACTTGTCTTTGATTTGTAGTATTTCTGGCAGCTTACCTTCTCTCCATGTGTTCATTAGAGGCCAGACTCCCTTATCTGGCTGGCTTTTATCATCTCTCCTCCCTGTATGACTCCACCCCAGGCCATCCCAGGAACTCTGTATTAACTAGTGCACTGCAGGTCTGCTGACCCTTGGTTAATCCACGTCTGCTTGTTGCCCCAACCTTGGCTTACCCTCCACTATCGGTTGTGTCCTCTCCCCCCTCTCCCTACGGAGCGTGACCTAGGGGACTCCAGGGGCCGCGACCTGGATCCAGCTGCAACAAAGGACATCCTCACCACTAGAGGCTCTGGTGAACACCAAGCTGGGTCTTAGACTGGGGAATCTTGGGCTCAAGCTGCCCATAGGATCCCTGTTTGTGCCCCAGCGAACCTCTCCTCCATATCCGCTCTGTGGTCCGTCCGCAGCAGTCGGCTATAAGGTTCACTACCTTGTGGTGCACCCCCTGCTCCAACGGGGTGCATTTGTCATCTGGCCACAGGTGACCTGACAGAACTCTCTGAGGATCTGTAAAAAGAATTGTTGCTCTACATAAAGATGACCTAGGCTATAAGAAGATTGCCAAGACCATGAATCTGAGCTACAGCATGGTGGCCAAGACCATATAGCGGTTTAACAGGACAGGTTCCACTCAGAACAGAAAAATAAATAACAAATGAGTACAGCGCTAGGTGAACTATCAATGATATGATGGTGTATATGTGACCCCCCTAAATATATAAAGTGCTCAATGCAATCTTCCCCCTCCTCAGTAAAGTGCAAGTGCTCTCACCTTCACATGAATGCCAAATCATATAATATGATGTGTAAATTGATGAATAAATAAATTAATATACAATGCAATCAATAAACAATATTCTTATGAATCCTACGATAAATAGTAAATGATCCAATCTTTAGTGAATTTAGACAAAATTATAGTCCATAATGTGATAAAAAAAACAGTCCCATATGTAATAGGAAAAAACTGATGCTGTGAAAAACACCAATCTTCACTCTGATCCACCTCTGCGCATATGATAAAAGGATCCTTGTGCACCCTTCACCGGATGTACCCTCACCTCAAGGCTTTAAAATAAAAGCATTTATGATAATAGCCAATCCTCTGGAGTACTCCTCCTATTGTTCCTCCTTCCTTTGGTATGTGGCCAGGTAGCTGTTTTCACCTTGGATGGTTACCAGAGACCTCCTCTCATATCACCCACATGTAAAGCAAACAAATGTCCATATTAAACAATCAGCCCCTTTGCAATCAACCTCTGTGTGAAAGCGGTGGTTTCACCTTAGAACCGGTTCTGCAGCTCCAGTCGGCAGTTTCGTATGAGGAAGTATTAGGGAATTTTGTTCCAGTGAGACGAACGGAGGGGAGTGACATACTGTAAGTGAATAGTGATCAGCGCAACTTTCTAAACCTCAATTAAATAATAAAGATGAATGTGATAACGAAGATAAATAATGTCCACAATTTCCAAAATAAATAAGCAAAGATTCTTTTGAATGGTGAAAAAAAAATCTTTAAAATGTGACGCTTCTTCTGAACAGTGTATCAAAGATTCTTCTGTGCTCAATCTTCGTGATTATTTCAATAACTTAATGCTCTCTGAGAGGAGTAAAATCAGCCTTCTCGATCTCCCAAAGCAAGGAAAAAATGCAATTTCCAATCTCCAGGGAAACTCTGGTTCACGATAATACAGGAGCCAGTTGAAGATTTCCAATGGTGGCGGTGACCGTCCAGACTTCCAAACTTGTGTTGGTTTCACTTGTCCTCATCAATGTCTCCAAACGTATCCATTCCAGTTGAGTGCACGTGCTCAGCGTCATATCCAAAGGTTGTCTTTGGGAAATAGACATATGAGTGCTGCCAGCATTGCTGCAGAGGTTAAAGGGGTGGGGGGGGTCAGCCTGTCAGTGCTCAGGCCATGCTCCGCACACTGCATCAAATTGGTCTACATGGCTGTTGTCTCAGAAGGAAGCCTCTTCTAAAGATGATGCACTAGAAAGCTCACAGATTGCGGAAGACAAGCAGCCTAAGGACATAGATTACTGGAACCATGACCAATATAAACGTATTTGGTTCAGATGGTGTCAGGCGTGTGTCGCGGCAACCAGGTGAGGAGTACAAAGACAAGTGTGTCTTGCCTACAGTCAAGCATGTAGGTGTAGGTGTAAGTGTCATGGTCTAGGGCTACATGAGTGCTACCTGCACTGGGGAGCTACAGTTCATTGAGGGAACCATGAATGCCAAAATGTACTGTGACATACTGAAGCAGAGCATGACCCCCTCCCTTCAGAGACTGGGCCGCAGGGCAGTATTCCAACATGATAATGACCCCAAACACACATCCAAGATGATCACTGCTTGGCTAAAGAACCTGAGGGTAAAGGTGATGGACTGGCCAAGCATGTCTCCACACCTAAACCCTATTGAGCATCTGTTGGGCAATCCTCCAACGGAAGGTGGAGGAGCGCAAGTTCTCTAACATTCACCAGCTCTGCAATGTCATCATAGAGGAGTGGAAGAGGACTACAGTGGCAACCTGCGACGCTCTGGTGAACTCCATGCCCAAGATGGTTAAGGTAGTGCTGGAAAATAATGGTGGTCGCACAAAATATTGACACTTTGGGCCCAATTTGGACATTTTCACTTAGGGGTATACTCACTTTTGTTGCCAGTGGTTTACACATTAATGGCTGTGTGTTGAGTTATTTTGAGGGGACAGCAAATTTACACTGTTATACACGCTGTACACTCACTACTTTACATTGTAGCAAAGTGTCATTTCTTTAGTGTTGTCACATGAAAAGATATGATAAAATATTTAGAAAAAACGTAAAGGTTGTACTCACTTTTGTGAGATACTGTATATATATATATATATATATATATATATATATATATATATATACACACACACACACACACACACACACACACACACACATATATATATATATATATATATATATATATATATATATATATGTAACAGTGTAACAGTATTTACACTTACCTATTAAAAGGTGCTTGATCTGGCATTGGTAGAAATGGCTGGACCAATTCACCTGGAGAACTAGAGCATGAACACAACACAATTTGAATAATGTAACCAGTTATCTAGTATATTTATGTTAGTATCTATGGGCCAGATTCACAGCAGAAATACGCCGGCGTATCTACTGATATGCCGGTGTATTTTCAAATTTGCTGCGTCGTATCTTGATTTGGAATCCTCAAACCAAGATACGACGGCTTTTGGCATAGATCCGACAGGCGTACGGCTTCGTACGCCTTCGGATCGTAGGTGTAATTCTCCGGCGGCCGCTGGGTGGAGTTTGCGTCGTTTTCCAGCGTCGGGTCTGCAAATTAGCTGTTTACGGCGATCCACGAAGGTACGCGCGTTCGTCGCATTCTCTTACGTCGGCTTTTCCCGTCGTAAGGTTAAGAGTGCTATTTAGATGGTGTAAAATTACACCATCCATGTTAAAGTATGGCCGTCGTTCCCGCGTCAAATTTAAATTTTTTTTTGCGTAAGACGTCTGGAAATACGAAAGTACTTTACGCACGTCGCCGTAATTTCGCGCAAAGCACGGCGGGAAATTTACAAAAATGGAGCATGCGCAGAACGTTCGGCGCGGGAACACGCCTAATTTAAATGGTACACGCCCCATTTGAATTAGGCGGGCTTGTGCCGGACGGCTTTACGCTACGCTGCCGAAAGTTTTCACGCAAGTGCTTTGTGAATCAAGCACTTACGCTGGAAACTTGCGGCGGCGTAACGTAAATGGGATACGATGTGCTGCCGTAAATCTACATGAATCTGGCCCTATATGTCTTGTTTTCTAGAAATACAATTTTGTAAATGTAAGTGCTCAATAATGAAATCATTAGCTAGCTGCATTCACATTCCCACCTGCATTGTTAGCAGAGGTTAAAAGGGCTGTGTCTCTTTTGTATTTATTTGCTCCTGTAAATCATAATTATGTCTGTTCTAGCAGAGAAATGTATGTTTTACCAGCCACCACCTGTGCCTTGCATACAGAGGAAAGCTGGGTGCTCACAAGCAACCTATGCAAATACGATCATTACCCACGATCGACCCTTTGGTAAATCCCTAACAAATAGCATCCAAACTCTACACATGGGGGGGGGGGGGGGGAGGGAGAGTGGAGTGTAGAATGTATTAATTGCTAGTATTAGAAAAATGCTCCAAATTTGTGTAGTGACCGCTAGTGACTGCCTGTATGGACCCAGCTCAAGATTATTATGCCTCTCAACCAATTAAACTTTCATAGAGAAAATATTAACATTCCATAATTATGCATAGGTGTCATGGGACACACCCATACAAAAACTGACAACGTTTTGCCTAAATATTTCATTGACAGTTTATATTGTTGGGAACAGGGATGAAGGAAAAGCATTTTTATATAGATTACAAGTGAATGGCTAGGGCTATCCCTCCTTTAAAAGCATGTTGTGTTGCAGTGCATTACCACACACACACACATTAAGGTGCACCATTTAGTTAACATGTGTTGCTCTTAGCATACCCATTGAATGCCAAGGAAGAGGCACCCAGGCATATAACAGCTGTGCGTTCCAGAGTTGAAGCACTCATAAAGGTACAGTATAAAAATATATTACAAATTTTGTTTTACAAAAAATGTTTTGACAAAAATACAGTAGGGTCAAACCAAGAGGTTGACATTGTCATGGTGTATTACAACTAGATGTTTTATATTGACACTTGTTCATATATAGATCTCAAAAGGGGAGGAGGGTCAAATAAAAGTGGAATTTTACCCAAAAGTGGAAGCCACTTATCTGACTCCTACCCCCCTCCGCATTTGGCACCTTTCAGGGGGGTACCTGTGCCCACTTCTGAGAGATCTCGTCACAGCGAGATTACTCACAAGCATAGTTCCCAACTGTCCCTGATTTTAAGGAAAGTCCCTTTGTCCCTCTTTCCCCCTCATTTGTCCCCCATTTTGGTCTGATCCATATATTTGTATATAAAATGCACTATTTATCTATCCAAATGTGTTTTACAGTGCTAAACCTTGCATCCAATTTCTAAATTGCTGCATTTGTAAATTCCAAAAGCCAATATAAAAGAATAGTAGTGGTAAAAAAGCACTTGTGGGTTTAACTGCTTGCCGACCAGCCGCCGTCATTCTACGGCGGCAGGTCGGCTCTGCTGGGCGAGAGGCCGTAGCTATACGGCGGCTCCTTGTGCCGCCACTAGGGGCGCCGCCGGGCACACGCGATCGCTCGTTACAGAGCGGGGACCGGGAGCTGTGTGTGTAAACACACAGCTGTCGGTCCTGTCAGCAGGGGAAATGCTGATCTTCTGTTCATACAATGTATGAACAGAGGATCAGTGTTTCCCCTAGTGAGGCCACCCCCCCCCCCACAGTAAGAACACACCCAGGCATACTTAACCCCTTCCCCGCCCCCTAGTGTTAACCCCTTCACTGCCAGTGGCATTTTTATAGTAATCCAATGCATTTTTATAGCACTGATCGCTATAAAAATGCCAATGGTCCCAAAAATGTGTCAAAAGTGTCCGAAGTGTCCGCCATAATGTCGCAGTACCGAAAAAAAATCGCTGATCGCCGCCATTACTAGTAAAAAAAAATATTAATAAAAATGCCATAAAAATACCCCCTATTTTGTAAACGCTATAACTTTTGCGCAAACCAGTCAATTAACGCTTATTGCGTTTTTTTTTTTTACGAAAAATATATAGAAGAATACGTATCGGCCTAAACTGAGGAAAAAAAAAATTTTTATATATATTTTTGGGGGATATTTATTATGGCAAAAAGTAAAAAATATTATTTTTTTTCAAAATTGTCGCTATATTTTTGTTTATAGCGCAAAAAATAAAAACCGCAGAGGTGATCAAATACCACCAAAAGAAAGCTCTATTTGTGGGAAAAAAAGGACGCCAATTTTGTTTGGGAGCCACGTCGCACGGCCGCGCAATTGTCTGTTAAAGCGACGCAGTCCCGAATCGCAAAAAGGTCTCTGGTCTTTGGGCAGCAATATGGTCCGGGGGGTAAGTGGTTAAACAATCATTTATTTCTGAGCAATTCTCCTTTAGGGGGACATGACAAGGGGTGTGTCCTATGCCTACAGACTTTTGCTAATAGCTGTCCCTCATTCCCATCTGAAAAAGTTGGGAGGTATGCTCAAAAGTTCGGCCCCCCCTCCTCATTCCTCATTCTCCCTCATGGGAGCCAACATCGTTGGATTCCAGGACAGGTAAGTGTCCTAATATTAAAAGTAAGCAGCTACAGTATGTGTAGCTTCTGACTTAATTTTTTTTTGCTGGGGAAGCAAAATTCAGCTTTAATGATGCTCAATTAAAAAATTGTGTGCACCTGTATAGACTGCGCACGGTCCAAACAGGGGCCACCATATTACTGGAACCACTGCGCTTACTTCCTGCATTACTTCCTGTATTGTCCCAGGAAGTGTAGTTGCTACCATTTTGGAACAGGGAAAAATACAACAAAATGCCAGGGGCTATCTGTGCAAGCAAGAGCTAGCCAGAGAAAGTCAATACACAAAACCTGAGCACCAGCTATAGGCCCAGGGAATTCAAAATAGATGTCAGTGATTTGTTTCTCCCCAAAGGATTTTTTTCAAAAGAGGTTGCAAAGTAAAATCCAACCTGATGCATATTCATAAGAGAGTTGCTAGGTGTCCAAGAATAAGAGCTTATTGAAACGCATTGATTTGCCACAGAGGTACCTCATCAGACTCTTGGCTTTATCTTAATGTGTTTTTGTCAAAATAATTTTGTACAATACAATTTGCACTATATTTTTATACTGTACTTTTATGAGTGTGTGTGTGTAGCTTACTTATTATGTTGTGTTATTCTTAAAGGGACCTCCTCCCGACTAGAGATAGCCTTAGGCTTAGCCGATACAACAGCATGGTGCTCTTCCAGAGCTTTGCCCTGTGCCTGATCTAAAAACATCCTCTCTGGTTTAGTGACAATGAGCAGCTCCAGATCCTTACCTGGGACAATGTTAGTTTAGTATACTATGTCTTTATTAATTATTTTGTTGATTGGTATAAGATCCCGGGCACCACCCCCCAAGCTATTCTCAAAAATAAAATGATGTCATGTGTGTCATGCGCACATGCAGGCGGAACTTATGGGCACAGATAGGTGGCACTAATATGCTGCACTGATGGGTCCTGAAGCCGCACTTATGGGCACTGATAAGACTGCACTGATGAGGCTAAACTTATGGGCACTGATAGGCTGCACAAATAAGCAATGGACACCTTCCATTGCCCAACTGACACTGTCCACTGCCAAATATCTGTAGGAGGGGTTTCCACCTTTTCTGCTAAGTTTGCAGTAATTTTTTATGTCATTTGCAGTGTGATGTGTATGATATGTGACGTTACATATCACAGAGACTGGTATTGTCGTGATATTGAAGTTTTTTGAGATTCTTTTTTTTATTTAGGGTTCTGACATTATTGTGCTGCTTGATACCCCTTATTTAAAATAAGGGATATCAAGCAGCACTCACAAATTGTAAACACATCTGTCCTGTGTAGTGTATACAGCTGTATACACCCACCTTCTTCATTCCTGTATATAGAGACCTTCCTCTATGCAGATATACATAATCTGGCCTGTCACTGTATATATAGATGTATACAGGACAGATGATGTATAGCTGCAGTCAGTGATGATGGAGGAAGGTCTCTACATACAGGAAGGAAGGTAGGTGATTATAGCTAGCTGTATACAGGACAGATGATGTATACCTGCATATCCTGACCTGTGAGGCTGAGCTACATACCCTGATCTGTAATGCTGAGCTGTATACCCTGATCTGTAATGCTGAGCTATAGACCCTGATCTGTGAGGCTGAGCCAAATACCCTGATCTGTGAGGCTGAGCTATATACCCTGATCTGTAATGCCGATCTATATACCCTGATCTGTAATGCTTAGCTGTATACCCTGATCTGTGAGGCTGATCTATATTCCCTGACCTGTAATGCTGAGCTATATACCCTGATCTGGAATGCTGAGCTGTATACCCTGATCTGGAATGCTGAGCTGTATACCCTGATCTGGAATGCTGAGCTGTATACCCTGATCTGGGAGGCTGAGCTGTATACCCTGATCTGGGAGGCTGAGCTGTATACCCTGATCTGGGAGGCTGATCTGTATACCCTGATCTGGGAGGCTGATCTGTATACCCTGATCTGTGAGGCTGAGCTGTATACCCTGATCTGTAATGCTGAGCTATATATCCTGATCTGTGATGCTGAGCTATATACACATATCCTGTGATGCTGTGGCTGTATACTGCTGTCCTGTGATGCTGAGCTGTATACTCCTGACACTATGGGTAGATGAAATGGAATGCATGGGACGGAGTGGGTGGATTCTCTAAGGAATGGGGCTTATAAGTGGGAGGGGTCAACAAAGAAGGGCGGTGCCTGGCCCCCCTCATCCTAAAACCAGCCGCAAATGATAAGACCTCTGCTGTGTGCTCGCCCATACTTGGCCCTTGCATCTTTTGAGTATTATCTTACACACAGTGGCCCCTTGTAATATTGGGATTAAACTCTTGGTAAAAACTATCCCAATCTATTTCATCAGTGCTCCAATCAAAGGTACCTCACAGCACCGGTCCATCTGCCCAAAGAGACACCAAAGTACCAATTCGGTTGTTGGGTTGGAGACCCCAGAAGGAGGAATGAGAAAGAGAGAGAGTCTAATACCACATGTCCAGATACGTTTAAACATAAGTCGGCGTAGATTCTGAGTTAGGTCGGCTTATCTACTGATAAGCCGGCCTAACTCTTACTGAATTTACCTATTTGAGCCTAGAATATTGCACCTTTTCACAATATTCTCATTTTCTGAGATTGTGAATTTGGGGTTTTCATGAGCTGTAAGCCATAATCATCACAATTATGACAAATCACGGCTTGAACTATCTTGCTGTGCATGTAATGAGTCTATCTCATATATTAGTTTCACCTTTTAAGTTGCATTAGTGAAATAAATGAACTTTTGCACGATATTCAAATTTTTCAAGTATCACCTGTATACCTGAGAGTAAGCAAGAAGTCTGCAATGAATTTGTTTGGGGATTTGTTGCCTATATAACAAGCAAAGGTGTTCATATAACCAGGTCACTGACAAAGGGGAATGGGGAAGACTAAACTGAAATGGCTAGCAAGTAGACTGGGCTCCCTGTATGCATTTTAAGTTCTATTTTTTTATTTATTTTTTGACTGGAGGGTTGCTAAAATGTATTTTATGAAGCATAATAAAGTAGCTGTTTTTCGAAAATTAGCACACTATATAAAAAAACATGCATTGAACTCTTTCTAACTGGAGACTATTTATAAATATCTCTCAACATGACAATCTATGCTGTAAGTGTATGGATAGGTTTATACATTTCCCCAAGCAGAACCAGTTTCCAGCACATTGGAGTGATAGCTTAAGAGTCGGTTCACACTAGGGCGACACGACTTCCAGCGCGACTTTCAGAGGCAACTCCGACACGACTTGAGCATGAACCACAGGGCGATCTGGGGCGATTTACAACACGACTTGAAGTCGTCTCCAGGACAGGAGACTTTCCAGTGGCCAATCAAACAACAATCAGCTCTAGGGGAGGGAGGGGGAGGGAGAGGTTTGCCTGAGAAATGTATGTTATCTTCCTGGAAAGTCGCTTCAGTTAAGACAGTGATCAGACTTGGATCAGACTTGGAGACGACTTCCATTGAAATCAATGGGTACAAATCGCCTACAAGTCGGATTGAAGTAGTACAGGAACTTCTTTTGAAGTCGGAGCGACTCGAGTCGTGTGTATTAACACCGCTCCCATTCACTTGCATTGTTTTTCTCGACAGCGCGACTTGGGACGACTTGAGGCGACTTCAAGTCGGATCCCAAGTCGCCCCAGTGTGAACCGGCTCTTATAGTCAAGTTAAATGTTAGATACGGAGACTGCTAAACTTAGCATGGGCATCAGGGAATTGATGATCCCCATACAGAGCTGTCACACAATGTACACAACAAGTACTCTGTCTTTCTGGGTAATAATTTTTGTTTGCTGTTTAATAACCTAATACAAAGTGATAATCCCAGCAAGTTACAGAACTATCATTTACTTTTTATGGAGCATATTTTACATTTGATTAACATACTTTATAGAAGCATTACTGTATATACAGTAAGTATACTATAATTATCCTACCTGCATATGCGTGTTGAGTTACAAATCTGTGATGATATGGGACTTCCAACAGGTGAACCATATATCGGAGACCTAAATGAAAAGAATCTTGTTACATAAACATTAAATTGGTATTATATATATATATTTGTACTTTGCAAGAGATTGAGTAAGAAACGTGATAAAGGAAAACATGGAAGTGACCTGGGGTGTGCCAAAGGTCACGTGGTCAGTATGCCTAAAGGGGGCATACTCAAATGAAATGAAAAGGAAAAAGATAAGAATAAAGGGGACTGGGTGGGTGGGATACGACAGAGAAGGCTTACAGGAGAAAGGAGGAGGGCGGGTTTAAGTACTGCCCGACTCCTCCTCCTACAAATTCAGGCTAACCTGCGGCCAGCCTTCTCATATATATATATATATATATATATATATATATATATATATATATATATATATATGAGAAGTTTATTTTTTATTGTAAGGGGCGTTTGTGTTCAAAATAACCAGTTGACTAAAGCTAATAAAAAAATTAGAGCAACATAGAAAGGTTAATCTTTGATAGAGATGAGGTTCCGTTTTACTGCTACCATCGGTTTGTAGCTAAAGCAGCATATTCACTGTTTGTAGTTCATAGACCTGGTGAATTATTGCAAGAATTCGCCAAAGTAACCACAATCCTCAGCCTGGCCTTTGAACATAAGGTAAGGGTTTTTGCCTTTTGACACCTTATGCCACGTACACACGATCGGAATTTCCGATCGTGTGTGAGCCCCATCTGACTTTTTTCTGTCTGTGTTTAGAAATAGAACATGTCTTATTTTTTTCCAAAGGAAAAAAAAAAAACGATAGGAAATTCCTATCTGTGTGTAACTCCGACGGAGAAAAAACCCATGCATGCTCAGAATCAAGTTGACACATGTTGGGAAGAATTGAACTTAATTTTTCTTGGCTCGTCGTAGTGTTTTACGTCACCGCGTTTTGGAGGGTCGGAATTTGGTCTGACAGTGTGTATGCAAGACAGAACAGAATTCCGATGAAAAATTCCATCGGATTTTTTTTTAAATTCCGATCGTGTGTACATAGTTACATAGTTAGTCAGGTTGAAAAAAGACACAAGTCCATCCACAAAAAAAATAAACAAACAAAATAAAAAACACAGTACAATCCCATACACCCAACTCTATACCCACAGTTGATCCAGAGGAAGGCAAAAAACCCCAGCAGAGCATGATCCAATTTACTACAGCAGGGGAAAAAAAATTCCTTCCTGATCCCCCGAGAGGCAATCGGATTTACCCTGGATCAACTTTACCTACAAATCTTAGTACTCAGTTATATTCTGTACATTTAGGAAAGAATCCAGGCCTTTCTTAAAGCAATCTACTGAGCTGGCCAGAACCACCTCTGGAGGGAGTCTGTTCCACATTTTCACAGCTCTTACTGTGAAAAAACCTTTCCGTATTTGGAGGTGAAATCTCTTTTCCTCCAGACGTAAAGAGTGCCCCCTTGTCCTCAGTGTTGACCGTAAAGTGAATAACTCAACACCAAGTTCACTGTATGGACCTCTTAATTATTTGTACATGTTGATCATATCCCCCCTAATTCTCCTCTTCTCAAGAGTGAATAGATTTAGGGCCAGATTCACAGAACAGATACGACGGCGTATCTCCTGATACACCGTCGTATCTGTTATTCTATCTATGCGGCTGATTCATAGAATCAGTTCCGCATAGATAGCCCTAAGATCCGACAGGTGTAATTGACTTACACCGTCGGATCTTAGGATGCAGTACCTCGGCCGCCGCTGGGTGGAGTTTGCGTCGTATTCCAGCGTTGGGTATGCAAATTAGCAGTTACGGTGATCCACAAAGGTTTTTCCCGTCGTTACGTGGGCGCAAGTCTTAGTTTCCCGTCGGAAAGTTAGGGATGCTATTAACATGGTGTAAAATTACTCCACCATGTTAAAGTATGCCCGTCGTTCCCGCGTCGCTTTTGAATTTTTTTTCCCGGCGTAAGTACGTTACGCACGTCGCGATTCACAAACACGTCGGGCCGCCGTAAGTTCGCGCAAAGCACGTCGGGAAAATTGCGAACTGAGCATGCGCAGTACGTCCGGCGCGGGAGCGCGCCTAATTTAAATGGTACCCGCCCCATTTGAATTGGGCGGGCTTGCGCTGGACGTGTTTACGATACACTGCCGCAAGTTTACAGGTAAGTGCTTTGTGGATCGGGCACTTACACTGAAAACTTGCGGCGGTGTAACGTAAACGGGTTACGTTACACGGCCGCAATTCTACGTGAATCTGGCCCACAGTTCTTCTAATCTTTCCTTATAGCTGAGCTCCTCCATGCCTCTTATCAGTTGGGTTGCCCTTCTCTGCACTTTCTCCAGTTCTCCGATATCCTTTTTGAGAACTGGTGCCCAAAACTGAACTGCATATTCCAGATGAGGTCTTACTAATGATTTGTACAGGGGCAAAATGATATCTCTGTCTCTGGAGTCCATACCTCTCTTAATACAAGAAAGGACTTTGCTCGCTTTGGAAACCGAAGCTTGGCATTGCATGCCATTATTGAGCTTATGATCAACTAAAACCCCCAGATCCTTCTCCACTACAGATCCCCCCAGTTGTACTCCCCCTAGCATGTATGATGCATGCATATTCTTATTCCCTAAGTGCATAACTTTACATTTATCAACATTAAACCTCATCTGCCACTTAGTCGCCCAATCAGACAGAGCATTGAGGTCGGCTTGTAAATTGGAGACATCCTGCAAGGGGCATTAAAGTGGTTCTGTCGCGGCGACGGCGCGGCCCCGTCACTGTCCGCGCGGATTTCGGTTTGATGGTGTGTACAACCATCAGACCGAAATTTCCGAACGGACATGTCCGATGAAAACTGTCCGGCGGAACGTTTTAATCGGACTGTCCGCTCGTCTGTACGGGGCCTAAAACAAGTAGAGCTGCGGATCCCTGTATAACGAAGTCACCAGGCCGATCCCGAGACATTAGCTTGCTTTGCTTGGTCTCCTCCAGGGAAGGTCCTCCCCCGGTTTCCTTCCTTAAGCGCTTCCCTCACTTGGATGGACAGCTTGGGATCCCCTTTAGAATCATAGGCCCCAGCCAGCTTAGCTGAGCCTACTCAATAGAGATGCAGCCTTGGACCAACGTGGTCCCGGGGCTGGAATCACACACACATAACTCGCGCCAGGGGGGCCACGAGGCAAAGGCCCCCAAAAAACGGCGTCTGCCCGTTAAGTACCCCTTCCCGGCATGCACAGCGGGGCACCACTCCCACTGGGATGCTGCCGAGAAGGGTCACCCAATACACTATGGTTTGCTTGTGTTCCAAAATTGGGCTGAGGTGGTAACGCCACCTACAGGCAACAGTGGGAAATCCTATCAAACACAACCATAGCCAGAACAGAGGCTAATTTAATTGAATTAAACAAAGTCTGAGCTATTGGCTCAGACACCCTCTACATTAAGAATAGCGCCCTAATCATTGGGAGCAGGGCGCCACACTAATATAGCAATAAATACCATTTTCTAGGACAGTGTTTCCTTCCTGAAAGGGCCTATGAAAAATACATGGTGACTGTCATATTACATTGCATGTATATTGGTTTGGCTTTTGTGTGTGGATATTTATTTTATTATACTCACAGATTTTGCCGACAATTTGTTAATGGACAGAAAGGGTCACCTACATCCATTGGAGAAGGATTGTGCTTTGACTCATTTTCATCCCTTATATAAAAATAATAAATTTTGCAGGTTAGATATAAGTTCATATAAACGTATAATTTAACTTTTTTTTTAATTTTTCTGTAGACACAGTAGATGATTTTGAAGCTTGTGTTCTCTAGGATGGTTGAACTACTCTGTCATACATATTAAATACAATATAAGAAAACATTTCTGGGGTCTTAACCTAAGCGCTTGTTCACACTTGACTCGACTAAATTTCGAACTCTTAACAAATGCTCCTATAGTGTTAATGCGCTCTAGTATGGGAGTTAGACGACTTGCGTTAATGTGCTTTAGTGTGGACTTTAGACTGGCATTTTATAAGCATTAATTATGCTTTAAAAACACTCTCCAAACACCCTATGCATGGTTTTGAAGCATTTAATTTGCGGTTAGGCACGTTAAAACCGCTCCACAAATGCCCTTTTTTTAAAGGGATGTGACAGTTACAGGGAAGTTATAGGAAATAAACAATTTAAGGTGTAGCTTGTCATGGTGAATGTTTCCTGTGCATACTCCATTAGCAGGGAAGGCAGCAGCATGGATTCCTATTATGCTTTATCTCATGTTTGGCCTCCTGCAGGTGATGCTGATGTATGAGCAATTGGCTGAGCAGAGGAAGGAGGAGAAGGGCATGCAGGCTCCATTGGGTACATTTGTTTTAGAGATATTCTAAAAGGCACTTTCATGTCCTAAATCATGATTTACGCATCTACCCTCAGAAAGTTGATGTCATACTTCCCAACTTTTTGAGATAAGACACCTATCAAAAGTATGCAGGCATAGGACACACACCTTGCCGCGCCCCCTTAAAGGAAAATTGTACAAAAAACAAGATTGGTTAAACCCACAAGTGCTTTTTTTGCCACTACTATTCCTTTATATTGGCTTTTGGAATTTACAAATGCAGCAATTTGGAAATCAGATGAAAAGTTTAGTGCTGGAAAACACTTTTTGATAGATAAAAAATGCATTTTATATGCAACTATATAGATCAGACCAAAATGAGGGACAAATGAGGAGGAATGAGGGACAGAGGGACATTGCTCCAAATCAGGGACAGTCCCTCGAAATCAGGGACAGTTGGGAGATTTGTTGATGTCATCCATCTTCAAGCAGCACAAACAGGAAGTGCATAGAAGGAAGTGACTGCAGGAAACTCTATGCTCTCCTCTATCATCACAGCACACTGCATTGTGGGACATTATATTTCTCTTTCATGATGTTTTTTAAAACTCATTTAACCACTTCCATACCAGGCACTTAGGCACCTTCCTGCCCAAGCCAATTTTCAGCTTTCAGCACTGTCGCAATTTGAATGACAAATGCGCGGTCATGCTACACTGTACCCAAATGAAATTTTTATCATTTTGTCCCCACAAATAGAGCTTTCTTTTGGTGGTATTTGATCACCTCTGCGATTTTTATTTCTTGTGCAACAACTAAAAAAAGACCGACATTTTTGAAAATAATCAAGCTTTTATTTTTTTCTGTTAATTTTTCTGTACAGACTCACCGGATCGATCCGTCCGAACCCATCCCTCGCATGCGTCGTAATGATTCGACGCATGCGTGGATATCCTTATATGACAGAGTCGCGCACGTCGCCGCGTCATCATCGCGGCGACGGCGCGACACGTCACCGCGATGGGAATTCGGCGCGGATTTTGATCCGCTGGTGTGTACAAGCCAGCGGACCAACAGATAAATCCGCCGATCCGCTGAAACCGATCCGCGGATAAATTCAAGCGGATGGATTCTATCGTGTGTACCAGGCCTTACTTTCTATGTTGGTAGCTTAGGTTTTACGAATATCATCTACTAGTCACTCATACATTTCCTTGGTAGCCCCTGCATTTTAAAGCCTGGGTTCTCTTTTCAAAATGTTTCTATTTATATTTTTTACATTTTTTTATGTTTGGATTTTTCCTTTTGTTTTTTTTTAACTATTATTATTATTATGTTTTAACATTTTGATGGCTATTAGTGTGCCTCCCTATGGAGGTGTACATAGTTGTCCATATACATCTAGATTATCATATCTTGTTCAGCAATTTTCTAGTTAAGTTTTAACATTTATGTTAAGGCAATATCTGTTACTCTCCACTATGTTAAATTTTTATAGATTTTAATTTTTTTTGTTATATATAACTTTTTCTTATATATATATATATATATATATATATATATATATATATATATATATATATATATATATATATATATATATATATATATATATATATATATATTTGTATTTTTTACTGCTCAGTTTTAGTTTATTTTATTTTTTAAATTTAGCAGTGGTCCATTCTCATCACTAAACACACAGGGGTAATCCCCGGGACCGAGGCTTGGATATGAGTGTGTTCGCCTCCTTTCTTATCCGGTTTTGGTGTCTAGTGTGGGTGTTCCTTTACTGTAGTCTCTATGTGCGCTGGCCGTTAATCATTTGTGAGTGCAGGGCATGTCCGGTTTTTTGAGTGTCGGCCCCAGAGACGAGGCTTGAAACGCAGGCTGCGTGCCATTGACTTTATGCCTGGCCCGTGCACGCACACTGTTTGCCGATGGAGGGAGCGAGGATTGGAGCGCATGCCAGCCGCCATAAGGAATGATTCTGGAAGACTGCACTTCCAAGAATCCTTTTATTGAAGCTTCATATGGTTGACAGATGGAGCAGGGGACAAAGAAGTAGACACGTATCGCGCAAATGTTAGCGCTTAGTCATTGCAGGGCAAATTACATGGGGCACACAGACGGGCAGATTTCCACGACAATGCACGGTGGCCCCTGCCTAGCTTTGCATGTGTCGGCAAAGGGGATGTGATCTATCCATCAGCTGTCTGTGACTGACAGGTAGATTGTGGTGGAACCCCTAGTGACCTCTCATGAAACCCCAGTTGAGAAACTCTAGTCTGAACTGTGAAAGGAGAAACAGCACACTCATATCTCTGTCTCTCTGCTCTCTCCTTCTATTGGCATGTCCCTTGTTTGCACATGGGCACTGATCTTTGTGTTGCTTCCCTTTCTATCTGTATGAGTTCTGCCATACAAGGGATTGCAAGAGGATGATCAGATCAAATTCAGACACACACACACACACACACAAACACAAGGGAAAAGGGAGTAGCCGCTCCAGGTGGGAACCCAGATGAATATCCTCTGCTGCAGACAAGCAGGAACAAAAATTGTCTCTGGACAGCCGCACTCTGAACAAATTGTAGCCTTTATTAAAAGAAGGACAGCACTACAAGTCCCAGCAAAAAAAATAAGACCCGACGGCTGACGCGTTTCGCACTGAAACTAGTGCTTATTCATATGACTAAGCACTAGTTTCAGTGGGAAACGCGTCAGCAGTCTGGTTTTATTTTACTTACACACACACAGAGGCATTCATTTGTGTCTTTTACACTTTATCTGCCTGGAGTTCAGCTTTAGATATAAAAGATGTAAAAAGTTCTATGTATCTTTTTTTATCATATGCTTTTTGTATAATTCTTGGTCAGTAATGGCAGCGCCGGACAGAGAGGAGAGAAAGCAGTGGGAATTTAAAATCCATCCCTAAACCATTGGAGTGGCTAGCAGGAGCCTTTAAAGCTCAGGATTGCGAGAGGTAAGTACAGCGAGAACTTGGGGTTGGAGCGGGACCACTGTTAGGTCAACTTTACAGATTTTCTGTAAAGGTGAACTAGCACTTTACAAGAAGTTAAAAAATAACAAACTGACTAGCTAGATCACTATATGAAAATACATAAAGGAAAAAAATCCCCCCAAAAATGAAAGCAGCCACCTCATACAATAATTTGTAAGCTGCAACATATTACATCTTTGTTTTGGGATTATTACCACTTGACTGCTGAGGTGCAATGAGCCCAGGCACAATTAACTGTAACCTAGATATATAGAAAAACCTTCCCCCTTGCCCTTCACCCTATTAAATAAACACACTTACAACCATTAGGTTGGAAAAGGCAAGGCCACAACTTTATTAAAAACCAAACATAACATGTGAACACTTTTCAACTAGTGACAGTCACAGTTGTACTGTGAGCACACAATTCCAAAGGGGGGGCTGTCCTTACCATAAGTGCTGGACAGAACGCCTACTTCCAATTTCCATCAAGGGCATGGCCCATTACAGCCATTCTATGCTGGCAAGGTCGAGAAACCGCAGAAAGCTGTGACATACCATCGAAAAAAGGGGCGGGAGGGTGGGCAGCTCTTCCAAACACGTTCTTGAAAGACCCAGAATTCTCTGGGGCAACGCTTATACCCGAGCTCGGGCCCATCCAGTGCCGGCCCAAGACATTGTGCTGCCTGGGACCAAGAATGAAATGCTGCCCCCCCCCCCCCAGAAAAAAAATCACACCAACCAAAATGCCCCCACATTCATTATTTTATATTGTGATAACTAAAGGGGACCCGTCATGGCTCTATACATGTATACAGGAGTATTCAGAGGACCTGTCATTGCTCTATACATGTATAAAGAAGTATAAAGAGGACCTGTCATGACTCTATACATGTATATAGAGGACCTGTCGAGACTCTTTACATGTAAAGGAATATAAAGAGGACCTGCCATGGCTCTATAAATGTATATAGGAGTATAAAGAGGACCTGCCATGGCTCTATACATGTATAAAGGAGTATAACGAGGGCCTGTCATGGCTCTATAGATGTATAAAGAGGGCCTGTCATGGCTCTATACATGCATATAGGCGTATAAAAGGACATGTCATGGCTCTATACATGTATCCAGGAGTATAAAGGGACCTGTGAATTGCCGGCGGCCACAATGTCTTTTGCGCAAACTAATCAATGTACGCTGATTGTGTTTTTTTTTGGTACCAAAAATATGTAGAAGAATACATATTGGCCTAAACTGAAGAAAATAGTTTATTTTTCAAAATTTTGGGGATATTTATTATAGCAAAAAGTTAAAAAATATATATATTTATAGCACAAAAAATAAAAACCGCAGAGGTGATCAAATATCACCAAAAGAAAGCTCTATTTGTGGGAAAAAAAGGACATACATTTTATTTGAGTAGCGGAGCTGGCGAACCGGGCTGGCAGGCATCAGTATGCTGCCCCCCTAAAAGTGCTGCCTGGTACCCATGGTACCACCCGGTCCCATCATAGGGCCGGCCCTGGGCCCATACCCCCCTAACAACCAATCCCTGGGTGACCACCACCTTGTTCTGTACCTGGCCATGCCCCCATCAGTCAAGGCTCTCTTTCCCTAAGGGGCTCAAGAGGCCTTCATTGATTTGCTTGTATTTTCCTTTAAAACTTCATGCCCATCTAAGACTACCCTGTCCATAAGATGCCAATGCTGCTGTGTGATTTCACTGCAGAACGAACTGCATTGTCTCCCTATTATAGGATGTGTACAGAAACATCTTTTGGCAGGATCAATAAGTAATAAAACTATGTTGCAGAGGGTACTCTGGGGGAAAAAAAGCTTTTGTGTTAATACTACTGACAGATTACATAATATATGTGAATTTTTATTTTGTCCATAGTTACACTTCAAAAAGACCTGTTCTCTCCTGCCAGCTTCTTTGCTTTATAAAACCCAGCTCACCGCCCTGGAATTTTGTTAAAGGTTGGGGAGGCTGAGTGTCCTGCCAAAACTTCTTTCTCCGGCAAGATGAAACAATACTCATAGAATGCAGTGTGTTCTAGACACTGCCACTTTTGAGTAGCAACAAGCAATGGGAAATCAAAACAGTGATTATTTATGGGCTCTTAGTGCAGGGGAATGTGGCTTGTGTATTGTACAATACTAAGAACAAAGTCACTGCATTTTGGTCTATATATCACACTGTAACACTGGCTGTGTATCAAGCTGGACATTTTAAAATATTGGCTTTGTGATGTGCTGCTTATATCTGAGCTGAAAGTATATATTACACTGCTTATTCAGGAATATGAACTAGGGGCCAGATTCACGTAGAATCGCGGCGGCGTAACGTATCGTAGATACGTTACACCGCCACAAGTTTTCATCGCAAGTGCCTGATTCACAAAGCACTTGTAAGCACTTGTAAGCCCGCGTAATTCGAAGGGGCGTGTGCCATTTAAATTAGGCGCGCTCCCGCGCCGGACCTACTGCGCATGCTCCGTTTAGAAATTCCCGCCGTGCTTTGCGTGAAGTGACGTCATTTTTTTGAACGGCGACGTGCGTAGCGTACTTTCGTATTCCCGGACGTCTTACGCAAGAACAAAAAAAAATTAAATTTCGACGCGGGAACGACGGCCATACTTTATACAGCACATACGTGTGCTGTGTAAAGTTAGGGCAGCTAAAACGACGACTAACTTTGCGACGGGAAACTAGACTAGCAGCAACCTAGCGAACGCGAAAAACCGTCGTGGATCGCCGTAACTACTAATTTGCATACCCGACGCTGGTTTACGACGCAAACTCCCCCCAGCGGCGGCCGAGGTATTGCATCCTAAGATCCGACAGTGTAATTCAATTGCACCTGTCGGATCTTAGGGCTAACTGTGCGTAACTGATTCTATGAATCACTCACATAGTTAGGAAGACCCTAAAACAGAGATACGACGGCGTATCAGGAGATACGCCGTCGTATCTCCTTTGTGAATCTGGGCCTAGGTGTTTTGCTGTGCGTTCTGCAACATGGACTTTTTTTACATTGGGTATAATGGAAAAATATGTAATAAGGATACGGGAGGTTAGGGAAAAGGTCAGTGTGCTAAACCGCTTTTTTAACTGTTATGCCTCGTACACACGATTGGTTTTCCCGATGGGAAAACTGCCATGTTTGCTTTTGGTCGGGAAAACCGGTCATGTGTATGCTCCATAGAAGTTTTCCCGACAGGAAAACTGCGAGCAAAAAATTAGAACTTGTTCTCTTTTTTCCCGCCGTGATTCTCGTGTTTTTTTGCTCGGCAGTTTTCCTATGGGAAACACTGCAGTGGAGCATACACAGGGCCGGTTTTTCCGACCAAAGCTGTCATTGCAGTTTTCCTGTCGGGAAAACCAGTCGTGTGTACACGGGAAAAGCAACAAAGCAGGTTCTCGGTTTTCCCCCCGGTTTTACTGGCGGACTTTTGACCACCGGGAAAACCGATCGTGTGTACGAGGCATTAGAGTAGTATTTCCTGGAGAGTAAAACAAAATTGGATTTTTTGCTTCATTTTAATTCCATATTGTCGACAAGGTATTTTACAGTATATGTGGTTCTTTATAATGAAAATGTAATAAAAATATTAGATGAGAGAAACTTACCCTAGTACTTTTAATATAATAACTGTTCTCTTGTACCCAGCACCGCTGGTGGAGACTTCTGGGGGAGGAAAATTTCAAATAGAAAGATTGGTGTGAGATTTGCAAAGTACACGTATAGGTTAAAGTGATTGTAAAGTCTAGTTTAAAAAAATAAGAAACAGGTCATACTTACCTCTTTGTTGGTTTTGCACAGAGCAGCCTGGATCCTCTTCCTCTCGGGTCCCTCTTTGCTGCTCCTAGCCCATCCCTCCTATTGAGTGCCCCCATAGTCAGCAGCTTCCTATGGGGGCACCTAAGTAGAGTTTGAGCTTTAGGGTGCACACTCTAATGCAATAGGCTGTGCACGCCTGTGGAAGTTAAACTCATGCAGGGACTGCCTTCTTCAAACAGATGCCTTACTGCCAGGGTATACTGACAGTACTTAAGGCAGACTCTTTTTTTAATAAAGTAGAAAATAGAGAACCTGCTCTCCATTTTCCCGTCGGGATTCCCGGCAGGTGTTAAACCTGGCAGTTTTCCTATAGGGAAACACTGCAAAGGAGCATACACACGTCCGGAATTCCCGGCCAAAGCTGTCCCCGCAGTTTTGCCGACGGGAAACTCGGTCGTATGTACACAGGGAAACTTACCGAGCAGGTTCTCGATTTTGCCCCGTCGGGATTCCCGGCGAACTTTATACCGCCGGGAATCCCGGTCGTGTGTACAGGGCTTGACAATATGGTTGCTGTGAGCGCATCCATTTTAGGTGAGGGGGCTAGGTTATCCATTACTTCAACTTATTGTCTCTTGTGACTCAGTTGACCAGAGAAAAGGCAATGCAGCGCATCCCTGTTTCTGGCGCAACTTTGAGAATCTCATTGATTTGAACTTCATTCCTAACACTAAATATTATGTGTGACCCCTTTGTGATATAAGGGGTAGCACTGGAATTCCCAAGTTGGCAACTACTGCTTTAGGAGAACAGCACCATCAATCACTACTATATGCTTATTATTACCAACCACATATACCGTATTTATCGGCGTATACCGCGCACTATTTTGCCGATATACGCCGATACCCGCTTTGCCGCCACGAGTTTGAATACTGCACCAGCATATACCGAGCGCAGTACACTCGTGTATCTTCGGGCAGTCTCGGCGCCTCTCGCACTGACGTCTTGAGCGTACAGGACGTCAGCGCGACAGTTGCCGCGCCTGCCCGACGATACACGAGTGTACTGCGCTCGGTATATGTCGGCGCAGTATTCAAACTCGCGGGAAACAAGCGGGGAGGACGCGAGGACGCCGCAGAAGGACGCCGGACCCGAGGAAGAGGACACCCGAAGCCGCAGGCGGACGCCGGACCCGACGAGGTCGCCGATGGACGCCGCGCAAGACACCAAAACTGTAAGTACAAAACATCTTTTTTTCCACAGGAATTCGGGCAACTTTAAGGGTGCGCGCTATACGCGGGAGCGTGCTATACCCCGATAAATACGGTAACTAGCAATATAACTGTAAATAGTAATATAGTAACTTTTCATACAGGAATGTAGAAGTTTAACAGTTTTTTTAGGATGACAGACTGGAAGCTGATAACTTTAGCTACATGCTTACGTTCATAGAAGACGCTGTACAAATGATTGAACACAAAGCAAAGTAAAGGGTAGGAAGTGATTAGTGAATGGGTTACATACTTTTATAGTATTTCTCAAAGACTGCATCTTTTTCCCCTTTATCAAAAAGAAATTTTAGCTGTTTCAAATCCCTGACGCGGTCACCCAAGGACAGAATCTGTAGGTCCTTCGCTGTGAAAGGTTGGATGTTTTGGATCTGTCCTGAACCTGGAATCAAACATAAAAACACATTTTAGTGCATTTGGGTTTGAAATTGTTGAAAAATTATACACAGGGCCCAATTCATCAAGCTGTCATAGAAAATTAAAACTAGCCTTTCAAGTGATATTTATCATAAATGATAATAATGTATGATGCACCTAATAGAAAGACATTTCAGGAGTGATAAACACTAGGGGTTTTTTTTGGCTTGCAAAATGATACCTTGGGCCAAATCCTCAGCCAGGCGGCGTAACCTAACTTTTACCATTTAAGTTACACTGGCGGAAAATTTCTACCTAAGTGCCCGATCCACAAAGCACTTACCTAGAAATTTTCGGCCGTGTAACTTAAATGTCTCCGGCGCAAGGCGGTCCTCTTCTGCAGGGGGCGATGACAATTTAAATGAGGCGCGCTCCCGCGCCGGCCGTACTGCGCATGCTCGTGATGTCATTTTCCCGACGGGCAGCGCGCGAAATTACGTTACGCCGGGCTTTGTGGATTGCGACGGGACAATAAAGTTGCGTCGGGTAAAAAAAAAGTTACGCGCCGAAAAATAAAATTCAAAATTTAAAAAAAATCGCGGCGATCGAAAAAAAGGTCAGTTTTTACAAGGTGTAAACAGTTTACACCTTGTAAAAGCAGCCCTAATTTTACGTATGCAAACGTAAACTTACGCAGAAAAAACAAAGCTAAAAAGCTTTGTGGATCTCCGTAAGTCCTCATTTGCATACGCAAAGCGGCATTTCAATGCGAAATGCCCCCAGCGGCGGATGCGGTACTGCATCCTAACATCTGACAGTGTAAGTGTCTTACGGATGTCAGATCTTCTGCCTATCTTTGGAAAACTGCTTCTGAGGATCAGTTCCAAAGATAGGCACAGGGATACGCAGGCTGAACAGCAGTTCCGCCTGCGTATCCCTTTTGAGGATTTGGCCCCTTATTCACAAATTGTGTTTACTAAATGGAAAAGCCGGTACTAGATTTGTACCTGCACACCTCAGCAGCCCTTCTCTGATATTACAGGAATATTACAGGTTATTAATTTTTAATCTAAGCAGTTAATACTACAAATTTAATCTTTGTAATTCAAAAAGGTAAAAAGTTTAATATGTTTAGTAACAATGTAATCAATGTAAGCTTAAACTCTTGCCATGTAGAGGTGCCTCTAATAAAAAAAAAAAAAATTGTAAAGCTGAATTGAGCTTTCAGTTTAAGTCAGCTAAATATACTTCAGGTACATTAACCACTTCAGCCCGGGAAGAATTTACCCCCTTCCTGACCAGAGCCCTTTTTGCGATTCGGCACTGCACCGCTTTAACTGATAAGTGCGCGGTGGTGCGACGTTGCACCCAAACAAAATTGACGTTCTTTTTTTCCCACAAATAGAGCTTTCTTTTGAAGGTATTTGATCACTTCTGCGATTTTTATTTTTTGCGCTATAAATAAAAGAGGAACGTCAATTTTGAAAAAAAAGCAATATTTTTTACTTTTTGCTATAATAAATATACTTTATAAATTTTTTTTCCTCTGTTTAGGCCGATATGTATTCTTCTACATATTTTTGGTAAAAAAAATCGCAATAAGCGTATATTAATTGGTTTGCGCAAAAGTTATAGCGTCTACAAAATAGGGGATCGTTTTATGGCATTTTTATTATTATAATTATTTTTTTTTACTAATAATGGCGGCGATCTGCAATTTTTATCGTGACTGTGAAATTGCACTGATTACTGTGTAAATGACACTGGCAGGGAAGGAGTTAACCACTATTGGTGAAGGAAGGGGGTTAAGTGTGTCCTAGGGAGTGATTCTAACTGTGGGTGGGCTGGGCTACGAGGGACATGACAGTAATCACTGCTCCCAAATAACAAGGAGCAGAAGATCACTGTCCTGTCACTAGGCAGAACAGGGAAATTACCTTTTTACATAGGCATCTCCCATTCTGCCTCTCCATGACACGATCACTATGACTAAGCACTAGTTTCAGTGCGAAACGCTTCAGCCGTCAGGTCTTATTTTATTTTTCTGGGACTTGTAGTGCTGTCCTTCTTTTAATAAAGGCTACAATTTGTTTAGAGTGCGGCTGTCCAGAGACAATTTTTGTTCCTGCTTTGCTAAGTGCATTGCCTGCACCTGAGTTGTCTGCAGCAGAGGATATTCATCTGGGTTCCCACCTGGAGCTGCTACTCCCTTTTCCCACACGATCGTGGGCCACTGGTGAACATTGAGTTTGCAGCCCACGGTCACAGCTTCTTAAAGGGGACGTACAGGTAAGCCCATTTGAACACCGCTGTCATTCTGCCGACTTATATCGGCGTGTAGCGGTGGGCAAGTAGTTAACATAAAATGTGTGCTACGTCTTTGGCCCCTTTCACACATGCCAGACTCTGCTTAACTCCGGTTCGCTCAGCAGGGGATGTGTCCACTGATCCCCTGCTGAGCAGGGCAAAGAAGGCAGATTATAGGTCCGTGTTTGCTCAGTTTATTCAGAGCGGACATGGACACAGCCCGCTCTGCTCTATGGGTAGTCATATGGAACTGGACTGGCTGTCCATTTACACTCAACTGCCTTCCAATCCCATCTGGCCAGAGAAAAGGGAACGAATCTCTGTCTGTTTGTTCTGCCTGATTGGGTTGCATTAGAGGTAGGCGCGTGTAAACGGACACAAGTCAATTAACAGAATGGAGGGTCCAGTCAGGTTTACCTCCAAAACTGACAGGCAGACCCAATCGGACCTTTCATGTTAACCTGCCTGGCGGTATCCCCGAGCGTGACTCGGGGTGGTTTTTTCATGCTGCGATCGGTATCCCCGAGTCACGCTCGGGGTAGCTGTGCAGAGTGTGCAGCGGCGCGGCTTACCTGCTCGCAGCATCCACAGACAAGTTGCTCACCTTGTCCCTGGATCCTGCGATGTCTCCCCGCTGTGTGAGCGAGCGGGTCCTCCTCGCTCGATTCACAGTGTCCCCGTGTGCCGCCGATCTCCGTTCCCTGGGATGTTACGACGCACAGGGGCGGAGAACGGCGCCAAATTCAAAAAAGTAAATAAACACAATACACACAGTATACTGTAATCTTATAGATTACAGTACTGTATGTAAAAAATACACACCCCCTTTGTCCCTAGTGGTCTGCCCGGTGTCCTGCATGTACTTTTATATAATAAAAACTGTTCTTTCTCCCTGCAAACTGTAGATTGTCCATAGCAACCAAAAGTGTCCCTTTATGTCAAAATGGTTTTAGAGCAGCTAGAAAACAGCGATAATAAATTATAATCACTTGTGCGATAGCAATTTGTGGGGAAATACGTCATAAAAAAATAAAAGTAATGACAGCGACAATTCTGCAACTGAGCAAATTTCAGTGATTTTGAGTTGATTACATTATTGAATAATTTTTATTATAATTATATTATTATTTGTTATAATTATTTATAATTATTTATTATATTATAATTTATAATTTTGTTTTTTTTTAAAAATCATACCCGGGATGCCTACTAGACTCTTGTTTGGTCAGATTTAAATGAGTTATTCCTAAAAATTACAGACCTACAGTATAAAACGCCAAATGTCCTTGCAAAATAATTGTACCGCTTTTGGCAAGTAATTCCAGACAGAATCATACCGCCAGGGAGGTTAATGGGGCCTTTTGGTGGTCATCTACACTTTGAGTTTATTATCTGATCATTGTGTGATTTAATTTAAATTATCTAATTGGCAAACAACTAAATTGGCATCACTTCTCTTCTAATCAACTGAAACTCTATTTAAATTTGATTTGATCAAACTGAGTTGATCACCCAGGTCAGAAAAGTATCAATGGTGTTGTCTCCATTGGCAGCACTAAGAAGCTTTGTTCATGAATTTTTTATATTTTGATCAATTAAAGTATGATATTGCATGGGTACAACATATATGTGATTGAGAGCTTTTATCTTTCAACCATTGATCGAACTCCACATGTGTAGCATATTTGTGGGGAGGTGCAGCATGGTACGGCTGCAGTAAACACTCAACGTCCAGTTGCAGGAAGCAGTACTTATTAAAGTTTAAATTCATCAATTCACAACAAGCCTGGCAGGAAGGCACTTGACCAGAAACACTTATTAAATGTAAAAGCAGGGTGTAGCAGAGCAGGATTCGGATGTGCAGACAGCATCTGTCTTGAGGGGTGAAATGCGGCCTGACTGGGCTGTACCCAAACGGGGAGGCTTTCAGGAAGGATGGATGGCTTGTCCCTATTCTCTCCCTACTCGTCTGGAACCTCTCTCTACTGCTACCCACTGCGCCTGACAGATGAGTGACTTGTCCCTACACTACCTACATGCAGAATGCACGCAAAGCCTGGGAGCTAGGGTCTCATATAGATGCTTCCATCCTGATCCAAGATGGCCACCAGAGTCACATGGGGCAGCAGTATCTAACCAGAATGCTTCTCCAGTGACCCAGGAAACCATAGAGGAACTATGTTCCTTATAACTTCCTCTCCCTCCGCAATGCCACTACAGTTGAGTGCTACCTGCAGTGGAGAAAGTAGACTGCACCTGCCTACATATTAAATGGGTTGTTGACTATAAATAGATATTAATTGGAAAAAAAACTATAATTTATCGAAGCGTGTATGACTAACAATACAGTTTGCTTTCCTTAGAAGCAGTTGCAGTCTGAATAGAAAAGCCTGTCCCCTGTCAGCATGCTGCAGAAAAGGACCCTTGCTCTCTTTAATAGCTGTGGTCTCTCTGCTGAGGTCTGAACCACCGCCTGATGGGTCAGAGGTAGAGCTCTCCAATCAGCAAAGCTTGTGCTCCCTGCTGCTTGGAGAGTTCCAGCACTAACTCAGCAGGAGGTCTGTTCAACCTCTGCAGAAAGACTACTGCTTCCACTTAAAAAGGAAGGGTCCTTCAATACACTAGGTGAAAGGCTTTTCTACTCAGGCTGTGGCTAATGTTTTGATGGACCTGTAATGTATTTAGATGATTTAAACTGAAAGGTTGGGCTTTAAAATGTCAACTATTTTTTTAATAAAGACTCCCCTTCATACATGGCAGGGGCCTATTCAGTATTACTGGAGTTTAGATTAGATTCTGCAATAAGAAGTTAGCAATGACAACTTCCATGTTTCTCTCAGGAAAGGTTTCGTTTAGTAAGGCACAAGGAGAGTGATGATCATTTTCTAAGAGAAGCCAATCCTAGAAACCATTCAGACTTCAGTACATTACAGTTCAGTCAGTAAAAGATACTGTACATTCCTGTTTATCGCTATGAGTTCTTATACTTTAGGCCTTTTTTGACCAAGCCTATTCAGTTTGTTTTAGTTAGGCAGTGCAAGAAATTAAAACAATACGGGGTAATTACTAAGACTGGAGCAGACAGTATCTACAGCAGCTGTCAATGACAAACAAGCATCTTCTAGCTTTAATTTTCAAAACTTAAAGTGGAGTTCCACCCAAAAATTGAACTTCCGCTTTTCGGAAACCCTCCCCCCTCCGGGGTCACATTTGGCACCTTTCAGGGGGAAGGGGGGTGCAGATACCTGTATAATACAGGTATTTGCACCCACTTGCACATGGGAAGAATATGTTTAATATGTTCTATTTGTGAAGGTGCTTAAGGTGTGCTGTCCCAATGTATCACAATTTTATACCACAAGGCTTCGTTCACATCTCCGTGTACCGAATTGCAGGCAGAATCGCCACGATTCTGCCCCCGATTCGCAATAGTGGCAAATCGTGGGACGCCTGTGCATTTCCAGTGTGTTGCCCATTGATTTTAATAGCACCCCAAACGTGGCACGATTTCCCCGCGAATATTGCGGTAAAAATGCGCGAACAGAATTCCCGACATTTCTATTTGCGAGTTTTTACCGCAATTGTCGCCCCCCAAACACGGAGATGTGAACATAACCTTAGTGATAGCAATCTATATGCAACTATTAGTGGGACTAACATCCGTGCAGTAAAACATATCACAAGTAAATATTCAAAAATACAAAATTGTACAACAACCTGATAGGCTAAACATAAACATGTTTATTAAAATTTGTACTTTTATTTTGATACACCCTTTTCATACAACTTTTGGGACTGTGCGTTCACTTGGTCACTGTTGTTACCTCATACCTGCCTTTTATGGGTGTGAATCAATGTTTATTTTGTTATTTATGTTTCAGCCTATTAGGTTGCTGTACACTTGTATTGTATTTTTGAATATTTACTATGTTTTACATACTTTTATTAGTTACATATAGATTGTTATCACTTATGGTATGACTTCATTACCTTCATATATATTTTTTTCTCCCGGAGTTCAGGGAATTTCAGGTGCAGCAGTCCTCCCATTTGATTTGCCAGCGCCTCCTTTTTCCTTCCTACATCCAATATGTTCTATTAAATTAAAATGATTAATTATTTTATTTACCATCATCTCCACGAACAATGTGTGCAATTGTGATGCCCCCGATCTCAGAGTCACTAAATCGTAGCAGGAAGGTACCATTGTGTGCTTTGCCCAAAATAGTGTGCACATATTGCTTGCTGACAAATCCCAATATTAATCTAGACAAAAGAAAGGTAATAAAAGCATAATTAGTTAAACTGTACATTAGATGAAAGGGAAATAAGGCTCCTAAAGAGTACGTCAACCAAAAACATTTTATTCTTTATTTGGATAGAGCGGAGAAGGAATAGAAATCCTGTCCAGTTATTTACTGATATGTGTGGCTCCATTACTGGGAATTACCTTTAGACCCCTTTCACACTGAGAAGTTTTTCAGGTGGTACAGCGCTAAAAATAGCGCTGCTATACCGCCTGAAAAACTCCTGCCAAGCAACCTCAATGTGAAAGCCGGAGGGCTTTCACACTGAGGCGATGCGCTGGCAGGAGAGAAAAAAAATTCCTGCTAGCAGCATCTTTGGAGCGGTGAGAGGAGCGGTATGTATACCGCTCCTTCACCGCTCCTTCCCATTTAAAACAATGGGAAACCGCCACAATACCGCCCGCAATGCGCCTCTGCAGAGGCGCATTACGGGCGGTATTAACCCTTTATCGGCCACTAGCGGGGGTTAATACTGCACCGCTAGCGGCCGAATCCCGCGGCAAATCCAACGGTATAGCGCCGCCCCAGTGTGAAAGTTACTTTCTACCCTGCTGACAAACTATTTCACCAGATGGAAAATGAGGGACAAGCTGTAACAGGGACACACACGGAAATAAACACCTGTGTTTGCCTTTTCCGTGTGTGCCTTTTCCTACTCTACTATTTCAGTCAGGATTAAGTTTGGAGAGTTTCCCTCACTTCCTGTCTGGTAAAACATTGTCAGTAGGACATGAAGTAAAGACAAATTACTCTAAGGAGATGGCTAGAACTGAGGTGAAACCTAGGTAGCGCAGGTGGGAGACTATGAATCAATACAGTAGGCCAATATTACCATTCCTTTTTCCAAAAACCTTTTCAAGCTAAAAAAAAAAAAAATACCAGTGCCCTCTTTTTAGCAAATTCTTTCTCTAACTGTAAGCGCTCTTGTAGCTGCAGTCTCTATTACCCCTCTGAAAAGTAATAACTTTTCAGAGGGTGGTAGAGCAGCAGTTACCAGGCATGAGGAGATCCTGTCAGCTTCTAAATGCATGTTTGTTTGTTGTTTAAACCCAAGGTGGATTTTGCATTGGAATATTGCCAAGCAATCATGAGCCAAGCAACATTCTTGCAGTTGTAGCGTGGTCCCATTGACCTCAATGGGACAGTTTGTCAGGTGGAGTTTTTAGTAGCTCAATGTTGCAACTAAAAGCGCTGGAAAATAATGGGTAACGTAACTACGCAGATGGAAGAATCTTTACCGTGTAAGCCACATAAGTAGCATGTAGCATTGACTTCAACTCCGGAAAGGTTTTACCCCCTTCACTGGTAATTGAGCGGTCATGCAACATTGTACACAAACATAATGTATATATTAGGGCTGTGGAAATTAACTATTAATTCATCGATTAATCTTTTTTTTTTGTTTTTAAATCTTTTTTTATTTTATTTGCAACAACACATAGACATACAAAACGTACAATAGCACAGCCAACATCTGGCATAAATCCCAGCAAGGACCCGCGCAGGGGTCAAAAGGTAGCAGTACAGAACCAAGACATGTCAGCGAATTAGCCACTACCACAGAAAACCAACATCAATAAGGCAGTCCAGCTCATGCTCCAGGGGCAGGATGATAGTGGACAGGTCCACCTAAGTCGTTATGCCAACAGGGGACGGCTCAGCACTTAATTCATCGATTAATCTTAAATTTTTTTGATCGATCAACATTTTTTTGATCGATCAAAATTATTTTGATTTGTACTCACCTCTCCGCCCGCTTCAGGGAGTTCCGTCGGAGATCCGGTGATGTCAAGGCCACCGGCAGGGCTTGCCGTGTCCATCTGAAGGGCTCCTTTGCTGTGCCTTCATATCTGCATGTCGGCGGGACCTTACTATCTGCCACACACAAGGGCTGTTACAACTGGGATTCTACAACCATCCACTGGGAGTTGTGATAGTTCCCTTCACTGGACATATACATGCCGATGGACTGATGTTAACTTCTCCTCATCTGGATTCAGCAGTGGCATCGTTGTACACATTTTTATACCAGTATCATACTTAGCTACATGTTTTTATGACTGCTTTTGTTACCGTTTGGTATTACTCGCACCATTTTTACAGTTTATGTAGCTACATCGATTTTATCTCCAGTGCAATATTTATTTTGTTACCTACTTGAAGACTATAAAAGTTTTAATGTTATTCCCATCGAGCGCTGCCTTTGTGTGTTTTTTGTATCCTGCTATCCATTTTTCCAGTGGTTGGTAGCTGCATTGGGAATCAGCCTCCAAAGAGATCAGCTAAAAGTAGTTGGATCTGTATGTGCGTTATAATTAATCGAAATTAGTCGATTAAAAAAAAATTGATTAATCGAACACAAAAATTTTGATTAGTAACAGCCCTAGTATATATATATCTTTTTTCACGCAAACAGAGCTTTCTTTTGGTGGTATTTGATCATGATTGGGTTTTTTATTTTTTGTGATATAAATGAAAAAATAAAAAATAAATTGAAATAAACTTTGACCAAAATGTATTCTGCTACATGCCTTTGGTAAAGAATCCCAATAAGTGTACATTGATTGGTTTGTCTGGCAGTGATAGCATCTACAAACTATGGGATATATACTAGATTTTTTTTATACTACTAATGGCGGTGATCAGCGACTTATAACGAGACTGCAATACTGCAGTGGGCAATCTGACACTGGGGGGAACTGACTAACTGCCACTGACATCACCAATGACAATAATATAGTGATCAGTGCTAATAATATGCACTGTCACTTTACTAATGACACAGAGTAGCCCTTCAGACAAAAGTTCTATGCTTTGTCCGCAGAAAATCCGATTGTGTGTACGAGGCTTAAGTCTGTTATTTTTTAGCTTCCTTACAGGCCAAGCTGTCCAGCAAAAGTGGAAGTTAGAGAATTGAGACAAACCATTTAAAACTGATGGTGGATTTACAATGGTCAGCTTTTATATATTTATGTAAAACTTTTATCTCAAAATAAAAAAAATGTTATGTGCTTATAGCGTGTTAGCTGGAGTTTGACTTTAATTTGTTAGTTAAGTCCATAAAATCTGCTAGTGCATCTAAGGCTGGATTCACACCTATGCAGTTTTAGTGCTTTTTGCATATTGCAGATTTGCACTACAGTCCATTATACATGGTTTCCTATGGAACACGTTCTGTAGTGCAAATCTTCAAAATGCAAAAAGCACAAAAAATGCATAGGTGTGAATCCAGCCTAACACTCCCGTCTCCCCCATTTTTCTGCCTCCTGTGTATACAAAGGTGTCTCCTTTGTGCCTCCATTTGGAGTGGAGATAACCTAAGACAAGAAGTGTGTTGCTGGCTGAATCACCAGATAAAAATAAAGGAAAAAAAAAAGCCTAAAAAAAGAAAATGTAAACTGCTTTACTGTATAATACATTTTTGGTTTTGGGCCTAATACTGCTTTAATCTCACATGACTGGTGTTCCATCTCAGTGCCATTGATAACTACTGCACACTACTATATGCTACTTGTGAAGCTTATATCAAAAGGAGCCATTTGTTCAATTTGTTTAGTAACAGATTTAGTAGTGCTACTACAAATTGTCCATGTACTTCTGCCCTTACACTCACCCATCAGACCAGTAATCTTTTAAATGCTTTTTTGTGAGGTCCACAACGCCATCAAACCACTGCCAAAATGTAAAGTTTCTTTCCCGAAGAGGTTCCTGAAAATTGGATGAATGCAAAAATTAAAACAATATTCTTTTTTTACGGATCTTATATTTTTTTGCTTCTGGGAGTATTGCATTGTATCTGTTATATATAATATATATAGAGAATATATAATCATTTTGGCCTATCGTATGCATATAAATCACTACACTTTAAAAAAAAAATTGAAGATTTAGGAATACAGTAAAACCTTGGTTTGAGAGTAACTTGGGTTGAGAGCGCTTTGCAAGAAAAGCAAAATGTTTCAATAAAATGTGCCTTGATATACAAGCGATGTCTTGATATAAGAGTAGCGTCATGTCACAGCTGAGTATAAAAAAGAAGGTGAGGAGCCTCTAAGTGTAGCAATACGGTTACATTTATTAGAGGTACGACATTTAGCAACTTATTGCTACACTTAGAGGTGCCTCTCTTCTCTTTTATACACTGTAAAAAAATGCTTTGATATACAAGTGCTTTGGATTACAAGCATGTTTCTGGAACTAATTATGCTCACAAACCAAGGTTTTACTCATATACAACATGCCGTGTCATATTGTCAACAACCTAGATTACATAGCTCTTTGTATTTAACATAAGAGCACTTGTGGGCTAGCATCTATGGTAGCACCAATCCTGAACATTTTGCAAACTGCTTTTTTTTTTCTTTTGTTTACCATTCTGACCCCCTTTACATTAAGGCCTGTTTCACACTGGTGCGATTTGACATGTCAAATCGGCAGCATATGCCGATAATGGCACCATCCTAATTGGTGCGGTGCTGCACTGATTTCAAAAGTTTTTTCTGTACTACTTTTTGCAATTTCGGGCCGCGATTTACAGCTGGACTCTCACGGCTTCACTCTCGCAGCCCAGTGTAAACCTGGGCTAATGGATAAATTGAGCAAACTATAACTAGGAAGGGTGTATGTCGAATACTGTGAGAAGACTCACAATAGCTCAACAAACCTGCATTTTGTGGAGCACTCAGGCTCCACAAAATGCGCCCCTGTAATGGCGTGATGAAAAGGTCTCCCTGATGACCGCACATCCATACCATCCCTGAGATGAATGTGAATGACAACCTTAGCCTGGACTCCGACCAGGCCACGCCCCACTGTGTTTCGCTCCGCCCCTCAGAGCTTAGTCACAGGGAGCTTAGTCCCATGACTAAGCTCTGAGGGGCGGGGCGAAACATGTTGGGGGGGGGGGGTGTGGCCTGGTCAGAGGTTCCCATTCACACTCACCTCAGGGATGGCATGGATATGTGGTCATCAGGAAGATCTTTTTTCACTTCAACGAACATGAAACCTTATCTCTTTTCTCTTCCATGTTGCCGCGTACAGGTCAAAATCATATTTAAACTAAAAACAGTCAGCATTCTTCTTTCAATATCACATTTAGCTATAGTTTTTACTAAAGTGGTTGTATGATACAAAAGGGAGAAGTTTGTACAAAAGGACATTATATTTTAGGTGTGCTTAGGGCATCACATAGTTTAAATACAACCCTGTTCTTGTGGGATAGTCAAATCCTTTAAAACCAGCTGTGGCTAAACATGTGTATACTTTAATTCCAGTTAGCCCAACACAAGGGGCAAACTGCAACTAGAGCTTGCATGTTCTTGCTGTGGTCACCCCTCTTGCATCCATATTAGCCACCAGATATGATAGCTTCACCTAGGCCAGTGGTGGCCCTCTGCTTGCCCTTCTCCGGCCCTTGGGGGACTATTTCACTGACACCAAAGATGGAGCACTGTTCCACATACTGACACCATCAATGAGGCACTCTTCTTCTCATTCATATATCAACAACGGGGCACTATGCCTTCCATCAAAACGAATAATGGGACACTGATGCTGGGGTATTTTCTACTCCCAATGGCCACCATCTGGCCCCTCTAAAGCCTGAAGGACAGTAAACTGTCCCTTTGCCTAGAAAGTTTGGAGACCCATGATCTAGGCCAAAGCAAATGTTTACATTATAGATCGTCTAGGTTTCGGAGCTCCTGACACTTCTGCACAGAAGCTGTTTAATCCAATGTCCACTGTTCAGGGTTCGACCATTCCACAAGTTTGCTTGAAGCCTATACAGTAACTGAAAGCTGATTGGGGGAAATCCTTTGTAATTGGAAACTCTAATGCCTAGTGATGACAATCCTACACAAGGTGTATCTTTACTGTGCCACTTAGCAGCTCATCTCTCACTTACTGGTACTCGATTCAGAATAAGAAAATCATCTTTTGTTTAACAAAAAAATCACTGCAGTAAAAAGGGGAAGGTGGCAGACATTTTAGTTATTACCTTGTTAAACTGAGTCCAGGACACCATACGGTCTTTAACATCATCATAACTACCATTGTCACCAAAGATCTTCTGGGCAAGAAAGCGGTAATGAATAGGGTTCAGTTCCTGCTTTGTCCCCACCTCAGCCATAAATTTCATATTCAGAGTCTGGCACATCTTCTTCCATGGCACTTTCTCTTCCACATAGAAGGGGCGTCTTCCCTAGTTTAGCATTGACATAAGTTATCTCTGCACAATACCAATGGAAATAATATATATATGTATATTGTTTTGTATTTTATTTGAAGATGTAGGTACTTGCCGACCGCATCCTGTACATATACGTTGGCAGAATGGCATGGCTGCGCAACGCAACGCAACGTACAGGTACATTGCTTTGAATTTGCCGACATGCTCCCTGCCACAAACTCTGTGACTGTGCCTGTGGGATCCGCAGACTCGATGTCCACCGGTGTCCCGCAATTGTGTCACGGAGCTGCAGAACAGGGAGATGCCTGTGTAAACAAGGCATCTCCCTGTTCTAACTTGTGACGGGACACTGATCTTCTGCTCCCTGTTAGGGATGAGCCGAACACCCCCCGGTTCAGTTCGCAGCAGAACATGCAAAGAGGCAAAAAATTCATTCGAACACGCGAACACCGTTAAAGTCTATGGGACATGAACATGAAAAATCAAAATTGCTAATTTTAAAGGCTAATATGCAAGTTATTGTCATAAAAAGTGTTTGAGGACCCGGGTCCTGCCCCAGGAGACATGTATCAATACAAAAAAAAAGTTTTAAAAACAGACGTTTTTTCGGGAGCAGTGATTGTAATAATGCTTAAAGTGAAACAATAAAAATGAAATATTCCTTTAAATTTCATACCTGGGGGGTGTCTATAGTATGCCTGTAAAGTAGTGCATGTTTCCCGTGCTTAGAAAAGTCCCTGCACAAAATGACATTTCTCTTTTCAAACTCATGTTCGACTCAAACAGATAGCCCATCCCTACTTCTCATTACAAGGTTTTTTTTTACGAAGGGAAAATCCACTTTGCACTACAAAGTACACTTGAAATTGCACTGAAAGTGCACTTGGAAGTGCAGTCGCTGTAAATCTGAGGGGCAGATCTGAAATGAGGGGAAAGCTCTGCTGATATTATTATCCAATCATGTGCAAGCTAAAATGCTGTTTTTTATGTTCCTTGCATATTCCCCTCGAATCTACAGCGACTGTACTTCCAAGTGCACTTTCAGTGCAATTTCAATATTTTTTCACACTACAGGCATACCCCACTTTTTTTTTTTTTTTTTTTCTTTTTTTTTTTTTCGCCTCAGAGAACTATCAGGATATTCAATCAATTTGCGTTCAATTCGCAGTCTCCTTAGTTCGCATCATGGTTGGAAAATTTATTTATCTATCCATTTCATTTTCTTCCCCTTTTTTTTATTCCCCTTTTTTTTTTTTTTCCTTAAATATATGTCAGTAAATATACAAAAGAAGAGAAAGGAAAAAATACTTAAATACATAAATAGATACATTAGTTTCCCCTAGCCGAACAAACCCTCGTCCCACCCTCAAGCCGCCCCCAACCCTTATCCCCTCCTTCCCACCCTCCCCTATCTCCGGAAATCTGTCTCCTATTGAATCACTCTTTGCCCATTAACCTTCCTACACTATATCATATCATCATATCATCCTATCAATATACCTTGGTGCAAGTTTAAAATTAGCCCAGTCCTGCCATTTTCGTTTAAATCCGCCTTCTCCTTCCTCTCCCATGTACCTGAGCTGTTCAGCATAATATATATCATTGATTCTGCAAAACCAGCTCTTCTCTGTCGGGCTCATAGGGTCCTTCCATTGTTTGGGAATCAGACTCTTTGCTGCATCTAGTACGTGTGGAAGTAAAGTTCTCATGTACTGTTTAGTTGACATTTCTGTCCCATGGAACAAGCAGACCCATGGATCAGGAAGTATTTTAATTCCGGTTATCTCCTCAATTACCAATAATACATTATTCCAGTATGTTTTAATTTTTGGGCAGGTCCACCATATATGTGACATAGTTCCCACTTCAAGACAGCCCCTCCAGCAATATTTGGAGGTGTCGTCTTGATAACGGTGTGCTATGGCATACCCCACTTTTAAGTACACAATGGGGTTTATTTACTATCACTGGAAAGTGCAAAATCAGACTCACTTCTGCATAGAAACCAATGAGCGTCTAACCCCAGCTTGTTCAATTAAGCCTAGTAATAAAACCTGGAAGCTCATTGGTTTCTATGCAGAAGTGAGCCTGATTTTGCACTTTGCAGCAATAGTAAATAAACCCTATTGTGTACTTAAAAGTGAGGTAAGCCTGTAATAATAATAGTAATAATAATAGTTTTTATTTTTTTCCATGCACCTCATTGACTACTTTTTGCAAAGTGAAGCTGCCTCATTTACTTAGCTCTGGAGCAACTGCACTTGCAAAGTTTTTATTTTCCTTTAGTAATTCAACCCCAATGTGTTCAGTTTAATTTCCTACATTCATATACAGCGATGCCAACAAAGGTCTGATTTCATACTAATATGTTGTATATTTATAAGTCATAATTGCTCTGAATGTGACATTCACCAAACATTCAGTACACAGGTACAATGATCAAATTAGTGTATGTTTGCTGAATGTCATATTCACTACTTTATAAATATGCCCAAATGATTGTAGTTTAAAATTATAATGTTATGTTTTTTGGGTCATTCTAGATTCAATTCCTTGGTTTTTACTGGAATAATAATAATTGATTGCAGTCTGTAATTATGGATTTGTTATTCCTCCAATATACAAATGATGTTAACCAGAACTAATAGTTCAGATTTCCCCACTGCAATTGTTTCTCATAATTTTATTCAAGTTAATTATTCATTATAAGACATTTTGGGATGGGGCAATTTTAACCAAAGAAGGAAAATTGTATTTGCTCTGAGGCTGTAATTAATGTTACAATTAATGGAACTTGGAAAAGAACTCATATTAAAGTTCTGATGTTTTGGATAACTAGGAGTCATGCTAGTATAAGGTTACTATATGAAAATAATGCAATCAATCTGATGGATTTCTTGTAGCAACAGAAGAGTACACAGCATCGGTGATACCCTGTTCGGATTAGTTGAAGGAATCTTACAACATGATGAAATATCTCAATGACAATTTTTTCAAGGTCTTTGTTATGGTAGCAGCTCTCAGTGATCTCCTAAGACAGATATTTTAAATGCCTACAAAGATTGGTCCATCTAAGGACAGCCAAAGGTGTGTAACCTACTGCATTATGTGAATATTTAGCGTTCAATGTTTGCCAATAGAAAAAATGGATTAAAGCTAAAGTAAATACGGTAATAGTAGAGAAAACAAGAAAGATGTTTTAGACACTTACGATCTCAGAAAAGGCATTGTCCCATAGAATGGTGGCCTCGGCATTGTTTTCTTGATTGCCATGCACTATTACCACAAGTGGTAACGATAAAGCCTGGATACAGACATAAGAAAAGTTTAAACAAATCCGTAAAGGTATTACAGAACAGATCACATTTCCCTTTGTTTATGTACAACTTTCACACACACGGGGCATTTTAACTTCATATTTTGTAATGCATTCACTGTTCATAAAAAATGACACCATAGCTGTCAGCTCACTCTTGCATCCATCACCTATGTGATATCCTGACAATGAAATGTGCAGTATAAATTTTTAATTACCTATGGTTTATAAAAGATAGCAAGAATTAGTCAGTTAGCCATACATGGGCCTATTCTGTGATAGATTTCTGTAATAATGCCTATTTGATAAGATGAGCTAATTTTTTATTAGAACTATTAATAATGTTTAGTATTATTTTTTATATATTCTTTTTTTTTATACCTTTCTATATATATAAATATGCATGAATGAAATCATATTAGTACCTATTTTCCTTGATGATTTTATATAAGATATGTTTAATGAAGTTGGCATCCAGCATTGGAACATCAATGAACTGTGTTTAAAAAGTGTTTCCACTCTTCTATGCCATTCCCCACCAAAGGAATTCTTGTTCTGGACTGTTTATACCCTTATAAGGCAATACTCTTGCTTCTTGCGTATGGATCTCTAAAGGACTATTTTGTGGACTTGTAACCAGAGGACTTCTTCCATATATGGACTTCCTTTCCCTGCCCCCTGCTCTTAGACAGGCCCTCCTTCTAGCCCATCTCATTAGGAAAAAGAGTGATACTCCTTGTAGATTTCATTAGGAAACCCCTGTGATTTAGTTTTGGACAAAGACTCTTGCCATGTGCTCACAGGAGGGGAGGGATCGATGGGTGTGTACTTAATGTGAACCAATGAAAATGTATGTATCTGTGATGTCATGAGTAGTGTTGCTCACGAATATTCGTATTGCGAATATTCGGCTCGAATATGGCATATTCGAGTATTCGCGATATATTTCGAATTTCACGGTGAATATTCGATATTCCGAATATTCGCATTTTTTCAATTTTATTTTTAAAACAGATCACATCCTATCGACATCTAAAAGCATTGCTGGTATGATTAGAGACCCTGGGCCGAGTAGCTAAGCTGAGGCGATCCTTTTATGTTGCCGAATTAAAAAAAAAAAAATTGTGAATTTTCGCTAATGCGAATGCGAAAATGATTGCGAATTTTCAATAACTGTGGTAGGAGAACTCTGATTGTCTCTGATGCAAAAGGGGGGGGGGGGCTTTGTGTATGTTTCTGTTATGAATATTTGTATGTTTGATATTATTTTTTTTTGTAAGAAGGAAAAAATTGCGCATACCTTAAAAAAAGGGGAGAATACAGCAGCAACTCAAAAATGTTATACAACATAAATTAATACAAGACAGAAAATGGAGTCGCTCTACAAGAATAAAAAATATGTCTAGTGACAAGACATGTGGGCAAATTATAAAATAAGCAAGCGCAAATAACTTGTGAAATACACAGTGAAACAAATATATAAAGAAATATAGTCCCAATAATAGAAAAATAATCTTTCATAAAAATGTCTTTCATATGTGAAGTGAAAAAAAGTCCAAAGCATGCAGCATGAACGTGTTCAATCTTCAAGGTGTTTGATTGACAAACGGCTGTGACAGATGGATAGAGTAAAGAATCACCACCAATGCAAAACACTTTTTATTTTCTATTGTAAAATATCAAGAATATTCTGAGCCAATCAGAGTGCTCCTTCCGCATTTGCCGAATATTCGCAATTATTTTGTACTGTAAAATATCAAGAATATTCTGAGCCAATCAGAGTGCTCCTTCCGCATTTGCCGAATATTCGCAATTATTTTGTATTGTAAAATATCAAGAATATTCTGAGCCAATCAGAGTGCTCCTTCCGCATTTGCCGAATATTCGCAATTATTTTGTATTGTAAAATATCAAGAATATTCTGAGCCAATCAGAGTGCTCCTTCCGCATTTGCCGAATATTCGCAATTATTTTGTATTGTAAAATATCAAGAATATTCTGAGCCAATCAGAGTGCTCCTTCCGCATTTGCCGAATATTCGCAATTATTTTGTATTGTAAAATATCACGAATATTCTGAGCCAATCAGAGTGCTCCTACAGCATTTGTCGAAATTGCGCAGTAAATATCGCATTCGCATTTTGCGAAATTTCGAAAAAATATCAAGAATATTCTGAGCCAATCAGAGTGCTCCTACCGCAGTTATCGAAATTTCGCAATTATTTTCGCATTCGCAATAGCGAAAATTCGCAATCATTTCATTTCGATAAAATATCACGAATATTCGAATTTAGCGAATATATCTCGAATATTCGACTATATATTCGAGATATATCGCGAAATCGAATATGGCGTATTCTGCTCAACACTAGTCATGAGGACTATTAAAGTTAACGCATAATGAGAGAGCTGCCTCTCATTCTCCAGCTCCACTCCACAAGAAGCTGTCCTGTGTGTGTGTTTGTCTCTTTCTTCTTCAACAGATTGTGCCAGTGAAACATTGCAAGCTTCTCCTGTATTGAGACAGGAAATCAGTCCCTGACAATTCTGTTAAAAGTCCTGAATGTATATTGTGCTGCCCAGGGCCGTTTGAAGGAATTAGGGGGCCCCAAGCAAAATGGATATGGAGGCCCCCCCCCCCCCCCCCCCGCACGCACAGCGCAGAACCACAGCAAGCAGAAAACCAACAGCCGGGTGGATGGAAGGGGTGATGGTGGGGCAAGATGAATCACTAGTGCCCCAGCATAGCATGACATATAAAAGAGGGCTGCATATGGTGTAGATCAACCAATGAATTTTATTTATAAAAATATCTTACAAATCAGTGTAAATATAGCCAATAAAAGTGATCACAAAATGGTAAAATATAAAAAAAAGCAATGTGGGAAGCATAATAATTCCAGCATGACCTACCTGACCCCTACACTGACCAACCTGATCCCTACACTGACCACTACTCTGACCTACCTGATCCCTACACTGACCTACCTGATCCCTATACTAACCTTCTAGTGAAATGATTAAGGCTGGGTATACACTGGTGTGATGTGAGAAAGCCTGCGAATCCTGTGCAGGTTCCCGAATCGCACCAGACAGTTCACACTGACATCTGCGAACCGCTGCGAGTGTCAATAGAAAGCCAATGACACCCCCCGATTGGTTCTCAGATTGCTGTGTAAACTGTAAAATGGTGCAGGAATCGGATCGCATGGGTGTTTACACCCAGAAGTGTCACACCCATGAGATCTGATTTCAGTGAGGACCAAAAAAAGTGTCCTGCACCATTCTGGTGTAAATGCGATTTCAGGCATACAGTTTGAATGGCTGAATTTGCATCGCACAGACATTGCATATGATGTGCACAGCAATGCGGTGCAAATCACATGCGATGTCTGTGATCGCACACGTGTGAGCCCAGCGAGGAGTTTATTATAGGTGAGGGAATAGGACTGATCTGGCGTTATGAATACAATTGGACTATTGCTCAGATTCCTATAATGACAGATTTAAGCTATGGGTGATAGAACATGGGACACATTAACCAGATCAGTCAGTGAAGGGTTACATAGTGGTGTCTGGGCTGTGTGATACATGGATGTATAGAGGGGGATGGGGGTGTGTAAGGGGTGATGATAGTGTAGAGGGGAGTAGAAGTTACATTAGATAGGGGGATGGGAGATTTGTATCAGAACTGAGGAAGAATGACACTAGAAGAGAGTGAGAAGCCATGCTGGATAAGATAGGCTGAGTCAGGAGGAGAGTAGAAAACAATACACAGGCTTGTTGGGACAGTGAGTTGGAGGAATGAGATCCACTGTGATGTGAGACAGAAGGAGAGCACAGGGGTGACTGCATGGAGACAAATTCTGGGCACAATCACTGGGACAAAGAAGGGAGAATGTGAGCAGGACCAGTATCTAGAAGGGGGAGGAGTAACAAACTTACGAGGTAAATAGAAGATCATGCAGGAAGGAGAGCCGACATCACAGCACTGAGCTGAGTGCAGGGAGAGAATACAGGAGGCTGGGAATCGGCTGCCATTGTAGCATAAAGGCAGAGGGAGAGAGACACTGGTCAGCTGCTGGGCACCTTCACTTCCTGTACTTCCCGCTCACTATGCTCTGGGTTGTCTAACAAAGGGGCGGAGCTCCGGATATTGGCCCCGCCCATCCCGACATCAACCTGACAGATCCACTCAATCTCCCTGCAGCCATAGACTACAGAAGTCAGCGCTTGTTCTTTTTATTCTGGACAATGTACGTGGGCACCCTAGTTGGGGGCCCCCTTCCAGCTCGGGGGCCCCAGGCAATTGCTTGCATTGCCTCTCCTGTTCCGACGGGCCTGGTGCTGCCAATAGTTACTGACATGGATCAGTTTGTACAATCAAAAAATGGCAATGATCCATGGTAATTTCATTTGCAACGAATCCAACCAATCACATTTCAGATGATTGAAAATATCAATTCTGAATGATATAACAAACAAATAAACAAATAAACCTATGCTTACAAAAAAAATGATAGAAGCAGCTGACACAATACACTGGTGGTTAATGGCAACATATAACATACAAAAAGTGCAGCGCTAAAGGATTGTCAAAAATAGTTTGAAAAGAAAAGTTCAACTAAAAGAGTCCAACTAGAATGCATGAAGGTAAAAAAAAAAAAACTTCAGCTTTTACAACCACTTTAACCACTTCAGTACAGTGGGTGTTTTTCAGATTTGGTGTTTACAAGACTAAAACAGTTTTTTTTGCTAGAAAATTACTTAAAACCCCCAAACATTATATATTTTTTTCTAACACCCTAGAGAATAAAATGACGATCATTGCAATACTTTTTGTCACAAAATGATACACAACATGTCACGCTTAAAAATTGCGCCCGCTCGTGGCATGGCGTCAAACTTTTACCCTTAAAAAGCTCGATAGGCGACGTTTAAAAAATTCTATAGGTTGCATTTTTTGAGCTACAGAGTAGGTCTAGGGCTATAATTATTGCTCTAACGATCGCGGCGATACCTCACTTGTGTGGTTTGAACACGGTTTTCATATGCGGACGCTACTCACGTATGCGTTCGCTTCTGCGCACGAGCTCATCGGGACGGGGCACTTTAAATTGTTTTAATTTCTTTTTTCTTATTTATTTTTATTTATTTTATTATTTTTTACACGGGAAAAAAAAAATCGATCACTTTTATTCCTATTACAAGGAATGTAAACATCCCTTGTAATAGAAAAAAGCATGACAGGCCCTCAAAAAGACCTCAGATCTCATATTTAGACTTAAATGCAAAAGAAATGTTGTCATTTGAAAAAATGACAACAAAAAAATGTCTCTTTAAGAAGCATGGGCGGGACTGACGTTTTGATGTCACTTCCACCCAGCAATGCTATGGGGACGGGTGGGGGCCATCTTGCCCTCACTCGCATCCCCACACAGCATGTGAAAGGACACAATTGCCTCCGCCGCTACCGACGGCTCTGGTAAGCGGCGGAGGGCGCGGCAGAGCGACGGGAGGAGGGCCCTCTCCCGCTGCCGATCTTGCGGCGAATCCGCCGCGGAGACCACCGTTATCTTTTACAGGACCGCTCACCCTAAAGATGGATATCTCGGTTGTGGCAGCAGCTGCTGCAGTTACCGAGATATCCATCTTTAAAGTGCCACCGTATATAGTCGTAAGGCGGTCGGGAAGTGGTTAATGGAGTGATGAGGCTTAGTTCAGTTCAAACTTGCACGCAGGCAATTCAAAAGTAATATGGGCAGCAACATAGGCCCATGTTGATGCTGCAGTCATTATTTGCTTGCATATCATCACTCCACACCCAAGAAGGAAGGATGCTGCAAATTGTGTATTAGTGGGAAATACTGAAGCATTTTCACCTAATAGTATGCTGTTGGAGAAAACTTATGAAAACATAAAAAGTATAGAAAAATGCAGAAATTGCCATGGGAGAATTTGAACCGATGATCTCAATGCTACAACATGGCATCTCTTACTGCTGGTCAAAGGATTTGTTACTCAGACACACAGGAAGTTGAATGTTAGTAATTAATTGCCATTAAAGTGGTATTAAACTAAAAAACAAAAATAATACATTGCAGTTTACCAATTCTTAGATGTGGTGGTTGCATTCGGTTCCCCCCCCCCCCTTTATTTCACGTGGTCAGCCAATGACACACTTTCAGTCTTAGGGTGTCTGCATTATGAGTGAAGTAGTAAAGCAGACACCTTTGGCAAGCAACATTGTCAGTCTGGGGAGAGGGTAGAGCTAGACTAGCAGTTTTAGATGAAATTAAAGCTGAACTCCAGCTAACACATTTAAAGCATGTAGACAGCTTGCCTATATTGTGGGTTCTATATTAGCAAGCTAGTTAGCCTGGCCAGGTTGGGAGGGGGTTAACTTGGTTTGGACTCCTTTACCAGGCTTTTTGTGCCCTGCCTTACTTCTCTGTGCTTGTAAAAAGAGGGGGAAGGCCGCACATGGGATATTGAGAAGGGGCTGCTGTGCCAAGGAGCAACTGCCAAGCTTTTGGAGGACACTAATTATGGACTTATTAAGGTATACCTGGGCAAACTTATTTAAGTTAGTGAGGGATAGACTGCATGTCATTTATATGGACATTGCTACGAGAGAGAGTTCTCAGTAAAGATTTGTGAAAAGTTCTAAGCCTGGTCTGAAGTTATTCAAGGGGTGCATGGTAGAACATGGTGTATCAAAAGAAGTAAAGCACACATGGGGTATCAAGCAAGGCCACTACAAAACGTTAACTCGGCAGAAGAATCAGAGCAGGACAGAAGATGCCACGGGTAACCATGAACTGGTGGGAAATGAATAGCAACCGGTCAAAAGCGTGATACCTGGTGTAAGTCATATGTCCTCTGGTAGCGAAAAGGACGGTGATGTGGCTCCCTCCCTAGCAGTCAGTTCCCCCAAACAAAGGAACTGGGACCAAGCCAGCGGTACGGAGACTCCATACACTTGGCCGCATGGTAAGTGAGAGCATGCGTGCGGTCCACTCTAATGCTCCGTGGGACCACATTCCGTCACTGGATATGCGGTGACAGAGGTATGCTGGACTGGTAGAGAGGACACAGGCTCAGCAGTGTCCCTCCTAAATGCAACATACATCTAACAAGGGTGTGTAGGAACATGGGACAGTACACTTCCCAATGGAACTCTGTGTAACGAACTACTGTCCAGTATAGGGCTCATCTCTAAGCTGGGGTACTGCCATAATGTTTGACTTTCACATGAACGCACCCCCCTCCCCCCGTTCCTGGGCATCGATGAGCACAACCATGGGAAAGGTACCCTCAAGTTCAGGGCGAGTAGCCTCCACCCACAAGCAGCTACAGCAAACTATTGTAAACACCCCTGTCAGTGGGAAATAGTTTGTTTCAACCCTTTAATTTCCGCTTTGTCTGGACAGCTTTGGCTGGTAAGGTAAGCTGAAAATAAACAGACTTACTGGTTGGATTATCGAGTGAAAGAAAAAGAAAACATCTACAGATTGGCAAGATTTAATCCAAGGCCTCGTACACATGATAGGTTAACTAGAGGACAACGGTCTGATGGACCGTTTTCATCGGTCCAAACCGATCGTGTGTAGGCCCCCATAGGTTATTTAACCATAGGTTAAAAAAAAGCCAACTTGCTTTAAATTTAACCTATGAATTCCTAACCGATGGGAAAAAACTGATCAATAGTAGGCACGTTCATCGGTTAAAAATCCATGCATGCTCAGAATCAAGTTGACGCATGCTTGGAAGCATCGAACCTCGTTTTTTTAAGCACGTCGTCGTGTTTTACATCACCGCGTTCTGACACGATCGTTTTTTTAACTGATGGTGTGTAGGCACAACGGACCATCAGTCAGCTTCATCGGTTAACCTAGGACAACGGTCCTTCAGACCGTTGTCCTCTGGTTAACCTATCGTGTGTACGAGGCCTAATACGTTTTTGTTTTTGGGTTTAATACTACATTGAGCAACATTCAGATTTTTTTTTTAATTAAGAGCAGATAATTGTACTATAGACATACTATTGATTTAGAATACTGTCAACTATAGGAAGTAAAACTGAGATATTAGTGGTTTTGTTTTTATTGTTATACTGAACCCTGAAAATGGTCTGGTAAATAGAACTTAATGCTGTTATCACTTACAATTATGTTTTCTTACCAGCTCTGAGAACTGAGTTATGGCTCCTTGTGACTACAAAACATTTTTTATGTTTTTTAAAACGTAAGGTAAAATAAAAAAAAGTACCCCATAATAATCAACCCAAATTTTTATAATCAGATTTGCAAACTAGAATTGGTTACCGCAAGTTACTGTAACACTTACCATGATCAATTCTGTTTGCAGTGTTTTTTTTTTGTTATTAAAAGCATCACCAATCCTCAAAGAGAAAACAATTAAATTACCTGAATGACGTGAATGGAGCCACTGAAGTTAATGTCAGCTGTGAAGAGTATTGCACATTTCTCCTCTGTGACTGATTCAGATCCCTTCCTCTCACATCGCTTTATCTTCTTTAGCAACTGTCAGCAAGAAAAACAGGAGTTACATAGCAGAAAAATTAGGCACCTGACTCTAGCTGCATAGTTTTGTGCCAGTGTGGCTTCTCTTTCAGAAAACCCAGTGCCACAAGACTAGCAGGTAAGTCATCAATTATGCATGTTTACTACTCCACTGATCACAACACACTTCACTGACAGCCACCCAAACAAAGCTTTCCTCCACTAACTGTGTCACTGCACCTGCAAAGTTCTGCATTGGACGCCACTGTTCCTATGCACATGTGCTTCCTCCCTGACCACACCTCTCCAATGCGATTGTTTTGGTTTAGCTGGAAAAGTTCTGAACATTGTTGTGTTGCTTGGTGGAAAACCTTATTGTGGGTACAATGTTGGTGAAGTATTGGTGCTGTGCTATGGATCTAGGCTGCTCAACTCTTGACAAAATGAAACTAATAAGGGTGCTAGTTCATTGAATAATTATAATCTGTAAGTATATATTGAGGAGCCCCTAGTATGGACAGTCACACAACTCAGCGGTTGGGTAAATGTATTTTTTTGGTTAAAAGATTGGGTATGGTACAGCCAATGCGTTTGGAGGGGAATTATACCTTGCTCAGTTTCACTTACAAAAGCAGTTGCAACTAGAGCTTGACGAAGCATATTGTGAAACCCCCTTCAACCAAGCATCAGTCTCCATAGGAAAAAAAACTTTTGTTAAGCAACAGTGCATTCCACAAAGCCCGATAACCAAAAGCATATTGGCTGTATACCAATAAAACCAATAAAGCTGTTAAACAAACCACTGAGTTGTACACCTGTGTGTATTAGATGCTTCTTAAATAGTTACATAGTTGGTGAGGTTGAAAAAAGACCATCAAGTCCAACCTATGTGTGTGTGCTTTTTTTTTTTTCAAAATTCTTTATTTATACAATACAACGGGCGATCTCGCTCAGATCACAGCAAAAGTGCAACATACAGTGGTGAGCATGAACTCGCAAGTTAAGTGCATATCAGTTATACAGTCATATTCATCTAAGTCCTATAAACATGACCCGCCGATACGCCCATATTTTCCTGTTTTCTAAGAAATAGTAGTTAGAGGTAGAAAGGGGGTTGGTGGACAGCACCAGTGCCCGAGGGAAGTATGGGAATAAGAGTAGAAAAAGAAAAAAGGGGGGGGGGTTCGCGGGCATGGACACCCGCATCTCCGGGCCCGCTTGTCTTGCAGATTCATCTATATTGGGTTTGGGTCATCGTCCTCCGCTCCATTCAGGCTGGGGCTGCTGTTAGCCGCGTTCAGCCCTAGGGCGGTGGGCCTCTGAGGGACTGTCCCTCGTCTGAGTATTTGTGTACGTTCCACAGTTGCCATGTATTTTTGTAGGATTCCTGTCTGTCCTGGTTTGATAGGGTCAGGTCTTCCAATCTTCCAATGTCGTCCACCTTACGTAGCCACATTGCCACGGTCGGTGGATCGGGGGACTTCCAGCAAAGTGGAATGCAGGCTTTGGCGGCGTCAAAGAGGTGTCTGAGAATCGACTTCTTATACACACGGGTCGGGATGTCAGTAGCGTGTAGTAGATAGAAGGCTGGGTCGTCAGGGAGCTGTCGTTCCGTAAACGTCTGGGAGATCTTTTTGACCTCCGACCAGAAGGGTTTCAGTTTTGGGCAGGACCAAAAGATATGTAGTAACGTACCCGTTTCGCTCTGGCAGGTGTGTGTGCTTTTATGTCAGTATTACATTGTATATCCCTGTATGTTAAGGTCGTTTAGGTTTAGGTACCTATCTAATTGTTTTTTTAAATTGTCTATGCTCTCTGCTGAAGAGAATTCCACATTCTTATTGCAAAGAACGCTCTACGCAGTTTAAGGTTAAACCGGTTCTCTTCTAATTTTAGTGAATGGCCGCGTGTCTTTTTAATTTCCCTTTCGCAGATACGTTTTATCCCTAGTGAGGGGTCACCAATACGGTATTTGTACATTAAAATCATGTCCCCTCTCAAGCGCCTCATCTCCAGAGAGAATAAGTTCAATGCTCGTAATCTTTCCTCATAACTGGTCCTCCAGTCCCTTTTTTAGCTCTGTAGCCCTTCTCTGGACTCTCACCAGTTCCAGAACATCCCTCCTGAGGACCCGTGCCCAGAACTGGATGGAATGCTCCAGGTGCGACCATACCAATGTCTGGTAGAGTGGGAGAATTATCATTTTATCTCTGGAGTTATTCTCCTTTTTAATGCATGACAATATTCTGCTGGCTTTTCTTGGAGCAGCCTGGCATTGCAAGCCATTGCTGAGCCTGTCAGATTCCCCCTAATGAGTAGAATGCACTCATATTTTTGCTATTAAACCTCATTAGCCATGTAGTTGCCCATCCCATTAATTTGTTTACATCTTCTTGCAAGGTTTCCACATCCTGCGGAAAAATTATTGCCCTGCTTAGCTTAGTATCATCCGCAAATACAGAGATTGAGCTGTTTATCCCATCCTCCAGGTCGTTTATGAATAAATTAGATTAGGTTTGGTCCCAGGACAGAACCCTGGGGACCCCACTTTCCACACAAGCCCATTTGGAGTACTCCCCATTTATCACCAGCCCATTTGGAGTACTCCCCATTTTTTAGTCCATGTACTCACCCTATGGTCCATGCCGACAGAGCTTAGTTTGTACAGGAAACTTTTATGGGGAACTGTATCGAATGCCTTTGCAAAATCCAGTTACACCACGTCTACAGGCATTCCTTTATTTAGATGGAAGCTCACCTCCTCATAGAAGGTTAATAGATTGGTTTGGCAAGAACGATTTTTCATGAATCCATGCTGATTACGGCTAATGATACAATTTTCATTACTAAAATATTGTATATAGTCCCTTATCATCCCCTCCAAGATCTTGCAAACTATTGACGTTAGGCTACCTTGTCTGTAGTTCCCAGTGATATATCTTGGTCCCTTTTAAAATATTGGTGCTACATTGGATTTCCTCAAATCAGCTGGTACCATGCTAATCAGTAGACTGTTCGTAAAAATTAGAAACAATGGTCTGGCAATTACTTGACCGAGTTCCTTAAGGACCCTAGGGTGCAAGCCATCTGATTTATTATTGTTATGTTTTTCAAGTCTATTCCTAATTAGATCCTCTGTTAGCCATGAGGGTGCTTCCTGTGACGTTTCATGAGGATAAACCTTGCAGTTTTGGTTACTGAAGCCCGTCGTGAAGACTGAGGAGAAAAATAAATTCAATACTTTCGCCATCTCTATCCTTTGTAACCAGATTCCATTCATCATTCTTTATTGGGCCAATATGATCTGACCTCCCTATTTTATTATTTATATACTAAAATAATTTCTTGGGATGTTTTACTCTCCTCTACTATGTGCCTTTTTTGTTCTATCTTTGCTGCCCTGATTGCACCCTTACATTTCTAATTACATACTTTAAAAACTTGAAATGCTGATGATGACCCCTCAGCCTTATATTTTTTGAAGGACTTTGCTTTTATATGCATTTTTACCTTGGAGTTAAGCCACACAGGACTTTTTTATTAGCTCTTTTTAAATGTATTTCCTATTGGGATGCCATGGCAAATACCCTTATTAAATATGCTCTTAAAGCACACCCATGTTTTCTCTGTGTTCCTTGCTTCTAATACCCCGTACACACGATCGGAATTTTCGATGGAAAAAGTCAGATGGACTTTTTCCATTGGATTTTCCGATCATGTGTGGCCCCATCAGAGTATTTTCATCGGAAATTCCAATGAATTCCATCGAAGTTTAGATATAGAACATGTTCTATATTTTTACCATGGAATTCCGTCGGAAATTCCGATGTGATTTGGCCAGGCAAAAGCACGAGTTTATCTTATTTAATATCTTCTAGCAAGGAGCATAGTTTATGGAAGTTGGCTGTTTTGAAATTCAGTGTCTTTGTATTCCCCTTATGTTTCCTATTTGTGTGATTTATACTAAAAAAATTGGCCTATGGTCGCTGTTTCCTAAATTGCCCTGTATTTCCACATCTGTGATCAAGTCTGTATTGTTGGTAATCAGAAGGTCTAGTAACACTTTGTTTCTTGTTGGTTCATTTACTATCTGTTGCATGAAATTGTCCTGCAATTAGTTCGGTTCCTTCCGCCCAGTCTTTGGCTGGATAATTAAAATCCTCCATTATAATGACACTTTCCTTCCTTGCCGCCATTCCAAACTGTGATAGGAGGTCCACTCCTCTCCTCTCTCTGGTTAGGGGGCCTATAGCATGCTCCCAGCATTACTTTCCCCTTGGTTTACTCCCTCTGTTGCTCTAGACATAAGAATTTTACCTCCTCCCTTGCTCCGTTAGTGATGTCAACCTCACATTCACTTGTACATCGTTTTTGATATACAGGCATACGCCTTCCCCTTTTTTACCCTCCCTAACTCTGCAATATAGGTAATACCCTTCAATGGTTGCCAGCCAATAATGAGAGCTGTTGAACCAAGTCTCTGAAATTCCCATGAAATCTAAATCCTCCTCGTACAATAGCAGCTCAAGTTCTCAAATCTTGTCCGCTAGACTCCTGGCATTGGTGAACATGCCACATAGTTTAGTCCGGACGCATACTATCTCCTTATTGCGTGTTTTGAGGTGGCAAATAGGACTTGTTACTGTACTTACCTCTGGTTTAAGTTCTTTAGTAAACCTACCACTAATGTCACCAATACTACCCTCTGGACCCTAGCCTAGTTTAAAAGCCCCTATAACTTTTCGTCATGTTCTCTCCCAGCCAAGCCGCCCCCCCCCCCCCCCCATTTAGGTGCAGTCCGTCCCTGCTAAAAAGCCAGTAACCGACTCAGAACACAAACCCCTTTTTTCTACACCAGCTCCTCCGCCACTTGTTTACTTCCCTAATCTCCCGCTGCCTCTCTGGTGTGGCTCAAGGTCCCGGTAGTATTTCTGAAAATACTACCTTGGAGGTCCTATTTCTCAATTTAGCTCCTAAGTCCCTAAAATCGTTTTTTAGAACACTCCATCTTCCTCTGACCTTGTCAATGGTGCCAACATGCACAATGACAGCTGGGTCTTCCCCAGCACCTCCCAGTAATCTTTCCACCAGATCCATGATGTGCCGAACCCAAGTGCCCGGTAGACAATATACAGTTCAGCGCTTCGGGTCTTTGGGACAGATTGCCCTCTCTGTCCTTCTGAGAATTCAGTCCCCTACCACCAAAATCTGTCTTTCCTTTCCCTTGGCTTTACTCCCACCCTCACTGGAGGAGTTATTCCCCTGGCAGCTAGGGGCATCACTCTGCTCCAGCAATTATGGTCCCTGACTTGTTTAACCAATGTCACAACAGGCATACTTATTGGGGTGTTCCAGCCTCCCTGATTGTTTCCCCTCTACCCTTCCTGACTGTCACCTATCTACTCTTCTCTGGTGCCTGACCCTCTTTGTCTCCACCTGCCTCTGTGCTGGCCCCTTTAGGATGGAGAGTTATCTCAGAGTTGACAGTTGCTTCCCTAGATTCAGAACCTGGGCTTCCAAGGAAACAATGTGCTTACATTTTGAACAGCAGTATTCTCCCTCAAAAAGATGATCAAGAAATGCATACATGCCACAAGATGTACAAAGTTGCATCTCCATAACCGCTGGACATCGTACCTACTAATTTAATGGAGATTGGGAATTATACTCTGTTAAAATTAACTAACTACTAGCTTCCTGACACTAATACCCAACAATACAATACACAAGTACTCGCAGCACGCGGCCACTCACAGCACTCGGGTACTTACAGCACCCATGCATTCACAGCACTCAGGCACTCACAGCATACGGGCACTCACAGCACACAGGCACTCGCAGCCCACAGATATTTGCAGCAATCGCCGCACACGTGCACGTAGGTACTCACAGCACACGGGTACTCGCAGCATATGTGCACTCACAGCACCCGGGTACTCACAGCACTCGGGTACTTACAGCACTCGTGCACTCACAGCACTCGGGTACTCACAGCACTCGGGTACTCACAGCACACGCGCACTAACAGCACTCGAGTTCTCACAGCCCACATGCACTCACAGCACTCGGGTACTCACAGCACCCAGGTACTCACAGCACACGTGCACTCACAGCTAGGGTTGCCAACTCATCCCTTTAAAACAGAACACATATTAATTACACGGGTTCTGTGGCTGATTAAGGAGGTAATTAAACTCACTTGGTGCCTTATTTGCATTAAATTAGCCTCAGAACCTGTGTAATTAATATGTGTTCTGTTTTAAAGGGATGAGTTGGCAACCCTACTCACAGCATACAGCTCCACTGCCTTGATGTGCACTTCTCAGTTGCTAACTTATGCAATGGTACTGTACACCATGTAGAACACGATGCTATGTACCCTATATATTGCATTATATTAACTAGAATAGAGAATTCATACCACTAGGACTAGCAATTCTATATTTCATCTCCTTTAATGAACTGGCCAGTTCTTGCATTTTCAAAGCACAAAAAAAGCATATGTTAGGCAAGCTGATTTGTTCAATTCATACCATATTTTTAAAAACAGCTCCACATGTCCGTGTGGCTTGGGTGAACTCAAAAACAGATCTTCCATTTTCTATTTCTCCAGCACTATCACTGAAATTAAAAACAAAGAATTCATTCTTAGGTGTAACATGGAGCTCTACGTGTTTTAGGTTTTCAATAGAATAGCACCACATAATTACAGAGCAGATGCTGGTGGATTTATTCATTCACCAACATCTTATATCACTAAGGAATGTTGCATCTGAGCTCCTCAGGGGGACTTATTGCTTCTTTTAGATTTTTCTGGCTTTCTCATGTTATAGAAAATGCAGCAGTGGAGCTGGTGGGAGGCTAGCTTTGACAGAAAGAGGGAGTGACACTATGGGGTTAATTTACTGGAGAGTCCAAAAAAAATGGTGCAGCTGTGCATGGTAGCCAATCAGCTTGTTCAATTAAGCTTTGACAAAAAACATGGAAGCTGATTGGTTTGTATGCAGAGCTCCACCAGATTTTGCACTCTCGAGTTTTAGTAAATCAACCCCTATGTGTCGTTCATAAAGATAAGTCAGAACTTGAGAGACATGGAAAACTAGCTGCTGAAGTCCTGAAGAGATATAAAACACCACCAGCAGCCACACACATCTAAAACAAGACTATGGGTTGATTTACTAAAACCGTAGAGTGAAAAATCAGCTTTCATGTTTTATGTCAAGGCTCAATTGAACAAACTGAAATTAGAAGCTGACCGTGCCAAACCACACCAGATTTTGCACTCTCCAGTTTTAGTAAATGAATCTATGTCTTCATAAACTAGGTCCAATTACCAGCTATTACTTCCAATGAAGAATTCTATATTCAAAACAAGACATCTAAAATAAATTCAGATTTAAAAAAAGCTTTTTGCTGGTTAGTTATTTCTTATCTATACATGCAGAACAGGGTTCTGTTTTAGTTGTAGTGTTTGCAATTTTACTCACTTTAATGGCTCATTGGAAGGTGCCACCAACAAGTCTTGTGCCTTTTTCTCAGTAACGATATTGGCTCTTATGACAGGCAATTTGCTAGCACCAGAAAGAATTTTGGACCCCAGCATGAAGTTGACACTGGATTGAAACTTGGTCTGTGTCTTCAAAACTTGAGGCGGCTGCTTGTCAACCAAAAATGAGCTACAAAAAGAATGAAAAAAAAATAATAATATAGCACACATGGATAACACAGATGCTGTTGCTATTTATTTTTATGTTTATTATTTGTTTTAAAATGTTTTATTATGCAGCTAATATACTGTATGTATATGGTTCTATCATTCCATGATTTTGTAGCTAAATTCTTACTATAGTTTAAAGTGGAAGTAAAGGCAAAAACTAACTCTGAGGCCTCGTACACACGACCGAGGAACTCGTCGTAAATGAAACATCGTTTTCCTCGACGAGTTCCTTGTTAGGCTTGTCGAGAATCTTGACAAGCTTTCTTTGCGTACACACTGTCAAGACAAAATCTCGTCGTTTTCAAACGTGGTGACGTAAAACACGTACGACGGCACTATAAAGGGGAAGTTTGATTCCACTGGCGTCACCCTTCTGAGCATGTGCGGGTTTCTAAGCATACACACAAACGTTTTTCTCGTCGGAAACCAGCCCGACGAGGAACACGACGAGGAAATTGAGACTCCCGACGAGGAAAAAGAGAACTTGTTCTCTTTTTTTCTCATCGAGTTCCACAACAGTTTTCTCGATGAAAAACATACACAAGACCGTTTTCCTCGGCAAAAAAAGCTCTGCCACCAAGTTTCTTGATGGATTCTGTTGAGGAAAACGGTCGTGTGTACGAGGCCTAATCCTACTCCCACCAATGTTCTAAGCCTAATCTATCTAGCCCTGTAAAGAAAAGATCGTTATACTTAGAAAGGTTTTGCCTTTACCTCCACTTTCATAAACGATGATACATAGAGATTGTTATGTAGATCTTTTATACAGATTATTATTTAAATTTAGTTGCAAATTAAAATGGTTTTGCACAGAAACAGCAGGATTAATAGTTTTACTAGTTAGATTCCTTTACTCTAAATCTCACCTAGATCTCATTGGGATTGGACCTGATGTTAGTGTTTTATGGTAGTCTCCAGACAGAGTGGACCTTTTTACATTTGTGGCACACGTACAGTTTTTAGCAAATGTGTATTGGTTGCCCTCTAGTGTATTGAAATCAAAATGTGATGGTTACATAATGTGTAAAATGTGTATTTTCAAACAAGATACATTATTATTCATTCCAGGGAGGGTTACCTATGACTTGAGCATTGGTAGTTCCTGGATACACAGTCTGACACTATGTCATAGCTCCCAACTGTCCCTGATTTGGAGGGGCTGTCCCTGATTTGTAGCAATGTCCCTCTGGCCCCATTTCCTCCTCATTTGTCCCTCATTTTGGTCTGATCTATAAAGATGTATATAAAATGCACCTTTTCTCTAACAAAAAGTGTTTCCCAGTGCTAAACCTTTTATCCGATTTCTAAATTGCTGCATTTTAAAATTTTAAAAGCCAATATAAAGGAATAGTAGTGGTAAAAAAGCACTTGTGGGTTTAACCAATCTTGTTTTTTTGTATAATTCTTCTTTAAGCGGGCGTGGCAAGGGGTGTGTCCCATGCCTGAATACTTTTGCTGATAGGTGTCCCTCATTCCCATCTCAAACAGTTGGGAGGTATGCACTAGGTACCTTCTGTCTGGGATATCTCATGCTTTTGCATGTTTTATAACTGACTCTGCATGTGTATAATACCGCTTGGCTTTACTTAATACCACAATGCAAAGGCCAATGGCACACAGTTACTGAAAGATAAATAAAACAAAAGGAAGTCTTATAGTTTACAAATGCTTGTGCATTGACATTAATAGTTATTATGTCACATTGTAGTTGCCTAAAATATATTTTAGACCCTAGTGACTAAGCTATGGCCCTTTGGCACTTCTTGTAAAGCCCTTGAGGCCCCTGTGGACACTAATCTGTTTTTTCATTATTGCCTTGTTATAGCAATCTTATGTAATAAGTCTCCAGTCTATGACTGTCTCCTGAAGCATGTCCCCAGTCTCCGACAACTCCTATGGCATGTTCACAGTCTCTGAAAGTCTCTGGAAGCACAGTCTCTGGCTGCAGTGTCTGACCATTTCTTGTATCATGGCTGCAGTCTCTGACCATTTATTGTATCATGGCTGCAGTCTCTGACCATTAAAAAAAAAGTCTTTATTGTGGTTTAGCTTCTCACATACAATAGGTCACAAAAAGACATACATCACATGAAAAACAACAATTTAAATAAGGTAGATGCATGTAAAACTAGGCATATAGCAGTTGAGTCCACTAAAGGTCGATAGCAGAGTACCTGAGATAAGTCTAACACGTGAGTATAAAACAAAAAGCAAACAAATAAAGACAAGTACGTTTTTCAGCTCTTCCTGCTCACGGTGTACGTAGCACAGTGTAAAGAAATTTCAGAATTGCAGAATAGTAAACTAGTTTTGCATTATGCGTGGAATAGGGGAAGATCAAAACAGGGGAAAGGGGAGAAGGGGTTGTAAAGAGAAGGGGATAGAACACTAAAACCATTCTCCAGGGATCACCCACACCCAAAAGCCTGCAGGAAAATGTAAGGCCAACATGCGACTTAACCTGTAGTTGGCTCTGAACTGAGCAGGTCCTAAAGGTAACCGTTTGTACATGTAAAATATCTCCATGATCTCCACCTCTCCCTAAACTTCTATTCTGTGTTATCAGGAGTAACAGTCTATTCCTCCATTCTTCCATGCAATGCATATTGTTAATTATGGAGTACCACAGTAATCTAGTCAGAGGTTGAGTCTGCCTCCACAGAGATGGAACACAAGCTTTGGCCGCGTTGAGTAGATAAATAGTGAGAAATGTCTTATGTCAAAAGACGAAACCTTCCAAAGTAGCTTAGTCTTTATAGACACCCATTCGTAAACCAAAGAGTGGGTTCCCTATGATTGGTGTCATAGGAGAGGGCAATGGAGAGAGATATGTAGAGCTGAAGACAGTTCTTGTCAATTTCAGAGAGGTGGCAATCACAGGTTGAGTCTGCAGGTCACCTCAGGCTGGGAGAACAAACATTGGGGGGACTGGAGGGGGACATAGGCATCTTCTATCTCTATAGACACCCACTGCTTGGAGCTCTTGTTGCAGTGCCAATCCACTACCTGAAAGAGGTCAGCTGCCTTATAGTACCTGGCTACATCTGGGAGGCCTATGTCCCTCTTGGATTTGGACATGGTGAGAAGTTGTAGCTTCAGCCTCAGAGGTTTATGGGCCCAAATTATTTCCCTGAACATAGAGCAGAACTGTTTGAAAAACGTTACGGGGACATATATTTACTTAGGGCTTGAAGTAAGTAAAGTATATATGGGCATGGTCATTTTGAGGGCATTACAATGCCCAAACCATGTCAGGGTCAAGGAATGCCCTCTAGCCATCTTTTGTATCTGCAGCTCTTGCATCATGGCTGAAGTCTCTGAACATCTCCTGTATTATGTGCATAGTCTTTGACCATATTTTGTATCATGCCGATAGTCTTTGACTACAGCGTGTGTGTGTCTGCTGTATCTGACTCAAAATATTCACATAATTTTATGTGCAGCCCTTTGGTGATGTTGAGGGCCACACTTGAGTCCCCCCATATCAAGAAAGTTGATGGCCACTGTATTAGACATTAGTTACAATCTGGTACCTTTCAATCTGACAGGATAATAGAAAGAACAATGAAGTGTGAATGACAGCAACAAACTACCTAGGGTCACTGAATCACTGCAAATTTGAAGGGTTAGTCCACCTTTACCAAAAAAAAAAAAATGTCTGGGCAGGTAAGGGGTGTTGTTAGTAAAAAGAAATAAGCTGTGAAGCTCTGAGTAAATTTTAATAATGCCCCTTCTATAGGTGTGGGCCATTTACGGTACATACTTCTTAAAGCTTGACTGAAATACTCCCAGGATGTTGATGGGACATTGCTAAGTGAGGCCTAGTCATTACTGCTCACCTCTTCCATCAAATGCTGAGCTCAGAGCTTCTGCATTAGGTCAAAAGAAAGAGCATGTGAGGGTGTTTGAATCAGAGAAAAAGCTCACCCCTGTGATGAAGCGAGCAGTAATGACTAGTAGCTAGATTCAGGTAGCCCCGCGCAACTTTAAGGCTGCGTAGCGTATCGTATTTACGCTACGTCGCCTTAAGTCAGAGAGGCAAGTACTGTATTCTCAAAGTACTTGCCTCCTAACTTACGGCGGCGTAGCGTAAATGCGGCGGGCGCAAGCACGCCTAATTCAAAATAGGCTGAGGGGGCGTGTTTTATGATAATTTGGTTTGACCTGACGTGATTAACGTTTTTTTTGGAGCGGCGCATGCGCCGTCCGCCTACATTTCCCAGTGTGCATTGCGGCTAAGTACGCCGCACGGTCCTATTGATTTCGACGTGGACGTAAATGACGTAAATCCCTATTCACGGACGAATTAGGCAAACGACGTAAAATTTTCGAATTTCGAAGCGGGAACCGCGGCCATACTTTAACATTACTATTCCAACTATTTGTTGGAATAACTTTAGGCCTGATAATGCGTTACGTAAACGGCGTATCTGTATTGCGTCGGCCGGGCGTACGTTCGTGAATAGGCGTATCTAGTGATTTACATATTCTACGCCGACCGCAATGGAAGCGCCACCTAGCGGCCAGCCTAAATATTGCACCCTAAGATAGGACGGCACAATCCGTCATATCTTAGATAGGTTTAAGTGTATCTCTGTTTGAGAATACACTTAACTACTTAACCCCCGGAACATATTGCTGCCCAAAGACCAGAGGACTTTTTGCGATTCGGGACTGCGCCGCTTTAACTGACAATTGCGCGGTCGTGCGACGTGGCTCCCAAACAAAATTGGCGTCCTTTTTTTCCCACAAATAGAGCTTTCTTTTGGTGGTATTTGATCACCTCTGCGGTTTTTATTTTTTGCGCTATAAACAAAAATAGAGCGACAATTTAAAAAAAAATTAATATTTTTTACTTTTTGCTGTAATAAATATCCCCCAAAAATATATAAAAAAACTTTTTTTTTCCTCAGTTTAGGCCGATACGTATTCGTCTACATTTTTCGTAAAAAAAATCGCAATAAGCGTTTATTGATTGGTTTGCGCAAAAGTTATAGCGTTTACAAAATAGGGGGTATTTTTATGATATTTTAATTAATATATTTTTTTTACTAGTAATGGCGGCGATCAGCGATTTTTTTTCGGTACTGTGACGTTATGGCGGACACTTCGGACACTTTTGACACATTTTTGGGACCATTGGTATTTTTATAGCGATCCGTGCTATAAAAATGCATTGGATTACTATAAAAATGCCACTGGCAGTGAAGGGGTTAACACTAGGGGGCGGGGAAGGGGTTAAGTATGCCTGGGTGTGTTCTTACTGTGGGGGGGGGGGGGGTGGCCTCACTAGGGGAAACACTGATTTTCTGTTCATACATTGTATGAACAGAAAATCAGCATTTCCCCTGCTGACAGGAACGAGAGCTGTGTGTTTACACACACAGCTCCCGTTCCCCGCTCTGTAACGAGCGATCGCGTGTGCCCGGCGGCGATCGCGCCCGCCGGGCACACGCACGGGAGTCGGGGGCGAGCGGGGGGCGCGTGCGCGCCGCCGGAGGCGCCCCCTAGTGGCGGCTCAAAGAGCCGCCGTATAGCTACGGGCTCTCGCCCAGGAGAGCCGACCTGCCGCCGTATAATGACGGTGCGCGGTCGGCTAGTGGTTAAACTTAGGTCGGCGCAGATTCAGAGTTAGGTCGGCGTATCTACTGATAGGCCGTCCTAACTCTATGTGAATCTAGCTATAGGTTTCATTCAGCAATATCCTAGCAACATTCTGGGAGTATTAGAGCCAGGCTTCAGGAGGTATGTCAATTGCCTATAACTATAGCCAGGGAATTTTATCTAGAACACCCCTTACCTGCCTAGGCAGTCTTTCTTTTTGTAATGGTGAATTAACCCTGTAAGTCACTTTTTTTATTTAGACATTCTGTCAAAAATAAAACCAAAAAAAGCCTATTAAAAAATAATAATACACACCTTAAGTCAAGAGCCCCCCCCCCCCCCCCCCCACTACTTTCTTTCCAACACTAGATATCCTTAGTATTCCGGGTTAATTAATTTTCAGTTTCAATCAACTAACTTCCTCTCCGCTCAGGAAGTAGTGGACTGTGAAGCCCAGTCTGTGAGTGGACAGTGACAAGTGAAGTAACAGTGAAGCAAGCACAATGATGAGCCCATCTCCCTGTCACTCTGCTTTCTCAATCTATCAGCATGCTCCTGGTCAGCAAATTAACCGATTGGCTTTCTGTACAGTTTCTTCCACTCTGAGCTCTGCAGTACAAAAACTGCAAGAGACTAATACCAAGTCAAATTCAGGTACTTACACTGCTTGTAAAACATACATATAATGATGATGTATTAATGAACACAGAGCTGCATTCATATGTATTTTTTTATATCTGCCAGGAGTTGAGCTTTAACTATGTATTTGACACATTTAAAGGAAACCTAAACTAGTCTAAATAGAGGTTGACACTTTTGACTTCTCCAACAGGAAAATATTTTCCTTTGGTATCAATGGGCCAAATCCTCAAAAATCCTGCCTAACTTATCTTTTCCCATTTAAGTTACACTGCCTTAAAATTTCTACCTAAGTGCCCGATCCACAAAGCACTTACCTAGAAATTTCAGGCCGTGTAACTTAAATGTCTCCGGCGCAAGGCGGTCCTCTTCTGCAGGGGGCGATGACAATTTAAATGAGGCAAGCTCCCGCGCCGGCCGTACTGCGCATGCTCGTGACGTCATTTCCCCGACGGGCAGCGCGCGAAATTACGTTACGCCGGGCTTTGTGGATTGCGACGGGACAATAAAGTTGCGTCGGGTAAAAAAAAAGTTACGCGCTGAAAAAAAAAATTCAAAATTTAAAAAAAATCTCGGCGATCGAAAAAAAGGTCTGTTTTTACAAGGTGTAACTAGTTTACACTTTGTAAAAGCAGAACTAATTTTACGTATGCAAACGTAAACTTACGCAGAAAACACAAAGCTGAAAAGCTTTGTGGATCTCCGTAAGTCCTCATTTGCATACGCGAAGCGGCATTTCGACTCGAAATGCCCCCAGCGGCGGATGTGGTACTGCATCCTAAGATCCGACAGTGTCAGGCCCCGTACACACGACAGAGTTTCTCGGCAGAATTCACCGAGAAACTCGGTCAAAACCCGGATTCTGCCGAGAAACTCTGTCGTCTGTACAGTTTTGGCTCGATGGAGCCGCCGAGGAGCTCGACGAGAAAATAGAGAACATGTTCTCTATTTTCTCGTTGTTCTATGGGAGAAGGCGTCCCGCCGAGCTCCTCGGCGGCTTCATCCCAGAACTCGACAAGGAACTCGATGTGCCAAGCACGTCGAGTTCCTCGGCCGTGTGTACGGGGCCTAAGTCTCTTACAGATGTCAGATCTTCTGCCTATCTTTGGAAAACTGCTTCTGAGGATCAGTTCCAAAGATAGGCACAGGGATACGCAGGCTGAACAGCAGTTACGCCTGCGTATCCCTTTTGAGGATTTGGCCCTATGCTTTCTTAAGCCCTGTACACACGATTGGTTTGTCCATTGAAAACAGACCGATGGACTGTTTTTATCGGACAAACCGATCGTGTATGGGCCCCAATCGGTCTTTTTTCCATCGGTGAAAAAAAATAGAACATGTTTTAAATTTTTCCTAGGGATAAAAACCGATAGAAAAAAACGATCGTCTGTGTGGAAGTCCATCGGACAAAAATCCACGCATTCTCAGAATCAAGTCGACGCATGCTCGGAAGTATTGAACCAAATTTTTCTCAGCACGCCGTAGTGTTTTACGTCACCGCGTTTTGGCACGGTCAAATTTTTGACTGATAGTGTGTAGGAAAGACTGATGAAAGTCAGCTTCATCGTTTATCCGACGAAAAAATCCATCGGATTAAATTCCATTAGATATCCGATCGTGTGTACGCGGCTTAAGTCACAGACCCACAACAGGTATAGATCCAAGGAACCATGGCTTCCCTCTGATTTCACTTGCTGCATGCTTTATTCCAGCTCATAAAAAGTATGTTCAGCAGTAGTAGCTTACTTTTTTCTCTCGGGCCAAATTTCCTTTAATGAAAAGTTTTAGAATAACCAATACAACAGTAGAGAGATCACCAAACATAATGAAGCTGATTGACTGGTTGAAAATCATCACTCAATAGACAAATCCCGTTTACTTATTTCATCTGCAAATTAACCACTTGCCGACCGCCGCACGACGATATACGTCGACAGAATGGCACAGGCAGACAAATGGGCGTATATATACGTCCCTGCCTCCCAGCGGCTGGGGGGCCCAATCGGCCCCCCCAGTGCTTGTGGCGGTCGGCATTGTTGCAGGAGCGATCCGAGATAAGGGGGAGGCCACCGATTCATGGCCACCCCCTCACGAACCCTCCTGACAAATCAGCATCTTCCTCTGCTTCTGTAACTATAAACAGAAGCAGAGGAAGTGATGTCACTCTCCTTGTGCCGGTCATTTCATCCGGCAACGAGGAGAAGAAGACATCTCACAGTAAGTGCACAACAGTACACTGACACCAGGACACGTAGGCACACACAACACCCCCCAATCACCCACCGATCACCCCCCAGATCACCCCCTGCACCCCCAGTCACAGTGTCACCGTTTGCTGTGTTAATTTCTTTACTGATCACAGCATTTGGTGTCATTTGTGACTGCAAAAAGTGTCAAGGATATTAGTGGTAGGCCTCTTTAGGTGTAGGGTACCCCCTAACCCCCCTAAATAAAGGTTTAACCCCTTCATCGCCCCCCAGGTAACCCTTTCACCCCCTGTCGCCAGTGTCACTACGCAATCTTTTTTCTGATCGCCATATTAGTGTTGCGGGTGACGCTAGGTAGCCATTAAGTTATTTAGGTTCACCGTCAGGTTTTTTTAGCATCAGGTACCCTCATATACTACCTAATAAAGGTTTTAACCCCCTGATTGCCGCTTGGTAACCCTTTCATTAGTGATCACCATATAAGTGTTACGGATGACACTGGTTAGTTAGTTTGCTTTTTATAGCGTCAGGGCACCTGCCGTTTATTACCCAATAAAGGTTTAACCCCCTGATCGCCCGGCGGGTGATATCAGTTAGTTTTTAGTATCAGATAGGGTCTGCGTCGCCCCAGGCAGCGTCAGATTAGTCCCAGTAACGCTAACACCCACGCACACAGCATACACCTCCCTTAGTGGTATAGTATCTGAACGGATCAATATCTGATCTGATCAGATCTATACTAGAGTCCCCAGCAGTTTAGGGTTCCAAAAATCGCAGTGTTAGCGGGATAATTTTTGATTTCACTCCTCACTGTCTATCACAGTCTCGGAGGCCATGGAATACCCAGATGGCACAACCCCCCCCCCCCCCCAAATGACCCCATTTTGGAAAGTAGACACCCAAGCTATTTGCTAAGAGGTATGGTGAGAGCATTTTGCAGATCTCGCTTTTTGTTATAAAGTTTTGAAAATTGAAAAAAGAAAAATAAATAAATTTTTCTTATCTTTCTTCATTTTCAAAAACAAATGAGAGATGCAAGATACTCACCATGCCTCTCAGCAAATAGCTTCGGGTGTATACTTTCTAAAATTGGGGCATTTGTGGGGGTTTTGTGCTATCTTGGCACTTTATGGCCTTCAAAACTGTGATATGTAGTGAGGAGTGAAATCAAAAATTTGCGCCCTTAGAAATCCCGTAAGCGGTGCTTGGTTTTCGGGGCCCCGTACACGGCTAGGCTCCCAAAAAGTCCCACACATGTGGTATCCCCATGCTCAGGAGAAGCAGCAAAATGTATTTTGGGGTGCAATTCCACATATTATTATGGCATGTGTGAGCAATATATCATTTAGTGACAACTTCTTTTTTTTTGTCATTATTCAATCACTTGGGACAAAAAAAAAATTAATATTCAATGGGCTCAACATGCCTCTCAGCAATTTCCTGGGGGTGTCTACTTTCCAAAATGGGGTAATTTGGGGGGGGGGGGTTTACTGCCCTGCCTTTTTAGCACCTCAAGAAATGAGATAGGCAGTCATAAACTAAAAGCTGTGTAAACTCCAGAAAATATATCCTAGTTTGTAGACGCTATAACTTTTGCGCAAACCAATAAATATACGCTTATTGACATTTTTTTACCAAAGACATGTGGCTGAATACATTTTGGCCTAAATGTATGACTAAAATTGAGTTTATTCGATTTTTCTTATAACAAAAGAAAGTATAATTATTTTTCCAAATTTTCAGTCTTTTTCCGTTTATATCACAAAAAATGTAAATCCCAGAAGCAATCAAACACCATCAAAAGAAGCTCAATTTGTGGGGAAAAAGGGATGCAAATTTCGTTTTGGGTACAACATTGCATGACCGCGCAATTACCAGTTAAAGAGGAAGTAAACCCTTGTTAAAAAAAAAAATTCCCTGCAATATAAAGTCATAATGAGCTAGCTCATTATGATCGACTTACCTGAGAACGAAGCCCCCGAAGTTCTCCTCCGCCGCCGCCGACATGTGTCTGGCGATCTTCTTCCTGTAATCGCCGCTGCAGCGCTGTGATTGGCCGGAGCGGCGATGCCGTGTTTAGGCACATTTGATACAAAGTATGCTTTCTGCTTGGAAATGTGTGGTGCTTTATTAAAGTTGTTGTGAATAGAACATGGGGGGGTTCGTGATAGTATTTCTCCAGGATATCGTAGCACTCATACAGTGCTGGTACAATATAAGCCATTAAAAATATATTCTTACCTTTTAATTAGTGATGTAAAGCCAGCAGATATTTTTTCCAAATACTCGGTTGGCAATGCTCTCTGCCCTGCCTCATTGAGTTCTCTAATCATGCGAATAAGCTCTTCATATATGCCAAAGATGAATTCCAACCTAAAAAAAAAAAAACATTTAAAAAAAGTCATTAACCATAGAGGTATAAATCATGTTCACTTTCAAAGTGAATTTCACTTTTCTTGGTGAATGAGGTAAAACAAAAAGAAAGTGAACTTTCTCATTAGCACATCTTTGGTGGCATTGTCCAGTCATAACCTTCTTGTGTTCTGAAATACAAAACTTATAGAATGCATTTGTGGTATATTGATGCAACTCAAACCTTTGAAAGCTCCCCTTCATGAGACACAGGAAACACATAAAGACTTTTGGATACACACTGGTACCTTCTGTTTTTAATGGGATACAAATATTTCAGTGGCTACTTCATCTAACCATGGACTTTATAAATTCTTCTATGAAAAGTTGATTAGCAGTCCTGTTTAACACGTTTATTCCACCTCTCCACATTACTCTTAAGCCCCGTACACACGATTGGAATTTCCAATGGAAAAAGTCTGACTGACTTTTTCCATTGGAAATTCCGACCGTGTGTATGCCCCATCGGAGTAATTCCATCGGAGTTTAGATAGAGAACATGTTCTATTATACTCCGATGGAAGTCCGTCGGAATTCCGATGTGATTTTGGCCGGTCCGATTGTGTGTACGGGGCTTAAATGTTCCTTGTCCCATTCTTCGTTTCCCCTCTCTTCTTCTCTCTACTTTTGTGATATTATACATTTAGATATTAGCAGCCATTAAAATGTGTGTTGTTTGTAAGTGGCTACTCTAGCTCGCCTATTTTGTATCCCTATGGTACCACATCTTTATCTTTGTTTTGTTATATGAAAATATAATTAGACAGAGAATATGCAAAAAAATAAAAATAACATGCAATGAAAATAGACTTTTACTTGCACGTGATTGGATGAATGAAGTCAGCACAACTTCACCTCATTAATTAGGCTAAGTGAATTTTCTCTTTGTAAACTAAGCTTTCGTTAAACTTAGTGAATGAGGGGAAGTTGTGCTGACTTCAGTTACATAATCCTGTTCATGCTCAGTGCATGCTGACCATATTTTCCCATTATGGCAAGAACCCCCTGGTGGCCCCACAAGTTCAAATCCTAACACTACAATAACGTAACCCTTGAACATAACTTTCAATTAAACCTTGCAACAGGTTTCTTTTAACCATTTTTATCAGAGCAAAACTAATTATCAACCCAAAAGAGGAACTATTATGCAAAAAAAAACCTCTGCTTTCAAAACTCTGTCTGCCAAACTATCATGGTGAAAACCACTAAAACATTAAAGTTTTACTAAACCCACAACAGTAAAATCAGTCTGTATATGCAGTAAAGCATGCTTGTGAAGCCCCATACACACTATCAGTTTTTCCTGCAGGTTTTTCTCTTCAGGTTTACCAAAACTATCTAATATGAGGTCAAACCTTAAGAGTTTCAATTTGTATGCAATCAGGCAGGGCCTTGCACTACATGGCTTTGGTAAACCTGAAGAGAAAAACCTGCAGGAAAACTGATAGTGTGTATGGGACTTTATACTCACTGTGGAACCTATGGGGTTTATGATCCGCATTGCGTAAAATGGCTGTGTGATCCTGTCTTCTCTGATCCTCTACTTTTTCCACTGCCCCAATCCATCCCCTGATAGAACAGTGCTCCCTAGGAGTCACTCTGCACATGCTTAGTTTGGTGTGTATTGCTACAAAGTTTTTTCTTGGGAGGGTGCATGTGATCAGCACAGGGCCAATCAGCACTGTCCAGACAGAGGATCAGGGGTCATGCAGCCTCACAGGACAGTCAGACATCTCCTCCTGCAAGCTTTAACCAGATACTGATAGAAGTCATAAGACTGCTATATACTGCTGATGAGAAAAGGTATTTAGCAGTATATATTTACTAAAATTATTGCATTTCCATGCCCTATGTACTGTGGGAGACCAGATATTGTGAATGCAGGGTCCTTGGTTTAGTACCACTTTAACAACTTGCATATATGAATAATGTTCATCCAACGTTTACCCAAGATTTACACATTTTTGCATAACAGTTATTAAAAATAATGTGTGTATTTTGGGTGAAATCTGGGTACATTTTTTGGATGAAAAATTGATAAAGAAAGAGTCTCCTAAATGTCACACTGATGGGACCTGTTTTATATAAAAAAAAAGAAATACAAAGAAACCTGTAAAGTAAACTTTTTTGATTTTGTCCTGAAAGTCTTCAAAAAATGTAAAGCACAATGTTTTTTAGTACTTTACAGAATGAACTGGTTCATTTATAAGTTCTACTTTAGTGGTTCTCAACCTCACACCTCAAGTACCCCCAACGGGCCATGTTTTGGGAACTTCCACTTAATAGATATAATAGCTCTTATCAATACCATGTCATTGATATTGATTTAAAGAAGCTGTGCAAAGTAAAGGAAAACCTGAAAACATGGCCGTTGGGGCTACTTGAGGACTGAGGTTGAGAACCACTGTTCTGCTTCATGACTTAGTCTTTCCTCACCTGTCCTGCAGGGGCAGCAGATTCTCGTCAAATGGAGCCCCATTCCCTGACATCTGTTGACGCCTCTTCCAGATGCTGGTTATTTTGAGTGCTTGATCCTGAACGTTGGCCAGGAATTGGAACGATTCTTCAAATAGCATTACCCATTGCTGCAATTAAAAGCAGATTTTTGTTTCATGTCATCTTTTCTTTTTTTTAACGTCTGTATTTTTTTTTTTTTTAAAAAGGCAAGAAAGTAATACAGGAAACATAAGAAACGGAACAAGCAAAATCCATTAAAACAACATATATGGATATTACTTTACATCTCTCTCTTCAACTATTTTTACTATTCATAGTTTACCACAGAGGGAAATTATAATATACTATATCCCAAGCAGTTTTACTTCTATTCCCCCTAGGAGAGATGTCATAACCAAAATGCTATTCCTGCTATAACTTAATTTCATTCTTCCCCAGTTATTTCATCTCCACCCTAATTATCCATATATTTCCTATATATATTCCTTGTTTAAACTAATTCCCTCTTTATCTCCGTCACCCTTCCTTTCCCATTTTTTTCCCCTTTCCCCTCATTCCCTCCCCCCTTTTCCCCTCCTCAAGGCCCCCACCACCTCTCTTCCTCCGTCCGTGTATAACCACGGACCGGAGGAGAGGAGGAAGAGAGAGAGAAAAAAATAAATAAACAAATAAATAAATATAAAAAAAAAATATATAAAATAAAAAATTATTTAAAAAAAATTATTTTAACCCCCCCTTCTCCGCTGTCCCCCCCGGTGCTGATCATCCATACATCCTTCCTCTCTCCTCTCTTTTTTTTTCTCTTTTCTCTTATTCCACTTCCCTTCCCTCCTCCTCCACCTCTAATTATTATTCTTGCCCCCCTAGTAACTTTTTCCCTTCCTCTGATTGTACAAATAATTCACAGGGTGCCCAAATCATTTTAATTTGCTCTTTCTTATCTATCGTCCTCGGCAGGAGTTTCTCCATTATTCCTATTTTCCTAACTTTTTTAAGCCACATAGATATTGGGGTGCTTCCGAGTCTTTCCATTTTGTTGCAATGCAACTTTTTGTTGCATTTATCAAATGACATATCATCGACCTCTTGTAACCTCTCAGAGGAATTTGTGTATGATGTAATAAAAAGAACGCGGGGTCATCTGTAATCTGGTGTTCCGTAAGTGATTGGGTAATTCTCCAAACTTTTTGCCAAAATTGTCTTATTATTGGACATCCCCAAATAATATGTATTATTGTCCCTTTCTCCCCACACCCTCTCCAGCATCTATCTGACATTTCTGAAAAAAATATATTTAGACGTGCTGGCGTATAGTACCAACGTGTTAATATTTTATAATTTATTTCTTGTATTTTCGTACACCTTGAAGATTTTAACGCTAGATCTATAATATTTTGGCATTGTATTGGGGAAAAGGTTTCATATTTTCATAAGTTTTTATTAGGAAGTGTCAAAAGAATTAAATTTCCTGTGGTTTACCTGTTCAGGGTGTAACACATTGATGTACAGAGATGGGAAGTGAAATGGAAATGGAACAAAAATAAGGAACAAAAATACCAGAGAATAATCAATATAGTAAAAAGGAGAAATGCAGTGAGTAGCCATTATGAAATAATCATAGAACACCTTGAGTACCTAATAACAACGGCTCAACTCCTAAGCATTATTAGCAATTATAATAATTAATTACTCATGCTAGCCAGTATTTTAGAAAAACGTCTCTAGTGTTAGCTTGTATTATTTGTATTCTTTAAGGGATTATGTTTAAATTACTCTTCTGGACCACCCTCTACAGATAAAATGGTGTCTGCTTTTTATTTTGTGATAAAATAAAAGTGTGTTACAACTGTTTTTTTAGCTTTTAACTTTTATGAGATGACAAGGTTGTCATGCTACTCAATACCACTCATACTAGCACATATCAGCCAGAAAGCAAAAACGTTTCAATGCCAAGTCCATGCATGAAAAAGTGCAAAAACGTTTTCTGTAAACGATATGCTTGTGTAATACCTATTGCAGTCAACTGACAAAATTATCATTTTGCCCTATGAAACCTAAAACAAAGCCACTCACACACACCCAGTGAAAGAACGATTAAAATTAAAAGAAAATGGCGCAGAGCTAAAATATGTACTCACTACATATGCACTGTCTAATTGGGCGACAATGTGGCAGATGAGGTTTAATGTTGATAAATGTAAAGTTATGCACTTGGGGGCTAAGAATATGCATGCATCATACATACTAGGGGGAGTACAACTGGGGGGATCTGTAGTGGAGAAGGATCTGGGGATTTTGGTAGATCATAAGCTCAATAATGGCATGCAATGCCAAGCTGCGGTTTCCAAAGCGAGCAAAGTCCTTTCTTATATTAAGAGAGGTATGGACTCCAGAGAGAGATATATTTTTGCCCCTGTACAAATCATTAGTAAGACCTCATCTGGAATATGCAGTTCAGTTTTGTGCACCAGTTCTCAAAAAGGATATCGGGAACTGGAGAAAGTGCAGAGAAGGGAAACCAAACTGATAAGAGGCATGGAGGAGCTCAGCTATGAGGAAAGATTAGAAGAACTGAATTTGTTCACTCTTGAGAAGAGAAGAATAAGGGGGGATATGATCAACATGTACAAATATATAAGAGGTCCATACAGTGAACTTGGTGTTGAGTTATTCACTTTACGGTCAACACAAAAGACAAGAGGGCACTCCTTATGATTAGAGGAAAAGAGATTTCATCTTCAAATACGAAAAGGTTTCTTCACAGTAAGAGCTGTGAAAATGTGGAATAGACTCCCTGCAGAGATGGTTCTGGCCAGCTCAGTAGATTGCTTTAACCTCCCTGGCGGTATGATTCTTTCAGAAAAAACATGCTGAAAGCGGTACCATTATTTGCAAGGAAATTTGGCGTTTTATATTGTAGGTCTGTAATTTTTAGAAATAACTCACTTAAATCTGACCAAACAAGATTCTAATAGGCATCCCGGGTATGACATTTTTTTAAAAACAAAATTATAAATTCTAATATAATAAATAATTATAAATAATTATAACAAATAATAATATAATTATAATAAAAATTATTCAATAATGTAATCAAATTAAAATCACTGAAATTTGCTCAGTTGCAGAATTGTTGTTGTCATTATTTTTTTTTTTTATGACGAATTTCCCCACAAATCGCTATCGCACAATTCTGCAAGTGATTATAATTTATTATCGCTGTTTTTTAGCTGATCTAAAACTATTTTTGACATAAAGGGACACTTTTGGTTGCTATGGACAATCTACAGTTTGCAGGGAGAAAGAAACGTTTTTATTATATAAAATGACATGCATGACACAGGACAGACCACTAGGGACAGGGGGGGGTGTGTTTTTTTTACATACAGTACTGTAATCTATAAGATTACAGTATACTGTATGTAAGGTGTTTGTTTACGTTTTTGAATTTGGCGCCGTTCTCCGTCCCCGTGCGTCGTAACGTCGCAGGGAACGGAGATCGGCGTCACACGGAGGCAATATGTGAATCGAGCGAGGTCCCGCTCGCTCACACAGCGCGGTGGCATCGCTGGATCCAGGGACAAGTTAAGTAAAAAGTGCCTGTGGATCTAGCGAGGCAAGCCCGAGACTGACTCGGGGTTACCGATCGTAGCAGGAAAATCTAACCCCGAGTCAGTCTCGGGAACACCGCCAGGAAGGTTAAGAAAGGTCTGGATACTTTCCTAAATGTACAGAATATAACTGGGTACTGACATTTATAGGTAAAGTTGGTCCAGGGAAAGTCCGATTGCCTCTCGGGAGATCAGGAAGGAATTTTTTCCCCTGCTGTAGCAAATTGGATCATGCTTTTTTTTGCCTCAACTCTGATCAACTGTGGGTATAGAATTGGGTATATGGGATTGTACAATATTTTTTTTTTTTTTAATTTTTTTATGGTTGAATCGGATGGACTTGTGTCTTTTTTAAACCTGACTAACTATGTAACTATCTACGATGTTTAAATCAATAAACACCAAATACTTAATAATAATCACTTTAAATAATGCCACTGTTCCCCAACGAGTGCATTCATCCAAAATGTTAAAGTATCACAACATAATACATTTGAAATTGTTCTAGAGCTTAGTAAATGACGGAGAGTTCTGCTGATCTCCATCATCCAATCATGTGCAAGCAAAAACATTTTTTTTAATTTTCCTTGCATGTGATTGGGTATTCTTTGGAAAGTGAAGCTTTACCTCATTTACTAAGCTCTGGATCAAAAGTGCACATTCTATTTTCCTTTAGTAAATCAACCCCAAGGCAGTTATATCAACAAGTCAGTCAGCAGTCATCAGGAAGTTATGGCTTAAGATTCCACTGTAAAAGCAAGATATAAGACTCTGATGCAGGTATGCAGAGACACTGCTAGGCGACTAAACTTTATACATTCAAACCAATTCAGCTCTTGGACCTGTACATACCTTCATACACTAGAGCAATTTTACAATTTCTGCTATGGGTCTATTGATACAGCATTACATTTCTCTTTACCAAAAAGCGGAATTAAACTCTAAAAATAACTAGGAGGTAGGGAGTTTTGGTAAAAAGAGACATGCGTAGTTTAAACTGCCCAAGAACTATTTACACCCAGCAACTTTTAATGTCCTTTATACTAGCGGTCCCCAACCAGTGATCCGTGGACCACTGAGGGTTGACAAGAAAATGTTGGTGGTCCTCAGGGGTTCTGACGTAAATTGGCATTGTGGCGGATATATACAGCCCAATGTTGTTTCCAGTGTTGTTCTCAATGCGCACTGGCAAATTAGTACTGTCAGCGCACATTGATACCCAATGCCTCTTCGGTAGTTCCAGCTCCTGGAATCTCAGAAGGAGACACCAGGAGTAGTGCAGAGAGTGGGAGGTGAAAAGAGGGGGCTTCCAATGGCAGTGCTGATCACAGACTGTGGGAGGGAGCATGGAGCGAGATCCAATAGTGAGTCTGTGATTAGCAGCAGTGAGTGCGGGGGGGGGGGGGGGGCGCGGAAGGGGCAGAGAGCAGCAGCATTGTGTATCCAAACCCAAGAAAAAATGTAATAAATTGCAGCTTACCGGTCCTTAGATGTGGTATTAGTTCCCTTCTTTTCAGGCTAAATAGATTTTCTGTAATCAAATCTTAAACAACGTTATGAGATTTTCCAGCTATCCTCTTTGAACTATAGAACATCTCTATTTATGTTATGGAAATAAGGGGAGGGGGAGTTTTTCTGTAGTCCTGCCCTAGCTTGACTATGCTGCTCCTCCATAGAGTACAGTGAGTGAATGTTTTTACCCTTAGACCCTAATGCCGCGTACACGCGACTGTTTTTCATGTCATGAAAAAAAACAACGCTTTTCTCGACGTGATTCTTGTCAAGCCTACCTTGCATACACACGATCGTGTAAAAAAAATGCTTGCGCAAGGCGCGGTGACGTACAACACGTATGACAGCACTATAAAGGGGAAGTTCCATTCGAATGGCGCCACCCTTTGGGCTGATTATGCAAATTTCCCTTCTCATAACTTGCTTCTGAGCATGCGCGTTTTTTTCCCCGTCGTTAAAGCGTACACACAACCATTTTTCACGACGAGAAAAACGATGAGAAAAAATAGAGCAGGTTCTAAATTTTTTATGCCCATTTTTCTCGTCGAGAAAAATGCTCTGGAGCCTACACACGATCAATTAAAAAAATTGAATTTTTCTCGACATGTGTGTTTGCGGCATTAGACAGGAAGTGTGTTACTGTTAGGATCACCAGGTGAAAATAAAGGATAATACGTTTGACAAAAAAAACACAAATGCAACCATTATATCTAAGGACTGGTAAGCTGTACTATATAATTTTTTATGTTTGGGTTTTGATACACTTGTACCACTTCAGCTCATGAAGATTTACTCCCCTTAATGACCAGGCCATTTTTTGCGATACGGCACTGCGTTGCTTTAACTGGCAATTGCGTGGTCCTGCGACACTGTACCCAAATAAAATGTGTGTCCCTTTTTCCCCATAAATAGAGCTTTCTTTTGGTGGTATTTGATCACCTCTGTGCTATACCTTTTTTGCCCTATAATCAAAAAAATGACAGACAATTTTGAAAAAAATATATATTTCTTGCTTTCTGCTATAAAACACATCCAGTAAATAAAAAAAAAAATCGAATTTCTTCATCAATGTAGGCCAACATGTATTCTGCTACATGATTGATTTGCGCAAAAGTCTATATATATGGAATTTTTATTTGTTTATTTTTTTTACTAGTAATGGCGGTGATCAGCGACTTATAGCGGGACTGTGATATTGCGGCAGACAGTTGGGACACTAACTGACACTTTTGACACATTTTGGGGCCCAGTGACGGGGACTGCGACATTGCGAAGGAAAAATCTGACCCTAAGTGACACTTTTTGGGGACCAGTTAATATTAGATAAGGGTGAACGATTTGCCCGGGTATGGACAGCAATATATTTTTTGTTAGATCTGTAAGAAAAATCAAAGTTCTACTCAACAATTTTCATTTCCTTTTCCAATAAAAACATCCCTGGAAGCAGGGCCGTCTTTAATGCAGGACAAAAGGGGCATCTGCCTAGGGCCCAATTAGCCCCCTGAGCCCGTGCTGGCAGAGGCATTGCTATGGGGGTGTAGGGGGGCACCGGACGACACCCGCCAGAGGGGTGACACCGGGGCAGCCACTACACACTGTATTATATAATTATTTTGCAAGCCGTGCGGGGGAGCAAGGCTGCCTATGACACTACCCCGTCAGATTAGGCTGTCACTCAGCCCCTCTGGAATCTTCAATATCAGTCCCGAGGCCGGAGTTGGTGGGTGCAGCTGGGGGTGTGGCTGCCTCCTCAACTCCTCCCACAGTCTCCTTCACTATGGCTGATCCTGCAGCTGAAGGAGATAGAGGCGAGGACTCAGCAGCCCCGCTCTGTGTCTTCATCTGCAGCCAGGAATGATTCTGTAAGTTACTGCACAGCACAGTATCACAGCACAGTCTTGACCTGTCCTATGCCACCCCAAGCTGCCCTATGCCACCCCAACCTGTCCTATGCAACCCCAAACTGTCCTATGCAACCCCAAACTGCCCTATGCCACCCCAACCTGCTCTATGCCACCCTAACCTTCCCTACACCACCCCAGCCTGCCCTATGCCACCACAGCCTGCCCGTTGCCACCCTAATCTGCCACTATACCACCCTAACCTGCCCTATAACACCCCAACCTGCCCTATACTACCCTAGCCTGCCCTGTAACACCCTAACCTGCCCTATACCAGCCCAGCCTGCCCTATACCACCCTATACTCTGATTTACAGGGGCCGTTTGGGGGTGCACCCTGTGACCATGCGCTTCCTGCAGGGCGCTGGGCAGGATAGGGGGGGTGACACTATGTTTTGCTGCACCAGGTGACACCAACCCTAGTGACGCCACTGCATGGCAGTGTTGCCATAGATCTCACATTCTGTCTGCCACAGTGACACCGCTGAAGTCCCACCTCCTGGGTCCTGCTGCTGCCACTGCCGACAATAGTGGTTAGTTGCTAGGACCGCCCGGCATCTAGCAACCAACCACGTGGCTAATTTGACTCCGACTCCGCCCCCGCATTCAGCGGAGATCGGAACTTTCTCCTGCAGTCCTGGCTGCTGCCACACCTCAAGGCTCCCCCTGCAGCTGTCAGTGGTGGTTGGTTGCTAGGTCACGACCACTCAGCTCTAGCAAACAATCACATGGTTTGTCTGACTCTGCCCCCGCCCACTGTGTTCAATGGATGAGCATGGAATTTCCTGTTCCAGCTGTTGCCAGTGCCACATGGCTTGCCTGACTCTTCCCTTCCACCCCTCTGTGTTCAATGGAGAAGCACGGGGCTTCTCAATACAGACCTGGCTGCTGCAGCTGCTGCTAGTTCAGGACCAGCTCAGTGAACTCCAGGAAGGTAAGGAAAAGCTCTGATTTATTTTAGAGGAAGAGCAGCTCTGGAGTCCCTAATATAAGAAGAAGGGGCTACTGATAAGGGGGGGGATGTGTGGACCCTAATGTAAGGGGGATTGATTTGAGGACCTTAATGTAAGGATCTCTGGGGACCCTGATGTAAGAGAGGGTCTCTCTGGGGACCCTGATGTAAGGAGGGGGCTCCCTGGGGACCCTGATGCGAGGAGGGGTTTCCCTGGGGACCTTGATGCAAGGAGGGGGCTCCCTGGGGACACTGATGTAAGAAGGGGGGCTCTGGGGACCCTGATGTGAGAAGGGGGGCTCTGGGGATCCTGATGTGAGAAGGGGGGCTCTGGGGACCCTGATGTAAGGAGGGGGGCTCTGTTAACCCTAAAGTAAGGAGGGGGCACTGGGGACCTCGATATATAGAGGGGTTAACTCCACACTCCCTGGTGTGGAGTGTCATGCTCGCCCCCCCCCCCCCGAACTACAGGAGATTCAGGACACCCACTAACACACAGCTGCAACGTGGAGAGCGTCCTGACTCTCCCGTAGTCCAAGGGAGGGGGCGAGCACGACACTCCACACCAGGGAGAAAGCCTTACATTACTGTGTAGAGTTACAGACAGAAGAACAGGACGTGAGGATTTCTCAGAAGAAATAAGGACATTTAAAAGCAAAATGGAAGGCTGAGGTAAGTGAAGGAGGCATGCACTAAGGTAAAGGAAGCTATTTAGAAAAAAAAATATACCTTTACAAACCCTTTAACCCCCTGACGGTAAACACGAGCGTGACTCGGGGTTGGTTTTACATGTTAGGATCGGCAAACCCGAGTCACGCTCGGGCTGGACGGGCTTACCTTTCGCTGGATCCACAGGCTTGGTTTACTCACCTTGTCCCTGGATCCAGCGATGCCACCCGCTGTGTGAGCGAGCGGGACCTCCTCGCTCGATTCACAGTCCCCGTGTGACGCCGATCTCCGTTCCCTGCGACGTTACGACGCACGGGGACGGAGAACGGCGCCAAATTCAAAAAAGTAAACAAACACATTACATACAGTATACTGTAATCTTATAGATTACAGTACTGTATGTAAAAAATACACACCCCCCTTGTCCCTAGTGGTCTGCCCAGTGTCCTACATGTACTTTTATATAATAAAAAATGTCATTTCTGCCTAAAAACTGTAGATTGTCCAAAAGTGTCCCTTTATGTCAAAAATGGTTTTAGATCAGCTAGAAAACAGCGATAATAAATTATAATCACTTGCAGAAATGTGCGATAGCGATTTGCGGGGAAATTCGTCATAAAAAAAATAAAATAATGACAGCGACAATTCTGCAACTGCAAATTTCAGTGATTTTGAGTTGCTGAATTACATTATTGAATAATTTTTATTATAATTATATTATTATTTGTTATAATTATTTATAATTATTTATTATATTATAATTTATAATTTATAATTTTGTTTTAAAAAAAAAAATCATACCCGGGATGCCTACAAGACTCTTGCTTGGTCAGATTTAAGTGAGTTATTTCTAAAAATTACAGGCCTACAGTATAAAACGCCAATTTCCTTGCAAAATAAATGTACCGCTTTTGGTACGTAATTCCAGACAGAATCATACCGCCAGGGAGGTTAAGGCAAGTGTGACAATGTTCAAGCATGCTGTGCATGCTTGCACATTATAGCAAAAGCCCACCAGGCACACATTAATTTAATACTGCTTTAACTATAACTTAAAGTGGAGGGTCACCCTAAAACAATTATCTAACATTACATCCAGCATACTAACGACATGTACAGTATGCAGGTATTTTTTTTTTTCGCCATACATACCGTTATATTGTTATTTTGCCCCCGGTTTCCGGGTTCTGATTCCCGCTGGACTGGGCGTTCCTATCCCTGGGTTAGATGATTGACGTCTGGTGAAAAACTTCCCATGGCGCATAAGGCGCGTCACCAGTTTTCCATAAATAGCCGACCTGCGAGTCGGCTCTATATGGCGCCTGCGCAGTCAGCTCTACACGGCGGGCGCAGGTCGGACGACATCAGCCAGTACTATAAAAACCATCCGACATTCGGTCCGTGTGCATAGCAGCCGGTCCGACAGAAGCCAGACCCTTGACAGGCTTCTTTTGGACGAGCATTTTGGAAAACCAGAGGGTGGCTAGCTCCCGGTCAGTGGCTGACAGCGCTGACTGCAGTGTTTTGGCGGGGGCCGTCCCCCTGTCATAACACTAAGCTCAACAGGGGAGATCACTGTACTAACGTCGTTAGTACAGCAGCTCTGACCTGAGCTGTCAGCTGTCAGCTCTGACCTGAGCTGTCAGTTTTTTTCCGCTCAACCCACTCCTGGGTTGAACAAAAAAAAAACCTGATAGTGTGTACTAGACTTTAACAAATTTGGCTATAACACAAATGCAGGTCTTTGATGCTGGGGGACACAAGGCAAGGGAAGACAAAAACTGAGCATGAGTGAAACAATGAATGTAATCTTTCACAGATCAGATTAACAATTTGGTATGCCAAAATCCATGAGGTCACATAGATAATGACAAGACAAATTGACTGATCACAACAAATAACATACAAATACAATTTTCAGGGTTAGCCTCAGCATTTAAAAAAACAACACATTTTTATAATTGTCCCAAAGAATGTACCTGCTTGTCATGCTAGATACAACTTTTCAAATGAGTATTTACTAAGAAATGTAAAATGCAACAACAATGGGCTCCATTCATAATCGGTATTCTCCTCTTAAAAATTTGTGGTAAAATAGCTCATAGCGTTTTAAAAAAATTTGTGCAATTCACAAAAAACACTACTAAAATACTGCATGCGGTATTTCATCAAAGTATGCAATATTTATCTTATGAAACCATGGAGTATTTTATCACATGGATACAGTGGAGAAGAATTAGAACCCCTGTCAGTTTTTATTGCTAATAAAGAGAGGAAGCTGCTTTCACAGGACACATGTGGTGTATCAAAAACAGATACGTTCAATTAAGTAGATACAAAATATCTATTAAATGTCAAATATTGAATGAAAACATATCTAAATACCCTTTTCCACCAATGAAAAAAAAGAAATTACTGTTTTTATACTATTTCTCCTGGTAACCCCTGGTGGAATCCTAGACTTCCAGGGAACCCTGTTTTAAAGTCCTTTTTGCTGTGATAGTTGACAAATTCATTGCTATATCTTTGGACAGGTCTGTATTTTCTTGTCATAGAATAGCCATTGTCATTCTCTGATGTTCTTGTAAGTGTCACTGTGGTATCCATCCGTCAAACCTTCAAATTGATGACACCCCTCTCCTAACAGCTCAACACCTTTGTAAGAATACTTGTCTATTCAGAATGTCTTGTGAATATTTGAGCAAAAAATATCTCAAAAAATAATTATGAATAAGTAAAATATACCCACTACATATGACATATGTTCTAACAAGGGATTATACCATTGTGATATGCATGTACATTGTATTATGTTTGGAGTGATTGGGCGGTTTGCAGAAATGCTTGTATAGACAAAAAAATACTCCAAAATCGGTTAAAATAACTGAAGCAAATAGATATATTTCACTACATCTATTAGGGTGGATTTACTAAAGGCACATAGACTGAGGACTTTGCATGGAAGTTGCTCAAAAGCTTAGTAAATTAGCGAGGGCTTTGCTGACTTATATCATCCAATCATGGAATTGCATGGAAATTTTTGTAAATAAAGCTTTACCTCATGTACTAAGCTCTGGAGCAACCTGCACAGTCTATTTGCCTTAAAGTAGAACTAGAGGGCCAGATTCACGTAGAATCGCGGCGGCGTAACGTATCGTATATACGTTACACCGCCGCAAGTTTTCATTGCAAGTGCCTGATTCACAAAGCACTTGCGAGAAAACTTCCGCCGGCGGCCTCCGGCGTAAGCCCGCGTAATTCAAAGGGACGTGTGCCATTTAAATTAGGTGCGCTCCCGCGCCGGACCTACTGCGCATGCTCCCTTTTGAATTTCCCGCCGTGCTTTGCGCGAAGTGACGTCATTTTTTCGAACGGCGATGTGCGTAGCGTACTTCCGTATTCCCGGACATCTTACGCAAGAAGGAAAATTTTTCACATTTCGACGGGGGAACGACGGCCGTTCTTTATACAGCACATACGTGTGCTGTGTAAAGTTAGGGCACCAAAAACGACGACTAACTTTGCGACGGGAAACTAGACTAGCAGCGACGTAGCGAACGCAAAAAACCGTCGTGGATCGCCGTAACTACTAATTTGCAAACACGACGCTGGTTTACGACGCGAACTCCCCCCCAGTGGCGGCCGCAGTATTGCATCCTAAGATCCGACAGTGTAAAACAATTACACCTGTCGGATCTTAGGGATATCTATGCGTAACTGATTCTATGAATCAGTCGCAAAGATACTCTGAGGCCTCGTACACACGGCCGAGGAACTCGACGTGCCAAACACATCGAGTTCCTCGGCCAGTTCAGCACTGAAGCCGCCGAGGAGCTCGGCGGGACGAGAGCTCCCATAGAGCAACAAGGAAATAGAGAACATGTTCTCTATTTCCTCGCCGAGCTCCTCGTCGGCTTCCTCGGCCAAAAGTGTACACACGGCCGGGTTTCTCGGCAGAATTCAGCCAGAAACTCGGTCGGAAGCTGAATTCTGCCGAGGAAACTGGTCGTGTGTACGGGGCCTGAGAGATACGACGGAGTATCTGAGATACTCCGTCGTATCTCGTCTGTGAATCTGGGCCATAAGCACCTTTTTTTAACCTCCATCAGTTTTTTTTTTTGCCATCTAATAGTGTCCTATTGGAAGATTTCCCCTATTACTTTTCTAGGGACAACCCAAAACTTTTTTTTTTTTTCTACTTTCAATAATAATGGTAAATAGGACAAATAGAGAGGGTGAACCTGACAGGTATTCTAATCTACCTCCACTTTATCCAAAAAAAAAAGTTTTTCCTTTAGTTATACTTTAAGTAAATCCACCCCAATGATTTCCAAATCTCTATAGTTAGGTTTTTATGTGTGAAGCCTCGTACACACACGACCGAGGAACTCGACGGGCAAAACACATCGTTTTCCTCGTCGAGTTCCTTGTTAGGCTGTCGAGGAACTCGACAAGCCAATTTTCTCCATTCCCGTCGAGGAAATAGAGAACTTGCTCTCTTTTTGGCTCGTCGAGTTTCTCGGCAGTTTCCTCAACGAAAATGTACACACGACCGGTTTCCTCGGCAAAAAAATATCTCCCAGCAAGTTTCTTGCTGTTTTTTGCCGAGAAACTCGGTCGTGTGTACGAGGCCTTACTGTTAAGAGAACTGATCCAAAAAGGCAAAGACTACTCAAAATTAGCTATTATATCTTTACATATATTTTTACCACTACTTATTTACAGCATGAATTTAATTATTTATTTCCTTCTGTGAATTGACTTTAACCCCTACATACTGCATGGGGCATGCTTTTGTGAATGGAGCCCATTGTTTTTAGTGAATAAACAAGTTATATTGTACACGTCAAACCGACCTACGTCAGCTAAGAAGTAACAGTGTTTCCTGAAAATCTTGTAACATTTTGGCAGCTTTACAGAAGTTATTGAATATGGTCAACTACTGTAAGATTCAGGTTATATTACCTTTTGAAGAGCTGACAGATCTTGACCTTGTCCATGGAATTTTAGATTTTCTAGTGCAACCTTCAAGCTTTGTTGTGCCACTGAACTCTGCTTCATTTTGTGCTGTAACTTGTTACAACGGTATTGAAACATCATTTCTTCCTGCTTAGCCTGAAAACTTGCAGACAAACGTGGATACTGGAAAACAAAACAAAAAATTAACACAGAGCCTGTTTGACTCCTATGGATAATCAATTATTTTACCTTATAGTCTGAGCAAAAAAGTAGACCTACATTAATATTTTAATGTCAGCAGTCAAAGAGGTATATTGAGTTTTAATAGGAATGCCTTTTAATAGAGTAAATGTTCCTCTGAGCTCCCTCCAATACTGGCTACATATGTATGAAGACCTAGGAACTTAATCATGTGATGATAAGGTAAGTATTTAGGACTTCTGTTACTTAATATATCCATCAATTCATCCTGGAAAGACTGGTAAATGATAAATCCATAAAGTCTATTTTAGAAGATTTGTGAGAGGTAAGTGTACGTTGTGAATTACCATTACTTCTTTCATGACTTTGGTAGATTGGTAGGAATATGTGAAAGGTGCAGGCTAATAAAATAAGACAGCGGAAATGTGAGCAGGAGTTGGAGATAGGGGTGGGGGAGGTTTAGAGAGTTCAGCCAAGGTGATGTAGAAATGATGAGGAATGTTGGTTTCAACAATGTAATAGAGTATGATCAAACACTTTTAGTAGAAGGTATTCTATCCAAGAGACCACTGTACCTGGCAGAGGCGGCTCTTTAATTAGGCAAATTAGGCGGTCGCCTAAGGCCTTGCACTCACAGGGGCCTCACGGCTGCCTAACTTGCCTAATGCAGTACCCCAGTTTTGAGGGACAGGGGACCTTAACCCCACTGGCGGTATTCCCGAGTCTGACTCGGGGTGGAATTTTTTGGCTACAATCGGTAACCCTGAGTCAGACTTGGGCTCGCCTCGCAGCATCCATAGGCAGGGTTTACTTACCTTGTCCCTGGATCCAGCGATGCCACCGTGCTGTGTGAGCGAGCGGGACCTCGCTCGATTCACACAGTGCCTCTGTGCGCCGCTGATCTCCGTTCCCTGCGACGTTACGATGCACGGGAGCGGAGAACGGCGCCAAATTCAAAAACGTAAACAAACACATTACATACAGTATACTGTAATAATATAGGTTACAGTACTGTATGTAAAAAATACACACCCCCTAGTGGTCTGCCCAGTGCCCTGCATGTACTTTTATATAATAAAAACTGTTCTTTCTCCCTGCAAACTGGAGATTGTCCATAACAACCAAAAGTGTCCCTTTATGTCAAAAATGGTTTTAGAGCAGCTAGAAAACAGCGATAATAAATTATAATCACTTGCAGAATTGTGCGATAGCGATTTGTGGGGAAATTCGTCATAAAAAAAATAAAAGTAATGACAGCGACAATTCTGCAACTGAGCAAATTTCAGTGATTTTGAGTTGATTACATTATTGAATATTTTTTATTATAATTATATTATTACTTGTTATAATTATTTATAATTATTTATTATATTATAATTTATCATTTTGTTTCTAAAAAAATGTCATACCCGGGATGCCTACTAGACTCTTGTTTGGTCAGATTTAAGTGAGTTATTCCTAAGAATTACAGACCTACAGTATAAAACGCCAAATTTCCTTGCAAATAATGGTACCGCTTTCAGCACCTTTTTTCTGAAAGAATCATACCGCCAGGGAGGTTAATGCTGCTGTGCTCAGGCAGCGTTATGAGCCCTGACTCAGGAGCTGGGCCACCAGCTTCCCTAACGGGTCAGTATTTGGCGCATTATAAATCTATTAAATCAATCAATCAACAACCAGTGAATATCGGTGACACCACCCCTTGTGACGTCAATGACCCAGCATGCCCTCAGTCAGTGTCGTCACAAGGGGCGGATTCACCAGGTGACATCACCGGGTGCCCCCCGCCCTTTAGTTATTAAAGAGCAGGATCTGGGGGCCACCTTGTTAAAGGGGGCTTCCAGATTCCGATAAACCCCCTGACCACAGACCCCCACAAACACTGGCCAGGGTTGTGGGGATGAGGCTCTTGAACTTGTATTTTTTTTCTCATCATGGGTGTGAGTGGGGTCCCATGTCAAGTTTTGACAAAGGCCTCACAAAGCCTAGAGCCGCCTCTGGTACCTTGCATGAGTATCGGTAAGTATAGCTGTGAGCTTTTCATTGATCCTTGTTCCTGTAATTCGCTCTTTGACATTCCCAAAATTTACAGCGGGCTACTGCCAGAAATAGACAATTGTCTGCCTTGTAGCCAAAAAGATAAAGGTGACTAGCACCCCTTTTGTATTTGGTGAGATTTGGGATTCTCCTATTCAACAATGTTTCCAGAGGGTTCTGCTCTAGGCAACAGTGGAAGCATTAAAGTCGGAAAGTCAATGTAAATTGATAATTGGCTTGAATAGTAAAATATTTAAGGGTTTTGAACTGATTTACATGAAAATAAATTAGGCATTGATATACAGTATGTGGTGAGGTTAGATGCAGCAAGATGTCATCTGTGAAAGGCATTATTTTGTGGTGCGCACTTCCAATCACTTTATACTAGATGTTGATTTAATGGCTATTGCCAATGGTTCTCAGTCAAGAAAAATAAGAATTATGGAGAACCCTGCCTGCCCCCCCAATAAATCATGAAGGAGTCAGAAAATAAGCAACTATGATAAATGTTAGCTTTAGGGCAGAGATCTGAGTAGAGGGCTCAGATTTATGCAATGAAAGTCTTGTGAAATTCCTAATTTTGTATGACATGAAAGAGTCTCACTATTCTCACATCTAATGAGAACATCATATTTGTAAGTGAATGGTTATGAGTAAAATCAATGAGTTGCATAGGTGTGCGCAGCCTATTGCATTAGGGTGTGCACCCCAAAGCTCCAACACATGCGTTTGGCATATTTACCGGCCTCTTCCCCACTCTCCATCCTAAAACAATGGGAGGAAGGGGGAGCCAGGGTGCACACAAGGGGACCTGGGCAACAGGAAGAAGAGTAACAGGGACAGGAGGGGTGGTGGGAGTGGCATATATTGGTTCCTATCCACTGTATTTTACTCCTGTGGCAGCTGAAAGTCATCGACAGGGAGAGGAGGAGAAGCCTACTTTCGGCTGCTGCAGGAGGAAAATACAGATCAGTTACACTAAATTCCACCCCCAACGCTTTTCCTGTCCAGGTTATGAGGATCGGCAAGGAAGTATTGCGGTTTACCTGTCACCTGCTCGAACATTGACGACTTGCCAACCCCAGGACTAGGGTGTGCCCAGGCACACCTGGCACACCCCTTGCGCACACCTATGATAAGTTGTATTATACAGCTGATACTAGCACCTGCCTCTTGGTTATGTACCTACTCGTTCTCTTTGGGCCAGATTCACATACATTTCCGCTGCGCAGCAGTGGCGTAACGTAATCCATTTACGTTACACCGCCTGCAAGTTTGCAGCGTAAGTGCCTGATTCACAAAGCACTTACCTGTAAACTTGTGGCGGTGTAACGTAAATGCGCTCGGCGCAAGCCCGCCCAATTCAAATGGGGCTGGCACCATTTAAATTAGGCGCGTTCCCGTGCCGAACGTTGTGCGCATGCTCCGTGTTCAAATTTCCCGATGTGCATTGCGTGAAATTACGGCGCCCCAACGTTTTTTTTTAAATGCGACGTGCGTTACGGCGTTTCGTATTCCCGGACGCCTTACGCAAAAAAAAAAATCGAAATTCGACGCGGGAACGACGGCCATACTTTAACATGGCTGATCTAAAGATAAGCCATGTTAAAGCAGGTATAACTTTACGATGGGTAAGAACGACTAGCGACGACGTACGGGATTGCGACGAACACGCGGATCTTCGTGGATCGCCGTAACTAGTCATTTGCATATTCTACGCCGACCGCAATGGCCTCGCCACCTAGCGGCCGGCATAGAATTGCATCCTTAATATCCGACAGTGTAAGTCAATTACACCTGTCGGATCTTAGGGCTAGTTATGCGTAACTGATTCTATGAATCAGCCGCATAGTTAGGATGGGCGGATCACAGAGATACGACGTCGTATCTCTTTTGTGAATCTGGCCCTATGTGATTGCCTGTAAAAGAGTATAGTTACAAAGACATTTGCAAGCATTTAGAAATCAACATCTGAAAATAACAGTCAAAAACCCGGCCAAGTCCTTGTCACAGTCTTTTATTGTCCTCAGCATAGTCCGCATGTATTTATCTAACAAAAACTAAATGTAGATGACTAAAAATGTTAAAACTATATTAATTTTTGGGTACATGAAAATATATATTAGCGTGATAGTGGTACTTTAAAGACTCCTAAAACGAATATATTTTTGGAAGACAGAATTACTATAGAATTAAAATATATATAATTTTCCACATTCTTAGCCAAATAAATCCAAATAAATGTTTGTCAAATTTTTAATAAGAATAACAGAAAATGAGTCATGTCAAAATTAATTAGCTTATAAAAAAAAATTCTGACTTGAAAAGACAGTTCTGTGTGGAGGTAATGTCTAGACCTGTAAAACAAACGTTTATCTCGCGTACACATGACCGTTTTTCGGGTTGTAAAAAATGTAATTTTTAATGGTCTAGAAAAAAACTACGTTTTTTTCAACCCGATCGTTAAAACGGCCTTGCCTACACACGATCGTGAAAAAAAAATGCTCTAGCAAAGCGCGGTGACGTACAACACGTACGACGGCACTATAAAGGGGAAGTTCCATTCGGATGGCGCCACCCTTTGGGCTGCTTTTGCTGGTTTCGTGTTAGTAAAAGACGAATTGCGCTTTTCAGTCTGTTACAGCATGATGAATGTGCTTACTCCATTACGAACGCTAGTTTTACCAGAACGAGCGCTCCTGTCTCATAACTTGCTTCTGAGCATGCGCGTTTTTTTCACGTCGTTAAAGCCCACACGCGACCATTTTTTACGACTTTAAAAACGACAAAGTTAAAAACGTCGTGAAAAATTAGAGCATGTTTGAAATTTTGAATGCCCATTTTTTACATTGTGAAAAGTGCTCTGGAGCACACACACGATTGTTTTTAATGACATTAAAAAAAAAACGTAATTTTTTACAGCCCGAAAAACGGTCGTGTGTACGCGGCATTAGATTTGCAATGAAATTAAAGGCATGCAAACCTTTTACATATGACTTGCAGCAAGAAACAATCCAACACAAGTATTAAAACTATTTGCCACTGAGCTAGATATACCAGTAAATGTTTTGTATAAACTGTAACCTGTACATCAATGACATCTCATATATGTAGAGATACTGTGTGCATGTGTTTTTTTTTCTTTTTTTGTAATCGTTTATTGTATTTTATATTTTATTTATTTTATTTTATTTTATTTTATTGTACCTATTTTATCATATTATTTTAATGTAACTATGCTGGCCTCCAATATGCTATTTGCTTTATTATATCTAATACTGTGAATAAATACAGTGGACATAGTCCTATGCCTATGGGAAAGTGGCTGAACATGCACAGATGAGTCATTCAAACTTGCTTTTTAAAGAAATATCTTAGTCCAGCCATTCAAATGTGTAAGTTTGTAAATAATAGGGAGGGGCAACACTGCAGTTAATTATCTTCCCCTATTAAAGCATATCTATGCCAGGAAACGACAGCCAGGGTCGCAGAGGTGCTGAAAAACACACAAATGTTCCACTGTGACACTTTAATTGTCTCTGACATTTGTAGGAAATAGCATTCTTCACTGCTTCCTATATTTGAGTCACACCCACACCACAACTCAAGGGCACATGGTTTTCATGTAAGCAGAGTACGTGACATTGGAGTACTTATTATAAGCGGAGAAACCTATTTTTACTGCTTTCTTTGGATTTTGGTATTCCCAGATTGGGCTCCATAGTTTGGAGCTTTCAAAGTGCTTTGGGAGTGAAGAAATCTCCAACCCAGTGTCCAGGTCTAGCTGAAGACGAGCGAGTGTATACACCAGGGCTCAAGTCCTGCGGGAACGCGTGGGAACGGAGTTCCTGCACTTTTTTCACAGCAGGGACTCAGTTCCCTTTGCAGGACTAGAGCAGCCGAGAGCAGCCGAGCCGCCCGAGCCAATCCTTCACTAAGCGGCGATGCCCAGCTCGAGTCACTGTCAGGGGCAGGCGAACCTTAGTAATCCTTTATGTTACTGGCCGCTTCCTGTAAATGGATTCATCGGGTAGTTCGGGGGTTTTCCGTCACTTCCTCGATGCCGCAATGTCTCCTGGGAGCTTTTGTCATTGTTCCCAGGAGACATTGCGGAGGCCTGCCACGAGTTATCGCAGGATTTAGAAAGAACTTGCTTAAACAAAACATGCGGTTTAGTAATTATGCATATGAGCGTATCATTTTTTTTTTTTTTTTTTGTGGGGGAGTGGGTCTTTTTTCCCCAGGACTTGACCCCTGGTATACACAGGTGCGCACTGCCCTTATAATGATAGCTCAGGGCTCCCATCAGGAGACATGGATGGTCTCCATCCTAGAGACAGGAGGTCTCAACATAGGAGTCAGACGGGCTCTGTCCAGGAGACAAACAACTGCTGGGGCAGCATGTGTGCATGCCCAGGTGTACAAAATATAGAAGAAAAATATTGCAGTGCAAAAATAAATGTAATAGATAATATATATATATATATATATATATATATATATATATATATATATATATATATATATATATATATATATATATATATATATATAAATAAGTGATAAATAAAGTCAAAAATTTGTGAACAAATTCCGAAAAGGTGCCAAAAACAAATTCCAGAAATCTTCACCAAGTGATGTTTAAACTTCAAACTCAGAGTGATCCCACCACCAGTAAGAATGGCTACTCTCACCTCCAAATATGGACTCCTGTCTTACCAGGTAGTCAAAACAAGCAGAATTCACAACGTGGAATGCACCCGTAGATATGATGTATTGGTCAGATTCCTCATAAAATCAGCAACACAAGGACCATGATTGAGAAAAAAAAACAGATCTAAGTGCTCTCTGATAACCTAAAAGCGCTACTCACATTAGCCAAGAAACAAACGGCAGTGAATATATGCAAACAAACATATGTTTGTCCTCCAAGGATAGCAGCGAGCGACGTACCAACAGGCTCCTCCCCCCATACACGTTACGTTATTACAACTTCCTCAGCGGGGCGGGGCATGCCCAGGTGTGTCCAGTGTGGCAGATGTGTGCTGCCACACATTTGAGAAAGACATTGTGGGTCACTGTGGTGTGCTGTGGAGCAGCAGAACTGCATGGGAGCAGTGTGTGTGACCAAGACACTAGCCGAGTGTCTGTTCTAGTCTGTTTTTAAGTGAAAAAACCCAATGCAATAAATATTACTTTTCCTCATTTAATAAAAGTACGCTGGCAAAACTACAGTTCGAACCGGCATGACTCACTGGAATTGTTACTACCACTGAGCTGAATTTCCAACAATATCACAATACATATACCCTCTGTGTAGGGTATATATACAGTATGATAAGGTAAATATCTTCTAGAATGTATGAGAAACAGCACAACTAATACAATGACCACATGAGCCTATTTGTACAGATTTCCATCAATTACTGAAAAAACATCAGATGCCCCTAACAGCAGCTGTAAAAACATCCTGTGTGCATGAGCCCTTCAACCCTGTTTTATTATGTACTCAGATAAACTGAAGATACCACGATTCAATATCAATTCGTTTTTTTGGAATCGTGGTATCTTTCATTCCTCTGAGTACATAATATAACAGGGTTGAAAGGCTCATGCACACAGGGCATTTTTACAGCTGCTGTTAGGGGCATGTCACGTTTTTTTTTTAACTACCTCTAAAAGCCCCCCTGTGTTAGCCTATGTGTCACATAAACTGTCAGAGGCGTTGGGAGGCATAAGCGTTTAAGGGCAGTAGAAAAAACGACAGCCTGTGCATCCAGGGGCAGAGGCTGTTGAGCTGTAAAAATAAAAAAAGTAAAAAAAAAACCACTGCTAAACGCTGTAACCATCGTTTTGCCACGTTTAGCGTTTTTAGATTATAGGGAGTGTTTTTACTCAACAAATGCCAAAAACACTAACAAAAAAAAAATGCGGAAAGATGCCCATAAACGCTATTCATAAAATGAGGCTAATCGCGCGCTATCACACGGCAATCCATACTGACGTGTGACGCCTGAGCTGGTAGCAGGACACTGACATCGCGATTTGGAGCTTTGGAGTGGGTGAGAACTAATATCGAGCGCACACTTGAGGTCCGCGTTGACTGCAGTGTACCGCTGTACCAATATTTGCTATGGTTTTCACAGATTATTTGAAATGTGAGTGCAAAGATTGAAGCTTGTGTGTAATTTTATTAAACTGGTTGAAACGATATGACGCTATTGGAGCACTCTTTTCATTTCACATGTGGAGAGATCCTGTGTAAAGCACATATATGTTTGAATATTGGATGATCGTTTTAACCCATTGTGAGGTTTAAAAGGCATCTGAGCCAAGTGGGAGGCATTTCAAGTTGGTGAGTGCGATTTCAAAGGGAGAGGAGTCACTTGCATGTTGGTGTGGTGGAAGATTTAAGAAGATTAAGCATTGAATTACTTCACAAAAGTTTTTTTGTTTTATGGATTATTGAATTATCACATGTCACTGGGTGATATTTTTTAATATCTGCGTTTTTTACATCATTGTTATCATTTACAGTTTTTGCAGCATACTGCATTGTGCCACTATTTTTCCTGTTTACACATCTTTTGTTTAAAAAGGTTTAATTCCACATATATGCTTTATTTTCACTAAGTGGTGGCTTTTTTCATAGGCACAGTGGTGGTATAGGGTATCAGGGGCGGTCACATATCGATTACCAACAGTTCATTATCATTCTAGCTATGCTAACTGGAAGTACAGCCCTGTCTAATATTTCTCTAAACCTGCTTATGGACTATCTAGGTCATAGCACACAAAATTCTCCTGCGCTCTGGTGTTTTTCGCTAAAGGGCAGAGTAGTCCAATCATAAGGCAAAGTCTAGAATCTTGCAGCCCTCCTCATAACCATTGGTATTCATGCAACTAAAAAAAAGAAAACACAGAAAAGGGAGGGCGCACCGACCTAGGGCATTACCATAAAAAGGTTTTATTAAATACAATAAAAGCAGTAGTCATACTCACAAAAGGAGCTTGAAATAACGCTTATCAAACAATCAGACTGGTCTCTTGGCAACCGCTAGCAAAACCTGATGACAATGAGGATCGGATAATACCATACCGGCAAAATGGCTGACGCGTTTCTGGGGCGCACCCCTTTCCGCAAAGCCTAGGTGATCCGTTATCGCTCTCCTAAATTCCCTCAAATAAATACATGTGCACATGTGTAGAGGAGTCCAAAGGTAGGCAACCACCAATTAGCTAGTCCTGCCCCTTGGTCACGGCCACTCCCACCCTAAGGGATGGAACTTGGAAGTGACCACCTCCAAAGGAGGTAGCCAATTGGCTATCCCTAATGACTATAGCAACCTCAGAGTGATAGGGAATGTATATGGCACATTGGCCTAACAGATGCTAGTAGAAATAATAGATATATAAAGAATATATAGAGAGATGCAGCCTTACCCTAATGTGACTCCTACTGGGCAGCAATGAGTCGACGATTAGAGACACTTCTAATGTATCTAGTGTCTCTCCTGGCTCTCCATGGGTATATGATGGAGCACATGCCGTCCTCGAACCAGGAAGTGTTTATGCTTCCTGTGTTTCAGCCCTCACTTCCAGGGGGGCCGGAGCGACACTTCCGCTCATGCGCATGCACAAGATGCACGGCGCATAGTAGAGCCACGAAACCGGAAGTGTGGGTGTGTATGCGTTCCACCCGCCACTTCCGGTTCGCCTGGGGAACTTCTCGCTACTCATCCCCACTACAGCGCCAATACAGGCACATAGTTGCCAAAAAGACATCCCTCTCTCTAGCAGCCAAGAAGAAAAAATATAGGGGAGCATAGCTAAATAAAAACCTGTATTAGTTAGTTGGTTGGTGGTCACCAATAGGGGCTCGCTACTCATTCCTACTCCCTCTAATGGCAAGAAAAAAAAAGGGGGGGGGGGACATGACTGTAGAAGTGGAAACTTGTATACATCAATTGATGGTCACCGCTAAGAGCTCACTGGATACCTCTCAACACATGCCCACATGTACAGGGCTACAAGATGCATGCAGTGGGTGGGGCCCCCATTGGATGTGGAACAACTGATTAATATATTGATTACTTGATCGCATCCATATTAGCCACAACTGGGCAGTGGCCAATATTGGACAATAGTACAAATAAAAATCTAGGTCATCCCATTGTTTTCCCACATCATCTGGAAGATATCAGACCTCCAACAAGTTTTGAATGTGTACCAACATTTTCTCCCAGTTCCTATTTGTTTTTTCCTGCAGCACATTTTATTTCATGCAAAGAAATTTTTCTTCATTCTTCTATGACTTGCTGACATTTGCGAGCTTCAGCTAGCTATTTGAGGACAACGTAAGGAAGTGGTATAACCTCTGTCAAGTTTTATTATTGCATCCCCCCCCCCCCCGTGGGAAGATGCACCCTCTCTATATGTCCTGGTGACATTTTCTCTGGTATAGAAGTTGATGAGAATTCAAACATTTTGAGCTTTCACAGGAACAATAGGTGGTGGGAAAGCCTTTCGATGGGTCACCCACACCTTTGACCAACTGTTAAAGGGGAAATTTTCCTTTGCTTTGGAGCGATTTTTTCTTACTTCCTTATGTGTCCTAGAAACTCAAACAGCAAAATGTAACCTTATCAGGCTCCACCACTGTTTACCAAAGAAAACTCAATAATCATTAATTATCCTAAACAATGTGTGCATTTAAGGCATATACAATGTATAACTTATTTACATGTATAAGGGTGCTGAAACCATAGATTGTGTTTCCTCAAGAAAAATCCAGGAATAATACACTTGAAATAAATAATAGGCAAAATTCTCAAGTTTCATATATTTATAAAATGAAGCATCATATAAAGACATAACAGTAAATTGTAGTAGGTGTAATTCAGTTGAGAAAGGGATTTTTGCATCTGCATACCAGCTGAAGTTTATTTATTTTTGGTATCTATCCATGTGTATTAATGTTTGTTAAAGGGGTTGTAAAGGTTTGTCTTTTATTTTCTAAATAGGTTCCTTTAAGCTAGTGCATTGTTGGTTCACTTACCTTTTCCTTCGATTTCCCTTCTAAATATTTTTTTTCTTTGTTTGAATTTCTCACTTCCTGTTTTTTACTCAGTAAGCTTTCCACCATCATCCGAGCGGTGGAAAGTCATTTAGAACAGCTTACTGAACAGCTTATTGAGGAGAAACAGGAAGTAAGAAATTCAGACAAAGAAAACAAAGAAAAATAACATTTAGAAGGGAAATCAAAGGAAAAGGTAAGTGAACCAACAATGTACTAGCTTAAAATAACCTATTTAGAAAATAAAAAAAGAAACCTTTACAACCCCTTTAATTGCTGTACTTTTAGCCTGGTTTTCCTCCTTGTTCTCATAAAAAATGTATATGATACTTGTAGTTGAAAGTTTGCCAAGTTTTGGTTTCCAACCGGCGGTCTACGGACCACATGTGGCCCAAGACGGCTACAGGCCAACATAAACTCGTAAACGTACTTAGAAAATGTTTTTTTGATTGTAATTTTTTTTTAAAAATGTGTTTACACTTAGCGAACTCATGCGGCCAAAAGAAAATTTGCTAGTGTCTCTTTACTGGACTTTTATAACTTTTATCTTCCCAAATAAAATTTTTCCACTCTTCACAATCACGCCTTATTCATGTCATCAGTTTTTCGGCAGCACCTATATTTATGAGCAACTATTTTCAAGGATGAAGCACATAAAGGGCAAAATTAGAACCAAAATATCTGATGAGCACCTTCATTGAGAATTGCTACTATATTCAATGAACCAGATATTGATGCGTGAAGCCTCGTACACACGGCCGAGGAACTCGACGTGCCAAACACATCGAGTTCCTCGGCCAGTTCAGCACTGAAGCCGCCGAGGAGCTCGGCGGGACGAGAGCTCCCATAGAACAACGAGGAAATAGAGAACATGTTCTCTATTTCCTCGCCGAGCTCCTCGTCGGCTTCCTCGGCCGAAAGTGTACACACGACCAGTTTCCTCGGCAGAATTCAGCCAGAAACTCGGTCGGAAGCTGAATTCTGCCGAGGAAACTGGTCGTGTGTACGAGGCCTTAGTCTTTCACAAACAGTGTCAAATATCGCATTCGTTTTTTGTTGCCCTCATTTACTTTTATTAAAAATATTACAAAAAAAAGTTGTATTATTTAGATAGGTACACTATCTATATCATTGGTTGTCAATTTATGATCTGCCTGACTTTTTCTGATCATCAGCACTCCTTATTGTTAGTGTATTTTATGTGTGACCCAAGACAATTCCTCTTCTTCCAATTTGACCCAGAAAAGTCAAAAGGTTGGACACTCCTGATCTAGAGGAACTATGGGGAGATTTTGTGCATGTAATACATTTTACTGTTAGGCCAGGTTCACACCTATGCGAATTGAGTGCGGTTTAAACCGCATCTAATTCGCAGGACATTTCAAAATACATTGTTTTCAATGAGGCTGGTTCACATATGTGCGATGCATCCGCACTGCGTATTGCCTCCAAACCGCATGTGGTTTTTATGTCTTGCGGTGCGGCTCAGGTGCGAATTCAGTCCCATTATCTTCTATGGGTACGCATCTAATTCGCACATGTGTTCAGTTCTCTGCAGGAATTTCTCTCATTCAGCTCAATACAATTCTCCCCCACTCTCCTCTCACCCGGAACTTCTCCCAGGTCTCCAAATTCGCACCTGATCTGCAGCTAAACCGCAGTTGATCTGCAGAACACCCTCTAGAGAAATTCGCAACAAGAACGCAGCTCCAAAACGCAACGCACTAGTGTGATTCCGGCCTTATACTTTTTATGATGTTTCCCTTCATAAATATATGAAACGCAAAAGGTTAGCTGTTTGGAGTCCTGCCCATTATTTATTTAGAGTATATACAATGGATACCACCCTAGGCAGCCCATAACATAATTAAACTTAAGCAATAATTAAATAATAATAATAAAAAAGTGTTTGGCGCTAAAGAAAAGAAGATAAATGGCATACCTGCTTTAAAACGAGTTCCATTTCCCCTTTACAAATGGTCTTGAAAAACAGTATTGTACTGTTTGGGTCATGCAGTGACATTCTCTGTATGCACAAAAAAAAAAAATGTGTTAAAAAAACAACCCTGTAGCCAATCATATTTTCTTCAGAAAGAAAAAAAAATTATGAATACCAAAGGAAAATAATGGTGTGTCAACAGTAACACCAAAGGAAAAGCAGTATGTCCTGCTCACAGGCAGTGGGGCCAATTGGAATGTAAGAGAGCATTAAAATGCAAGCAAAATATGTTCAGGAGACAATGGGGTTGATTTACTAAAGGCAAATAAACGATGCACTTTGCAAGTGCAGTTGCACCCTGCAAGGGAATTTGCCCTGAAGCTAGTAAATGAGGCGAAGCTTCATTTTGCAAAGAATACCCAATCACAGGCAAGGAAAATAAAAAACAGCATTTTTTCTTGCACATGAATGGATGATGGAAGTCTGCAGAGCTTTCATTTATTTACTAAGCTCTGGTGCAAATTCTATTGCAACTGCACTTGCAAAGTAAACAGTCTATTTGCCTTTAGTAAATCAACCAATTGTGTGGCACAGTTCTAGCAATCTAGCATCTAGCAATGCCTTGGATAGATAGGTGTACACAAGTCTTGACTATTTTTTCTTTTGTCTTCATCTATAGCTTGAGGTTAAAAAGAAAAAGTATGTTTATGGGACTTTATGTGAGGCACTGGCTATAAAAAAACAATGTCTTAATCCCTAGTAATTGTATAAGAAGGGGGAGGAAAAGGGAAACGTGGAGGGAAAGGGAAAGGACGTATGTAAAAATAAAATAACAAAGTAGCCTTGGGACTATAAATGAGACAGCACTTATTAAGCTAAGCCATGGTCTCTAGCCCTATTACTTGTAGGAAAAAGGGGAGCAGCAATGGGGAAGGGAATAAAGGGGAAGGGAGGGAGAAAGGAAGGGCGGGACAATAGGGATTGTGGGACTTTGAACTGAAACACACCACCGGAATATAATGAATCAATTGGTGAATTAAAATAACATTTATTGGATACATCAGAGCATACCGAGCAGTGAACGTTTACAACAATAGAGATACTGTACAAATAATAACAGGCATGATTGGTAAATCATATGATAAATAACATGAACCGTAAATGTACCTATGATATAACATACAAAAGCATTGCTGTAGCCAAATTATTGTACATAATACAAAAGAGAAACCAGTCATTCAAAACCCTCTTCCATTCATGGAAACCCTCACTCTGCAACTGCAAACAAATTCCCAGAAGACTGTCCACATTCTTCTCTGCTACAGACCACCTGGCCCAAAATCGCAGCTTCTCCCATCATTGACAGACTTTATCTCCACTTACACCCTTAACAGCAAACATCTTTTTCTGCTCGGGGACTTCAATCTCTGGGCCAACTCCCCACAAGACCCCGTTGCCGACGCCTGTATTGACCACCTGGAAGGATTAGGGCTAGAACAACTAGTATGTGGGCCCACACATGCTTCAGGTCACATACTTGATCTTATTTTCAGACAAGATCTGGAAATAAAAATCTTGGAAAATGAACAATTGCCATGGACAGATCACCATGCAATTAAATTCATTATTTCCGAACTCCCCCCCTTTACTAAAACATCAAAGCCAGTGATAACACACTGGACTAGATGTCAGAAGAAGCTCCACTCGGAACTCTTCAAAACCACATTAAGGAAAAAAATAATAACAATTCAGCCGCATCAAACGGCTGAAGATACACTGGATACCATAAACGCAGCCCTATTACAGTCAGCCGACTTAATAGCGCCAAAACGTAAAACCTGCATCCGGAAAAATACCTTCAGCTGGTTCAACAACCAACTGGCGTTACTGAAGCAAGAGCGCAGAAGGGCGGAAGCTGCTTGGAAAAGAAGCTCTTCAGATGAGAATCTCATCATCTACAAAGCAACAACAAGAAAATATCACAAAGAAATTTTCAAAGCCAAGAAAAACTATTTTTCTGAGGCTATCAACAGCGCCCTAAACCGCCCCCGCAAACTCTTCAAGCTGGTCACTCAGACCATGAATCCAGGATGTCTTGAAACCCCTAACTCGGATACCCAAGAATTTTGCGATGAATTATCAGATTACTTCATTAATAAAATCGAGGGAATCCGGGAAAGCATTCAGCAAAACAACACCCCCCTCAACCCCCCCCGTAATTATCCATACAACACCTGCAGTAATTCACCTCAATTAGGTAAGTTCACGCTGGAACCCATCTCTATCCTTGCCACAAAGAATATCATTGGTACTTTGCGCAACGGCACAGCGCAGAATGATATCATCCCCACTAAACTGCTGAAGGAATGTGCTGACATCATGTCACCTCCTACCATGCAGCTTATTAACCAATCATTCAAGGAAGGCATAGTGCCCTCCCAGTTGAAAGAGGGCATAATCCGACCTATCTTAAAGAAACCCTCCCTAGATCCCAAGGACCCAATTCACCGCTGTCCCATAACAGGCCTAAACGTTCTCTCAAAGGTAATGGAAAAAGTAGTGGTACAACAGCTGCAACAGCATCTAGATACCCACAACCTACTTGATCCCCTTCAATCGGGCTTCCGTCCTGGACACGGGACGGAAACAGCACTGCTCAAAATATGGGACGACGCTCTCGAGGCCGCAGTCGAAGGAGAATCTTGTCTTCTGGTTCTGCTGGACCTAAGCGCAGCCTTCGACACCGTAGACCACAAGCTACTTTTGACTCGACTAGCTGAAGTAGCCAAAGTCGCAGAAGGCGATTTATCTTGGTTCGCCTCTTTTTTGGACAACCGATTGCAAATAGTGAAGTTAGGACCTTTCACTTCTGAGAAACGCACATTATCGTGCGGAGTCCCTCAAGGATCCCCCCTGTCGCCGGTGTTATTCAACATCTATCTTCGCCCTCTTTTTGAAATCATCAGCAGCCAAAAACTGCTTTATCATTCATATGCAGATGACACACAACTGTATTTCCGCATTTGCAACAAAAAGGATCACCACCTCAATCTAGAGACATGCCTCTCTTTGATAGAGAACTTGATGACAAAGAGTTATCTTAAACTCAACGGAGCGAAAACAGAACTTCTCCTGTTTCACGCTAAGCGTATGAAGCAACCTACTACAACTTGGACCCCCCCGCCCATTCTGGGCAAAATCATCACCCCTAGCGCCAAAGTCAAAAGTCTTGGAGTCATCTTTGACTCCTACATGACAATGGACGCACAAATAGGGTCAGTAGTCAGCGGATCTCACCATCTGCTGCGCCTATTACGCAGACTTACTCCTTTCGTTCCCAAAGAAGACATAGCAGTCGTGGTGGGAGCAATTGTAAACTCCAGACTGGATTATGCAAATGCCCTGTATCTCGGACTCCCTAAGTACCAAATCGCTCGTCTGCAAGTCGTTCAAAATACGTCCGCCAGACTTGTGACTGGGAAAAACCCTGGGAATCAATCTCACCTTCTCTGAGAACCCTTCATTGGTTGCCAGTAAAAGACAGAATTGCTTTTAAAGCACTCTGTCTAACCCATAGATGTATCCATGGGAATGCTCCCCATTACCTATGCAAAAAAATAAAAGCTCATAATCCCAATCGCGTATTGCGATCCACCAATCAAAATCTACTCCAGATACCGAAGGCCAACCACAAATCCAAAGGAGAGAGAAGATTCGCGGTCCAGGGCCCCAGACTTTGGAACGCTTTACCAACCAGCATTCGGTTGGAGGAGAACCATTTAGCATTCAGGAGAAAGATCAAAACTCATCTCTTTTGATATCAAAGGAGACATGAACATCAAGCGCCCAGAGGCGATTTAGTTCGCATGTGCTGCGCTATATAAGTTTTCATTCATTCATTCATTCATATAAAGACATAATTGTCTAAAAACATGATAAACATGATATTGGTTGTCAGGGTAAAAATTCATTGATTCATAATTCTCAGAGGTAGACCACATGTGGTGTAATATAGTTACTGTGACAGAACATCAGTATAAAGCTTGACGCGTTTGTGGATAAACTTCCACTCATCAGGAGCGAGTATATTACACCACATGTGGTCTACCTCTGAGAATTATGAATCAATGAATTTTTACCCTGACAACCAATATCATGTTTATCATGTTTTTAGACAATTATGTCTTTATTTGTTTCTCTTTTGTATTATGTACAATAATTTGGATACAGCAATGCATATGTTATATCATAGGTACATTTACGGTTCATGTTATTTATCATATGATTTACCAATCATGCCTGTTATTATTTGTACAGTATCTATTGTTATAAACGTTCACTGCTCGGTATGCTCTGATGTATCCAATAAATGTTATTTTAATTCACCAATTGATTCATTATATTACGTTGGTGTGTTTCAGTTCAAAGTCCCACAATCCCTATTGTCTCGCCCCTTCCTTTCTCCCTCCCTTCCCCTTTGTTCCCTTCCCCATTGCTGCTCCCCTTTTTCCTACAAGTAATAGGGCTAGAGACAATGGCTTAGCTTAATAACCGCTGTCTCATTTATAGTCCCAAGGCTACTTTGTTATTTTATTTTTACATACGTCCTTTCCCTTCCCTCCACGTTTCCCTTTTCCTCCCCCTTCTTTTACTATAGCTTGAGGTTGTTGTGACCTAATACAGTTTGTATTGGTTTCAGTTTTATATACATTTTTGGTGTTCCTTATATTTTTTCATATTTTCTCTCATTCGCTCTCTTTCCTTGTGCAATTTTTGACTGGGTTTAATTTGCCATCAGATCCTTACATGAAAAGGGAATACATAAGACGATGGTCTTGAATAAATGACATGATTTTTTTGTTTACGATTCTTTGATTCAGTTGTCCTTGTAATTACTCAAGGCTCTTGTTTCTTTGTTTTGTTGTTTTTGATGTATGTGTGGGATGCTAAAATCAATAAAAGTACTGTAAGTCATATGAAAAAAAAAAGAAGTACCGGTATTTCAAAGAATGATTTTATCTCTGCAAATGACTAAAGATTACAAGCATTTTTATCACAGAAAAGGAAACAACTTCTCAACCAAAAACAGAAATATGAACAACTTAAAGCTTATATTGATGTAATATACTAGAATGAGTTATATATGAGTTGCATCATATAATGAGTAGTCATTGGCGAGATATAGACAAAATCTGAGGTACAGCAGTGCCTAGTGAGAGATGGAGAGGAATTAGCAGTGATTGTGCTGGAGAGCAGTTGGCAGGAAAGACAGTCATAGTCCAAAGGAAAGTAGTGTTTGCAATGGTGAACAATGAATTTTCTGGGAATGGTCACGTAGGGGAAAGTATGCCTTTTAGGGAAAAATCCATGGCCTGGCCAACCTGCCCTCAAGTGCTTCTTATGAATGAATGAATGACTTGTATAGAGCTACACATGCAAACTGAATAGCCTCTAGGCCGCTTTTTGCAGCCAGTGTCTTCCTGGCTGTTGCAGTCATTTACCCCGTAGGATCTCGACACGCTTGGGACACACATATATATACACATATACTGGGCCAATTTGGACAGGATCCAATTAACCTACCAGCATGTCTTTGGAGTGTGGGAAGAAACTGGAGTACCCAGGGGAAATCCATGCAGACACAGGGAGAACATGCAAACTCCAGGCAGATGTGTCGTGGTTGGGATTTGAACCAGCAACCCTTTTGCTGCTAGGTGAAAGTGCTAACAACTACGCCACTGTGCTGCCCCCCTTATCAAAGGCTGACAGCCGAGCCATAGCAAATAGTTTTCTTTAAGTCATACATGTAGAACCACTAGGAACTCAGTTACCAGAAAGGGTAGAAAATATACAGTAAATAAATGGTCTCCTCCAGACTGGTAAATTGAGAGTGGAGTATCTGCAAGTGTCTTCACGAATGATTCTATTTAAAATGGGGAGCACATGATACTATCCACAGGACATCACAGTATCTGCCCCCACACTGTACCTGCATTTTACAAGTCTTTTATAAAAATACAGGCCATGGCCTGTAGTGTCTTTCTAAAGCCTCGTACACACGACCGAGTTTCTCGGCAAAAACCAGCAAGAAACTTGCTGGGAGATATTTTTTTGCCAAGGAAACCGGTCGTGTGTACATTTTCGTCGAGGAAACTGTCGAGAAACTCTACGAGCCAAAAAGAGAGCATGTTCTCTATTTCCTTGACGGGAATGGAGAAAATTGGACGAGGAAAACGATGTGTTTCGCCCGTCGAGTTTCTCGGTCGTGTGTACAAGGCTTTAGTGTTCTCTGTATAATGCTGCAGAAAACACTCCGTAATAGGAGGAGAGCTTTGAAGTGACAAAACAAGCATGTGGAGTGCACATTTCTAAAAGAAACCGCTGTTTTTTATTAATATGTCAAGAGGGTTTTTTTGCGGCAGAAGCAGCAGCATTATAGCTGTGGTAATGCCATTTTTCTGCTTTATTGGCATCTAAGTCTCCCTCCATCCTTTTTACTGTCCTGCCTTCAGTGAGCACTCAATTCTGTCTACGTCTACTGTGCTGAAATCCTTTCTGTATAGTTGTCTTTTAAGGTCCTCAGATGCTGCTGTATATTTGGTAGCCCTGGCAAGCATCATAGAAATCCTCATTTGCTTTTGCTCTGGGAATGCCACATATGCTGCGCCGCCGTACATTACCATTTCTCCAATATCTCTCAAAGCAATTTCTGTAACTGCTACTGGTTGGCACATCGACTTTCTTGATAATAGACATCACTTACCTTAAAATCTTCTGCCCATTGAAGAATCAATCTTGCGTCACTGCTACAACTGATTGCTGCCTTCTCCAGCTCTTCTACTATTTGACTTAATAAAGAACTTGTTGTTTCAACACAAAAGGAATCTGTTCCAGTCATATGTTCCCTGTAATAAAATTGGGTAAATATAAGTTATACAAATAATTTGGTGTTCGTGCTTCATACTGTATACAGTACATTTAGAAGACAAATACCAAGGTGCTGCAAAAACAAAATATACATGAACTTGATAGCTACAGTAATACGTAATGTTTATAGGTATATGCTGCACATCAGAGCCTCACCTGCCATGAACATAAAAAAATTAAATAAATACAAATGCCCCCCCAGAAAAAACAAAACCACTTGAGCTTCAAGGTAACAGAGTCCTACCCCACTACCGGTCAAAATGTGGGGCTCCTGCCACCTAAAGTTCCCGATATACGGGGTTTCTTGTGCAGCCTGTCAGAAGCTACATACAAAGCGGCCAGTTTAAATACAAGCTGGCACACTTTATTTGCAGAAAACCTAGAGGATAAGCTCACAGTGCCTCCCACTTCTTGTCAGAAGCACTGAGCTTAATGGACAGCTTGGAGCCTTGGACCGATGTTAAAGCACCATTGGAACAAGCTGTCCAATAAAAATGCTGCAGTTGAGGCTCTCCTCTTACTGCAGTGTAATAGAAGGGGGCATGTGTCTAAAAGACACATACTCAATGCCAGCCCAGTCCTCTTAATCAGAAGGAAAACGCATGGGTTTATGTATAAGATTTACCCACAATCCCATGTTTTTCTCATACAGTTAAAGGGGTTGTAAATGTTTGTTTTTTATTTTCTAAATAGGTTCCTTTAACCCCCCTGGCGGTATTCCTGAGTCTGACTCGGGGTGAGATTTTCATACCAAAAGCGGTAACCCTGAGTCAGACTCGGGCTTGCCTCGCTGCAGCAGCAGACAAAGTTACTTACCTTGTCCCTGGATCCAGCAATGCCACCGCGCTGTGTGAGCGAGCGGGACCTCGCTCGATTCACACAGCGTCCTCCTGTGCCGCCGATCTCCGTTCCCTGCGACGTTATGACGCACGGGAGCGGAGAGCGGCGCCAAATTCAAAAACGTAAACAAACACATTACATACAGTATACTGTAATCTTATAGATTACAGTACTGTATGTAAAAAATACACACCCCCCTTGTCCCTAGTGGTCTGTCCAGTGCCCTACATGTTCTTTTATATAATAAAAACTGTTCTTTCTCCCTGCAAACTGTAGATTGCCCATAGCAACCAAAAGTGTCCCTTTATGTCAAAAATGGTTTTAGAGCAGCCAGAAAACAGCTATAATAAATTATAATCACTTGCAGAATTGTGCAATAGCGATTTGTGGGGAAATTCGTCATAAAAAAAAAAAAAAAAAAATGACAGCAACAATTCTGCAACTGAGCAAATTTCAGTGATTTGGAGTTGATTACATTATTGAATAATTTTTATTAGAATTATATTATTATTTGTTATAATTATTTATTATATTATAATTTATAATTTTGTTTTTAAAAAAATGTCATACCCGGGATGCCTACTAGTCTCTTGTTTGGTCAGATTTAAGTGAGTTATTCCTAAAAATGACAGACCTACAGTATAAAACGCCAAATTTCCTTGCAAATAATGGTACCGCTTTCAGCATCTTTTTTCTGAAAGAATCATACCGCCAGGGAGGTTAAGCTAGTGCATTGTTGGTTCACTTACCTTTTCCTTCGATGTCCCTTCAAAATGTTTGTTCTCTTTGCTTTCTTTGTCTGAATTTCTCACTTCCTCTTCCTCCTCAGTAAGCTGTTCAGGCTGACTAACCACCGCTCGGATGATGGTGGCAAGCTTACTGAGGAGAAACAGGAAGTGAGAAATTCAGACAAAGAAAAAAAACATTTAGAAGGTAAATCGAAGGAAAAGGTAAGTGAACCAACAATGCACTAGCTTAAAGGAACCTATTTAGAAAATTAAAAACAAACCTTTACAACCCCATTAAGAGGGAGAATGAGAATCTGCTGCTGTTGAAAGGGTAGTGTTTTAATCAAGCTAAATCATATATTATTATGCTATAGGTTATAACATAATAATTTATTATTTATCTATTTACTGTGAAATTACTGGTTGTAAGTTATAACTTCAAACTTCAGTAATGTGTCCGTTAAGCCACCTGCTTGAGTACAGTTTTTGAAAATATAGTAAATTACCTTAAAAACAATATATAATAAATCTTTGTATATTACTTGTGTAAATGGCGCTGTGTAACACAAGGGGAGGAGTGGCTAGTGAACACACAATTAAGTGAAAAAGTATACAAAACAGTGTAGTAATAATAATGAACAAGTGATTAGCATTAATTGACTCATCAAACTTTCCACAAAGTGGTGTGGACCATCAAAAATAAAAAATATATAAATGTGAAATTATCACAATCCAAAATGTGAAGTCCAAATAACTGTCCAAGGAAAAAAAATATCTGGGATATATAAAACTCAGAAAATAGGAAGATGGTGAATTACCACATACAGTCTGTATGTGGTAATCCCACCACCAAAAAGGTGCTGAAAAACGATTGCTTCAGTGTGAACACCTCTGTGTGTACAAGCCGCTCACCTTAATGCTGTTAGACAACCAGCATGGAGCATCACTGATGTAACTGGGGGAGGTGATTGTATTACTCAGATAATTTCCTATACACTGCTGAATGATCTCAGTGACAGGTATCATATGCAGAGAAACACAGGGAAACAGAGAGTGTTCATAACATAACTCTGCTACACATCGGCAAGGGAACAGGGACAGGTCACTCTGTAATACACTCAATTTTTAACAGGGGAACGTGGGCATCAATCCACGAACGCCGAGTTTGTCAGCCCTCTGTGTATGACCTTAATTCCTCTGTGCCTCCAACCGTGTGTAAACAGTGACTCAGTATGTGGCGGTATATATGAGAGAGGAGAGACTCATAGCGTAATCCCATAAAAAAAGCACATTTATTGGTAGAACAAATAACTGGTAAAACTTGCATTTAAATAAAATCTGCAGTGAATATCATCCACGAGCGCCAAGCTCGTCTCTTGCTGTCAGATAATGACTGTACCCAGTGCTCCAATCCCGACGCGTATTGTCACGTCACTGATGAAGTTACCGTCTGTCCGTGTTTATCCGATCCGCAGATGGATGGAAAAATAGGGTTTTCCTCCGTCTGCAGAATCGGAGGATTGCGGAACCAGGCGAGATCAGGTGTCAGCGGATGTTCATCCGCTGACACCCGCAATCTCATAGGGACCAATATATGTCCCTTTTTTATCCGTACACGGATGGATGAAAAAGCGGACATACGGTCCGCCCGTGAAAAAGAGCCCTTAGGCCTCATGTACACTGCTGCTGGTAAACTGACTTTTAGGAGCAGTTGGGTGTTTTTTTTTAGCTGCCCCTGAACTCTCCTCTATGTTATCTTATGAGTACACATACACAGGGTCGTTTATAGTAGTTTCTAGGCAGTTGAGTTTAGAAGCATTTTTTGGAATGCAAAAAAATTCGTTCAGGATGGATGTTCAGAGGCATTTGTAACGCCAAATGCCTGTAACAGCTTGTAAACGTGTGTAAACGCGTTAACTCATAGCAGCATTTTGTTTACAGGTGTTTTTCATTTTTGGCTATTTTAAAATGCTTCTAAATGCAAACGCAGCAAAACACGGAATGTAAACGCATCAAACTGGACATTTTAAACATCGGTTACTATCTGTCAAGTTAAATCGTTCAAGAGCGATTGTAAAAAAGTCCTGTGTACATGAAGCCAAATAAAACTGTCATCCTCACAAGCTGAGCAATCCGAAGAACTAACAGATACCGGTTGTAAATAGCTCAGTTGGAGGAGATGGCCAATACATATCTCTGCAGACAGGTTAGCACTTATAACTTCAGCATGTTTCATAACTCATTAGATAATGATAGCAAAGCCATAATATAGATATATTTACCTCCCTCAGTTAATTTATAGTGTTTTGAGCTCAAATACCGCTTCCCTAGGAGTACGGGGAGCAGCACCAGCCCAATTAAGCTCATTGGCGAACTGTGCTTCCGAAACCTGTCAAAGTTATATTAATTATGAAGCTACATTCAAGCTGGACAATAATCTGCATGTTAGCAGGCTTTGCTTTGTAGGTACTCAGAGATATGAGTACCTATAGAAAACTGTCCCTGGGACATAGTCACAACCATAGGGACACCCCAAAAACCATTTCTCAGACATTTAATTTTTGACCTAGATTGTGTCATGACTTAGTAAAAAGGGCAGGGGTCTGATACCTTGTTTCGTCACACTGTTTATTATTTTTTACAGCCTCATTCACATTGGGCGTGTAGTCCCAGTGCATGGGGTAGCCTGCCAGACTATATGAGAGGCAGACAGCGAGCAATCATGCCTCGTAGGGAATTTTTCTTACGATTTTCTCATAGTGTGTACTCCACAAAAATGGAACTTCCGCTGATCTGCTTCCACAACACTTTTCTGCATAAACAAGATCTGTATGCTGTTTGGAAAAGCTTAGACAGCTCGATAAAGGACTTAATTTACTTTTGTTGAGTCAAGGGCACAATGAAACTCTAAAGAGTGTCACAGACACCTTATGACACTTGTAAATCGTTGAATTGCCCTGACTGTGTTCAATATACAAGATATTATTTATGCTTCTTTCTAAATTTGCATAATAAATCCTATCTGTTGAAGTTTTAAAACCAGCATTATAAGTATCTTTTTTGCCAAATGGCAAAATGAGATCACCCTGAGGAAGGCATGTGATCCTGTGTTGACACGCGTAGCAGAGGGGCTACGATAGTGGAGGCATACAGACTCCAGCGTGGCTGTCGGGAAAGAGTGGATGTGTGGCTCTGCGGGACATGTTAACTGCTTGTCTTCTAGCGTTTGGTGCACTGCAAGTACCTGTATTATGTGAGTACCCTGCATTTTAATAAACAATTGGATAAGGTTTTACACAATTCAAGCACTATTTGAGTTTTTTCCCTTATGCATTCTGATGCTGACAACTGAAGTGGAGTTGGTTGGAGGACCATAGGAGCCTGCTGGTTTTAGATTAACGTGTGAGGTGATCCAACGGTGGCTGTACGCATTGACATCATGGTGTGTGTGTTTTATTCATCTATATCAAGTCACATGGGAGATTGCAATGCACATATAGCACTTTCAATGTTGCATGGACTTACTGCTTATGTCTCTGTCTTCATCACATTGATTATTATTATTATTACTATTTTTGATAAAAAAAATTATTGAATTGTGCACATGATTATGCACTAATGAATTATGTTGTGTATTTTTACCGAGCTTGGCACCTTAAAATTTTATTAATTGATGTCATTGACCCAAAGTTCTGAATCTCTCTGACAAAACGGTACCTATTTGTAAAAACAAAATTTGCTTTGCAAATGTCTCATTCACTCAAAAGTAATGAATAATACTTTATTACCTGTATATATTACCTGAATAATACCTATATACTAATTATACCTGTTTGTAAAATGTGTGTAATGTTCGTTTCTATTAGTTGCCTTCTGCCATTCCACTGGGTGATATTAAATAAATATTTAAAATACTCATTGTGAAACCTGTGGTGTGTGCCACAACTATGAAGTAACACATATATTAAAGGAACACTAAAGGTTTGTTTTTTATTCACTAAATTGATTAAATTGATTAATCTAAGCTAGAGCATTTACATGTTCCTTACCTCTTTTTTCATTTTGCCCTCCAAAATATCGTAATTTAGCTTTCAAAATGCCATATCCTGTGCCTCCTCTTCTTGCTTTCCACCAGCATCTGAGCCGTATTGCATGGTGGAAAGCAGAACGTCTAGAACGTGCTCGCCCCCTCCCTTTGCCTACAGCTCTGCGTGTAGACGTTCTCTCTCTTTCACAGGCAAGGAGGCAGGACATTCTTGGGCGTCTCTAGGATGCTGTAGCTCCACCTCCCTTCCATTCATTGTCCTTTGCATAACTCTTTACAACCCCGCCTTCACTCTGCCCCCATTGCTCTGGTGGAAAGTGAAACAGATTTTTCTAATCCTCTGCTTCTACACAGTACAAGGGTGTATACTGGGGGAGATAGGGGTAGAGTGTGGCTATTAGTACACAAGAACTTTGCTTTTTCTCATCCGCCGTTTAAAAAAAAAAAAAGCTTCTGAGCATGCGCGAGCCGCTGAGCCTAATGGGAACTGTAGTTCCCATTAGGCAGTGACGTATAAACAATGCACGCGCACCGCAAAACAAGGAAGTGAGGGGAAATGATGAAACAGAAGTGACGGAGGTGTACTTTCAGCATCGTTTTGAAGAGGTATAGCCATATTTTTAATACAAATCATGACTTTTTTAGTATTAAATCCTTACAGACTGTATTTTAAAAGGACATTTTTTTTGTCTTTACAACCCCTTTAAGAATTCATCTTGATATATATATATATATCCCTGTATGATTAAGTGTTTTATCAGCTACATGCCATAAGTCATGATCATTTTCTTGTGTTTTTTTTTTTTTACCCCAAAGAATGCATACATATGAGGCCTCATGGAAGTGAGCCTTCTTCCATTGGATAAGTATTGAGACTCAATGGATGAATGGTATGACAGCTCCTGGTCCTGTACTAACAAAAAGCTCCCAATCATGTGATCACTGTGATAGTCAGTCACAGTGATCACTTGTTTTAGGCACCTCCCCTGAATTTCTCTCCTCTGCCAGGAGGAAAGCATACCTTGAATCTTTTTCTCCTCTCTAAAGAAGTCTGGCAAAAACGTCTCTAAAAAAGAACAAATACAGCTGAAAGCTAGCTCACTGCTTGGTCATCAGTGTTAGTATGAGAATCAGTATCCATGTCAGTATTAGTGTCACTGCCAGTGTGTTTAAAGTTGGATTTTGTTTCTTAGTTTGCTTTATATTTTGTGTCATTTTGTGTCAGTGTCATTGCCAGTTAGTGTTAGTGTATTTAGCTAGAAATTCACACTATTGTTTCTGGGCAATACTATAGGTACTGTACAAACAACAAATAATGTACTTATTTGTGATATTATCATGAACATCAGGAGTAGGAGAATTAGGTTTGGGTTGTTCTTTGCTGGTGGGTCATGGTAATAGCAAGACATAATACAGTTTGTTTATTTTTGACAAGTTTTCCTTTGATAATAACCACTTGCCAACCAGCCACAGTACATATACTGTGGCTGGGTGACACATGCAGGCAAAATTATGTACAGGTACATGTATGTATTTTTGCCTACTTGAGTACAGCACACCTCCCACCCCATGACCAATGTGTCCACCGGACAAAGCAGATTGCAGATCCCAGTACTCGGGGCCAGTTGATCTTGTGATCGCTATGCGATCACATGTTCACAATGTCAACAAAAGCGGTTGTAAATTAATGAATTCATACAGTTGTGTTGCATATGCTGTGATTGGCCCACAGCTATCACATGGAACCTGGGCCAATCACAGCACCCTGTACCATGTGATTAGCTGTAGCCAACCACAGATCACCAGTGATCACAGCTGTCATAATTGTTTAACCCATTCTTACGGGTCGGTTCACGCCAGATGAAGTTCCGTGCGTTTTTTTTCTGCACTAAAAATGCATGCACAGTGTTTTCCATGTATTCCAATGGCTCTAGTTCACACCAGTGCAGTCAGTTCCAGTCAGTTTCCAGTCAGTTTCTGCACCGGAAACTGACTGGAACTGACGGGAACTGACTGCACTTGTGCAAACTAGAGCCATTGGAATACATGGAAAACATTGTGCATGCATTAGTGCAGAAAAAAAGCTCATGGAACTGCATCTGGTGTGAACTAGCAAAAAAAACCTAATCAGCCCCCAGAATAGTACAGTGTTACTATAGTGACACTGAAGTACTCTGGTGAAAGAAAAATAGTAAGAAAAAAAATGTAAAAATTGTTAGAAATTAAAAATTTTTTAAAAAATAGAATAAAAAATTCTTTCATTTTTTTTCTTTTAACATGGTCACCAGTCAGCATCACTGATCACATCGCCATATTAGTTATATAATTATGCTGTATTGCACTACGATTGCCAATTAACATAGCACAGTGGCAAATAGCAAACAATGTCCTGGTCCTGAAGGGGGTAAAACCTTTCTGGAGCTCAAGTGGATAAAAAAAACAAAATATGTATTATAGGAAGTTTGCCCCAATCCTGCTGGCCCCACTTGGTAGATATTTCAATGATGTCTCAAATTCTAAACCTTTGCCGGCAGAGGCTCTGCTGGCATAGGTGACAGTTCTCCCAAAAGAGGGGAAGGATCCCCAGAGTTGCTCCAGCTACAGGCCCATCTCCCTTTTGAACTCCGACATGAAGCTCCTGTCCAAAATATTGGCCGTGAGGTTACAGGAATATATAGTTAAATTGATCCATTTGGATGAAACAGGGTTCATGAAAGGCCGAGAGGCAAGGGACAATACCATTCGAGCCCTCCATGTCATGCACTGGATGCATAAAGGACCAAATCAGAAACCAAGTGTAGTAATCTCAATGGATGCAGAGAAAGCTTTTGATATGGTGGGCTGGGGGTTCATGGTCGGAGTTCTGAGGGAGATGGGCCTGAAAGAAAGGATGATGGGATGGGTGATGGCATTATATGCAAATCCCAGAGCAAGGGTAAAAGTAAACGGGAGATTATCAGATTATTTTGAGATACGAAATGGGACTAGGCAGTGGTGCCCCCTGTCCCCACTGTTATTCGCTCTGGTGTTGGAGCCCTTTTTATGTACAATTAGGGGAAATAGGAAGATCAAGGGGATAGTAATTGGATCTGCGGAACATATATCAAGATATCAGCGTACGCAGATGATTTAATACTGTACCTTTCCTCACCTCAGCAATCCATGATGGAATTAATGAAGGAGATAGAGAAATTTGTTTTTTTATCAAATTTCAAAATAAATATTGAAAAGTCGGTAGTTATGCCAATTCATGTATCCCTGAGGTTGAGAAAAAAAATACAGAGACCCTTCCCCTTTGAATGGCGTACAGACGCTCTATCGTATCTTGGCACCTATATAACTCCAGATGTAAAACGGTTATACGATCTAAATTATGGTCCATTGGTTGCTTCGATAATACAAGACTTGAAGAAATGGAGAGGCCACACTTTGACGTGGTTTGGGAGGGTAAATGTGCTTAAAATGAATATAATCCCTAGGCTTATCTATGTCTTGCATGCCATTCCGATAACTCTGCCACAGAATTTTTTCAAGAAAATAAGGAGTGCCCTTACGACTTTTGTATCGGGAGATAAACACCCCAGACTGGCATATGAGATGCTGAGGAGACCAAAGGGGGAGGGAGCTGTAGGCCTACCGGATATAGGGATCTACTACAGAGCCATGGCCCTGGTTCGTATTATGAACTGGTGCCATGATACAGATAGTAAAGAATGGGTATCAGTGGAGAAAACGTTGGCAGGAAGGAATTTGGCAGGGGCACCATGGATACCGGCCGTTCATAGGGGATTGTCAAAATATGTATCCCCCCTGACCAAAGCAAGTTAGCAACACTCACAATATGGGACAGAATGAATAAGACAGGAAGATTCGCTCCCCCGATATCACACTTGACACCCCTGGAAGGTTTTCCCTGGTTTCCTCCGGGGAAGGAAAGAGGTAGTTTAGGGTGCTGGGGTAGAGGGGAAAGGGAACTGTGCAGGAGTGGCACCACAAGGGAAACTTCTTCCATTGGGGGATTTAGTAAAGAATATGGGGGATGTAGTAATGGCGGAATGGAAATACAGTCAGTTGAGGGACTGGTTCAATAAATGGAAACATCAGATGAGACCCGCAAATCCATTGAACACCTTTGAGGAGTGGTGTGTTAATTTATCAGAGCCGGGCCATATGTTATCTCAAATGTATAAGTTGGTGTTGAGTGCTCACGGTCATACAGCTCCCTACTACATTCGTGAGTGGGAAAAAGAACTGGGCCATAATTTTACGACAGAACAAGTGAATAGATTGATGGAGTCAACGAATCATTCCTCAATTAGTTCCTATATACAAGAGATGTCCTATAAATTTCTCACTAGATGGTACCGGACTCCGACCCGTCTGGTGCAGATGTACCCGTCCGCAGACATTAACTGCTGGAGGGGAGGCAACCAGAAGGGGTCATTTTAACATCTATGGTGGCACTGTCCCAAGATTAAGAAATTTTGGGATGAGATAACACCCTGGATAAAAAAGTTAACACTTAGAGCTATAGAGCCCTCCCCACTACATTTCCTCTTTCATGGGATGCGATCATCTATTAAATCTTCTAAAAGAAGTGTTACTCCACACTTGCTAAATGCAGCCAAGGCACTAATTCCTAGATTCTGGAAACAATCGAGATGCCCCACGATAAGGGATTGGAAGGGGGAGGTAGAGAAGATTACGGAGGTGGAGAAATTAGTACATACAGTGAGAGATCAACAGGAAAAATTTAAGGATATATGGGCAGGATGGTTATACTATTCCTCTGAGATAGTGACGGACTGACCCTGGGGGTGGGGCGAGGGGAGGAGAGCCAAGCCAGGGGGGGTTTCCTTTTTTTTTCGTTTGTGTTTATTTGTTTGTCCTGTTTAGTTGGTGTTTCCCTCTTCTGTTTTTTTTTTTGGAGAGGTGGGGATACTGTGTGTATGTGAATGTTTCCCACCACCCAAGGGTGCTCTGGAGGGAAGAGTAAGGATATGTGAGGGGCAAGAGGGTTACTTGCCCAAAAGGGGGGAGGAAAAGGGAGAGAGGAGAAGAGAATTTTTTTTCTCTTCCCTCCTTTCTCTTTTAGGGGGATCGGCGCAGGATAGGCGCGGAGTATGTTTATATGTGCTCAGGATGAGAGCAAAATTAGAATGAAGAGGAAAATATCAAGTAATGAAAGGATTGGGGGAGGGGGAGAGGTTTAAGAGAATTTTATTAGATTAAGGTGGAACTTTTTCGGTCCCCTTGCCTTACTTTCTTGCTCTCCTTCCTGAGGGGAAAAGAGAAATATAGGGGATTATTAAGCTCCTTTTTAAAAATATATATAAATAAAATAGAATGAAAAGGGTAAAACAGGAGTACAGATCCAGAGCAATCCAAGGGGAAAGGGGAACGAGTTGTATATGTTAAAATAATTTTATATGGAGATGTTGTTTGCATTGTTTTTGTCTGTCTCTGTTTATTGTTTCTTTTGTACTTTGATTTGTTATAATAAAGGAAAAAAGTGATTATAAAAAAAATTAAGCTTTGGCAATAAACCTGGAAGCTGATTGGTTTCTTTGTACAGCTGCACCAGATTTTTCACTCTCCGGTTTTAGTAAGTCAACCCCTGTGGGTTTAGGGGTTGGTACATATTAGCAGGTTTTTAATGTATTTATTCATAAATGTTTCTATTGGTTGAACTCAATTGCCTTCTATCATTTTTCAACCTAAAGTAATTATAATGCACTGCATGTTCTTTGAACCATCACATGAGAATATTTTAGGGACTGTGGAAGGATAGGAGGAGGGTACAGATGGCTAGGATAAACACAGACCTGGTGAGGTGGATCCTGAATTCTATAGACTCCTGCTATAACTCACTATCAGAGGGCCTGCTCACAATGCTGCAATCCGTGTACAAACATTTAGTTCCTGAATGGTAGGCCCCCAGACAAGGTGATAAGTCTGTGGTGTCTGGAGAAGGGATAGAGACTAGAGGAGTGGCCTTCAGGAGGGTTTAGCTGGGACAACCATGTCTTCCTAAAGGCATTTCCAGGAAAAGACAGAGCGGAATAGTGTTGATGCGAGAACTGGTCTCAACACAAGCACCACAGAAGGCTCAAGGGAGGATATGTATAAGTGACCCAACTGCTGAACGAGTAGAGAAAGGCACCAAGAAGCTTTTACTACCTGTCGAAGATCCTGAGATAAGTTAAGATAAGTCTGGTACTAATATTCGCAAATGTTTACAAGCATCTTTGGGCACTATTCCATATATTGACTCCAGCAATGGGACATAATTACTCCCGGCAACACCAACGATGGGACACTATTCCTTCTACTGACATTAATGATGGGGTACCATTCCTCCCAATGACACCAAGGATGGGGCACTATTCTACCCCTAATACCAAAGATGAGGCCTTGTCTATTCCCACTGATGCCAAAACATTTTCTACTCCCACTTGCGCTAGCAATAATCACTGTCATTTCATGGCAGGGACGGCTTCCCCTGCCCATCACACCCCCCAACCCCCCTGCCAGGAGAAGACAGTAGCTTAGCAGGAGGAATTCCGCTGTCAGCACTGTTTGTGTTGAGGCAATCATGCAAATTTATTTCCTGCAACCCGTGCATATATGTGAAAAAGGAGTAAAAAACACCAAAACCAGAAAGCTAATTATTTTTGGATGACATACAAGGATGAACATATGCCTCACCTACCCTCCATTTGTTCCCCCATGGGATTTTCCTGGTTCTGCTTCTACAGCTCCCAGGCCAGACGTGCCTGGCCACTGTCATATGAGAATGTCGCTATTTAATGTCTGGCTCAGCCAATTTGTAAGTATGGGGCTCCATACAGTGCCCCTTATGGGTTCTCAGATGTCATTTACTATCATGGTATATATTCTAAAATTGATGGTTTATTTTTAGACATGTTCTATATGCATCCACTTCTGAAGAAGTGAGCGGTAGCTCGCGAAACACGTTGAGTTTTTAAGGTGCCTTTTGATAATCGTGTATTGACACCAGACACCTAATAGCATGTACTATCTATAATCATATATTGACAACTTCAACCTTTTAGTATTCATCATCCTCTTTTACCAATTGGTTTGGCATTGTTGTATATGTATTGGATGTACTATTATGACCATTATATCTACCTTTTAATAAAATTAGTGATTATGTTTATTTTATATCTAGTTGCCATTTGTGTTACACCTTATTTAAAGTACCAGAGCAAGTGAAAAATAGAGGCCGTTACATCTTTAGTAATCAGGATTTAATAAAAGACAAATCTGAGACCCGCTTTGTCAACTAATTCAGAAGGCTTTTCAAAGTCACTGGCCATGGCTTTTGCAGATTGAATCTCCAAAAAGGACCAAGTTGATTCATATGGCGTGGAAACTGTTGCATTTCTGTACAGTAATAGATTAAAACACAGGAATGCAGTATCAGCGGCCTTACATGATGAACATGGTCACCTAGGATCAGAACAAACGTTCGATCTAGTCAAAGACTGATTTTACTGCCCTTGCATGAACGTAGAGGCAGAAAGTTACTGCCATGTTTGTTTGCAGTGTATACAAAAGAAAAAGATAGGACCAGGGCTCAAGTCCTGCGGGAACGCGTGGGAACGGAGTTCCTGCACTTTTTTCACAGCAGGAACTCCGTTCCCTTTGCAGGACTAGAGCAGCCGAGCCGCCCGAGCCAATCCTTCACTAAGCGGTGATGCCCAGCTCCAGTCACTGTCAGAGGCAGGCGAACCTTAGTAATCCTTTATGTTACTGGCCGCTTCCTGTATATGGATTCATCAGGTATTGCGGCATCGAGGAAGTGACGGAATACCCGCACACTACCCAATGAATCCATATACAGGAAGCAGCCAGTAACATAAAGGATTACTAAGGTACAGTGGATCGAAAGAAAAAAAAAACATGCGGTTTAGTAATTATGCATATGAGCGTATAATTTTTATTTTTTTGGTGGGGAGTGGATCTTGGGTGGGAGTTCCCACACTTTTTTCCCCAGGACTTGACCCCTGGACAGGACCCCATTATTTGGTGTGTGTGTGGATTTCCTGTACTTGGAGCCTCATTTGAGTGGACAAGGGAAGATCTTGTTGGTGACCAACAACTTCACCCAATTTGCACAAGCTTTCTCGACAAAGGATCAAAACCCATCCACTGCAGCCAAAGGCCTAGTAGAAAATAATTATTTGTCAATTATGGGCTAACAAAGAAAGTTCACTGAGACCAAGGCAGACACTTTGGGGTTGATTTACTAAAGGCAAATAGACTGTGGACTTTACAAAGTGCAGTTTCTCTCTGCAAGTGCAGTTGATCCAGAGCTTAGTAAATGAGGTAAGGCTTCACTTTGCAAAGAGTAACCAATCACGTGCAAAACAAATAAAAAATAAAAATGCATTTGTGCTTGCACATGAATGGATGTTGGAAATCAGCAGAGTTTCTGATAATTTACTAAGCTCTGGAGCAACTGCATTTGCATAGTGCAACTATGCAACTATTCAAAATGCATTTTTTTCTCTTTAATAAATGGAGAGTTCAGATTCAAAACCTACAACCAGGCCACAGAGTATTGCTCAGAATCCTGAGTCCTCAAAGTAAACAAAAATTGGATGACCAGGGAATCTTACAGCCATACATAATTTGTAGCCAGTTTCCAGGATTTAATAGGCAGCTGATATATCCAGAGGGGGGGAAACAGGGTCCTTGAATACTTGGGGTTAATTTACTAAAGGAAAAAAGACTGTTTACTTTGCAAAATGCAGTTGCACTCTGCAAGAGCAGTTGCTCCAAAGATTAGTATATGAGCAGAAGCTCTGCTACTTCCATCACCCAATCGTGTGCAAGCAAAAATGCTGTGTTTTTTTTTATTGAAACATTTTTATACATACAAATACAGGTATGAAAACATTCAAAGATTTGGATAAAACATATATCATATCCGAAAAATGTATCACTACAGTTACAATGCCACCAAAATAACAAAAGTCAGAATTTTACCTATAAAAACATTTTGCCTTCACATACACTTTAGTTTATGGCTTGCACATTCTGTATAATATGATTAATGTACAATATATGTACAATATATGTTGGTTAAAGTTATAGTTCTACTTCATGGTATAAATAAAAAATTGTATATTTTAGATTTGCAGTTGTTCCTTTTCAGTACATTTTACAATACATACCATAATATGACTATGATTGAATAATAGAGAATGACTGATGTACAGCATATGTTGGTTAAAATTATAATCCTGGTTTATTCACTGAAAATATTAGAAATGGCATGTTTTGAAGTTTAATGTTGTTACTTTTTCTGTGCTTATTTTACCAGCCAATACCAAGACATTTTAAAGTACAGTGGGGATCGAAAGTTTGGGCATAACGAAGCCAAGGAAAGATGGAAAAATCTCCAAAAGGCATAAAATTACAGATTAGACATTCTTATAATATGTCAAAAAAAGTTAGATTTTATTAACATCATTTACACTTTCAAAATTACAGAAAACAAAAAAATGGCGTCTGCAAAAGGTTGGGGACCCTGCAGAATTTATAGCATGCACTGCCCCCTTTGCAAAGCTGAGACCTGCCAGTGTCATGGATTGTTCTCAATCATCGTCTGGGAAGACCAGGTGATGTCAATCTCAAAGGTTTTAAATGCCCAGACTTATCTGACCTTGCCCCAACAATCAGCACCATGGGGTCTTCTAAGCAGTTGTCTAGAAAACTGAAACTGAAAATAGTTGACGCTCACAAAGCTGGAGAAGTCTATAAGAAGATAGCAAAGCGTTTTCAGATGTCAATATCCTCTGTTCGGAATGTAATTAAGAAATGGCAGTCATCAGGAACAGTGGAAGTTAAAGCAAGATCTGGAAGACCAAGGAAAATATCAGACAGAACAACTCGCAGGATTGTGAGAAAGGCAATTCAAAACTCACGTTTGACTGCACGATCCCTCCAGAAAGATCTGGCAGACACTGGAGTTGTGGTACACTATTCCACTATAAAGAGATACTTGTACAAATATGGTCTTCATGGAAGAGTCATCAGAAGAATACCTCTTCTACGTCCTCACCACAAAAATCAGCGTTTGAACTTTGCAAATGAACATATAGACAAGCCTGTTGCATTTTGGAAACAAGTTCTGTGGACCGATGAGGTTAAAATATAACTTTTTGGCCGGAATGAGCAAAGGTACGTTTGGAGAAGAAAGGGAACAGAATTGAATGAAAATCTGTTACCTCTGTCCAACTGTTAAGCATGGGGGTGGATCAATCATGCTTTGGGGTTGTATTGCAGCCAGTGGCACAGGGAACATTTCACGAATAGAAGGAAAAATGGATTTTAATAAAATTTCAGCAAATTTTGGATGATAACTTGATGCCATCTGTGAAAAAGCTGAAGTTAAAGAGAGGATGGCTTCTACAAATGGATAATGATCCTAAACACACCTCAAAATCCAGGGGGGATTACATCAAGAGGCGTAAACTGAAGGTTTTGCCATGGCCATCACAATCTCCTGACCCTAACATAATTGAAAATCTATGGATAGACCTTAAAAGAGCAGTGCGTGACAGACAGCCCAGAAATCTCAAAGAACGGGAAGACTTTTGTTAGGAAAAATGGGCAAAGATACCTCAAACAAGAATTGAAAGACTCCTGGCTGGCTACAAAAAGCGTTTACAAGCTGTGATACTTGCCAAAGGGGGCAGTACAAGATATTAACTCTGCAGGGTGCCCAAACTTTTGAAGACGCCATTTTTTTGTTTTCTGTAATTTTGAAAGTGTAAATGATGGAAATAAAATCTAACTTTTTTTGACATATTATAAGAATGTCTAATCTGTAATTTGATGCCTTTTGATGATTTTTCCATCTTTCCTTGGCTTCGTTATGTACATTAATACAAATTTTTACCTGGGGTGCCCAAACTTTTGATCCCCACTGCACATGAGTGAAACAATGGCATTGACTAGGAAAATAAAAAAAATATGCTGAAATGCACTTTTTTTTTATTTAAAATGTATACATAACTCAAATTACTGTTTTCAATGAACTTTAAACCTGCTAAATCTGTTAGAATCTGTTATAAGGCCATCTTCAGCTGTTTGTATTATACCTTATATGTTATGGTGGGATACTCACCAAGGCTGCCTCTCCAACAAGTCACCGAGATGCTGCCTCACTTTCTGGGGAAAATCTCCATACACATTTTTTAAATGCTCTGTAGGCATTTTCGACACATAACTCCAAACAGAATTGCTTTTGGACATATCTGCAAATATACGTGCTGGAAAAAATAAAATAACATTAAGTCAAGTACAAAGTCATAATTTAAGTTTTATAGCTGTAATAGGCAGGGCATTAGACAAAGGGAAATTTCATAACACAATTATACATGCTGTATTTATCACTGAATAGTAAAGACAAAATTGTAATTGTTTTAAAAAGACTTGACAAAGGGTCTAACTTTTCCCCTACTCAATCGAAAATTAAATGTTACCTTTACATACACATTACACTAGATTGCAGGGCAGTTAGTGCATACTATTGCACCCTACATAATTTTACAGCATAAAGTATAACAACTCCTAAAGTGGTAATAAAGTCTAGGTATTTAATATCCTAATGCATTACCTGCATTAAAGTAAAAAACACCCCACTATTATTCCCCCTCCGCTCCTAAACTCTGACCTGAGTCCTCTATCAGTCCAGCGCTGTGCCCGGTTGCAGGTCTTCTCCTCCCTCTTCCAGCTTTTACAGGCTACACTAAGAGCAGTGGTAGCCATTGCTGTCAGTCAAATTCTTTGGTGAGTGAGAGGACAGAGTCACGCTGTGCCTGTCCATGGACGCACACGGCCTGGCTCGGGTGCCTGCCCACACAGATGCCCCTATAGCACATGGCTTGCTTTGGGTGCCTTAGTAAAAAGAAGAAGGGGAGAGCGCTGCTGGGGATCTGCAAAAGAAGAGCTGAGGGACTGGCTCTGTGCAAAATCACTGCACAGATCAGGTAAGTATAACCTCCTTTTTTATTATTAAAAAGGCCTTTAGAGTCACTTTAAACAATATAACTAAACCTAACATAGGACCATATAACTTCTTCCATTCAGAGCCGTCATTAGAAATCATGGGGTCCTGTACAGCTTACCTGTGTTACTCCACTGAAGAGAAAAATACTACCAGGTGTGTCACAGGCTGGGGTAGTGTAAAGCAGGTCCAATATGAATGTTTTTAGTACCATTTCGTATAACTACAATTATTATTTTTTTTTAAATCAACAAAATGCTGTATGACAAGGACACGCTGTTTATGATAGTAATATGTAGCTCCTCCTCTTTTTACACATGTGCATGTTGTTGACAATGTCAAACATTTTGTAAATAATTGCAAACCAAGTAGATCATATGGAAGTTTTTGGCTTGTGTTGTATACATACAGTATGTGTCATTGTTATCTAAAAAAAAACAATAAGTACCTCCAAAGGGCCATGTTTTAGGAATTTCCCTTAGATACATTACTGTTATAAATACCAAGCCATTGACATTGATTTGAAGCACATGTGCAAGGTGAAGAATATCCTGGAAACATGACCTGTTGGGGATACTTGAGGACAGAGACAATGTGAAATGGCTGCCTGTGCGAGAAGGGGAGGAGGCAACATCTCCCACTACTTTGGCCCACCCAAGAAGGAGCCACTGATCCCTGGGAGTGTCTGCTGGCTTTCAACCCCAGGGGTCTCCCCACGGGCTTTGATGGGAAATATGTGAGAAGACTAAAAAGGTACTGTACCTGCTAAGAGGAGAGAACTTGGGGCAACTCCTGCCAGGTTGCTGCCATCTATTCTGGCCCAGGTCTAGACAAGAGGACTGTCTATACTCCACTATCAGTGGCCACGTTCCCATGATATGCTATCTTATAAGGAACATCTGAGATGCTAATTACCCATATGTGCTAAAAATCTACCTATTGTCTAGAATTCCTCCTGAAAAATAGCACGGCACTCCCTGTGTCTAGGCCTTATAGTTGTATATTTGCAGTGTGAGAGGCACTGTGCCTCTAACTGCTAGTGTCACAAGATTTGGAGATGTCACTTAATAGCCAATCACTGCTCGCCTTGCTGGAGAGAAAGCTGCAGTGGAAGGCTCTCTCTGCTTCTGGTCCATCAGTTCTATGGATCTATATTTTCTGCACTTCTCCCACTGCATCTTGATCACTGCATCTCGATCATTACTCCCACCAGTCATCATCAGGGAACTTGAGGAAGCAAAGTCCTTCTCCTCCACCAAGACGGCTGTTTCTATACAGGAAAACAGTACAGAACATGGAGTGGTAAATCAGTAATAGGGAAAAACAGCTGAAGGCAATAATGGTGATTTTCCCTTTCTTTGCCTTTTTTCCTGATTTTATCAACAGTTTTTGTGTATTAAAGTGGGACTAAAGTGATATTAAAGTCTTGTTTTTTTTTATTTAAAAATAACAAAAATGTTATACTTGCCTGTACTGTGCAGTGGTTTTGCACAGAGCAGCCCAGATCCTCTTCTCGTGTCCCTCGCTGGCGCTCCTGGCCCCTCCTGGCTCTCGTGCAACATTGCTGGATCGAGATGGGGCTCAGGTAAGTAAGTATTAGGGGGGCTGAGGGGGCTGCTGCACACTGAAGGTTTTTTTTATCTTAATGCATAGAATGTGCCAAATATAGATATACAAATAATATATATGTGCAGAAAGAAATACAAATATAGCCTCTCATTAAAACCATATATAGAAAGCTCAATGCCGTTCTGCTGGTCCCGTAAGGGAGGGGCACAGGGAGTCCCCAAAAGTCCCCACTTTTCTACCGCTGGGGCTGAAGTGAGGCAAACAAGACAGATGACTAATGCCTCACAAATATTGTAGATGAAGGCAATCCATTTGAACATGGAAGATAGTGTTAAAGGGGGAAGCCATATAAGGTGTAAGGCCTCGTACACACGACCGAGAAACTCGTAGGGTGAGACACATCGTTTTCCTCAACGAGTTCCTTGTTAGGCTTGTCGAGGAACTCGACAAGCTTGCTTTGCGTACACACTGTCAAGACAAAATATCCTCATTCTCAACGCGGTGACGTACAACACATACAATGGCAGGGGAAGTTCGATAACACTGGCACAACCCTGGGGGCTGCTTTTGCTAATCTCATGTTACTGCGTGTTAAGTAAAAGTTTGGTCGGAGACGATTTGCACTTTTCAGTCTGTTACAGCGTGAAAAATGTGTTATCTCCATTACAAATGCTACTTTTACTCCGGTCTCATACTTTATTCTGAGCATGCGAGGATTTCTTAGCATACACACGCTCGAGTTTCTCGTCGAAAACCAGCCCGATGAGGAACACAACGAGGAAATTGAGACTCCCGTCGAGGAAAAAGAGAACTTGTTCTCTTTTTTTCTCATCGAGTTCCTCGACAGTTTCCTTGATGAAAAGCATGAACAAGACCGTTTTCCTCTGCAAAAAAGCTCTGCCACCATGTTTCTTTATGGACTCTGTCGAGTTTCTCCGTCGTGTGTACGAGGCCTTAGATGTAAAAAATCTTGTGCAGCCAGCCAACTATGGAAATGTCTGCTCCAAACAAATTGTGTGTATACCAGTGTAAGGACAGAGGAGATCCATTTCATTGTTGTCCTGGTGACACAACAAGTAGTAAAATCACTCTAAAGTGATTAACAGTTCCCCTTACCGTTCTGGTGACAACTGTAACATTTTGGATTTCTTATCACTTCTGTCCTGGGAACTGTGGGTAAATACTGTAAATGTCCCCAGTGTAGGCACAGACAGCAATACAAAACCCAACAGAGGTTCTAAACAGCGTGGATTTGATTTAAATCACGATTTAAATATATCTGGCTTCAGCCCACCGACATACGTCTTAGTACGTCGTCGTATCTTGGGTGCATATTTACGCTGGCCGCTAGGGGCGCTTCCATTGATTTACACGTTGAATATGCAAATTACCTAAATACGCCAATTCACAAACTTAGTTCCGTCCGGCGCATCTATTTACGCCGTTTACGTAAGGCGTCGGTCCGGCGTAACTTTACCCCTCATAAAGCAGGGGTAAGTCATGTTAAGGTATGGATGTCGGAAACGTACGAACAGCGTCGTATTTTACGTCGTTTGCGTAAGTTGTACCTAAATGGGGCTGGGCGTAGGTTACGTTCACGTCGACTAAGCATTGAGCCGACGTATCTTGGGGAGTATTTGCAACGTGACTCTAAGCATGCGCGCGCCGCTCGATCGTCAACTCATTTGCATGGGGTCACGGCTCATTTCAATACAACACGCCCACTGCCTGGTTCATTTGAATTAGGCGGGCTTACGCTGGCCCATATACGCTACGCCACCATAACTTCGGGCGCAAGTTCTTTCTGAATACGGGACTCGCCTCTCAAAGTTACGGCGGCGTAGCGTATATGAGATACGCTACGCCCGCATATAGTTACGCAATTGTATCTGAATCCGGGCCATGAGTAAAAAGCCTTGATTTAAATCAACTTGATTTAAATCATAATTTTTAAAGAGCCCAAAAAGGACAGAGACAAGCCTCAAACCTTCTTGCACAGAGTCACTTGGAGTGATGAGACCAAAATGTATCTTTTTGGCTACAACAATAAACACTACATTTGGAGAGGAGTCAACTAGGCCTATGATGAAAGGTACACCATTCCTACTGTGAAACATGGAGGTGGATCACTGATGTTTTGGGGATGTGTGAGCTACAAAGGCACAGGAAATTTAGTCAGAATTGATGGCAAGATGAATGCAGTATGTTATCAACAAATACTGGAGGAACATTTGCATTCATCAGCCAGGAAGCTGCGCATGGGATGTACTTGGACATTTTAACACGACAATGATCCAAAACACCAGGCCAGGTTGAACTGTCATTGGCTACAGCAGAATAAAGTGAAGGTTCTGGAGTGGCCATCGCAGTCTCCTGAACTCAATATCATTAAGCAACTCTGGGGAGATCTCAAACGTGCAGTTCATGCAAGACAGCCCAAGAATTTACAGGAACTGGAGGCTTTTTGCCAAGAGGAATGGTCAGCTTTATCATCTGAAAAGATAAAGAGCCTCGTCCACAAATACCACAAAAGACTATCATTGATGTAAAAGGGGGCAATACACGGTATTAAGAACCGGGGTATGTAAACTTTTGATCAGGGTAATTTGGGTAGTTTCTGGTGCCATTGTGATTTAAAAAGAGTAAACACAGTTGAATGATAATAAATGGCTTCAGCCGAACACTAACCGGGAGTGAAAGAGAAGTTTTTGTTATCATTCATATTCTCTGAAAATGGCCAAGAAGTCATAAATTCTGCCAGGGTATGTAAACTTATGAGCACAACTGTACATCTACAGTATGTAGTGCTTTGCTTATCCAGTACTTCTCTTTCTGTAGTTCCATTTAGATTTTGATCTCAATAATGTTGCATTCGGGGAAATATTCTCATCCTAGTGGGTCATTTATCACATTCATCCTGGCCTACATTTAAATAGTTCTACTAGCTCTGTAAGCAATTAATAATTGTTACAAGAACTGATGTAGTTTGTTTGATGCTAAAAACAACCCAATAATTGCTATTTGTAATTGAAATAAGGGCCTTTGCATAAACAATTACATTATCCTAGCATCAAGCAATGCCAGATATTCTCTAACAACTTCTGTTTGTTTATCAAAACATAAAAAAAGGCGATGTTTTCCAGAGCAAATAACCCTGGAAAACATGCAAGCCGCCCATATACAACATTATTAATAGCACATTAAATGTTAAAGCGGTAGTTCACCCTCACTGACATGATTTTTCCATCGAGACAGGCATTGTAGCGCGAGCTACAGTATGCCTGTCCCGATTTTTTTACCCCCGTACTCACTGTGTTCTCGTACATTAAAGATTTCCGCTCCCGTGGGGAATGGGCGTGCCTATGGAGAGGGAGGATGATTGACGGCCGGCCCTGGCACGTCACTCTCCCCGAAGACAGCCGGAGTAGGTCTCGGCTCTTCACGGCAGGCTATGCGCAGGCGCCGTGAAGAGCCGAGACCTACTCCGGCTGTCTTCGGGGAGAGTGACGTGTCAGGGCCGGCCGTCAATCATCCTCCCTCTCCATAGGCACTGGGGTGGCACGACTTCGGGGGCGACTCGGCAAGGCATCCTGAAGACAACTTCAGAGGCGACTTGCAAAATGACTTTTGTATAGAAGTCAACGCAAGACGCCCCGAGTCGCCCCTGAAGTCGTACAAGAACCTTTTTCTAAGTCGGAGCGACTTGTGTCGCTCCTATAAGAACGGTTCTATTGAATAGAATGGGACGCGACTTGTCAGGCGGCTGAGTCGCCTGACGAGTCGCCCCAGTGTGAAACGGCTCTTCCTGTGTGTGTTTGCATTTGGATTTGATGCACTGTATGTATAGTAGACCAGACAAGAATTGCCAAGCCATATGGGGGGTGGGGGATATCAAGGGAGTAGCAGAGTTAATGTGCGCAGCACATAAATAATTCAACTTATTCTCCCAAATGTTGGCAATGAGATTCTATTTACATTTGAACAAAGCCAAAAAAGTACAATATGTAGCATCTCATCAAAATTAAATGTGCTAGGAAGTTTTAGATAAAACCAAAAATATTACACAGCGCATAAGGTTAGAATCTTATCTTGAGAAGACACAGAAACACAGAGGAAAGTCATGTGTGCCAGAGGCTCGGTAAATACTGCCAATGGATACTAGACATTTGCATTAGTTTTCGTTCGAATGCATTTTCAGCCGAATTTCAGGTATTTTCGTTATAGTTTTAATAAACGAAAACGAACACGCAGAATCCGAAATCTGAAAATTCTGCCATTAAAATGCTTTATTTTTGTTTTCGCTGCTACAACAGTTCGATATAGATAGGAGATTCGACATGACGCTGACAATAGCGATCTGTGTCTATCGAACCTGTGGTCGAATGTGCCTAACCTTAACTCTATTAGTCCAAGATTATTCTACATAGAGAGGAAAGATTCGACATTATAGAGAGAAAAGATTTAACATTATAGAGACAGTGTTGGGGTAGACCATTCGACATGAACGACGAAGATTCGACCAAGCAGAGAAAAACATACAAATGTTGAATCTGTCATTGAAGGCTTATGGTGTCTGTCGAAAGTTCTAAGAAACTTCGACAAGCAGCTAAACTCTACGATGCCGAAATCATACATTTTCGGTCAAATGCTCTGCCCATAGGCTATAGAAGAATTTGAATGTTAGTTAACTAGTAATAATAATTCATAAATATAATTATTACTAGTGTCATACAACATTAGAATTCTTCTATAGCTTGTAGGCAGAACATTTGACCGGAAATGTATGATTGCGGCATCTTACAGTTTAGCTGCTCCGTCGAATCTTCTTAGAACATTCGACAGACACCATAAAGCCTCGTACACATGACCGAGGAACTCGACGGGCGAAACACATCGTTTTCCTCGTCGAGTTCTTTGTTAGGCTTGTCAAGGAACTTGACAAGCTTGCTTTGCATACACACTGTCAAGACAAAATCTCCTCGTTCTCAAACGCGGTGACATACAACACATACAACGGCAGGGGAAGTTCAATTCCACTGGCTAAACTCTTGGGGCTGGTTTTGCTAATCTCGCGTGTTAAGTAAAAGTTTGTTAAGAGACGATTTGCACTTTTCAGTCTGTTACAGCTTGAAAAATGTGTTATCTCCATTACAAATGCTACTTTTACTCCCGTCTCATACTTTATTCTGAGCAAGCGCGGGTTTCTTAGCATACACACGCTTGAGTTTCTCGTCGGAAACCAGCCCGACCAGGAACTCGACGAGCCAATTTGAGACTCCCGTCGAGGAAATAGAGAACTTGCTCTCTTTTTGGCTCGTCGAGTTTCTCGACAGTTTCCTCGATGAAAATGTACACACGACCGGTTTCCTCGGCAAAAAAATATCTCCCAGCAAGTTTCTTGATGGATTCTGCCGAGGAAACCGGTCGTGTGTACGAGGCCTGAGCCTTTAATTGACAGATTCGACCTTAATTAATTCAGATTTTCGGACGAATGCATTTTATAGCGAAATTAAATTAATAAAAACTAATTTCGAGAGTAACTAAATATATCTATTTTTCGGACTAAAAAAAAATTCTGAAACAAAATATTTCAGTGTGCACATGTCTAATGGATACTAGAAGGGGAATTTTTAGTTCTTGCTATTAGCTATAATTGGTTCCCCCGCTATTATGTTAACTCCCAAATGGTAGGGAGGGTCTACCCAATCTTATTCATTCTACATAGGTAAGACCAAACCCTCCGTCTGGAGAAGAATTTATGACAATGTACACTTGATTGAAAATGGAAAGATAACATCACATATCAGTAGACATGTGAGGCTGGACCATAAATATAATCTAAATGAGATACAATTTTACACATTAGAACATGTACCTTTATTGAGTAGAGGGTGGATGTAGATAAACATCTCTAGTTTCAAAATCTAGGTCTACATACATTTTAGAACAGCCTAATAATTTTGGGCCAGATCCACAACGAGCGTGCTTAACTTAAATCTTCCTATTTAATTTTTCCCCCCCCGCAAAATCTCTACCTAAGTGCCCGATCCACAAAGCACTTACCTAGAAATTTTCAGCGGTGTAACTTAAATTCGTCCGGCGCAAGGCGGGCCCAATCTAATGGGGCGAGTCCCATTTAAATTAGGCGCGCTCCCGCGCCGGACGTACTGCGCATGCTCCCGACGCAATTTTCCCGAAGTGCATTGCGCAAAATTACGTTACGCCGAGTTTTGTGAATCGCGCCGGGTAAAAAAAGTTGCGTCGGGAAAAAAAATAGATGCGGCGGGAAAAAAAAAAAATAAAAAAATTTGACAGCGTCGCGGGAAAGAAGGGTCTACTTTTACATGGTGTACTAACTTTACACTTTGTAAAAGTAGCCCTAATTTTGCGTTTTCAAACTAACAACTTACGGAGACTTCACAAAGGGAAACCGCTTCGTGGATCTCCGTAAGTGCTAATTTGCATACCCGACGCGGCATTTCGACGAGAAATGCCCCCAGCGGCGGCTGAGGTACTGCATCCTAAGATCCGACAGTGTAAAACTATTACACCTGTCGGATCTTAGGAATATCTATGCGTAACTGATTCTGTGAATCAGTCGCATAGATAGAAACAGGGATACGACGGCGTATCAGTAGATACGCCAGCGTATCCCTTTTGTGGATCTGGCCCTTTGAATCAGCGTTCAACAAACCATAGCACACAATTTTTTTTTTAATGTACCATGACACACCAGATGGTTCTGAGGATTCTACATCAAAATGCTTTGCAATATATAGTAACCAGTCAGACACAACCTTGTATTTTTATGACTTTTGTAAAGCAAATTTTGACTGATTGCTATGGCTTACTGCACTTAGCACTTTTTTATTTTTATTTTTAATAAAACATGAATGCTTTATATATATTGTTTCCAATTCTTTATTAAGATAAGGCATACGGTAATATATAAACCTCAACATTGGTGTACATACAGTCGATCACCTCCACGAACAAGACCACATGCTCAAACATCACAATGTCGTCAATGATAAACACAAATGATTGAAGACCAGATAGTGAACTTCAGGGTCTAGGAAGTGTCTGCATCCCACACAGTAATTTGACATTTTGCACTGTTTTAATCAAAGTGTAGAAAGTAATTATGACTCAGTGGGCCAAACAGCAAAGCAGAGTAAAAGAAAAAGTAAAGAAAGAGGGGGGAAGAAAGGGGAGGGGGGAACCAGCAGCCAATCCCTCCATCAATGGAATGCTTTATATTACACTACCATCGCATTACAACCCAAGGGATGATAAACAAAAATGCCCCTATGCACAGCTTGTGATAACAATAATATAAATATGTACGGTATATATAGTTATGTGCTGCTGCCAGAATCAAAAAAGTTTTCCACACACAAAATTGTTAATGATTCACCCAAGATGATTCAGTGCTGCACCTTATTCTCAATCCATAAAAAAAGAAAAATGTGATGTATAGCTATTAGATTGTAAGCTCTTCTGAGCAGGGCCCTCTTAATCCTCTTGTATTTTATTGTATTGTAACTCTATTGTCTCCCTTTTATATTGTAAAGTGCTGCGTAAACTGTTGGCGCTATATAAATCCTGTATAATAATAATGTATAGCAAGAATAACAAATAAAGTCCAAACAATAGTGAATAAAAAGGTCCATTGCTTATTAATGTAAACTTCACAATCTTCTGTAAAAAGTAACCTTGTGCTGCACACAATACCACCAGCTCATCTTAAATTTTGACCTATAGATATTAGGTCAAATGCACCTGTCCCTTTAAGGGAAAACCTTGCTGCAGTTGGAATCCTCTCCCAATTCAATCGAACTATGTATGCAGCTGACAAAATTTCAGAGGTAGTGCTTAAAGTGGAGGTTCACCCTATAAAAAATTTCTAACACTACATCCAGCCCAGTTCTGCATATAAAATTACACTGACCTTTTTTTTTTTTTTGCCGTAGATAGCGTTTAGCCTGAGAATTCACCGCGGCTTCCGGGTAGGGAATCCCACGGGAGTGGGCGTTCCTATTGACATGCCAATTGATTGACATGCTAAACGACGGCGCACACATGGCATGTCAATAGGAACGCCCACTCCCGCGGGATTCTCTACCCGGAAGCCGCGGTGAATTCTAAGGCCCCATACACACGAGAGGATTTATCCGCAGATACGGTCCAGCGGACCGTATCCGCGGATAAATCCTCTCAAAGATTTCAGAGGATTTCTATGCGATGGCGTGTACACACCATCGCATTGAAATCCGCGCTGAAATCCTCTGCCGATGACGTGTCGCGCCGTCGCCGCTATTATGACGCGGCGACGGGCGCGACGCTGTCATATAAGGAATTCCACGCATGCGTCAAGTCATTACGACGCGTGCGGGGAATCCCTTTAGACGGATGGATCCGGTAAGTCTGTACAGACGAGCGGATCCATCCGTTGGAATGGATTCCAGCAGATGGATTTGTTGAGCATGTCAGCAAATATCCATCTGCTGGAAATCCATCCCAGGGGAGATTTATCTGCGGATAAATATCCCACGGAGTGTACACACCATAGGATCTATCCGCTGAAACCCGTTTGCACGGATTTATCTGCGGATAGATTCTATGGTGTGTATGGGGCCTTAGGCTAAACGCTATCTACGGCAAAAAAAGGTCAGTGTCATTTTATATGCAGAACTGGGCTGGATGTAGTGTTAGACATTTTTTATAGGGTGAACCTCCCCTTTAAGAATAAAACATATTAAACCATCATAGTGCTTTCTGTGTTAAAACCTCACATTTATTTAGAAGCAAAGATAAAAACACTCTCACAGATACTGGTGCACTACAAATAAACTGCATTTACTACTCCTTAGACCATCATGGGTGGCGATGTGGATAGAGGCTGCCGCTTGTGAATATGCACCATTCAACTTATGCATCTCCTCATCACTGTCCTCTTTAAAATTGGATTACGCTCGGTATAGCTCACAGAAATCTTGCGCTCCGAGAAAGATGTCTTACGTCACCGGCTCCGCCCCTTACACGTTATGCCACCTTGTGTGGCTTCGTCATCCTTCTGACTGTCTTAATATTCCCTAGGTAACGCCCACATGTGAGGTTGAGCTACCATGATTGAAAGAACCAAAATACAATGAATAAAAGGGGCAGGCCAGGAGCAGTCAGGCTGTGGAGGAAATGACAATCTCATATTGCATGGCCTTCCGTGTGGAATAGAGGTGGGCTCTATCTAAATTGTTGCAGCTTTTTATGCACACTGTGAGAAAATCATAATGTGCATTGAAATCAGAGTAAGCAATTTAAGTACAGAAGAGAACTGAAGGGAATGCTGGAGTTAATCATTACCATTATGTAGTAGGACTGTGTAAATTAAAGATTAATTCCTCGATTAATCGTTAATTATTTTGATCGATCAAAATTCTTTTGATCGGTACTAGTGGTGCAATAGATCGTAAATGATCCGTGATCCGAACGGGTCACCATATGCGGATCGGCACACCACGTGATCCGCAGAGCTCCGCTGCTGCCTCGGCCATAGGAAAGGCCGCGACTTTAGCCTAGCTTCCGGAGCAGCGGCCGTCTTCGTCCACCCGGTGGGGAGATGTCTGTGGATATTACAGTGGGGAGATGTCTGTGGATATTACAGTGGTGAGATGTCTGTGGATATTACAGTGGGGACTATTTATGGTGGTGATCCAAAAAATGTATGTGCGTTATAATTAATCGAAATTAGTCGATTAACCGATTAAAAAAAAAAAAAAAGATTAATCGAACACAATTTTTTTTATCAGTAACAGCCCTATTATGTAGGGATTGTATGAGGTTTGGAGTTACAGAAAGGGTAAATTAAAAGTTTGGAATTAGGATTACAGGTGGGGTTAAAGTGGAGTTCCACCCATAAATATAACATTACATCAGTAGTTTTAAAAAAATGTCATTAGTCCTTTAAGAAATGTTTTTTTTTTTTTTTAGATGCCTTCAAAGTGTTGTTGCTAGGCAGAATAGTTAATCTTCCCACTTCCTGCACCTAGGTGCTTAAGCTTCCTAACCTACACCGCACAGACTCCAGGGAATGTAGTGGGTGTAACTTTCCAGGAGTCTGTGCACTCCCCAGTCTCAAAGAATCATGTGACTTGGACAGTACAGGTGCTGAAACCTGATCTGAAACCTATTACACTGCTTGTGCAGCACTAAGCATGTGCGAGATCTGCAAGGCTGAAATCCAGGAAGTCATACAGTCTGGCTTCATGATGCCAACACTTAAGATGGCCCCAGTCAATTTCTATTTTATAAAGTGTCTAAATGCTGTAACAACCTAACAAAACGGACCTTAGTTTACAGACTAACTTTACTAGAATACATTAAGCTTGTGTATTACAGGGGTATTTATATTTAAAAAGTGAAATTGTTGCCGTAACTCCGCTTTAATGTAAGGTAGACCTTCAGGAAGGGCTTCATCCAGTGGTGAAAACTAGTATGTAGCTTTTTTTTAACTCTTGTTCTTGCCTTGTTTTAGTTTCAACAAAAAATGTAATGTTTTGCTGTTACATAGGGGGTTATTTACGAAAGGCAAATCCACTTTGCACTACAAGTGAAAACTACAAGTGCAAAGTGCACTGAAAGTGCACTTGGAAGTGCAGTCGCTGTAGATCCCTGGGTGGACATGCAAGGGAAAAAAAACAGCATTTTAGCCTGCACATGATTGGAATATAAAATCAGCAGAGCTTCCCCTCATTTCAGATCTACCCCTCAGATTTACAGGAACTGCACTTCCGAGAGCACTTTCAGTGCAATTTCAAGTGCACTTTGTACCTGTAGTTTGCACTTGTAGTGCAAATTGGATTTGCCTTTCGTAAATAACCCCCATTGTGCTGACAATAAAAGAGTTGACTGGCAGTCTCTTTTGCCAGTCAACTCTTGACTGCTAATGTGGAGCACAGACTGCATTCTGTCCCATTTGTTTGAGAAGAAATTATAAGAAAAAATAAGAATGGCATGTGGCAATACAGGCATCTATAATGCATAAATTGACTTCTATACCAGTCCCATTAAAGGGATTGTAAACCTTCCAGTTTTTTCACCTTAATGCATCCTATGCATTAAGGTGAAAAAATATCCGATAATTGCAGGCCCCCCCCCCCCCGGTTAACTTACCTGAGCCCTAGAAAGTCCTGCGTCAAGAACGTGCTGAATCTCGGCCCAGGCTTCTCGGCTCTTCATTGGATAGATTGATAGCAGTGCAGCTATTGGCTCCCGCTGCTGTCAATCAAATCCAATGACACAGGAGCGGGGCCTAGTCTGGCATTCATGTCTATGGACGCAAATGCTGGACTTGTGAGCGTGCCCGCAAGGTAACCCCCTTGGGAAAGTGCTTCCCAGATGGGGTTATCTGATGCAGGGAGAAGCCGAGACAGCCGCCGAGGGACCCCAGAAGACAAGGATCGTGTCACTCTGTGAAAAACGAGCTGAACAGTGGAGGTAAGTATGACATGTTTGTTATTTTTATTTTTTATTTCGAACCTTTACAATCACTTACAGAGCCGGTTCACACTGGGGCAACCCGGGATCCGACTTCAAGACGCCCCAAGTTGCCCCAAGTCGCACGGTCGAGGAAATGAATGGAAGTAAATGGGAGCCGTCTTAATGTACACTACTGAAGTCGCTCCGACTTCAGAAAAGGTTCCTGTACTACTTCAAAACGACTTCTATGCGACCTGTACCCATTGATTTCAATGGAGGTCGCCTCCAAGTCGAATACCCGTTCACAGTGAGGCAACTTTACAGGAAGTCGCCCCAGTGTGAACCTGTTCTAAGGCAAGCTCCTACCTCCCACAGGGGAAATGCATGCCAAATTTTAAATAAAAATCCGGCATGGGTTCCCCCTCTGGGAGCATACCAGGCCCTTAGGTCTGGTATAGATTTAAAGGGGAACCCCCTACTCCAAAAAAAGGACGCAGCACCAGACAGTCAGGAACGGGGGTGGGGACGGGCGAGCACCCCCCCTCTCCTGAGCCGTACCAGGCGGCATGCCCTCAACATGGAGGCGTATATATATTGCCGCGCACAACACACACCCGGCATTACAGCGGGAGGGAGCGTCGAGTCAAAATCGAAGAGAAGAAGGCGACGCAGAAGACCAGGCCCCCGCTGGTGAAAGACCTGAAAGAAGACATCGGTGGTGCCCGGCAGAAGAGAAAAAGAACCAGAGAGCGGGAGAAGAGAGCGGAGAAGTTAGAAGACCCCCCGAAGTCGGAAGAAGACCCCCCAAAGTCGGAAGAAGGGAGAAGACCGGGCCGCCGCTGGTAAAAGAGCTGAAAGAAGACAGCGGTGGTGAAGTCGAGAAGGGAGAAGTCGGAAAAAGACCCCCGGAGCCAGAAGAAGACCCCCGGAGCTGCCTAATAAACTACTTTAAAAACCTGTGTAGTGTTTTTTTATTGACATTTTTCTACCACCAGGTGAATGGGTAGGGGTACGATGATTCCGATAAGCCCCCCGCCCGCAGACCCTGACAACAAATGGCCAGGGTTGTCGGGAAGAGGCCCTTGTCCCCATCAACACCCCCCCATGTTGAGGGCATGCCACCTGGTACGGCTCAGGAGGGGGGGCGCTCGCCTGTGTCCACCCCCTTTCCTGACCGGCCGGTCTGCGTGCTCGGATAAGGGTCTGTTAAGGATTTGGGGGTACCCCCACGCCGTTTTTTCGGCGTAGGGGGTTCCCCTTTAAATCCATACCAGACCTAAGGGCTTGGTATGCTCCTAGAGGGGAAACCCATGCCGTTTTTTAATTTAAAATTTGGCATTGAGTTCCCCTTCCTGGAGGCGACTTCAAGTTGTGTTGTGGGTCGCGTTGTGATTCATACTCAAGTCGTGTTCAAGTTGCCTCCCAAAGTTGTGCTGGAAGTCGTGTTGCCCCTGTGTGAACCGGCTCTAAGCAATCACTGTAGTATTGGTATTGTAGGTTGTAAGATGTTGTGCTGTTATTAGCTTGCAGGCATGTACAGGCTCGTATGACAATGGCTGCACTGTCCTAAACTGATGTAAATCCAGGGTCCAAATCACACCTCACATTATTTTCTTGAGCTAAGGAAGATTTTTTTGACTGGAGCTAAATGCTTTTTTGTCTGTTCTGCTTCCACAATTTAACCACTTCCATACCAGGCACTTACGCACCTTCCCGCCCAAGCCAATTTTCAGCTTTCAGCACTGTCGCACTCTGAATGGCAATTGCGCGGTCGTGCGACGTGGCTCCCAAACAAAATTGGCGTCCTTTTTTCCCCACAAATAGAGATTTCTTTTGGTGGTATTTGATCACCTCTGCGATTTTTTTTATGCGCAACAACTAAAAAAAGACTGAAAATTTTGAAAAAAAAATACGTTTTTATTTTTTTCTGTTAATTTTTTTGTAAATACGTTTTCTCTTTCAATTACGGGCACTGATATAGCGGCACTGATGGGCACCGATGAGATGGCACTGATGGACATCGATAAGGTAGTACTGACGGGCACAGATGAGGTGGCACTGATTGGCGGCGCTGGTATGCGGCACTGATGGGCACACATAGGCGGCACTGATGGGCACACATAGGCGGCACTGATGGGCACTCATGGGCGGCACTGATGGGCACTCATGGGCGGCACTGGGCACTCATAGGCGGCACAGATGGGCACTCATGGGCGGCACTTATGGGTGGCACTGGTGGATACTTATGGGTGGCACAGATGGGCACTGATAGGTGAGCACTGGGCATGGATGGGCACTGTTGGGTGGCACTGATGGACACTGTGGGGTGGCACTGATGGACACTGTGGGGTGGCACTGATGGACACTTGGGGTGGCACTGATGGACATTGTGGAGCAGCACTGATCCTCCCATGTTGCCAGTCAGTACCCATTTGTGGGCACTGATTGGCATCTTTTTTTTTTTTTTTTAATGCTTTTTTTTTTTTTTGCCCACCCTGGTGGTCCAGGGTGGGCTTTCCTGGTGGTCCAGTGTGGCGATCCGAGGGGGGGCTGCGCTGATAAACAATCAGCGCGAACCCCCCCTGTCAGGAGAGCCACCGATCGGCACTCCTTTACTCGCGTCTGTCAGACGCGAGTGAGGAAGAGCCATCAACGGCTCTTCCTGTTTACATCGTGATCAGCCGTGGTTGGACACGGCTGATCACGTGGTAAAGAGTCTCCGCCGGAGGCTCTTTACCGAGATCGGTGATGGGCATCGGTGACCCACGGGCGCGCGTGGCATGAAATCCTGCAGGACGTCCATGGACGTCCTGTCAGGATTTCAGAACCACTTCCCGGACGTAAATCGGCCATAGGCCGGGCGGGAAGTGGTTAAGCCCTGTAAATTTGAATCCTCTAACTGATCCAGTTGTGGTGAGATAGCTTAATTTATAGTCTCAGTAGCTTGGCAGACAGTGACTTGATCCAAATGATATCTGCAGATGGTAGAAAGCTTTAATCCACAAAACGTATGCAGATCATAACAGATGAGCATCAGATCGGTCCGAAAAATCATAGGAGGCTAAAGCATGAAGAAGAAGAGTTGGACTAACTATAGACAGCATCCCCAAATGAGGTATGGACAAAAATATTAAGGCCCCGTTCTGCTTGAAGCATGTAGCTCTAAAATGAGCAACAAGCCAAATCCCATTCATTTTAATGGCCCCTGTTCACATCTGAGTGTTCCGTCGCCTGAAGCAAAATGCCTGTCTATCAAAAAAGTACATGAGCTTCTTTTTGTCAGATTGGAGGCAGATTGGGCCCCATAGACTTCAATGGGAACACCTCAAAATGTGCGACATGGCCATTTTAGGAGCGTTTTGTTGTACAATTTTCTGCTCAAACAGCAGCTCTCCACTCCCAATCTCCTCCGCCTCTCATTCCCCTAGTGCTTTCTATTGGCTAAACAAAATCACCTGAAGCTGTAAAATGCTTGCAATACGTTTCTAAAACGCTTGTAATACACTTCTTTAAAAAAAATACTCAAAACTTCTCAAATAAAAGTGTCTAAAAGTTGCTCTGCTCTGATGTGAATACAGCCTAATGGCAAACAGACAAAGCATGTGTAATAATAAGCAGTTCTCACAAATAAAAAGCTGGGAAGAAAAACAAACAGCAGTGCAGCAAGTACAAAACTGGCAGATGCAGAAAAAAAGATGTATGGGAATGTAACCCATATCTGCACTACAGCTGTGTAATGTAAGATGATGCAATTGTTTAATCAGAATTAAAACATGTAGTTTTAAAACATCTGATCTCATTCTGAGAAAATAAAAAAGGATCCTATTAAAGGAGAACCTAGTCTGTCTGTGGGGCTAACTTTACATTTGAACATATGCAAGCGTCTCCTTTAACCAGGGAAATAATGTAAGCAAGTTGTGGTCAACAGTAGGTGTGAACAGTGATGATTGATACTGATTTCCTTCCTCTTGAGATTTCTCTCACTTCTTTCTTTGGCACACACGCACATAATTTCAGTAATTTCAGTACTGCTTTGTACATATTTTACAAATAACCAGTAAAAGTAATAGTGGTTATAGAAAGCTGTGATTCGCAATATATATATGTATGTATGTATATATATATATATATATATATATATATATATATATATATATATATATATATATATATATATATATATGTATGTATATATATATATATATATATATATATATATATGTATATATATATATATATATATATATATATATATATTTTTTTTTACATACAATGAGCCATTAAAATTAGACATTGACAAATTAAATCACTATTATCTGATTTGACAGCAATTCACTGGGATATACAGATGCATACCAAAGCTGCCTCTAATTAAATATGCCCTCCATACTGTGCCACAGCAGATGTTCGTGTTTGATGTGGTACCAGGCCGGGATCCGGATTTACTCCCTTTGCCGGGTCCTTCAATGCCGTCCCCCTGGGACTTGTTGATAGTAGTCTCCGGTCGGGACCTCGGGTCGGAACATGGGGACTTACTGCCGGTGTTCTGCCGATGAGTGTCCCCCGGTGGATAATATCCCCCCTGTACTGCGCAGGCGCAGCGCTTGCGCAGTACGAACCAAATGCGGGCCAACGGAAATAGCCGAAGATAAATAGCTCAGAGTCAGCTGACGACGATATTGTGAAAGACACTTCAGCACGCTCCCGATGCTCGTGCTACACTGCAAGGGGGCGGGTGCATTACTGTTATATCGTCTAAGGGGCGGATAGCTACTGAAGAGGCTGAGTTACCAATTGATGGGCAGAGCTGATAACTTGGGGGTGGTATTATCAATATACTTGTGCAAAGCTGCCCAACAACATTGCAAAAGCCGACCTTTATGTGTTTAAACACACCCCACTAAGATTTATAGTATATTGCTAAAAGCACGGCCAAGTTATCAGATCTGCACATTAATAGAAAACTCGGCCTCTTCTGTAGCTCTCCGCCCCTTAGATCAGGGCTCAAAATTTCAAGTCCTGAGCTACTAGCCAGGCCTCAAGGTTTACTCGCTACCAGTTACTTCAACCAGCCCGCCCCGCCCCTAAACACGCCCTCATGAAATGATCTAAAAAAAATAACACTTAAATGTTTTACCGGTATGCAGAATTAAGTTATAAAAATAAATATTAACAACAACTGTGCCCAGTGCCCACCATGCAGCCTTGTGCCCACCATGTTGCTTTGTGCCCAGTGCCCACCATGCAGCCTTGTGCCCAGTGCCCACCATGCAGACTTGTGTCCAGTGCACACCATGCAGCCTTGTGTCCACCATGCAGCCTTGTGCCCAGTGCCCACCAGATGCAGCCTTGTGCCCAGTGCCCACCATGCAGCCTTGTGCCCACCATGCAGTCTTATGCCCAGTGCTCACCATACAGCCTTGTGTCCACCATGCAGCCTTGTTCCCAGTGCCCACCAAATGCAGCCTTGTGCTCACCAAATGCAGCCTTGTGCCCAGTGCCCACCATGCAGCCTTGTGCCCACCAAATGCAGCCTTGTGCCCTCCAAATGTAGCCTTGTGCCCAGTGCCCACCATGCAGCCTTGTGCCCACCAATGCAGCCTTGTGCCCAGTGTAAGGTGACCACCGCCCGTCACACAGCCTGTCAAGTCTTACTCTCCGTGCCCTAGCTACTACTGGGTGGGGAGCGGAGGAAGATCACTCCGCCAGGAAAGGCAAGGAGATAAGCAGGCAGGCGGCTGGCTGGGACTTCAGCCAAGGCAGAAGAACATGCACCTGAAACGGAAAAAATATTGCTCCGACCAGCACATGATCATCAGAAAGGGGCACAGATAATGGGGGGGGGGGACACTCCCCTAAGCTAGTAGGAGCGGGGGGGTGTAATTAATTTTTATTTCTGTTTTTGAAATTGCCCCAGCCCCTGTTCAAATCAAATCTGGGGACAAAACTGGGGACAGACTTGGTCTGGAGACTGTCCCCGGAAACCAGGGATGTCTGGTCACCCTAGCCCAGTGCCCACCATGATGCAGCCTTGTGCCCAGTGCTCACCAAATGCAGCCAAATTACTTTTGAAAAAAGTAATCTCTGCACTATGAAGTCCTCCCTTCCATCTTAATTTCTTATACATGGTCTGAGCACACGGATTACCGTTGACAAACCCGGAGCAGCAAGGGAGATCCCCGAATTTGGTTCCCAAGTGACCTGGAGAGGGAAACACCTGAGTAGCTGAGCGGGACCTTGTGACGGATATTCACACTGAATGCCTGACTACCCCTTGAGGGTGCATCTATCTGGTAAGCTGCCATCCCTTTCCTGTTTGGGATTGAAGCTGTTTGTTAGCTGATTCATCAGTAGCAGCAAGACTCCAGGGATGAGCCAAAGCTTTTAAGAATAGATGTTTTTCCTGACAGGATTTATTCACATTTGATTACACAACTTAGCTGGATTCCTGCATGGGACAATATTACTACATATGTTTTTTTTTACTTCATTTTTTTTCACTTGTATTTTCATAACAATGAACTTTTTAATATAATCAAAAAAAAAATGGTTTATAAGTAGTGCACTTCTTTCCCTTGTTTCTATATGTTGTTAGGACCCCAATATTAGGCTTCTTTGTATTGAGGTGCAGCACTTTTTTATTCAATAATTTTTGTGTCACAGTCATTTATCATTCAAGTATTCACTTTATCTAAGGGGTTAGCGCGGATTGTATCTGCCATTCATTACTTGTTTAAAATATAACCCAACTCACCGCTTCCCCGGTTCACTTTAGATTTTATTTCTACACAAAGGAAACAAAATGTATCCTTTGGCTATCATTCCAAAAATATGGATATCTTTGATTTAGATAAAAATAGAAAGCTTAATCCAGATGAAGTTTTTGATCAAAATAGCTCCGACTCAGAAGGAATACGTGGCATCTTTATGAGACTTAAAAATGTACTCATTTCTGAATTGCATGCTACTTGGGATATAATCTTTTTGGGGAGGTATATACAAGAAAAAATTATACCTCGAAGTCTTAGCTGGCATGTATATTCAGACAGAGGGGACACTGACATCTCAGAATGGTATTTATACTTTAACAATGTGGGTATAGCGTTCCTTGATTTCTTAGTAGCTCGTAAGAAATCTAAAGTAGCTAGATTGCAATCAGAAATTAATGAGATCAAGGAGAAATTAACCCTCATGAGCTCAGAGGGTTTGTACCAAGTATACTCCAAAGAGCTCAGATAAATTATGATTGAAGAGGAGTAAGAACAAAGAATCAAAAAGAAAAAAAAAAATTTGAGAGACGTGGAGGACTACAAAACCCAGAACGTCTTCAAATTGCAGGAAAACAACCGAAATAATAGCCAACACAATGAGGAATTCGATATGGAAGTTGGGGATGCCGCCAGTAACAGTCATGCACCCCCTTCCGTGGAAACTTCCAGGTCCCAAAGGGGTCCCCCTACTCCGAGGGTGGGATTTAAGGAACATGAGCCCAGTAGAACTGGTGGGAATAAAATACCTCACGGGGTTCGGAAAAAATCTAATGGGGATCTAGCCAAATACACCCCAGTTGGTCCATCCCCCTACCCTCCATCGCACCTTATTGGGGGGAACCAGGGTGGGTTTTCTAACCATGGAGGTACTAAGGGGACCAGATATCCCCAAGGACCAAATTATCAAAATCAAAATCAATACCCCCATTTACAAAATAGGCATCCATACGTGGACCACCATGGATATTATGGCAGTCACGGAGAGCGGGTGTATAGAGGTGAGGCCCCTCCACCCTCTAGAGCACCTTGGGGTTATGACCTACCAGTGGGCAACAGATTTGAGCCGCTGTATGGACATGGGGGTAGTGGGGATTGTATCCCTAATAGTCGCACACATGGAAATGTCTCATATGGCCCCCAAGCTGATGCACACGGGGGACCACCTGGACCTTTGCCTCTGAGAAACAAAACTGATAGTTTTTTAGGGAGAGGTCCCAACAAAAAAAGGAAGACAAAGAGAGGGGTCAGAGGAGGGCAACGATGCCACTCCAAAGAAAAGTCGCAATTAACATGCGATGGCGTTTTTAATTTAAGTGGAGAAACATTGACTGGCACTGAAACTTTAACGTTAAACCAAGGTTTGAAATATGCACCAAGGAGATCACTTGATAAATTTCAGATGTTTATAGATATACAAAAATTTTCCAGGAAGTTAAGCATCAAACGGCATTTCATGACAAATCCTATTTTAAGGAACAGTAGTACCATTGGCCATCAGGCAGGCACAGGTTTAAGAAATGCCTCGTTGTTTAATCCTTCGGCCAAACAAGCGGCGAGTATTACCGTATTCAAGGAACTGGTATTACAGAATTTATCTAAAATCCAGTTCAGGAAAGAGAGACCCAAAAATACAGAGGAGGGCATTAAATTACTATGCGAGAGGAAAAGCCTAATTATCAGACCGGCGGATAAAGGGGGGGGAATTGTCTTACTAAACAAGTCTGGTAACCTTAAGGAAATGACATCCTTGTTATCAGACCAAGGCACCTACACAGTGCTTGGGAGTGACCCTATGGGCAAATATAAAAAAGCCCTTCAGGCGATTGTCAAAGATGGACACAGAAAGAGAATCATAGATGATAAGGAACGGGATTTTTTGATCCCTTTGGCACCTAAAACGCCAATTATTTATTATATCCCGAAGGTACATAAGGACCCTGTGAATCCCCCGGGTCGCCCAATAGTAAGCGGCATAGATTCCCTTACCTCTAGAGTAGGAAAATATGTGGATCATTTTTTGCAAACGGTTGTAACCAAAACCCCAGCCTTTTTGAGGGACTCAATGCAAATTATTAAAGAAATAACCAGTTTGAAAATAGAGGAGGACGTCCTGCTGGTAACAGCGGATGTTTCCTCCCTATATACCATCATCCCCCATCATCTGGGGTATTTGGCAGCTGAATATTTTTTGAAAAAAGATTTTTCCTTAAGACCCCCCATACTGGAATTTGTGATGAGGCTCTTACGCTTCGCTATGGAACACAACTATTTCTACTATGGTGTCTTTTTACTTGCAATGCACCGGCGTAGCTATGGGGGCCAAATTTTCCCCTAGCCTTGCTGGGCTATTCATGGCCCTGTGGGAACATGAGTGTCTATTCTCTCTTGAGGATGCCCGCCTCTTATTTTGGCGTTGTTACATTGACAACGCCTTCTTTTTATGGAAGGGTGACACACTCTCCCTAATGGAATTCATGACCAATTTAAATAACAACAACTGGGGAATAAAATTTACATACAAGTCCAGTTTGGTGTCGGTTAATTTCCTTGACTTGGTGATCTATAAAGAACAGAATTCCCTTTTTACTAGGGCCCATTTTAAACATACAAACCGCAATGGCTACATCCCACGATATAGTGGCCACCACCCTAATTGACTGAAGGCTATACCAAGAGGGCAATTTCGGAGGATTAGGAGAAATTGTTCCAAAATTGAGGATTTTCAGTCTCAGGTCCAAATTCTCAAACAACGGTTTGAGGATAAGGGATATGCCACTGATATCCTGGAAGAAGGTATTAAGAAAGTTGCCTCTATGGACAGAGAGAATATGTTGGTCCCAAAGGTTGTGAACACTGAAGGGAATAAGGACATGTTTGAATGGGCCTTTCTCACCACCTTCTCTTCTCTTCATTGGTGGGTTAGAAAAGTGATGGCCAAGCACTGGCCGGTGCTAAAATGTGACAGGGTAATGGGACCTAAAATACCTGATAGCCCCAAGGTCCTCTTTAGAAGCAACACAAATCTCAAAGACCTTCTGGCCCCTTTGAATGAAACGCCGCGTTGGGTGGAGCCTAGCATTGCTGACGTCACCACGCTCACCAGCTGATCGGTCTGAACCGCAGCTGGTAGAAATTTACACATGCTGTTTTTTGTTTTGATTCAGAGGATTTACCATGTGCAGTGTGAATTTGTTTTAAGTGATTGTCAGTTTATCAATTAACTGAATAAATCTTTTGTAAAAGGTAATCTCTGCACTATGAAGTCCTCCCTTCCATCTTAATTTCTTATACATGGTCTGAGCACACGGATTACCGTTGACAAACCCGGAGCAGCAAGGGAGATCCCCGAATTTGGTTCCCAAGTGACCTGGAGAGGGAAACACCTGAGTAGCTGAGCGGAACCTTGTGACGGATATTCACACTGAATGCCTGACTACCCCTTGAGGGTGCATCTATCTGGTAAGCTGCCATCCTTTTCCTGTTTGGGATTGAAGCTGTTTGTTAGCTGATTCATCTGTAGCAGCAAGACTCCAGGGATGAGCCAAGGCTTTTAAGAATAGATGTTTTTCCTGACAGGATTTATTCACATTTGATTATACAACTTAGCTGGATTCCTGCATGGGACAATATTACTACATACGTTTTTTTTCACTTCATTTTTTTTCACTTCATTTGTATTTTCACAACAATTAACTTTTTAATATAATCAAAATGTTTTTTGGTTTATAAGTAGTGCACTTTTTTCCCTTGTTTCTATATGTTGTTAGGAGCCCAATATTAGGCTTCTTTGTATTGAGGTGCAGCACTTTTTTATTCAATAATTTTTGTGTCACAGTCATTTATCATTCAAGTATTCACTTTATCTAAAGGGTTAGCGCGAATTGTATCTGCCATTCATTACAGGGCTTAAGAGGCACACTTCTGGTTTACTGATAGTGATGTAAGAGGCAGTTTTCCTCCTATTGACACCAATATAAGGGACATTCTTCCTATAGGCTGCCGTACATGGCTCGAATTTAAACAGTGGGTGGTCCTGTTGGCACCACCTTGTAAAAATTGGGTGTAAAATTCTTGGCTGCACAGTGCCTGCATCCTACTGTTTGGGTATTCTGTGAAAATACAAAAGCCTGCAGGGAAGAAAGTACATCCACACTGTTTAGCATGGTACCTTTGAATAATAAAGGAAGACTGACTAAAGAATAGACTCTTGCTTTAATATAGATCTTTACATAGTGTAATCCCATCACATGAGAAGACTGCATTTATACAGTGATTAAATGCAAGAAGGACAATCAATTGGCGAACTAATGATCCTCAAGAATGGTGACAGATATGTGAAAACCCTCTGTATAACGAATAATAATCTAACCCAAGAAACTTTTAGTGTCATCCAGGTCCTTAAAGGGGTTGTAAAGATACAATTTGTTTTCCCTAAATAGCTTCCTTTACCTTAGTGCAGTCCTCCTTCACTTACCTCATCCTTCAATTTTGCTTTTAAATGTCCTTATTTCTTCTGAGAAAATCTCAATTCATGTTCTTCTGTCTGTAACTCCACACAGTAATGCAAGGCTTTCTCCCTGGTGTGGAGTGTCGTACTCGCCCCCTCCCTTGGACTACAGAGGGTCAGGACGCTCTCTACGTTGCAGATAGAGAAAGGAGCTGTGTGTTAGTGGGTGTCCTGACTCTCCTGTAGTCCAAGGGAGGGGGCGAGCACGACACTCCACACCAGGGAGAAAGCCTTGCATTACTGTGTGGAGTTACAGACAGAAGAACAGGAAGTGAGGATTTCTCAGAAGAAATAAAGACATTTAAAAGCAAAAAATGGAAGGATGAGGTAAGTGAAGGAGGACTGCACTAAGGTAAAGGAAGCTATTTAGGAGAAAAAAATTGTACCTTTACAACCCCTTTAAAAATAAGTCTGTAATTAATTGCATGTCACTCACATAAGGAAGCCCTTGGTTTTGCCTAAAGTGCAACTGAAGTGAAGTATCAAATTGGTTGGGAAAGAATGTTGTCTATAAAGTGGCAAAGGATGGAGCAGGCCATGTTTAGACAATTCAGATGATCTATGTTAAACCAGAAGGTATGTTGGGATGATAACTACATTTTCAATTGGAATTTATTAGGTAGGTGTCGAGAGCGTATGCACTCCTGCTCTGTCATAGTTGCTGGTTACAGCATCCTGGTTTTGGCTATGGCATTCTCATTGTACTTCTGTCCACCTGCAAGGTGATTGATTGTGGCCAGAGTCTGGGTGAAGACCAGACCTGATTTAGGCCAGCCAAACCTTCAGTCTCATGCTTGTGATAGAGTATGATTACATGTGTAATATCTGATCAAGCTCCCTGTCTGTCTGTCTGTCTGCCTTGCTCTGCTAGACGGATTTCCCAGTGTATGACCTCTGACTGAATAACGACTATTCTCTGAACTCTGTCCGTCTTTTACTGGGACGGCCATTGAACCACGCTGCCTGTCTGCCAGCCGCGAGTACCTGTTTGCTTTACTCAGTGTGTGCCTGCCCTGGCATGATAGCCAGGCACTATAGAACTATGTATAAGTCCTGGGGGCAACCAAGTACTGGTAGGCCTGCTTGCCTTATGGGAAAGGGGGCTGCTAAAGGTGAAGAACATAGTAGCCAGCTATAGTGTCTGACCACCAGAATTTGATGTAAGGCCCCTTTCACATGTGCGGACCGTATGTCCGCTTTTTCATCCATCCGTTTACGGATGAAAAGGGGACATACATTGGTCCCTATGTGAATGCGGGTGTCAGCGGATAAACATCCGCTGACACCCGTAATCATCCGCCTCCGCAAAGATCCGGTTTTGCGGACGGAAGAAAACCCTATTTTTTCTTCCGTCTGCGGATCGGATCGGATGAACACGGACACACGGTCCGTGTCCATCCGATCCCACCATAGGGGAGAGCGGAGAAAAGACAGGGCGGTCCCTGCACAGTGTGCGGGGACCGCCCTGTCAGCCACCGGCTCAGCGGGGATATACGGAGCGATCCCCGCTGAGCTTACAGACACACGGAGGCGGATCATTACTTATCCGCCCCGTGTGAAAGGGCCCTAAGCATGACAGTAGATATCAAAAGCCTCAAAATTATCAATATGAACCTTTAGCTCAGGCACTGACAAGAGTGCAATAAATATACTTTATGCACTCTGTTTGGTGATGTCACACGTAGACTGAATCATATCTGTGCTGCAGTTACCTATTTAGGCCAAAAAACACAGCAAGCATAAACCTGTCAACAGCATGCTCAGCCCAAAGGGAAGAATGTAGACATAAAACCCAGTTATTTGCACAGAGTGATGCAGAAACACTTCACCGGTGTCAAAGTTGGAAAATAAATGGAGTTATATACCATATGCTGTGTCACTTAAGTATGCTTTACTTTTAGTATGACCAAAGTGCATATTGGATATTTTGCAATCATGTACCTTATTTGTCTGGTTAGTTTACTCCTTGAGTCCGAACTTAGGGGAGATAAAATCAGTGTTGTGTACTGTACTGCAATATTTCAAACTCAAGAATTTTCACTGCCAGAAACCACTAGCTCAAGCATATCTGATTTATGAGACTGCTAGTACTGTTGTCAGAGCAGCACATATGCTGTATTTGTCCTCTCAATTTCACCTAAAGGCAGTGGCGTAGCATGGGTTGTCAGCACCCGGGGCAATTCAAGAAATTTGCGCCCCCGCCCTAACCTGCAGACTTAGACACTCCCAAAGTCCCTGACCAACCTGATTACTTTACTGACCATTACACACTACACTATACTGTCCACTACACTATACTGTCCACTATACTACACTATCCACTACACTATACTACACTACACTGAGAACTACACTGAGAACTACACTGACCACTTTACTGTCCACTACACTACACTGACCACTATACTATACTGTCCACTACACTGACCACCATACTACACTACACTGACCACCATACTACACTACACTGACCACCATACTATACTGACCACTACACTGATCACCGTACTACACTGATCACCAAACTACACTGATCACCAAACTAGACTGATCACCAAACTAGACTGATCACCAAACTACACTGATCGCCATACTACACTGACCACCATACTACACTGACCACCATACTACACTGACCACCATACTACACTGACCACTACACTGATCACCATACTACACTGACCACCATACTACACTGACCACTACACTGATCACCATACTACACTGACCACTGTACTATACTGTCCACTACACTGACCACCATACTACACTAATCACCATACTACACTACACTGACCACCATACTACACTGATCACCATACTACACTGTCCACTACACTGATCACCATACTACACTACACTGACCACCGTACTACACTGACCACTAGACTGATCACCATACTACACTACACTGACCACCGTACTACACTGTCCACTACACTGATCACCATACTACACTACACTACACTGACCACCCTACTACACTGTCCACTACAATGATCACCATACAACACTGACCACCGTACTATACTGACCACTAGACTGATCACCATACTACACTACACTGACCACCGTACTACACTGTCCACTACACTGATCACCATACTACACTACACTACACTGACCACCCTACTACACTGTCCACTACAATGATCACCATACAACACTGACCACCGTACTATACTGATCACCATACTACACTACTGACCACCGTACTATACTGTCCACTACACTGATCACCATACTACACTGACCACTGTACTATACTGTCCACTACACTGACCACCATACTACACTAATCACCATACTACACTACACTGACCACCATACTACACTGACCACCGTACTACACTGTCCACTACACTGATCACCATACTACACTACACTGACCACCGTACTACACTGACCACTAGACTGATCACCATACTACACTACACTGACCACCGTACTACACTGTCCACTACACTGATCACCATACTACACTACACTACACTGACCACCCTACTACACTGTCCACTACAATGATCACCATACAACACTGACCACCGTACTATACTGATCACCATACTACACTACTGACCACCGTACTATACTGTCCACTACACTGACCACCATACTACACTACACTGACCACCGTACTACGCTGTCCACTACACTGATCATCATACTACACTAAACTGACCACCGTACTACACTACACTGACCACCGTACCGTACCACACTACACTGACCACAATACTACACTACACTGACCACCATACTACACTACACTGACCACCGTACTACACTGTCCACTACACTGATCACCATACTACATTGACCACCGTACTACACTGTCCACTACACTGATCACCATACTACACTACACTGACCACCGTACTACACTGACCACTAGACTGACCACCGTACTACACTGACGGCCGTACTACACTGATCACCATACTACACTGACCACTGTACTACACTGTCCACTACACTGATCACCATACTACACGGATGACCACCGTACTATACTGTCCACTACACTGACCACCATACTACACTACACTCACCACCATACTACACTACACTCACCACCATACTACACTACACTGTCCTGGTGCCTACAGTATTCCCTTTCTCTCTCTCTCTTCCCCCCAAGGCCAGTAACACTAGGGAGTCTCACAGTCACTCACCTTCTTGTCCAGTCCTGGCCTACATCGGTCTGGCGGATTGAAGGAGGCGGCGGTGGCGGAGGCGTTCACATTGTTGGTTGTTTCCCAGCGGAGGAGGCGAAGGCAGCGGCGGTGAAGAAGGAGGAGGCAGAAGCGGTGGTGATAGAAGCGGTGGCGGCAGCAGCGGAGGAGGAGGCAGCGGAGGCGGCTCACATTTTTGGCAGCGGAGGCGGCTCACATTCTCCCGCAGCGGAGGAGGTGAAAGCGGCGGCGGTGAAGGAGGAGGCGGCTCACATTTTTGGTTGGCAGAGGAGGGGGTGGGGGCAACGGCGGTGGCGGCAGCAGCATAGGAGGAGGCAGCGGAGGCGGCTCACATTCTGCAGCAGCGGAGGAGGCCAAGGCGGCGGCGGTGGAGGAGGAGGAGGAGGCAGCTTGTCTCCCCGCCTTGTTTAGTGTCTGGCGCACTGTGATTGGGCGTATGGGGGTCATGTCCCGAGGCGGGACTTCAGCAACAACCGCTAATGCAGCAGGTCAGCCCTACGCCTCACTTGACCGCCATACGCCCAATCACAGGGCGCCGGACACTCAACATGTCGGTCGGAGTGCTGGGGACACACGGAACCTAAAATCAGGAGGAGGCCCCCCCTGCCCCTCCACGCTACACCACTGTCTAAAGGTCATGTACTTAGGGGAAAGACCTAAAAGCTGATGGCTTACTATTTTCCAGTGATTTTCATTCATTTTCATTCAATTTTAAAGGAGTTGTAAAGGTTAATTTTCTATTTTCTAAATAGGTTCCTTTAAGCTAGTGCATTTTTGGTTCACTTACCTTTTCCTTCGATTTCCCTTCTAAATGTTTTTTTTTCTTTGTCTGAATTTCTCACTTCCTGTTTCTCCTCAGTAAGCTTGCCCCAATCATCCCAGCCGTTCTGGCTGGGGGTTAGTCAGTGTGCTCGCCCCCTCCCTTGGGTCTACATCCCTGCGGGAAGACGCTGTGTTCGCAGAAGGGAAATCGAAGGAAAAGGTAAGTGAACCAACAATGCACTAGCTTAAAGAAACCTATTTAGAAAATAAAAAATGAACCTTTATAACACCTTTAACCACCTCAATACAGGGCACTTTCACCCCCTTCCTGCCCAAGCCATTTTTCAGCTTTTGGCACAGTCACACTTTGAATGACAATTGTGCGGTTATGCAACATCCAAATTACATTTTTATAATTTTTTCCCCACAAGCAGAGCTTTCTTTTGGTGGTATTTGATCACCTCTGAGGTTTTTATTTTTTGCGCTAAAAACAAAAGAAGAGCTACAATTTAAAAAAATAATAATAATTTTTTACTTTTTACTATAATAAATATCCCCCAAAAATATATAAAAAAAACTATTTTTTTCCTCAGTTTTGGTCGATACTTATTCTTCTACATATTTTTGGTAAAAAAAATTGCAATAAGCTTATATTGATTGGTTTGCGCAAAAGTTATAGTGGCTATAAAATAGGGGATATATTTATAGCATTTTTTTTATTTACTTTTTTACCAGTAATGGAGGCGCTTAGTGATTTTTATCGTGACTGCGATATTATGGCGGACACATCGGACACTTTTGACACTATTTTGGGACCATTCACAGTTATACGGCGAACAGTGCTAAAAATATATACTGATTACTGTGTAAATGTGACTGGCAGGGAAGGGGTTAACACTAGGGGGCGATCAAGGGGTTAAATGTGTACCCTAGAGAGTGATTTCTAACTGTGGGGGGAGGGGACTGACTGGGGAAGGTGACCGATCGTCTTCCCTATGTACAAGGAACACACCATCGGTCTCCTCTCCACGACAGGACGTGGATCTGTGTGTTTACACACACAGATCCACGGTCCTGCACAATTACTGGGCAATCGCAGGTGCCTGGTGGACAGTGATGCAGCGGGCGCACGCGCGCCCCCTAGTGGCTCGGGAAGGCGAAGACGTCATATGACGTCCGCCCACAACGAGATATAATGGTTATAGACACAATGTGATCACAGTTTAAAGTAATTCTGTACTAGTGTCCCTAAAGTAGAACTATAAGCCAATCTATAAAAATATGGCCTCTTTTTAACTAATGTTAACAATACAAAGCAAACTGCATGTATTTTTTACATTGATTATTATGATGTAAAAAGTACCCTGCATCACCGCAGTTCTATCTATATAGCCCTGCATTATATTGCAAATTGAGGAGGAAATTTATTGGCCTTGTCACTGCTGAGATTTGTGACAGGTATACCTCGACCACTTCAATACCTGGCACTTTTACCCCCTCCTGTCAAGGCCAATTTTCAGCGCTATTGCATTTGAATGACAACTGCGCAGTCATGCAACAATGTACTCAAATTCAATTTTTATCATTTTTTTCCACACAACTAGAGTTTTCTTTTGGTGGTAAAATATTGCTAAATATACAAAAAAGCCAGATTTTTTTTTTTTGGGGGGGAGGGGAAGGTTCTGTTGTAAATTTTGCAAATAAATATATTTTCTTTAAAAATTTGCTACACTTCTTTGGTAAAAATAACCCAAATCAGTGTATATTATTTAGTCTGTAGGAGAGTTACAGAGTCCACAAACGATGATATATACAGTATGGAAATCAATCAGTCCTGATGTACTGATGGCCTATTTAATTTCTAGAGGCCCAAAAATGCCAGCACAATACAAATACCCCCAATATTACCCGATTTTGAAAAGTACACAGTCCACTGTATTTAGTAAGGGGCACAGTGAGTCTTTTTAGGTTGTAATTTTTTTGTTGCAGTTTTTTGGAATGTGAACAATTTTTATTTATTTTTTTCACAATACTTTTTTTTTTTTACATACTGTCACTAGTGCATTACAGCATCATCATATAACTGGTGTGGCAGTGATCAGGGACATTGACTGGTGCCAAAAAAAATTATATTTTTTATTTTATTTTAACCACTTGCCTAGAGGGCACTTTTACCCCCTTCCTGCCCAGGCCAGTTTTCAGCTTTCAGTGCTGTGACATTTTGAATGACAATTGCGTGGTCATGCAACACTGTACCCAAATAAAATTGTTATTTTTTTTCTCACACAGATAGAGCTTTATTTTGGTGGTATTTAATCACCACTGGGGTTTTTTTTTTTTTTTTTGCTAAAAAAACAAACAAAAAAAAAACGGTTTTCCTAGTTTCTGTCAAAAAAATTTGTAAATAAGTAATTTTTCTCCTTCACTGATGTGCACTGATAAGGCTGCACTGATGAGGCGGCACTGAAGGGACAGATGGGGAGGCACTAATATGCAGCACTGATGGGCACTGATAGGTGGCACTGATATGTAGCACTGATGAGCACTGATAGGTGGCACTTATGGACAATGATAGGTGGTACGGATAGGCGGTACTGATGACCAGGCACCGATGGACACTGAAAGGCATCACTGACTTGCATCACTGATAGGTACAGATTGGCGTCATTGATGGGCACAAATTGGCACCACTGATGGGCACAGATTGACATGACTGATGGGCACAGATTGGCATCCCTGATGGGCACTGATTGGCATCACTGCTGGGCACTCTTTGGGCTGCACTGATGATCAGAGCACTGATGATCAGTGCCCTGATTATCTCTACAGGTCTCCCCTCTGAGAAGATGCCACTGATAGGCTCTCCTCTCCTGACACTCTGTCAGTGTGAGGGGAGGAGAGCCAATAAATGGCTCCTCCATTGATTGGACACAGCTGATCACATGGGTAAAGAGCGGCGCCATCGGCTCTTTACCGAGATCGAGGTGACACTGTGGCCAAGGGACACAGTGCATCAGGGATCATCGCGCTCTGTGCCCCTGCAGGCACGCAATCACGGTGAGACTGGTGGAGTCATATGACGTCCCAGAACAAGAGAGCTCACCGTATAGACAAATGATGGCGGATGGGAGGCGGTTAAATATTTTTTCCTGTTATTACATTTTTTTGTTTATTTTTTTACGTACTGTGACCAGAGCAATACAGTTTTACCAACACTGTACTACTCTAGGGAGGTGATCAGGTTTTAAATTTTCTTTTTACGCACTATGATTGTTTATAACAGTGATAATCCCTGTTATTAACAACCATTTTTTCTGAATGAAATCCATTCACCATTGTACTATTGTGATTAGCTGTTATTTGCCAAAGTTAATGCCAGCTAATGCCCTACATACTAGCACATTATGCCTTTTTCTTACAGGTGTTTTTTTTATTTATTTATTTTTATTCTGCAGCAGTGTGCTACCACTTTAAAGAATCTCACCAGTAGGTGATGACAAGCAGATAGGTGGCTGTGCCTGACTTCTTTATTTCACAGACCATGAACAAACATGCAGCAAATATTGTAAATGTCGGGGGAAAAGTCAGCATTCCTAATTTTAAACTCTGGTTACAGGTCAGTGACGCAAAGTGCGGAAGCGGAGATCGGCGCCAAATTCAAAAACGTAAACAAACACTATACATACAGTATACTGTAATCTTATAGATTACAGTACTGTATGTAAAAAATACACACACCCCTTGTCCCTAGTGGTCTGCCCAGTGTCCTACATGTTCTTTTATATAATAAAAACTGTTCTTTCTGCCTGCAAACTGTAGATTGTCCATAGCAACCAAAAGTGTCCCTTTATGTCAAAAATGGTTTTAGATCAGCTAGAAAACAGCAATAATAAATTATAATCACTTGCAGAATTGTGCGATAGCGATTTGTGGGGAAATTCGTCATAAAAAAAAAAATTATGACAGCAACAATTCTGCAACTGAGAAAATTTCAGTGATTTTGATTTGATTACATTATTGAATAATTTTTATTAGAATTATATTATTATTTGTTATAATTATTTATAATTATTTATTATATTATAATTTATAATTTTGTTTTTAAAAAAATGTCATACCCGGGATGCCTATTAGATTCTTGTTTGGTCAGATTTAAGTGAGTTATTCCTAAGAATTACAGGCCTACAATATAAAACGCCAAATTTCCTTGCAAATAATTGTACCGCTTTTGGTACGTAATTCCAGACAGAATCATACCGCCAGGGAGGTTAAGCTGTCATAACACCATTTATAAAGAATCCATATGATATCTATCAACCACTTGGCTCATACAGACACAGGACGATAGTCTTTAACATGACCCGGCTAGTCATTTAACAAATCGATATCTTCCCTACAATAGAAAACACTTACCTTGCACTGCAGTTTTCATCCCATAATTTTTTTTTCCACGTACTATGTAGAGACTCTGTCGGGAAGGAGATCACTCTGGTGCACAGTCTATATAGAGCTGTATTTAGGAGCTGGGATAAAAAGTCCAGCATCTGGCACTTGGATCCGAAAGACTGCAAGATTGTGTTAAAATCCTAGGACAGTTCTGTGGAATCCAGGGCAGTTGGGGGATATGTAATCGCATTGATATGAAATGAAAACATATGACATAAAACTATTTGCCTTCTTCTGTATTGTGTAAATGGGTCTCAATTAATAAAATGCTGTTGTAATAGGGTATAAATGCACCAGCTAAAGAAGATTGTTTACGCACCCGTATTATTCCATTTTTATATTATTTCACCTTATGAAAAATGGTATGACTGGATCTCACAAAATAAAATAATTACGGTTTTACTGTCTCTTTAGTTAGCCCATGGCACTCTGGTAATACTTTCTCATGTACTGTAATATATAACTATAGTACAAACATTGGAGATAAACAACAGTTGAAAAACTTACAACCCTATAAAACAAACTAAAGCTGACCCCAAAACCATAGTTTCCCTTTCTTATTATTAGTACACAGAGATGATGAAATGAACCCATAAAACTAAATCTCAAATTTCAAAAGCAAATTTGGTACTACTGCATTTTTTTGTACTGTATTGCAACACACACAAAAGATGTTGGCGTACAATAACCTCAAGCAATAATGTCAGTGGATGCAATAATAGCCCCCAGCACTGGTTTCAGTGAATGCAAAAATAACCCTCAACATTGCTGTCAGTGGACACAATGATAAGCTCCAGCATTTGTGTCAGTGGATGAAATAATAACCCCCAGCTTTGGTGTCAGTGGACGCAATAATAACCCCCAGCTTTGGTGTCAGTGAACGCAATAATAACCCTCAACATCACTGTCAGTGGACACAAAAAAAGCTCCAGCAATTGTGTCAGTGGATGGAAAAATAACCCCCAGAACTGGTGTCAGTACAGTGTTGCCAACCGCCAGTATTTTTACTGGCAGCCAGTAAAAAACAGACAATTTTCTCCTGCCAGTAAATGCCAGTAAAAGGTTGCCAGTAAAAAATATGGCTGTGACGATAAGCTTGATCCGGAGGTGGCTGGGACCATCCAAGTGCTTGCTGGTGTGATCGGGCAGCTCTGGCAGAGGCGGTGCCTGAGCATGTTATGTATGTCATGGTGCAATGGAGCCAAGCAGAGCGGCCAGAGCCTCTTGTGCGGGTCTGCGATATAAGAGCAAGGCAGGCTGGGACCAGGACCGTCAGTGCTGTTTAGACTGGAGTAGACTGGAGGGACCACTAGGCTTGGAGAGAGACTGTCACTGTGACTCAGGAGGGGACGTGCTGTGTCAGTGAGGGGTCATCATCTGTGCATCTGCATACTGCTGTCAGTGTCACTGTGAGAGTAAATTTTATGTGTGTGTGCTGCGCATTCTAATTTCTTGCCCTCCTGAGGCCGGTCCCTACTTACGATATCAAAAATAAAATAAGAAATATGGGCCAAATCCACAAAAGAGATACTCCGGCGTAAGCCGTCGTATCTCTGGTTCTAACTTTGGAACTGATCCTCAGAAGCAGTTTTCCAAAGTTAGGCAGAAGATCCGACATCTGTAAGGGACTTACACTGCCGGATCTTAGGATGCAGTACCGCATCCGCCACTGGGGGCATTTCGAGTCGAAATGCCTCTTCTGGTATGCAAATTAGCAGTTAGGGCGATCCACAAAGCTTTTGTGCTTCGTTTTTTCGCCGTAAGTTTTAGTTTGCCAAGTGTAAAACTAGGGCTGCTTTTACATGGTCTAAAGTTAGTAACACCATGTAAAAGCACATTCAAGCGACGGCATTTGGTATGCATTCCCGAGGGAGAACTCCACGGCAATTTGTAAAATTGGCATGGGTTCCCCCCCAGGAGCATACCAGGCCCTTAGGTCTGTTATGGGTTGTAAGGAGACCCCCCCTCCGCCGAAAAATCGACGTAGGGGGTCCCCCTACAATCCATACCAGACCCGTATCCAAAGCACGCTACCCGGCCGGTCAGGAATGGGAGTGGGGACGAGCGAGCGCCCCCCCCCTCCTGAGCCGTGCCAGGCCGCATGCCCTCAACATGGGGGGGTTGGGTGCTCTGGGGCAGGGGGGCGCACTGCGGGGCCCCCCCACCCCAGAGCACCCTGTCCCCATGTTGATGAGGACAGGACCTCTTCCCGACAACCCTTGCCGTTGGTTGTCGGGGTCTGCGGGCGGGGGCTTATCGGAATCTGGGAGTCCCCTCAAATAAGGGGGCCCCCAGATACCGGCCCCCCACCCTAAGTGAATGGATATGGGGTACATTGTACCCCTACCCATTCACCTGGAGGCAAAAAGTAAAAGTTAGTAAACACACAACACAAGGGTTTTTAAAATAATTTATTATTCTGCTCCGGAGGCCCCCCCTGTCTTCTTTATTAGCTCTATTACCAGGGGGGGCTTCTTCTTCCACTCTCCGGGGGGGGTTTCTTCTTCCGCTCTCCGGGGGGGAGCTTCTCCGTTCTCCGGGGGTCTTCTTCTCTCTTCGCCGCTCTCCGCTGTTGACTCGGCGAACCCCGGTTCTTCTCCAGCTGTCCGGTGCCTTCTTCTTCAGCGCTGGCTGCCTGCTATCTTTGTGTGTTAGCTCAATTAGTAACAGGCAGCCAGCGCGGTCTTCTGTGATGTCAGGTTCTTCTTCTCCCCTCTTCCGATGTTGCCTCGTCGCCTCTTGTCACTGTAATGATGGAAGCGCGCCTTGCATCCCATTTATATAGGCATCACCGTCCCATCATGCTCCGGTAGGTACCCACGTGGTGGGTGCACGTGGGTAGGCACCCACCACGTGGGTACCTGCCGGCTTCTTTCGGCAACTCGTGACACGCAGTATGCGACGGTCGGAAGCCTGTCAATTAGGAACGCCCAGTCCCGCAGAAGACATACCCGGAAACGGCGGTGAAAATACGGTATGTACGGAAAAAAATAAAAAAATAAAACAGCCGATTGTCATTAGGACAACTCGGCTGAATGTAATGTTAAAAATTGATTTTTTTGGGTGAACCTCCGCTTTAATACCTACCTTAAATCATAATGCTAATTGCATATTGTATTTGTTTGTAGCCTAAATACTCTAATTTGCACTTAAAACCGTAATTTTGTAACTTTTGAAAATGCCAGTAAAAACTTGGCTGTGTCAGTAAGTTTTGGGTGTTGTGGCAGGTTGGCAACATTGTGTCAGTACTATTAACCCCCTTTCTCACATTAAAAGTTACTGGCAGTGAAATTTAACCCCTCCACTGCAGTGGTGGTCATGGCAGTGAATTTTAACCTCCCCCTACATTGTTGATTAGTGGCAGTGAAAGTGAATACCTCATCCCCCCAGGCATTGGTGGCCACTGCAATTAAATTTAAACCTTCCCCTGCATTGGTGGCCACTGGCAGTGAAATATAAGTTTCCCCTGCATTGGTTGTCAGTGGCGGTTAAAGTTAACACCCATACCCCCCTGCACCGGTGATCATGACAATGAAAGGTAACCGCTCAGCTTAAGGGCAGTTGGGGGTGGTAAAAAAAAGTGACTCAACTGCACATTTTAACAGCTCCCAAACACAAGTGTAAGGAGGCCTTACTGTTTCTGCTATGAAGATATTCCTCCAGACACAGCCAAAGAGGAAAGGAAATAAATGAGGGACTGCTCCATATATCAATGGCTTTACACAAGGTCTTATAGAGCAGTGGTCTCCAAACTGCGGCCCGGGGGTCAGATGTGGCCCTTTGCTTGTTTTTATCTGGCCCTTGGGGCACTATTTCATTTACTGATACCAGCAATTCGGCACAATTCTCTCCAATGATACCAATAGGGCACAATTCCTCCCAATATAACCTATGATGGGGCATGATTTATCCCGAATGACAATGACCCAAGATGACGCCCCATTACTCCCACTGAAACAAACTATGGGGCATTATGTTTTTCCCACTGACGTCGGGACCTTTTCTACTTCCAATAGCCACAGTCTGGCGGACAGTAAACTGGCCCTTTGTTTAGAAAGTTTGGGGACCGACCCCTGTTATAGAGGAAAACTTACAGAGAAATGTACAGTATATACTGTATATATATATATATATATATATATATATATATATATATATATATATATATATATATATATACATAGAGAGAGGGAGGGAGTGTGTGTGCGTGTTAGTTATCTACTGTATGCGTCTACACAGACAGTGCATAATGCCTATGATTTTCATGTAATTATGTGTTCGAAAATAGTGATCTTATATGGAAGAAGAAAATCCCCAGATTATGTGTAGAAGCATAAAAGAGTATCCAATAGATTTTGCAGGAAAAGCTACCTGTAATCTATGGATACATTGTATTATATAGCCACACAAGTAAAAATTCTGCAGCTTGGGGTAAGGTGATGCAGAGGGAGATTTGTTAGATGCATTGGAGAAGGGGATTTTCTACTCTCCACAAGGTGCCCCAATACTTTAAGGCATAAATGGGCAGCACAGTGGCTAAGTAGTTAGTATTATCGCCTAGACTCTCTGAGGTCGTTGGTTCAAACCCCAACCATGGCACTACCTGTCTGGAGTTTGCATGTTCTCCCTGTGCCTGCTTGGGTTTCATCCCATACTCTAAAGACATGTAGGTAGGTAAATTGGTCCTATTATGTGTATGTATAAATGTGAGCTAGGGACATTAGATTGCAAACTCCTTGAGGACAGGGACTTAGTGAATGTATAATATGTACAGTTGTATTCAAAATTATTCAACCCCCACTGAAATTGATTGTTTTGCCCAGTTTGACATTGATTTTGATCATCCTGTCATCCTGCTTACAATTAAATCAAAGAGGCACGTGTGGGTCAGACAAATATAACATAACATTTATAATGAAATAACCACAAATGTCTTTTCTGTGCTCACATCATTATCAGTTTTATTCAACCCCCAATTGACATTCAATCTTAGTACTTAGTACAACATCCTTTTACAGTTATAACAGCTTTTAAGCTTGAAGCATAGCTTGACACAAGTGTCTTGCAGCGATCTACGGGTATCTTCGCCCATTCGTCATGGGCAAAAGCCTCCAGTTCAGTCACATTCTTAGGCTTGCGCACTGCAACTGCTTTCTTTAAGTCCCACCAGAGGTTCTCAATCGGATTTAAGTCTGGTGACTGCGATGGCCACTCCAAAATGTTCCAGCCTTTAATCTGCAACCATGCTCTAGTGGACTTGGAGGTATGCTTGGGATCATTGTCCTGTTGAAAGGTCCAACGTCTCCCAAGCCTCATGTTTGTGACGGACTGCATCACATTGTTATCCACTATCTCCTGGTACTGAAGAGAATTCATGGTACCTTGCACACGCTGAAGCTTCCCTGTACCTGCAGAAGCAAAACAGCCCCAAAGCATGATGACCCCCCGCCATGCTTCACAGTAGGTAAGGTGTTCTTTTCATCATAGGCCTTGTTCTTCCTCCTCCAAACATAGCGTTGATCCATGGGCCCAAACACTTCTAATTTTGTTTCATCAGTCCACAGAACACAATCCCAAAACTTGTGTGGTTTGTCCACATGATTTTTGCATACTGCAGTCGACTCTTCTTATTCTTTGGAGACAGCAAGGGGGTGCGCCTGGGAGTTCTGGCATGGAGGCCTTCATTACGCAGTGTGCGCCGTATTGTCTGAGCAGAAACTTCAGTACCCACATCTGACAAATCTTTTGTCAGTTCCTCAGCAGTCACAAGGGGACTTTTCTCCACTCTACGCTTCAGGTAGCGCTCAGCAGTCGAAGTCAGCATCTTCTTTCTGCCACGACCAGGTAGCGTTTCAACAGTGCCCTTTGGCTTGAATTTGCGAATGATGCTTCCTATGGTGTCTCTTGGTATGTTTAACATCTTTGCAATCTTCTTATAGCCATTGCCCTTCCTGTGAAGAGTAATCACCTCTTCTCTTGTCTTCCCAGACCATTCTCTTGACTTCACCATGTTTGTAACCACACCAGTAAATGTCTAGAAGGAGCCGAGTATCACAGTCATTTTAAAGCTGCCTGATTGGTGCTTATTAGGCTTTATTGCTGCTCCCTGACATCCACAGGTGTTTTCAATACCTGATTGAAAACACTTCAATGAACCTCTGTTCTTCAGAGTGGTAGTCTTTAAGGGGTTGAATAATTGTGTAAATGAAGAATTCACAAAATAAACATTTACTACTGTATTACAAAACCAATTGATGTCATTTTAGTTGCATATGGTTCTTTAAGAAGTCCTTGTAGGATTTCATTCTGAATACAATTACAAATGTACACTAAATTCCCTAAAACCCTTTACAGCATTGGGGGGTTGAATAATTTTGAACACAACTGTATAATATATAATCAGTGTTTTTCAAAGTTTTTTGTCTTTTTTGCCTTGCAGCACACCAAAAAGATCTAAAAAAATTCACGGCACACCTGAAAAGATTTGTGGTGAAGAGCATATTTATTTTTACATTACATATTTAATTTAAAATTTATTGCGAAGGATGTGCCTGCTTTCGAGAGCAAATCAGATTAAAGCGATTGTAATCTTCGTTGTACTTTCGCTTGCTTCCTTGCTTTTCATTTAACAGTTTCTCTTTTAGAGTTCCAGGCTTGATTAAGTATTTCTCCATTGTTAAACAATGAACAAACTTTATTTATAAGCATCAAAGGTGGAATTATATTATTATAATATAATTAAAATGATCTAGTTCTTCCGAGATCTCGCACAAGTCTCGCAAGAGCTTTTATAAGTTCTGCGCATTTACTAGATCCCCTCTACACTCTGAAATGACATAGCTATAACCAATCCAGGAAAGAAAGACTAGATAACAAGTGTACACAAATCCAAAGTCCAAAAAAATGCGCTGTGCTTAATAAATCCTCAGTGTCACATCAGGAGCAATTTGCCAAGCACTTTTGATCTGATAACTTAGTAGGGTCATTTACCTCTGGTGAATGTATCTGTCAGCATTGGTGTTGAGCACATGACTGTATTTTAAATTGATTTTACAGGTTCTTCTGAAGATAGATACAAATATATGGAAGATACAAAGTAATACTGTACATTGTTTGAAGACACACTTGAGCTGATCACCTTTTGTCATTTTTACCAGCTTTTTTTTTTTTTTTTTAGCATTTATACAGGCGTTTTTGAGTGTTTTTGCAGGTAGGGAGTTACAAGATACAAAATGTTCAGGTGTGAATTGGACCTTGTTGTTTTCACTACAGAGACAATACATTTTAATTTGATTCAGAACTGTTGCACTTGGCTGCCCAAGAATACAGGAGTACAGAAGCATAGATCTGTAAGCTTGTTGCAGAGACTTTTCTGGAGGAGAAGCAGCCTCATTTGCAAAGGTAAGTTTAGATGTGTGGCTAAACTGCTGCGCCTCTGAAATAGCGATCCGCATTCAAAATGCTTTTCAGAGGCATTTGACAGACAGTGAGGAGATGATATGATGCCTGTTTTAACCCTGTAAATGCTGCAACAATGCACTGCAAACGCATCCATTGCACATGGTTGATTAGGCATTTGCAGTGTGTCCGAATTGACTTGAATGGATGGCATTCGGTGGCAATGCAGCAGGGGTGCTACTTTTTTTTTACAAGGGTGCGAAGCAAGGCATTGGGACCACTGTATGTTAGCAACCCCATCAGCCCCCTTTACAGCTTAGAGTTGAACTTTAGTCAGAAAATAAGTCCTGCTAGATCACTTCAGGCTATCCCTTTTTGCAGATATAGTTATACTTTTTAAAATCCAGTAATACCGTGTCTCACCATGCTCTGCACATGCTCAATTTCCCTTTATTTTTGCAACTGTGACGAAAATCAGAGCCACTAGAGGCCAATCTGCTGACAGACTAAAAATTGACTGATACTCTGGGCTTCAGCAAAATAGCAGACTCCAGCAAGAAGAAACAGTAGCAGTAAATTTAATGTGTGCACATTTGTTATCAAATCTCTAATGTATATACAGTGCCTTGAAAAAATATTCATACCTGTCAGGGAAATGGCTGTAGAAGCACTGGCAATCTTGCCAGTAGAAGAAATGGCCACCATAGGCACATCATGTGACAGGTGGATCCCCCTGCTGGCCTATAAAAGGCTGCCACTGTCTGACCCAAATTGCTGGATTGTCGTCAGCTTCCTATGTTCCTGTGTCTGTTTACCTTGAAACCCCTGACTTGACCTGTGATCCTGATTATCTCTTCGCTCTGACCTTGGCTTGGCTGACTATTCTTCGATCCTCTGCCTACTGTTTATGACCCGGCTTGCTCCTGTTTGCTCTTGGACTGTCTCCCGGTATATGACCTCTGGCCTGGCTGCGAACCCTGCTCCTGGTTTATCCTGCAAGCGCCTACTCAGGACGTCTTCTTGCACGGCTACTGACATCGCTACCCAGCGCACCCCTGCCACGTTCTGCTTACCAGCCTGTTGCAGCACCACTGGCAACCCGTGCACCTTTGGGCACCGTATCTCCTGTATCACTCCCAGGGGAGCACTGCACTTAGCCGCAAGGGACACCCTCTCTGCCACTCGGCCTCACATCAGAGACTTGACAATACCCCTTTGCACGTAAATGTATTTTGTTGGGATTTTATATGATAGACCAACACAAAGTAGCACATAATTGTAAAGTGGATGGAAATTGCTAAATGGTTTTCAATTTTCTTTACAAATAATATCTGAAAAGTGTGGCGTGCATTTGTATTCACGTATGCTCAGAATCAAGTCGACACATGCTCGGAAGCATTGAACTTCATTTTTCTCTGCACGTTGTTGTTTTTTACATCACCGCGTTCTGACACGAACAAATTTTTAACTGATAGTGTGTAGGCAAGACTGATGAAAGTCAGCTTCATCAAATATCTGATGAAAAAATCCATCGGTCCTTTTTCATCGGGTGAACCGATCGTGTGTACGTGGCATTAGTGCAACCGATATTGTTTTAATATATATAAACAGTTGTCCTTTTCAATGACCATATTAAATCAATAAAGACGTCACATAAATTAACATGAAAGCATTAATAGCCACCGTGTTCATCAGTCTTTTTAAAGTGTATTTATGATCAAAATGTAAAATCATGTATTCATCCCATAGCCAAACAGGAAGTGGGAGGAAATCCCTGCAAATTAAGGGAATTCCTTGGGGAACCCCAGCTCAACTAAACTAGTGTCTTCATTCAAAGATTTCCCCTCTATTACTTTTCTAGGAACAACCCAAAATTTGGGATTTTCTTTTACTTTTAAAGTGATTGTAACGTCTTAGTTTTTGTTCTATAAAAATAACTAAAATGTTATACTTACCTGCTCTGTGCAGTTGGTTTTGCACAGGGCAGCCTGGACCCCCCTCTTCTTGTGTCCCTCCCTCCTGTGCTATGGGGTCACCTGAGCTAACTGGCTAACTGACTTGACAGCAGCGGGTGCCAATGGCGCTGCTGCTGTGTCTCAGCCAATCAGAAGGGAGAGTCCTGGAAGGGCGAGGCACTCATGGACATCGCTGGATACAGAGGAACCTCAGGTAAGTATTAGGGGGGCTGAGGGGGGCTGCTGCATAGAATGCATTAGGAAAAAAAACCTTCTGACTTTACAACCACTAATTATAATGGTAAACTGGTCAAATAGAGAGGGTGGATCTTCCTAACGGATTTCTAATATTTCTAGCCTACTCCTATTTGTAATCGGAGCCCTCCTGTCCCGACCTATTCTAATTAACCAAGGCCTGAGGTGTGCCTTGGCCTACCTGGTCAGTATACCTGAAAAGAGGGCATACCCTGTATGTGAAAAATGATAAATATGAATGAATAGTAAGACCGTGAAAAGAGGGAACCGGGAGGGTGGGAACCAGAAAACCAGCCGACGCTGGAGAGGTTGCGGAGGCGGGCTATAAAGCCCCGGACTCCTCCCACAAATTCAGGCTGGCCTGCGGCCAGCCTTCCTACTTGTAATCGGAGCCCTCCTGTCCCGACCTATCCTAATTAACCAAGGCCTGAGGTGTGCCTTGGCCTACCTGGTCAGTATACCTGAAAAGAGGGCAAAAGACACATGAGTAGGTGTAAACCGAAGGTTTTAATGGACGTGAAAAACACACAAGCTTAATCTAACAAAGAGGCAAATGCCCTAACAACCTCTGCGTGAGGTTCAGGGATATATCTGTTGAAACACGAGGACCTCCAATGCCCCATGTACTTGATGATGTGCGGGGGCCCCCCTTGCTTGGAAGCGTCCGAAGCTGCCCGAATCCTAAATGAGTGGCCGGTGAACAACTTCGGGTTGAAACCCAACCTCCCTAACATGTGACAGGAAGGTAGTTAAGGGATCAGAGGGGAATGGTAACAAAGGGCTGCCCGGTGGAGACATGGCCAGTAACCCAGACAGAGCATCCAGCACTGCCAGTGGACAGCACGCCTCGGAAGCCCTGTAATACTTGACCACATAACCACAGCCTACCTGTCTAGTCTTATTATTGTTGAGCTGCAAAGCGAAGTGGTCAATACCCCGACTGAGACTGCCCCTGGGCAGGAACGGAGCCAGACCACTGACTCGGGCAACCTCCCCGGGCCTAAGGAAACCAAAAAAGCTTAGATGAATAGCCGCTTTGATCACTAAACTGGGACCCACCCCGAATGGGGATGCAGATAGTAAATGCGACATGTCCCGGACCATCTGGCCGGTTATAGGCCGTCTAGACACCTGAGCCAAACCCTGAGACTTCCCGATACCCCTCAATAAAGCCTTAAGAGGGTGTGCAGCAAAAATGGACAGACAGGAGGGTTCAAGTAGCGTCCTAAAATGTTGCACCCCGGCCAAATAGGACTTGATGGTGCTGGCGGACAAAACACTGTGGCCCAGATTCTCAAAGGGCTTACAACGGCGCAACGCCATTTGCGCTGTCGCAAGTCCTAATCTGGGCCGTCGTATCTATGCGACTGATTCTTAGAATCAGTTACGCATAGATATCCCTTAGATCTGACAGGCGTAAGGCTCTTACGCTGTCAGATCTTAAATGCAATTTTTTTTCCCGCCGCTAGGTGTCGCCTCGTCGTTTTCCCCGTCGTCTATGCAAATTAGCTATTTACGCGAGATTCCCGAACGTACGCACGGACGACGCAGTGAATTTACGATGTTTCCGTAAGCGTAAACTTGCCCCTGCTACAGTTGTGTTCAAAATTATTCAACCCCCCAATGCTGTAAAAGGTTTTAGGGAATTTAGTGTACATTTGTAATTGTATTCAGAATTAAATCATACAAGGACTTCTTAAAGAACCATATGCAACTAAAATGACATCAATTGGTTTTGTAATACAGTAGTAAATGTTTATTTTGTGAATTCTTCATTTACACAATTATTCAACCCCTTAAAGACTACCACTCTGAAGAACAGAGGTTCATTGAAGTGTTTTCAATCAGGTATTGAAAACACCTGTGGATGTCAGGGAGCAGCAATAAAGCCTAATAAGCACCAATTAGGCAGCTTTAAAATGACTGTGATACTCAGCTCCTTCTAGACATTTACTAGTGTGGTTACAAACATGGGGAAGTCAAGAGAATGGTCCAGGAAGACAAGAGAAGAGGTGATTACTCTTCACAGGAAGGGCAATGGCTATAAGAAGATTGCAAAGATGTTAAACATACCAAGAGACACCATAGGAAGCATCATTCGCAAATTCAAGGCAAAGGGCAATGTTGAAACGCTACCTGGTCGTGGCAGAAAGAAGATGCTGACTTTGACTGCTGTGCGCTACCTGAAGCGTAGAGTGGAGAAAAGTCCCCTTGTGACTGCTGAGGAACTGAGAAAAGATTTGTCAGATGTGGGTACTGAAGTTTCTGCTCAGACAATACGGCGCACACTGCGTAATGAAGGCCTCCATGCCAGAACTCCCAGGCGCACCCCTTGCTGTCTCCAAAGAATAAGAAGAGTCGACTGCAGTATGCCAAAAGTCATGTGGACAAACCACAGAAGTTTTGGGATTGTGTTCTGTGGACTGATGAAACAAAATTAGAACTGTTTGGGCCCATGGATCAACGCTATGTTTGGAGGAGGAAGAACAAGGCCTATGATGAAAAGAACACCTTGCCTACTTTGAAGCATGGCGGGGGGTCAATCCTGCTTTGGGGCTGTTTTGCTTTTGCAGGTACAGGGAAGCATCAGCATGTGCAAGGTACCATGAATTCTCTTCAGTACCAGGAGATATTGGATGACAATGTGATGCAGTCCGTCACAAACCTGAGGCTTGGGAGACGTTGGACCTTTCAACAGGACAATGATCCCAAGCATACCTCCAAGTCCACTAGAGCATGGTTGCAGATTAAAGGCTGGAACATTTTGGAGTGGCCATCGCAGTCCCCAGACTTAAATCCGATTGAGAACCTCTGGTGGGACTTAAAGAAAGCAGTTGCAGTGCGCAAGCCTAAGAATGTGACTGAACTAGAGGCTTTTGCCCATGACGAATGGGCGAAGATACCCGTAGATCGCTGCAAGACACTTGTGTCAAGCTATGCTTCAAGTTTAAAAGCTGTTATAACTGTAAAAGGATGTTGTACTAAGTACTAAGATTGAATGTCACTTGGGGGTTGAATAAAACTGATAATGATTAGTGTTGCTCACGAATATTCGTATTGCGAATATTCGGCTCGAATATGGCATATTCGAGTATTCGCGATATATTTCGAATTTCGCAATGAATATTCGCAATTCCGAATATTCGCATTTTTTCAATTTTATTTTTAAAACAGATCACATCCTATCGAAGTCTAAAAGCATTGCTGGTATGATTAGAGACCCTGGGCCGAGTGGCTAAGCTGAGGCGATCCTTTTATGTTGCCGAATATAAAAAAAAAAATTGCGAATTTTCGCTAATGCGAATGCGAAAATGATTGCGAATTTTCGATAACTGTGGTAGGAGAACTCTGATTGTCTCTGATGCAAAAGGGGGGGGGCTTTGTGTATGTTTCTGTTATGAATATTTGTATGTATGTTTGATATTTTTTTTTGTAAGAAGGAAAAAATTGCGCATACCTTAAAAAAAGGGGAGAATACAGCAGCAACTCAAAAATGTTATACAACATAAATTAATACAAGACAGAAAATGGAGTCGCTCTACAAGAATAAAAAATATGTCTAGTGACAAGACATGTGGACAAATTATAAAATAAGCAAGCGCAAATAACTTGTGAAATACACAGTGAAACAAATATATAAAGAAATATAGTCCCAATAATAGAAAAATAATCTTTCATAAAAATGTCTTTGATATGTGAAGTGAAAAAAAGTCCAAAGCATGCAGCATGAACGTGTTCAATCTTCAAGGTGTTTGATTGACAAACGGCTGTGACAGATGGATAGAGTAAAGAATCACCACCAATGCAAAACACTTTTTATTTTCTATTGTAAAATATCAAGAATATTCTGAGCCAATCAGAGTGCTCCTTCCGCATTTGCCGAATATTCGCAATTATTTTGTATTGTAAAATATCAAGAATATTCTGAGCCAGAGTGCTCCTTCCGCATTTGCCGAATATTCGCAATTATTTTGTATTGTAAAATATCAAGAATATTCTGAGCCAATCAGAGTGCTCCTTCCGCATTTGCCGAATATTCGCAATTATTTTGTATTGTAAAATATCACGAATATTCTGAGCCAATCAGAGTGCTCCTACCGCAGTTATCGAAAATTCGCAATTATTTTCGCATTCGCAATAGCGAAAATTCGCAATTATTTAATTTCGATAAAATATCACGAATATTCGAATTTAGCGAATATATCTCGAATATTCGACTATATATTCGAGATATATCGCGAAATCGAATATGGCGTATTCTGCTCAACACTAATAATGATGTGAGCACAGAAAAGACATTTGTGGTTATTTCATTATAAATGTTATGTTATATTTGTCTGACCTATACGTGCCTCTTTGATTTAATTGTAAGCAGGATGACTGAATGATCAAAATCAATGTCAAACTGGCCAAAACAATCAATTTCAGTGGGGGGTTGAATAATTTTGAATACAACTGTATATGAGGGGCAAGTTTACGAAGGTCCGTCGTATGCCATGTTAAGTATGGCGTCGGGTCAGCGTCGGCTTTTTCCGTCGCTTACGTCGTTTTCCTAAGTCGTCCGCGAATACGACTTTACGTCAATGACGCTCACGTCGGCGTCATTGACGTTTTCCGTTGTGAGCTGGAGCATGCGCACTGGGCTATTTTTCCGCCCGGCGCATGCACAGTTCGATCGGCGCGGGGGCGCGCCTAATTTAAATACAAGCCGCCCCCTTTGAATTACGCGGCCTTACGCCGGGCCATTTACACTACGCCACCGCAAATTACGGAGCAAGTGCTTGAAGAATACGGCACTTGCTCCAGTAATTTGCGGCGGCGTAGTGTAAATGGCTTACGCTACACCACCGCGGAATCTACAAGAATCTGGCCCTGTGACAATAAGCTGCGAAAGCCATGATAGCCCTGATACCATACGGACAACTAGACAGATGCAGGCTTGAAAATCTGTGGAATTGCCTCCACCCTGTGGTATACGCCCTGAAGGTGTTGCTGGCCAATGATGTGTTACCAAACCGACTGCCTGCGTCCAGAACCTTGTCAGTCCATGGTGAGGAGAGAGAACAGAGGGACTGGCTTGCTCACACACTCCGCCTCCGGGTGCTGCAAGAAAAATTGCTCAAACTTGAAACGGGACAAAGCATCGGCTGCCCCATTGTAAGCTCCACTGATGAACTCCCCCTGAAAATGGAACCTGTATTCCAAGCTTAGCCAGACTAACCTGTGCATGAAGGCCATGATGACCAGGGACACCGACCTGCCTTTGTTGACAATATTGGCGGTGGCCAGATTGTCCGTGAAAAATATGACCGACTTCCCCTCCCACTCAGGCCCCCAAGTGACCGCTGCCGCCACGATGGGGTAAACTTCAAATAATGCCGAAGTCTGTGAAAATTTGGGCAGACGAAACACTTCCTGGGGCCAGCGACCAGCCAGCCACTCTGGCCCGCAAATAGCCGCAAACCCCACTGAAGCTGCTGCGTCCGTGAACACCCTGGGGGACGAGGTATCAGGCTGTGGAATGAGCAAAGAAATGCAATTCCAGTCCCGCAGAAACTGGTCCCACATGACTAGGTCGGCGCGAACGTCAGCCTGCAGGCTGACCCGGGCATCGACATCCTGACTAATAGGCAACAGCGCAAACAACCTTGAGACAAAATCCCTACCCTTTGGGATGATTCTCATTGCATGATTGAGCATACCCAAGAGTGACTGCAACTCTTTCTTTGTGCAGACTGGGGAATGAGCAAACGCGTGGACTTCCAGACAAATTCTGTCCAACTTCACCTTGGGCAAGCTAGCGACCATGCGATCAGAATAGAGGGTGATTGGGGTCTGTGTGTGGAATAGGGAAGGGGGGAAGGGGGGATATAAAAAGGGGGGGGGGTAGTTATTAGTGGCTGTATGGTTTTTTAGAGGCCTCAGATTTTAAATAATTGGTAAAAGTGTCTTTAGGGGAAGGTGATGGGGGTGTTTGGGGGGGGGGGGGAGAGCCACGGGAATAAGTGAGGGTGGGGGGGGGGGGGGTCATTTCTCTCCCCTTTTTTTCTTTTTTTTTTTTTTTTTTTCCTTCTTTCTTTATTTCCTGGGGGGGGGGGTTATGGGATACAGATAAGGATGTTTATTGTATAATGGTGTGATATATTGTAATACATTGTTAAATGGAAATGTTGGAAAACTAATAAAAAACTTTGATAATTAAAAAAAAAAAAAAAAAAAGGGTGATACCCAGAAAAGTGATGACCGTGGCTGGACCTTCTACCTTGTGAAGCGCTAACGGCACGTTCAACTCGGCAAACAATTGCATGAGCCCCTGCAAATCCTTAGGTGGACGGCCGGAGTGCTCCACAAGCAAGAAGTCGTCCAGGTAGTGCACTACCCCGAGACAGCCCTTAGAGTGCTCCAGGATCCAATGGAGCGCCTGGGCAAAGATATCAAACAAACAGGGGCTGCTACGGGACCCGAAGGTCAGCTTGGTGGCGAAGTAATACAGGCCGCGGCACATGATGCTGTAATGTCAGCTTTAGATATCCAAGCCCCTCTCCCCAACTGCAGGATGAGCTGAATGACTGAATCCACCGACGAGTACTTTAACGAAAACTCCTCAGCGGGAATCAGCGCATTCAGACTGGGAATGTGCGAACAATGAGGCGCAGACAGGTCATAAATGAGACGGTATTTATTGGAAAACTTGCCACATACAACCCCGATCGGGCTGACCCTCCACATGCCAAATGGTGAAGAGTTAAACAGCCTAATAACAAACCCCTTAGCCACCTCTACCCCCACCAACTCATTCACCAAAGAAGCGTGATGCTCCACCGAGAACAGATTGCTGCATTCCCAGGTAACCATGGGCAGCGTGATCAGCCCTGTGTGGAAGCCAGCGGAGAAACCCTCCAACAGAAACTGCCTGACACCAGAGGACAGATGACCCTCCAAATGAGCACCTAGTGCGGCAACGTTGACCTGGCTTAGTCACGCGGAACAAAACGGTTTAACACCGCAGGAAGATTTAGGATGTGCTCTGAAACAATTAGAACATACGTGTAGGAGCCTACATTGATTGTAGTTACACCCTGCATTGTTGTAATTGTTACAGACTTGTGACTTACCCAGGAAGTGGATAGGTCTGCCCAACTTGTCCACCTGCCAGGATGGTGCCGAGGTGGACGCACTGGTCATGAGCTTACCCACCCCTGAGGAACCCGGGACCTCTATAATGGGACACCATGCAGAGGTGTGCGTAGTGGACTGGCATGTGCTGCCAACTGGGGACTTCTGGTTGGAGAAGTGCCTGCAGAACAATTCCATGTCTATGTTGCTCCAGCACATGACCACTTGGAACTGAGCCCAAGTGGCCGCCACCTTGGCCGCGAATGACCGGTGGTAGTCGTAAAAGCTACAACCACCATACTTGTGAGCCAAATCCACCACCTTATGCATGTACAAGTCCAACTCCACCCTCCTATCTGGACTAACAGTACAAATGATGTCGCGGAAAATACCGAAAGCCAACACGAACTCCGCCACACTAAGCTTCCGGTTCAGCCTGGGGTCCTTGGACTTCAGGACAACCAAGACCTCCCCGCAAGCATATGACTTATTCTCCGTGACATCCTGTGACGCTATCAGAAGGGAAGCTAGATTGACATCCTTCCCTTCCAATATGTCTTTCCTGAGATTGGCCGTAATGAAATGCGCTGGTGACACAAAGGGAAAAACCGCTAACGGGGATGGCGCTGCCACAGGCAAGAGGATGGGCGAATTACCTAAGGGAGCGCACGGAAGCGCCGGCACTGGCACTGGAGGTGCCGGAGCCACCTGTGCCCTGGCCGCATGCGCCTCGACCGCCTCCATCCTGTCCTGCATCTGTGACATGGAAGTGGACAAGGTGTTTAACAAGGCATGGATCTGCGTGAGAGAGTTCTGTACCGACCCCTGACTCAGATCATCCGCAGGAAAAGACTGCGCTGGGCTAGGGAAAAGCAACCTAAACAGTTACGCTTTCCTGGCTGAGGCTGGAAACGCAATGCCCCTACGACGCAGCTCCGCCGCAAGCCTGGGCACCGTCCACCTTCCCAGCGACGTGGTGCTGCCGTGTTCTGAAGCCCCGGAGAGGGATGGAGGAATAAACGCGAACTCTTCGCTCTCTGAGACGTGCGTCATGCTGACTCTAAGTAAAAACAACACACATTTGAAAATATCAAGCCGAACAAAGAGACCGCTCCCCCACCTGCTGCGCTAGGACAGGTAATAAATAACGAACGCTCAGGGCTACGATACCCACAGAACGTGGTGGGTATGAAGATGAGAGTAGGAAGTGAAGTGCAATGTATGATGAAGGAATGTCGGCCGAGAACCTGTATGACACTTACAATCAAATTCTGGCCCGAATGACCTATTGACCCTGCCCTGTGCATGACCTACAACTCCTGTGAAAGAAAATGAAAAACACGCACCTGCAGCTTCACGAAAGAGCTGAGAATGACACGGATCGCCCACACCTACGAACGCTAACGAAAGATAGACAAAGCAACTTAAAACCCCCCACGACCAGCAAGAACGACCCCCGAGTACCCCTGAGGCCGGGACCGCCCCTACCCAAAGCCAACCCGCCCGAACCTGCACGCACCTTTCAGGGAAAATGCGAGGATTCCTATAAAACACCCGTAATGGAGCAACACCTGAAAATAAATGACAGAAAAATAAACAAGAGAAAAGATTGTCCAGCGTCGGCCCCCCCCCCCCCCCCCAGGTAACATGCTAGAACCTGAACACACCTGACGTTTCTGGGAAACGTGAGAACTCCTGACAAGATAAAAACTGTAAGGAAGCCACCTGGAAATGAAATGACAGATACATACAAATGAACATGCAATGCACCCTGAAATAAAAATATAGGGCCAGATTCACAAAGGAGATACGACGTCGTATCTCTGTGATCCGCCCGTCCTAACTATGCGGCTGATTCATAGAATCAGTTACGCATAGATAGCCCTAAGATCCGACAGGTGTAATTGAATTACACGGTCGGATCTTAAGAATGCAATTCTAGGCCGGCCGCTAGGTGGCGAGGCCATTGCGGTCGGCGTAGAATATGCAAATGACTAGTTACGGCGATTCCCGAACGTCCGCACTGCCCGTCGATCTAACTTTACGTAGTTTCCGTCGAGATACGCCGCGTAAAATTAGGGCTGAGCCCTAGGTGTTCTAAGCCATATTAAGTATGGCCGTCGTTCCCGCGTCGAAATTTAAAAAATCACATCGTTTGCGTAAGTCGTCCGTGAATGGCACTGGACGCCATTTACATTAACGTCCAAACAAATGACGTCCGTGCGACGTCATTTGGCGCAATGCACGTCTGGAAAATTTCCCGACGGAGCATGCGCAGGAAGTTTGGCGCATTTGAATTGGGCGGGCTTGCGCCGAGCGCATTAATGTTACACCGCCGCAAGTTTACAGGTAAGAGTTTTGAGAATCAGGCACTTACGCTGTAAACCTGCGGCGGTGTAACGTAAATGGGATACGTTACACCGCCGTGGAGTAACGTAACTCTATGTGAATCTGGCCCATAGCGCAGAAGCTGGAGATAAGAGACAGATGCGAACACTCAAATTAGACATGAGCCAGCTAACCAGTGGACCTGTGGAGAGGGTAAGCCCCGAAACGCCCCCCGTCAAAGCTCCACAGCAACTTGACCTGCCGCCGGCACCGCAGCTCTCCCCCCTCCCCAAGCAGGAACAAGGCACCTGAAACACTCCATCCCCACGCACCCTATGCCAGCCCTGACCCCCCCGACTACATAAGTACACCCGAGCCGAGGCCCAACCACCGCCAGCCCCCCTACCCCCGGCCGCCATGCCGTGTCACCCCTACCGCCGCTGGTCAGACGATCCAGCGCTGCAGCTCCCCTAAATGCCATCCGACCCCGAAGTCGCCAGGGTGGCTCAAAATGTATTGTCCGTGACCCGTGCGTACGCCCGCCGCGGGGGACCCCCCCCCACGCTGCTGCAGCCGGCCGAGCACCTCCATGTCCCCCTCTAGGACCGCGCGCCCCCCCACCCTACCTGCCGCCACTCCACCGGGAGACGCCGCCACGAGGTGCCGAGCTTCAATAAGAGTGTGCACCGAATCGAGACGCCGGAAGTGACGCCGTCGCCCAGGCAACCAGAAAACCAGCCGACGCTGGAGAGGTTGCGGAGGCGGGCTATAAAGCCCCGGACTCCTCCCACAAATTCAGGCTGGCCTGCGGCCAGCCTTCCTACTAATTTTTTATTTTATTGTTGTGAATGACGGCTTCACTGATCATTTGACGCACTTTTGCCTGTATTCACTGTAGGCAGAATCTGTATTTCTTTGATTCCTGTCCTGCTTTCTGCAAACTTTTTAATGGGAAATACAGTTCTCAATAACACTCACTGCACATGTAAACTGGTAAATGTTCCAGCCACCTGGCCCAAGCTGTCTTTTGGCATTTGCTTTCTGAAAGACCCACTGCATTTACTTCCCAGTACATACATTTGAAGGCTTAAAGTATACCCTAGAATTTCAGACTTAAAGCGGTTGTAAGCCTCAGACATAAAATATGAACAAAGCATATTCCTCTATATTGCGTGTTTGACTCTGTCTGGAGCAAGTAATTTCTGTCTGCTGCATCATTCCTATGCTAGAAGCACTTCTGACAAGTTTTCCTGACACCAAGAGAAAAATGGTGACAGGGGAGGGCACATCATGTGATTGACAGCCTCAGCTCTGTTCCTGTGTGCTGTGTGAAGGGGGATCTCTTCCCCCTAATCAGCTCTTAGAAATTGTTCTCAAAGCATATAAAGACTTCGGAGGGTTGGGACCAGTGGCGTCACTAGGGTTGGTGTCACCTGGTGCGGTAAAATATGGTGTCACCCCCCCATAACATTTTTCAAATATTTTTTACCCTACTGTTTGCTCTCTGTTCTCCTTTCTTCCCCTTTTCTCTCTCTCCCTATCCATCTTTCTTGTTCGTTCTATCCCTTCTTCTTTCTCTCCATTTTTCTTTGTCCCCTCCCCCCACCTCTCTTTCTCCAGAACCGGAATTCACATCTCAGGAGCCTATAGGCCAGGGGCGTACCTAGAGCATTTGGCACCCGGGGCGGATCCAATATCTGGCACCCCCCCACGTTAAAATGTAAAAACACCCCACTGTGCCCCCTGCATACCTCTGCATCCTTCAATATCTTTTTGTTACTACTGTGTACCCCTCTCCACAACTGCACCTCTGGACCACTTTACATTACACAGCACCCTGCATCACTGGACCCCTTTACATCTCATAGTACCCTGCATCTTTGGACCATTTTACATTACACAGCACCCTGCATCACTGCACCCCTTTTACATTACACAGCCGCCTGCACCTCTGCACCCCTTTACATCACATAGCCCCCTGCACCTCTGGACCCTTTTACATTACACAGCCCCCTGCACCACTGGACCCCTTTACATCACATAGCCCCTTGCACCTCTGGATCCCTTTACATTACACAGCACCCTGCATCACTGGACCCCTTTACATTACACAGCACCCTGCACCTCTGGACCTCTTTACATTACACAGCACCCTGCATCACTGGACCCCTTTAAAATTACACAGCACCCTGCATCACTGGACCCCTTTACATCTCAAAGCCCCCTTCACCTCTGGACCCTTTTACATTACACAGCACCCTGCACCTCTGGGCCCCTTTACCTTACACAGCACCCTGCACCTCTTTACATTACACAGCCCCTGCACCACTGGACCCCTTTACATCACATAGCCCCCTGCACCTCTGGACCCCTTTACATTACACAGCACCCTGCATCACTGGACCCCTTTACATTACACAGCACCCTGCATCACTGGACCCCTTTACATGTCATAGCACCCTGCATCTCTGGACCATTTTACATTACACAGCACCCTGCATCACTGCACCCCTTTTACATTACACAGCCGCCTGCACCTCTGCACCCCTTTACATCACATAGCCCCCTGCACCTCTGGACCCTTTTACACTACACAGCCCTCTGCACCCCTTTACATTACACAGCACCCTGCACCTCTGGACCCTTTTACATTACACAGCACCCTGCACCTCTGGACCCCTTTACATTACACAGCACCCTGCATCACTGGACCCCTTTACATTACACAGCACCCTCCATCACTGGCCCCCTTTACATCTCATAGCCCCCTGCACCCTTTTACATTACACAGCACCCTGCATCACTGCACCCCTTTTACATTACACAGCCACCTGCACCTCTGGACCCCTGCATGTTACACAGACACCCCCTTAGTACAACCCCCCCCTCAGTGCAAACACCCCCCCCCCTTCAGTGAAATCCCCCCAGGTGCAAACACCCCCCTTCCCAGTACCTCAGATCATCGCAGGCAGCGCCACGGCACGTGGACAGAAGGTCCCCTCCCCCTCTGTACACACAAACAGAGAGGAGGGGGCTGTGCCGACTGCCGAGCATCGCTAACAGCCCGTGGCTGTGAGAGGAGGGGATGGATGGTGCTGCGGTGTCACCCCGCAACCCTCCCTCCTCTTGTACCGCGGTGCTCGGTGCTCCGATTCTGCGGCGCTCATCGATTTTTTATGTTTTTTCACTCATCTTATGCAGTGGGACTTTTCTTCTTATTTTTCGTTTACCTTTTTCACATATGTTTTTGTGTCACACACACTGTTTTTTTACTTTAATCTGATATTGTGAGATTGAACTCTCATTATTCACCAGTTATTATAGTCATATTTAAGATCTGTTCACTATTAGATTTTATTTCAAATTTTCTTTGAGCGCTGTAATGTATATTCCACATGTTTTATTAATTTTTGTATCACAAATTTTGGTACTGGCAGCTATTCATTAATTATTGGTGTTTATTATTCACATTTAAATCAAGCGCAGTGTTATGCTTTTGGAATTTTTTATTGATAAAAAAATTTGAGTTCATATAATCTTTTGTTCCACCCAGACCTGATGAAGGGGGATTTTGTCACCCCGAAATGCATTTGCTGTCTTTTACCTTTCTTGCAGTCACCAGTTAAACTATTGAAGATTTTGGACCTTTATTAATCTATTATACATGGATTCTATGTTTTGTGGGGAGCCACCAAGCCCAAGCCATTAGGCCACTTATGGCTGCAGGTGCAGTTACTCTAGATCTGAGGGGAAGCACTGCTGATTTCTATCATGTGCAAGCAAAAATTAAGTTTTTTATTTTCCTTGCATGTTCTCCATTAGTTTTAGAGCAATTGCACTTTCAGTGCACAGACTATTTACCTTTAGTAAATCAACCCCATTGGGCAGAGAAGACAACACTCAGTTACCACACATGTTATAACCCTTAAAAGACACAATGCCGCGTACACACGACTGTTTTTCATGACGTGAAAATGACCTTTTTTTAATGTCATTAAAAATTATCGTGTGTGGGCTCCAGAGCATTTTTCATGACGTAAAAAATGGGCATTAAAAATTTAGAACATGCTCTTTTTTTTCCGCGTCGTTTTTCACGTTTTCGTTTTTCACGTCGCAAAAAATGGTCGTGTGTGGGCTTTAACGACGTGAAAAAAACATGCATGCTCAGAAGCAAGTTATGAGATGGGAGCGCTCGTTCTGGTAAAACTAGCATTCGTAATGGAGATGGCACATTCGTCACGCTGTAACAGACTAAAAAAAGCACGAAGCCTGAAAAGCGCGAATCGTCTCTCACCAAACCTTTACTAACACAAAATCAGCAAAAGCAGCCCCAAGGGTGGCACCATCCGAAATGGTACTTCCCCTTTATAGTGCCGTCGTACGTGTTGTACGTCACCGCGCTTTGGTCGAGCATTTTTTTTTCACGATCGTGTGTAGGCAAGGCAGGCTTGACAAGAATCAGGTTGAAAAAAAACTTAATTTTTTCTAGACCATTAAAAATGGTCATGTGTACGCGGCATAAGATTCAGGTTCGTGGCAAAATATTTGGCCAAAATTGGTCAATTTGACCATCAGAATCCCTGGCTGCTGTAATGTATTGTAAACACACAGCTGGGGATCACAGGTAAACCTACTGACCAAATTACATTCCTGCAATGAAAGTCCTTGTTTGGGTATTTACCAATATATATATATATATATATATATATATATATATTAGTATTCTGTCTTTCTCTCAAAATGCTCTCCTGCGGGAAATCACCTCTAAAACAGCTGACACAAAATATATTGTCCCTTGATGATGACACACATAGGGGTGTGGCCTAAATGGTGATGTTAGCACACCAATCGCTATTCTCCATGATGGATGCTGGCTGGGAGTTTGTACAGTATATGCGCTGTCACTCTGAAATTCATGCAAGTGTAACCTTATGAATAAATAAAGTCTAATAGAGGTTTTTACACTATTGCGAGCCTTTATGTTTTTTGTACGAGATACTGTTACATCCACCCTGGGGAGGAGTCTGGATGATACCATGAGCCTTGGTGTATATAGCTGGGCAGATAGTTGTATAGCAGAAACTCAGAGTAGTAAACATTAGCCTTTCATGACCACGCATTTCTGGAGGGTTATGGGGCTCTGGTAATCCTTATTAGAGCCTTAATTAAAACGAGGTGGAATAGTGAAAGTGGTGGCTTTTCTGTGAAAAACGACACGTTGCCATGGTATAATGTTATATTTCTGAAGTTTCTAAACATCTGTTTTTAAAACCAAGGTTAGCCATGCTGACACTTGCTGTGTTATGGTTTTAAAAGCTATAGAGGAATTTGGCCCCAGGCAGTCTGCGTAGCGAAAGGGCTTGTCTCCAGCCTACCTGGTGAGCTAGAAGCTTCAAAGAGGTTCATGACAATGGACTGCAATACCGCCCCCATAGGCCAAGTATGGCAGGACAGTCAGTAAATATAATCTACTGAGGAAGACTGGCCGGTGAAAGGATTGTTCCAGAAGGCACAGAGGGTTGGCAATGGGGGGAGTTTGAATGAGCGATGAGTGAGTTTTGTAAAAGGGAATGGTTATAGGAAGCTCAGTCCCTCTTTCATTGAAGACCTATGTTGAAGCCGCATGGCTCTTGAAGGCCTCATGGAAGCCTGATGGCTTGGGCCTAACTCCATGAGGCTCACAGAGGCCTACTCCTTTTCCAGCTGGAGCTCAGCCAGCAAAGCTTACCTAGAGCTTACCTAGAGGAGAGGATAAGTATCTTTCATTATTAACATTATTGTTATAGGTTTTATAGATATAGATTTATCGCCCAGAGGCGATTCAGTTCGCAAGTGTTGCGCTTTATAAGTTTCTCACTCACTCACTCACTCACTCATATCTGTTGTTAGTATACAGGTGAAACTCGAAAAATTTGAATATCGTGCAAAAGTTCATTTATTTCAAAAATGCAACTTAAAAGGTGACACTAATATATGAGATAGACTCATTACATGCAAAGTAAGATGGTTCAAGCCGTTATTTGTCATAATTGTGATGATTATGGCTTACACCTCATGAAAACCCCAAATCCACAATCTCAGAAAATAAGAATATTACATGCAATCAGTAAAACCAGGATTGTACATAAAACAATAGACATGTGCATTTGTTTTCCTCCGAATGCATTTTTGTCCGAATTTCAGGTATTTTCGTTATCGTTTTAACAAACGATAATGAAAGCACAGAAAACGAAAACCGAAAGATCCGACATAAACAAATGCTTTATTTTCGTTTTCGTTGCGGTCGAATGTGCCTAACCTTAAAGTGGAGGTTCACCCTCAAAAAAAAATCTGACATCACATGGAGTCATGGAGTCGAGCCATCCTACCGACAGAATGCCAGTGTTTTTTTTTTTTCCCTCAGTTTTTTTGGCAACCTGTGATGCGCAGTATGCGCCGTTCGGAAGCCTGTCAATCACAGGCAGTGCTTGGGAACGCCCAGTCCCGCGGGATTGCCGGGGGGTGAAAATCGTGATAACGAGGTATGTGCTGAGAAAAAAAACAAAACACCGGCATTCTGTCGGTAGGATGGCTCGACTCCATGTGATGTCAGAATTTTTTTTGAGGGTGAACTTCCACTTTAACTCTATTAGTCCAATATTATTCTACATAAAGAGAAAAGATTCGACATAAAGAGAAAAAATTTTACATTATAGAAACATGAAGAAGAGTCGACATAGAGAGAAAAGGTTCGACATAGAGAGACATGAAGATTCGATATAGAGAGACATGAAGAGTCAATTTTTTTTTTTAAAGATTCTTCTTTTTTTTTTTTTCTTAGAACATTCGACAGACACCATAAGCTTTTAATGACAGATTCAACCTTAATTTAGATTTTCGGACTAATGCCTTTTTTAACGAAAAACTAAATAAATAAAAACTAATACGAAAAACTAAATAAATGTATTTTTTGGACGAAAACGAAATTACGAAACAAAATATTTCAGTGTGCACATGTCTATAAAACAATATTGGACCTCTGAAAAGTATAAGCATGCATATGTACTCAGTTTGGGCCCCTTTTGCAGCAATTACTGCCTCAATGCGGCATGGGATGGAAGCTATCAGCCTGTGGCACTGCTGAGGTGTTCTGGAAAACCAGGATGCTTCAATAGTGACTTTCGGCTATTCTGCATTGTTCGGGCTCATGTCTCTCATCTTTCTCTTGGCAATGCCCAATAGATTGATTCTCTATGGGGTTCAGGTCAGGCGAGTTTGCTGGCCAATCAAGCACAGTAATCCCACGGTCATTGAACCAGGTTTTGGTGCTTTTGGCAGTGTGGGCAGGTGCCAAGTCCTGCTGGAAAATGAAGTCAGCATCCCCATTGAGCTCATCTGCGGAAGGAAGCATGAAGTGCATGACTGTGGAAACTTCATACTGGACTTTAAGCATCTTGCAGTGTGTGCCTCTCCATTCTTCCTCCATACTCTGGGTCCTTGGTTTTCAAATGAGATGCAAAATTTGCTCTCATCAAAAAAGAAGATTTTGGACCACTGAGCAACAGACCAGGTCTGTTTTTCTTTAGCCCAGGTACAACGCTTCTGACGTTGTTTGTTGTTCAGGAGTGGCTTGACAAGAGGAATACGACGTTTGAATTCCATGTCCAGGATCCATCTGTGTGTGGTGGCTCTTGATGACTTCAGCCTCAGTCCACTCCTTGTGAAAGTCCCCAACGCTTTTGAATGGCCTTTTCCTGACAGTCCTCTCCAGGCTGCGGTCATCCCTGCTGCTTGTGCACCCTTCCACATAACTTTATATTAATGTGCTTTGATACAGCACTTTGGGAACTTCCAACTTCTTTTGCAATTACCTTTTGAGGCTTTGCCTCCTTATGGAGGGTGTCAATGATGGTTTTCTGCACAACTGTCAGGTCAGTAGTCTCTCCCATGATTGTGATTCCTACTGAACCAGACTGAGAGACAATTTTGTTGCAACCTCAGACTGTGCCCACTCCTGGCAACAAGGTCAGGAGAATTCCTATTGGCTACTGCCACCGCCATACTAAGTCCTCCCTGAACCTGGGTAGAAACATTTGAGCAGAGACCAGGGAGTGTCCCTTGTGTGCTGCTGGGACCTGCTGGAGACAGAGAGTCTGCTTGCTTTGGGGCTGCTGCTAATAAGTCTGGTGGAGCGGACTCAAAATGATGCAGGAGGCTTTGATGCCTGGGGTAGAAGTTCTAAGAGCATAAACATATTCACAAAACATATTGTCCCTTGTTGATGACATGCATAGGGGCGTGACCTACATGGTGATGTTATCATGCCAATTGTTAAATATTTTTTGGAAAAATCAGGAAATAAACCCTAGAGCTAGAGGGTATGGCACATGCAGGAACATACTTCTTCTCTAGGGCGTTTGCTGGTAACAGGGAGAAAACGCACCTACTGGCGCCAAGATTAGGAAGAGAAAAGCCAACCGCTCCTGTGATATTGGGGACAAGTGCATCAGCTGGCCTCTCCTGGCAATAAGGCAGGACACAGAAAGGAAGTTTTTCAACTAGGCTTCTAGTCTACAGGTCTGACACTCACTATGAACAACATTTAACCAACCTGCTCAGTGTGTTTTAACCTACAGGGGACCCTTTGCTTTAAAAAGGTAAACCTAACTCTAAAGAATAAATGCTAGCGTTGGTAAATAAGTCTATTCTATGTTAGCATAAACCAAGTGCATGCTAAACATGGAGATCTTGTAGTTTCCATAGCATCACACCGTATGATAACGTCACAAGTTATTTGACTCTTGTGTGAAAACATTTATAAACACACCCCATAGTGTGCAAGTGAAAGTGACCATAATGCCCTAGTAAAAGTTAATATGTGGGAGGACTGCCTAAGGTACCCTTTCCCACTACACTACTTGTGACCTTACTAGGATTACCTACTGCAATAAGAGATCCAGCACCCACATCTTCTTTCTACTTTCTGAATGGTTAATGTGACACAAAACTCCAGTTTAAAGAGAAATCCATTCAAGTATGTATCCCTAACTCAAAAAAGTACCTTCTATTGCTCTCAGCCTCGTCCAAATCTCTAAATTCATAATTCCTTGTTGCTGAATTTGTTCTCCATGGTTCCACTTTATGTAAAAACATAGCCATCCTCTCTTGCTTGTCCCTAGATAGACTAGGCACTCTGGACGATAGTGAGTATAGACTTGTAAAGTTCTAATAGCAGTGATCCCTGCTATCCTCTGTCTCCTGCAGAATGTCTCTAGTGTCCAAACATATTGGTAGCATATCCACAGTCTCCAACCAACATTTCCTCTAATATGTCTGCAGTTTCTGGCAGTCCTCTCTAGCATCACATATACTCAACATTACGCAGTGTGTTTTGGTGATACCAATTACTGTTGTTGCAACGTTAAAGATACAACAATACATGTTTTGCAAGAAATAACATCATCAGGAAGTTGTTCTTGTCGCTGCTGATGCATACAAATACAGCTATACGGTTAAAGTGATATTAAAGCCTCGTTTTTTTGGTTTAAAAATAACAAAGATGTTATACTCACCTGCTCTGTACAGTGGTTTTGCACAGAGTAGCCCCAATCCTCCTGCTGAGTGCCCCCACAGCAAGCAGTTTGCTATGGGGGCACTCGAGCTAAGCTGCTGCTCTATGTGTCCATTCAGACATGGAGCCGCTGCTTTGCCCCACCCGTCTCTCTTATCATTGGCTTACTGACTTTGACTGACAGCAACGGGAGTCAAAGGTGCCCACTGCTGTTTCAGCCAATGAGAAGGGAGAGTTCCCTGACAGCCAAGGCTGTCATGCACATCGCTGGATCGTGATCCAGTCCTGATCCAGTCCTGATCAAAAGTTTAAGACCACTTGAAAAATGGCAAAAAATCTTATTTTACATTGTTGGATCTTAACAATGTTCCAAGTAGAGCTTCAGCATGCAACAAGAAGAAATGAGTGAGACAAAAAACTTTTTATGAGCATTCAATTGAAAATAACGATTAAACTGAAACAGGCTGTTTTTCAGCTGATCAAAAGTTTAGGACCACACCTTCAAAAAAAAAAAAACTAAACCCCCCCAAAACAGAAATCCAACTTCCAAACATGAACTCAGTAATGAGTAGCTCTGCCGTTATTGTTGATCATTTAAAAAAAAAAATCTGCATGCTTGATGCCTCGCGTTTCCATGAGGTGAGTGGGAACATTTCTCCAAGTGGTGAAGACAGCCGCACGAAGGCCATCTACTGTCTGGAACTGTTGTCCATTTTTGTAAACTTCCCTTGCCATCCATCCCCAAAGGTTCTCAATTGGATTTAGATCAGGGGAACACGCAGGATGGGCCAAAAGAGTGATGTTATTCTCCTGGAAGAAGTCCCTTGTCCTGCGGGCATTGCCATTTTTCAAGTGGTCTTAAACTTTTGATCAGGACTGTATTAGGGGGGCTGAGAGGGGCTGCTGCACACAGGTTTTTTATCTTAATGCATAGAATGTATTAAGATAAAAAAAACTTCTGGCTTTAGAACCACTTTTTTAAGAGCGATAATCATATCTTCAAATGCATTGATTCAATCACTTGTTATCTGTGGCAAGTGATAAACAAGACCTGTTCTAGCTGTCCCTAGCAACCATTTTTTTTGCTTGTTGGTTGGTATAGGCAATAAAAACTGTTCTTATTAAATGTTCCAAAATATATAAAGGCATCTTCTGTCTTGCTTAGTACAGTTTTTCTCATCACTGCAGGGATGCCTTGCCTAACCACTGGCTCGGACAGACGGGTGACCTGTCCCTACACTACCCACACACTAAATGCGTGCCAAACTCAAGAGCCAGGGACTTAAATAGACTCTGTCCAACCCAAGATGGCCACCAGAATTACATGGGCTGTCAGCATCCAACTGGATCACTGCGACAGTGACCCATGAAAAAATAGAGGAACCGTGTTTCTCTTTGCTTTATTTTGCATTGCCGCTGTGGTTGAGCGCCACCTGCAGCACACTCCCTGGGCAAATACTGTACTGTCCATGGACTCCAGGCAGCTAATGAGAAGTCTTCCTGCCCCAGGACTGCAAGGGGTGGGTTCTCTTCAGCTGTAGCAACAGCCAATCAGAGCACAGACCAGCTTTCTCTCTCTCTGCAGCTGTCCGTCACTGAGGTAAAAAAAATGATGCCCCTGTTGCTGTTTTTTTTGTCAGCATTGCTGGGCAAGCCCAGCCAAGTACTACATTTATATGATGGTTGCCCGAGCTAGATAATCTCAGTCAGATAATAAAACAACTGCAGATCACAGTCGGTTACCTGCTCGTAGGCACCTCCTGGCCAGCACTGGGGTATTTTGCCTATTGAAAAGACATGCTTAGCCAATAGTGGAATGCATGTCTACATTACAATCATTTCATAGAATGCCTGTTTGGCGGGCTGATCTTGTAACTACCATTATATATCTATGGAGGATATTTGATGACTATGATGCACACACATTCATTTATTTCATTCAATTCATGTGAATTTATGTATGTTACTGTCATATGTAATTACTTAAAATCATTTGCTATCAATACACAACTCAGCTTCAAATACAAATGCAAAAAAATCCCCCAAAAATTTGGCAAGGAAGCAAGATATACTTAGAGATTTGATTGTCTCATAACACCATGTGAAGTCGTTCAAGCATGTCGAGGTTTTATACTTCAGCAGTAAAGTGAATAATTACCGTATGTACCTCACTACACAGACAGGAATGTTCTGAGCTTGTGGTTATGGACTTTTAATGCAACTGAACTAAATAGTACCACAGTCAAATGTTAAACATTTGCATTGCAACCGACTCAGAGTTCAAAAGTGCAGCGTGGCTCCCAAACAAAATTTACGTCCTTTTTTCCCCACAAATAGAGCTTTCTTTTGGTGGTATTTGATCACCTCTGCGGTTTTTATTGTTTGCGCTATTGACAAAAAAAGAGCGACAATTTTGAAAAAAACACAATATTTTTTACTTTTTGCTATAATAAATATCCCATTTTTTTTTAAAAAACTATATTTTTTCTCAGTTTAGGCCAATACGTATTCTTCTACATATTTTTAAAAAAAAAATCGCATTAAGCGACTGGTTTGTGCAAAAGTTATATAGGTAGGTTCCTGGGTGCAAACTTGCGGCGGCGTAGCTTAGCCTGTTTAGGCTGCGCCGCCGTAAGTTAGCTAGGCAAGTACATGATTCTCAATGTACTTGCCTGCTAATATACGGCGGCGTAGCCTAAAGCAGGCGGGCGTAAGGGCGCCAAATTCAAATGTCTTGGAGGGGGGTGTGTTGTATGGTAATGAGGCTTGACCTCACGTTTTTCACGTCTTCTCTTTAATGCGCATGCGCCGGGCGCCTACATTTCCCAGGGTGCTTTGCGGCCAAGTACGCCGCACGGGCCTATTGATTTCGACGTGGACGTAAACAACGTAAATCTCGATTCGCGGACGACTTACGCAAACTACGTAAAAAATTCGAATCTTTTTTTTTTTTTTTTTTTTTTTTTTTTCTCTTCTCTCTCTTTTTTCGCTCCCCAGTTTGTTGTCGCCATCGTCTCTTATATACCCCCCCCTCTTTGAGACAGGGTCACGGGGCCGAGGGAGAGAGGGGCTAAAGCCGGGAAGTCGTATACCTAACGCAGACAAATAAGGTGCCTCAAAATGAACAGATTAAATATAACATCGTATAATGTGAAAGGGTTAAATATCCCAGAAAAAAGAACCAAACTACTGTTGGAACTAGTGAGATTAAAATCACAAATTGTTTTCTTACAGGAGACACACCTTAGAAAAGATAAGATTCCAAAATGGAAGAGCCAGAGATTCCCAGTGGTTTACATGGGGGCATCTCAATCGTCAAAAGCTAACGGGGTAGCAATTTTACTAGCCAAAAATATAAAATGGAAGGAATCTAAGGTGCTGACAGACGAAGAAGGAAGGTTTCTGATGATAAAGGGGACATTAAACGATCAACAGGTTACGTTGGTAAATATCTATCTCCCTAATATAGACCCAGTAACTACTTTAAGTAAATTTGCAGAATTGATAAAAGAAAACAAAGAAGGAGCTCTGATATTAGGAGGAGATATGAATATGCTATGGGACCCTACTCTGGATTCGTCCAGGGGAGTATATGGCATATCCAACTCGAAACTGAGGCAAGCAAGAAACATGCTGTATGACCTGCAACTAGTAGATAGTTGGAGGTCCCAACACCCCCATGAAAGAGACTATAGTTTTTTCTCCCATAAACATAAAACTTATACACGAATTGATTACATTTTCTTAGATCGAGCGGTTTTGATGAACCTAAGAGAAACCTCAATTGGTTCAATCACAATCTCAGACCATGCCCCAGTCAGTTGTAGCATCGATTGGGGAGTTTCAGGACCGAAGGCTTGGAACTGGAGGATTAATGAATCCGTAATTAAAGACCCAGACTACGAGGAGAGGATAGGTCAGGAAATAGTCGTATTCTTCGAAAGGAACAATGACGATGAAACATCCCCACTGTGTAAGTGGGAAGCACATAAGTGTTATTTGAGGGGAATACTTATTTCAATGGGTGCCCATAGGAAGAGAAAATTAGGAGCAAAATTGGATACCTTGCTGGGGGAAATTAAGATAGCGGAAAATGAACATAAAAAAGAGCAAAAAATAATAAACGAGGATAGACTGATGTCCCTTAGAGAGAAGCTTAATTTATTATTGATGGACAAGGCGAAAGCCAAGCTGAATAGATGCAGAAGGGCGTACTATGAGTTTGGTAACAAACCCACCAAGATGCTAGCAAACGCGCTGAGAGATTCAAGAGCTAAAAAACACATAGAGAAAATAAAAACACAGGGAGACAATTTAGTGAACTCCTCACAATCAATTGCGAAAGCATTCAGAGAATATTACAAAGGATTGTACCAACTAAATAACCAACCATCAGCTGAGGAAAGACAGAAGAGAGAAGAGAATATGAAAGAATACCTAGAGAAGTCAGGGATGCCCAAAATTTCAAAGGAAAGTATAGAGAGTATGGAGACCCCGATTACATTAGAAGAATGTCAAGAGGCAATAAAGGAAATGAAACCAGGTAAATCACCAGGGCCGGATGGATACACGTTATTATATTACAAAACATTTCAAGATAAATTATTACCGAAATTCCTAGACGCCTTCAATTCACTGAAAGAAAGAGCCCAGATGAGACGAGAAACAGTAGAAGCCCATATAGCGGTCATCCCGAAAGAAGGAAAAGATCCGTCAATATGTGCGAGCTACCGACCGATATCTTTGCTGAATATAGATTTAAAAATATTCTCAAAGATAATCGCTAACAGACTAGTAAGATATATCCCCTCTCTTATACACACAGACCAGGTAGGGTTTGTCTCTGGAAGGGAAGGGAGAGAGAATACACATAGAGTGCTAAGTACCATCTACCTGGCCCAATTATATCATAAGCCAGTAGCACTTATTTCAACAGACGCGGAGAAAGCCTTCGACAGGGTGGACTGGATTTTTTTGAATGCAACATTGAAATTTATAGGCCTTGGGGTGGGCATGCAGAACTGGATTGCCAGCCTCTACTCGTGCCCTTCTGCTAGAGTGAAGGTAAATGAGGCTCTTTCGGACCCATTCTTAATTTGGAACGGGACTAGACAAGGGTGCCCGCTTTCTCCGATCATTTTTATCCTAACACTGGAGCCTCTACTGAGGACAATACGATCAAATCCAGATATAAGAGGTTTTCGGATCAAAGGAACTGAGTACAAAGTAGCAGCTTTCGCAGACGATCTGTTGTTCTCAGTGGTGGCTCCAGAATTATCATTGCCTCCCTTGATGAAGGAGATAAGGGAATTTGGAGCTCTCTCCAATTTCAAGGTTAATTACGGCAAATCAGAGGCGATGGGGATAGAAGTAAACAAACAAATAAAAGATCAACTAATAGCGAATTTCCCGTTTAAATGGTCGGATTCCCACATATTGTACTTAGGGACAAAAATATCAAAAAACCTAAACAGAATCTTTGAACTAAACTTTGCTCCGTTAGCAAGGCAAATTAAATCTGATTTTACGAGATGGGAAAGAGAGACTTACTCTTGGTTTGGGCGGATTAGCATTCTAAAAATGAATGTGTTACCAAGACTACTGTACCTATTCCAGACCCTGCCAGTAAAGATCCCTTTGAGCTTCCTTAAAGACCTAAGATCTAGGTTCGCGAAGTTCATATGGGCAGGAAAAACGGCGAGACTACGCAGGGAAATTTTAACATTACCAAAGGAGAGGGGAGGAGTGGGCTTCCCAGATCCAGTGGGATACTATGAGGCATCACATATGTTCAGGGTGGTTGAATGGTGCAACCGGGAAAATCAGAGACCATCGATGTCTCTAGAGCAAAAAATCACAAACATCCCCCTTGAAGGCATAGTCTGGATACAAGAAATAGAAATTCCAGGGGAGGTCAAGAAACACCCTACAGTAGGCGCAACTCTACGTGTCATGAAAAACTTCTTCAAGAAAAACAAGCTAGCGACATACCCAAGCCCATTGACCCCGGTACTAGGAAACCCTAAATTTCAAATAGGACTCTTAGACCCATACTTTAAGATAGTAAAACGGTTAGGCTGGAGTAGAGTAATACACTTTGAGGGAGATATCCCAAGGGCAAGAAGAGAGGAAAGGGAGGAGGCAATAACAAAAGAACTAGATGTAATGAGACAAAATCAACTAAAGACGGCTATTAAATCATTAAAACTAGGACCGCTCAGAGATCTTACGAGATTCGAGGAAATATGTTTGAAGGGAGAGGAGTTGAGACATGGTCTTTCAGTGATGTATAGCATCTGGGTGGAGATGGGAGCACCAAAGGACTTACCGTTCATACGTACCTGGGAAAGAGAGTTGGAGGTCGAGTTTTCAGAGAATCAGATAAAAAAGATTTTTGACTTCACACATAAAGCCTCATTGGCGACCAGATATCAAGAGGGAGGGTACAAAATCCTTACCAGATGGTATAAAACGCCTGTAGCATTAAACCGGATATTTCCGGAAGTTTCAAATAGATGTTGGCGATGTGGTAAGGAGGAGGGCACAATGCTACATGTTTTCTGGTCGTGTGTAAAGCTAAAAGACTTTTGGAAAATGGTCAGAGATACAGTTAAAGATATCTTGGAGGTGGATTTGGGAGATAGCCCGGCTACATACCTTTTGCTGGATATACCAATTTCGTTGGCCAGGTTCAAAAGGTCCCTGATCAGACACCTACTGGTGGCAGCAAGGGCATGTATCCCAATTTTATGGAAAAGTGTAAACACCCCAAATAAACAACAATGGTTAGGTAGAATATCGGAAATCCAACAGATGGAGAAACTTACCATGGGCATAAGAGAGCAAGAGGATAAGTACAGAATGACATGGACTCCCTATATAAGATATAGAGAGGGAGACCCGTGAAGGAAGGGGGAGGGGGGTGGGGGGGCACTGGCGACAACAACCTGGAGAGATTCGTTTCCTTTTTTTTTTTTTTTTTTTTTTTTTTTTCCCCGGGGGGGGGGGGGGGAAGGAGGGATGGGAGGTACATGTATGGGTTATTCAGGAACTATAGTTACTACTATAAACACTTACAGAAAGAATGTAAGAAAAAGAGAAGTGGAATGTTTTTAGTTATGTTGTAACATACAGAAGGCATATTTACGTGTAAATGAATTAACATGATGTGGATAACCTTGAAAAAAATGATAAAATAAAGAATTAAAAAAAAAATGTACTTGCCTGCTAATATACGGCGGCGTAGCCTAAAGCAGGCGGGCGTAAGGGCGCCAAATTCAAATGTCTTGGAGGGGGGTGTGTTGTATGGTAATGAGGCTTGACCTCACGTTTTTCACGTCTTCTCTTTAATGCGCATGCGCCGGGCGCCTACATTTCCCAGGGTGCTTTGCGGCCAAGTACGCCGCACGGGCCTATTGATTTCGACGTGGACGTAAACAACGTAAATCTCGATTCGCGGACGACTTACGCAAACTACGTAAAAAATTCGAATCTTGTGGCGGGAACGGCGGCCATACTTTAACATTGTTATTCCACCTAATAGATGGAATAACTTTAGGCCTGCTAATGCCTTACGGAAACGGCGTAAAACTACTGCGGCGGCCGGGCGTACGTTCGTGAATCGGTGTATCTCCTCATTTACATATTCTACGCCGACCGCAATGGAAGCGCCACCTAGCGGCCATCCGAAATATTGCAATCTAAGATAGGACGGCGCAAGCCGTCCTATCTTAGATATGTTTAAGCGTATCTCTGTTTGAGTATACGCTTAAACATAGGTTTACTACTGATAAGTCGGCCTAACTCTTACTGAATCTACCTAAAAGTGCCTACAAACTAGTAATGGCGGCGATCTGCGATTTTTATTGGGACTGCGACATTATGGCGGACACATCGGACACTTGACACATTTTTGGGACCATTCACATTTATACAGCGAACAGTGCTATACATATGCACTGACTACTGTGTAAATGTGACTGGCAGGGAAGGGGTTAACACTAGGGGCGAGAAAGGGGTTAAATGTGTGCCCTGCATAGTGTTTCTAACTGTGGGGGTGGGGGACTGACTGGGGGGTGAATGATCTGTGTCCCTATGTACAAGGGACACAGCATCGGTCTCCTCTCCCTGACAGGACGTGGATCTGTGTGTTTACACACACAGATCCACGTCCTTGTCTGTGTAACGGCCGATCATGGCAGCCTGGCGGACATCGCGGCCGCCAGGCGCGCGCATTGGCACTGTAGTGATGCAGCGGGCACCCCCCAGTGGTCAGAGGAGCCGAGGACGTCTATAGACGTCCTCACGGCAATTGAGAGCCACCTTGTGCCCGTCTTTTCACTATAGCAGGGATACCAAGTGGTTAAACAAAATGATGTGGAAAAATAGTTATCCATGGGCACTGTAAGAAGCCTGTTGGTGCGAGTGGGAGGAATAGTGCCCCATCATTGGTGTTAGTGGGAATAATAGTGCCCCATTGTTAGTGGGGGGAATAGTGACCCATCATTGGTGTTAGTGGGGGGAATAATGCTCCATCATTGGTGTCAGTAGGAGGAATAGTGCCCCATTGTTGGTGTCAATGGGAGGAATTATGTTCCATTGTTGGCTTCACTGAAAATTTATTAAAATGAGTATACAACCGCTTTAAGATACATATCTTGTTTTATATCGATCAAATCATGATTTAATTATTTTCAGTAATATGTTGGTTGCTGAACTGTAAGACATGGTCACCTCAAAATATTGATGCCTTTAGAATATTTGGCATTAAAGCTGGAATTTTGTGAACAAAAAAAAAAAAAAACAGCACTAGGGATGGAACTTCCCTTGAATGAAGAGTGGCCGTGTGCTTCTGTATTCAGTTGAAATCCAAATCCAGGTATTTGTGAGAACCAACAACTCTGTCAGAATCAGTATTAGGGTCCTTTCACACGGGCGGACAAACGGTCCATTTTTTACAAGTCCGTTTACCTATTTTTCTTCCGTCTGGCGGAACGGATCGGATGAATATGGACACACGGTCCGTATTCATCCGATTCCCCATAGGGGAGAGCGGAGGAAAGACAGGGCGGTCTCTGCACAGTGTGCGGGGACCGCCCTGTCTGCCGACAGCTCAGCTGGGATTTACGGATGATCCCCGCTGAGCAGACGGACACACACGGGGCCCTTACTCTGAAATAAATTGGACTCTATCCAGGAACCAAAAAACAGGCAAAGGTTCCTATTAGTACCTTTCATTTTGTGTCTCATTTATTGAACTGTTGTTGCACCATTTATTTATTTTCTTTCATTAAAACTATATTTACTGTAAGCATAATCTCTAAATGCATTAGTTAGAAAAAAAAAAGAATCCTTGCATCTATGAGGGCTATCATATTTTAGATTCCACACATTCCTGTTTGGATGTGACGGCAAATATCACAGTTGTTTCCAATTCTGCGTACACATGATAATTTTTCAGGTTGTAAAAAATTACGTTTTGTTTTTATGTCATTTAAAACGATTGTGTGTGGGCTTCAGAGCATTTTTCGGGTTCTGAAAAAGGCGAAAAAAATTATTCGAACATGCTCTTTTTTTTCACGACGTTTTTAACGTTGTCGTTTTTAAGGTTGTAAAAAATGGTCGTGTGCGGGCTTTAACAACGTGAAAAATCTGCGCATGCTCAGAAACAAGTTTATGAGATGGGAGCACTCGTTCTGGTAAAACTACCGTTCGTAATGGAGTAAGCACATTCATCACGCTGTAACAGACAGAAAAGTGCGAATCGTCTTTTACTAACAGGAAATCAGCTAAAGAAGCCCAAAGGGTGGCACCATCCGCATGGAACTTCTTCTTTATAGTGCTGTCGTACGTGTTGTACGTCTTCGCGCTTTGCTAGAGCATTCTTTTTTTTTCACGATCGTGTGTAGGCAAGGCCGTTTTAATGATCGGGTTGAAAAAAACATTTTTTTCTAGACCCTTAAAAACGTTGTTTTTTCTAGACCCTTAAAAGCGTTGTTTTTTCTAGACCCTTAAAAATATCGCATTAAACGTGTGAACAGTGCATGTTTACATTAAAACATGTGGGGGCGGCTATGGTTTGAGTGTGTGGTGGGTTATTTGCAGAGTTAACAGACCCTGGTGGCGATTACTCTCAATCTGATGGCACTTAGATTATTGTCCCACAAACTGGAAACATCTCTGCGTAGTGTTTGGCAGAGAAAGCAAACGTTGCTTTCTGGTGGCAGCAGCGAGATCTGAGACTGCTGTTGTCACACTCTTCCCTTTTTATATTTTATACATTTAAATAAAATACAGGAAGAAGAGTTTGTTAGAAGGAAATAAGCCCAGTAACTTTTTACTTTCTGTACACAGTGAATATATCAAGACTGCAGGCAGAATTGGCAGTGTTTCCAAACTGCAGTCCAGTTATTCTTCTTATTCCTTTAACAACATATGAAGAAAATGCAGCTAGGCTGTGTACTGATGTAGCTGCCACATTCAAGCAGAGAAAACTTTTTTGTGGGCACCCTGGAGGGGACCCACAGAAGATAAAGTGGACTTTATGCACTCATGGGCTTTATCGTGCTTAGACCCTGGGGCTAGAGAGGAGATTTCTAGCATGGGTTTGAACTCGCCTGAGCTATTCTGCTGGGAAGCTGTCAATGCCGAAAGCTAATCATTGGCAGCAGAAGCATTTGCTACCCTGCAGCCACATGTGTACACCGTGCCCCTTGCATAGGTGTGGCTGCTTGGCAGGGAATCCCTTTGCCACCTATAATTGGCTATTGACTTTGACAGCTTCCTAAAGGGATAGCTCGTGCTATGAGCCTGAGTTTATCCTAATCAGGAGATATATCCCATTTTGTTCTGATTACTGGATTAGACTGAGAGTGTGATTAAGTGGCTGATGCTAGGAACAGGAATTTCTGCCCACTGATACCTTGCACTTCCACTTATGTTAGGCCCCATACACACGATAGAATCCATCCGCTGAAAAATCCCAGCGAATGGGTTTCAGCGGATAGATCCTATGGTGTGTACACTCCAGCGGATCTGTTTCCGCGGATATTTATCCCCTGGAATGGATTTCCAGCGGATAAATATTTGATGACATGCTATCAAATCTATCCGCTGGAATCCATCCCAACGGATGGATCCGCTGGTCTGTACAGACTCACCGGATCCATCTGTCCGAAGGGATCCCCCGCATGCGTCGTAATGATTCGACGCATGCGTGGAATTCCTTATATGACAGCGTCGCGCACGTCGCCGCGTCATAATCGCGGCGACGGCGCGACACGTCATCGTCAGAGGATTTCGGCGCGGATTTCGATTCGATGGTGAGTACACTCCATCGGATGAAAAATCCGCGGAAATCCTCGAGAGGATTTATCCGTGGAAACGGTCCGCTGGACCGTTTCCGCGGATAAATCCTCCCGTGTGTATGGGGCCTTAGTATAAGGTTGCTAAGGGGTTGTAAAGGTTTGTTTTTTATTTTCTAAATAGGTTCCTTTAAGCTAGTGCATTGCTGGTTCACTTACCTTTTCCTTCGATTTCTCTTCTAAATCTTTTTTTTCTTTGTTTTCTTTGTCTGAATTTCTCACTTCCTGTTCCTCCTCAGTAAGGTGTTCAGTAAGCTGTTCTAAATGACTTTCCACCACTCGGATGATGGTGGAAAGCTTACTGAGGAGAAACAGGAAGTGGGAAATTCAAACAAAGAAAAAAAAACATTTAGAAGGGAAATCAAAAGAAAAGGTAAGTGAACCAACAATGCACTAGCTTAAAGGAACCAATTTAGAAAATAAAATACGAACCTTTACAACCCCTTTAAGCTGTGGTCTGTTTTTTAAAAAGAAAGTCCACTGTGTTAAAAAATAATAATAATCAGATCAACGTGTGTAATGAAGAAATAGGAAGTGCAGACAGGCATATAAAACAGTATGAACAAAAAATATGATCACAAATCCTATTTAATATGTCCTATTTAAAATGTTGGAAATTCCCATCCAAAAAAGGAAGCCAAAGTTCCACACAACCAAACAAATGTATGGCAAATATGACCAAATCACGGTGATACATAAACAAATAAAAGATATGAACAGGAACATGTTCACAGAGACAGAATCAATTCTTTGCTGACTAGAAACATGCCCACAAAGACACAATCAACACAACACTGACACACAACCATAAATTAAAGCGATATTAAAGTCAACGTTTTTTTTGCTGACTAAAATAAAAAAAACTATACTTACCTGCTCTGTGCAATAATAGCTCTTTTTGGTGGCCTCCACCCCACCAGCGTTCTCTGCTCCTCTTCTCTTCTAAGTGTGGATCATAGTTGCCAACATTTGAAAAAAAATTCCAGGGACACTTTGCAGCACAGCTATTAATTAATTACCACACTCACTTCCCCGAAGCTCCACCCACTCCCGCGATCGGTCCCCGGAGCTGAAGAACGAGGAGAGGTGTGTGTAAACACAGCTTCCCCGTTCTTCACTGTGAAGAACGGGGAACCTTTTATAGGGATACACAATCGATGACCCCGGAGAAAACTCTTGAAGCAATATTAATATAAGTCAGGTACATTTGTGACCGATACTTAAAAAAAAAAAGTGAATATTGGCCACACCAATAAAGCGGTTGATCCCTACTGAAAAAGGGACCTGGATATCCAGGACAGCCGGTATTAGGACAGGAGAATGGTGTTTATTGTCCTCCATACTGTCCCACTCTACATCACCACCAGACCCTGCTACCCGATTATATCATGGAATCAAAGGACACCCCAATTCACATAGCCAAAGGGTACTTTACCTTCTGTATCGAGTCATCTACTTTTTTTTTAAAGTTGGTTACAGGAAAAAAAAAAATAATTAAAAACAAGAACAAAAAAAAAGAAAAGAAAAAACCCACACAGAGTAAGATTTTTTTATTTTTTTGGTACTTATATAGCGCTGTCAATTTACACAGCGCTTTACATATACATTACAATGTACATTCCCATCAAGAATCCAAATCTGCGTTTCTGCTAGGACAATAGTAGCCCAGGCTCTGTGACAGGCAGCCCTTCCCAGTCACTATAGAAAGCACTAATAGCACAGCCCCCCCATGTCCCCACAGCCCGGTATCCCCAAGCCCCCCCTTACCTTATCAGAGTCCAGGTCCGGGTCCGCCTGGCACAGCCGGTACAGGAAGGATTTGGAGTCCCTTCACAGGGTCTGTCGGGTTGCCAAAAAGCACGTCCCCCCCACATTGAGCCGGACCCACTTAGACACCCCACCTCTCCCACGGAGCCGGTTCACAGCCTTACTCCGCAATGTCCCTCACTTCCCCGCAACCACTGACAGCCTCGGAAGTGTGCGCGTTTTAATAACCTCCCCCTTCTACAGGCTCGGGGGTCTTCCTGGCCACTCGCCGAAAGTTTCCGATCCGGGGGACTGTGCTCAGTGTTGCACCCAGCGGAAGTAAACAAAGGAAGGCGCCTAGTATAGATGTGAGGGCACCTCTGATTGGTTCAAGACCCGCCCCTGCCGAGACCCAGAAGCCGCTGTAGTGTCACAGTTTGGCCGCCACGTGAATTCCGGGGCATTGTACGATAGGCAGCAAACTGTGACAATACACCGCACCTGCCTTCCCCACTAGCCGGGACAAGTCCCGGAAGGCTAAATTAGCCGGGACTAGGTCCTATTTCACGGGACTGTCCTGTTAAAAACGGGACAGTTGGCAAGTATGCTTCCATGTGCTATAGGGCTGCCCATGCAGGCACACTCTTGAGCCAGTGTGGCTCTGCAATACCCCCTGCTCCCTCCTAAAGCCTGGTACACATCACTAGTCTTTTTTCGTTCAACACAGGGCATGTAGAATTAAAAAGACTGACAGCTCCGACTGGAGCTGCTGTACTAATGATCCGACCTTAGCGCAGCGATCTCCCCTGCTGTTCTTTTGTGTTCTGACAGGGGGACGGGCCCCCCACCAGAACATTCCGGTCAGTGCTCTCAACCATTGGCTAAGAGCACTGATCAGGAGCCCGTCGGCTGCTGGTTTTCCAGCATGCTCATCCGAAAGAAGCTGGCCAAACTGTCGGCCCGGTTGCCTTACACCAGCCGATGTCACCCGACATTCAGCCCATGTTTACTAGGCTTAACAGGATTTGACTGACAGCAGCAGGAGCCAATGGTCTGCTCTGAGTCTCCTGTGAGAAGAGTAAGTCAGTGGAGCAGTTCTGTGCCCTCTGCAGCATCGTGAGAGGAAGCTGGTAAGTGTTTAGGAGTGGAATAAATGTATATACTGTACAGGGTGTTCAGACAAATCAGTCAACCAAAAATATAAAAAAAAGGCCCATCTCTCAACCAAGGCCCACCTTGACTGGTCACTGTATGGGGCAGTGGAGTACACACAAAGATCACAGGTGAAGCCTCGAATAGGTAACTTCCTAATCCCCTTATTTGGATATGTATGTTTTTTTTTTTTAATCAAGAAAAGGTTTATTGAAGCAAAAAAGATAATCATACAGTACTGTAGGATGCGTACAAAAAAATAAAAACAGCTTACATGTGTTCACAACTGGGCGAATGCCCATCCAAATAAAACAATTAAGGATATACAGTAACATTAGTCCGTACAGTATTGCTTGTACATGGAACCAGCATCCTTGAGGACACCAACCTTACGTAATGGAGGTCAGCACCTCAATGCACTGGACTCCAGGCTCTATTCCGTCTTCCCAACTATCCCAACACACCCGCATCCCTCCACATATATCACCCCATGCCTCACGGCATAGGCACTCAATGGACCTGTTTTATGTGCCATTACCCTGTAACTCGTGAAAAGACAATGATCCAAGGATCCCTACCACACCACAACCTGTCGCACGAGACACACCTGGACATCTCACTACCTGTCCTGACACCAGCCCACCCTTGCCCAACCTTCAATTATCCCCTTACCCTTGCAGTAGTCTCTCCATGATCAATTGGGTGGGGCCCAATCCCGGTACATCCAACCAGGGTTGCCATAGTGAGTAAAACTTCTTAAGTGATTTCCTATGTTGATAAGTGATCTTTTCTCTTATTAGCAGGCTATTTACCATCTTTACCCATTGTCCCTCTGACGGTACTCTGGGGGTGATCCACAATCTAGCTATGGCCTTTCGTGCCACATACAGCAGCCTCAGTACGGCTGTATGACCATTAGGAGAGAGTGATGGTACCTCGAGGGCACCTAAAAGGCATATCACTGGGTCATGTGACAACGAAAAGCCATATGCCTGGGAAATAGTGGTAATGACATATTTCCAGTAGCGGAATAATTTCGGACACTTCCATAGCATGTGTAGTAAATCTCCCTCTTCCACATTACATTTGGGACAGATTGGGGAGTCTCGTATTCCCCATTTGTATAGTCGGGCGGGGGTTCTGTACACTCTATGGAGGAGGTACAAATGCGAGAGTCTATGTTGCGCTGAGACTGAGACCAAAGGAGCAGAGGTCACGCACATCTCCCATGTATCCCCGTCAATGGGGCCTAGATCAGTTTCCCACCCCTTCCTACATGGCAATTCGGACGCATCGTGAGTGACACTCAGCAGTCTGGAGTAGACTTGTGAAATCATGCCCTTTTTGTCCTTGTTGAAAAGCACATCACTATGGAGGGGGTGTCTCACTATACTTATAGGGAAAAGTCTGGCTTCTTTCTGGGCTGCATGCCGTAATTGAAGATATTTATAAAATTGAGTTCTGCCCAACCCAAACTCCTCTTGTAGATCTGTAAATGACTTAAGGATTAGACCATCAAACAGTTGTGTAATGTATTGGATCCCTGCATTGCCCCACGGCCTGAAGCCTTCGAGTTTAAGGAGCTCCCTGAAGTAAGAATTTTTCCAAATTGGGGTGAAAGGGCATACTCCTCTGACACCAAGACTGGACCGGACATATTTCCAGAGCGTATTGAGCAGTATCACCGTGGGTAATGTCTGGTCTAGATGCGTGAACCCCGCTTCTAGGTGTGACACCGCCGGGAGCGTTGACCCCTGCGGAATCAGCGGCGCACGTACCGGGTCCCCGTGGTCTATCTCCCCCCAATTTCCTACATGTTGGATTTGCGAAGCTATAAAATAATAACGAGCATGAGGGACCGCTAGACCACCTTGGTCCTTGGCAAGTTGTAGTGTACTAAGTTTTATGCGTGCAGTCTTACCACCCCATATCAGGTCCCTAAACTGAGCATCAATCTGAGAAAACCATCTATGTGGTATCCAGGTCGGGGCATTATGAAAAATGTATAAGAGTTGGGGGGCCCACACCATTTTGACAAGGTTTGCTCTGCCTGTGACAGATAGAGGGAGTTTTTTCCATGACGCACACTTCTGTCTGAATTTAAGTAACAGTGGTGTCAGATTCTTGGCCAGGTATTGGGTAGGATCGGGGGTGATTTGAATACCCAAATATTTAAATTCATTTACCACCACTATATCCCTGGCGCAGTTTGGGAGACTATTTGTCATGGGATCCAGTGGCATGAGTACCGACTTGTTCCAGTTGATGCTGAAGCCAGACAGATCCCCAAAATCGGCTATCAAAGACATCACATTACGCAAAGACTCCCGTGTATCACCTAAATATAATAGCGTGTCGTCTGCAAATAGAGAGATAACATCCCGCCCCGTTCCCCTGACAAAACCTGCGACCCCTGGAGACGCTCTCACGTGAATCGCCAGGGGCTCCAGTGCCAGGGCAAACAGCAGGGGCGACAGTGGGCACCCCTGCCGCGTGCCCCGATAGAGTCGAAACGACCCGGATACCTCCCCGTTGACTCTCATCCTCGCTGTTGGGGCGCTATACAACAATTGCACCCATTTCAAAAAAGAGGGTCCCACCCCAAACCGCTGCAGCGCCTCCCAAAGGTATGGCCATTCCACGCTATCGAATGCTTTGGCTGCATCGAGAGAGAGTATGGCCCTATTACCTGGATTGTCTACTGGGACCTGAATATTTAGGAACAGCCTACGTAGATTTTGTGCCGTGGATCTCGTGGGAATGAAGCCTGATTGGTCCCTATGCACCACATTGTGAATGCACTTGGACAGTCTGGTTGCCAGGACTCTAGCCAGAAGCTTGACATCGAATGTCAGGAGGGAAATGGGTCTGTATGAATCTGGGGAGAGCGGATCCTTCCCAGGCTTCAACAGAACTATAATCAGGGCCTCGTTCATAGATGGAGGCAGCACTCCAGTTTCAAAGGCCGTGTTATATATTTTCAAAAGGATGGGGATGATCTGTTCTGAATACCTGCAATAGACCTCTGATGGAAGGCCATCGGCTCCTGGCGCACGGCCATTGTGTGCCTGCGCCAGTGCCTCTAAGAGTTCCTCTCGGGTAAGGGGCGCATTAAGCATGGTAACCTCAGACTTAGAAAATGTCGGTAACCGACATTTGTCCAAGAATGAGTGTATTTGTTCCTTAGTGGGGCTAACCTTAGATGAATATACATTTTGGAAAAATTCCTTAAAGCATTCTAAGATGGATTGCGTGGAATGACACATCGCACCCCCCGCATCAGTAACCGCTGCAATATAGGAATGGGGCTGCTGTGACCTAGCTAGAATCGCCAGCATATGACCTGTGCTTTCCCCCTCTTCAAAATGCTTCTGCTGCAGAAAGAACCTCTTGTTCTCGGCTTTTCGAAAAGAGAGGTCCTTAAGCATGTTCTGTGAGGCTAACCATTTCCGCTTTGCGTTTTCGTCAGAGGGATCTGCCACATAGTCTGCCTCAGAGCGACTCGCTTCGTCTAACACCCGTGTCTCCCACTCCTTAGTGTCGGTTTTGATATGATTGATGATTTTAATAAATTGACCGCGCATATAGGCCTTAGCCGCATCCCACACAACTTGGATGTCAGCCGTTCCCAAATTATCCTTAAAAAAATCTGTTAAGAGTCGTGGCATTGGATCCTGATCTGGAATAAGGGACAACCAAAACGGATTGAGTTTCCATAGGCTCTTACCCCTCTGTACCCCTAGGCCTAAATCGACCGTGAACGGAGAGTGGTCTGAGGTGTGTCTCGGGTGATATGCAGAGTCTTTAACCATGGGGAGCAAGAGGACATTGCCAAAGCCCATATCTATCCTAGACAATCCTCCCACTGAAGCTGACCTACAGGAATACACTTTGGCATCTGGGTTACGGATCCTCCAGACATCCGTCAAACCCAACTCCCCCATCAATCTAGAAAATGGCGTGGGGCCCCTTCTCACATGTCCCCCTATCTCTATATTATGCTTCAGTTTGTCTTTCTCATATTCCATCAGGTTGTTGAAGTCCCCAAGGACCAACACTGGGATACCAGGAAGACAAGACATGAAATCAGCAAGTAGTTTCAATACAGTCGAGGAGAATGGTGGAGGAATGTACACTCCAGCCAACACGCACTTAATCCCATACAAAGAACAATATATGAAGACATATCTACCCTCAGGATCTATTTTAGTAGCCATATTTGAGTATTGGGTGCTTCGACGGATCAGGACACTCACTCCCCTCGAGTAGACCGTATGCGTGGAGTGGTATTGGTGGCAAAACTGCCCGGTCGCTAACCTCGGAGTGGAGCCCGAGGGGAAGTGAGTCTCCTGCAAACATACCACCTCAGCACCCAGTCTCTTGATTGTGCGCAGCACCTCCAACCGTTTCACGGAGCCATTCAGACCTCTTACATTCCAAGATAGGCATCTAGTTATATTAGACATTGTATTAGATTCATATTAGTGACAGGAGAATGTCCTCGTATAAGACCTAGGTAAATATCACTGTGATCAAGTGTAGCTAGCAAACCAGTAGTAAAACCAAGTCTTAGGTATAATGCGACAAAAAACATATAGGTAGGGCAACATTGCAGCAGCATGTGTGGGACAAACGGACAAATGTAAAAGCCTTGATTGGGCCTATCTCTCAAAATTAGGATTGGGAGGTACGTCGACAAAGGTGACCTGGAGCAGGAGAAGTTTCGGAACAGGCATGGTGGTACTCGAGATATATGGTTGTAAGTCAACAGCAGCACAGGTGTGTATTGGTAGTTACTGGTGAAGTTCATGTGGCAGTTCGTGGCGGGATTCCCTAGTATTGAAAATAGTTGTAGCATGGCCAAGATGGCCTGAATAACCACCGGTTGTGGTGTTGTATAGGGCTCAACATAGCCCTTGTGGGGGCAACAGTGGAAGCGCACCATAGTGTCTTTAAAAAGCTTCTCAACAGCCAACTATTAGCCCTTAGCAATCAAAGCGAACAAAAACCGCCTAGCAACGGATAGTGCGGAGGATGCTGCCTAAAACCCCGGATGACTTGGCAAGTCCTTTACTCAGTCTGCGGGACGTCTGCCCCTTGCTTCCCGGATCGATTGTTCTTCTCGATCTAACCATTGTGCGGCAGCAGACGGGGAATCGAAAAATTGTACAGAACCAAATACTTCCACTCGCAATCTGGCGGGGTATAACATCGCATATTTAAGCTCCAGGTTCCTCAGGCGGCGCTTAACATCCAGAAATTTGCCCCTTTTCTTTTGCAGTTCAGCCGAGAAGTCTGGGAATAGGGAGATTTTTGTGTTGTCTACTTTTAAGGCTGATGGATTAATTCTCGCGTTATGCAGGATAGCGTCTCTGTCCCGGTAGTGCAGGAGTTTAAACAAAAAAGGTCTCGGTGGTGCACCAGGTGGTAGGGGTCTGGATGGCACTCTATGGGCACGTTCAACCGAGAACATAGGGGAGAAAACTTCTCTCCCAAATGCAGTAACCAGCCATTTCTCAATAAATTCGACGGGGTTCTTCCCCTCTATTTTTTCCGGGAGGCCTATGGCCCTAATATTACTTCTCCTCATCCTGTTCTCTAATTCCTCTAATCTAGAGGAATGCTGGTCAATCAAGTGATTATTATATGCGAGATCCCTCTGCATGGGCCCCAGGTCATCCTCGATGGTGCTCACCCTCTCTTCCAGTGCGGAGGTTCTTTCCCTCATCTTTTGGGCATCCTGCCTGAGAAAAGAGATCTCGGACTTCATACCCTTAACTTCCGTGGTTAGGGCAGTTATAGACAGATTGCATGAGGTCACTGCCGCAAATATGTCCCGCAGGGTAGGTTCCCCCTCCGTTGTAGGACTCACTGGGGATTGGGGCCTACTGGACTCGGGGTTAGGAGTACTCACTGTGGCCCACACGAGTCCCGCCTGTACCGGGTCTTCTAGCGGTACGGTGTCATCCGCTTCGGATCCACCACCTGGAGAGCCCTCCGGTGTGCTTGGTGTGGCCACCTGATCCTTTGGCTGGGACTTGGAGAACAGTTTTTCCGCCGCCTCTCGTTGTTTCTCCTTTGCTGTGCGGCCTGCATGTGCGCCATTTTGGAACATGTGCTCCGCCGGTCTATTCACCAGCTGCTTCTTGCTGAGCGACATCGCGGGACCGGAGCGCCGAGAAAGGTATGCCCGTGCTCACGGGATAGCGAGGGGCACGAAAATGTGCTTTTGGTCGGTGTGTGGTTTCTTCCTCAGGATGATAGCTAGGATACACGGCGGAGCTCACTTCGATCGCGTCCGGCTACATCCGCTGCCTGGCCACGCCCCTCTTGGATATGTATGTTCACAGAGTAATGGTAGTCAAACAAAGAAAGACAGCAGACTACACAATCGAGGTGAATAGAAGAATCCTCCACACTGAGACATTGTATTCTAACAGAGTTCTCATCCAATTTCCCAGGGTCTAATCAAATTTTTTTTCCAACAATCCTGTTTGACAGAAGTTGTAGCTGGCCAGCAAAGATCTGTCCTAGGTTGCTAATTAGGGATGCGCTTCGAGTTCCAGACCCCTGAAGGGTCTGGAATGAATATTTGGGGGGAACCCCACGTAATTTTTTTTTAATTGACGGCGGGGGTTCCCCTTAATATCCATACCAGATCTGAAGGGCATGGTAATAAAATTTGGGGGGACCCCCACGCTTTTTTTTTATTTTTTATGAATGAATCCTCTCTGAATTGCCAGAGCCGACACTTCATTATAGCCGCAAGTCAGTTTTAAATGTCTTTTTTTCTTTCAGAAATGACACTTTGTGCAGGGACAGTTCTAAGTACGGGAAACATGTGCTATTTCACATGCTAACTTTACACCCCCCTAGGTACGAAATTTAAAGGAATATTTCACTTTTATTGTTTCACTTTTAGCATTATTAAATTCACTGCTCCTGAAAAAACGTCCATTTTTAAAACTTTTTTTGCATTGATACATGTCCCCTGGGGCAGGACCCAGGTCTCCAAACACTTTTTAGGACAATAACTTGCAAATTAGCCTTTAAAATTAGCACTTTAGATTTCAAACGTTCGAGTCCCATAGACTTTAATAGGGTTCTAAAGTTCAAACGAACGTTTAGTGTGTTCGCAAGTTCTGGTGCGAACCGAACAGGGGGGGTGTTCGGCTCATCCCTATTGCTAATATGACTTACATGCATATAAAGCTAGAACTGCTAATAACCTTAATACAATTCATATGCTTACATGTGAGAGATAAAAGCAGAGTTATTTACTGTGACTTTATATATGGATGTCATATAACAGTTGTATATTGTGTTCACAGAAGCAAAAAGAGAGAATATGCCTTTCAAGATTTGTTGTGTGACTGTAAGGTAAGCTCAAGACCCATCAGAATTGAAACCAGAAAGCATAGAGTTAAGCTTTTGTGACTCAGGAGTCTTGGCCAATCACAGCCAATCTCACATTGAGCGGGAGTCCTGGCCAATCACAGCCAGCCTTACACTCATTCTGTCTGGAAAGTTCCCAAGCAGAGCTTCTAGAACTCATTACACCAGAGAGAGAAAATTTGGACCGACACACATCCACTCAGAGTTCAGTTTTATGGAAGCAAGTGGCCAAAATAGGCATTTAATACAGTTACAGAATATATGTTCTTATTGTTAATAGTGTGATTAGAACTGTATACTGAACTAGTTATGTGTATTCTTATAGTTCCACCAAAGTTCAAACCTCAAACCTCAAACATCATAGCAAATGTTCAAACGTGCTATCAAACAAGCAAACATACGTGCTATCAAACTGTAATAGCAAACGTGCTATCAAACTGCAATAGCAAGCATGCTATCAAACTGCGAGTAATACTATTGATTAAGCCTCAGAGAGATCATAAAGTGTTTAAATAACTTAAAGTGAGAGTACAGATACTGAAGAAAGAAATATATCTACCATTTTATGTAGAATGACAAGATTGAACAGTTGAACCGCCATTTGTTATACTTTATTCAACACGCGTTTGTACTTGGACTGTCTGCTGCGAAATTGTCAGTGTTACATATGAAGAAAAGCTGAAGTTAATAAAGAAGTTATCTCAAGAGTTTGGTGTGCTCTTTAAACCTACTGCTTCCATAGAATGGTGCTAGAGGAATTATAGAGTAACAGATAGTCTTGTGTGGACTAAAAGATCAGAGAAATCAAAATTCTTCTAATGCCACAGTGCATAAAGGCACTTCATAGTCCGCTTCACTCACGGGGGGAACCAGGCTGACATCCCCCCCAATGTGTGGCACCCCCTGTTGGTATGCCACTGGTGGCTGCAAATATTGGGGTGTCTTTAACAATTAATTAACACCTGCACACATCTCGTAAGGGCAGCACTTTCATGTGCAGTGCAGGAAGTGCGTAGAAATCACAGTTTTCCTGCACCACGTTGGTGCTAAGTCATGATCATTAGAATATAGGGCCAAAACAATCATACAACCTAGGAGGCCAAGCTGATGCTCATAGAACATTCACACTGGGGTGGTGCTCACGTTAAAAGTCAGCAGTAGAGCCTCATCCAGAGGTGGAGGCTTTGACACCCAAAACAATGAGGCAGTGTGCCATCAGACGATAATATTATGGCAGTAAAAGCAGCCTGAAAAAAAACCAGGAGGGCAGAAAGCTGCACCTTGAGAACTAGCAGAACTAATATTATAAAACATCCAGTGATCGATACAACTTTTCACTGCAATAGCCAGTAAGTGAAGAAATTAAGAAACTGCTTTTATTTATTAAGGGGTGCTACTGGCGAGTAACCAGAGGTGTAAAACAACTCCATTTATTTATTCCTCTGATTTTATAGCAAGGTGTGTTGACAGTTCTAATTATTTACCATTTCAGCCCTCTAAGTAAATTTAGCAATACTAGAATAAAAAAACAGACTGACTCAGCAAGACATGCTTCATTGTGCAATTTAAATGCCACTCAATGTTCATACACCCTGTTGACAAATTCATTTAAAAATGCATCAGTTATATGTCAAGTGAGGTTGCTGTGTTGTAAATCAGCAGTGAAACTGAGCAATTTTGAGCATTAAAAGAAAAGTACATTTTTGTTTACTGACCTTCCAAAATTGCTATGCCTAGATTATATTTGGTAGTACCGTATATACTCGAGTATAAGCCAAGTTTTTCAGCCCTTTTTTTAAGGCTGAATATACCCCCCTCGACTTATACTCGTGTCAGTGTACCTGAAATTCTTGACAGGCTGCGGAAGTCCATTGTTTAAAAGTCGCAGTCTCCTCCTGGTCCCCTAGGCGTTTCCCAGCAGACACAGGACTCATCCTCGGACTCAGTTTCCCAGCAGACACTGTGTTTAGTGTTCCGCCAATCACGGACGTCCTCTTGTCCGAGGATGAAAGGACGTCCATGATTGGCAGAACACTGAACACAGTGTCTGCTGTTAACTGAGTCCGAGGATGAGATAGACGGAACAGTGTCTGCTAGGAAACGCCTATCACGGAAGGGATCAGGAGGAGACCGTGACTTTTAAACAATGAATGGACGCCCGCAGCCTGTCAAGAATTTCAGGTACACTGACTTGGGCACAGTGGGGCTGCAATGGGCACAGTGAGGTTGCAATGGGCACAGTGAGGTTGGGCACAATCAGGTTGCAATGGGCACAGTGAGGTTGGGCACAGTCAGGTTGCAATGGTCACAGTCAGGTTGCAATGGGCACAGTGAGGTTGGGCACAGTCAGGTTGCAATGGTCACAGTGAGGTTGCAATGGGCACAGTGAGGCGTGCAAATGGGCACAGTGAAGCTACAAATGGGCATTGTTGACCCTCTTACAGTAGCTGCTGCATTCTCACCCTAGGCTTATACTCGAGTCAATACGTTTTCCCATTTTTTTGTGGTAAAATTCGGTACCTCGGCTTATACTCGGGTTGGCTTATACGTGAGTATATACAGTAATTGTTACATTTATCCAAACATTGCTCAGCAAAAACAGCAAAAACATGCTACAATAGCCAATAGACTACTTCATGTAGCAGCCATTCTTGCTTGCTAACAGATTCATGACTAGTCACTTTAGGGTCATGTTGTCACTTACCCTTTCTTGTCTCCTAGAAGAAAAGTTCCCAGCTCTTCCGTGATCAGGAGATAATGAGGGAGGTGGTTGCGAAACGACCTAGAAAATAAATATTGAAGCATCAGCAATGAAGCTGGATTCCTCCATAATCATTTCAGATATGAGACCTGATGATATTTAAAGCAGAACTTCACTCTATAACTCAACATTGACTGTTTTTAATCCATATGTTTCTAGCAATAGTAAATAGATAGAAAAGTATTTACATTTCTTCAGTTTATTCCTGGTTTCCAGGCCTAGGCAAATTATGTCATACATCCCGAGAGCCTGCAGATGGAATCCAGGAATTAAATGCTACATGATTCATCTGCCCTTACTCAAGGTAGTCTTGGCCAGAAATTCGAAGGGGTGTTATTCTTTTTTGCTTAAATATATTTTTATAGATTTTTTTTTTCTTTATACAGTATAAACTTATACAAAAAATGTAAAAGCGATTTCTCAGCAGAATAAAGCATGGAGACATGGATGGATGGGTGAGTTTGCTTTGAATATTAAAAATTAAGTGAATACAGTAAAACCTTGGTTTGAGAGCGTTTTGTAAGACAAGCAAAATGTTTTAATACATTTTACCTTGATATACAAGCAATGTCTTGATATAAGAGTAGTGTCATGTCACAACTGAGTATAAAAAAGAAGAGAGGAGCCTCTAAATGTAGCAATATGGTTACATTTAACCCCCCTGGCGGTATTGCCGAGTCTGGCTCGGAGTAAGATTTCTGTACCAAAAAGCGGTATCCCCGAGCCAGACTCGGGCTCGCCTCGCAGCAGCCACAGACAAAGTTACTTACCTTGTCCCTGGATCCTGCGATGCATCCCCGCTGTGTGAGCGAGCGGCGTCCTCGCTCGATTCACACAGTGTCCCTGTGTGCCGCCGATCTCCGTTCCCTGCGACGTTGCGACGTTACGACGCACGGGGGCGGAGATCGGCGCCAAATTCAAAAAAGTAAATAAACACATTACATACAGTATATTGTAATCTTATAGATTACAGTACTGTATGTAAAAAATACACCCCCCCCCCCTTGTCCCTAGTGGTCTGCCCAGTGTCCTACATGTACTTTTATATTATAAAAACTGTTCTTTCTGCCTGCAAACTGTAGATTGTCCATAGCAACCAAAAGTGTCCCTTTATGTCAAAAGTGGTTTTAGAGCAGCTAGAAAACAGCGATAATAAATTATAATCACTTGCAGAATTGTGCGATAGCGATTTGTGGGGAAATTCTTCATAAAAAAATAAAAGTAATGACAGCGACAATTCTGCAACTGAGCAAATTTCAGTGATTTTGAGTTGATTACATTATTGAATAATTTTTATTATATTTATATTATAATTTATTATTTTGTTTTTCAAACTTTTTCATACCCGGGATGTCTACTAGATTCTTGTTTGGACAGATTTAAGTGAGTTATTCCTATGGATTACAGGTCTACAATGTAAAACACCAAATTTCCTTCCAAAATAATGGTACCGCTTTCAGCACCTAAAATCTGAAATAATCTTTTTCATCGGATGAACCGATCGTGTGTACGTGGCATTAGAGGTGCCTCTCTTCTCTTTTATACCCTGTAAAAAAAATGCTTTGATATACAAGTTCTTTGGATTACAAGCATATTTCTGGAATAAATTCTGCTCGAAAACCAAGGTTTTACTATAGAGTTTTTGGTTTGTGGTGCTCAGATGTAGTGTGGTACCGCTTTAAAGCAGACATATAGATAAATATAACATACTAACCCAGTTATGTATTTATTAACCACTTGCCGCCCACCCACATTACATTTACTAGCTGGGCTGTCTGATAGGAGTGCTTGAATTAGAATTCTGGCTGAACTAGAAGTGATTGTGTTGCAGCCTTATTGGGTCGGGTTAGTTGGCACTGCCTGCTGAATGCAACAGGGTAAAATACTGTATCATTTTTGCTGTCTGGTACGTGTATAACCCTATTTGGCTGCCTCCAGCCACTCGCTGGTATAATCAATGGGTATTTTTCTGTTCTTACAGTTTTTAAATAAATATGGAGAAATATTCAGAAATGTGCATTGAAGAATCTTAGGCTAGGTTCACACATGGCCGGCTGCGATTTGCAGTCCGGTGTGGTTTTGTTCACCAGGAGTACATTTTTACTTGAATTCGCAACAAAACCAGACCCAAAATTGCACAGGACCCTTTTCAGAAATGGACCGCAGCCGCCCCGGACATGTGTGAACTGGCTCCATCGAAAGTGGTCCAGTTCACATGAATGTGGCTAAAAATGCATCCGATTCGCATATATGTGACCCAAGCCTTAGTAACAATTAAAAAAAATTGTCCATACATACACTTTAACCAAAATTACTTTACAGCCCAACTAAACTTTCAATTTAAACCCGGTAAATATATTCCAGGTGCATTATAACAAAAGGTGTTCATTGTCTTATGATTTATTTTCTTTCTAAAGCCTAGTACACATGATCAGAAAATCAAACTAAAAATACCGCTTTCAAATCGATCGAGAGACGATCACGACAGTTCATTCGAAATTATCCGAAGGGACAAACACAACATTTTATACCAGATCGTTCGATTTTCATTTAATCAGTACAGTTTTCATCAGAAAAAAATCGGAACAGTGCTCGGAAACGAAAGAATATATATCAATATAATACAATACATTACATCCCTTCCAAAATTGTATTCTGTCGTATGAGAATTGTCAGCAGCATTTCTATTTATTATACAAAAAAAGAAGATTGACAATCAGATATTCTCATTGTGTATTTGAGGCTTAAAGTGGATGTAAACCCACTCTAATCCTTTCTAAACTACTGCCATTGTGGTTATCTATAAGGATATATATGCCTCCTGCATGTATCCTTACCTGTCAAATGTCTGCGATCTGTCTGTTATCAGACCCGAAAAACTGCAGATTCTGTGGGTGGGTCTGTTGTCTGGAGCTCAGTGGGTGGAGTCGTGATGTCAGTAGACTCCCCGCCCACCTCCACACTCCCCTTGCCAACATGCTTTTTCTCCTGTGTATTTCTTACACTGAACTTCTGCTATGATCACTAACATCCAGTCAAAACACAGAAAAGTCACCACATGACTTCAGAATGCCCAATCGTGCTAATGGGGGGGGAGTAGCCAATATTGGGAGAGCTGGAAAAAAAGGAGGAAGGGATGTGAGGTACAAAGAATGCCTCTCTCAGACTCGTGCATGAGATATTTAAATCACCTTTCACTCACAGCAAGAGGACTGCTCAGAGCTGGATTAATTATTTGTGGGAAGACTGGGCAACGATGACATGAAATCCTATACTGTACAAGGTGCAAGCCTTAATAAAAAAAATGGGGGTTTACATCCACTTTAGGAAGCTATAGCCTGAGAGGAAATGCCTGTTCCCTGTCAGTAGCTACAAAGCAGGACACTACATTCTGAGCACAAGCAGGGATCTCTTTGCAGAGGTCAGACCAGCCTTCTACTCAGTCGAGCCAGAGCTCTCCAATCAGCAGGGAGCCCAATTTTGTTAATTGCAGAGCAATAGGGTTGATTTAGGGCTCATGCACATGGCTATATCTGGCTATAGAGCATCAATTCTGGCATACACTTTCCCACCATGAAGCCTACAGGTGCTTAATACAGCCATCTATAGAAGTTAAAGGATGTACTGGGATATTTGCATAAATATGCATAGGGACTTTAAACTCCTGATGCAGAATTTTGCATGTAGAGTTGCACACCTGTACATATACGTGTGCTTATACAAGCACCTGCAAATACTAGCTTATTGCTGGGTACAGCTATTGACTTCTACAGGCACTTGTATGCAGCAACTGTGGGCCCATTGCAAACGCACCGGAATTCGTGCTATACAACTAGAGAAAGCCATTGGCATGAGTCCTTCCACTTTTTGTTTTATACACCTGGAATGTATATAGCTGATAACTAAAAGTTCAATTGGGCTTTAATTTGCATACTACTCTGAAACGCCTGCAGAAGACTCTGCCTGTAGTAATAGGTGTGAAGGTGTACATAAGCATGGATATAATTAAGCACACTGCCTCTACCTTGGTTTTACGGTTAGTAAATGTAGTCAGTATAAAGAGGCTTTGAAACTCTGAAGCCTCGTACACACGTCCGAGGAACTCGACGGGCGAAACACATCATTTTGCTCGTCGAGTTCCTTGTGAAGCCGCAGAGGATCTCGGCGAGCCAAATTTTCCCATTCCCGTCGAGGAAAAAGAAGACATGCTTTCTTTTTGGCCCGACGAGATCCTCGACGGTTTCCTTGTCGAAAAGTGTACACACGACCGGTTTACTCGGCAAAAAAAAAAAAAACAGCAAGCTTCTTGCTGGTTTTTGCCGAGAAACTCGGTCGTGTGTACGAGGCCTGAGACTCTTAATTAAAACCAGAGAAGAAACTTGGTACACAAATTGGACTTGTTCCCAGTACCAATGGTTTAGTGGTTAGCACTACTAGGCAAGACCGGAGTTTTTACACTTTGAATCCCAATCAGGACATTACCTGCATGGAGTATGCATGTTGCGCAGCCTAACCCCAGAGCTCAAGCACATGTGTGTGAGTATATATATATGTATATATATATATATATATATATATATATATATATATATATATATATATACATATATATATATATACATATATACACATATATATATATATATATATATACATATATATATATATACATATATATATATACACACATATATATATATATATATATATATATATATATATATATATATATATATATATATATATATTTATTTATTTACAATTTATTTTAGGTTTGTGGGGCTTTGGTGAAATATGTGAAATATCAGGGGTCTGAAACAGATTCCTGCTGTCTCACTTTTGAGACAGAGAAAGGAAATGAGGACAAAGATTCCCTTGCAGCCTCAGCTGTACTGGACAGTTAATGAATGGGAAGTGCACTGTACAGAGCTTCCTGTTCATTACCCAAACTGAAAGCATAGTAAACATAGCATTTACTATGCTTCAGGTATGAATGGATGCAGTGAGTGATCGGTACTTATTGGTCAATTGGCTCTAATATGTATTCTTGAGGGAACTTAAAATGTAACTTCTTGAAGGTTGGGACTGAGGTGAATGTAAAGTAAGCAAAGCACTACGTAAAATTGTTGGTGTTATAAAAACTTTTATAATAATGCTGGCAAAAACTCATAAAAACTTTTTTTTTCTTTCATGCGCCCAGTAAGAATATTTATTTTCTCTTGATCATGATAATGAGTAGAGATTGTTTGTAATGATCCTTGACCCTTGATGATAAAGAAGGTTGAAAATTGTTCTTAATTATACTGTACAGTACATTGTACACGCCTACACAGGAGCCTACACTGTTGTATAATATGTTGTAGGCGTGAACAAAAACCATGTTATTTCACATGACACGATTAGACATAGGAACCTGACCCATTTTCTTTCAAAGAGTTTTCTCTAACTACTAGTGTTTCCTACTTGCTAAACGAGTTTACCGAGCCAAGCAATTCAGTATCAATCATCTGTTGAGGTAGGTATTCGCAGAATTTAACTGATAATACCAAACCAAACATATCTTAAAAGACAAGAGTCAGGTGGAATCAAAGACCTTCCCAGATAGCAAGCACTTGATTTGCAAGTTTGAAAATGACTTGCCAAGCTATTGCTAGACTTGCCAGGCTTCACAAGTTTGTTGCACAATTGCAGCAAGTCCGCATTGCATGGCTCCAGATTACTTTTGCAAACATTCTGCAAATCTGCTGCAAGTCCTTGTTCAGTTATGTTGTGTAAAAGTCATCCCACCACAGGGGTCACTGTGGCAGAATTTTCATGCTGTAGACTTGCAGAGCTCTTGCTGTAGACTCACCACTGCAACTTTTCTCTTGCTAGAGACTTGCCACCAGTGGCAGCTGGTGCTTAATATTTTGGGGGGCAGCAAACACTAAGCGCTTGCTCCCCCGGCACTTGCTTGCACACATTACCCCCATCCCCCCGTCGCTAGCTCCCACTATCCCCCCCCCCGACGTTCGATCCATGGCCTTACCTTATGCATTGGTAGAGGTGCGGAGAGTTGGTTGCTAAGAGAAGAGTCAGGGCCATTGGTTCTCCTCCTGGCCAAACAGGAGGTGGGTCCTGAGACCCGATTGGCCAGGAGTCCTAAGAATCCCTGGGCAGTCAGGTATCAGGACTCGCTTCCTGATTGGCCAGGAAGAGAAGCAGTAAGACATTAGCGAGTGTTAATTCTCTAATGTCACACAAGTGGGAGGGCTCGGGGCGCAGTGCTCTGCCCCCCGAGCCCACCCTTTTAAACCAATTAATCATGTGCTTCTAAAAAATAAAAAATACCCACACTGAAATCCATGCATCTGGCGCCCCGGAAGGGAAGATTAGGGGCCAGGCGCCCCTGCGCCCCGAATGGGCAGGCCGCAACTGGTTGCCAAGCAAATTTTCTACAAATTGGAAAGGTTTTAACTAGAACTTGTGCTCCAAGTGCTCTGCAAGTGTACAACTTGTCAGTGAAGATGTGCAGCAAGTTACCAGACTTACAATTCAACACTGAGGCCCCGTACACACGAGAGGATCCATCCGCTGGAATTGATCCGCGGACCGGCTCCAGCGGATAGATCCCCTGGTGTGTACAATCCAGCGGATCTGTTTCCGCGGATTTTTATCCCCTGGGATGGATTTCAAGCGGATAAAAATTTGAAGACATGCTTTAAAATCTATCCGCTTGAATCCATCCCAACGGATTGATCCGCTGGTCTGTACAGACTCACCGGATCAATCCGTCCGAATGGATCCCCCGCATGCGTCGTAATGATTCGACGCATGCGTGGAATTCCTTGTATGACAGCGTCGCGCACGTCGCCGCGTCATCATCGCGGCGACGGCGCGTCACATCATCGCGATGGGATTTCGGCGCGGATTTCGATCCTATGGTGAGTACACTCCATCGGATCCAAATCCGCGGAAATCTTCGAGAGGATTTATCCGCGGAAACGGTCCGTTGGACCGTATCCGCGGATAAATCCTCTCGTGTGTACTAGGCCTGACACAAATTTGTGACACGCTATCATTGCTATATGGGTAGAAATTTTGTGACACTAATGCACTTAGTCAGGGATGGATTAATAGCAACTGATGCCCCAAGCACAACCTGATAATGGTGCTCCTTCATTGCTTAAATCGGTGTTCCGCCTGGGGGGAAAACAATTAAAAGTCAGCAGCTACAAATACTGTAGCTGCTGACTTTTAATATATGGACATTTACCTGTCCAGGGAGCCCCGCGATGTCGGCACCCCAGCTGATCTTTGGATCACCTCCTGGGTGCTGCCGCCACCATTCGTGGTAAGGGAAACCAGAATTAAAGCCTTTCGGCTTCACAGCCAGTGCCTTACTGCGCGGTGCTTTTTTTAACTGGACCGGCAGCGGAGGAAAGGGGCCCTAACTTCTAAGGGACGGCTCTGAGGCGCAGTCTCCAGGAAATGGGGAAGGGTACCTGTCAAATACAGGTACCCGTTCCCCCCTCTCCCGTGAAAGGTGTCAAATATGGCATCCGAGGGGGGAGAGGAAGCAGATCAGCCTTAACTAACAAAACATTGAAACTCAATGGTGTCGATTTAATAAGGTATTTTGTGACACATTTCTGGCGGTGTGGAAATAGTTGGAAGCCTTGAACCAAATTCATGAAACCCGTGCAACGTTTTCATTGTTAAAACTGATGTGTGTGACAAATCGATACAGTTCTTATTTACAATACTTTTACTGTCTATTAATATTGTTGTGACAAATTCATAATGTGGTAATGCTTTACCACTAAGGCTAAAGGAAAATGAAATGTAAATAACAACTCTTCCTTCAATTGTATTGCACATTTAAGTATTGTGTCTGAGGTCCCGTACACACGACCGAGTTTCTCGGCAGAATTCAGCCAGAAACTCGATCGGAGCTGGATTCTGCCGAGAAACTCGGTCGTGTGTACACTTTTCAGCGAGGAAGCCGACGAGGAACTCGTCGGGACAAATAGAGAACATGTTCTCTATTTCCTCGTTGTTCAATGAGGAAAGTCGGCCCGCCGAGATCCTTGGTGGCTTCAACACTGAACTCGACGAGGAACTTGATGTTTTTGGCCTCAGACATTTTTGTGTGGCAGATTCATAAACACCCTACCAGTTCACGCTCTATGAAACTCACAGTAAAGTGCTGAAGCTTTTGAAAATGTATAAACGTTCTTCAGTCTTCTTTCAGCCCCATTCACATCTAGCAAATTGGGATCGTGGGCAGAATTGTTGTGATTCTGCCTGCGATTCCACATTGCACTGCAATTCTGTCAAAACTTATTTATGTGCCATTAATTTTTAATAGCACCTAAAACCGCATCGTGCAAAGCTTGTCGCCCAAAAAGGAGCTGGTGCTTCTTTTGGGGGACAAGCTTTGCGTAATGCGTCAAAACTGCACCGCGTTTTAGGTGCCATTAATGGCACAAAAACATGCGTGCTATGTTTTGCCACCATTGCAGGCCGATTCAGAATCGTGTGCAGAATCTGGGCGATTCTGCTCATGATCCCAAATTGCTAGCTTTGAAGGAAGCCTTAAAGTGATTGTAAAGTCTTGTTTTTTTAAAGCGGTAGTTCACCCTCACCCACATGATTTTACCATCGAGACAGGCATTGTAGCGCGAGCTACAGTATGCCTGTCCCGATTTTTTTAACCCCGGACTCACCTTGTAATCGGACATCGTAGATTTCGGCTCCCGCGGGGAATGGGCGTGCCTATGGAGAGGGAGGATGATTGACGGCCGGCCCTGGCACGTCACTCTCCCCGAAGACAGCCAGAGTAGGTCTCGGCTCTTCACGGCGCCTGCGCACAGGCTATGCGCAGGCGCCGTGAAGAGCCAAGCCTATTTCGGCTATTTCCGGAGAAGCGTGACGCGCCAGAGCCGGCCGTCAATCATCCTCCGTCTCCATAGGCATGCCCATTCCCCGGTATCTTCGATGAACGATTACAAGGTGAGTACGGGGGTAAAAAAATCGGGACAGGCATACTGTAGCTCGCGCTACAATGCCTGATTTTATGGTAGTAGAAAAAAAAAAAATGTTTCCGTTCATAGGGTGAACCCCCGCTTTAAATACCAAACATATTATACTTACCTCCTCTCTACAGTTGGTTTTGCACAGAGCAGCCTTGATCCTCTTCTTCTTAGGTCCCCCTTCGCTGCTCCTGGCCCCTCCCTCCTGTTGAGTGCCCCAACAGCAAGCAGCTTGCTAAAGTAAGCTGAGTCACAGGGGGGTGCTGTTGAGGCTTCTACCCATAGAATGCATTAAGATAAAAACACCTTCGACTTTTACAACTCGTTTAAAAGAGAAGTATGGGAATTTTTTTTTTTTTTAAACATACTTACATGCGGCATCTGTCCCCCACAGACTCTAAAGCCGTGTACACACAGTCGGTTTGTCCAATGGAAAAAGACCGATGGACTGTTTTCATCGGACAAACCGATCGTGTGTGGGCCCTATTGGTCTTTTTTCCATCGTTGTAAAAAAAAAAATAGAAGATGTTTTACATTTTTCCTATGGATAAAAAAACAATAGGAAATTCCGATCGTCTGTGTGGAACTTCATCTGAGAAAAATCCACGCATGCTCAGAATCAAGTCGACGCATGCTCGGAAGCATTGAACTTCATTTTTTTCGGCTTGTTGTAGTGTTTTACGTCACCGCGTTTTGACACGGTCGGAATTTAGTCTCATAGTGTGTATGCAAGACAGATGAAAGTCAGCTTTATCGGATATTCGGAGAAAAAATCCATCGGATTTGATTCCATCAGAAATCCGATCGTGTGTACAGGGCATAAGGCTGAGAACTGAACGATCAAACACCTCTCGCTCTGCCCCCCCCCCCATGCACCCACTGGAGCGCTGGGCTGTGGAGGTGGCGGGAGTGGATGGCTTCAGCTTGCTATCTGCTGAAAACGGGTCACAGAAGTGCAGAACAATCTGCATTCCTGTGATCTAAAGGAGAAGTACAGCCAAAACTCCTTAAAAGCTGAAGTTTACGCTGTTTTTTTTTTTTTTTTGTACTCACTGTTAATGATTTTCGCTTCACATGGTGATGCCGGATCTTCATCACAGCACTGAACTTCCTGTAGGTTCAGGTCTAGCAATGATTTACTTTGAAGAAGGTCCTAACAGACTCACAAACCTTTCTGTCCTATCCTTCATTCAGAAAATTCCCTGCACTGCTTTACAGAATGTAACATGTTCTGTGACCGTGGGAGATGATCCTGTCATTCATCCGCCTCTCCCCCACTTTCAGAGAACGTGTTACATTCTGTAAAGCAATGGGCATCTCTTTGAACCTTATTCAATGTACTCCAATGTTAGACCCAAAGCTATTATCCTCCGCAGTGCCAGGAATTTAGTGCTGTATTGAGGACCAGCCTTCCCTGAAGAGAAGATTTCTATAGGAAGGATCAGCCTGCATGACGTGGAACATACATCATTTCAGGCATGTTATGTGACTGCGGCTGTAGCAAAAAATAAAAATGCCTTCACTGCTTTGATCAGTTTCACTTTGATGTAAAAACAAACTGTGCAACTTTGATCAAAGTTAAATAATGCCCTTGCTTAAAGCGGTAGTTCCCCCTCCAAAAAAGTTTTACCCTTAGTCTGATGCTCATTTTGTCTAGGGGAATCGGCTAGTTGTTTTAAAATCTACGCTATACTTGCCGTTGTAGAGAGCGATCTTCTCCGTCGCTTCCGGGTTTGGTCTTCGGGGATGGGCGTTCCTTCTTGATTGACAGTCTTCCGACAGGCTTCCGACGGTCGCATCCATCGCGTCACGATTTTCCGAAAGTAGCCGAACGTCAGTGCGCAGGCGCCGTATAGAGCAGCGCCGACGTTCGGCTTCCTTCGGCTACTTGTGACGCGATGGATGCGACCGTCGGAAGCCTGTCAATCAAGAAGGAACGCCCACTCCCGAAGACCCATACCCGGAAGCGACGGAGAAGATCGCTCTCTACAACGGTAAGTACAGCGTCGATTTTAAAACAACTAGCCGATTCCCCTAGACAAAATGAGCATCAGACTAAGGGTAAAACTTTTTTGGAGGGGGAACTACCGCTTTAAATGTAGGTAATTTATGTATCTCCTGAAGTCTCACTGAAAAACTCTGAAGCCTCGTACACACGACCGAGGAACTCAACGGGCGAAATACATAGTTTTCCTCGTCGAGTTCCTTGTTAGGCTGTCGAGGAACTCGACAAGGCAAGTTTCTCCATTCCGTCAAGGATAAAGAAGACATGCTCTCTTTTTGGCTCAATGGGATCCTCGACAGTTTCCTCGTCGAAAAATGTACACACGACCGGTTTCCTCGGCAAAAAAAAAATCCCAGCAAGTTTTTTGCTGGTTTTTGCAGAGAAACTCGGTCGTGTGTACGAGGCCTGAGCATCTTTGAGATTTGATCCATGGAGGCATTTATTGATGGCCTGGTTCCAATTACCACAACATAACTTCAGAAGTCTAGTGGTGTCCAAAATTTTTAGAAGAATACATATCGGCCTAAACTGAGAAAGAAATTAGTTTTTTTAGATATTTTTTGGGGCTATTTATTATAGCAAAAAGTAAAAAATATTGCTTATTTTTTAAAATTGTCGCTCTTTTTTAGTTTATAGCGCAGAGGTGATCAAATACCACCAAAAGAAAGCTCTATTTGTGGAAAAAAAGGACGTCAATTTTGTTTGGGAGCCACGCCAAAATTTCACAAGTGCCTTTTTTTGTGGCGTTAGACAGCCCATTCAATATGAACATTAATGCACATGTGCTAACGCAGAACAATTGTGTAATCAGGCTCTAAGAATATCAGATTTTCCCTTACGATACATTCACGCTGTTACATTTTAGCGCATGTCAAGTAGAAACTCCATTCTCTCCTGTGTGGCTGGTTCAGATCTATGTCCTGAAGTTTACTGCAGAGGACAAAGGAAATCTGTGTGGGTCTTTTCACATTTACATGTGTACTTTACCATACTGCTAAATGCACAACACAGTATAAATCCAACCTTTAAAAAAAAAATAGACGACACGGAGGTGCCCTGCAAGTGCTGGATATACAAATCACCAGACTTAGAGGAAAGATAGGTGGGAGGTATGCAAAAAATATTACTGGTATGACTGATCTGATCAGAATTGCCAACATTTTAAAGGCCAAGTGAAAACTGCAACCCAAGCCCAAGTGTTTGCACAGGAACAAGAAATTCACTTGAGAGATATACAGTTAGTGCAGTCACTGGCCCGGATTCAGAAAGGAGTGCGGGCCGTTGTATCTATGCGACAGATTCATAGAATCAGTCGCATAGATTTCCCTAGGATCCGACCGGTGTAAGTGTCTTACACCGTCGTATCTTAGGCTGCATATTTACGCTGGCCCCTAGGTGGCGCTTCCGTATATTTACGCAAGGAATATGCTAATTAGGTATTTACGCCGATTCAGAAACATACGTCCGGCCGGCGCATTTTTTTACGTTGTTTACGTTAGTCTTTTTCCGGCGTAAAGTTACCCCTGCTATATGAGGCGTAGCTAATGTTAAGTATGGACGTCGTTCCCGTGTCGAGTTCTGAAAATTTTACGTTGTTTGCGTGAGTCATTCGCGAATAGGGCTGTACGTAAGTTACGTTCACGTCTAAAGCATTGACGATTTGCGGCGTAATTTCGAGCATGCGCACTAGGATTTTTTTGTGAACGGCGCATGCGCCGTTCGTAAAAAACATCAAATACGCGGGGTCACAGTTAATATGCATAAAACACTCCCACATCATCCCCATTTGAATTAGGCAGGCTTACGCCGGACCAAATACGTTACGCCGCCGTAACTAAGGGCACAAGTTTTTTTTGAATACTGAACTTGCGCCCTAATTTACGGCGGCGTAACGTATCTGAGATACGTTACGCTGACACATAGATACACAATTGTATCTGAATCTAGCCCACTGTGTTCAGTTTGTAACATACAGTGCAGGGATAAAGAGTTACCCATGTAGTCTTCAATTCAACTGTGTCTAGGTGTTGCTAAGTATACTTCTTACACATCTGGTTCACTATACTAAAGATTGTGTGGCTATTATGCTATTCTAACGTGTATCTAAACCCAGGTTAAAAAGGATCATATATTAATATTGCAACTTGCTTGGATTTAGTAGCAGCAATCATTTTTCTTTTACAGGCTTTTATCCTTTATATTCACCTGGTGACCCTGTCAGTAACATACATCTTGTCCTAGGGTGACAGCACTCACTCCTTCTCACCCTAGGAAAATAATTGTGTTAGGAGTACAACATCTCCCCCTCTCCTCATCTCTACAACAAAGAGGGGTTATTTAGTCCTAACACACTTCCTGAAAACATAGGGCCAGATTCACATAGCCCGGGTGCAGCGTAACGTAACTGGTTTAAGTTACACCGCCGCAATTTTTCCAAGTTAGTGCCCGATCCACAAAGCACTTACCTGGAAATTTGCGGCGGTGTATCCTAAACCCGTCCGGCGCAAGGCGTGCCCAATCGAATGGGGCGAGTCCCATTTAAATTAGGCGCGCTCCCGCGGCAGACGTACTGCGCATGCTCCCGTCGCAAATTTCCCGACGTGCTTTGCGCGAAGTTACGACGCGCCAACGTTTTGTGAATTGCGACGGGTAAAAAAGACTTGCGCCGGGAAAAATAAAAAATTTAAAATAAATGTGAAAGCGACGCAGGAAAGACGGGTATACTTTTACATGGTGTACTAAGTTTACACTTTGTAAAAGGTGCCCTATCTTTGCGACGGCAAACTTGCGGCGACGTAACGACGGGAAAAAATTTGGTGGATTGCCCTAACTGCTAATTTGCATACCCGACGCTGGTTTACGACGCAAAATCCCCCCAGCGGCGGCCGCGGTACTGCATCCTAAGATCCGACAGTGTAAAACTATTACACCTGTCGGATCTTAGGGATATCTATGCGTAACTGATTCTATGAATGAATCGCATAGATAGAAACAGGGATACGACGGCGTATCAGGAGAAACGCCGTCGTATCCCTTTTGTGAATCTGGCCCAAAGTTTTTTTTGGAAACATCAAACAGATATAACAAAATGCTTTCAAAAGTCTAAATGGGGCAAATAAAAGTTTTTCTGGTTAAGGCTTACACAGACTTAGAATGTGCATACTATGCTATGCTTCTGTACTCTGTATACATTTTAGATCTGGCATTTACAGGGCCCATTACAAAGGGCCTGACGCCTGCGAAGTGCCTAAAAGTCTCAAGAAAAGTTGCAATGTGAATAAGACCTAAGAATGACATTACAATACAGAATTACAATACATAGGGAAAACATCCCTAATGGCACCAGGGGCATCCTTTATGTTGGGCACCCAGGGCATGTGCCCCATATGCCCTGTCGGGTGCCCCGTGCTCCAGACGCCACAATCCCCTGCCACTGCTGTAGCCGGCATTTTATCCCACCAGCTAAAGCTGCCTGTCAAAAAGCAGAGGAACGTTTCTCTAGGTCAGTGATGGTGAACCTATGGCATGTGTGCCACAGCTGGCACTCCAAGCCCTCTCTGTGGACACGCAGCATGCCGCCAGGATGGGGGGGGGGAATCCTCCAGCCAGGCAGTCACTTGCACTGGCGGTGCAAGCACTGAGGAGCCGGCTCCCTTTCTTGCATCAGTGCCAGTGGCATTGGCAAGGGAGGTTGGCAGCACAGCTCTGCCTAGTTCCACTTCCTAACTCAAAAGGCTGGGAAGTCCTACCCCCCTCCCGGATGGCCGCCTGCGAACTCTGATATAGTAAACACGATCAGGCAAGGAAGGTTTTTCGAAAGCCATACTTCTCCAACACTGCCCACAAATAGCACCACTCCACGCTATCGAAGGCTTTGTTAGTGTCTAGTGATAGAAGTGCCCTAGCTCCCATATTGTCTGCCGGAGTTTGCATTGTAATATACAGCCTTCTAAGGTTGACAGCTGTGGATTTGTTGGGCATGAAGCCTGCCTGATCTGCATGGACAATGCTAGCAAAAAATTTGTTAAGCCTCCTAGCCAGGACTTTTGCTAAGATTTTTATATCAGTCTGTAGCAAGGAGATGGGTCTCTACGAGTTGAGTTCTGTGGAGGGTTTGTCAGATTTCAAAAGTAAAATAATACCAGTCCTAGACATGGTAATCGACCACACTTGAGGGCTTCAATAAACACCTTTAATAATCTTGGCATAAGTATGTTAGAATATTTCTGAAAAACCATCATGGGTAACCCATCATCCCCAGGAGCCTAAAGCCTCGTACACACGACCGAGGAACTCGAAGGGCGAAACACATCGTTTTCCTCGTCAAGTTCCTTGTTAGGCTGTCGAGAAACTCGACAAGGCAATTTTCTCCATTCCCGTCAAGGAAATAGAGAACATGCTCTCTTTTTGGCTCGTCGAGTTTCTCGACAGTTTCCTCAACGAAAATGTACACACGACTGGTTTCCTCGGCAAAAAAATATCTCCCAGCAAGTTTCTTGCTGGTTCTTGCCGAGAAACTCGGTCGTGTGTACGAGGCCTGAAAGGTAGTAAAAGAGCTGGTCGCATCCTGAATCTCCTCTACAATGTTGCTTTTTAACGCGTGTGTTGTTTACTCATTTTGTATGGAAACCCCTCCACACCATTTTAGTTCACTCTGCTTCATATTAAAGCGGAGTTCCGGCCACAATTTCACTTTTTAAATATAAATACCCCTGTAATACACAAGCTTAATGTATTCTAGTAAAGTTAGTCTGTAAACTAAGGTCCGTTTTGTTAGGTTGTTACAGCATTTAGACACTTTAATAAATAGAAATTGACTGGGGCCATCTTAAGTGTGGGCATCATGAAGCCAGACTGTATGACTTCCTGGATTTCAGCCTTGCAAATCTCGCTCATGCTCAGTGCTGCACAAGCAGTGTCAGATCAGGTTTCAGCACCTGTGCTGTCCAAGTCACATGATTCTTTGAGACTGGGGAATGCACAGACTCCTGGAAAGTTACACCCACTACATTCCCAGGAGTCTGTGCGGTGTAGGTTAGGAAGCATTAAGCACCTAGGTGCAGGAAGTGGGAAGATTAACTATTCTGCCTAGCAACAACACTTTGAAGGCATCTAAAAAAAAAAAAAAAAAATCGTAAAGGACTAATGAAATTTTTTTAAAACTACTGATGTAATGTTATATTTATGGGTGGAACTCCACTTTAACTACCGCTGCATTCCCATTATAAATGCTGATGTTATTATGGGACCTTACAATGCCTATATTCATCCAATTAAAGATTACAAGGGCGATTATTCCTTTAACACAATAAAAAATGTTACAAGCACTGAAATACATTATTGTACACATTATCAAGCCCTTAACCGCTTAAGCCCTGGACCATTTTGGTGGTTAAAGACCGGGCCACTTTTTGCGATTCGGCACTGTGTTGATTTAACTGACAATTGCGCGGTCGTGCAACGTGTCTCCCAAACAAAATTTATGTCCTTTTTTTCTTACAAATAGAGCTTTCTTTTGGTGGTATTTGATCACCTCTGCGATTTTTATTTTTTGCGCTATAAACAAAAAAATAGCGACAATTTTGAATAAAATTCAATATTTTTTACTTTTTGCTATAATAAATATCCCCAAGGAATATATAAAAAAATATTTTTTCCCACAGTTTAGTCCGATACGCATTGTTCTACCATATTTTCGGTAACAAAAAATTCCAATAAGCGTTTAATTGGTTTGCGCAAAAGTTATAGCTTCTACAAAATAGGGGACTGTTTTATGGCATTTTTATTAATAATTTTATTTTTAAAAGTTATGGCGGCGATCAGTTATTTGTATCGTGACTGCGACATTATGGCGGACACATCAGACACTTTTGACACCATTTTGGGACCATTGTCATTTTTACAGCGATCAGTGTTATAAAAATGCACTGGTTACTGTAAAAAAAAACACTGGTAGTGAAGAGGTTAACCACTAGGTGGCGCTGCAGGAGTTGAGTATTCCCTAAGAAGTGATTCTAACTTCTAACTGTTTGGGGGCGTGGATACACGTGAAAAGTCACTGATGACCGTTCCCGATCACGGGGAAGGGTCATCAGTGACAGTGTCACGAGGCAGAATAGGGGAATGCCTTGTTTCCAAAGGCAGTCTCCCGTTCTGCTCTTGCCGACCGCAATCGCGGGACTCCCGGGAACATGGAGTTCCCGGGACCCACGGCCGCACTGGAGAGGCACGCGGTGGGCACGCGCGCCTACTGGGAGGCAGATTCAAATGGACGTACCTGTACGCCAATATGCCTCCCCATGCCATTCTGCTGACATCGGGGTGCGGCAGTCGTCAAGTGGTTAAAATAAATATAGAAATAAAAACGAAATATCAAAGTGTTTGTAATGTCATAAGGTTTTTTATCTTAATGCAGTCTATGCATTAAGATAAAAAAGCCTTCTGTGTGCAGCAGCCCCCCTCAGCCCCCTTAATACTTACCTGAGCCCCATCTCTGTCCATGAATGTTTCTGTCATCTGAGACTCTCTCTCCTGATTGGCTGAGACACAACAGTGGAGCTGTCAAGGTCAGTCAGCCAATCAGGAGAGAGAGGGGGTGGGGTGTGGCCTCAGCTCTGTGTCTGAATGGACACAGGGAGCTGTGACTCAGCTCGGGTTCCCCCATAGCAAGCTGCTTGCTTTGGGGGCACTCAACAGGAGAGAGAAGCCAGGAGCACAGAAGAGGCACCCGCGAAGAGCAAGATCCGGACTTATCTGTGTAAAACCACTACACATGGAGGTAAGTATAACATCTTTGCTATTTTTAGAGGGGGGGGGGGAAGAGACATTACAATCATTTTAAATAAAATAATAAAATATATACAGCATGTCCTAAATGTATGTACCAGATACAATAAAATCCATATATCATATCATAAATCTCTACATATTAAAATCTAAATCTAAAATACTTTATGTAAAAAGACTGTATAAAACCTTAATCTCATTAAAATTCATTATTAAAGGGGTTGTGAAGGTACAATTTGTTTCCCTAAATAGCTTCCTTTACCTTAGTGCAGTCCTCCTTCACTTACCTCATCCTTCCATTTTGCTTTTAAATGTCCTTATTTCTTCTGAGAAATCCTCACTTCCTGCTCTTCTGTCTGTAACTCCACACAGTAATGCGAGGCTTTCTACCTGGTGTGGATTGTCGTGCTCGCCCCCTCCCTTGGACTACAGGAGAGTCATGACACTCTCTGCATTGCAGATAGAGAAAGGAGCTGTGTGTTAGCGGGCGTCCTGACTCTCCCGTAGTTCAAGGTAGTAAATTAATTCCGCAACCCAACTTAGACAGAAGCAAACAAACGTTAAACTCTAAATCCTTCTCCAAGTCAACCTCCTCTCTTCTATTTAACCTCCAGTTAATAGACTCTTGGCGAGCCTTGAACATAGGTGCAAGAGACTACACCTTTTATTCACACCCACACGATTCATACTCAAGAATTGATCACATATTCTGCACCCCAATAATTCTAGCTAATTCCCTTGGCGCCGATATTTATCCTTGCTCCTGGTCTGATCACAATATTGTCACCCTTACCACAAAATTCATAGGTCTCTCCCCCACCTCCTATTCTTGGCGATTGAATGAATCCCTTCTAACAGACCCTAACCACCAACAAGGAATTGACTCAGAGATTAAAGAATATTTTTCCCTGAATGACACTCCTGAAACTTCTGCAGCAACACTCTGGTCAGCTCATAAAGCAGTAATCAGAGGCCACTTGATTAGACGCGCAGCCCAACGTAACAGAAATAATGTTGAAAAAATCATCTCCCTCACGAAAGACCTTCATAACCTATACAAAATCCATACACATTCACATGACCCTGCTGTCCTTAAAACCATCTCTCTTAAACGCAACGAGCTTGACACATTGCTTTCCCTTAAAGCCGAAAAGTCACTCAGATGGTCAAAAGCTAGATTTCTTCTCTCCAGCAACTCATACTCGGCAATGTTCGCCCGTAAACTTAACCAATCCCTCAAACCGTCACACATCTACAGACTCAAGAATAATAGGAACCAAGTGGTCACACACCCAAAAGAAGTACTTTCGATATTCACAAAATTTTACTCTGACCTTCTCTCTGCACCAAAACCCTCCCCACCCACTCTACCATCCACGTGGTTGAACAATCTCCCCTTCCCTAAACTCAATCAAACACAAATAGACAACCTTAACATGCCATGCTCAGACGATGAACTAGAACAAATTATCAAAACACTTAAGAAAAATTCCGCCCCAGGCCCAGATGGATTCTCATCACTCTATTACAAACAATATTCTCAGATCCTAGTCCCACACTTGAAGAAACTTTTTAATTGCATCTTAAAAGGCGATCACTTCCCAGACGAGATGCTACTCGCCAACATGTCCTTGATCCCAAAACCCAACAAAGACCATACTCTCCCCCAAAATTACAGACCAATCTCCGTCATAAATAATGACCTTAAAATATTTAGTAGACTTTTAGCTAACAGACTTTCCTCTATTATCCCTACTCTCATTTCCCCCTTCCAATCAGGCTTCATCCCCGGAAGACAAATCACAGATAACATCAGACTAGTCACAAATATAGTCCAGGATGCCAAGATACATTCCAACCCTGTTTTGTTACTCAGCCTTGATATAAACAAAGCCTTCGACAGTGTGCATTGGTCATTCTTGGACAGTGTTCTACATAAATACGGCTTCACTGGCGAATTCTTACACGCATTTCATGCACTCTACCATAACCCCTCCACCAGAATACGTCTCCCGGGCTGTAACTCTGAGTTTTTTAAAGTAGGCAAAGGTACTAGACAGGGCTGTCCCCTTTCCCCTTTACTTTTTGCACTAGCAATTGAACCACTTTCCACAGCAATCCTCACCAACCCTAATATTAAAGGTTACTCATCTGGACCCGATACATATAAACTAAGCATGTATGCAGATGACATGCTACTCTTCCTCACACAACCGGTCAATACACTTCCTAACCTTCTACAAACCCTAAACAATTTTGCATCCATATCAGGCCTCACAGTCAACGTCTCAAAATCAATAGGCATGCCCATCAACATCCCCCCACTAGAATTAGACTCCATACGCTCCTCCTTCGAATTTTCTTACACCCCAGATTCTCTCCCATACCTAGGTATTTATCTCACCCCTAATCTTGATGACCTTGCAAGTAAAAATTACATCCCGATGTTTCAAAAATTAAGGGCGACACTTAAAATGTGGAAATCTTTCAAGATCTCTTTCCTCGGTAAAATCACAGCGATTAAAATGACACTCCTCCCAAAATTACTTTATCTATTTAGAGCACTCCCCATTAGAATTAATAAATCCCTTATCACCAAATTCCAATCTGATATTAACAAATTTATTTGGTCTGACTCCCACCCCCGTTCTCCTAGACAAGTCTTGCACAAATCTCAGAGATCTGGCGGCCTCGGCCTCCCAGACCTTTGGCTATACTACCTCTCAGCAAGATGGACCCAAACAGCACAATGGCACATCCCGCATTCCAAGATCCCATGGATAGCTTTCGAGAAATCCTCAATATCCCCTTTCACCATCTCAGGGATTCTCTGGGGAAATAAAATCTCAATTCCATCCCTAAATTCCCTTAACCAAATTGTAGCACATTCTTATCACTTATGGAAGCTCCATAATGGAAAATATAACCTCGTTTCTAAATCCCCACCGTTTGCTACATTCATAGGAGACCCAAAATTCATACAAAACTCCCCAATAGACCTTTCATGGTGGAAGACTAAAAACCTCACTACACTTAACAAATTTATTATAGGTACAAACTTCATCCCCTTCTCCACCCTGAAAGCTAAATATCAGATTCCGGATTCGGAATTCGATAATTTCATCCTTATCAAACAATTTTTCGAAACTCACTTCAAAACCACAAACACCCAATCCCCCTCTCATTTTGAAAAACTCTGTCGCGATTCCCCCAGGATGAAAGGTTTCATCTCAGAACTTTATTTCATCATGTCTAACAACACAGAGCCCAATAAATTATCATATATGCTAAAATGGGAACAAGACCTTAACTTTACGTACTCCCCAGTAAACTGGGACAACTGTATAACCAATCTACACAAATGCACCAGATCTATTGCAATCAAGGAAACAGCCCTAAAAGTGTTTATCAGATGGTATTATACCCCGACCAAACTCCACGCCATTTTTCCCTCAATCCCCTCCTCATGCTTTAGAGGCTGCGATGTTTCGGGTTCTTTCCCCCACATTTTTTGGTCTTGCGATAAGGTCAAGAATGTTTGGTCACAGCTTGAAAGTTTTGCCTCTAAAATTTCAGACAAACCAATCACCCTCACAATACATAACTGTTTACTTTTCTCCCCCATCACGGACCTTTCCACATGCCATATGAGACTCATCCATACATTATGTGTAGCCATACACTGGCTGATTGCATCTCAATGGAAATCCCCAATAATACTCCTAAATCCACTCAAACACAGGATTAACGAGATAAATTTGATGGAAAAAATCTCCCATACGCTACAAAACACCATGCACATTTTCAACAATAAATGGTCCCCCTGGTCTGAATATTCACCTCTCTTTTTTAATACAAACTAATTTCTTTATTATACCACATTCCCTTTAACATGGCTTCCCTCAATATTCTTTCAAGATCCTCCATGGTTCTTTCCCATCTCTAAGTAAAGCCTGTTAACCCCAATTGCTTTGCTGTGTCATATTATATTTCTGTTTCTGATATGAACTTACCACATCTTTTATAATTATGCTGTATCTTTATATTTTTCCAACTATGTACCGCTCTCTATCTTTTGCAATAAAAGTTTGTAAACAAAAAAAAAAAAATTAATCTAGGGTGTTCTAGTAAAATAGTGCCCAGATGCTTATCACTATTTTTAAATCTGGCCAATGTCTTCTATCACCTTTTCAACACTTTTATACCGTTTATTATAAACCAGAATGATTGCTAATGTATACCCATCCTTTTTATTCTCTGTTTATTCATTTTGTAAACATTTTTTCCTTTCTCTTTGTCCTTAATAAAGCTCTTTTTCATATCCTTTATATACAAACTGTCCTTTTTTTCTCAGCAGTAATCTGTCTCATCAGTACAATTGCATCTAATTCTCAAAAGCTGTCCCTCAATATTTAGTCACCATGATTTATGGTGACAGCTACCGTGAGAAATATTACCTTTCTTATCTGTAGCGTCAAAAAAAAAAACATACATGTACGTACGTATTCCTTTGTTGTTATTCATTATTTCAAAATCGAAAAAAAATTATATTCCTTTTATTCATTTCCCATGTTCATTTTATAATATTCTGATTATTGTTTAATCTGGATGTAAAATTCCTTAAATTTATTTTTTCAAATACCCATAATATTGTCTATATACCTACAATATAATGTTAGACACCCTGCATGTGTTTATATATCATGTCCTCTTTCCATTGTACCTCAATGTGCACGGAGCCTTATGCCTAGTACACACGAGAGGATTTATCCGCGGATACGGTCCTCCGGTCCTTCGATCAGCGGATCGATCCTCTCGTGTGTACGGGGCCTTAGGCATGTACACAGGATCAGTCCAAACTGATGACAATGGACTGAAGGCTGAAGTCTGATGGACTGATGGTCTCAAGCTTCGTACACACATCCGAGGAACTCGACGGGCGAAACACATCGTTTTACTCGTCGAGTTCCTTGTGAAGCCGCCGAGGATCTCGGCGAGCCAAATTTTCCCATTGCCATCAAGGAAAAAGAAGACATGCTTTCTTTTTGGCCCGACGAGATCCTCGGCAGTTTCCTCGTTGAAGTGTACACACGACCGGTTTCCTCGGCAAAAAAAAAAAAAAACAGCAAGCTTCTTGCTTGTTTTTGCCGAGAAACTCGGCCGTGTGTTACGAGGTCTGATGTGCGTACACACCATCAGTTAAAAATCCGATTGAGTCCAACTCGGTGACGTAAAACACAACAAAGTTCAATGCTTCCAAGCATGCGTCGACTTGATTTTGAGCATGCGCGGGTTTTGAACCGATGCTTTTGCGTACTAACCATCGGTTTTGACCGATCGGTCATCAGTCCATCAGTCCGATTTTAAAGCAAGTTTTAAAACTTTGGTCTGAAGGACAAAAGTCTGATGGGCCATACACACGGTAGGTTTGGACTGATGAAACTGAACTTCAGTCCGTTTTCATCAGTTTGGACTGATCGTGTGTACAGGGTCTTATTGTCTTTTATTTGGAGGTCAATAATTGGCTTATTCTTCAACCTACTGTGCATAAATCCACAACAATGACCGGGCCCAGGGCAGCTGCCCCTTTTGCCCTGCCTTAAAGATGGCCCTGACTGCAACCTTTTATGTACTTTTATCTTCACGGAGCAAGGTATTTTTTCAGTAATTTATTGCTACTTATGACATATATATATATATATATATATATATATATATATATATATATATATATATATATATATATATATATATATATATATATATATATATTTGTAGCATTATCAAGAAGTGTGTGTATTTAGCACTGTGCATTATTATCAGGTTGTCCTTAGTGCACTATTAATTACTATTATTATTTATTTTATTTTATTACTTTATTGTGGTGTCAGAACTAATCTGAATAGTTGCAGCTTAGTTCATTTAGTAGTCTTTTATTTTATCCAGTTTATTTATTCTTATCAGCGCTTGAGTTAATCCACGTTATTTCTTACAGCATGGAGCATGGTTTACGCATTACACAAATTTCTTCGCTTAGTCATAACCCATAAGCACCAGCAGTCACATGCTTTAAATAGTAATAAAACAGCGCAATAACATGAAATCGCTTGTTTGGCTCTGCTCCAAACAAATATCACAGAAAAAACACAACACAAGTACAATCGAAAAGTGAACACGTGTGTGTATATATATGTATGCAAGGGTGGATCCAGAGTCTAGTCTCGGGAGGGGCACTGCCAGAAAATAAGGTGTTGCTTACAGAACTCAATTAGGTGTCCGGTGTGTCTTCTGCAATGTTGCAGTACCGCTAAAAAAATCAATGATCGCCGCCATTACTAGTAAAAAATATTTAAATATAAATGCCATAAATCTATCCCATAGTTTGTAGACGATTGTCAGGGACTGCAGACATGGTACAAGAGATGGTCAGAGACTGCAGACGTGGTACAAGAGATGGTCAGAGACTGCAGACATGATACAGGAGATGGTCAGAGACTGCAGACATGGTACAAAGGATGGTCAGAGACTGCAGACATGGTACAAGAGATGGTCAGATACTGCAGACATGGTACAAGAGATGGTCAGAGACTGCAGACATGGTACAAGAGATGGTCAGAGACTGCAGACATGGTACAAGAGATCAATGCAGCCTCATCAGTGCCCATCATTGCAGCCTCACTGTACATATGAATGCAGCACCACTGTATATATGAACGCAGCCCCACTTTTGTATATTAATGCAGTCCCACTTTTGTATATAAATGCAGCCCCACTTTTGTATATAAATTCAGTCCCACTTTTGTATATTAATGCAACCCCACTTTTGTATATAAATGCAGTCCCACTTTTGTATATAAATTCAGTCCCACTTTTGTATATAAATGCAGTCCCACTTTTGTATATAAATGCAGTCCCACTGTATAAATAAATTCAGTCCCACTTTTGTATATGGATGCAGCCCCACTTTTGTATATGAATGCAGTCCCACTTTTGTATATAAATGCAGCCCCACTTTTGTATATTAATGTAGCCCCACTTTTGTCTATGAATGCAGCCCCACTTTTGTCTATGAATGCAGTCCCACTTTTGTCTATGAATGCAGTCCCACTTTTGTATATTAATGCAGTCCCACTTTTGTATATTAATGCAGCCCCACTTGTATATTAATGCAGCCCCACTTTTGTATATTAACCTCTTCCGGCCCGCGCTATAGCCGAATGACGGCTTCAGCGCGGACCTCAAAATCCAAGAGGACGTCATTTGACATCCTCCTGTTTGTTCGTTCCCCGCGCGCGCTCCCGAGCGCGCTGCGGGGAAATTCTGTGTTGGCCGTGTCCCCTGGACACAGCCAATTACAGATCGCCGCAAACGGCCAATCAGAGTGGCCGTTTGCGATGCGATCTATGTGGCCAATGAGAGATGATCTCAAATGTAAACATATGAGATCATCTCTCATTGCCGCCTCTCCCTCCTCACACAGACAGCGCGTGTGAGGAGAGAGAAGGTCTGATTACTGTCAATTACTGTGAAAAGTGCCCGTTTACAGTGCCCATCCCAGTGCCCATCCCAGTGCCCATCCCAGTGCCACCCCAGTGCCCATCCCTGTGCCATCCCAGTGCCATCCCAGTGCCATCCCAGTGCCATCCGTGTTGAACATACAGTGCCATCCCTTTGCCACCTCATCAGTGCCAATCAGTGCCCACCTGTGCCGCCAATCAGTTGCTACCTGTGCCGCCAATCAGTTGCTACCTGTGCCGCCAATCAGTTCCCACCTGTGCCGCCAATCAGTTCCCATCTGTGCCGCCACATCAGTGCCCATCTGTGCCGCCACATCAGTGCCCACCTGTGCCGCCACATCAGTGCCCACCTGTGCCGCCAATCAGTTCCTACCTGTGCCGCCACATCAGTGCCCACCTGTGCCGCCACATCAGTGCCCACCTGTGCCGCCACATCAGTGCCCACCTGTGCCGCCACAACAGTGCCCACCTGTGCCGCCACATCAGTGCCCACCTGTGCCGCCAATCAGTTTCTACCTGTGCCGCCAATCAGTTCCTACCTGTGCCGCCAATCAGTGCACATCTGTGCCGCCACATCAGTGCCCACCTGTGCCGCCACATCAGTGCCCACCTGTGCCGCCACATCAGTGCCCACCTGTGCCGCCACATCAGTGCCCACCTGTGCCGCCAAATCAGTTCCTACCTGTGCCGCCAATCAGTGCACATCTGTGCCGCCAATTAGTGCACATCTGTGCCGCCACATCAGTGCCCACCTGTGCCGCCACATCAGTGCCCACCTGTGCCGCCACATCAGTGCCCACCTGTGCCGCCACATCAGTGCCCACCTGTGCCAATCAGTGCCCATTTGTGCAGCATTATCAGTGCACATCTGTTCAGCATTATTAGTGCACATCTGTGCAGCATTATCAGTGCCTACCTGTGCTGCCAATCAGTGCCCACCTGTTCCGCCACATCAGTGCCCACCTGTGCCGCCACATCAGTGCCCACCTGTGCCGCCACATCAGTGCCACCTCAGTGCCCACCTGTGCCAATCAGTGCCCATCTGTGTAGCATTATAAGTGCACATCTGTGCAGCATTATCAGTGCACATCTGTGCCGTCTCATCAGTGCCCATCTGCTCCGCCAATCAGTGCCCATCTGCTCCACCTCATCAGTGCCGATCTTCTCCACCTCATCAGTGCCCATCAGTGAAGGCTTAGCACACACCTGTGCAGTTGCATCAGCAACCATGTCCAAAAGGTCCAAAAGGTCCTATTCCCTTCAGGAGGCATTCCAAATCATTTCTGCCCCCGACGAGAGCAACGGGGAGCTCTCTCTTTCAGAGTCCCTTTCAAATTCAAATTCTGAGTTGGACGTCAATTATGAGCCCGCCATCAGTAGCGGAACACTGAGTGACTCAGAGGAGGAAGATAGCCGGCCGGCTAAACGAAGGCGTTCTAGTGAGGAGGCAGTGCCATCCACCAGCACCGCAGTGCCATCCGCCAGCACTGCAGGGCCATCCGCCAGCACTGCAGGGCCATCCGCCAGCACCGCAGTGCCTCGGCAACAAACTTCCAGGACCCATGCCAGCCTTCCCTATGCCCTTCAGAACCCCTTGTGGCTTCCTCCTACTTCAGGAGAAGCCAACATTCCCCCTTTCACGGCCCAGCCAGGAATCCAAGTGAACACGGAGAATTTCACCCCAATTGATTATTTCAATCTAATGTTCACAGAAGACATGCTATCCGAAATTGTGGCCCAGTGCAACCGATTTGCACAGCAATTTATTGAAAAAAATCCCACGTCATACCATGCCCGTCCCTTCCAGTGGAGAGACCTTACGGTGGAGGAGTTTAAAAATTTTTTAGGCCTAACATTTTGTATGGGACTCAACCCAAAAAACACTTACCGTGCCTTTTGGTCCAAAAACCCGATCTACCACATGCCCATCTTCTCCAGCGTAATGCCCAGATCCCGATACTTTGCCATAATGAGATTCCTACATTTCAACGACAATACCCAGAGCCATCCCCGAAATCATCCAGAACATGACAGACTTTTCAAAATTCGGCCCTTACTGAATTATTTTTCAGAAAAATTCCCCCAATTATATACCCCGGACCAATACATCTGTGTGGATGAATCGCTTGTTAAATTTAGTGGCAGACTACAAATAAAGCAATTCATCCCCAGCAAAAGAGCCCGCTATGGCGTGAAGGTCTACAAATTGTGTGACCGAGTCACAGGATACCTGTATGCCTACAGAGTATACGAAGGCAAGGACACCCAGCTCAATCCCCCTAATTGCCCAGACTACTTGGGATCAAGTGGCAAAATTGTTTGGGAACTCATTAACCCCCTATTGGAAAAAGGCTATCATCTATACGTAGATAATTTCTACACCTCTCTTCCCCTGTTCCACAACCTGCACCGGAAGCAGACCCCGGCTTGTGGCACCATCCGAAACAACCGGAAAGGCTTTCCTCAAAGCCTGGTGAACACAACGCTGAAAAGAGGAGAATCAGCAAGTCTGCGTAACAATGCGGTTCTGGCGGTGAAGTGGAAGGACAGAAGAGACGTGTACATGCTATCTTCCATCCATAATGATACCGTCGTTGAAACCCGCAGAAGGCGTGGCACCACCATCCGAAAGCCCACTTGCATCCAGGACTATAATTTGTTTATGGGGGGGGTCGACTTCAACGACCAGATGCTTGAACCCTATCTTGCTACAAGAAGAACGTACCATTGGTACAAAAAAGTTGCCATTTATTTTTTTCAATTGGCCATATACAATTCTTATGTAATTTACAGCAACTCCACCCAAAACCCCAAACAGTTCCTTGGCTACCAAGAGGACCTTATCACTGCCCTTATTTTCCCGAACGGCCCACCCCAAACCATCCGATCTGATGTTTTAAGTCGTCTCGCCGAACGTCATTTTCCCGATAACATCCCTCCCACAGAAACAGGCCGACGACGTCAAAAAAAATGCAAGGTATGCGCCAGTGATGGAGTCAGACGAGACACATCTTTCCATTGTGTGGATTGTCCTTCCCAACCAGGCCTCTGTATAATTAACTGTTTTCGCCGTTACCACACCAAACTAAAGTATTAATCCTCCGTTCCTGCCTTCACACACCTTCACACCCCTTATGCCACCGCCTGCTCTGTAACTGACCCCGGCTTGTTTTTTGACCACGATTCTGCCTAATGATTTTGTAATACCTCTGCCCGATATGGAACTGACCCCGGCTTGTTTTTTGACCACGATTCTGCCTAACGATTTTGTAATGCCTCTGCCCGATTTGGAATTGACCCTGGACTGTTTTTTCGACCATTCTTCTGCCTAACGATTCTGTACTGCCTCTGCCTGATCTGGAACTGACCTCGGACTGTTTGACCATGTTTTTGCCTGCCTCATGGACTGATCTTGTACCCTGCTACTGAACTAGTGGGAACACAGGGGTCTCACATATGTGAGGGGCGCCAGAAAAGTTTTTCTGGATGAAGAAAACTTTTTTGTTTTCTCATCCTAGATTAGGGTCTGGTTGCCCGGAGGCTTCAAAGAGATTTGGGTGGGAGAAGCCTCTACCCCTGTCCCCATTCTGTCCTGAACGAGGCCCTACTTCTGCCTGCTGCCTGTAGGACCTATGCCATCATGCCTCTGCCTGTTGCATGAACTGACCACCTGCACTAACCCTGACGGGACAGTATCCCTGCCTGGACGTTGCTGACCAAGTCCCTGCCTGCTGCCTGGACCAGTGCTATCCTGCTGTAGAACTGCGCTACTATTACCACAGGTAATCTTTTGTTTACGCTTTGCTCAGCATAATGTATTTTGAGGTGTAATTCTTGGTATGTGCATACTATGTGTCTCTGGAACACCTGACGGTGTTCCTTGCATGTTGGATCTCTGTATGTGGTCAGGCTATGTAGAAGTCTCACACATGTGGTATTGTTGTACTCAGGAGGAGTAGCAGAATGTATTTTGGGGTGTATTTTTTTTGCTATAAATGCTATGTGTTGGAAATATCTTAGAAACATACAACTTTGTGTAAAAAAAATGCGTTTTCATTTTTCTTCCACATGTTCCAAAAACTTCTGGAAAAAAATGAACCATTCAAAAGACTCATTATGCCTCATAGATTATACGTTGGGGTGTTCACTTTCCAAAATGGGGTCATTTTGTGGGTAATTCCATTGTCCTGGTGTTCCAGGGCCTTCAAAAGTGTAATAGGTAGTCAACTAGTTAGATGTGCAATGTATGCTCCTAAAACCCCTGATGGCGCTTCCTGCATGTTGGGCCTCCGTATGTGGCCAGGCAGTGAAAAAGTCTCACACATGGGGTATCGTTTTACTCAGGAGGAGTAGCAGAATGTATTTTGGGGTGTCATTTGTGGTATGTACATGCTATGTGTTGGAAATATCTTATCAATGGACAACTTTGTGTAAAAAAAATGCGTTTTCATTTTTTTTCCACATTTTCCAAAAACTGCTGGAAAAAAATAAACCGTTCAAAAGACTCATTATGCCTCATAGATTATACGTTGGGGTATTAGCTTTCCAAAATGGGGTCACTTTGTGGGTAATTCCATTGTCCTGGTGTTCCAGGGCCTTCAAAAGTGTAATAGGTAGTCAACTAGTTAGATGTGCAATTTATGCTCCTAAAACCCCTGATGGCGCTTCCTGCATGTTGGGCCTCCGTATGTGGCCAGGCAGTGAAAAAGTCTCACACATGGGGTATCGTTTTACTCAGGAGGAGTAGCAGAATGTATTTTGGGGTGTCATTTGTGGTATGTACATGCTATGTGTTGGAAATATCTTATCAATGGACAACTTTGTGTAAAAAAAATGCGTTTTCATTTTTTTTCCACATTTTCCAAAAACTGCTGGAAAAAAATAAACCGTTCAAAAGACTCATTATGCCTCATAGATTATACGTTGGGGTATTAGCTTTCCAAAATGGGGTCACTTTGTGGGTAATTCCATTGTCCTGGTGTTCCAGGGCCTTCAAAAGTGTAATAGGTAGTCAACTAGTTAGATGTGCAATTTATGCTCCTAAAACCCCTGATGGCGCTTCCTGCATGTTGGGCCTCCGTATGTGGCCAGGCAGTGAAAAAGTCTCACACATGGGGTATCGTTTTACTCAGGAGGAGTAGCAGAATGTATTTTGGGGTGTCATTTGTGGTATGTACATGCTATGTGTTGGAAATATCTTATCAATGGACAACTTTGTGTAAAAAAAATGCGTTTTCATTTTTTTTCCACATTTTCCAAAAACTGCTGGAAAAAAATAAACCGTTCAAAAGACTCATTATGCCTCATAGATTATACGTTGGGGCATTAGCTTTCCAAAATGGGGTCACTTTGTGGGTAATTCCATTGTCCTGGTGTTCCAGGGCCTTCAAAAGTGTAATAGGTAGTCAACTAGTTAGATGTGCAATTTATGCTCCTAAAACCCCTGATGGCGCTTCCTGCATGTTGGGCCTCCGTATGTGGCCAGGCAGTGAAAAAGTCTCACACATGGGGTATCGTTTTACTCAGGAGGAGTAGCAGAATGTATTTTGGGGTGTCATTTGTGGTATGCACATGCCATGTGAGAGAAATAAGCTATTACAATGACAATTTTGAGAAATTTTTTAAATGAAAAATAAAAATCTTAATTTTGCAAAGAATTGTGGGAAAAAAACACAACTTCAAATAACTCACCATGCCTCTTAATAAATACCTTGGAATGTCTACTTTCCAAAAAGGGGTTATTTTGGGGGCATTTGTACTTTCCTGGCTTGTTAGGGTCCCAAGAAATGAGATAGGCCTTCAGTACATCAGGTGTGATCAGATGTGACAATTTTTTATGATTTGCACTATAGCTTGTAGACTCTAAAACTTTCACACAGACCAAATAATTTCCAAAAATTTGGGGTTATTTTTATCAAAGACATGTAGCAGTATAAATTGTGGCCAAAATTTATGAAGAAATATTAATAATTTGCAAAATGTTATCACAGAAACTAAGAAAAAATCATTTTTTTTCCAAATTTTCGGTCTTTTTTCATTAATAGCGCAAAAAATAAAAAACCCAGAGGTGATCAAATACCACCAAAAGAAAGCTCTATTTGTGGGAAAAAAAGGACAAAAAAATAATTTGGGTACAGTGTTGCATGACTGAGTAATTGTCATTCAAAGTGTGACAGCGCTGAAAGCTGAAAATTGCTCTGGGCAGGAGGGGTGTTTAAGTGCCCAGTAAGCAAGTGGTTAATGCAGCCCCACTTGTGTATATTAATGCAGCCCCACTTTTGTCTATGAATGCAGTCCCACTTTTGTCTATGAATGCAGTCCCACTTTTGTATATAAATGCAGCCCCACTTTTGTATATAAATCCAGTCCCACTTTTGTATATAAATGCAGTCCCACTTTTGTATATAAATGCAGTCCCACTGTATATATAAATTCAGTCCCACTTTTGTATATGGATGCAGCCCCACTTTTGTATATGAATGCAGTCCCACTTTTGTCTATGAATGCAGTCCCACTTTTGTCTATGACTGCAGTCCCACTTTTGTCTATGAATGCAGTCCCACTTTTGTCTATGAATGCAGCCCCACTTGTATATTAATGAAGCCCCACTTTTGTATATTAATGCAGCCCCACTTGTGTATATTAATGCAGCCCCACTTTTGTCTATGAATGCAGTCCCACTTTGTCTATGAATGCAGTCCCACTTTTGTCTATAAATGCAGTCCCACTTTTGTCTATGAATGCAGTCCCACTTTTGTATATTAATGAAGCCCCACTTTGTATATTAATGCAGCCCCACTTTGTATATTAATGCAGCCCCACTGTGCATGGCACTCACCATGGCATTGCCTCTATCGCACACAGCAGGTATCTCCTCTCCCGACGTGTGTCATGGAACAAACAGGAGCTGTAGGTCTGTGTTCGGCAGGGCAGTGTGCTCTAGAAAGGTCCCCCCCTAGACGGGCTTGTGTGATAGACAAAACACTGATTCAATCAGTGTTCCATCTGGGGGGGGGGGGCAATTGCCCTGTTGCCCCCCTCCCCCTGGATCCGCCGTTGATATATATATATATATATATATATATAAGAGAATATAATGAAAAAAGTTTATCATAAAATCGCATTATATCCGTTTCCACTTGAGATATATATATATATATATATATATATATATATATATATATATATATATATATATATATATATAACAATGTTGTTTTAAAGAAGACCTTCACAAAAAAAGTAAGTCCTGCTAGTTCACTCCCCCCCCCCCAGCATGTGGCTGAGTTACAGATTTTTTTGTGGGGGGGGGGGGGTCAAGTGCCATTTTCTTTCATTACTTGCTCCCACTTCTGCAAACTTTGCCTAGACAAGGAGAACATCCATTTCTCCATCCTCTCCCCTCCTGCAGCCTCCTAGGACACATCACATGTCCCAGGAGGCTACAGGACCATTCAAAAACCACTGCACAAGTAAAAGTGTGTGCATGCACTGAGAAGATGACAGTGGCCCCTCGAGCCCCTGTTTTACTTACCTTAGCCCCAAATCTCAGTGGGCGCGATCTCGCTTCGTCCCTCTCCTTGGCTGATCGACTCCTCATTGGATAGATTAATAGCAGCGCAGGCATTGGCTCCCACTGCTGTCAATCAAATCCAGTGGCACGCCCGCCGGGGGCGGGGCCAAATCATACAATCGGCAGCTATGCACGCCGAGTGTATAACACAGGAGCGTGCCTGCATAGTAACCCCCTCGGGAGAGAGCTTCCCAGAGGGGGTTAGCTCTTGTGGGGAGGAGCCAAGACAGGGACCCCAGAAGAGGACGATCAGGGCCACTCTGTGCAAAACGAACTGCACGTGTAGGTAAGTATGACATGTTTGTTATTTAAAAAAAAACTGAACCTGTAAGGTCCCTTTAACCACTTTACTACCGGCCGCGTTCAATTGACGCAAGCACGATAATCCTCTAGTTCTTGGAGGACGTCATATCACGTCCTCGCCTTGCCGAGCCACTAGGGGGCACGCGCACACTCGCCATGTTACTGAGAACCCGATGCGCGTGCTCGGCGGCCGCGATGTCCGCCGGGCACCTGCGATTGCCCAGTAACTGAGCAGGACCATGGATCTCTGTGTGTAAACACAAAGATCCATGTCCTGTCAGGGAGAGGAGACCGATGCTGTGTCCCTTGTACATAGGGACACAGATCGGTCACCTCCCCCAGTCAGTCCCCTTCCCCTCACAGTTAGAATCACTCACTAGGGTACACATTTAACCCCTTGATCGCCCCCTAGTGGTTATCCCTTCCCTGCCAGTCACATTTACACAGTAATCAGTGCATATTTATAGCACTTTTCGCTTTTATAAATGTGAATGGTCCTAAAATAGTGTCAAAAGTGTGTCCGCCGCAATATCGCAGTCATGATAATAATCACTGATCGCCGCCATTACTAGTAAAAATAAATAAATAATAAAAATGCTATAAATCTATCCCCTATTTTATAGCCGCTATAACTTTTGCGCAAACCAATCAATATATGCTTATTGCGGGGTTTTTTTTACCAAAAATATGTAGAACAATACGTATCGGCCAAAACTGAGGATTTTTTTAATATATATATATATATATATATATATATATATATATATATATATATATATATATATATTTTTTTTTTTTTTTTTTTGGGGGGGGGGATATTTATTATAGCAAAAAGTAAAAAATATTGTTATTGTTTTTCAAAATTGTCACTCTTTTTTTCTTTATAACGAAAAAACTAAAAACCACAGAGGTGATCAAAAACCACCAAAAGAAAGCTCTTTTTATGTGGAAAAAGTATTAATATTTAATTTGGGTAAAGTGTTGCATGACCACGCAATTGTCTTTCAAATTCTGACAGCGCTAAAAGCTGAAAAATGGCTTGGGCAGGAAGGGGGTGAAAGTGCCCAGTATTGAGGTGGTTAAGCACCTCTTCCCCAGGGAGAATACGTTTAATGTTTGTAGTTATAACTTATAACTGAGGTCCTCCTGGCACCATCTAGCTATGTTGGCCTTCTCTGGACCATCTCCAGTTCTTACTGAGCATTGGCTACCAGAAATGGACAGCATATTCAAGATGTTGCTACTGTTGAATCCATTACTGAGTCTGCAATCTACTAGAGCCCCCAGATCCTTTTCTATCCTTGATTCCTCCAGAGGTTCTCCCCCAAACAAGTAATTTGCATTCAAATTGTATGCTCCCCAGTGCGCTTTAATGTTCACATATGAAATACTGCAGAACTCAGTAATATGGTATGCACCATGTTAAAGGGGTGGTTCACCCTAAAAACTACTTTTTTTTATTACACTGGCCCCCCACATTACAATACGATTAAGGCTATTATTATTTTTTTGATGCTGTACATACGTTTGTACAGCATATTCACCCGTTGCGAGTCCCCCGGGAGTGGGCGTTCCTCACATGTCTGTGATTGACATTTTGACCAAAAACGAGCTCCCCCCCGTCGCGTAAGCCGCGTCACGGTTGGCGAAAGGAGGCGAACGGCGAGTCGGCGCTATACTGCGCATGCGCATCGCCGTTCGGCTCCTTTCGCCAATCGTGACGCGGCTTACGCGACGGGGGGGAGCTCGTTTTTGGTCAAAATGTCAATCACAGACATGTGAGGAACGCCCACTCCCGCGGGACTCGCAACGGGTGAATATGCTGTACAAAGGTATGTACAGCATCAAAAAAATAATAATAGCCTTAATCGTATTGTAATGTGGGGGGCCAGTGTAATAAAAAAAAGTCGTTTTTAGGGTGAACCACCCCTTTAAGTCAACTGATCTGTTTGATAAAGTGAACATGAAAGACTTGAGTTTCAAATGTAAAATAATAAAAATGCTATGTGTTATGCTTTGGTATATTAACACTTATGAGCACTATAAACATAACACAAATCAGTAAGACATATATATACTTGCATAGTTGTCCTCTAGTTTGTCTCTTCCTGTCATGTTTTTGTCAAAGATTGAGAAAAGATATGAGACAAATAGAAAACAAAACAGGACAGGAAAAGCAGCTATAGTGTGGCAACTGACATACATAAATAGAACTAACACAAAACAAATTGCAGAGAAGCACAAGGGAAAGAGGATCTTGTATGACCTTTTTTGAGGCTTCCACTTTATGCCAGTTTTGTGTGTTTAGAGAAGCTTCATTACTAAATTTTTACTTGGCCCCATTCAAGTCTGTTCCTCATTTACAAAGCAGTTTGGTCAGACACTTTGCCTGTCTATGGGAATGTTTGACCATTCTGCCAGAAGTGCATTTGTGAGGTCAGGCACTGATGTAGACGAGAAGGCCTGGCTCGCAGTCTCCGCCTTGTTTGTGCACTGGTGCGCAGTCATGTTGGAACAGCAAGGGGCCATCCCCAAACTGTTGCCAAAAAGTTGGGAGCCTGAAATCAGGGCCGCTGTTAGGAATCATGGGGCCCCGTACAGCCTATGTGACCCCCCCCCCCCCCCCACACACACACACACACACCTGACAGTATTCTATACAATATTTTCACAAAAAAATACATGAAAATCATTATTAATGAACACAAATGCCACCCCAATTCCCCCTCCTAGTACAAATCTCCCCTGTCTGCACAATTCCCCAAATCCCTCCTATTAGCCCGGAATTCCCTCATCGGCTCCTAGTACACAATCAGCTGCATCTCCCCTACCAGCACAAATCTTCTTTCTTCAATCCTTCTCCTAGCACACATTCCCACAAATCCCTCCTCCTAGCACAACCCCCTCTCGGGGCAGGGGAAGGAGCTCAGCGGCAGCTGGCCAGGTTCATTATCCCTCCATGTCTCTCACCCAGCAGCTAAAAGCCGGCGGGAGGTAGAGGGGGGAGAAACCTGGGTGAGAGACACAGAGGGCATTGTTCTCCACTAACCCTCCTGCTATCTGGGCCCCTCTGAGTGCCAGGGCCCCCTACAGGAGGGTTGGTGGTCCCCCCCTATCAGCGGCCCTGCCTGAAATTGTCAAAAACATCTTGCTATGCTGACGCCTTAAAGGAGTTGTAAAGGAAAACATTTGTTTTGCTGAAATGACTGTTTACAGGGTATAGAGACATAATAGTTAACTGATTCCTTTTAAAAATTATTAAAAATAGATAAAAAATCAATCATATGATGTACCTTCCGTTTCTAGTTTCGTTTTTGCATGTTTCCTGCTTCTGTGATGTACAGAGCCACAGAGCCAAAACAGGGCAGTGATGGTTTGGAAAACTAAACTGATTGGTGCTGAGGGGTTTTAGACACACAGTAATCACACCTTCTTGATTAGTGACCACATAGAGAAAGCTCCCAGTACTGTGGTTATCAGGAAACAGACAACCAGGAAGTGTGGAGATCAGAGAAGAATTACAGCAACTTGAGAGCAAAAACGAACAATGAAGACATAAAAACAGCACTGCATTAAGGTAAAGGAAGCTATAAAGATAAAAAAAAAATCCTTTACAAACCCTTTAAGAGTTCCCTTCACTGGAACTAAGATGCCAAGCCCAACCCCTGAAAAACAACCCCACATCATAATCCCCCCTCCACCAAATGATTTGGACCAGTGCATAGAGCAAGGTCTATAAAGACACAGGTAAGCAAGTTTGGGGTGGAGAAACTTGACTGGCCTGCACAATCCTGACCCCAACTGATAGAATACCTCTGGGATGAATAAGAGCGGAGACTGCGAGAAAGGCCTTCTCGTGCCTGACCTCATAAAAGCCCTTCTGGAAGAATGGTCAAACATTCTCATAGACACACTTATAAACCTTGTGGACAGCCTTCCCAGAAGAGTTAAAGCTGTTATAGCTGCAAAGGGTGGGCCAACTCAATATTGAACCCTACGGATTAAGTCTGGGATGCCTTTAAAGTTCATGTGCGTGTAAAGGCAGGTGTCACAATACTTTTGGTTATATAGTGTAGGTGTGAAAGCAGCTGCTGAAAGATCACACATATTGCAGCAGGATCTAGGGCTGTGTATGTGTGTGCAGCAAGGCTGGGACTTTCTATGAGTGTGAAGTGGAGCCAGGGCTATGCATGTGTAAAACCAGCTGCTGGAAGTTCACACAGCACTAAATGCATTGTCAGTATCAGGGCTTTTTTTCAGGGGGAACTTGGGGGAACTCAGTTCCACCACCTCTGGCTCAGACCCTTTGGTGCCTGCTCACCACAATCACTTGTAATGCAATTCTGGTATTTAATGCCCCTTTAAGACCCTTCTACTGTTTGTGAAATCTGAACGGGTCGTGGTTGAGTTCCTGCACCTATTTTCTGAGAAAAAAAGCTCTGGTCAGTATTATGAATGAACAATCAGTACTGGTTCTATTCATAATACTAAAAGATCAACCAGAGCTGCAACTCAGTGTGAACTGTCTGCTGCTGCTTGTACACATACAGGGCACTGGCAGATAGATTACACTGAGCTGCAGCTCTGAATGATCTTTAACTAATATGAATGAACCAGCAGCACTGATTTTTCACTCATAACAGTGAACAATCCCTCGTCTTAGAGAGGGGATGGAGGCTCTGTTCCCCTACAGTAAAACCCATAATTTGGGCTTCAGATTGGGGAGGAGCTACATCTAGCACAAAGTGGTGCATTTAGAGAACAATGGGGCCACCGACCAGAATGGGATCAAGTGCTATATGAATTAAATACATTTCTCATGAGAGTTCTTTTTTAACGCACCCATCAGTACAAAAAAAAACGTTTTCCCAAGTTTTTTAATTAAATAGTTTTTATTGCTTTTTTATACACAAACAACACAAACAACATACAATCCATGTATGTTTTAAAATACATAACACCAAAGAGACAAAGAAAAACCACAAGAAAACCTGCCTCCCCCACCCAAAATCCGATCCGTACTAATAGGGCTCATTCACACCAACCCATGAGGTAAAATGAGGGCATTTTTTTTTTTACTTTATTAACCACTTAAGCCCCGGACCATTTGGCTGGCCAAAGACCAGAGCACTTTTTGCGATTCAGCACGGCGTCGCTTTGACTGACAATTGCGCGGTCGAGCAACGTGGCTCCCAAAGAAAATGGACGTCCTTTTTTCCCCACAAATAGAGCTTTCTTTTGGTGGTATTTGATCACCTCTGCGGTTTTTATATTTTGTGCTATAAACAAAAATAGAGCGACAATTTTGAAAAAAAAACTATATACTACTACTACTGCTGCTCGTCTTCTCTCCATTTGAAAACTTAACTCCAGGCAGATAGAAAAAGATACAAATGAATGCAGCTCTGTAGTCATTAATACATTGTTAAGGCTGCATTCATAGCTAAGCATTTTGGGAATGCAAGCAGAGACACATGCATATCGCAATAGTCTAATCTCTTGTTAGAACATACTGTATGTCATATGTAGTGGGAATACTTTACTTTTTTTTAAATATCTTTTACAAATACCTTTGGGGATAACTGCAGTAAAAATTTATATTGATAACAAAACCCTTAATTAAAAAAAAATACTACAGAGTGTTCTCCAGCCATATTAGTAGTTCAACCATTTTTAGAGCCCTTTCATATTGAACCGCTCATAGCGTCGGCGGTAAAATGCCGCTATTTTTACCGCCGACGATATGGGCGGATTTGCGGCGCATTTCGGCTGCTAGATGAAGAAGCGCATTGCGGGCGGTATAGCCGCGCTGTCCCATTGATTTCAATGGGCAGCAGCGGTGGAGGAACGGTATACACACCGCTCCATCACCGCTCCAAAGATGCGGCTAGTAGGACTTTTTTTACCGTCCTGCTAGCGTAACGCTCCAGTGTCAAAGCCCTCAGGCTTTGACACTGGAGACAATGGAGCAGCAGGCGGATTGCAGGCGCTATTTTTAACGCTATAGGGCCTGCAATATGCCCTCAGTGTGAAAGGGGTCTTAGACTGAAAATGTGCGGATCAAATGTAATTGCAGGTCTTGAGGCATATGCAAAAAGAATTTAGGCTGGCCATACACAGTTTGAATCTTGGCCAGTTCTGCAGGAACTGGGCCAAGATTCAAACCATTATTGGGCAGGCTGAATGCACCAAGCTGATCAATCGATCGATCAACTTGGGTACACCCAGCTAGCCGGATTCTCTTACGATACTCACTGTCTTCTGCCAGCAAGGATGGCTTCCCCCACCGTGAACAGACAATAGTTCAGCAGGAGGAATTCCCCTGTCAGCACTATCCGTGTTGATGGGGAAATTATGCAAATTTCTAAATTTGCATCGTGTATGGCCGGCCTTGGTTGTCACATCAGAGTTTGACACATGCCCCTAAGCATCCTAATGATGAATAGATGTTTAGGGTCAACTATATTCTGGACATAGAAAAATGGAGAGCAACTGCGCTATGTGAATATGGTGAATCTGGATTAATAAGCAGCAATTATTACGTTAAACAAACATAAAAAAGCATGGGGAAAAAATATAACTGCGCTAAACCAAAAGCCAGTATTCCTCTCAAAGAAAGACTGGATAGGGCATAATGCCCAAGAATATGTGTTAATTACCTAAATAGGATAAATTCCACAGTGATGCATACATAAATGAATAAATAAATAAATGTGTAAACATTAATATGTGATCATAAAATGGACTCCAACACACTGGAGACACAATAGGTTAACAACACTTGTGTATAAACCAGTGACCTCTCTGACCATTACTGGAGAGGTTCCAATAAATGAACTAAATCAATGTTGAAAAAGTGAAAAATGAAAAAGGAGAACAAAAAAAGTTCATATTTGCAAAATAATCACAAAGAAGTGAAAAAAGTCCATAGACGTGTCAGATTTAAACACCCGTGCACAATCCAGAAAGTGACTGTTCGTGATCCCTGGGAGCCTTATGTGAATCCACCACCGATAATCTGAATCTGCTTACCAGATGTGAAGGTCCCAATGGACCAAGCCCAGCATGTAACTCCAAACAGATGACCTGTTTACTAGTAGTTTCCGGATACAGCAGACTCCACATTAACATTTGATGGTACCGATCATAAAAGGAAAAGAGATGCTTCCATAGCATAAAACCAGGGATACTTTATTGCAGGCATGTCCAAAGTCCGGCCCGGGGGCCAATTGCGGCCCCCGTTCCAGTTTAATGTGGCCCCCCCTGGTAATTTGGATATATAATGTATTTATCGGTGCTGCCTCAGAGGGGACAGGAAGGGGCGGGGAATAAGTGCTGTCAAATTACATACAGGAGAATCTCCTGTTTACTCTGCAGCATCTGTAATAGGAAGTCTTGTCTCCTGGGCTGCTATTGGACAACTCCTCGGTCTATCATATGAGGCGGGACATTGTATTAAAGAGGCTGCTGTGTAAACAGGAGATTATCCTGTATGTAATCTGTTGGCGCTCGTCCCGCCTCCCCTCTGAGGTTGCAGATGGGCATCAATCAGGCTGCATTAATGGCAATGAAGAGGCTGTATTAATTGCAATGGAGAGGCTGCATTCATGGCAATGGCAAGGCTGCATTCATGGCAATGGCAAGGCTGCATTCATGACAATGGCAAGGCTGGATTCATGGCGATGGCAAGGCTGCATTCATGGGCAATGACCCGTATTTTGCTTCACAGTTCTTTATTAAAAAAAAATCCTGAAACTTCCCTCCCAACGTTAAGGTGCGTGTTATACGCCAATAAATACGGTATATCCAAATAATAAGCCTGAGCTCATCTCTTCACCACACACAGCCACAAAGCCAAGAGAATTCTTGTGTGGGCAGTGTATTAGTGCTCAGGCAAACACACTTAGACCAAATTTTAATGGTTCAAAGAATGTCAGCAAAATGTTCGGCCCTTACGCATGTTCACTTCATCAAATCTGGCCCTCTTTGAAAAAAGTTTGGCCACCCCTGCTTTATTGGTACAGATTACAAAGGTATAACACTCACATTTGTGACGATTTCAAAAAGCATTCAGCCATGCAGCGCCGGCCGGACGCTTGCAGGCAAATAAACCGCTCGTGTAGAGATACGATGAGAGGGGATGACGTCAGCACGTCGCTCGCTCCGCCCGACGCGGAGACTAAGTGACCTATCACAAAACGCGTCGGGCGGAGCGAGCGACGTGCTGACGTCATCCCCTCTCATCGTATCTCTACACGAGCGGTTTATTTGCCTGCAAGCGTCCGCTGATCTGACTACACTGACCTGACCTACATACACTGACCTGACCTTACTACACTGACCTGACCTGATCTGCATACACTGACCTGACCTGCATACACTGACCTGACTACACTGACCTGCATACACTGACCTGACTACACTGACCTGCACTGCATACACTGACCTGTCCTGACTACACTGACCTGACTACACTGACCTAACTACACTGACCTGTCCTGACTACACTGACCTGTCCTGACTACACTGACCTGACCATTTCCTGACTACACTGACCTGACCACACTGACCTGACCTGCATACACTGACCTGACTACACTGACCTGACCTGACCTGCATACACTGACCTGACCTGACTACACTGACCTAACTACACTGATCTGAATACACTGACCTGTCCTGACTACACTGACCTGTCCTGACTACACTGACCTAACTACACTGACCTGACCTTACCTGACCACACTGACCTGACCTGACTACACTGACCTGACCACACTGACCTGACCTGACCTACATACACAATCACTGACCTACATACACTAACACTGAGTGACCTACCTCGGCCGTGGTAGAGATGCAGCCAGAGGACTCGAGGAGGATCTGGACTCAGGAACCGAGGAGGAAAGGAGAGCCGCTGAATGGAGCAGGGAGCTGGGATGTGGGGTGCCAATGTGCCTGAGGTCACCCTGTCGTACATATGCAGCCGAGGAGGAGAGCCGCTGAACCGAGTGACATGGCGCACCGGGCGGCATTGTAATTCCCGCCTTCTGAGCTTGCAGTGCCTATGATGGACGTCACATGTCCCGGATTGGACCAGTGGGACGTCAATCATAGGCGCTGCAGGTTCCAGAAGGCGGGACCTGCTGTGTCTTCGGGCCCACTCAGAAAAAGAATGGTCCCTGCTCGGCGGCGCTCGGGGCTACTAATTGAGTTCGGCATGCCCAAGACTCTGGGCTTTTCGGCTGCCCATTCGGGGCTCCAGCCTCCTCAGCCCACTCCTAATGACACCCCTGCTCCTGGGAACTACATCTGTGCGGGAGAACGCTCTCTACGTGTTAGAGACTTCAAGAAGGTGTGAATTACAATGCATACTGGGAAATGTAGTTCTTACATGAACGAGTGCCGCAAACCAGGAAGTGGATGAGAGAACAGAAACTAGAACGCCAGATGTGATATAGATGAAGGAATTTAATAGGTTTTTACTCGTTTTTTAACAGAATCATTACACTATTCTGTCTGTCTACCTTGCAGACATTAATTTTAGGCAAAACATTTTTTTCCTTTACAACTCCTTTAATATAAGAATAAGGGGCCAGATCCACAAAAACCTGGCGTAACTTAAAAAATCCCATTTAAGTTACACTGCCTTAAAGTTTCTACCTAAGTGCCTGATCCACAAAGCACTTATCTAGAAATTTCAGGCTGTGTAACTAAAATTCCGCCGGCGCAAGGCGTTCCTATTCAAATGGGGCGAGTCCCATTTAAATGAGGCGCGCTCCCGCGCCGGCCGTACTGCGCATGCGCGAAGTTACGTTAAGCCGAGTTTTGAGGATCGCGACGGCTTAAAAAAGTTGCGTCGGGGAAAAAAAAAATAAAAATTACAGCGTCGCTCGGCATGCATTCCTGAGAGGGAGAACTCCATGCCAATTTTCAAAGAAAAAAACGGCATGGGTTCACCCCCCAGGAGCATACCAGGCCCTTAGGTCTGGTATGGGTTGTAAGGAGACCCCCCACGCCGAAAAATCGACGCAGGGGGTCCCCCTACAATCCATACCAGACCCGTATCCAAAGCACGCTACCCGGCCGGTCAGGAATGGGAGTGGGGACGAGCGAGCGCCCCCCCCCTCCTGAGCCGTACCAGGCCGCATGCCCTCAACATGGGGGGGTTGGGTGCTCTGGGGCAGGGGGGCGCACTGCGGGCCCCCCCACCCCAGAGCACCCTGTCCCCATGTTGATGAGGACAGGACCTCTTCCCGACAACCCTTGCCATTGGTTGTCGGGGTCTGCGGGCGGAGGCTTATCGGAATCTGGGAGTCCCCTTTAATAAGGGGGCCCCCAGATACCGGCCCCCCACCCTAAGTGAATGGATATGGGGTACATCGTACCCCTATCCATTCACCTGGAGGCAAAAAGTAAAAGTTAATAAACACACAACACAAGGCTTTTTAAAATATTTTATTATTCTGCTCCGGATGCCCCCCCTGTCTTCGTTATTAGCTCAATTAGCAGGGGGGGCTTCTTCTTCCGCTCTCCGGGGGTCTTCTCCGCTCTCCGGGGGTCTTCTCCGCTCTCCGGGGGGGCTTCTCCGGACTCCGGGGGGGCTTCTTCCATCTTCTCCCCTCTTCCGCTCTTGACTCGGCGAACCCCGGTTCTTCTGCAGATGTCCGGTGCCTTCTTCTTCAGCGCTGGCTGCCTGCTATGTTTGTGTGTTAGCTCAATTTCTAACAGGCAGCCAGCGCGGTCTTCTGTGGCGTCAGGGTCTTCTCTTCCTTTCTTCCGATGTTGCCTCGTCGCCTGTTGTCGCTGTAATGATGGAAGCGCGCCTTGCATCCCATTTATATAGGCATCACCGTCCCATCATGCTCCGGTAGGTACCCACGTGGTGGGTGCACGTGGGTAGGCACCCACCACGTGGGTACCTGCCGGAGCATGATGGGACGGTGATGCCTATATAAATGGGATGCAAGGCGCGCTTCCATCATTACAGCGACAACAGGCGACGAGGCAACATCGGAAGAAAGGAAGAGAAGACCCTGACGCCACAGAAGACCGCGCTGGCTGCCTGTTAGAAATTGAGCTAACACACAAACATAGCAGGCAGCCAGCGCTGAAGAAGAAGGCACCGGACATCTGCAGAAGAACCGGGGTTCGCCGAGTCAAGAGTGGAAGAGGGGAGAAGATGGAAGAAGCCCCCCGGAGTCCGGAGAAGACCCCCGGAGAGCGGAAGAAGAAGCCCCCCCTGCTAATTGAGCTAATAACGAAGACAGGGGGGGCATCCGGAGCAGAATAATAAAATATTTTAAAAAGCCTTGTGTTGTGTGTTTATTAACTTTTACTTTTTGCCTCCAGGTGAATGGATAGGGGTACGATGTACCCCATATCCATTCACTTAGGGTGGGGGGCCGGTATCTGGGGGCCCCCTTATTAAAGGGGACTCCCAGATTCCGATAAGCCTCCGCCCGCAGACCCCGACAACCAATGGCAAGGGTTGTCGGGAAGAGGTCCTGTCCTCATCAACATGGGGACAGGGTGCTCTGGGGTGGGGGGGGCCGTAGTGCGCCCCCCTGCCCCAGAGCACCCAACCCCCCCATGTTGAGGGCATGCGGCCTGGCACGGCTCAGGAGGGGGGGGGGCGCTCGCTCGTCCCCACTCCCATTCCTGACCGGCCGGGTAGCGTGCTTTGGATACGGGTCTGGTATGGATTGTAGGGGGACCCCCTACGTCGATTTTTCGGCGTAGGGGGGGTCCCCTTACAACCCATACCAGACCTAAGGGCCTGGTATGCTCCTGGGGGGGAACCCATGCCGGTTTTGTTTTTACAAATTGCCGTGGAGTTCTCCCTCGGGAAAGCATACCAAATGCCGTCGCTGGAATGGGCTTTTACAAGGTGTGACTAGTTTACACTTTGTAGAACCAGCCCTAATTTTACACTTGCAAAATAACACTTACGGCGCAAAAAGGAAGCTGGAAAGCTTTGTGGATCGCCTTAAGTGCTAATTTGCATACTAGAAACGGCATTTCGACTCGAAATGCCCCCAGCGGCGGATGCGGTACTGCATCCTAAGATTCGGCAGTGTAATTCAATTACACATGCCGGATCTTCTGCCTAACTTTGGAAAAAGCCTTTTGAGGATCGTTTCCAAAGTTACACACAGACTGAACAGCAGTTAAGTCGGAGTATCTCTTTTGTGGATCTGGCCCAAGGATCTTTATTTTAACTGTAGACTTTTTAAATCTCATTGTAGTCATTTGAAAGTATTTTTTTTTTTTAATAACTATCCCTTTTTCTGGTGTGGTTGTCTTGTTGAACCTAATGTGTTAAAAGCAACAGGTCAAAATGTAGAATTCTCCTTCAAAGGAATCAACGGTTTTCTGTACTCTTCCTCTTAGCATTGTTGTCTGGCTTCTTGTGGTATTGTTCAATACTGTTTATTTGGACATCCTGGGATTGGGAGTTTGGCAATAGTCAGTTACAGATACTGCTTTGTTACTGCTTCAATATGTATTACTCTGTAACACTGGCCCTCTACGCTCACGGCCCCTGGTTCTATAATGGTTATTGTCCTGATGACTTGGCACACTGTATTATGTTGAAATCTACCATTTAATATTTATCATTTGTCTATTACTGCTCCAACAAAAGGAAGTTCAAGCAAGCTATAATATCAAGTTTACTTTCCCATGTTCTCTTATTGACAAAAGTGCTCAGAAATGTTTGCAGTTTTCACAAGACTTGCAAATATAGAAACTTCCTTCTCCAGCAGATGTACTTTTTGATTCTTGTTTACGGACTACAGAAGTCACAGAAAATAATCTGGCTGTTTTTTGTAACAGAGTTCTGTATTGCATCACAGTATACAGTATATCTATTGTTATACTAGGTTGCTAAATAGTTATGGATTATCATTTTCTTTTGTTCTGTTGATAAAGTCAATTTTAAAGCTGTTAAGGCCTACCTGTCAAGTAACCACATATATGCATACGGCCGGCGCAAAGTGATTAATTGAACAAGCTGCATTGATTAGGCCCCTTTCACACTTGTACAATCTGTCCTAAGATTTGGGGCTGCAATGTCGCCTGACAAGTCGTTCCCCCATGATTTTTAATGACTACCGTTCATATTAGTACAACTTCAAGTCCTGCCGACTTCAAAGTAGTCCCTGCACTACTTGGGTCTGACTTTGATTGTACTTCAGAGCCTATTAAATATCACTGAAGTCAGATCAAAGTCAGGTCGCCGTCTTAACTGATCTGACTTTGGCATGCGACTTGTGTTTTGAGGATCTTGAAGGGGAACTCCACGCCAAATGGTAAAAAAAAAACGCATGAGTCCCCCCTCCAAGAGCATACCAGGCCCTTCGGTCTGGTATGGATTTTTAAGGGGAACTCCTACACAAAAAAAAACTGCATGGGGGTCCCCCCAAAATCCATACCAGACCCTTGTCTGAGCACACAGCCCGGCAGGTCAGGAAAGGGGGTGGGGACAAGCGAGCACCCCCCCTCCTGTACCATACCAGGCCCCATGTCTTCTAGCCCTCTCCGGTTCTCTCTGTCTTCTGCCTCTGGCAGATCTTCTCTGCTGTTTTCTCGCTGTCATCTCGCTCTTTTGCCCGCTCTTTTGCCTGGTCTTTTCCGCTGTCTTCTCCCTCTGTTCTTCTTCCGATGTTGACTCAAAACTTTCTCCCGCTCTAATGCAGGGTGTGCCACTACTTATATTGGCATGGGGGTCATGCTGGGTGGTGATGTCATAAGGGGCGGGCCTCCAGTGACATGCCAATATAAGTAGTAGCACACCGTGCACCCAGCATTAGAGCGGTAGAGAGCATTGAGTCAACATCGTAAGAAGAACAGGGAGAAAACGGCGAGAAGACAAAGCACCATGTTGAGGGCATGCGGCCTGGTACAGTTTGGGGGGGTGCTCGCTCGCCCCACCCCCTTTCCTCATCTGCCGGTCTGTGTGCTCAGACAAGGGTCTGGAATGGATTTTGGGGGGACCCCGCGCAGTTTTTTCAGTGTGGGGATTCCCCTTAAAATCCATACCAGACCGAAGGCCCTGGTATGCTCTTGGAGGGGGAACCCATGGTGTTTTTTTTACCTTGTGCATGGAATTCCCCCTAAAGATTCATACCAGATATTGGCGGGGCCCAAAGTCGGATGCCTGTTCAATTAATTTGGATGTATGTCGGACTTCAAGCTGCAGGGCAAACTCAGATCTACAGTCATACGACTGTTGTGTTGTACACGTGTGAAAGGGACCTAACTGTGCACAGCTGCAACAGATTCTGTATGCACCGGTTTTAGTAAATCTCCCCATATATAACAATAGACGGGAAACTTAAAAGAACATACTGTGGGCCAGATCCACGAAGCAGTTACGCTGGCATATCTATTGATACGCCGCGTACCTGCTAGGTTGCTACGGCGTATCTTTGCTTTGTATCCACAAAACAAGATACGCCTGAAGCTGGGTTGATCCGACTGGCGTACGTCTTAGTACGCCATCGGATCTAAGGTGCATATTTACGCTGACCGCTAGGTGGCGCTTCCGTCGAATTCGGCGTCGAGTATGCAAATTAGCTAGATACGCGAATCCACAAACGTACGTCCGGCCGGCGCATTTTTTTTACGTTGTTTCCGCAAGGCTTTTTTCGGCGTAAAGTTACCCCTGCTATATGAGGCGTACTCAATGTTAGTATGGACGTCGTTCCTGCGTCGAATTTTGAAAATTTTACATCGTTTGCGTATGTCGTTCGCGAATAGGGCTTTGCGTAGAATTACGTTCACGTCGAAAGCATTGGCTTGTTGCGGGTTAATTTGGAGCATGCGCACTGGGATACCCCCGCGGACAGCGCATGCGCCGTTCAAAAAAACGGCATTTACGTTGGGTCAAGACGTATTAACATAAAACACGCCCCCATCTCATCCATTTGAATTGCGCACCCTTTCGCGGACAAAGTTACACTATGCCGCCATAACTTACGGCGCAAATTCTTTCAGGATACAGAAAAAAAGGTGTAAGTTACGGCGGCGTAGTGTATCAGAGATACGCTACGCCGGACGGAAAGATGCGCTGAGGTACGTGGATCTGGCCCTGTACGTTCAAGTATAAATACATAAAAAATCTAAAATAGTAATACAATAATATACAATGTTCAATAAAATCACCTGTGCAATAATGCTTTGGATTTCTGTAAATATTTAAAGACTGACAGCTAATGTAATGGTTTCCTGTTATTTAATCTCTGGGTCCTTATCTTTTTCTAGAGGCTACAATAGACACATAGGCCCAGATTCACAAAGGAGATACGACGGCGTATCTCCAGATACACCGTCGTATCTCTGAGTTGTGCCGTCGTATCTATGCGCCTGATTCTTAGAATCAGTCACGCATAGATTTCTATTAGATACGCCGTCGTAAGTCCGAATGCGCACCGTCGTATCTTTAAGCGTATTCTTAAACTGAGATACGCTTCTCTGTTGCTAAGATACGACCGGCGTAAGTCTCCTACGCCGTCGTATCTTAGCTGCATATTTACGCTGGCCGCTAGGGGCGTGTACGTGGATTTACGCCTAGAATATGCAAATGACCTAGATATGCCGATTCACGAACGTACTTACGCCCGATACACTGTTTACGTAAGGCGTTTTTCCGGCGTAAAGATAAACCACCAAAAAGATGGCGCAGCCCATGCAAGGTATGGACGACGGAACAGCCGTCGTATTTTACGTCGTTTGCGTAAGCGTACGTGAATAGGGCTGGGCGTAGGTGACGTTCACGTCGAAAGCAATGAGTATTTGCGACGTGATTCTGAGCATGCCCCGTACCAACGGCCCTCATTTACATAGGGTCACGATTCATTACCATACAACACGCCCCCTACCTGCCTATTTTGAATTAGGCAGGGTTACGCCGGGCCATTTGCACTACACCAACGTAACTTTTGGAGGAAAGGGCTTTGTGAATACAGTACTTGCCTCACTATGTTACGTCGTATCGCATCCCATTTGCACTTCGCCGACATAAAGATACGGGCCTCTACGTGAATCTGGCCAATACTGTACAGACATATCTTCCTTGACATTAACATATGTAAAATGGTTCTAGAAGCAGAAGGTTTTTCACCTTAAAGGATAAGTTCGCCTTTTGTAATATGTTACATGTTACACCTATATTCAGGGTGTAACATGTTACACATGCACCAGCCTCCGCACCCCCGATCCATTGACAGTGAGCATGGGATCTTCTAGCTGAAACAATGTAAAAAAAAAATGCATGGCTTCATTTATGGTGTTCTGTGAATGTGAAAATTAGTACTAACAGCCTTTGTGGCTGTCGTGATATAGTGCTCAATTAACTACGAGGGCGCTCTTGATTGTTCTAGGTAGTTCACTGAGCTTACTGTCAGAGTGTAACTGATTGCCGTGGCTGGCGGGGGACCAAAGAAAAGGAGGATTGGGGCTGCTGTGTGCAAAACCAGTGCACAGAGCATGCAAGTATGACATACTCCTTGAGCTGTAACATAAGAATTGTGGGCCAAATCCACAAAGCAGATGCGCCGACTTAACTCGAGATTTCTAATTTTACACGGCGCGTATCTTTGCGCCTGATCCTCAAAACGAGATACGCATGAAATTCCGGTATTTCCGTCCTACCTAAAATAATTACACCGGCGCTTTTTTGTGCGCAAATTATGCTAGACACGCCGCTGTATTTGATAGGCAAAGATGCAAATGAGGGAGATAGGGCGATCCACAAAATTAAGTGTGTGCGGCGTAGATTACGACCTGTGCGCTTCTGTTAGTTTCCCGGAGCAATTTTACACTTTATAAAAGCAGCCCTAATTTTACACATGCCGTGTAAAGGTCAGCTAAAGCAATACCATGAAGGAAGAGCTGACCACACACACTTGCTGGACTACAATCTGTATGCCACCATGCCAGGGGCATCCATGCCCCTATCTATAATAGTGACTTTAGTAACCCAGGGTACCCCCTCTTCTGAGGGAACAGCAGTCAGGAGACGCCTCGCAGAATGCATATTTGCAGAGTAAACGCACATTAATGATGTCACAATGAGAATGCATGAATGCACGTCACTGTGGTCCCTAGCACAGAAACATCACATGCACATCGAATTGGATTAGATCCAAGTCCCCCCCCCCTTTGGTACTTGGGAGCAGCAACGCCACGCCACGGCTCCAATTATGTCACGGTGCATTCATACACCATTCAGGAACCTGGCATCACTTCTCCCTGGTCCTGGGGATCCCTACTCCACCAAAACTGAGGGTGACACCCTTTTTTTATCAGGAATGCCACCCCCCCACATTCACACATCATTCACACACATAAATCAAATCATAAGTACAGAATACCAAATGAAATAATAAAAAAAAAAAAAAAAAAAAAAAAAAAAAAAAAAAAAAAAGTATCCCTGCTAATTATCGGCGGCGATTGCTACGCCTTGGCTGGCCACGGGCAAGGGCACGGGCACGGCCACGCCCTCGCGGAGGATGTCCATTGGGGGGGGGTGTGAGCTGGGGAAGGAGGAGCCTCCTGGGGGGGTGAGCAGGGGAAGGAGGAGCCTCCTGGGGGGGTGAGCAGGGGAAGGAGGAGCCTCCTGGGGGGGTGAGCAGGAGAAGGAGGAGCCTCCTGGGGGGGTGAGCAGGGGAAGGAGGAGCCTCCCCTGCTGGCCTGCCCTCCAAGGCCACTGCAATTCTACTGAGACAGGCAGTGAGGGCAGCCGCATTGGCCTGGCCAGACCTAGTATTGTCCTGCACAGCCTGGGTCAGGGCAGTCACCTCCCGGGCCACACCTGTTGTGGCGGTCTGTAGGTAGTTCATGCATGTAATGACCGCCACTGAGTTGGTGGCCACATCACCGAGTGCCTCCATCATTACACCCAGGCTGTGCTCCATCTGGGTCATTTTTTGGAGCATTTTAGCCAGAGTGCGGGTCTGCCGGGCATTGTCCCTCAGCAGACTGACCGGCAGACGCTCGGCCACCTCCATGGTGTCCTGGGTCGCCATCCTGCCTGCCCCTGAGGCTTGTGGCCTGGGAGGAGGAGATAGAGTGACCCTTGTGGGTGGAGGCTTGTTGGGGGAGAAGTGGGAGGGGCTACCCCTGATGGTGGCCTGACTGGTGCCAGCCTCTGGGGTAGCCTCAGGGGAAGACTCAAAGGTCATCATATCAGAGGCCAACAGGACTTCCCGGCCAATCTGAATATTTTCTTCCTCCTCCCCCTCATCCTCCTCCCCCTCATCCTCCTCCCCCTCAACCTCCTCCCCCTCAACCTCCTCATGAGGGGAGGTTTGGCCACTTCCCTCCCCTGGGGAATCCTGCCCTTCTTGGGAGTCATCAGCAGCCTGTCTTGGGGGTGGTGCAGCAGCCTGGCCTGATGGGCCAGCAACCTCCTGGCCTGATGGGCCTGCAACCTCCTGGCCTGATGGGCCTGCAACCTCCTGGCCATCTGTGGAGGACACAAAAAAATCACAGGTTTGAGGATCCACACACTTGGCACATCTTCCCTTCCCCCACCCACACATGCTAATCACCAGAGAGAAAAACCAAAAACTTACCTGTCCTCACAGGAACATCTGACTGATAGCCAGGCAGGCCCACCACCTGCTGTGGGTGGAAACACTGGGCCACTGCCCATTCCTCCTCCGTCAGTTTGACTGGGCAGGGTCCCCCTCCTCCAGTGCCCCTGGTATGGGCGTCCATCTTTGCCATCTTATTGCGGACGACGCTCCTAAGGTCGTTAATCTTTTTCTGTATGCCAGCGGGGGTCCTGGTCTCCCCCCCCCCCCGCCGCATTGACCTGATCCGTTATCCGTTTAAGGAGCTTCTTCCTCCTGGCCGGGGGGGTGTTCCGGCTCTCAGGGCCATGCAGATAACGCCCATATCGCACGATGCCCAGAGCAAGAATTCGCTTCTCTCCCAGGGTGAAATTAAGCTTCCTGCGCTTGGGGGCCATCACAGACACCACCCAGCACCAAGAAACTCACCCAAAAACAATCACCAATACACACCCAAAAAACAATCACCAATACACACCCAACAAACAGACAAAAATATACACCCAAAAAACAGACAAAAATATACACCCAAAAAACAGACAAAAATCTAAACACACAAGCAGACAGCTACTATAAATTATAAATAAAACACGAACAAAAAACAAACAAAATACAAGCACAAAAAAAAAATCAGCAAAAACAATAACAAACAAATTAACAAAATACACTTATCAAAAACAAACACCAACTAGACTCTCCAACTCCTCAAATACTTTTCTCACAAACACAACTTAACAACACACCAACAAACGTTAAGAGCAGAAGCAAATTGCTCATGGAAGGGAAACACTGGGATATACATTTGCAAGGGAAGTGTGTTTGACTGGGGCTTTTTATACACAGGGCGATCCTCAAACTAAGTACGCTTGGCCTTTTACCTATCTCACTGATTGCGCCGAGCAAAGTTCTGCACATGCGAAGTGAGCAGCAGATTCGTGCGCGCATGCGCAGTACGGCCGGCCCTTTTTTTGCATGGGGTCACGGCTCATTACGCCTCGGAATTTAAGTTACGCTGGCGCAATTTTGTGCGCAAATGCGCTGTGGATACGGCACTTACGACACCAACTTAGGGCGCCGTAACTTAAATGACATAAGTTTTGAGTAACTTAATTTGTGCCGCTGGCTGTGGATTTGGCCCTGTGTGACACTCACAGTTAAGATTCTGGAGAGATTGACTCATATATTCAGGAGAAAATTACAAACTCTGCAAAACATTTCTTTGTATCATCAATATGAGCATATCTCAGTGCTCACTTGTAACAGTTCTATAAATGATACATCCCATAAAAAGATTTCAAGCACACTCATGGTATATAATTTCTTTAATGTAGAATGTAATGTAGAAAAAGCTAAAAACAATTCAAATCCAACTGGCGTGCAGCTTGAGAAAGCATGTGTGCTGCACTGGAAACAGTTGTTGGCTGGACAGTTTTTAAGTGTTTTAAACCTTTGCTACATTGCTTCATTTATAGAGAATTCAAGTGGTTATAAAGGTGCAAGGTTTTTTACCTTTGTGCATTCTATGCATGAAGGTAAAAAACCTTCTCTGTTGAATGAATGAGTGACTTGTATAGAGCTACACATGCAAACTGAATCGGCTCTAGGCGCTTTTTGCAGCCAGTGTCTTCCTGGCTGGTGCGGTCATTTACCCCGTAGGATCTCGACATGCTTGGGACACACAGTAGTACACATATATACTAGGGCCAATTTGGACAGGATCCAAATAACCTACCACCATGTCTTTGGAGCGTGGGAGGAAAGCCATGCAGATACAGGGAGAACATGCAAACTCCAGGCAGATGGTGTTGTGGTCGGGATTTAAACTAGCGACACCTTTGCTGCTAGGTGAAAGTGCTATCCACTACCCCACTGTTCTGCTCTCCAGAGCCTCTGCTCTGTGTGTCCATTCACACACAGAGTCGCGGTGTGGCCCACCCCTTCTTTCCCAATACTTACCTGAGCCCCATTGCGATGTGCACAAGAGCCTCGGTTCTCTTGGGACTCTCCCTCCTCATTGGCTGAGACAATTATAGCCAGTGAGCCAATGAGGAAAGAGAAGGGGCGGGCCACACCATGACTCTGTGTGTGAATGGACACGCAGAGCAGAGGCTCTGGAGCGAGCCTGCTTGGGTGCAAACAGCTTGCTATGGGGCACTTGGCAGGAGGCAGGGGCCATACGTGCCCATGGGGGACCCGAGAAGAAGAAGATCAGTGCTGCTCTGTCCAAAACTACTGCACAGAGCAGGTAAATATGACGTGTTTGTTATTGTTTTCTTATATTTTTACTTGGCTTTAATATGCACAACGGCGCGCAGGCGCACTGAGCGTGCCGCTACTAATGGCATCATGCCATTAGTGGTGGCTCCCGTGTGCATGCGTGGGAGTGACGTCATCACTGCTCCGACCAGTCACAGCGCCAGAGCAGCGATACCCGGAAGGCACTCCAGGGATCATGGAGGCGACCGAGGACGTGTCTGAGGACCGCTGCGGGGGCTTTGTTCTCAGGTAAGTAATTCATAATTAGCTAGTATGCTATGCATACTAGCTCATTATGCCTTTGTCTTGCAGGGTTTTTTGGGTGTTTTTTTTTTCAGAGAGGGTTTACTTCCTCTTTAAGGCAAGAGATAGGACAGCCTAAGTAAATAAAAAATGAAGTAATTCCTGAGAGATAGTACTCTTTTCCAATCATCTACATATTTGATTGTACTGCACTAGGAAGCAATACTATTGACGGTGCCTGCAGTACCCCTTTGGGCACACGGACCACTGAATTAAAACCTGTGCACTAGAGCAGGGGTCTCCAAACATTCTAAACAAAGGGCCGGTTTATTGTTCTTCAGACTCTTGGAGGGCCGGACTTTGGCCAGCAGTGGGTGAAAATTTTCCTGGCATCAGTGGAACTAAACCTCTGGTATTAGGGGGAGAAATAGTGCCCCATCGTTGGTATCCTAGGGAGGAATAGTGCCCCATTAGTGATGTCAGTGGGAGAAATGGTGCTCCACTGTCGGTGTCAGATGTCAGAATAGTGTCTCGTATCAGTGGGAGGGATACTGCTCCAAGGGCCGGATAAAGGCAAGCAAAGGGCCGCATCCAGCCCTCGGGCCGCAGTTTGGAGACCACTGCACTAGAGTCTCCAACTGTGGTTATGGCTGCTTGGAATTTTAAAAGATCCAGATAAATTACATACCGCAGCCTAGAAATGTTGTTCATCATCCTGTCCTTTGGCAACTACCTACTCCTACCACTTACAAAACCAAGAAAAATAAGCAGTCATGCTTTTGTTCTGGGATTAAACCCTAGTAGGGAATTATCTGTATGACTGCATCGGTATGCTTTGTTCTATCTATATATGCGTTAGTCTCCTTGAGTCTCCTACTATGAAAACACAATTGTAGCTTGCTTAACCTCTAAAACCAAACCAGTCTGAAGTGCTTATGTGGTTGTGAAAACAATTATAGAGTGTGCGGCGTACTTAGTTATGGTATCTACGATTAGCAGTATGGAACTTCACACTTTGAGCAAAAATACAATCCTGCATAACAATTTTACTCTCGTACAGTTTAATCCATTCCATTAAGAACTTGTTCTGTTATTCTCCTGTTTGCTCCCGTTTTCCTTATTAGCTTTTGTGTGCCTTCTTCATACATTCCCAGCATGTGTAAACATGTATGCCCTTGCCCGGTGTGGGTAAGCTTTATTCGATGTCTGTAATTCGCTGCAGGGATTTATTTTTTCAGCTGCTGCTTACCAGCACTTTTCTAAACATTTATCATCTGATAAGAAATGCTTAATTGTAGGTTACATAAGATGTATGGGCCAGATCCACAAAGAGCCGGCGTAACGTAAATGTTTCCATTTAAGTTACACTGCCTTAAAATTTCTACCTAAGTGCCCGATCCACAAAGCACTTACCTAGAAATTTTCGGCTGTGTAACTTAAATTCCGCCGGCGCAAGGCGTTCCTCTTCAAATGGGGGCGATTCCCATTTAAATTGGGCGCGCTCCCGCGCCGGCCGTACTGCGCATACTCGTGACATCATTTTCCCGACGTGCATAGCGCGAAATTACGTTACGCCGAGCTTTGTAAATCGCGTTGGGTCAATAAAGTTGCGTCGGGAAAAAAAAAAGATACGGCGGAAAAAAAAAATTCAAAACAAAAAAAAAACGCGTCGCTGGACAGAAGGGTCTGCTTTTACATGGTGTAAACAGTTTACACTTTGTAAAAGCAGCCCTAATTTTGCGTTTGCAAACTAAAACTTACGGAGAAAAAACGAAGCGTAAAAGCTTTGTGGATCTCCGTAAGTGCTAATTTGCATACCCGAAGCGGCATTTCGACACAAAATGCCCCCAGCGGCGGATGCGGGACTGCATCCTAAGATCCGGCAGTGTAAGTCCCTTACACATGTCGGATCTTCTGCCTAACTATGGAAAACAGATTCTGTGGATCAGTTCCATAGATAGAAACAGGGATACGACGGCGTAACAGCAGTTACGCCGGCGTATCCCTTTTGAGGATCTGGCCCTCAGTCTTTAAATAAATGTCAATTTAAGCATGTTGTGCATGTCACAAGCTTATATAAAAATGTAAATAAGTGTTGTGCAGGGGCGGACTGACAACTCATGGGGCCCCCGGGCAATAGAGGATTATGGGGCCCCCGGGGCTTACAGATAGCCATCACGCCAGGAGGCAGTGCAGAGGCGGGACAGCTAAAATCTGAGGAATTTTACATCAAAAGCATGTCGTTTTTAAAACATATCAGGGACCGATGTAAAAAAAAAAAAACACAGATTTTTACATACTGTCCCTGGTTTTACTTAGCCATGCAACCCTAATGGGGCCCCCTAGTGGCATGGGGCCCTCGGGCAGTGCCGAGTGCCACAATGGTCAGTCCACCCCTGGTGTTGTGTTACCAATATTCTCCATACAACCCAAACATCTCTAAATGGTTACACAATGTGCAAAGACAGTATCGATCTCCTGTACCAATTAGTGAAAAAGTTATTATTGTACAGTAAGTTGAAAGCTGGCTCATCGCGGAGGGAACTAACACCTTTTCTGCTCATAAGCTGAGTTGCAAGATAAAGTGCAACAGGCCCTACTGCCTAGTACAAATACACATAACTTCATAAACACTGACTGAAAACCCCTTTACAAGTGGTTCTACAAAATGAGGGGGTGTTTATGGGGGCTTTTACAGCACACATTAAAGGATCCTTGCAATAATCATGAGAGACATGTTTTTACTGGCATTAAAGGGGTTGTAAAGGTAAAAAATGTTTTCCCTAAATAGCTTCTTTTACCTTAGTGCAGTCCTCCTTCACTTACCTCATCCTTCCATTTTGCTTTTAAATGTCCTTATTTCTTCTGAGAAATCCTCACTCCCTGTTCTTCTGTCTGTAACTCCGCACAGTAATGGAAGGCTTTCTCCCTGGTGTGGAGAAAGCCTCTTGAGGGGGGAGGGGGCGAGCAGGAGTGTCAGGACGCCCACTAACACAGCTTCTTTCTCTATCTGCAAAGTAGAGAGCGTCCTGACCCTCCTGCTCGCCCCTTCCCCCCTCAAGAGGCTTTCTCCACACCAGGGAGAAAGCCTCCCATTACTGTATGTAGTTACAGACAGAAGAACAGGAAGTGAGCATTTCTCAGAAGAAATAAGGACATTTAAAAGCAAAATGGAAGGATGAGGTAAGTGAAGGAGGACTGCACTAAGGTAAAGGAAGCTATTTAGGGAAAACATTTTTTACCTTTATAACCCCTTTAATATAGACACTCAGCAGAGTATAACTATATCATGCACCCCACCCACCTCCTCTTCCTTTCCTAAACACACTATGCTCTCGCATAATTCAGTGTTATTTCTAAACAGGGCCGGTGCAAGGATTTTTGCCAACTAAGGCAAAGGTGCATTTTGACGCCCCCCCCCCCGACGTGCGTGCGCGCGCACACACACACACCATACATTATATCTGTGCTCCATTAAGCTTTAATGGTTATGATGCTTAAAGTGATCGTTTAACTTATTTATCTTTTACAGAGAAAGATAGCATAGATGGCGTTATTCTGCATTGCGCTGTATAATGTACTATTGCTGGGATTTGTTGTTCCTCTGTAACTGCTGGTATTCTGCATTGCATTGTATATAATGTACTATTGCTGGGATTTGTAGTCCTCTATAGCTGGTGGTATTCTCCATTGCGCTGTATAATGATTATATTGCGCAATGCAGATTACCACTGACCAGTTATAGAGGAACTACAAATCCAGGCAATAATACATTATACAGCGCAATGGAGAATACCACCAGCTATAGAGGAACAACAATACATTATATAAAACGCAATGCAGAATACCAGAAGTTACAGAGAACTACAAATCCCAGCAATAATACATTATATAAAACACAATGCAGAATACCAGCAGTTACAGAGAACTACAAATCCCAGCAATAATACATTATATAAAATGCAATGCAGAATACCAGCAGTTACAGAGAACTACAAATCCCAGCAATAATACATTATATAAAATGCAATGCAGAATACCAGCAGTTACAGAGAACTACAAATCCCAGCAAATCCCAGCAATAATACATTATATAAAACGCAATGCAGAATACCAGCAGTTACAGAGAACTACTGTACAAATCCCAGCAATAATACATTATACAGGCTGCTTAAAGCGGATCTCCCATGCCAAAACGTTTTTTTTTTTGGGGGGGTAGTTGAACAGTTAATGTTGAGGCTTAATAAAACTCACGTTTCATGTGTTCAAGGTCCGTTCCGATCTGATGCTGTCTGTAATAAAAACTTATATCATCTATCGTCAGCCGTTGCCATCTTCACTGTGGGCATTATGAATCCCACCAGCAGAGACTTCCTGGATGCGGTGATGCTGTAATCCCAGCATCCACCGCTCGGTATCTGTCCTGTAATGTAGATCAAACGCCCGCTGTAGAATATGACACTGCACCGCCCTCCTTCCTTGTTTTACATAGAGGAAACATCGCGCGACTTCGTGCAGCATGAAGTGACACGCGATGTTTCCTCTAACAGGGCGAATGTAAGCTCCCAGAAGACGCAGCGCGGGACAGGAAACAATGGAAAACCCGACGGAAACCCGAGGGCTGGAGACCGGAAGCCTATCTTGCTTATAAGGTACTGTAAAACTTTTTTATATGAAAATATCGAATTAAGCATTGTTTATGAGCATTATTACTATTACGATAATGTTCGATTTAGGGTGGAACTCCGCTTTAATATATTATTGCAGGGATTTGGTGTTTTTTTTAAACAGGAAACTTTAAAACAGGTCCCCCTTACCTGTTTCTGAAGCCTTGTAAGTCACGCGGCGGGTCTGCGGGCGTGTGTCCGGCCTGTGTGGTGAGCGTGGCGTGGTCTGAACTTGTCCTTCAGATGCCGCCCGCAGTGGCAGCCCACACACACTGCTGCCCCCCAGGACAAACAAACCCGCCTCCATTAGTACAGCCCCCCCCCATAAACCACCCCCATTAGTACAGACCCCCCATAAACCACCCCCCGTTAGTAAAGACCCCCCCCATAAACCACCCCCCATTAGTACAGACCCCCCACAGGACAAACCACCACCCCCCCTCCATTAGTAGAGACCCCCCCCCACAATTAGTACAGACCCCCCCACAAAGCACGCTCACCCCCCTCCATTAGTACAGAGGCCACCATAAACCACCCCCCAGGACAAACCCCACCCGGGTGGCAGCTGGAGAGGAGAGGGCAGTGTGCAGCTGCGCCGCCCGGGTGGAGAACATGACGATCGTGAGGAGAGGAGGACTCAAGGAAATACCGCGGCGGTGGAGAGCGCGGCTTCAAACAAGGAGAGGAGGAGGGAGCCGAGCGCTCTGGCGCTTGAGCGCCTCCACCCCTGTGGCGCCTGGGTGAAGTGCACCCTGTGCGGCGCACTCCCTGCTGGATTGCTGGATCGCGATCGGGCAGCCTCGCTCGGCTGATTTCCCACCCTGTCCCCTGGCCGGCGCTGGCGCCGTAAGGCAAGTGACAATGTTGCCTTGCGCTAGTGCCGGCCCTGTTTCTAAATAACGTTTTCCTCTTTATAGTTATATTCCATAAGTATTTGATCTGTTTTCCCCCCCCCCAAGGAGAAGTCAGTATATACAAAATAAGAAAAATCTCTATGTACAATAAGAAAAATTTAGATAAGCATTTTATATCTCATTAGATAAACCCTACACAGCCCTTCCAAACTTGTCCATTTCAGGTGAGGCTCAAATAATATACAGTAAAGCCATCGTAAGAATTTTTTGCAGAAATACTGCCCACCCAAATAACTTCTTTGATAGATATTGATCACCATAAGAATTCCTTCTGTAGATACTGGCCACCCCGGGAACTCCTTCCAATGATACAGCTATTTTAAAAATTCTGTCCATAGGAATGGCAATTGTAAGAATTTCACATATTTTGGCCATTCTAGGAAATCCATTGATAGATACTGCCACTCTAATGCCGGGTACAGACGAGAGGATTGATCCGCGGATACGGTCCGCCGGACCGTATCCGCGGATAAATCCTCTCGAGGATTTCCGCGGATTTGGATCCGATGGAGTGTACTCACCATCGGATCGAAATCCGCGCCGAAATCCCATCGCGATGACGTGTCGCGCCGTCGCCGCGATGATGACGCTGCGACGTCCGCGACGCTGTCATATAAGGATACCCACGCATGCGTCGAATCATTACGACGCATGCGAGAAAGGGAATCGGACGGATCGATCCGGTGAGTCTGTACAGACCACCGGATCGATCCGCTGAAGCCGATTCCAGCGGATAGATTTCTTAGCATGCTGGAAATCGGTCGGCCCGAAAAAAATCAGCGGAAAAAGATCCGCTGGGATGTACACACCAGCGGATCTATCCGCTGGAACTGATCCGCAGATGAATTCCAGCGGATAGATCCTCTCGTGTGTACGGGGCCTTAGAGCTCCTTTCATAGATATTGCCCATTCTGAGAATTATAAACAATGCCATCTGAAGGACACCTTCAAGAGATACTGCCATGAGAACCACTTTTTCATAGATATTTAAAAAAAAAATCATTTTTATAGATTCTGGCAATCATAAGAAGCCTTTCCATTGATACTTCCATCCTAAGAACTTCAGTGGAACAGTGGAGACCAGGGCCGTCCTTAGGTGTTCAGGCGCCCTGTGTGAGCTAATCTTGTGGCGCCCCCCCCATCTTTACCCCCTCGCCCCCCTGGTCACCTAAACATACACAAAGAGGAAAAAAATATTTGTAACAAATAATTTGTTTTAATAAACAATAAACAGACAATTTAAGTGCGTCTCAATGGACCTTTCACACTGAGTTCTGCAAGCAGCATCTTTGGAGCAGCTTTTGGGCACTGAAAAAAAACACTCCAAAAACGCCTCTCCATTGAAATGAATAAAAAGCGCTGTAAAAACGCCTTACCCTTTCACACTGAGGCACTGCAAAAACGTCCTAAAACGTTAGGGTCTTAGCGGTGCTTTACCAGCACATTGGGATTGCAGATGAGGCTTCGCTTGAATAACGCCTCAATAACGCCTTTAATTGCCCTAGATCAGGGGGTCTCCAAACTGCGGCCCAGGGGCCAGATGTGGCCCTTTACTTGCTTTTATCTGGCCCTTGGGGCAATATTTCATCTTCTGACATAAAAAATGGGCCACAATTCCTCCTAATGACAGTAACAATGGGGCACAATTCCTCCTAATGACAGCAACAATGGGGCACAATTCCTCCTAATGACACCAACAATGGGGCACAATTCCTCCTAATGACAGCAACAATGGGGCACAATTCCTCCTAATGACACCAACAATGGGGCACAATTCCTCCTAATGACACCAACAATGGGGCACAATTCCTCCTAATGACACCAACAATGGGGCACAATTTCCTTCTAATAACACCAACAAAGGGGCACAATTCCTCCAGGGCTGTGGAGTCGGAGTCGAGGAGTCGGAGGAAATTTTGGGTACCTGGAGTCGGAGTCGGCAAACAATGCACCGACTCCGACTCCTACTAAATTTAGATTGGAATAAAAAAAAAGCAAGTTTAAATGTCCCAATTCACAAAAAGTTATAATTAATGGCTTCTCTACTGTAAGAATAAAGACCAATGCATGCAGTGCCTCACGTAACCGCAAAACGAACACGTTAAGTGACCGTGAAGAAGCATGCTTTTCATGTGCTTCACTATATGGCACGCAACGCACAATTAGGAGCTGCAATACTTATACTTTCCATAGTGTTGTGTTCTGCTTTTACAGGGAACGCAGCGTCCATGTGTAACCTAGCCTCTCACTGATAAGGGATTAAATAAATATGTTTTTTGCAGGACTAGAGAGTGAGACCCTTGTATAAGTGAAGGGAATGGAGGGCCAATAGTTCAAGACTGAAGCTGTAAACCATTGGAAAAACTGCTGTCATTTAGCTAAGGCTATAAAAACTTGTAAACTCCGATTGTTAGCTTAAACTTTAAACATGACTATGGAATTCTCCTAGGAAAATCATGTTTTAGAATAAAAAACGTTGTTTTCATTGTGTTTGTCTTTTGCTTAAACTGTGCAATACAGTAGACTGTTGGCTTCCCAGCCAGTAGTCCTGTGGTAGGTTGCGTTTCTTTCCCTCAAGGAATGTATAAAATACATTCGCATATTAATACAGAGGAGTCGGAGTCGGGGAGTCGGAAGTACATAAAACTGAGGAGTCGGAGTCGGAACATTTATCTACCGACTCCACAGCCCTGAATTCCTCCTCTTACTGACACCAAAAAACGTGGCATTGTTTACTCCTGCTGATACCGGAACATTTTTGCTATTTCCAGTGGCCACAGTCCGGCCCCCTAAAGTCTGAAGGACAGTAAACTGGCCCTTCATTTAATAAGTTTGGAGACCCCTGCCCTAGATGATTAACCCCTTGCCAGCCAGTGTCATTAGTACAGTGATCACTGTATTAGTGTCACTGGTTCCCACAAAGTATCAGATTGTCAGTCACAATATCGCAGTCCTGCTATAAGTCGCTGATCTCTGCCATTACTAGAAAAAAAAATTCCATAAATATATCCCATAGTTTGTAGACACTTATTAGGATATTTTGTACCAACGACATTGACCTAAATCAGAGGTCTCCAAACTGCGGCCAGGGAGCCATATGTGGCCCTTTGCTTGCTTTTATTCCGGCCCTTGGGTACAATTCCTCCTACTGCCACCAATGATGGGGCACAATTCATCCAATGACACCGATAATGGGGCACAATTTTTCCCAATGACTCCAATGATGTGACACAATTTCTCTCAATGACACCAATGACGGGACACAATTTCTCCTGACAACACCGATTATGGGGCAACCATTACTCCCATTGACACCAATTATGGGGCACAATTTCTCCCATTGACACACAAGATGGAGCATGGTTTTTTCCCCACTGACATCAGGACATTTTGTACTCCAAATGGCCACAGTCTGGCCCTCCTGAAGCCTGAAGCACAGTAAACCAGCCCTTTGTTTAGAAAGCTTGGAGACCCATGGCCTAAATTTATGAAAAAATGTTAATAAAATTGGATATGTTATATAGCAGAAAGTAAAACATTTTTTTTTTCAAATTTGGTCTTTTGTTAAAACAGAAAAAATAAAATAACGCAAAGGTGATCAAATACCACAGAGAAAAAAATACAAATTTTATTTGTGTACAGCGTCGCATGACCGCGCAGTTGTCAGCTTAAATTATGCAGTGCACATCGCAAAAAATGGCCTGTCATGGGGGGGGTAAATCTTCCAGAGCTCACGTGGTTAAACCGTGACATTTTTTTGCCCAGAGTTTATTTATACTTCAGGCAATAAACATGGGGTGTCACAAACATGAAGTGATCCTCTGTAGGAGTACAGGCCAATTACAGACTGCCTGAAGTATAAATAAACTCTGGGCAAAAAATCGGACCTCTGGAAGATTTACCCCCCCCCCCCCCCTTTCATGATAGGCCATGTTTTGCTATGTGCGCTGCTTAAAGTGGAGGTTCACCTAAAAAAAAAAAAAAAATTATCATTGCATTAGGCTATTTAGTAGAATGAGAATCTGCGTTTGTTTTTTAAAAATGCTAGCGGGACATACCTTTTTCTATATAGATGATCAACGCGGCTTCCGGTTATGGTCGTCGGGGCTGGGTGTTCCTAATTTATTGACAGGCATCCCGACAACGCATACAGCGCGTCACGAGTTGCCGAAAGAAGCCGAACGTCGGTGCGCAGGCGCCGTATAGAGCCGCACCGACGTTCGGCTTCTTTCGGCAACTCGTGGCGCGCTGTATGCGTTGTCGGGATGCCTGTCAATAAATTAGGAACACCCAGCCCCGACGATCATACCCGGAAGCCGCGTTGATCATCTATATAGAAAAAGGTATGTCCCGCTAGCATTTTTAAAAAACAAACGCAGATTCTCATTCTACTAAATAGCCTAATGCAATGATAAAAAAAATTTTTTAGGTGAACCTCCACTTTAACTTAAGCTGACAACTGCACAGTGATATTTGATCACCTCTGCGTTATATTTTTTTCGTTTTTTTTCTCTAACAAAAGACCAATTTTGAAAAAAAATAATAATTTTATGTTTTGCTATAACATATAAAAAATGTTTTACAGGCTCAAATCTGGTGTACAGGTGGGGGGGGGGGGAAAGAGGGAATGACAGGTGTGAGCCTGCTAGATAAGGGGGAGGGGACGGGCTGCTTTACCGTTACTTTTCTTCAGAGTTACGGCAGTCTGTCAGGCAGGTCCCGGCTTCAGTCGGTCAGTGCTCTGCTGCCTCTTGGCGCCATTAGGATTTGAAGCTCAGCAGCATGCATCACGCATGCACGCTTTACGCTACGGCGCCGCGCTACCCAGGCCAGTACCACCTGAGACAAGGAGAGGAGGAGGGAGTGTCAAGGCCCCGTGCATGAGTGTCAGCGGGCGCGACGCTCCCCCCCCCTCCGCAGCGCTGGGGTGCCGTGCTCTTGCTCAGCAGTGACACGGGCGGCGGCCGCCCCTGCTCCTGCCACATTCAACACATTTTTAGTAAAGTGACTGCAAGATGTGACAGCCGCACGGCGCCCGTATTGTCCAAGGCGCCTTGTGCGATCGCACAACTTGCACAACGCAAAGGCCGGCCCTGGTGGAGACAGCAGGGTCAGAGCCAGCAATGTCATACACAGTAATCCACAAAGCTAATACAAGATGGTTCATGCAAGAGCACACCAGGTAGCGTCCACTATCACCAGCACTGGTGGAGAATGCAACAGGTGCTTTAACCACTTCCTTACTGGGCACATATATCCCTTCCTGACCAGGTGAAATTTCAGCTTGTGGCACTGCGTCACTTTAACTGACAATTGCGCGGTCGTGCGACGTTGCTCCCAAACAAAATTGATGTTCTTTTTTTTCCCACAAATAGAGCTTTCTTTTGGTGGTATTTGATCGCCTCTGCGGTTTTTATTTTTTGCGCTATAAACAAAAATAGAGCGACAATTTTGAAAAAAAAAACAATATTTTTTACTTGGGTAAAAGGTGGAGTTGCGCTTAAAAAACAGCAAACTGTGTCTTGTGCAGATCCCCAGTAAAAACAACAAAAAAAGTCCAATAAACAATCTGGAAGATTTCTTCAGATGCTGTAATAAATAGCCCAATTTTTTAAAAAAAACTTTTTTTTTCTCAGTCTAGGCGATACGTATTTTTCTACATATTTTTGCTAAAAAAAAATCGCAAGAAGCGTCTGGTTTGCGCAAAAGTTATTGCGCTTACAAAATAGGGGACAGAATTATTATTATTTTTTATTATTTACTACTAATTGCGGCGATCAGAATTTTTTTTCGTGACTGCGACATTATGGCGGACACATCGGACACTTTTGACACATTTTTGGCGCCATTCACATTTATACAGCGATCAGTGCTATAAATATGCACTAATTACTGTATAAATGTGACTGGCATTGAAGGGGTTAACACTAGGGGGTGAGGAAGGGGTTAAATGTGTACCCTGAATTGTGTTCTAACTGTGGGGGAAGGGGGGTGACTGGGGGAGGTGACCGATCTATGTCCCTATGTACAAGAGACACAGATCGGTCTCCTCTCTCCCCTGACAGGACATGGATCTCTGTGTTTACACACACAGATCCACGTCTTGTCCCTGTAGCCGCCGATCCCGAGTGCCTGGCGGACATCACGGCCGCCAGGCACTCGCATCGGCATCTCAGCGATGCGGCGAGCACGCGTGCGCGCCCCGCGCCGCTGTCTGCATGCGCAGGTCGTAAAAACACGGCCAGTTAGAGATTCAGAACCACCCTGCGGCCGTATAAAGTTGTACGGCCGTCAGGTAGTGGTTAAACATGGGCTTCGAGGAACTGGGCAATCACTGTTGTTTCTAGGTAAAAGACAGTTTTTTTTCTCTGAAAATAGGTACAGGAACTCAATTATGACCCCCCTCTACTGCCCTTATCTTTTCCCCATCTCCCTAAAAGCTCCACCATCTTCCACGTGTCTTATTTTTGTTGCTGTATTAAGCTCAAGCACTCAGCCAGCTCTAGTACCTCCCCACATACTGTAGTTGGCTCCACCTCTCTAACTTGGGGGAGATCATCCGGTAGTTATGTTGGCATTTGCCCTGTGTACAAACCTGTACAAATCTGCTGATATTCTGTAGGGTGCCCCATTAACATAGAAAGGGAAGGTCAACAACACTACCAATGTAGAAGGTTTATGGCAAAGAAGAAGAAAAGGGCTCAGTTCTGACTCATCTGCTTATCTTGGCATAGAACACATCAGGATGGGTTTTTCAAATTGTCCAATCAATGCTCCTCTTAAGATTTGTCAGCTGCTGGGAGTCTGAAGCTAAAAAAGATCAACTAACATCATATATACGAGGAGATAAAGTAATATCTGACATTATATTGTAAGGCTAAGAATGTCGTGGCTGCGGTTAGTCTGAGAGAGTGAGTTAGTGGGAGGACTGAGCAACAGAACCTGAAACCTTTGATGCTTATTTTAAAGAGAATCTTTCAAGATAAGGTCTTGCTTTTTGATAAGAGACCCGTCTCCAAAGCATTGTGGTGTATTTTACTTATCTTTTATCGTTATGACGCTCTATTATACTTGTGTCAATGCTTTCAAACATTACGTGTCAACCACTGTACTGTGAATCATGCACACTATTTAAATCTGTATTCAGAAGCACTTGCAGTATATGTACTTTTCACATTCTTTATCAAAAGAATTTTTTTAAATAAAAAAACGATGCGCGCCCGTCTGGATGGTGAGTCGCGTCTACGTCACGTCCATGTGACCTATGACGCGACTTGGGATATCCCATTTAAGCTGCTCCACGAGCAAGCTGAATGAGACGCACGGAGCTCTCCCTGGGGACGCGCTGACACTCCATAGAGCTTGGTAAGTATATACTGTCCATGCTGACCTTGCACTGTATGCTCTTGTGCCTCTCTATTATCCCAGACATTCACTTCCAAACTATATGTTTGGCACCATGTCTCTCTTTAGATTGGTTACCGCCTGTGTCTAACTACACCGGCTCTCCTGTCAGCTTGCTGGTTCCCTGCATACAATCTTGTGTCACCCGCCCCAGTATCGTTTAAACTGATTATTATATCCTGGACGGTAAGCTAGTTTAAATTAACCCATTCCACTCCAGCACGAATTGTCACTTCCTGGTGTCCCATTCATCCAATTATCAGCACTTCTGGTTGTCCTAATCAGTTTTCGTTTGGGTACCCTGGATTTTCACTATTCACGACCCCCCCTTTCCTTCCCCATCCCATTACCATTCATTTTCCACTTGCTTTTCAATTCTTTATTTTCCATCACTCTCATCCCAATCTTTCCCTATGTCACATAATTCCTTTCTTCCTCCTCTTTCCTCTTCCCCTTTTTTTTCTCTCCTTCTCTCTTCTCTCTTTCTCACTTTTTCTTTTCTTTCCCCCTCTTTTTCCCCCCTCCCTTTTTCGCTCCTTTTCTTTCTTTCCTCCTTCAATTACACTTTTCTATACCTGTTTTTTCCTCCTAATTTTGTTCTTTTTTCCCTCTCCTTTTTCCCCACAATTCCCCCCCCCCCCCGTTTTCTTCACCCCACCCCGGCTTTTTCATTCTTGCACAACCGTCCTTAAGTATACCAACCATTAGGACTAACGAATTAACTTCTTCCACCAGAGCCCGTCCTTATTATCCCCCACGTGCGCCCTAGGGGGTTTTTGCCCGAGCGGGTTTATGATCACTCTGGCAAACCGAGGTGAGTAGTCCTGTGACTCTCCTACAAAGCGCAACACTGACCCTATGAAATTTCTTTCTTATCAAATTATTGTACATAATTGCTTGCTGTTTTACTATATTTTACCTGTATATTTTGTAGACATTCTCCTGAAGAAGCAGTTTTATACTGCGAAACCGGTCGAGACTACGACTCCACCGATTAGACAAAACGGTCTTGTGATCGATCTGATTTGTGGGGTTTGTCCCAAATGTCTTGTATTTTTTGTATCATTATAATTTGTCAAATAAATATTTATACATTTTTAATACATTGTTGCATATCAGTGCCTCGAAAATCCCAAACAACTCCCCCTCCTCCTTTGATCTATGGTCAATTAACCAGGCCCCAAGCAGCCTTTGTTTGAGTTTATTGATCAGGTCTTACCAATTACAAACAATAGGGATGCTGGCACATTTTACAGATATTGCTATCCAGAGCTTTTTTTCTCAGAAAATAGGTGCAGGAACTCAACCATGACCCCGTTCAGATTTCACAAACAGTAGAAAGGTCTTAAAGGGGCATTAAATACCAGGATTGCATTACATACAGAGTGCAGAGTTCAGGGGGGTTTACACACAGAGTGAAGAGCTGTCACTTGTAAACACAGAAGCCAGACTTCTGTTTTTACAAGTGATTGTGGTGAGCAGGCACCAAAGGGTCTGAGCCAGAGGTGGTGGAACTGAGTTCCACCAAGTTCCCCCAGAAACTAATTTTTTTAAAAATTGGGTGTAACTACTGGTGGGATTAGATGGTAGTTTGACATAGGTCATGCCATCCTCCAGTAATCTTTGGGATACTCAATTTTCTCGTGAATTTTTGTACATCTATAAATGTCTTAAACTTGTTGAGTCCTTTCGGAGGAACAAACTTCAGACCTTTATCTAGAACTAATTTTTCTGCATCATTGAAGGTAGAGGTGCTTAAATTAAACACCCCAGTATCTGTTATACTCTCGGTCTATTTCTTCCGGGCGCGCCGCCCCCTCTCGACCCCCGTTTGGTTCTCCTCCTTTGGGGTGGTTGCCCTGTCCCTTGTGAAAATCCCCCGATTGGGTATAATTAGGTTGAACCTGATTATAATTGTAGGGGGGTCTATCAAAGTGATCTTCTTCTCTTTCTAGGTACCCATAGTAAGGGTCATAGTGTCTGGGTGGGTAATCTTTCCTAGGTGTGTAGGGTCCACCCCCACCCCTACCCGGTGTCCCATATCCCCTTGGGGGGTAATAATGGGAATCATTCCCTCTCCGAGGTGAGTAATCATTAGTACGATGTTCACGGGATGGGTCTCTAGAACGGTGTGAACCCCTTCTCGGGCCTTTACCTTTCCCCTTATTCCTTGGGGGGGGACCCCCTTGAGGTTGGTTGGGAGTTCGAGGACCAGAATGGTAACTATACCCAATGGGCCAGATCCACAAAAACCTGACGTAACTTAAAAATTCCAATTTAAGTTACACTGCCTTAAAGTTTCTACCTAAGTGCCTGATCCACAAAGCACTTATCTAGAAATTTCAGGCTGTGTAACTAAAATTCCGCCAGCGCAAGGCGTTCCTATTCAAATGGGGCGAGTCCCATTTAAATGAGGCGCGCTCCCGCGCCGGCCGTACTGCGCATGCGCGCCGGCCGTACTGCGCATGCGCGAAGTTACGTTACGCCGAGTTTTGAGGATCGCGACGGCTTAAAGTTGCGTCGGGATAAAAAAAATGACAGCGGCATGCATTCCTGAGGGAGAACTCCATGCCCATTTTCAAAGAAAAAAACGGCATGGGTTCCCCCCCCAGGAGCATACCAGGCCCTTAGGTCTGTCATGGGTTGTAAGGAGACCCCCCCACGCCGAAAAATTGACGTAGGGGGTCCCCCTACAATCCATACCAGACCCGTATCCAAAGCACGCTACCCGGCCGGCCAGGAAGGGAGTGGGGACGAGCGAGCGCCCCCCCCCCCTCCTGAGCCGTGCCAGGCCGCGTGCCCTCAACATGGGGGGGTTGGGTGCTCTGGGGCAGGGGGGCGCACTGCGGGCCCCCCCACCTCAGAGCACCCTGTCCCCATGTTGATGAGGACAGGACCTCTTCCCGACAACCCTTGCCATTGGTTGTCGGGGTCTGCGGGCGGAGGCTTATCGGAATCTGGGAGTCCCCTTTAATAAGGGGGCCCCCAGATACCGGCCCCCCACCCTAAGTGAATGGATATGGGGTACATCGTACCCCTACCCATTCACCTGGAGGCAAAAAGTAAAAGTTAATAAACACACAACACAAGGGTTTTTAAAATATTTTATTATTCTGCTCCGGACGCCCCCCCTGTCTTCGTTATTAGCTCAATTACCAGGGGGGGGCTTCTTCTTCCACTCTCCAGGGGTCTTCTCCGCTCTCCGGGGGGGGTTTCTTCTTCCGCTCTCCGGGGGGGGGCTTCTCCGGACTCCGGGGGTCTTCTTCCATCTTCTCCCCTCTTCCGCTCTTGACTCGGCGAACCCCGGTTCTTCTGCAGCTCTCCGGTGCCTTCTTCTTCAGCGCTGGCTGCCTGCTATGTTTGTGTGTTAGCTCAATTAGTAACAGGCAGCCAGCGCGGTCTTCTGTGGCGTCAGGGTCTTCTCTTCCTTTCTTCCGATGTTGCCTCGTCGCCGGTTGTCGCTGCAATGATGGAAGCGCGCCTTGCATCACATTTATATAGGCATCACCGTCCCATCATGCTCCGGCAGGTACCCACGTGGTGGGTGCCTACCCACGTGCACCCACCACGTGGGTACCTACCGGAGCATGATGGGACGGTGATGCCTATATAAATGTGATGCAAGGCGCGCTTCCATCATTGCAGCGACAACCGGCGACGAGGCAACATCGGAAGAAAGGAAGAGAAGACCCTGACGCCACAGAAGACCGCGCTGGCTGCCTGTTACTAATTGAGCTAACACACAAACATAGCAGGCAGCCAGCGCTGAAGAAGAAGGCACCGGAGAGCTGCAGAAGAACCGGGGTTCGCCGAGTCAAGAGCGGAAGAGGGGAGAAGATGGAAGAAGACCCCCGGAGTCCGGAGAAGCCCCCCCCCGGAGAGCGGAAGAAGAAACCCCCCCCGGAGAGCGGAGAAGACCCCCGGAGAGCGGAAGAAGAAGCCCCCCCTGGTAATTGAGCTAATAACGAAGACAGGGGGGGCGTCCGGAGCAGAATAATAAAATATTTTAAAAACCCTTGTGTTGTGTGTTTATTAACTTTTACTTTTTGCCTCCAGGTGAATGGGTAGGGGTACGATGTACCCCATATCCATTCACTTAGGGTGGGGGGCCGGTATCTGGGGGCCCCCTTATTAAAGGGGACTCCCAGATTCCGATAAGCCTCCGCCCGCAGACCCCGACAACCAATGGCAAGGGTTGTCGGGAAGAGGTCCTGTCCTCATCAACATGGGGACAGGGTGCTCTGAGGTGGGGGGGCCCGCAGTGCGCCCCCCTGCCCCAGAGCACCCAACCCCCCCATGTTGAGGGCACGCGGCCTGGCACGGCTCAGGAGGGGGGGCGCTCGCTCGTCCCCACTCCCTTCCTGGCCGGCCGGGTAGCGTGCTTTGGATACGGGTCTGGTATGGATTGTAGGGGGACCCCCTACGTCAATTTTTCGGCGTGGGGGGGTCTCCTTACAACCCATGACAGACCTAAGGGCCTGGTATGCTCCTGGGGGGGAACCCATGCCGGTTTTGTTTTTTACAAATTGCCGTGGAGTTCTCCCTCGGGAAAGCATACCAAATGCCGTCGCTGGAATGGGCCTTTACAAGGTGTTACTAACTTTACACTTTGTAAAACGAGCCCTAATTTTACACTTGCAAAATAACACTTACGGCGCAAAAAGGAAGCTAGAAAGCTTTGTGGATCGCCTTAAGTGCTAATTTGCATACTAGCAACGGCATTTCGACTCGAAATGCCCCCAGCGGCGGATGCGGTACTGCATCCTAAAATTAGGCAGTGTAATTCAATTACACATGCCGGATCTTCTGTGTAACTTTGGAAAAAGCCTTTTGAGGATCGTTTCCAAAGTTACACACAGACTGAACAACAGTTAAGTCGGAGTATCTCTTTTGAGGATAACCCCCAATATCTCTATTGGGAGGACCCGAAGTAGGTATGGACTGAGAAAAGGTAAGGACTTTGGCCTCACTCGTAGATGGTTGGGAAACGTCCATTTCCAAACTCGAGGGACCTATACCTACCCCAGTATTCTCCTTATTCTGCCAACTAAAAACCGAAAGGGATCCGTAATCGGCAGAATCTCTCGTATATTTTTTCTGTTTTTTATGTTTCTGTTCCCGCTCCTCTTTTTCCAGATGAATCTTCAAACTGGTGGATAAAGTGATGTACTCCGTGGTGGATTTAGAAGGAAGGAGTTTCTCCTTAATTTCTTTAATTTCTCTATCTAAATTGGACATTCGGGTCTTTTTCCTATCAATTAAAAAATTTAAAAGGGATACGCCCTTAAATTTCTACACTATGAGGAGGTGTCTTTCCCTCTTTTCTCATATCCCTCATGAAATTGGGAGTTTCCCCTCCTTACCATCTCATGTGACGTTCCTGTGGCCGGTGCTACCAACTCTCCTTCTGGGATCCATCCGGAGTATCGGAATTGGGATATCCATCTACCCATTGGTGCAACTGAAGGACGGCCAGTATATACAAGCTCTGAGGACCTACCCACCATACGGTGAGCTGTGGGTCAACTAAAGCTGGTAAGAGTACCCTAACTTTTATATGCCAAGGAATGTCCTTTTGAAGATGTGCAATCTCTGAGGGAAAGGATTCTCCATTGATGTGGAAAAGGTGCTTTCCAACTGAAGTGACGAACAGTCAGCTCTTGGGAAGCTCTGGGAGTGTTCCCCGTCCTAGTTTTCAGAACATTTATTTTTGTGTTTGTTCACATTTGTAATTACTATATTACTTAAGATTTTTCTTTTGTTTGCTAATAATACCATCCAGGTATATCACTAGCACTCAGAGCTACTATTATAGCTCTGTTATATATGTATGAACATTTTCACAGAGTTTGTTCACCTTAACACAACTCTAACTATAGAGGTCACATCCTCACAACCAATTAGTGGTTACCTTTTTTATAGTTTTGGCGCTACATTATTTTCTTTTTGTCTGTTTGCATTTATCCACTGGTATGTTGGCTGCCTATTTACACTATATATACACTTAGATTTGTTTAGCGCAATATATTCTTTTTATATTTTTTACTGCACTTGGATTTCATATATTGCTGCCATACAACAATGGATGTGTTTGACTACTGCACTAGTCGCACTCTTAACACTGAAGGTGTATTTACTGTTCTGAAAACAGACTCGGAAACGGGTGGTCTCTTTATGAGACTCAAGAACGTGATGACCTCAGAACTTCATCTCCAATGGGACATAGCGTTCTTGGAACAATATGTCAAGGAGAACATGGTCCCCAGAGGGTTGAGATGGGATGTACACCCCCAACAGGGAGATCCTGATCTTGAGTCCTGGTATCAGTTTTTCAATCTTAAGGGCGTATCCCTTTTAAATTTTTTAATTGATAGGAAAAAGACCCGAATGTCCAATTTAGATAGAGAAATTAAAGAAATTAAGGAGAAACTCCTTCCTTCTAAATTCACCACAGAGTACATCACTTTATCCACCAGTTTGAAGATTCATCTGGAAAAAGAGGAGCGGGAACAGAAACATAAAAAACAGAAAAAATATACGAGAGATTCTGCCGATTACGGATCCCTTTCGGTTTTTAGTTGGCAGAATAAGGAGAATACTGGGGTGGGTATAGGTCCCTCGAGTCCTTACCTTTTCTCAGTCCATACCTACTTCGGGTCCTCCCAATAGAGATATTGGGTATAGTTACCATTCTGGTCCTCGAACTCCCAACCAACCTCAAGGGGGTCCCCCCCCAAGGAATAAGGGGAAAGGTAAAGGCCCGAGAAGGGGTTCACACCGTTCTAGAGACCCATCCCGTGAACATCGTACTAATGATTACTCACCTCGGAGAGGGAATGATTCCCATTATTACCCCCCAAGGGGATATGGGACACCGGGTAGGGGTGGGGGTGGACCCTACACACCTAGGAAAGATTACCCACCCAGACACTATGACCCTTACTATGGGTACCTAGAAAGAGAAGAAGATCACTTTGATAGACCCCCCTACAATTATAATCAGGTTCAACCTAATTATACCCAATCGGGGGATTTTCACAAGGGACAGGGCAACCACCCCAAAGGAGGAGAACCAAACGGGGGTCGAGAGGGGGCGGCGTGCCCGGAAGAAATAGACCGAGAGTATAACAGGTACTGGGGTGTTTAATTTAAGCACCTCTACCTTCAATGATGCAGAAAAATTAGTTCTAGATAAAGGTCTGAAGTTTGTTCCTCCGAAAGGACTCAACAAGTTTCAGACATTTATAGATGTACAAAAATTCACGAGAAAATTGAGTATCCAAAGATACTTTATCTCCAATCCCACCAGACCAAATCTCCCGGACGTTACAACGGGTGTGAGACATACGGGCCTTTCTAACCCTTCCCTTTTTAACCCTCCTTGTCCTTTGGCACCGAGTATCAAAGTTTTCAGGGATTTGGTTTTGAAGGACCTAGAAGATTTACCTTTAAAAAGGTTTCATTCTGATCCCAATATTAGAAATGGCCTGAAATCCCTATGCGAGAGAAAAGACCTTGTTATCCGCCCTGCGGATAAGGGAGGGGGGATAGTGGTTCTTGACAAGTCCGCTTATAATTCAGAAATGTCAAGATTACTGGAGGATGGCATGACCTATGTCAAACTACCATCTAATCCCACCAGTAGTTACACCCAATTTTTAAAAAAATTAGTGGAGAAGGGTGTACAGAGAGGCATCCTTAACAACAAGGAATGATGTTTTTTGGTACCTAGGGTACCTCGTATCCCTGTTATATACTATCTGCCAAAAATTCATAAACACACCACATGCCCTCCAGGGAGGCCAATCATTAGTGGCATTAACTCTGTCACCTCTAGATTGGGAAAATACATCGATTTCCACCTCCAGCCTATAGTGAGAAAAATTCCCTCCTACCTCAAGGATACCAGGCATACCATTGCTAAACTTGGGGAAGTGATATACACCAATGACATCATTCTTGTCACAGCTGATGTGGCCTCACTCTACACCAGTATAGCCCATCATCTGGGCTTTCAAGCTGTGGAATGCTTTCTCAATAGGTCACCCGATCTCCCCATTTTGCAAAGATTGTTTATAATGGATCTCCTCAGGTTTGCCACCACGCACAATTATTTTTGGCATGCTGGGGATTTCTATTTACAACATAAGGGAGTTGCGATGGGGGCTAAATTTGCCCCCAGCCTCGCAAATATTTTCATGGCCAAATGGGAGGAGGATGTCGTCTATGCTGCCGCCAGACCGGAGATAGTTCTCTGGGCGCGGTACATAGACGACATCCTCCTCCTATGGCGAGGAGACCGTGGGTCTTTGGAGACCTTCATGAGGTATCTAAATGATAACCAAGTTGGAATCAGCTTAACATACGAGGCCAATACCTCTAACATCAATTTTTTGGATCTGGAAATTTTTGTGCAAAATAATAGTCTACAAACTAAAACCTACTTTAAACAAACCGACCGTAACGGGTTTATCCCGGTTGACAGCTGCCACCATCCCTCCTGGTTGAAGTCCGTCCCACATAGTCAGATTCTGCGAATTAGACGGAATTGTTCTAACCTGGGAGACTTCAAAGAACAAGCAAACATTCTCAAGAATCGCTTTGTTGATAAAGGATACTCTGAGAATCATATCCAGGAAGAAATTGAAAGAATTTCAACGATTGATAGGGCAACTCTGACAAGAGAACAAGTCAGAACGGTACAGGATAGTAGGTTCAGGAACTCTTTTTTCACTTCATTTTCCATGCAATATAAGCAAATTAAGTCAATCATCCAAAAACATTGGAATGTATTAACAAGTGATCCCACTTTGGGACCCACTTTACCCAATAATGCATCCATCATTTATAGAGGGGCAATGTCAATGAGAAATCAGATCGCGCCAAATGTCCCGGACCCCCCAGTCAAACCCACTTTTTTTCCTCTTTCTAAGGGTTATCACCCATGTAGGAGGTGTAAAGTGTGTGCATACAACATTACCAAGAAGAAATCTATTAATTTTAGATCCACGGTTACTGGGGTTGAATTCCCCATTAAACAATTTTCAACATGTGCCACCCGGTATGTTGTTTACCTTCTCACCTGCCCTTGTGGAAAACAGTACATGGGACGTACCATACGGAACTTTTCCACAAGGGCAGGTGAACATATTGCCAAGATCTTGGCAGGGTACCCTAAACACACTGTACCAAGACATTACTTGGAACACCACAATAAGAAGGTCGAGGGGACTTTGTTCCAAATTATAGACCATTTTGTCCCTCATTGGAGAGGTGAACCAGGTATGAGGGGTGTATCCAAATTAGAAGTATACTGGATATACCAGGCATCTTGGTTACTTATCAGGGAAAAAACAAACAAATTTCTTTCCTTTTCATTATGTTTCTTATTTGTATACAGTGGATGGTTTTTCACAATCACCATACACTTACTAAAATTATGACTTTTTGCATCACCTGGATAATCGGGGATGTATAGTATCTGTGATCAATTCTGTATACACGCTCCCGGGGACCTAATGCACTTATTTACTGCTTAGGATTCGTTTCACCTTAGAGGTTTAAAGCTACTGCTCACACCTCTCTTTTCATTAATGATTCCCTGTGGGACGCACGAGATGGAGCGCATATGTCATCACGCCCGACGTCTGCTGACACGCATATCGTCGTGGTCATGTGACAACGCGCACATCACCGCCGCCCCCTGAGCGGTCGAGTCATGGATGATGAGTCTGTGGCTCGGATTCGCTGAACGGTGGGAGGCGGAGCGACCCCTTGTCCCACATCCTCACATTGGACAGAGGTTGTTATGTGGGACGGGAGGAGATGACACCAAACACTGGAGCACTGCGATTGGTCTCCTCGGCTGCGCCCCTGTTGTTCCACTTCCGGTTGTTGGAGCGCAGGAGGAGGATGTAGCAGTGGGTGAGACGCACGCCCGAGGGGAGCGGTGTAACAGGTGCAGATCACAGGTAAGCTAATCATATGGTTATTTATAGGCACAGGTGGAGGTGGGGGTCAGTTCCATAACCCTGTTGATGTCTGTGAGGACGAAACCGGTCGGTTATTTTTGACCCATATCACCAACATTGTGCCAATTTCAAGTCATCTGCCTGCTGTGGTTTTCTTTGATGTGCCGTGGGGAATAACTTTTCTATCGTTTGGGTTTTTTATATTCTAACATTTTATACTTTGGACGTTTTTCCTTGCTGTGCAATTATTTTTAATGAGATTTGGACTATCTCTTTGTTGTATCAATATTTTTTGATCAAGAATTTTAAATACATTTCTACACTATGAGGAGGTGTTTTTTCCCTCTTTTCTCATATCCCTCATGAAAATGTCCTTTTGAAGATGTGCAATCTCTGAGGGAAAGGATTCTCCATTGATGTGGAAAAGGTGCTTTCCAACTGAAGTGACGAACAGTCAGCTCTTGGGAAGCTCTGGGAGTGTTCCCCGTCCTAGTTTTCAGAACATTTATTTTTGTGTTTGTTCACATTTGTAATTACTATATTACTTAAGATTTTTCTTTTGTTTGCTAATAATACCATCCAGGTATATCACTAGCACTCAGAGCTACTATTATAGCTCTGTTATATATGTATGAACATTTTCACAGAGATTGTTCACCTTAACACAACTCTAACTATAGAGGTCACATCCTCACAACCAATTAGTGGTTACCTTTTTTATAGTTTTGGCGCTACATTATTTTCTTTTTTTCTTCTTTTCCATAATCCCACTGTGTGTAGAAACACAGGCACCCTCTCTTGCTTGCTCCCTAGATGGGCTAGGGACTTGGATTTGTAGTATACATAGAGCATGGAAATTAAAGCGGAGTTCCGGCCACAATTTCACTTTTTTCAAATATAAATACCCCTGTAATACACAAGCTTAATGTATTCTAGTAAAGTTAGTCTGTAAACTAAGGTCCATTTTGTTAGGTTGTTACAGCATTTAGACACTTTATAAAATAGAAATTGACTGGGGCCATCTTAAGTGTGGGCATCATGAAGCCAGACTGTATGACTTCCTGGATTTCAGCCTTGCAGATCTCGCACATGCTCAGTGCTGCACAAGCAGTGTAATAGGTTTCAGATCAGGTTTCCGCACCTGTACTGTCCAAGTCACATGATTCTTCGAGACTGGGGAGTGCCCAGACTCCTGGAAAGTTACACCCACTACATTCCCAGGAGTCTGTGCGGTGTAGGTTAGGAAGCTTAAGCACCTAGGTGCAGGAAGAGGGAAAATTAACTATTCTGCCTAGCAACAACACTTTGAAGGCATCTAAAAAAAAAACATTTCTTAAAGGACTAATGACATTTTTTTAAAACTACTGATGTAATGTTATATGTATGGGTGGAACTCCACTTTAACTGTAAAAGGAGAGGTTTGGGAGCTCAGGGAGGACGGAGGCAAAAAAACACAGTAAGAAACACACAAAAGAAGACCTCTACCCATACCACATGCAAAAATGTGTAGAGTGTAGAGAAAAAAAGGGTTGCAAGTATATAGCTTGCTGGTGTTGGACTTCAATGGCATGACATGTTACACAGACTATCTTAATAAAAAATTTAAATAGAGAATACTATGATGTGATACAATAAACCTTAACACCTTCTAGTGTACTTATAACATATAAGCTTGAGGTGTAGGGGTAGCTCAACCCTCTAAGGCCCCATACACACGACCAAACATGTCTGCTGAAACTGGTCCACGGGCCAGTTTCAGCAGACATGTTCGGTCGTGTGTAGGCCCGAGCGTGCAGGATTCCAGCAAACATTTGCCCGCCGGGCCTTTTCCCAGCGGGCAAATATTCCTGGACTTGTTTTAAACCAGTCCGCTGGAATCCTCCCCGCTCGGACATGTTCGGTCGTCTGTACAGACCTACCGTACATGTCCGAGCGCCCGCCATCCCTCGCATGCGTCGAATGACTTTGACGCATGCGTGGAAGCATTTAACTGGCAGGCCCGCCCACGTCGCTGCGTCATCGACACAGCGACACCGCGGACACGCCCCGCGTATTGTTTACGCGCGGCTTTCTGTACGATGGTTAGTACAGCCATCGTACAGAAAGCCCCGGGCAGACATGTACGGGAAAACGGTCCGGCGGACCGGTTTCATCGTACATGTTTGCCCGTGTGTACACGGCCTAAGGGTTGCATCAGGACATTAGGATCAGGACAAAACTCAAGTGCTTATAAAGGAAGCAAATAAAAACAGGTAAGGCACATTTTTATCTTATACGATAAAAAATTGAGAGTTTTTCCTGACAGACAATAGCCATAAATATTGTTCAGTGGCTGTACAATATGTAAGCAGCTTGGTTAGGCTACACAATAAGTGGGAGAGATGAAGCATGTTGCAATACACATTGGAGTTTTCTGTGCTCACTACAGAAATCATTAGAAATTTGGCAGCTGAAGTCCAACTACAAAAATATTGAGTGTGGCACCTGTACATTGCTGGAATAGGCCACCAATATAATGACGGGCCTTGTCTATTAGCCATTGTTTGTGGAGTGGCATACCATTTTAACTGTAATCTTTTAGCTGATTCCCAATGCCTGACATTCTTTGAAATTTTCTATGTCCAGTGAGAGGAAGTAGAAGATTTTCCCAAACATTAACTGCCAGCTGTGTATACTAGCGGGTTTATTAAAGCGGAACTTCCCTTTCTCAATCAACATTGACTATCATTATTCCTTTTCCTGCTAGCATTAGTAAACGGATAGGAAAGTATACAATGTTTGCTTGTTTTAAACTTTTAATTTGTAATTTCTTCAGTTACTTCCTGTTTTTTATGCCTAGAAAAATCATGTCATACATCCCAGGAATCTTCAGTATGGAAGGAGGGGCTTTCTCAGATAAGCACACCCTCTCCTGCTTACATGCCTGAGATAAGGGTACCTGGATTCCAGGAAGTAAATGCTACATGAATCATCTGTTGGCCATGGCCAGAAATGCTAGGTGGTGTTTTTCAAAGTGATTTCTCAACAAATTAAAGCATGGAGACACGGATAGATGGGTAAGTTTGCTTTAAATATAAAAAATGAAAGCAATAGCATTTTTGGTTTGTGGTGCTCAGATAAAGTGTGGTTCCTCTTTAAACCTTATTCATCAAACAGGTACACTCTACAGCTGTTTTAATGTCAGGCACGTCTTCAGGAGTATGTATAATGAATAAATATTCATTTATATCTGGTGAGTTTGCATTCCTATCTGAGGTGAAGGCAACACATGGTGGATCCACTATTGTGGTTGAATGATGGTTTCAATATATCCAAGATGAATTTATCACGGGAAATTTATACTAAAACTTTATTTTACATATTTAGAAAAAAAATTGTGCATGGGTGTAACACTCTTATACTAAGAAATATTTTTGTAAGCGCTGAAATTTTCAGATTTATGTTATGTTAGGATGTTTTTTGTATATCCGTTTTTAGATACCAATAAGCGCAGACAAATATTTTGGTTCACCATTTAGGTAGATTGCTGACTCAGAGAGGAGGATATGAAGGACATTTTCATTTGCAAAAGATAATTTTTGTCAACTTTTGGCCAGTTTTAAAACTTGTCATTGACAATAGGCTAATAATGATCATTTAAAGTAGAACCATGGCCTGACTTTCAAAAAATACTATGGGCCGGATTCACAAAACACTTACGCTGACGTATCTACAGATACGCCGCGTAAGTGTAAATGTGCGCCGTCGTATCTATGCGCCGTGCCCATAGAACTAGATACGCCTGAAAATAGGCTTCCTCCGACCGACGTAACTTTCCTACGCCGGCGTATCTTGGGCGCATATTTACGCTGGCCACCTCATTGCAAATATGCAAATGAGGGAGATACGCCGATTCACGAACGTACTTGCGCCCGTCGCAGAAATATATGGCGTTTACGAAAGGCGTACGTCTGGCTTAAAGTTATTTCACATAAAGGAGGCGCATCCCATGCAAAGGTATGGACCACGGAACAGCCGTCGTATTTTACGTCGTTTACGTAGTACTACGTGAATAGGGCTGGGCGTAGGTTACATTCAGTGAGTCGACGTATCTTAGGTGTTCGTTCTGAGCATGCGCACTGGGAAGCGTCCACGGGACAGTGCATGTGCCGTTCGTTCGGCCTATCATTTGCATGGGGTCACGGTTCATTTAAATGGATCACGCCCACCTTCCACCTACTTTGAATTAGGCGGGCTTACGCCGATGATTTTACGTTACGCCGGCGCAACGTTGGGAGCATTTGCATTGTGAATTGGGTGCTTGGCTCTCTGCTTTACGTCGGTGTAGCGCATATGAGATGCGCTACGCCCACCTAAAAATGCACCGATCTACCTGAATCCAGCCACACATCTTGCACCTACAGGTAAGCCTAGATTAAGCAAAAACAGGAAGTATTTGCGAGGGGACATGGCAGCGGCGGTGAACGAGGAGGACTTCGGAGGCTTCAATATCAGGTAAGTGAGTAGTAAGCTAGTATGTTTTTCTACATTTATTTTGGGTGATTTATTGCCTGTCACGTGACCACAATCCTCCTCCCTTCAGACCCTGAAAGCAGCTGGTGGGCATGTCTCTGCTAGACATGTGCAGAAAGAAAATATTTGTTTAATTTCAGATAAATACGTTATGTTGCAAAAAAAATTTTCGAGGATTCGTTGCGGAATTTGTTTTGTTTAGTTAGTGGCCTGGTGTGGTCCCCCCCCTCCTTTCCTGACCTGCGGCACTGCGTTCTCAGATAAGGAACTCGTATGGATTTTGAAGGGAACCCAAGCCATTTTTTTTTAACAATTTTGGCATGGTGTTCACCTTAATATCCATACAAGACCCGAAGAGCATGGTATGAAGAGGGGGGAGACCCCAGGCTTTTTTCCTTTATTTTCCATTGCCGGCATTCTTTTGTTTACATTCAGCTGCCAGTGGGGAAGCCCACTGACAGCTGATGAATCATTGGTTGTTAAGGAGGCGGCGGTCGGCTTTCCGGGCCCGCTCCTTAAAAAAACAGCTATTCTTCATACAGAATTTGGATCGGTCAATAAACTTTCAGCCAATTTGAATTCAAATAATTCTGAAAAAGTTGAATTTGTTAGAAAATGAATAAATAAAACAAAACAAATTTTTATGAAATTCTTCACTATTGTTATTCGGAAACTCAAATACATCCGAATCTCAAAAAAACTCAAATTCGTCCAACTTTAGACTGAAACAAATTGCACCTCTACTTAATCCCACAAGCCAAAGCAAGGCTAGGATGATTGGAGGAGCTGATTTCCCTGTTGGAACTTTCTCATGAACGAGTGTGAGTGTTGCATTCCTTAAAATTAGATTTTGATATTCATCCAGGTTTGCTATTTTTTGGGAGAGAGAATCCATATACTGTAAATGTTCTCAGGTAAATGGGATAAGAACTGCATTAGCTTGATTACCAGATCACAGATGGGTTCCCTAAAGTGTATCCCTAACCAAGGAGGGGAGAGGAAAGAGGAGAGGAAAGTCAAAGGAAATTCTCAATGCAAGGGCAGGCCTATTTACATGAGTATTGCCGCACTTACGGTAAAGTCAAATTGGCGTAATTGGACCTTTAGAATTTCCCTTTACATACCCACAAACTTGCAGCGCATGTTCAACCAACCACATAGGAAAAATTCAGATTTCTACTTAAAATGTATTTTGATGAATTCAAATGATGTGTTTTACTACAGGAAAAAGGACATGTGTGCATAGGTCCTACAAGGAGGTCCTGTTCAGGGAATTTTCGCACACCTCTGTTCTTTCGACAACTGTAACATTTTGGATTTTCCAATGATAACCAGGACAAAGAGAGTGTGATTTTCCCCAGAGGGGACACAGACAGTAATAGTAAGCTGACGGAAGGTCTAATTCTTCCATAATCTATCCAAAATACAAGCTTTCTAGACATACAGTACATTAAAAACCCCACCAAAAAATGTCAAATTATATATCAGAACACCCATAAAAGGTATACAGAGACAAGAGTAGAGCAGTCTAAAAGGTCTCCACTAATATCACAAGTTTTATAACCCTTCTAGTACCATCAGCTTTGAATACTTGAACATTCTTGAAGCAGCAAAAATCTTTCTTCTAGTTTGGGTAGAAGAGGCAGGGAGTAGAACATCCCTTAGGCTGGCCATACATTATACAATTTTGTTATTCATATTCCTTTAGATTTACCTTCACCTATGCAGTGCAAAAGACTGCACTTGACTTTGGCAGGGTCACTAATAGGGGACTGTGACCCCCACCATACTTGAACCCAGGTTCACACTGAGCTGCAGGAATGAAGCCGTGTGAGTTCAGCTGAACTCACACAATTCCACTCCCGCATGTCAGTCCCGATTTTGGCCGCAATTTTAGAGACATCTGTGCAGGTTTCGGAACAGATGTCATTGTAAGTCGCAGACCGAAATCGCTAAAAGTAGTACAGAGGCTACATTTTGAAATTGGTGCGGTGTCGCACCGATTAGGATGGTGCCATTGATGGCAATTGCCGCCGATTTGACATCAAATGCTCCAGTGTGAACCAGGGCTAAAGAAGAGAAGGGACAGTGTAGCGCTATCAGGGAGAGAGGGAGCCATGAAGGGCCAGAGTTCCAGGTTCCAAGCGGCTTTCTGGTGCTATGGTGCTACTCATTACTATATTCAGGTGGAAATCTGGTAAAACCAGAAGGGTCAGATACAGGAAAAAATAATTATTTTCTGCAGCTGTCCATCACCTTTCACCTGATACCGTGATCTGCTCACACAGCACTTGCTAATGCTCAGCTCAGATCACTAATGATTTATCACCCCCCAGCCTTCTGTGATGTTCTGTATGACTTCTTCACTCAGTACACAGAACTATGCACTCCTTGCGATCTTACAGATAAGAATCCACTCTCCAGCTGCTGGATAGTGCAGTGTCCAATAAAACTGTGTGATCCACAGAACTAATTAGAGGACATCCTATGCCTACTAATTATCTATGGTGGAGGGACATTCACATATGGAAGCCCTGAGCAGAGCTCAGCACATGCAATCAAAAGTAAATGGAATGGCAGCAGTTTAGACATGTTTACTTATTATTATTACTACAGGTACTTATACTGTATAGCGTTGTGAATTTACACAGTGCTTTACACATATATTCTACATTCACATTAGCCTTTGCCCTCAAGGAGCTTACACTCTAAAGGGGAGGGGCTAGGACAGAGGAGAAGCCAGCTGTGACAATGATTTCTCAACAAGGTGACTAGAGGCATAACAATACACCTGTCGGATTGGAACTGTTCTATTTACCCATGCTATGTATAGAGTAGTGCACTGGTAGCACAAAGATGTGAGTACAATGAATCTATTTTTTAATAAACCAGCGTTTTAACGTTATTATACTATTGAGCCTTTCTTTGCATATACACACACAAGGACATCCACAGCGAAGGGATTGGCGTTCCACAGAGTCCACCAACCCTGAGGCCAGTGTTGGTTCTACTGCACATTTTAACCAAACTTAGGTGTGCAGTCAAAATCTTTGAGGGGAGCACAATCACAAGGGGGGAGGGGGAGCATGTGTGTGGAATCACTGAAAGTCATTGAAAAGTTTCCCTCTGTGAAGTATTGTCACAAGTCACTGTGGATTTCGCTTTGGAGCACTGGACACTATACCAAATTTATTTGGATTGTATTATTACTTATAATTTTCGCACCAGATGTATTGGGGCCCCATGATATGCAATAGTGGCCTTGGACAGCAGTGAGGGGCTGGGGGCTACTGCAGAGTCAGCATGGCTGCACAGTGCCCTGCCCCAATCTGCCACACTGCATTATTGTTTTTTATGGTGGTTCCGGGGGGGGGAGGGGTGACAGGATACACTCACAACATTACTATGTTGCTGAAAAGGGAGGGGGGACTCTTTGGACAGGATGACATCATCATCCAGTGCAGATGTCACTTACCTTTAGCCCAATAAATACAGTTCATGAATGGAAAAAGGTTGAGACATAATACATGCGCTCCTCAGACTGGCATTCCCTGTTCACTCCTGCACTGCCTCTGCAATACCCGGAAGTACCATTATGTTCCTTCTGGGTTGTCTCATGGTACAGAAGTGTAATGGCAAAATTATTTTTCTTGGATCTATATAAAGTAGAAAAAACTTAGGGCCAAATCCTCAAAAGAGATACGATGGCGTATCGACTGATACGCCGTCGTATCCCTGTTTCTATCTTTGGAACTGATCCACAGAATCAGTTTCCACTTACACTGCCGGATCTTGGGATGCATCCGCCGCTGGGGTTATTTTGCGTCGAAATGCCGCCTCGGGTATGCAAATTAGCACTTACGGAGATCCACAAAGCTTTTCAGCTTCGTTTTTTCTCCGTAAGTTTTAGTTTGCAATCGTAACTTTAGGGCTGCTTTTACAAAGTGTAAAGTTAGTACACCATGTAAAAGCAGACCCTTCTGTCCAGCGACGCGTTTTTTTTTTGTTTTGAATTTTTTTTTTCGCGCCGCATCTTTTTTTTTTTTCGACGCAACTTTATTGACCCGTCGCAATCCACAAAGCTCGGCGTAACGTAATTTCACGCTATGCACGTCGGGAAAATGACATCACGAGCATGCGCAGTACGGCCGGCGCGGGAGCGCGCCTCATTTAAATGGGAATCGCCCCCATTTGAAGAGGAACGCCTTGCGCCGGCGGAATTTAAGTTACACCGCTGCAAATTCCCAGGTAAGTGCTTTGTGGATCGGGCACTAACTTGGGAAATTTGCGGCGGTGTAACTTAAATGGAAAAAGTTAAGTTACTCCGCCTGGCTGAGGATTTGGCCTTAAAACCCTTGACGGATTTTCTTTTTTTTTTTTCTGTGTCAGATTATCAAGATTTACCGTCACTTCCTGACCTAAAGGCACAACAGGACGTGAAAAGTAACTGGGGAACATCTTCTCTTTGACAGTTTTCATTGGAACAAGGGTCACTATTATTCTTTTCGTGAAAATGCAACAATTTGGATCTATACTTATTGAAAGCCCTGGTAACAGGGTTCACAAGGACAAGAAGAGAGAGGGTGATTTTCGAAGCAGTGACACCCGTGTGTAATAAAAACCTGACCAGGGTTCAAGCCCTTCCGTACTCTATTCATAACTAAAAAAGAAGTTGGACTTTTAGATACACTTTAAAGTAGAAGTCCACAATAACACTAAAATCTCTAAATCTTCAGGCATCCACGATCTAAGACTAACCTATATAGCCCTGTAAAGAATAAAACACTATATATACCTTTTTTTTTAAGCCAATCTGGTCTGGTCTCAAGCGGTGGAAGTTGTGCAGAGTATATAGCTGTTAACGGCTGGGAAATTAATGGGAAGTGACATCTCCCATAGACTTACTATGGGGCTTCCGTTGTCGGATGCTTCCTCTGCTCCCGCCTCCACAGGGATGCTGCAGCTGACAGCTCAGCTTAGGACTGGACCAGCTTCAGAAAAGGTATGTATAGAGTTATTGTCTTTACAGGGCTATATAGGTTCGTCTTAGATTGTGGATGTCTTTAGATTTACACATTTTAGTGTTAAGGCTTGTACGCACGATCGGACATCCAACAAAATTTCCCTTGGATTTTTGTCCTAATTGATTTGTCCGATCACTCCCATAGCATACACACACTCGGACTTTTTCGGCAACCAACACGAACGTAGTGACGTTTCAACGTACTGCCGAGCGTTTAAAAGAGGAAGTTCAATTCTCCGACGTCACCCGTTGCGTTCCTTCAGCTACTCTATAGTTAGTTGACATTTCGTGTGAGTGCTTTCCAGATTTTCTGTTTCGTGCCTTTTTGGTCGTTCCTTTGCGTAAATTAAAGGGACACAAATAGAGTAGTTGGTACTTTGACCATCATAAATAATTGGGGATAATGGGGTTGTTAGAAGTTGACACACAAAAGAATCTAGAAATTTGCTTGATTCATATAAACAAAATACACTAATCCAAAGTAAATACCTTTTTTTTTAATCCGTCCGTATCACCAGCAAAGCAGGTTTTAATATTATGACATTATAAACAAAAAGAGAATATGCGCTGCTTTTCTAGATTTCAAAACTTGCCGCGTCACGAATGTGCATTTTCAAATACGAACGCTAGTTTTACTAGACAGAAGGCTTCCGGGTGCTCTTTACTTCAGAGCATGTGCATTTTTACTTTTTACAAAAGTCCAATTGTTTTCTGTACACACAGTCGGACTTTGCACCATCGGACTTTTGTTGACGTAAAGTTGGTCCGTTCGCAGACCCAACTTTTTGTCCGATGAAAGCCAAAAAAGTTGGTCCGATGGAACGTACACACGGTCGGACAAATGCGAAAAGTTCCAGATTTTGAAGTTGGGCAAAAGTCCGACCGTGTGTCTTTAGGGTGAATTTCTGCTTTAACTCTTGACATCATTATTCCATAATTAGGTTCTTAAAAATTTGAAAAGACTGTTAGAATGTGCCCTACTGTGCTTGTAACATTTCCTTGGGAAAAGTACCAGTTTCCATAACATGTAAAAATGGAACATAAATAAGGAAAAACCACATCCTTAAAATGCTTGTAGAACTTGTTTTACAAACCATCAGGGCCAGATGATTTATTACCTATTTTTTACAGAGAGATACAATAATTTTTCAAAATCTCACCCTCCCACCAATCCAAACTGCATTTGAGAAGGCTTTAGTTACCAAGAAAATCACCAATTAGTTCTGAAGAACGTTTTTAAATAAGGAGGAGATTTTTATTTATAAGGAAGATTTTGTATGTATAATCACAGAGTGGTACTGAGAAAATAAAGACATGTATAAGAGTGCCATGTCCTGATAAATTTGCAATAACCACAATAACAACTTATTAAAATTCAATACATTTTTATTAGAAAATATATACAAATTAACAATACTAAACACGTTAACTGTTCATAATGCAATAATATTGCCATTTGAATCTATGAACACACGACCTATTGAACCAATAGCATTATGCTAACTATTCATCAAAGAAACAATGTATTGTAGCCCATTGATATTGTTAAATCAAGTGTAGCGAGAAGAATAGGAGGTGTGCCTTAACTCAGCTCAGCTCTACATGTTGCGCATGTCAACACTTCTTCAGGAGCTTAGACATAGTGGGGTAGATTCAAGAAGCAATTGCGCCTGTGTAACCTTAGGTTACACAGCGCAATTGCTTACTTGCCCCGGCGTAACGAGTGCTCCTGATTTGAAGCAAATGACGTCCTTGCGACGTCATTTGCTGCAATGCACGTCAGGAAACTTTCCCGACGGAGCATGCGCTCTACGCTCGGCGCGGAAAGGCGCCTAATTTAAATGATTCCCGCCCCCTACGGGATCATTTAAATTGCGTGCTCTTGCGCCGGGCATTTGGCCGGCGTGCCCGCGCAATTTACGGAGCTTATGCTCCGTGAATCGAGGGCAGCACAAAAAAATTGCGGGGGCGCAGGGCAAAATTGTTGCCCTGCGCCTCCGTAATAAATGCGCAAATCTCTTTGAATCCGGCCCAATGTATTGTAGTCCATTGATATTGTTAAATCAAGTGTAGCGTGAAGAATAGGAGGTGTGCCTTAAGCTCAGCTCTACATGTTGCGCATGTCAACACTTCTTCAGGAGCTTAGACATATTGGCCCAGATTCAAGAAGCTATTACGCCCACGCAACCATAGGTTGCGCGGCGCAATAGCTGTTTTGCTCCCGCGTAGCGAATGCCCCTGATTCAGGAACATCGCTACGCGGACTGCAGCCTAGGATATGACAGGCATAAGCCTCCTTATGCCTTCATATCTCAGGCTGCATTCTTGCATTGGCCGCTAGGGGGCGTGGCCATTGTGATCGGCGTATAGTATGCAAATTGCATACTACCACCGATTCACAAAAGTTGCGCGGGCCCTGCGCACGCAAGGTACGGAGTTTCCGTACAGCGACTTTAGCGTAAGGCTGCCCCTTCCAATGCTAAAGTATAGCCGCCCTTCCCGCTCGTGAAATTTAAATTTCACGTCGTTTACGTAAGTGATTCGTGAATGGCGCTGGACGCCATTCACGTTCACTTAGAAGCAAATGACGTCCCTGCGACGTCATTTGCCGCAATGCACGTCGGGAAAGTTTCCCAACTGAGCATGCGCTGTTCGCTCGGCGCGGGAGTGCGCCTAATTTAAATGATTCCCGCCCCAGCGGGATCATTTACATTAGGCGCCCTTACGCAGGGCTAATTAGCATAGTGCCCGGCACAATTTACGGAGCTACTGCTCCGTGAATCGCGGGCAAATCCAAATATTTGCGTGGGCACAGAGCAAAATCTTTGCCCTTTGCCCACGCAAATATTGCGCGGCTCTACCTGAATCTGGGCCATTATCTTTTCCATCATGGTAGCATACAAAAGGATATCTGCCCTTGTATGCTACCATGATGGAAATGTATTATGCCTAAGCTCCTGAAGAAGCGTTCACACGCAAAACATGCTGAGCTGAGCCATGGCACACTTCCTATTCTTCACGCTACATTTGATGTAACAATATCAATGGATTATAATCCATGAATTCTTTGATGAATAGTTAGCTTAATGCTATTGGTTCAATAGGTGGTGTGTTCATATAGTCTAATGGCAATATTATATTATTGCATTATGAATAGTTAACGTTTTTAGTATTGTTAATTTGTATATATTCTGTAATAAAAATGTATTGAATTTTAATAAGTTGTTATTGTGGTGTCTACAAAGTCCATCATTCACCTTCTATTCCGTCTTGTATTTTTATTTATAAGACAAGCTTTAATGTTTATTAAAATATAAGTTGCGGATTCATAATTTTGTGGTCCCTGCAGTTCAATAAACAAAAGCTAATATAATTTTGCCACCAGGCACTTTAACCATAAAGCTCTTTCTTTATTATATTGAGGAAGTATGTTTAGTTTGTAATTGATATAGTATAACTCCAGCCATATGTTTTCTGAACTTTGCATACAGTGAGGAAAGGGTAAAACAGCCTTTTTCAAAGTTTTTATCACGGAGAAAGCCTTGAAATATTTTTTAGGTCTTAGGGACCCCCCAATTTATTAAATCTACAGATTTACGGAACATTAAAGAGGAAACAGCAAATGTCTCATAAACAGCGCACGTTTAGGAGACATTTACAGTACCTATAGATAAGCATTATTATAGGCTTACCTATAGGTTTATTATAGGCTTACCTATAGGTACAACTTACCAATAGAAGTTTACAAACTCTTTAACATCAGTTGATTTTAGAGATATTCAAATAAAAGAATAAAGAATGGAGTGTACTTTACTGTCCCGCACTGCTCTAAATTTCAGTAATAATTATTAAATGAAACAAATAATATAGACCAGAAAGAAAACACAAACAGTGAACTAAAGCCAGCCATAGTCATGGGTTGCAGGAAAGGAAATCACTTAATTCCCCCATCATCACAGTCAGTGTTGATGGGGGAATCCCTCCCATGGAGCCATTGTGTTCTTCCAGCCGGGGGAGATATCCCACAGTGAACACAGTGATTACTGCTAGTGGCTATAATAGCCGCTAGCAATAATCGTATGGAAAATCTGACAAGCTGGTAGTACCCAAGTTGATTGATCGATCAACTTGCGCACATTTAGCCTCCCCATACATGTTTCAAATCTCAGCCAGTCCCTGCTGAACTGGCCGAGGTTCGAACCATCTATGGGAAGGCTGGATGTACCCAAGTTCATTGATCCATCAACTTGGGTACCGCCATCTTTAAATGCGAATATCGCTAGTGGTTAATATGGCTTCCCCGTCCCACCGTCGAGTGAACAAAATGGTTCAACACTGTCTGTTTTGACAGGGGAGTCAATGGGTTGCTAAAAAGGAATTAACCTGCACTGTTTAGGAGAGATTTACTGTATACGCCACCGATGACGTCATCAACACATGCACTCTGAAGGTACTGCCACCTGTGCCATTTCTTCAGAACCCTGTGCCGTGACCGGCGGCTCCCATGCGCATGCGCGGGAGCGATGTCACATGGCTCCGGACAGTCACAGAGACCGAGTCCGCGGACCTAGAAGGAAGACGGGCGAAGATGGATGCAGCTTCCAGCGAAAACAACGAGGACTTTGTTTGCAGCTGAGTTTCGCATAATGTGCTAGTATGCGATGCATACCAGCACATCATGCCTTTACTTTACAGGTCAGCAAAAAAAGGCAGCATTTACTTCCTCTTTAACTGGAGAAGTGTATAGATTAGGAGACCTACATGTGCTCCATGGAACAAATTCGAATTCCACACATTAGATGATTGCTCATATGGTATTGGTGGCATTTTCAGAGACAAATTCATAACACAAATTATGAAATGTGAGATTTTGGAAGAGGAAAAATTCTGATTGCTCTTCAAGTATCTAAGTATATTAAACAGGGAAATGTTTTTGCTCTGGCCATAGGCGTGCGCATAGGGTGTGTCAGGTGTGCCTGGGCACACCCTAATCACTCTATGTGGCATAGATTCCCCCCCCCTCCCCCGCTGCCCGGCTGTGTTTATCATGCTTCAGTTTGTGAATGAACAGGAAGCCACTCTGCACAGAGCACTTCCCATTCCTTCACTGTCCAGTACAACCGAGGCTGCAGAGAAAGGGACTGGGGAATCTTCTCTGTCATCAGCCCCTTTCGCTGTCTCAAAAGTAAGAAATCATAGACCCCTGATATTTCACCAAAGAACCCCCCCCCCCAACAGGCTCCTAAAATAAAGTGTAAAAATAAAATAGAAATTAATATAGTAAAGAATAATAAAAAAAATTAAAAAAAATGTAAAAAAGGACTGACACCATCCACTGCTCTACCAACACCATCCTCTGCCCTGCTGACAAAGTCTACTGCTCTACTGACACCATCATCTGCCCTACTGACAAAGTCCACTGCTCTACTGACACCATCCTCTGCCCTGCTGACAAAGTCTACAGCTCTACTGACAAAGCCCACTGCTCTACTGACAATATCCTCTGCTCTACTGACACCATCCTCTGCTCTACTGTCACCACCCTCTGCCCTACTGACACAGCCCACTGCACAACTGACACCAATCTCTGCCCTACTGACCCTGATCATGGCTCTACTGACAAAGTTCACTACTTTACTGACACCGTCCACTACTACTGACACCAACCTCTGTCCTACTGGCATATCCACTGCTCTTCCGACTGACACGATCCATTGCACTACTGACACTGTCCACTACTACTGACACATCCACTGCTCTTCTGGCTGACATGATCCACTGCACTACTGGCACTGTCCACTGCTACTGACACCAACCGCTGACATGATCAACTGCCCTACTGATACCATCCTTGTTTTAACACATTTTAAAATGTCTGTTTACATTTATTTATAAGAGTGTGTGTATGTAAAATGTGTATATATATATATATATATATATACACATACACACACACACACACATTTCAGGGGGGAGCAGATACCTATGTAATCCAGGTATTTGCTCTCACTTCCAAGCATAGGTTACCGCAACAACCTATGCCACGTCCGGCACCTTCTCTGTCCCCCTTGCTGTCTTCTGGGAGACACACAGGTCCCAGAAGACAGCAGGGACCAGTGGGATCGTGCAGCGCGACTCGTGCATGTGCAGTAGGGAACCAGGAAGTGAAGCCTCAAGGCTTCACTTCCTGATTCCCTTACCCAAGATGGCAGGGTCAGCACCAGCGGCGGTCCGTCCATAGAGGGCGCTGGCGCGCCGCCCCCTCTGGCTCCGCACCGCCACTGAAAATAACATACATTCATGCATTGCATGAATGTATGTTATTATTGCCAGCTGCCGCTGGTCTATTCAAGGTGGCCGGACATTGAGCGGCGACCACCTGAATAACGGCAGCTGGTTGGCTGTGCGGAAGTGCCTATCAGAGCCAGCGGCTCTGATAGCCTTTCCGTGTACAGTCCTCATCCTCCCAGGTGTCTTATCCAGGGAACGTACGGGGTGCGTTCCTTGGATAAGACTGACGGCCGTCTCAGCCAATCAGGTTCGCCGATTCTGGTTATCGGTAACCTGATTGGCTGAAGCCTCACCAAGGCGGGAGAAGAATACATCGAGGGACGTCGAAGGATTAAGGTAAGTGCATTTTACAGGGCACAGAGGCGACAATGGGCACAGAGGTGACAAAGGGCACAGTGGCATCAATGGGCACAGTAGTGACAATGGACACAGTGGCAACAATTAAAGGGCACAGTGACATTCACAGTGGCAACAATGGGCACAGAAGTGACAATGGGCACAGTGGCAACAAAGGGCACAGAGACATTCACAGTGGCAACAATGGGCACAGTAGTGACAATGGGCACAGTAGTGATAATGGGCACAGTGGCATCAATGGGCACAGTAGTGACAATGGGCACAGTGGCAACAATTAAAGGGCACAGTGGTGACAATTGGCACTGTGGCGACAATTGAGGGGCATAGTGGTGACAATTGCCACAGTGGCTGTGTTTGATGGCATGCTACAGTGGTGACAATTGATGGCACAGTGGCTGCGTTTGATGGCATGGCACAGTGACTGAGTTTGATGGCGTGGCCCAGTGACTGCGTTTGATGGCATGGCACAGTGACTGCATCTGATGGCATGGCACAGCAGCTGCGTTTGATGGCATGGCACAGTGACTGCGTTTGATGGCATGGCACAGTGACTGCGTTTGATGGCATGGCACAGCGGCTGCATTTGATGGCATGGCACAGTGACTGTGTTTTATGGCATGGCACAGTGGTGATAATTGATGGCACAGTGGCTGCGTTTGATGGCATGGCACAGTGGTGACAATTGATGGCACAGTGGCTGCGTTTGATGGCATGGCACAGTGGTGACAATTAATGCACAGTGGCTGCATTTGATGGGCACATTGAGGCTGCAATCCGGCCCTCCAGGCCATTTCATGTGGCCCTCGCACCTCTTCTGCAGCTGCAGGAGAGCTCCAGCCCTCCTCTGGGCCTTCTCAAGACCCTTACTTTCTGCTTTCAAGCAATGCATCCAGCTTCTTTCCAGCAGCAGCATAAGGAAAGGGGGTGCACTGTGATGTAAGGGAGAGTGGGAGACTCAACTTCTGATGGTAAGGTGGCTCTTGACATCTAATATAAAGGGGAGGGGATGCACTGGACATCTAATCTTACAGAGGCTAATCTTTTGAGGGCAATCATAATGCTGATTCGGTCCATGATGAAATTGAGTTTAACACCCTGATCTAGATGGTACATAACGCCTGTACTGGCCCAAAAATTCCAACCAGACGGGATTTGAGATTCTGGGTGACCCTTGGTGCTGTTTATTCCACAATATAAACATGGGATAAAAACACAATATAAGGACACAATATTACTGTACTTAATAAACGCCGCCAAGTGTGTGATACCAAAAAAGTATCAAGATAAGGAAAGACCTACGACAAGGGAATGGTTCAATAGGATTGAGTATATACATAAAATGGAATACCTGAATAGTAGGGAGAAAGAGCAAGTAGGAAGATTTGATAGTATATGGGAAAGTTGGACTAGTTTTAAGAATATGAGGAAATGTTTAGCCACACAGATTGAATAATCCATTATATCAAAAAAATATGGTATCATGCTTATTTGTAAACTTCAGCTACAGCCGTTTATAGACATTTTTTTATCCATGAGGGGGTTAAGTTCTTCCTCAAGCAGAGATGCCACTCAGCTATGCAGTAGTGACAAGCAGGCCCAACCGGTTCCTAAATCTCCCGGCGCAGGGCCAAGGTAGACTATAGAAAAATCTATTTTACTGCCTTCTTGGTCATCCTACAAATACATCCATAAATACATGGGGCCAAATTCACAGAAGAAATACGCCGGAGTATCTACTGATACTCCGGCGTATTTTCAAATTTGCCGCGTCGTATCTTAACCACTTCCCTACCGGCCCATAGTAAAATGACGTCCACAAAGAACTTCTGCCGTTCAGAGTGGACGTCATGTGACGTCCTGGGCTTTCCGGGTGGATATCTGAATGATGCCTGCAGCTAGAGGCATCATTCAGATATCCTTCTAAACTGCCGGCGATTCTGCACAACGTAAGAACGATCATAGCGGCGGTTCCGCCGCTAGATCGTTCTTACAGGCGGCGGGAGGGGACATCCCCCCCCTCCCGCCGCCATCCGGTGCTTCTCCGGGCTCTCCCGTGCCATCGGGGGCCCGGAGAACGAATCGTCCGGCGCTCGCAGGAAGCATAGAGATGACTGGTGACCAGATGGTCACCAGTCATCTCTATGACCGTCGGAGGACCCGGGCGCGATGTGATGACGTCACGCCCGGGTCCCCGTAAGTAAACAAAGCCGCGATTGCGGCTGCTAAGCAACCACAAGCATGAGATCGGTGAATTTTTTTTCACCGATTTCATGCTTTCCAGCCTGGAGGAGAGATGTGGGGTCTTATTGACCCCGCATCTCTCCATAAAGAGTACCTGTCACACACATTCCTATTACAAGGGATGTTTACATTCCTTGTAATAGGAATAAAAGTGATAAAAAAAAAAAAAAATTAAAAAAAAAAGTGTAAAAAAAGAAATAAATATATGAAAAAAAAAAAGAAATAAAAATTAATTTTTTTAACGCCCCTGTCCCCGGTAGCTTGCGCGCAGAAGCGAACGCACACGCAAGTCCCGCCGACATATGTAAACGCCGTTTAAACCACATATGTGAGGTATCGCCGCGTGCGTTAGAGTGCCAGCAACAATTCTAGCACTAGATCTCCTCTGTAAATCTAAACTGGTAACCTGTAAAAAATTTCAAATCGTTGCCTATGGAGATTTTTAAGTACCGAAGTTTGGCGCCATTCCATGAGTGTGCGCAATTTTAAAGCGTGACATGTTAGGTATCTATTTACTCGGTGTAACATCATATTTCATATTTTACAAAAAAATTGGGCTAACTTTACTGTTTTTAAATTTTTTTAATTCATGAAACAATTTTTTTCCCAAAAAAAGGCGTTTGAAAAATTATTGCGCAAATACCGTGCAAGATAAAAGGTTTCAATGACCGTCGTTTTATTCCCTAGGGTGTCTGCTAAAAAAACATATATAATGTTTGGGGGTTCTGCGTAATTTTCTAGCAAAAAAATTATGATTTGTACATGTAGGAGAGAAGTGCCAGAATAGGCCTGGTATGGAAGTGTGTATAACTGCCCGGTATGGAAGAGGTTAATTTGTGATTCACAAACAAGATACGACGGCATTTGGCTAAGATCCGACAGGCTTACAGCTTCGTACGCCTTCGGATTTTAGGTTGCAATACTTCGGCCGCTGCTGGGAGGAGTTTGCGTCGTTTTCCAGCGTCGGGTATGCAAATTAGCTTTTACGGCGATCCACGAAGGTACTCGCGTGCGTTACGTCGTCGCGAGTCGTTTTTTCCCGTCGCAAAGTTAAGCCAGCTTTTTCATGGCTTAACTTTACACCAGCCATGTTAAAGTATGGCCGTCGTTCCCGCATCTAATTTTAATTTTTTTTTTGGCGTAAGTACGTTACGCACGTCGCCATTCACAAACACGTCGGGGCGCCGTAATTTCGCGCAAAGCACGGCGGGAAATTTCCAAACGGAGCATGCGCAGAACGTTCGGCGCGGGAATGCGCCTAATTTAAATGGTAGACGCCCCATTTGAATTAGGCGGGCTTGCGCCGGACGGCTTTACGCTACGCCGCCGAAAGTTTACACGCAAGTGCTTGGTGAATCAGGCACTTGCGCTGAAAACTTGTGGCGGTGTAACGTAAAGACGATACGTTACCCCGCCGCATTTGTACCTGAATCTGGCCCAATGGATGTTTGTTCCCCATCCTTTATAATTGTATTAATAGTTGGCCCCTGCAGTCTAACACTGGTATCATGGATTATTGATAAATAGCATGGGACATGTCCTTACGATAGTAAAGGTTAAAAAAAACGAATAACAAATAGCTAAAAAAAAACTCAAACCCTGCAAACAGAAAAAGAAAATAAAGGTCTGGTGTGACCCCGCTAATACCTCCATCCATGATTGTGAGTTACCCGGCATAATAGCCAATGTACACAGCACAAATGAAAGTAAATATATAAAGATTTATTACAATTGTTATACATCAATGAGCAACAATAAAACTTGAAAGTTGCAGGGCCAGTGGATGCACATACAGTATACAATAAACAAATAAAATGTACATACATGTAAACAAAAATATGTAGACATAATGCAGACATCAATAATATCCAGCATGTGCAGGCATAAAACAAACATCAATAAAGCTTGTTGCTTGTTTTACATTTTTGTTTATATGTATGTACATTTTATTTGTTTATTGTATATGTGCATCCACTGGCCCTGCAACTTTCAAGTTTTATTGTTGCTCATTGACGTATAACAATTGTAATAAATCTTTATATATTTACTTTCATTTGTGCTGTGTACATTGGCTATTATGCCGGGTAACTCACAATCATTGGCCCAGATTCAGGTACATTTGCGCGATATTTGCGGGGGAGCTGGGCAACGATTTTGCCCTGCGCCCCTGCAAATATTTTGCGCTGCCCTCGATTCACGGAGCAGTAGCTTCGTAAATTGCGAGGGCGCGTCGGCAAAATTGCCCGGCGTAAGCGCGCGCAATGTAAATGATCCTGCCGGGGGCGGGAATCATTTAAATTAGGCGCGCTCCCGCGCCGAGCGTACAGCGCATGCCGCCGGGAAACTTTCCCGACGTGCATTGCGGCAAATGACGTCGCAAGGACGTCATTTGCTTCAAAGTGAACGTGAATGGCGTCCAGCGCCATTCACGAATCACTTACGCAAACGACGTGAAATTCAAATTTCACGTCGCGGGAGCGGCGGCTATACTTTAGCATTGGCTGCCCCTACTATTAGAAGGGGCAGTCTTGCGCTAAAGTTGCCGTACGGAAACTCCGTACCTGGCTTGCGCAGGGCCCGCGCAAGTTTGTGAATCAGTGGTAGTATGCAATTTGCATACTACACGCTGATCACAATGGGAGCGCCCCCTAGCGGCCCACGCAAGAATGCAGCCTAAAATCTGCGTGGCATAAGAGCCTTATGCCGCGCAGATTTTAGGCTGCAGTCGGTGTAACGAGGTTCCTGAATCAGGAGCACTCGTTACACCGGAGCAAGTAAGCAATTGCGCCGTGTAACCTATGGTTACACGGGCGCAATTGCTTCTTAAATCTGGGCCATTGTTGTTGCCGCTTCGTTACATAACACTTTGGAATTAATACATTGATTTTGTCTCATTGTTCGTTTTTGAACATTGGCTAAACCTCTCTCACCTCATTCAAAGTCCCAGGGCTGCCCCCTTTTGTCTCAAACCCTGCAAAGTAAAGACATAAAGTGCTAGTATGCATTGCATACTAGCACATTACGAAAGACTTACCATAAAACCAAGCCATCCAGAGGCAGGCTGATACCGCTGCAGAGGCTTCCATCTTCATGTGGTCTTGCTTCCGGGTTTGCGGGTGCAGCTGCTTGAATGGCCGAGCTACAATAAAGTCACTCCAGCCCATGTGCATGGGAGTCATGGTCGTGGCACAGAGCTCTAAAGAAACGTGGGTATGTTGTTACTTCAGAGCACATGTGCCGGTGATGTGACCGGACCGCCGCCCCCCTCCGCCCCTCTGTCTCTCTCTCCCCACATCGTTCACCTCCTCTCCCTCCTAGCAGTGCTCACCTCCTCTCCCTGGCTAGTTAACTTCAGCGTGACTGAATACAGACATGCTCCTCGGGAGTCGCACTGAGAAGCTCATCATACAATCATCATGCTTCCTCGGCACTCGTTCTCCTGGTCTTTCCTTCCCCCGTTCTCCATATAGATTCTCCGCGGCAGCAGACAGGTTGGAAAGCGGATGAAGGAAGGACCAGGAGAACGAGTGCCGCGAAAGCTTATGTCACAGCTGTGTGGCCACCATCCTTCCAGTTTGTCTTGATGAGCTTCTCAGTGCGACTCCCGAGGAGCATGTCTGTATTCAGTCACGCTGAAGTTAACTAGCCAGGTAGAGTAGGTGAGCGCTGCGGGGGACCAGAGCATTATGGGGGGGGATAGAGGCGCATTGAGGGAGCAGAGCATCATGGGGGGGATAGAGGCGCATTGGGGGAGCAGAGCATCATGGGGGGGATAGAGGCGCATTGAGGGAGCAGAGCATCATGGGGGGGATAGAGGCGCATGGGGGACCAGAGCATCATGGGGGGATAGAGGCGCATGGGGGACCAGAGCATCATGTAATAAAGTAGAACGGCTAATGGCTAGTGTAGGGGGAGGGGGGCTTGTGTGGCCATCGGGGTTGGCCGGCCAGGGGGGTTTGTCTGGCCGCCATGGGAGAGACCTGTCAAAGTGGGCCGGTCTGGATGAAGTCCAGGGCCAAATTTTTGTCCCAGTCCAGCCCTGGGTTCAAATAAAAATACAGACTTTGCTACCACTTTAAAGTGATTCTCAATCCAGTGATGTACACAAGAGCAGCGGGTCTCTCGGCTCTCTCTCTTGGAGAGCCGGCTCTCTCTTATTGGACAGAGATGCAGCAACGGGAGCCATTGGCTCCTGCTGCTGTCAATCACAGCCAGTGTGGACGGAGCAAGGGGTGGGGCAGAGCCTGCACGAGTGCCCCCTTAGCAAGCGGCCTGCTATGTGGGCACTCAGAAAGGGAGGAAAAGCTAGGATCACTGGAAGGGCACTTGAGAAGAGGAGGATCAGGAGTGTTCTGTGCAAAACCCTTGCATAGAGCAATAACATATATATATATTAGGGCTGTTACTGATCAAAATTTTTGTGTTCGATTAATCGTTTTTTTTTTTTAATCGATTAATCAAATAATTTTGATTAATTATAACGCACATACAGATCCAACTACTTTTAGCTGATCTCCTTGCAGGCTGATTCCCAGTGCAGCTACCAACCACTGGAAAAAAGGATAGCAGGATACAAAAAACACACAAAGGCAGCGCTCGATGGGAATAGCATTTTAAAAAACGTTATAGTCTTCAAGTAGGTAAAAAAATAAATATTGCACTGGAGATAAAATCGATGTAGCTACATAAACTGTAAAAATGGTGCGAGTAAGTATGATACTGGTATAAAAATGTGTACAACGATGCCGGGTCTCTGCATCTCCATGCAGAGACCCGACCCCCCCCCCCCCCCCTGCTGAGTAAAGGAGGATGAGCACAGCTGTTTTTGCAGTTGCATTGGATGAAATATTTGGCACTAAACTCTTAGCTCTGTCCCTGAGAGTTTTCCACGTTTCCTGTATACAGAGCTCCACTGGGCCTGTTCGCTGTCCATGACATGATTTGTTTGTTATCCACTCTCAAGACTTAAATACAATGGACGCCATAAAGGCTTGTTTGACAATGCATAGAACCTTCCATCATCATCTTGGTATCCTACGTTAAACAAGTTATATTTAATATAAGAACACAACTGTCAAGCTCAACTTTTATACCATGCAAATATAAACACCCTAAAACACCTGAAAAAATTCAAACTCAAATGACCCCTTGGAAATCACCAAACCAATAACAGCATAGCTGGCAACTGACCTTCATTTGAAAGAACTGTTCCTTTTGGAACAAAGTCCCTCTGTCCCTCACTCCTTCTCATTTGTCCCTGCTTTTGGTCTAATGTATAAATCTGAAAATATACATTCAAAAAGTGTTATACTTCACTTAGCCTTTCAATCCAGCCCCAATATTATTGCAGCCTAAAGAAAAAAGTATTGGATAAAGCGTAGTTCCACCCAAAAGTGGAACTTCTGCTTATCTGATTCCTTACCCCCTCCTGTACCACAATTGGCACCTTTCGGGGGGAGGGGGGACAGGATTTTGGGCTTAACTCCTCTTTAAGAAGTACTTTTGTGTTTTTTGTATATTTACCCCTTCCCTCTGTACACATTTATGTGGCCACACATATTTGTGTTTGTGCTAGGAGCGTGCTGCACAGTACACTCTCAGCACAAAGGTGGAGCTCTCACGAGAGCCCTGGGTCTCATATTAACAATCGGGAATCCGGAGGTCTGGTTCCTGATCACCTGATTTCTGTCATAGCCTCTGTTTGGCTATCACAGTGATCAGTCACTGAATAATCCATCCCTGTGTTGTTTTCTCCTCTTGAATGGAGAAAAAGATACACTGTGTCATTTTCTCCTTGCTAGAGGAGAAAATTGTAAGCAACGAAGTGTGTGTAAAATAATAAAAAAAATAAAGATAAAATAGCAAGATCAGGGTTTGATCTAGGTCAGGGTTAGGGCCAAGGTTAGGGTCACCTTTTTTGGGTCCGAACTGGAATCGGATCACATGGATGTTCACACCCATGCGATCTGATTCCTGTCTGACTTCGGATTTCACAATGCAATCTGCGAACCAATTTGGGGGTGTCATTAACTTTACATTGACACCCACAGCGGTTTTCAGGTGGCAATATGAACTGCCTGCGAGTGAGATGCGATGCGGGAACCCACGCTGGAATCACACTGGTTCCCGCATCGGGTGAACCAAGCCTAAAGGCCAATACACACGATCAGACTTTGACAACAACGGTCCGACGGACCTGTTTTATCGGACAATCCAACTGTCTGTATGCTCCATCAGACAATTGTTGTTGCTTTTTCCACAGACAAATATTCGCTGTGAATGCTCTCAAACTTTTCGACAACAAATGTTCAATGGAGGATAATCCGATCGTGTGTATAGTTCAAAGTACAAACACGCATTCTCAGAACCAATGCTAAACATCAGCCAACAACAGCAAAAGTTGCCCAAAGGGTGGCGGTAAAGAGCTGAAAAATCACGTGATTTGGTGAAAGTTGGCTGAAAATGTTCTGCCGTATGTATGCAGAACAAGTTCACGGCCAAAGCCCATTCGGACAAAAATCTACGGGAAAGGCCAATAGAAGTCCGATCGTGTGTATGAGGCTTTACTAACACATGCCAAATCTACAAAACTGTTTTTTAGGAGTTAGGACTTATTTTACCTTTATTATGGAAGAGTTTATTATCTTAGCAATCAACATATTTTTTTGCCAGTTTTACTGCATTATTAACCACTTTAGTTGCCAGAGCCTTTTTCCCCCTAAATTCCCATAGCTTTTTTTGCTTGGTTCTGAAAATTATACTTTTTAGTATAGGTATAGTAGGTATCGTATAGGTTCTGCAAATTACCGTATATCTTTTTAGTATCCTATCTTATTATATTATACATTATTTTTTTGGACCAGATAGATTTTTATTTCTTTGAATTTATTGGGAACAAATAGTAAAAACATTTGAAAAAAAATAAAAAAAAACAGCCATATCGGTGTTCCGTGTACAGAGCCATGTGCTGTTAGTAAACAGGACCCTGTTCTGTGATTCACTAAGCCGATCAGCATGTCCCAGCCATAAATCTTTTGCTGAGATCTGCTGACTGACTTGTGCTATATACCGAATCTGGGCACAGATGGGGCGACGGGCGTGCACCCCCTACCCGGAAATGCTAGATCATGTGCATGTACATGACCCAGCACCGAGCGGCCGCCCTGCTGCAGTATTTTTACAATTGGGTTGTCCAAAAGCAGTTAAACTTTGTAAAAAAATAGAAGCTGATTGGTTTCTCTGCAAACCTGCACCAGATTTTGCACTCCAGTTTTAGTAAATCAACCCCTGAATGTGCTTAATATCACAGTGAGACTTTTCTGTAATGTAGCAGAATGAAAAAGCAAAAGGTAAGGGCCAGATCCACGTACAGCGGGCGCAACTTAAATATTGGGATTTAAGTTACACCGCCTCAAAATCTCTACCTAAGTGCCCGATCCACAAAGCACTTACCTAGAAATTTGCAGCGGTGTAACTTAAATCCGTCCGGCGCAAGGCGTGCCCAATCTAATGGGGCGAGTCCCATTTAAATTAGGCGCACTCCCTCGCCGGACGTACTGCACATGCTCCCGACGCGATTTTCCCGACGTGCTTTGCGCGAAAATTACGTTGCGCCGAGTTTTGAGAATCGCGACAGGCGTAAAAGAAAAAAAAAGAGTTGCGGCGGGAAAAAAAAAAAATTAAAAAAAAATTTGACAGCGACGCGGGAAAGAAGGGTCTACTTTTACATGGTGTACTAAGTTTACACTTTGTAAAAGTAGCCCTAATTTTGCGACGGCAAACTAACACTTACGGAAAAAAAACGAAGGGAAAAAGCTTTGTGGATCTCCGTAAGTGCTAATTTGCATACCCAACGCGGAATTTCGACGAGAAATGCCCCCAGCGGCGGCCGAGGTACTGCATCCTAAGATCCGACAGTGTAAAAGTATTACACCTGCCGGATCTTAGGAATATCTATGCGTAACTTATTCTATGAATCAGTCGCATAGATAGAAACAGGGATACGAAGGCGTATCAGTAGATACGCCTGCGTATCCCTTTTGTGGATCTGGCCCTATGTGTCTTACTTTAGGGGAAATTCATACCTCCCAACTTTTTGAGATGGTAACTAGGAGCTATTAGCAATAGTATGTAGGCATAGGACACCCCCCTGCCACACCCCCTTAAAGTAGAATTATACAAAAAAATGTTAAACCCACAAGTGTTTTTTTACCACTATACAGACTTTAAAAAAAAATTCAAATACAGCAATTTAAAAATTGGAAGAAAGAGTTAGCACTTGGAAACACTTTAAAAGGTAAAAAGAGCTTTTTATATTCAACTATATAGATCAGTGTTTCTCAACTCCAGTCCTCAAGGCGCCCCAACAGGTCATGTTTTCAGGCTTTTCATTATTTTGCACAGGTGATTTGATCAGTTTCACTGCTTTAATAATTACCACAACCGTTTCATCTGAAGAAATCCTGAAAACATGACCTGTTGGGGCGCCTTGAGGACTGGAGTTGAGAAACACTGATATAGATCAGACCAAAGAGAGGGACAAATGAGGAGGAAAGAGGGACATTGTTCCAAATCAGGGACAGTCCCTAGAAATCAGGGACAGTTGGGAGCTATGGAACTTTATCCCCTTTTGACACTACATTGCGATTTCCACTGGGAAAAACATGGTTTGTCTAAATTGTAAGCGTAACATATAGAAAAATAATTTTTGGTTGTCAATGGCAAATTTTGTTACTGGTTTGCCACTGCTAATAATTCAAATGAGATTCGCTCGCTCACACGGGGAATACTACGGCATAGTTTTGTGCGAGTCCGTGTTTACCCGCACAGGCATGCATCGTAGTACAGTGAACACTGCATGTCACCAAGCCCTTAGGTGGCGCTTGTGCAGTAAATACAAATGTCATCAAGGTCAACTGACAACATTGTTGTGGGCTGGGAATTAATCTGTGGAGTGAATAGGTTTATTTGTTTTCAGGATATGCACATAAACACACACATAAGCACAGAAAAAGTGTTAAAAAAAATAGAAAAATACGTGAATCTGTGTTTGTGTGTACATAAGCTAAGAAAAAGCGTAAAAAAAATAAAAAAATAAATGAATCTGTGTTTGTGTGTATATGTGTGTACTTATGTGTGTGTGTATATATATAGACACAAACTCAGCATATTCATTAATATTTTTTTTTTACACATTTTTTTAGCAACCTGTGATGTCATAGAAAGTACTGTGATGTCACTCGTGAAATCACTAAACTCCCAATATAAACATAATGTGATTGCACAATTCCCTTCTACCTTCTGGGGTGATCTGTAGAAAGATTGGAAGACACACCTCCCAACTTTTTGAGATGGACACCAATTAGCAATAATTCCCCTTAAAGGGTCACTAAAGGAATTTTTTTTTTTAGCTAAATAGCTTCCTTTACCTTACTGCAGTACTGGTTTCATGTCCTCATTGTTCGTTTTTGCTTTGATGTAGCTGTAATTCTGCTGTGATCTCCACACTTCCTGGTTGCCTGTTTCCTTATAACCATGGTACTGGGAGATTTTCACGGTGGTCTAAGCTGTCATTACTGTGTGCCTAAAACTCCTCAGAACCAACCAGATTCATTTTAAAAACAAAACACTGCCCTGGATTTGTTTGTTTTTGTTCTGTGAGTCTTCCCGACTCACCTCTCACCCGGAACTTCATGTATGTCCTTTAAAACCGAAAGTGAAACTAGAGGCACATTATATGATAGATTAAATTCAATTTTTAATCATTTTTAAAAGGAATCAGTTAACTTTTATGTCTCTATACCCAATAAACAGTCATTTCAGCAAAAAAAATGTTTTCCTTTAGTGACCCTTTAAAGAGGAATTATACAAAAAAAATATGAATCAAACCCACAAGTGTTTTTTTTCACCACTACTATTCCGTTATACTGGCTTTTGAAAATTACAAATGCAGCAATTTAGAAATCAGATCAAATGTTTAGCACTGGGAAATACTTTTTGAAAGATAAAAAGTGAATTTTTTAATACAACTATATATATCAGACTAAAATGAGGGACAAATGAGGAGGAAAGAGGGACATTTCTCCAAATCAGGGACAGTCCCTCGAAATCAGGGACAGTTGGGAGCTATGGAAATACCAGGATGTAATCATTACAGCGATTGGGCCTAGCGCTAGGTCCCGGGTGTCACTAACAAGCCAGTGGTTCTGTGTTAGTGTCAGGAGTGCAGTTTTAAATAGGCCCTGGGACAAATAGCCACTGTTCTGTACCATTTGTTTTAACAAGGTTTTTTTTTTTTTTAAGCAACCTTTTTTGGTAAACAATACAAGTAAAATAAGCACATACCTTGTAACCATCCCCTCCCTTAAAGGGGTTGTAAATCTTCATGTTTTTTCATCTTAAAGCGGGGGTTCACCCGTACATAACACTTTTTACCCTTAGCTTCATGCTCATTTTGTCTAGGGGAATCGGCTAGTTGTTTTAAAATATGAGCTGTACTGATGCATCTTCTCCGCCGCTTCCGGGTATGGGCTGCGGGACCTATTTTGATTGACAGTCTTCCGAGAGGCTTCCGACGGTCGCATCCATCGCGTCATGATTTTCCGAAAGAAGCCGAACGTCGGTGCGCAGGCGCAGTATAGAGCCGCACCGACGTTCGGCTTCTTTCGGCTACGAGTGACGCGATGGATGCGACCGTCGGAAGCCTCTCGGAAGACTGTCAATCAAGAAGGAACGCCCGCTCCTGAAGACCCATACCCGGAAGCGACGGAGAAGATGCATCTCGAAAACGGTAAGTACGGCTCATATTTTAAAACAACTAGCCGATTCCCCTAGACAAAATGAGCATACATCTAAGGGGATTGTTTGAAAAAATTGTTTTATGGGTGAACTCCCGCTTTAATGCATCCTATGCATTAAGGTGAAAAAAACATCCAACGATTGCAGGCCCCCCAGCCCCCTGGTTTACTTACCTGAGCCCTTGAAAGTCCCACGTCGAGAACGCGATTGATCTCGGCCCGGTCCTCTTGGCTCGTCATTGGATAGAATGATAGCAGCGCAGCCATCGGCTCGCGCTTCTGTCAATCAACTCCAATGACGCAAGGGTCGGGGGCGTCCGAGTCCTGCAGTCGGCAGCTATGGACATCGGATACAGGACTCGGGAGCGTGCCCGCAAGGTAACCTTCTTGGAAGAACGCTTCCGAGGGGGTTACCAGAAGTGGGGAGGAGCCGAGAGAGCCGCCGAGGGACCCCAGAAGTTGTGGATCGGGGCCACTCTGTGCAAAACGAGCTGCACAGCGAACGTAAGTATAACATGTTTGTTATTTAAAAAAATAAATACAATTTAAGCTTTACAACCCCTGTAACCCAGTCCCAATTAGAACAATCCTGGCCCATTTTAAAACAGCACCTGGGACACAACCCTATTTACTAAATATTTGGTCTCAAAAAGCCATTACTGAACAATGTCTGTAAATACGGACATTGCACGCTCCACCAACTGAGGGAAGTACAACTCCATTCTTAAGCCAGCCTATTCCAGGAAGAATCAACACATGTCACGCCATCCAATTTGTTTTACAATGTAACAATCAGAAAAAAAGTGACAATCCCACCGCAGTGAGATAATAATAAAACTCTAAATGCACTACTGGAAATCATATAGATTACACATACCTCCCCCACACCGATAGCTTTCCTCTTTCACTTTCTTCCGAGCTACTTGTTGTTCTTCGTAGAATAAAAAGCTGTCAAGTTCATCTGCTCGGGTTAAACAACACTAATTATCCAATAAAAGATCAATAGACGGAGCCTTAGGAAGAGCAAACAATTATAATACAGGGTGCTTCTTGTATTTCCTTAGTGGTCTAAAATCTTTCTGCTGTCTGCTGCGTATTTTTTTTTTTTCTTGTTTTCACTTCCTGATTTGAAAGCAGAAAGCTGGCGAGCAGCCTGAGTTTTTTTTTCTGGTTAGGCCCAGCCCTTAAAGTTGCACAAATTTCCTCTGTGTGAAAGCTTGCTTGGAAATGTCTTCTATTCCATTCACCCTGAGCAACAGTTTAATGGAGAGAAAATGAAACATGTTCTCATTGCCCGAGAAGACATAAACGCGTGCTTTGTTGAGTTTTTAATAAGCTGCAGTCAGTTCGGTAATATATGATATGGACGGTATCAAGTAAACATGAGATCTCTGTGTTTACCGTATTTTCCGACGTATAAGACGACTGGGCGTATAAGACGACCCCCTAATTTTCCAGGAAAAATGTTGATTTTGGGATATACTCACTGTATAAGACTACCCCCTTCTTACTAGTCTTTCTGGAAGCTGAGGGGTAGCCAGAACCGCTGACAGAAACAGGCTTTTTCAAATCTCACTGTGCCATTACATTACATGCCTCACTGTGCCATTACATTACATGCCCCCACTGTGCCATCACTTGCCCCCTCTCTGTGCCATCACTTGCCCCCTCTCTGTGCCATCACTTGCCCCCTCTCTGTGCCATCACTTGCCCCCTCTGTGTCATCACTTGCCCCCTCTGTGCCATCACTTGCCCCCTCTCTGTGCCATCACTTGCCCCCTCTCTGTGCCATCACTTGCCCCCTCTCTGTGCCATCACTTGCCCCCTCTGTGTCATCACTTGCCCCCTCTGTGCCATCACTTGCCCCCTCTCTGTGCCATCACTTGCCCCCTCTCTGTGTCATCACTTGCTCCCTCTCTGTGTCATCACTTGCTCACTGTGCCATCACTTTCCCCCTCTCTGTGCCATCACTTGCCTCCTCTCTGTGCCATCACTTGCCCCCCCTCTGTGCCATCACTTGCTCACTGTGCCATCACTTGCCCCCTCTCTGTGCCATCACTTGCCCCCTCTTTGTGTCATCACTTGCTCACTGTGCCATCACTTGCCCCCTCTCTGTGCCATCACTTGCCCCCTCTCTGTGCCATCACTTGCCCCCTCTCTGTGCCATCACTTGCCCCCTCTCTGTGCCATCACTTGCTCACTGTGCCATCACTTGCCCCCTCTCTGTGCCATCACTTGCCCCCTTTGTGTGCCATCACTTGCCCCCTCTCTGTGCCATCACTGCAAACGGTGCATTTACGGTACTCACTTTTTTTTCTGAATAGCAGGCCAGGCGGTGCGGTGCGATGTGGTGACAGTCTCCGTGCGGCGCGCGTCAAGGATTTAAAAGACGCGCCTTCTCCTCAGACTGTCCTGTGTTAGGCGGAACACAAATCTTCCCAGCAGCGCCTCTGTTCTTTGTTCCGCCTATCACTGACGTCTTCTCATCTCGTCTGAGGATGAGAAGGCATCTGTGATAGGAGGAACACAGACCAGAGGCGCTGCTGGGAAGATTTGTGTTCCTCCTATCACAGAACACACGGAGGAGAAGGAGCGTCTTTTAAATCATTGAGGCTGGCAGCACCCGGAGACCGTACCCGGCGTATAAGACGACCCCCGACTTTGGATGCATGTTTTTGCATCCAGAAAGTCGTCTTATACGCCGGAAAATACGGTATTTATATTATGTGGGTCTGTACTGGAAATAGTGCTCATGTCTAACGCTAAGGCTTAAAGGGAAACTAAAGGCAAGATTTTTTTTGTTTAAAAACAACAAACATGTTATACTTACCTCCGCTGTGCAGTTCGTTTTCCACAGAGTGGCCCCGATCCACGTCTTCTGGGGTCCCTCGGCGGCTCTCTCTGCTCCTCCTCACAAAAGCTTTCCACGTTCATGCGAGCTCCCTCGCATGGTGGAAAGTTTTTCGGAGCGCGCTCCCGTGATACAGCGGCGGCCATAGCCGCCGACTGTATCACTCGGCCCCGCCCCCCGGCACGCCGCGTCATTCGCTGTAATTGACAGCAGCACCAGCCAATGGCTGCACTGCTATCAATCCGCCCAGCCTAGCCAATCAACAGCCAGGCTGGAAACCGAATAGGATGACGAGAACGCGCACAGGACTTTCGAGGGGTGAGGTAAGTATAACGGGGGCTCGGGGCTGTCAGATGTTTGTTTACCTTAATGCATAGGATGCATTAAGGTAAAAAAACTTTTACCTTTACAACCCCTTTAATGTACACGGGACGTTTTACAACCTCTCCTGAACGATTAAACTTGACAGATAGTGACCAACGTTTAAGAAACGTCAGTTTATACCACCATTTGCATTTAGAAGCAATTTTTCAAATAGTCAAAAATGTTAAATGCCTGTAAACGAAACTAGGCGTTTACAAGCTGTTACAGGCATTTCCAATGCCTTTGAACATCCATCCTGAATGCATTTTTTTCGCTTTCCAAAAAATGCTTCTAAACTCAGCCGCCTAGAAACGACTACAAAACGACCCTGTGTACATGTACAGTGTAACCTTGGATTGCGAGTAACGCGGTTAACGAGTGTTTCGCAATACAAGCAATTTGTTTTTTAAATCCTGACTCGGTTTGCAAGTGTTGTCTTGCAAAATGAGCAGGATTCAAGCCTCTGTGGTGTGCAGTACCGCATTTGGCCAGTGGTGCGGGGGCGCTGGTGACACTCGGAGTCGGTCGAGTGTTTCCGAACCTTTCCGAGGGTTTCCGAGTGCAGCCGAGCGATCTCTAAGTATTTCCGAGTCTCTCCCCCCACATCTGGCCACATGCGGTATTGCATGCCATAGGCCTCGTACACACAATCGGAATTTCCAATGGGAATTCCGACTGTGTGTATACCCCATCAGAGAAATTCCATCGGAAATTCCGATGAATTCCATTGGAGATTAGATAGAGAACATGTTCTATTTTCCTCCGATGGAATTCCGTCGGAATTCCGATGTGAATTTGGTTGGATAAAGGTCCGATTGTGTGTACAGGGAAATAGAAGACAAAGTGAAACAAGTTATGGAAACTCACTTTGATATGCGAGTGCTTTGGATTACAAGCAATCTCCTGGAATGGATTATGCTCGTAATCCAAAGTTCCACTGTATTTAGTTACATAGGGCCAGATTCACGTAGAATACGTTACACCGTTACTCCTAGATACGTTACACCGCCGCAATTTTTCATCGCAAGTGCCTGCTTCACCAAGCACTTGCGATGAAAACCTACGCCGGCGGGCTCCGGCGCAAGGCGGGCCAATTCAAATGGGCGTGTGCCATTTAAATTAGGCGCGCTCCCGCGCCGGACCTACCGTGCATGCTCCGTTTCCGAACTCCCGCCGTGCTTTGCGCGAAGTGACGTCATTTTTTCGAACGGCGACGCGCGTAGCGTAATTCCGTATTCCTGGACGGCTTACGCAAACAATGTTATTTTTTAATTTCGACGCGGGAACGACGGCCATACTTTTTACAGCAATACGATTGCTGTGTAAAGTTAAGGCACCAAAAAAACGACTAACTTTGCGATGGGAAACTAGACTAGTGGCGTCGTAGCGAACGCGAAAAACCGTTGTGGATCGCCGTAACTCCTAATTTGCATACCCGGCGCTGGTTTACGACGCAAACTCCCCCCAGCGGCGGCCGCGGTACTGCATCCTAAGATCCGACAGTGTAAAACAATTACACCTGTCGGATCTTATGGCTACAGCATCTATGCGTAACTGATTCTATGAATCAGTCGCATAGATAGAACAACAGATATGACGGCGTATCAGTAGATACTATGGGTGAGTGCGTGAGAAACTTATATAGCGCAACACATGCAAACTGAATCGCCTCTGGGCGCTTAGTATCCTTTCCCTACTGTACTTTTGCCCTCAGAAAAGATGGGTTTTGAGTTTTTTTCTGAAGGCCAGGTGTTTCACCTCCAACCGGATGCTGGTGGTAGAGCGTTCCATAGTCTAGGTCCTTGGATTCCAAATCTGCGTTCTCCTTTGGACTTTTATCTGGCTTTGGGTATCTGGAGTAGATTTTGGTTGGTGGATCGCAGAACGCGATTGGAGTTGTGACATTTTAATTTTTCGCATAGATATTGGGGGAATGAGTCTACGTAGCAGGCGCAGCAGATGGTGGGATCCTCTGACTACTGACCCTATTTGTGTATCCATTGTCATGTGGGTGTCAAAAATGACTCCGAGACTTTCGACTTTGGTGCTAGGGGTGATGGCTTGTCCCAGAATGGGCGGCGGTGTCCATATTGGTGCGGGAAGTCTCTTTCGGCTGTCGTGAAACAGGAGAAGTTCTGTTTTTGAGCCGTTGAGTTTAAGGTAACTCTTCGTCATCCAATTTTCTATCAAAGTAAGGCATTTCTCTAGTCCGAGATAGTGATCCTTATTGTTGCAGATGCAAAAATATAGTTGCGTGTCATCCGCGTCGGAGTGGTAGAGTAACTTCTGGTTACTGATGATTTCAAAAAGAGGGCGGAGATAGATATTGAATAGTACGGGCGACAAGGGGGATCCCTGAGGGACTCCGCATGACACTGTGCGTTTTTCAGAAGTGAAAAGACCCAGACAGGTCTTTAGACAGGTATCTGCACCCCCTCCCCCCTGAAAGGTGTCAAATGTGACACCAGAGGGGGGGGGGGGTTCCGATCAGCGGAAGTTCCACTTTAGGGTGGAGCTCTGCTTTAAATCAACCCCGGTGTGTGTCTGCCTATAAACCTCTTCACAACTAAAGGTTAGTAAAGCTGATCTTTGGGAATTAGACAAAACCCCCACCCTGCAATGGTTCAAGTGCACCTTTTTTAAAAAAAGGATAAATAAAGGCACATATACTCGCAGCAGAAAACGTGTACATTTTTTTTTTTTGCTTGATGGGGATGGGGGGGAATATTCCCCACGGAGCTATTGTATCCTGACAGCAGGGAAACTTCAGAGTACACTGATCAGGCTATAGCCTGCAGGGCTGATTGAGTGGTGAAAATCCAACAGGGCGGTACAGAGGTCTAGCGGTAGAAACAGATACTGTACAGAGCTTCCCATTGATTCACAAACTGAAGCATAGTAAACACAGTTTACTCTGTTTCAGTTATGAATAGACAGAGTTAGTGATCCTGGCAGATCTCCCACAGCATCTGGTGGGAGAGGCGAGATCCCTGTAGAGCTGTGGGGATTGGGGAGGGGCAGGAAAAAGCACAAGGGGGCTGGAGAGCACACAGGGGGGCAGCAGAAAGAAGCTGGATAGGGGGAGCAGCTGCATATAAAAGAACCAATCTCTCAATTTCCCCCCACTTCTCCTCCATTCAGCAGCCACAGGAGGAAAATGGAGAGATTGGCTCCTCTATGCCAGTGTTTCTCAATCTTTATCCAGTCAGGGCACTCTTGAAGTATACCCCTAGGTGAATGGGGTTGCACTGCAACCAATCCGCAACTGTGTGTATTGCACGCAGTTGCAGTATAGTGATGATGCATTTAGGGGGTTAAAACAGGTCGTCAGGAGGCAACATATTGCCGCTTTACTGGCTGTCAAAAGACTCTAAAAAACAATCAATGCTCAGAACTGCATTTTCTTGCTTGTACTTTGAACAAGAGGTAAACGAAAATAGTTCTGATTGTACACATATAGGGGGGTCAGGATTAAAAGTAATATGTATACATGCGCATGCATGTACACACACATGTACGCACATACACACACATATATAAAAACACACAAATACATGCACCCACATATAAACACACAAACAGAAAAAAGGGGTTCCCATGGGTGGACTTTTAAGGCACTGACAGTATTAATTCCAAATATATGGTATATTAATTAAGGTAAAAAAAAGTTTTTATTTACAATTGTACATATTTAAAAAAAAATGAAATATTGAATTAAAATATACAGTTCCAAAGATTGTCACCATATAGGTAAATACATGAAAACCTTTTACACCCAACGCGCTTCGGGGTAACCTTCTTCAGGGGTGTGTAGAGAAGGTAAATTTATTCACCTAAGCATAAAAATACATAAAGTTAATTACATGCATTTAGAACATTATTATTAAATATAAGTCAAATAGCATTATTTGGTTGAATTATGTTAAGGAACAGAAAAAAAAAAAAATATATATATATATATATATATATATATATCTCAATATTATGATATTTTCTGTTGTTTAAAGCGGAGTTCCGGCCACAATTTCACTTTTTAAATATAAATATCCCTGTAATACACAAGCTTAATGTATTCTAGTAAAATTGGCCTGTAAACTAGGGTCCGTTTTGTTAGGTTTTTACAGCATTTAGACACTTTATAAAATAGAAATTGACTGGGGCCATCTTAAGTGTGGGCATCATGAAGCCAGACTGTATGACTTCCTGGATTTCAGCCTTGCAGATCTTGCACATGCTCAGTGCTGCACAAGCAGTGTCAGATCAGGTTTCAGCACCTGTGCTGTCCAAGTCACATGATTCTTTGAGACTGGGGAGTGCACAGACTCTGGAAAGTTACACCCACTACATTCCCAGGAGTCTGTGCGGTGTAGGTTAGGAAGCATTAAGCACCTAGGTGCAGGAAGTGGGAAGATTAACTATTCTGCCTAGCAACAACACTTTGAAGGCATCTAAAAAAAAAAAAAAAAAAAAAATTCGTAAAGGACTAATGACATTTTTTTTAAAACAACTGATGTAATGTTATATTTATGGGTGGAACTCCACTTTAATATTTGTTCATATAGAGGATAACAAACAAAAAAGTTTGAATAACTAAATCCAAACTAGGGAGTACCCGAGCATAGAGGTGATGGTTTAGTTAACATATAAAAGCCATATCTATAGAAATCCACTGTTTATATTTTCAATGCTTTTAAAAAATCGTATCCAATGAAATATTCATCATCCTTCTACTACATTTATAATACGTAAGTGAATGATTACATGTATATACATCACATATAAAGAAAACTTTTTGTATATATTTAATAATAATGTTCTAAATGCATGTAATTAACTTTATGTATTTTTATGCTTAGATTAATTAATTGTCCTTCTCTACACACCCCTGAAGAAAAACGCGTCAGAGGTAAAGAAGGTTTTCATGCATTTACCTATATGGTGACAATCTTTGAAACTGTAGATTTTAATAAAATTTTAATTTTTTTTTGATAAATATGTGTAATTGTGAAAAAAAATCTTTTTTTACCTCAATATCCCATATATTGGGAATTAATACTATCAGTGCCTTAAAAGTCCACCCATGGGAACCCCTTTTTTTTTCCTCATATATACTGGATGTGGCACAAGCATACATTTGCCATTCACCCCCCCCCCCCTTTCACACACACATAAAAACACATACCGTATTTTTTGGGGTATAGAGCGCTCCCGCGTATAGCGCGCACCCCTAAAGTTCCCCCGAATTCCTGTGGAAAATAGTTTTTTTGTACTTACAGTTTTGGTGTCTTGCGCGGCGTCCGTCTGCGGCTTCGGGTGTCCTCTTCGTCGGGTCCGGCGTCCTTCTGCGGCGTCCTCGCGTCCTCCCCGCTCGTTTCCCGCGCCGAGTTTGAATACTGCGCCGACATATACAGAGCGCAGTACACTCGTGTATTGTCGGCAATGCTCGACTACTCTCGCACTGACGTCCTGTACTTCCAGGACGTCAGCACGGGAGGAGCCGAGACTGCCCGACAATACACGAGTGTACTGCGCTTGGTATATGTCGGCGCAGTATTCAAACTCGGCGCGGGAAAGCGGGTATCGGTGTATACCGCGCACCCACGATTTTGCCCTGATTCTCAGGGCAAAAAAGTGAGCAGTATACGCCGATAAATACGGTATATAAATACACACGCATACATGCAAACACATGCATGCACACACATGTATACACACACACATACATTCACGTACACACACACACACACACACACACATACATGCATATACACACATACATGCACACACACACATACAGTATACATACAGTGGGGATCGAAAGTTTGGGCACCCCAGGTAAAAATTTGCATTAATGTGCATAACAAAGCCAAGGAAAGATGGAAAAATCTCCAAAAGGCATCAAATTACAGATTAGACATTCTTATAATATGTCAAAAAAAGTTAGATTTTATTTCCATCATTTACATTTTCAAAATTACAGAAAACAAAAAAAAAATTGTCTGCCAAAGTTTGGGCACCCTGCAGAGTTAATATCTTGTACTGCCCCCTTTGGCAAGTATCACAGCTTGTAAACACTTTTTGTAGCCAGCCAAGAGTCTTTCAATTCTTGTTTGAGGTATCTTTGCCCATTCTTCCTTACAAAAGTCTTCCAGTTCTTTGAGATCTCTGGGCTGTCTGTCACGCACTGCTCTTTTAAGGTCTATCCATAGATTTTCAATTATGTTGAGGTCAGGAGATTGTGAAGGCCATGGCAAAACCTTCAGTTTACGCCTCTTGATGTAATCCCCTGTGGATTTTGAGGTGTGTTTAGGATCATTATCCATTTGTAGAAGCCATCCTCTCTTTAACTTCAGCTTTTTCACAGATGGCATCAAGTTACCATCCAAAATTTGCTGAAATGTTATTGAATCCATTTTTCCTTCTACTCGTGAAATGTTCCCTGTGCCACTGGCTGCAATACAACCCCAAAGCATGATTGATCCACCCCCATGCTTAACAGTTGGACAGAGGTTCTTTTCATTAAATTCTGTGCCCTTTCTTCTCCAAACGTACCTTTGCTCATTCCGGCCTAAAAGTTCTATTTAACCTCATCGGTCCACAGAACTTGTTTCCAAAATGCATCAGGCTTGTTTATATGTTCATTTGCAAAGTTCAAACGCTGATTTTTGTGGTGAGGACGTAGAGGAGGTTTTCTTCTGATGATTCTTCCATGAAGACCATATTTGTACATATATATCTTTATAGTGGAATAGTGTACCACAACTCCAGTGTCTGCCAGATCTTTCTGGAGGGATCGTGCAGTCAAACGTGGGTTTTGAATTGCTTTTCTCACAATCCTGCGAGCTGTTCTGTCTGATATTTTTCTTGGTCTTCCAGATCTTGCTTTAACTTCCACTGTTCCTGATGACTGCCATTTCTTAATTACATTCCGAACAGAGGATATTGACATCTGAAAACGCTTTGCTATCTTCTTATAGCCTTCTCCAGCTTTGTGAGCGTCAACTATTTTCAGTTTCAGTTTTCTAGACAACTGCTTAGAAGAACCCATGGTGCTGATTGTTGGGGCAAGGTCAGATGAGTCTGGGCATTTAAAACCTTTGAGATTGACATCACCTGGTCTTCCCAGACGATGTTTGAGAACAATCCATGACACTGGCAGGTCTCAGCTTTGCAAAGGGGGCAGTGCATGCTATAAATTCTGCAGGGTGCCCAAACTTTTGCAGACGCCATTTTTTTGTTTTCTGTAATTTTGATAGTGTAAATGATGGAAATAAAATCTAACTTTTTTTGACATATTATAAGAATGTTTAATCTGTAATTTGATGCCTTTTGGAGATTTTTCCATCTTTCCGTGGCTTCGTTATGCACATTAATACAAATTTTTACCTGGGGTGCCCAAACTTTCGATCCCCACTGTACATATAAACACACATACATAGTGTCATGGATATGCAATAATGTCTGACAGCTTACCTTCTCCTCCATGTGTTCATTAGAGGCCTGACTCTCTTATCTGGCTGCCTTTTATCATCTCTCCTCCCTGTATGACTCCACCCCAGGCCATCCCAGGAACTCTATATTAACTAGTGCACTGCAGGTCTGCTTGGCTGTTCAAAGTTGTTTGTTAGCATTGTGTGTTTGGGTTCCTGTCTGCCGTGTGCTACGTTATCTCTGTGTACCGACTTTGGCTTGTCTCCGACTTCTCCTGTGTTGCCTGTGATCCTGACCCTTGGCCTGTCCCTTGGTTATTCCACGTCTGCTTGTTGCCCCGACCTCAGCTTACCCTCCACTATTGCTTGTGTCCTGCTTGCCCTCTGTCCCTACGGAGCGTGACCTAGGGGACTCCAGGGGCCGCGACCTGGATCCAGCTGAAGCGAAGGCCATCCTCACCACTAGAGGCTCTGGTGAACACCAAGCTGGGTCTTAGACTCCGCGCCCTGGGAAATCTTGGGCTTAAGCTGCCTGTAGGCTCCCTGTTTGTGCCCCAGCGAACCTCTCCTCCATATCCGCTCTGTTGTCCGTCCACAGAACTCGGCTATAAAGGATCACTACCCTGTGGTGCACCCCTGACCCCAACGGGGTGCACTTGTCACCTGGCCACAGGTGACCTGACAGTTTGAACAGCCATAAACCCGGTCGACGTGCCGCTACCCGTAGACGATCCATTGCAGGGCATAGTTGTAGTAATATTAATATAGATATGTAGGTATTGTAAAATATATGAAAGGCATAGTATATATAGGTTTACATACAGGCATTCAAGGTTACACATCAAAGGGGTTAGTGGTCAAACGACACGCATCAAAAGATACAGAAGACTCTTTGATGTGTTAATCTTATCTAAGGCGACCTAGGTGTGTGAAATAGCCTGGTACTTCCTTACATAAGGAATTGTTTATTGATGGTAATTAGACTTGTGGGATGTTCATTCAATGGGAACATTTGGTTGACCCCCCCTTCCAGTGTGAGTCCAATATTTGAAGCACTCAAGCTGGCAGTCTTGTCTTGTCACTCTATGATGAACATTGCACAGGTCTAGGAGAAGATGGGATTCTGAATTATACTCTGTTGGATTCTTGTATCGTCTGTGAACTTTAGACTTTGTATGTTATTGTAAGTTAATTAAATTTTGCGTTCTCTGGAGAGCCTGGTGTGTCGCTGCGAAACAACGTAATTTATGGTCATCAGACTAAACATCTAAGATATTAATTATCTAACCGGAGTACTGGGCACAATATACACATATACATGATCACTACATTTATTGGACAAATTAGATCACTACAATAGTCTGCAGACTTGAGACTCAAGAATCTAATCAGACTCAGGTGATGCGATTGCTTCAGGATCTGGCTTCCCGCTTCGAGCAGCTCCAGACCTCTTTGGGAACCCTGAATCAGCAACCTCAAGTACAATCAGCGACTGCACCTATTGCACCAGTCGCATTCACTACAACTGCCTGCTCCGTCTCGTTTCTCTGGGGACTCCAAGGCCTGCAGGGGGTTCCTTAGCCAATGCATTATTCATTTTGAGCTCCAGCCTCAACACTTTGTCTGATCAGGCTAAGATAGCCTATATCATTTCCCTCCTCTCCGGTGAAGCTTTAGCCTGGGCAGCCTCTCTGTGGGAACTGAATGATCCAGTGGTTTCTAGCCTGCCTAATTTCTTGAACCTTTTTCGGAATATCTTCGAAGAACCGGCTCGTGTCTCTTCAGCAGCCAGCACCCTTTTATGTCTCAGCTAAGATTCAGCTTCTGTGGGACAGTATGCTCTTCATTTCCGCATACTGATGGCTGAGTTGAGCTGGAACAATGAGGCCTTAGTAGCAACCTTTTTGCATGGCCTTTCTAATAGGGTGAAGGATGAATTAGAAGGAAGAACCATTCCCACTAATTTGGACGAAGTTATCTCCTTGTGTAACCAGATCGATACTCGCTTTCAGGAAAGGACCCAAGAAAAGCGACGCCGGCACTCCTTGGCCTTAGTCAGCCTGAGCTCCCCTCTCTTCGACCCATGGAGCATCTCCTGCCAGCTGAGGAACCCATGCAGCTGGGTCGGACCAGGCTATCTCCCGAGGAACGTGCTAAGCGCAGAACTCTGGGCCTGTGTCTCTACTGTGGGGGCAAAGGTCATTTTCGTGACACTTGCTCTCTTCGCCCGGAAAAACGCTCGGGTTCAATACATCTGGAAGGTGGAGTATTGGACCCAGAAATATCACCTTCACCTTCTCGTCTTCTTCTTTCTGTGTTCCTTCATGTTGGTGCTTCTCCCCATTCGGTCTCGGCATATCTGGATTCCGTAGCCCCTGGCAATTTCATGGACTGGGAAATCGCATCGTCCATGAGACTTATGCCGCATATACACGATCATTTTTCAGCATGAAGAAAAAACAATGTTTTTCCAACTTCATCATTAAAACGACGTTGCCCACACACCATAGTTTTTAGAAAAATGCTCTAGCAAAGCGTGGTGATGTACAACACGTATGACGGCACTATAAAGGGGAAGTTCCATGCGAATGACGCCACCCTTGGGGCTGCTTTAGCTGATTCCGTGTTAGTAAAAGACAATTCGCACGTTTCTGTCTGTTACAGCGTGATGAATGTGCTTACTCCATTACGAACGGTAGTTTTACCAGAACGAGTGCTCCCGTCTCATAACTTGCTTCTGAGCATGTGTGGGTTTTTAATGTCGTTTTAGCCCACACAGGAACATTTTTCACAACCCGAAAAACTAGATAGTTTAAAACGTCGTTAAAAAAATGCAGCATGTTCGAATTTTTTTTGTCGTTTTTCAGAACACGAAAATTGATGTGAAAACAACGTTTTTTTATACCGAAAACTGATCGCGTGTACGCGGCATTACCCTTTTGCCCCTCACCACACAATTGGTAGTCTTGGCGATTGATGGCACTGTTCTCCCAAAGGGTCCTATACATTTCCAGACACTCCCTGTTAAGATGTCAGTAGGGACACTTCACCAGGAGTGGATATCCTTCCTTGTCCTACCTAAGGCCTCAGCTCCTATCGTTTTGGGCCTTCCTTGGTTATGGCTCGATTCTCCACACATTGACTGGACTGCCGGAAAGGATCCTGGCTTGGGGTCCCTCCTGTCCCACAGCCTGCCTACCAAAGGTTGCCCCAAGGGAGAAACTTCCTGTTGCCACCATCCCAGTATCTTTTGCTCTTCCTACTGCATGTAGTGATTTCCGGGATGTGTCCTGCAATAGTCAGGCCGATGTACTCTCTAGCCCATGTGGAACTCTGGATGAGGAGCCCACCTGTGAACCTGAGCCGATCATGCACTCCAGTTTGCATAACAGTTTACCTTTGTCCCTCCCTAAAACACACAGCCAGGCTGGCTTGTTTGCAAGTTCTGTAGTCGCTACACCTGACTATGCTATTCAGTCGGCCTCTGCATCAGTTATGCCAACCCAACCCATGCCCAGTGAGCCTTTTACTTTTTCTTGTTCAGGACCTTCTGCAACCTCGCCTCATCCTAATACTATTACTTCCATTCAAACCTGTTTAAGAGGCTCAATCCATCCTTTGGATAGACTGCCTCATTCTGCTAGGTGGGGTTTTCAACCTTTTTTTCAGGGCTCTCTGCATTTACTGGTGCTTCTGCTATCCAGCTGGACTTCTGTGTCATGTCACCTTCTAACCAACCTGACCTCAGGGTTCCTCTGACCTTTGCCCAGTCTGATGGTCCTGTGCTAGATGCCCAGTTAATCTTTAAGGGTCTGAGGGACCCTCCTCAGATTCTTGTTGATCCTCTCTTGCCCTTGCTTATTCCTAGGCCTTTGGTCCTCAATAATTCCTCTCGTCCTCCCCCTACCTCGGTTCCGCTCTCTGAGGATTATCTAAAGTACGAGCTTGGTCGTGGTCCTGAGAAAGCGTCTTGGATTTCTGACTTTAAGGTCTTTGTGCCTCGTCTGTTGAGGAGATTTCATCTGGGATTTCCTTTTAGGCCTGGGCCCAGGCGGGGGAGGGGGAGGGGCCATAAGAGGGAGGGTACGGTCATGGATATGCAATAATGTCTGGCAGCTTACCTTCTCCTCCATGTGTTGATTAGAGGCCTGACTCTCTTATCTGTCTGCCTTTTATCATCTCTCCTCCCTGCATGGCTCCACCCCAGGCCATCCCAGGAACTCTATATTAACTAGTGCACTGCAGGTCTGCTTGGCTGTTCAACGTTGTTTGTTAGCATTGTGTGTTTGGGTTCCTGTCTGCCATGTGCTACGTTATCTCTATGTAACGACTTTGGCTTGTCTCCGACTTCTCCTGTTTGCCTGTGATCCTGACCCTTGGCCTGTCCCTTGGTTATTCCACGTCTGCTTGTTGCCCCGACCTCGGCTTATCCTCCACTATCGCTTGTGTCCTGTGTGCTGCTTCCCCTCTCTCCCTACAGAAGGTTGACTCCAGGTGCCGCGACCTGGATCCAGCTGCAGCGAAGGCCATCCTCACCACTAGAGGCTCTGGTGAACACCAAGCTGGGTCTTAGACTGCGCGCCCTGGGGAATCTTGGGCTCAAGCTGCCTGTAGGATCCCTGTTTGTGCCCCAGTGAATCTCTCCTCCATATCTGCTCTGTGGTCCAGGGGTGCACTTATCACCTGGCCACAGGTGACCTGACACATAGATAGCCTTTTTTTTAAAAGAGAGAACTGTTCCTCTCTTCCTACTGGGTACTGCACTGTAGGGAGAGACAAAGAGCACAGCACACACTATGCTTTCACTTTAGGCAAAATCAGTGTGACCAGCTCCCCGCAGTGCAGATTTACAGTTTGGCAGAGGATCGGGGAGCTTGGTCTCAGCCGGCCTTACTGCTCTTCCTACAAAGACACACATGAGGCCTACACGGACCCCCTGCAGCATGGGGCCCAGTCAGGATGGCGATGCCTGCAGCCCCTGTATGTCCACCCCTGAACTAAGGCATGGTGGGCAGCACTTGTTGCTAGCCGAAGACTCCCATAAGGCATACTACAGCATGCTCTGATGATCCCCAAGACTAGCACCCTCCTAGAATAGGTTGATAGAGAAATTCATGTAAATTTAGTCTGTTTGGCTCCTCTGTAAACCAGTGGCAGCTGGTGTTCAACATTTTTGGGGAGGCGCAAACAATCTGAAAAAAAAACATCAAACGCAGCCACTGTGCCATCAAATGCAGCTACTGTAGCCATCAATTGTTGCCAGTGTTGCCAGTGTGCCCCATCAATTGCTGCCAGTGTGTGCCCATCAATTACCACCAGTGTGCCCATCAATTGCCGCCAGTGTGCTGCCAGTTTGCTCTATCAAATGTAGCCAGTGTGCCGCCAGTTTACCTCATCAAATGCCACCAGTTTGCCCCATCAAATGCCACCAGTTTGCCCCATCAAATGTCGCCAGTGTGCTACCAGTTTGACCCATTAATTCCCGCCAGTGTGTTGCCAGATTTACCCCATGAATTGCTGCCAGTGTGTGCCCATGAATTGCCACCAGTGTGCTGCCAGTTTGCCCCATCAAATGCCGCCAGTGTGATGCCAGTGTGCCTATCAATTGCTGCCAGTTTGACCCATAAATTGCCACCAGTGTGTTCTCAGATTTGCCCTATCAAATGCCACCAGTGTGCCCCATCAAATGCCACCAATGTGCTGCCAGATTTGCCCCATCAAATGCCCCCCTCTGCCCAGCACTTACCTGTCTTGGTCAAAGCTGTCCTCCGAGTCCTCGATGTCTTCTCCCGTCCTTTTCCATCTTCTGCAATAACACAGTGGAGTAATTTGTGATTCATTGCATGAATCACAGAGGTCTATCCTTGTGACCTCCTCCTCTTATCCCTCTGTGGGTATAATCTGCTGTCAGCTCATGCACCTAAATTACACACACATGTTTTAATTCATCCGCCTCACCTCAGGCAGGTGCAGGTTGCTTCTTCAGACGTGCTCTAATCTCCCTTCCCTCAGGCTCTGAGAGACACATGCAGCCACCCTGGAGAAGATGGAGAGAGGTGGTGGGCGGAGCCAAAATTGACTAGGTGGGACCTCAGCCTCGCTTTCCTCCTTGTGAAGTCACCAGTTGCTAGGCGGCAGGCGACCCTAGCAACCAGCACAGGCAGTAGTACTGAAGCACTGTGTGAGTAGATCGGAGCTGCTGTTGCTGAATGTGAGTGCCACTTGAGCTTTGGCACCCCCCGCTTGTGGCGGCTGCCCAGGATGGGCCCTGCATGAACCACTTCGACAGTCTTCGGGTCTTAGGCACTGACATGTTTGTGGCTTCACAGCCAGCTGCCCACTACACATGCGTGAGCCACGCTGTGCTTTGGGAATGGTCCTACAACGTTCTGGGACCTATGACGTGTCCCAGAAGGTCATGTGGAGGGGGGACTTCTGGGGGATTGCAACGGCAATCCGACCTTAAGTGCGAGCGGGTACCTGGCAAATTCAAGTATCCACTCCCCCCACCCCCTGAAGAATGTGCAAAAATTAGAAACAGAGAAGGGAAGAAGTTAAATCCTCCTCCACTATGAATGCTGGGGCCTCGACCTCGCTTTCCTCCTCGTGATGTCACCAGTTGCTTGACGCCAGGTGGCAGGCGACCCTAGCAACCAGTGCAGGCAGTAGAGGCCAGCAGTGCAACAAGAGGGTCTCGGCCGGCCGGAACAAATACTGAAGCACTGTGTGAGAAGATGGGAACTGCTGTTGCTGAATGTGAGTGCCAGTTGAGCTTTGGCACCCCCCGCTTGCGGCGGCCACCCAGGATCAGCCCTGCACAAACCACTTCTTCGACAGGCTTCGGTTCTTAGGCATCGACATGTTTGTGGCTTCACAGCCAGCTGACCACTGCGCATTGGGGGGCGATGCTGTGCTTTCGAAATGGTCCTACAACCTTCTGGGACCTATGACGTGTCCCAGAAGGTCATGTGGAGGGGGGACTTCTGGGGGAATGCAGCCACGAGCGGGTACCTGGCAAATTCAAGTATCCATTCCCCCCCCCCACCCCCAGAAGAATGTGCAAAATTAGAAGCAGAGGAGGGCATAAAGTGGAACCTCCGATTTAGGGTAAAGTTCCGCTTTAACGCTCACACAACTTTCTGCAGCTACTTTATGACAACCTGCTCAGCCAGCATACAAAGTAGCTATAACATTTCCTTGCCAGTCTCCAGACGGATACATTTGTAATACAAAATATCTGCCATTAACTTGCTTCCTGTTTTAGGATGACAGCCATACAGAGCAGCTTTTTCACCCTAATACAGGAAAAATATTAGGACTACAAAACACCTTCCTTTCTTTGCCATAATTGGTGAAGGGGCTTTGTTTTCCACTGAAATAGCAGGGAACAGTACTAACTGATAAAAATCCAGAAGCAGAGAGTAAAGAAAGTTATCAGTTCATAAAACTTCTGGATGGATTAACAGCTATTTTCTTTTTCATTTTTGTACTTGTCAAATAGATCAGTAAATGCCTTTGATGGTATTTTTTTTTTAAACACTGTTTATTGCAAGAGACTTTGAAATGACAGGATACATAGCATGTAATGAACATGAGGAAATATAATACAGTTAAAGCGGGGGTTCACCCAAAAAACACATTTTTAGATTGAGGCTAATTGTGGGAAGCACAATCGGGTGTTTTTTTTTTAAATCAATGCAGTACATACCTTTTTAGAGATAGATGTTCTCCGCGGCTTCCGGGTATAGACTGCGGGACTGGGCGTTCCTATTTGATTGACAGGCTTCCGACCGTCGCATACAGTGCGTCACAAGTTGCCGAAAGTAGCCGAACGTTGGTACGCAGGCGCCGTATAGAGCCGCACCGACGTTCGGCTTCTTTTGGCTACTCGTGACGCGCTGTATGAGACGGTCGGAAGCCTGTCAATCAAATAGGAACGCCCAGTCCCAAAGACCATACCCGGAAGCCGCAGAGAACATCTATCTCTAAAAAGGTATGTACTGCATTGATTTTTTTTAAAAAACACCCGATTGTGCTTCCCACAATTAGCCTCAATCTAATGTTAAAAAAAAAAATTCGGGTGAACCCCCGCTTTAAACCACACCAAAAGCTGTCTTCCTTTTTACAATGCTTTAAGTGAGTGTAGCACTGCCCTCTTGAGGTTGCAAGATAAATCAGAATGCCTCTGGTTGCCCTGACCCTGTGAGTCCTCTGCAACCCTGTGTTCAAACATTTTTTCCTTAAATAACAGCAGCAATAAGGAAATACACCAGAATTGGTTAAATCAGAAATAGTTTACGCAATGTGATAAATGATAAAGAAATCAAAGAGTCAACATGAGCTTACACCCCAAAATGTTGCTTCCCATAGAATGTTATTGATAGCGAAACAACTATTATCTCTAAGATTCAAACATTAAACAGTGAATACTATAATTGTTATGCTCAAAAGAGTGCATATAATGGCCCGGATTCAGGTACGACTTGCGAGTGCGCAATCGCGATATGTGCCGCGCAAGTACGGATTTGCGCCCAGGCAAATATGCGGATGACCCAGAAAACAAGCTAAGCCTGAAATTAGGCTTTTTTCAACGGACGCAGTTTCTCTGCCCCGGTGCATGTAATGAGCATTTTTGCGCAGGGTGCAACTTGCGCTCTCATTGTTTTCCCTCAGCAAATATGCAAATGAGGAACTAACGCTGATTCAAAAACCTGCGCGTGTGAGGCGCAGTTTGCACACCAAGCGTGCAAGCTGTTTGGCCAGGGCAAAATTGCTCCTCATAAAAGCAGGGGCAACTTGGCAACAGACATCCACAGGTCAGCTGGAGAGCAACTACAGCAGCACCGTTACGGACGAGCTGAGCAAGCAGAGCACCCACACTTTCTGGACCTCACATCTGTGTGCCAACATGCCAGGGGCAGCTATGGTTCTAGCATTACTACTGAGTGAACCGACTCGTAGGAGGGCACGGGAGAGGATATACCGAGTGCGCAGGAACATCTTTGACATGGAGGAATCGGAGGTGTATCGCATGTTTAGATTCAGCCCTGAAGTCATCCTGGAATTGGCCACAATCCTGCATGATGACATCACCAGCCAGACACATCGTGGACATGCAGTGGAGCCACTGGTCAAGGTAGTGGCAACCCTGCATTTCCTGGCAAGTGGATCTTTCAACGCACAGGTGGAATTGTGGCTGGGATGTCACAATCCAGCATGAGCAGATGTGTGCACCAGGTTATCCCTGCAATCCTGAGACGCATGTCCCACCACTTCATCAAACCCACCCAGGAGGTCCAGCGGCAGAGGGCAGTGACAGATTTCTATCAAATTGCCAGATTCCCACGCACCATCGGCACCATTGATTGCACCCATGTGGCACTACAGCCCCCCTGTGAGACCGAGCACATATACTGTAATCGGAAGCATTGGCATTCCATCAATGTCCATAGATAGTGGATGCCCAAGGCCTCATATGGCATGTCCATGCCAAACACCCAGGGTCCTGTCATGACAGCTTCATATTCCGTCAGAGCAGCATCCCAACAGAATTTGACCAGAACATGTACGGGGACAGCTGGCTGGTTGGTGAGTGACATGGGTGTCAGGTATGACTGTCCCCCCCATGATGCAGACATCACGAGGGGCACATGCATGACTAACATTCTCCTGTTTTTTCCCTTCCAGGTGATGCGGCATATGCACTGGGACCCCATCTTATGACCCCATTCCGGAACCCCCAAACCCCAGGAGAGGAAAGATATAATGAAGCTCACGCACGTACCCGTGCAGTGGTGGAACGCACATTTGGCCTCATGAAGTCCCGTTTCCGATGCCTGGATAAGTCTGGGGGTACCCTGTTGTATTCCCCAAACTTTGTGTGCCAGATCATCGGGGCATGTTGCATTCTACACAACTTCGCCATGAGAAAGGGCCTGGAGATTGACATACGTGATGACCTGACCCCCCAACCACACAATCCCCCCCCCCCCCAAGAAACTCTACCCAGTCTACTGAGGGAAGAGCAATCAGGAGTGGTCTCGTGGAACGTATCTTTGAACGTTAAACACACACATTAATCATGTCACAAGTAGAATGCACGCGTGCACACCACTGTGGTCCCTAGCACACACACCCCACATGCACCCAAAATTGGATTAGACCCAAGGATACCCCATGGTATTAAGGAGCAGCAACGCCTCGTCAAGGCTCCAATTATGTTGCTGTCCATTCATACACCTTTCACATGGCAGAGGGTGACACCCCTTTTCCAGCAGGAGTGACACCCCCCCCCCATTCACACACCAGTCACACTGTAGTATACACTCCTCACCGTGTGTAGGGACTACAAAATAAAATCTCAAACTTTGAGCATAAAATAAAAATATAAAAGCTCATCATCTGAGCATTAAATAAATATAGAAAAGCTCATAATCTGAGCAAAAAAAAAATATTAAAAAAAAATCATCATATGAGCATAATCCAACTAAATAGAACAAGCTCCTTATCTCAGCACCAAGGGATATGTTAAAAAAAAAAAAAGGCACAGGAAAATTATTTTTTTTTTCTTTTCGACATCCTGGTGCCAAGGGTGCCCCGGCTCTGGCTCCTCAGTCGGCGTGGTGGAGCCTGGGCTGAGGATGGAGCATGGGGTGGGGATGGAGGGGGGGGAGGAGCATCATCCCCTACTTCCTCACTCCTGGCAGGTGGTGCCTGCCTGCCCTCCATGGCGTTGGCCAGGCGAGTGAGCACTCTGTTGGTTTGTGCCAACATCCGCAGCTGCCGGGTGGTAGTGTTCCTCTGTTGCTGCCGGTTTCGTCTCCCCTCCTCCCGCACAGCATCAGTGTTGGCCTCCACCGCCCCTGCCAACCTGCTCACCTCCGCTGTGAGCAAAGCGGTGGCGTCCTGCTGCTCTACCATACAGGTGGCCATGGCTAGACAGTTTGCGCTGACTTCCTCCAGGCTCTCTGTGTCTCTTTTCCCCAGGTCAGCATGCAGGGTGAGGGCCTGCTGCACTGAGGAGGAGGAGGATGCCAGGCTGTCCGCCACCTGCCTCAAATCACCCACCATGGCCCCTATATGGCGGGTCTGCCGGGCCTGTTCCTCCTGCAGCCCTTCTCGGAGGCTGGAGGGTACACCCCTCGTTTTGGATAGAGCCTTAGTGGGAGGAGAGGCTGGGGCCCGTACTGAGGGAGAAGGGGAGGGGGTCACACTGGTGGTAGGGACACTGGAGGGGGCGACAATGGTGGGAGGGACACTGGAGGGGCTTGCCCTGGAGGGGGAGTACGTGATGGTCAGGGGGGTGGTGGGTTGGTCAGGAATGGTGGGATCCTCCAGGAGGTATATAGAGTCCTCCTGTTGGAGGTCAATGAACTCCTCCACCACTTCCTCCTCCATAGATGGCATATGGGTGCTCTCCTCCTCCACCAACATGCCCAGTACTTGCATGGGGGTTGACTGGATCCCATGATGTTGTGGGGATGGCGTGGGTCGCCCTGCAGCCGACGACGGCCCAGCTTCATCCTCAACATCTGTGGATGACACAAAAAAATACATGTTGGTGGAGTCACACACTTGTCACATGTTCCCTTCTACCCCCTCACATGTTCCCTTCTACCCCCTCACATGTTCCCTTCTACCCCCTCACATGATACACAGCAAATATGAGATAAAACACACTTGTTACATGTTCCCTTCTACCCCCTCCCATGATACACAGCAAATATGAGATAAAACACACTTACCTGTCCCCAAGTCCCCAACAGTGGAATCATATCCTGGGACTCCCTCCACCTGCTCCAGCGCAAAACTTTGGGCAATCACCTCCTCCTCCACATTCAAACGTAAAGGGCAGGCTGGTCCTCCTCCCGTGCCCCTGGTATGTTTCCGGATTATCACCAGTTTGTCCCGGAACCCGACGCCGCATATCATTTAATTTTTTCTGGATCTCATCCCAGGTCCTCTCCTCATTGCCCAGCGCATTCACGTCCAAAGTGATGGCATCAAAGATTGCCCTCCTTTGGGCTGTGGTGGTGTTCTTCCGCTGGGCACCATACAGGACAGCAGTATGGCGAGTGAGTGCCGCCAGCATAATCTCCATCTCAGAGAGATTGAAATTATTTTTTCTCTTTTTTTCCCTCTGAGGAGGTGCCATCGCAAATAAAGGGCAAAATTACCTTGCTCAGGGGGGGGGGGGTGGAAAAAGCAGGATGTAATTTTGCACAGGACATGCGCAGGTCTGCCCCTATTTATTTGCTCAGTGCAAGCAGGTGGGCCGGCGTAGCCCAGGAAGTAGGACAGGCGCAGTTGCACGCATGCGCACACGGGAGCGTTTGATCTGCGCATGCGCCATCGAGGATGCGCCGGGCGCAAGCCACTGCTGGGCGGACAGACCATCATTTGCATAGGGGCACACCCACTTTCACTTGTGCTGGCTTGCGCCCTCAATTTTAGCTTACACAGGCGCAAATTTACACACAAAAGGCATCCTGAATCAGGTGGCAATCTCGCCCAATTGCGCCGGCGCAGAGCAATTGAGCTGCACTGCGCATGTGTAAAAAATGGGCAAATCTACCTGAATCTACCCCAATGTTTATGTGAATAGGCTACAGAAGGACAGAGGAATGGCTCTTATGAGTGTCAGACCTCTCTCTACTGCTCCTTCGCACATAAAAGGAAAAGACAGAAGATAAACAAGTGCAAACGGGAACTTTATTACAATTCAACTTGCTCTTACAAAGAGTTCTTGGTGAACTGCAGCTTTACAAGCTTCAGCAAAACAAATCCCTGAAGTGGGGAGGGAGGTGAAAGTTGTCCTGTGTTGCTGTGTGGCAATCCTGTTTATCTTGAGCTAGCTCTTAGGTGTTAAATTGCATGCAAGGAATATTGAATGGTAAAGCAAATAGCTGATCCAATAGATGGTGTATAACCAGCATACAGTATTCATGTGCAAATCAGTACTGTAATTGGATTTACAGTGATCACTGACTTAAAGATGTTAACTTTTGTGGAACTCCAAGCAACAGCAGAACAATGGATGGCAAAGATGTCTGTATATAGGGCCAAATCCACAAAGCAGATGCGCTGACTTAACTCGAGATTTCTAATTTTACACCGCGCGTATCTTTGCGCCCGATCCTCAAAACGAAAAATCCGGTTTTTCTGTCCTACCTAAAATAATTACACCGGCGCATCCTCTGACGCAAATTACGCTAGTCACGCCGCTTTTTTTGATAGGCAAAGATGCAAATGAGGGAGATAGGCGATCCACAAAATTAAGTGTGTGCGCCGTAGATTACGCCCTGTGCGCCGTAGATTACGCCCTGTGCGCACCTGTTAGTTTCCTGGAGCAAAGTTACACTTTATAAAAGCAGCCCTAATTTTACACCTGCCGTGTAAAGGTCTGCTCAAGCAACAGCATTGAGGAAGAGCTGACAACACATATTTGCTGGACTTCAATCTGACTGCCAAAATGCCCGGCCCATCCATGAAAAATCCATAAAAAAAAAAAGTACCCCTGCAATTTAATTCCGGCGGCGAGTGCTCCATCTGGGCTGCCCACGGGCACGGGCATGGCCAACTTGAGGATCTTCACGGGGGGGGGGTGTGAGCAGGGGAGGGAGTATCTTCATGGGGGGGGGTGTGAGCAGGGGAGGGAGTATCTTCATGGGGGGGGTGTGAGCAGGGGATGGAGGAGCCTCCCCTGGTGTCTGACCTCCGGCTGGCCTGCCCTCCAAGGCCACTGCTATCCTGTTCAGACAGACAGTGATGGCAGCCGTATTGGCCTGGCCAGCCCGGGTGTTGTCCTGCACAGCCCGGGTGTTGTCCTGCACAGCCTGGGTGAGGGCAGTCACCTCCTGGGCCACGCCTGTTGTGGCGGTATGCAGGGACCACAAACATGTGATGACCCCCAATGAATTGGTGGCCACATCACTGAGTGACTCTCTCATTACATCCAGGCTGTGCTTCATCTTGGTCATAGTTTTTTTGATGTCACCCAGACTGCGGGTCTGCCGGGCATTGTCCCTCTGCAGACTGGCCGGCAGACCCTCAAACACCCCCCTGGTCTCCTGGGTCGCCATCCTGCCTGCCCCTGAGGCTTGTGGCCTGGGAGGAGGGGATAGAGTGACCCTTGTGGGTTGCGGCCTGTTGGGGGAGGAGTGGGAGGGGTTACCCCTGATGGTGGCCTGACTGGTGCCAGCCTCTGGGGTAGCCTCAAGGGTAGCCTCAAATGTCATGAGATCAGTGGCAATAAGGATTTCCCGGCCAATCTGGAGATCTTCTTCCTCCTCCCCCTCATCCTCCTCCCCCTCAGCCTCCTCCCCCTCAGCCTCCTCATGAGGGGAGGTTTGGCCACTCCCCTCCCCTGGGGACTCCTCAGCAGCCTCCTGTCCTTGGGGTGGTGCAGCAGCCTGGCCTGATGGCCCAGCATCCTCCTGGCCTGATGGGCCAGCAACCTCCTGGTCATCTGTGGAGGACACAAAACAATCACAGGTTTGAGGATCCACACACTTGCCACATCTTCCCTTCCCGCACCCACACATGCTAATCACCAAATAGAAAAACAAAAAACTTACCTGGCTTCACAGGAACATCAGACTGATAACCAGGCAGGCCCACCACCTGCTCTGGCTCGAAACACTGGGCCACTGCCCATTCCTCCTCAGTCAGCCGGATGGGGCATGGTCCCCCTCCTCCAGTGCCCCTCCTATGGGCAGTGAGCTTTGCCACCTTATTGCGGACCACGCTCCTCAGGTCATTGATCTTTTTCTTGATGCCAGTGGGTGTCCTAGTCTCCCCCCCCCCCTCGCCGCATTTATGTGATCCGTAATTTTAGCATATATCCTCTTCCTTTGGGCCGGGGAGATGTTCCGGCTATCAGGCCCATGTAAAAATCTTCCATATTGGATATATCTGGCAAGGATTTTCTTCTCAACATAAGAAAAATTAAGCTTCCTGTGTTTGGGGGCCATCACAGACACCACCCAGCAACAAAAAAACAAACAGGACAAACACACAAAAATACAACACAACAAACACACAAAAAGCAAAACACACAAGCAGACAGCTACTACAAAGTCAAAAACAAACACCCAAAAAACAAACACAAAATCCAAGCAAAAAAAAAAAAAAAACACTTAGCAGAAACAATCAAACAAAAAATACACTTATCAGAAACAAACAACAACTACAATATAATACTCCTCCAACACTTCTCTATCACACACAACTTACCAACAAACACTGACAAACTAAGAGCAGAAGCAAATTGCTCATGGAAGGGAACACAGGGAAATACTTTTGCAAGGGAAGTGTGTTTGACTGGGGCTATTTAAGCACAGGGCGATCCTCAAACTAAGTACACTTGGCCTTTTACCTATCTCACTGATTGCGCTGAGCAAAGTTCTGCACATGCGCAGTGAGCAGCAGATTCGTGCACGCATGCGCAGTACGGCCGGCCCTTCATTTGCACGGGGTCACGGCTCATTACAATGAAGCACGCCCACTTCCTTCCCACTTGCCATAACCCCGCCTTACGCCTCAGAATTGAAGTTACGCTGGCGCAATTTTGTGCGCAAATGCGCTGTGGATACGGCACTTACGACACCAACTTAGGGCGCCGTAACTTAAATGACATAAGTTTTCAGAAACTTAATTTGCGCCGCTGGCTGTGGATTTGGCCCATAGTGTCTATTATATGCTGGAACAGATCCTTCAACTAAAGATGGTAATGAGTGCAGGAGACAATGATGTCTATATACAGTGTCTATAAGACTGGTCTATCGCCCGTTCACCACACCGGAACAGAAGAGGATGATGATCTCTCAGGAATGTTGTTTAAGGGATGACATCCAGCCTCCACCGCACCACAGCTCACACAAACTCGAAATACCTGCAGGGTGGATGGAACAGGAGTGCCCTCCGGGCTGCCTCTGCCGCTGGCACTGGACAGTGAAGGGGAACTGTCCGCAGGTGTCCTTCCAGATATTCGCTGCGTAACTCCGCCAGAGCAGGCCGCAACTCATCTGCAGCTCACCCTGTAACAGATTCCCTGCATGCAGATCCACGCCGGTCCTAAGAGAGGCCAGGTCTTCCCTCTTATAGTCCCTCCCAGCAGGGGCGGACTGACAACTCATGGGGCCCCCGGGCAATAGAAGATTATGGGGCCCCCCAGGCTTACAGATGGCCACCACGCCAGAAGGCAGTGCAGAGGCAGGGCAGCTAAAATCTCAGGATTTTCACATCAAAAGCATGTCGGTTTCGGACATATCAGGGACAGATGTAAAAAAAACACAGTGCCCGAGAGCCTCAATAGTCAGTCTGCCCCTGCCTCCCAGCAGTCTGCTCTTCTTCATCAGCCAGCTGGTAGTTGTAGTTTCACATAATACAGCCAGAGGGTGAATCATATCCGTATGGACTACATGTCCCAAGATGCTTTTCTCTGTCTTGTCTCTAATTAAGAAAGTAACAGGACATCCCACACTGGAACACTAGAGGGAAACACAAAAATACGAAGGGAACTTGGACAGCCGCACTCCAAAAATATGACTAAGCACTGAAGCTACAGTGCTAAACGCATTAGTTTTGTTCCAATTTTTGCTGTGGCATGTATATTTTGTGATCTATTTTAATAAAAGGAACGTTTTTTTTTTTTTTTTGTTTTTAGTGTGTTTTTTTTGGGGGGACAGATTACGGAAGGGGGGTATAAGGGAGGTAAAGTAAAGCGAAACAGAGAGAGACAGTTTAACTGCCCTGATTCTGGCGGGACATGGGGATCCCGCTAGGAAAGGGACAAATAGTATTATTGCAAAGAAGGTGTTATCAGACCAAAGAGCGGCCCTCGAATAACAGATAGAGGGGAAGGGAATTAGGATAAGATAAGAATACCTAAAATGTATGGCGATTGTTTTCTTCCTTGTGTATTCATGGGAATGATATGTTGGGGAAATGTTTCTTTGAGTTCTATTTTTCTTGTTTTGATGAATTTTATGTTGATATCCCTGACTTATGTAAATGAGAGGGTTAAACCAGAGGAATGCCTCTCGGGTCTTTGTGAATTTCTGTTTTTTGCTGTTTAAAATCAAATAAAGGATGATTAAAAGAAAAGGAACGTTTTTGGAGTGTGGCTGTCCAAGTTCCCCTTCGTATTTTTGCATTACCATTGCATTGCCGGCACCCATGGTTTGGATTCAGTGAGGAGGCTCTTTGATCACAACTGAGCGGTTATCTTTCCTTTCTATTTTGACTAGAGGGAAACAGCTTCCCCTGAAAAAATGCCACACAGCGTCTTCTGATTGCAGGGATATGTAGGTATCCAGCACCTGGCTACATCTGGTAAAAAAAAGATGATCTGAAATCCAAATAAAAAGTGAAACTAGAGCATCCTACAGGCAAACCTTAGTGGAAAAAAATAGATTCATCACCCCTAGCCAGTCATAGCATGGGTTGGATTGCACCAAATGTCCCAGACCTTATGGTATTTACGAGGAAGTATTTAGTTGACAGCATTAATCCATTGAAAGATCAAGGGTGGAGAGGCCTGCATCCATTTAAGCGGAATATATGTTTATGTGCCAACAATTTGATTTCTCTCAGGAATATCCTGACATATGTGGAATCCTGGCATATGTGGGCCAGAGCTCGTCATCGAGAAACCCTAGGGAAACTTCTGGAGTGAATGGGATGAGGGTAGAAAAAATAGAAGAAAGCATAACCTAGATCCAGTAAAAAGGGGGGAACTAATGCGCAAAACCAATCTACCCAGGGCAACTAAGTAAAATACAATAAAATAATAAATAAATCTATAAAGGCAGCAGCCACTACTGAAACAGTGATCACGCACCAACAAGCATATGTAAAACAGGGAGTGTAATGGCGCTTGCCAAAGGGAAACTACAATAAGATAAAATATATAACAACGTATAAAAACGTATGCGTATTGATCAGTGGTGTTCAATCAAAATATGTTCCACTCCTAATTTCCTTGAAGACCCTTCATAACATCCATAATTCAGGTGTGAAGGGTAGGAGTAGTGGATATGATAGATAAAATGGATTTACAATGATACTATGGAAATCATTGATTGAAGTGAATGAACAAATAAATGTAGACAAAGGCTTCCAGTGATACCACCAAAATAAAGTGCTCAAGTGTTGACGTGAATACAAAATCCCAAATAGGAAGTACTTTGTATAACAATTATAGCAAATGAGCCAGTGTGCACAAAGATAAAAAGTGCAAAGTGAATAAATAATGTTAATAAATAGATTTCATGAAGAATATAATGATAAAAATATATATATAGAAAAATGTCATAAATATGTAAAAATAATCCAGTTGATATAGTGTTCAAGTTGACTTCCAAAATTTCATACAAAAAATGTTCAAACGTTGTGTTCCAAACGTGCAAATAAATAAAAAATTAAATCAAGTGAAAAAGAATATAGAGATATTCAAAGTGCATAAATTTCAAAGATTTCCCAGCGGTGAAAAAGTTGTTCAAACCAATACTCCAATCTACCACACGATCCTCCAGAGTGACTGTGCAGATAGGATAGATAATGCTAGCCTCTCACCTCAATTGCGATCATACAAGCCTGTTGGATAGGGGATGAAACCCAGCAGTACACACTCTGCATACAGGAAGGTTCAGGTAACTCCGATCCTCCACCTCCAAGTTCCTCCAGACACTCTCAAGAGAAGTAAAAAGCAGGCTCCATAGTGCAGTAAATCAATGGTAATTTTAATAAAGATATACTGTAGTAACACTCACAGTTATAACGGCTGTGAACAGCATGCAGATAACTCCACAGTCATAATTACAGATGGTCAGCAGATCTCCGCTCTCGGCCGCGAGCGGAGATGACGTCACCAACGACACTCCTCCTTCACCTGACGCGTTGCGTAGCAGAACAACGCTACTTAATCATAGGTATGAACAACTTTTTCACCGCTGGGAAATCTTTGAAATTTATGCACTTTGAATATCTCTATATTCTTTTTCACTTGATTTAATTTTTTATTTATTTGCACGTTTGGAACACAACGTTTGAACATTTTTTGTATGAAATTTTGGAAGTCAACTTGAACACTATATCAACTGGATTATTTTTACATATTTATGACATTTTTCTATATATATATTTTTATCATTATATTCTTCATGAAATCTATTTATTAACATTATTTATTCACTTTGCACTTTTTATCTTTGTGCACACTGGCTCATTTGCTATAATTGTTATACAAAGTACTTCCTATTTGGGATTTTGTATTCACGTCAACACTTGAGCACTTTATTTTGGTGGTATCACTGGAAGCCTTTGTCTACATTTATTTGTTCATTCACTTCAATCAATGATTTCCATAGTATCATTGTAAATCCATTTTATCTATCATATCCACTACTCCTACCCTTCACACCTGAATTATGGATGTTATGAAGGGTCTTCAAGGAAATTAGGAGTGGAACATATTTTGATTGAACACCACTGATCAATACGCATACGTTTTTATATGTTGTTATATATTTTATCTTATTGTAGTTTCCCTTTGGCAAGCGCCATTACACTCCCTGTTTTACATAACCTAGATCCAATAGTGACACATTAGTAAACAGCTGCAGTTTCCTTTCCCGGGAGCTGTCCATTGTGGTTATAGTAAGGGGTGTTGTGGTGTGGGATACAGTATACTGCTCCCCTTTCCCTTTTTCCCCTCACTTAGCTTTATTTGAAGTGTACAAAAGTACACTTCATTCATGTCACTGAACAGCAGCACACTGCAATGCTGTACAGTGACAGGTGATTCTGTACAGTGCACTGCGATAAAATGCACTATGCCTGCATTTTATCACAGCCCGCTGCAGCACTCTGGGTTGCATTGCAGTGTGAATGTAAGCAGGCCCGTCGGAACAGGACAGGCAAAGCAAGCAACTGCTGGGGGCCCCCGAGCTGGCCAGGGGCCCCCAGCAGCCACTTGCTATAAGTGCTGCAGCCTGTAGCATTAGGCTGACCAGACGTCCCCGGAGGAAGTTTGTCCCCACTTTGCAGGGTCGGGGAAGTCCGGTCACTGACAGATCGAGGGAACAGACTGATTCTCCCATCCGTAGGACAGGAGAATCAGTCTGCACATTGCGGGCTGCAGCTGAGTGGAGTGAGTGTCTCTGACATTCCTCTCACACAGCCCAGCGAGTTCACTCCCCCCTCCCAGCATTAAACATGAGACACCACAGCTCCTCCTCCTCCTGTCTCCTCCTGTCTCACCTATCACGATGTACAGCTGTGTGCAGGAGAGAGAGGGGGAGATGTGCGCGGGAGATATGAAGAACTGCAGAGACCTGACTGCTACACATTCCAAGCTGTGTGTATGATGTCTGAGCCACCAGCTTCCAGCCTCGTCCATCCAATGGGTGAGCTCTGCATTTACACTTTGTTCAGTGAACTGTACTTTACACTCTGCATTTACACATTTACACTTTGTTTAGTGAACTGTCCCTATCTCCTTCCCTCCTCTATCTATCACCCCCCTTGTTGTTCCATTTAGAACTTTTATGCAGCAAATACTTGTTGTTTGATTTTTTTTTTTTTTTAATCAGTACACCAGTAAAAATATATATATGATCCAGTTCCCTCCAAGTGGATGGGAGAATTCTCCCACTTTTCACCAATGGCTGAACAATCAGGGTTTCGGTCCTACCCCTGTAATTGACAGCGCTGGTCTCTGTCTCTATGGCAGAACAGTAGGACACAGTGCTGGTTATGTTATGGGGCTGATAGGCACATGTGCAGAGCGCAAGTACAATTGGCTATAGACAGGCTATGTCTGTGTTAAGGATGAGCTCTGGCGTGTGCGCATAGAACACGTGCAGAGCCCGCCAGGAAGTGTGCACGGCGCTGTGCTAATCACAGCCAGGGAGACATTGTCCTGATGCTCGGCTGCAGGGATCGTGAAATGTCTTCCTGGCTGTTATTAGCGCAGCGCCGTGCACACTTCCTAGCGGGCTCTGCGCGTGTTCTATGCGAACACGCCAGAGCTCATCCTTAGTCTGTGTACTGTTGGGAACATTTCCATTTACTTCCTGTCACAAGGATGCAACAGGAAGTGAAAGGAACTCATAAAGTGAGGGAAATTCCCCTCTAGGGGCTCATTCGCATGTGCAGTATCCCGTGAAAAGCAATCCACTTTGAATCATTCCAGATCAATTCCCAGGGGAAGACGCTAGGAGTGCTAACCACTACACCATACTATGCTAATATCACAGGAGTGCTAACCACTATGCTAATATGACAGGAATGCTAACCACTACGCAGTACTATGCTAATATCACAGGAGTGCTAAAAACTACACCATACTATGCTAATATCACAGGAGTGCTAACCACTACGCCATACTATGCTAATATCACAGGAGTGCTAAAAACTACTCCATACTATGCTAATATCACAGGCGTGCTAACCACTATGCCACACTATGTTAATATCACAGGAGTGTTAACCACTATGCCATACTATGCTAATATCACAGGAGTTCTAAAAACTACACCATACTATGCTAATATCACAGGAGTGCTAACCACTATGCCTTACTTTGCTAATATGACAGGAGTGCTAACCACTACACCATACTATGCTAATATGACAGGAGTGCTAAATACTACACCATACTATGCTAATATCACAGGAGTGCTAACCACTACACCATGATATGCTAATATCACAGGAGTGCTAACCACTATGCCATACTATGCTAATATGACATGAGTGCTAACCACTACGCCATACTATGCTAATATGACAGGAGTGCTAACCACTACACCATACTATGCTAATATGACAGGAGTGCTAACCACTATGCCCTAATATGCTAATATCACAGGGGTGCTAACCACTACACCATACTATGCTAATATCACAGGACTGCTAAAAACGACATAATACTATGCTAATATCACAGGAGTGCTAACCACTATGTCATACTATGCTAATATCACAGGAGTACTAACCACTATGCTTTACTATGCTAATATCACAGGAGTGCTAACCACTATGCCTTACTATGCTAATATCACAGGAGTGTTAACCACTACACCATACAATGCTAATATCACAGGAGTGCTAACCACTACTCCATACTATGCTAATATCACAGGAGTGCTAACCACTATGCCATACTATGCTAAAATCATTAAAAAACGCAAATCGCGGTAAAAACGCGTGTCGAAAAACGCAGCAAGCATCCACTCACGTTTTACCGCATTTTTACAGCCTAAGGCACAAATCAATCCTATGCATGTTGCTTTTGACCGTTTTTGCATACTAAGCTAATATGACAGGAGTGCTAACCACTATGCCCTACAATGCTAATATCACAGGGGTGCTAACCACCACACCATACTATGCTAATAGCACAGGAGTTCTAAAAACTACACCATACTATGCTAATATGACAGGAGTGCTAACCACTATGCCATGCTATGCTAATATGACAGGAGTGCTAAAAACGACATAATACTATGCTAATATGACAGGAGTGCTAACCACTATGTCATACTATGGTAATATCACGGGAGTGCTAACCACTACACCATGCTATGCTAATATCACAGGAGTGCTAACCACTACACCATGCTATGCTAATATCACAGGAGTGCTAACCACTACACCATACTATGCTAATATCACAGTAGTGCTAACCACTACACCATACTATGCTAATATCACAGTAGTGCTAACCACTACACCATACTATGCTAATATCACAGGAATACTAACCACTATACCAAACTATGCTAATATCACAGGAGTGCTAACCACTACACCATGCTATGCTAATATCACAGGAGTGCTAAAAACTACACCATACTATGCTAATATCACAGGAGTGCTAACCACTATACCATACTATGCTAATATCACAGGAGTGCTAACCACTACACCATACTATGCTAAAATCATAAAATAAAACAAATATACAAAAATCGCAAATCGCAATAAAATCGCGGTAAAAACGTGTGTCGAAAAACGCAGAAAGCATCCACTCACGTTTTTACCGCCTAAGGCACAAATCAATCCTATGCATGTTGCTTTTGACCGTTTTTGCATACTAAGCTAATATAACAGGAGTGCTAACCACTATGCCATACTAGGCTAATATCACAGGAGTGCTAACCACTACACCATTCTATGCTAATATCACAGGAGTGCTAACCACTACACAGTACTATGCTAATATGATATGAGTGCTAACCACTACACCATACTATGCTAATATCACAGGAGTGCAAACCACAATGCCATACTATGCTAATATTACAGGCGTGGTAACCACTAAGCTATACTATGCCAATATCACAGGAGGGCTAACCACTACACAGTACTATGCTAATATGATATGAGTGCTAACCACTACGCCATACTGTGCTAATATCACAGGAGTGCTAACCACTACGCCATACTATGCTAATATCACAGGAGTGCTAAAAACGACACCATACTTTGCTAATATCACAGGAGTGCTAACCACTATACCATACTATGCTAAAATGACAGGAGTGCTAACCACTATGCCCTACAATGCTAATATCACAGGGGTGCTAACCACCACACCATACTATCACAGGAGTTCTGAAAACTACACCGTACTATGCTAATATCACAGGAGTGCTAATCACTATGCCATGCTATGCTAATATCACAGGAGTGCTAAAAACGACATAATACTATGCTAATATGACAGGAGTGCTAGCCACTATGCCATACTATGGTAATATCACGGGAGTGCTAACCACTACACCATTCTATGCTAATATCACAGGAGTGCTAAAAACGAGACCATACTATGCTAATATGATATGAGTGCTAAAAACTACACCATACTATGCTAATATGACAGGAGTGCTAACCACTATGCCATACTATGCTAATATCACAGGACTGTTAACCACTACACCATACTATGCTAATATCACAGTAGTGCTAACCACTACACCATACTATGCTAATATCACAGGAGTGCTAACCACTACACCATGCTATGCTAATATCACAGGAGTGCTAAAAACGACACCATACTATGCTGATATCACTAGAGTGCTAACCACTATGCCATACTATGCTAAAATCATAAAATATAACAAATATAAAAAAACAGCAAATCATGGTAAAAACGCGTGTCGAAAAACACAGAAAGCATCCACTCACGTTTTTAGCGCATTTTACGTCTAAGGCACAAATCAATCCTATGCATGTTGCTTTTGACCGTTTTTGCATACTAATATGACAGGCGTGCTAACCACTATGCCATACTAGGCTAATATCACAGGAGTGCTAACCACTACACCATTCTATGCTAATATCACAGGAGTGCTAAAAACGACACCATGATATGCTAATATCACAGGAGTGCTAACCACTATGCCATACTATGCTAATATGACAGGAGTGCTAACCACTACACCATACTATGCTAATTTCACAGGAGTGCTAACCACTACACAATACTATGCTATTATCACAGGAGTGCTAACCACTATGCCATACTATGCTAATATCACAGGAGTGCTAACCATTATGCTTTACTATGCTAATATCATGGGAGTGCTAACCACTACACCACACTGTGCTAATATGACAGGAATGCTAACCACTACGCAGTACTATGCTAATATGGCAGGAGTGCTAACCACTACACCATACTATGTTAATATCACAGGAGTGCTAAAAACGACATAATACTATGGTAATATCACAGGAGTGCTAACCACTAAGTCATACTATGCTAATATGACAGGAGTGCTAGCCACTATGCCATACTATGCTAATATGACAGGAGTGCTAACCACTACACCATTCTATGCTAATATCACAGTAGTGCTAACCACTACACCATACTATGCTAATATCACAGGAGTACTAACCACTATACCATACTATGCTAATATCACAGGAGTGCTAACCACTACACCATGCTATGCTAATATCACAGGAGTGCTAACCACTATGCCATACTAAATATCACAGGAGTGCTAACCACTACGCCATACTATGCTAAAATCATAAAATATAACAAATATAAAAAAACAGCAAATCGCGATAAAATCGCAGTAAAAACGCAGAAAGCATCCACTCACGTTTTTACCGCATTTTACGCCTAAGGCACAAATCAATCCTATGCATGTTGCTTTTGACCGTTTTTGCATACTAAGCTAATATGACAGGAGTGCTAACCACTATGCCATACTAGGCTAATATCACAGGAGTGCTAACCACTACACCATTCTATGCTAATATCACAGGAGTGCTAACCACTATGCCTTACTATGCTAATATCACAGGAGTGTTAACCTCTACACCATACAATGCTAATATCACAGGAGTGCTAAAAACTACACCATACTTTGCTAATATGACTGGAGTGCTAACCACTACGCCATACTATGCTAATATCACAGGAGTGCTAAACACTGTGCCATACTATGCTAATATCACAGGAGTGCTAAAAACGACACCATACTATGCTAATATCACAGGAGTGCTAACCACTATGCCATACTAAATATCACAGGAGTGCTAACCACTACGCCATACTATGCTAAAATCATAAAATAAAACAAATATAAAAAACAAAAACAGCAAATCGCGGTAAAAACGTGGTAAAACGCGTGTCGAAAAATGCATTAATCATCCACTCACGTTTCTACCGCATTTTTACCGCCTAAGGCACAAATCAATCCTTTGCATGTTGCTTTTGACCGTTTTTGCATACTAAGCTAATTTGACAGGAGTGCTAACCACTATTCCATACTAGGCTAATATCACAGGAGTGCTAACCACTACACCATTCTATGCGAATATCACAGGGGTGCTAACCACTACACCGTACTATGCTAATATGATATGAGTGCTATCCACTACACCATACTATGCTAATATCACAGGAGTGCTAACCACTATGCCATACTATTCTAATATCACAGGAGTGCTAACCACTATGCTAATATCACAGGAGTGCTAAGCAATACACTATACAATGCTAATATCACAGGAGTGCTAACCACTACACCATACTATGCTAATATGACAAGAGTGCTAACCACTACACCATGCTATGCTAATATCTTAGGAGTGCTAAAAACGACACCATACTATGCTAATATCACTGGAGTGCTAACCACTACGCCATATTATGCTAATATGACAGGAGTGCTAACCACTATGCCTTACTATGCTAATATGACAGGAGTGCTAACCACTACACCATACTATGTCAATATGACAGGAGTGCGAAATACGACACCAAACTATGCTAATATGACAGGAGTGCTAACCACTATGCCATACTATGCTAATATCAAAGGAGTGCTAACCACTATGCCATACTATGCTAATATCACAGGAGTGCTAACCACTACGCCATACTATGCTAATATCACAGGAGTGCTAAAAACGACACCATACTATGTTAATATCACAGGAGTGCTGACCACTATACTATGCTAATATGACAGGAGTGCTAACCAATATGCCCTACTATGCTAATATCACAGGGGTGCTAACCACTATGCCATGCTATGCTAATATCACAGGAGTGCTAAAAACGACATAATACTAGGCTAATATGACAGGAGTGCTAGCCACTATGCCATACTATGGTAATATCACGGGAGTGCTAACCACTACAACATGCTATGCTAATATCACAGGAGTGCTAAAAACGACACCATACTATGCTAATATGATATGAGTGCTAAAAACTACACCATACTATGCTAATATGACAGGAGTGCTAACCACTATGCCATACTATGCTAATATCACAGGACTGTTAACCACTACACCATACTATGCTAATATGACAGGAGTGCTAACCACTACACCATACTATGCTAATATCACAGAAGTGCTAACCACTACGCCATACTATGCTAACATGACAGGAGTGCTAACCACTATGCCCTACTATGCTAATATCACAGGAGTGCTAACCACTACGCCATACTATGCTAATATCACAGGAGATCTAACCACTACACCATACTATGCCAATATCAAAAGAATGCTAACCACTACAACATACTATGCTAACATGACAGGAGTGCTAACACTACGCCATACTATGCTAACCACTACGCCATACTATGCTCATATCATGTGAGTGCTAACCACTATGCTATACTATGCCAATATCACAGGAGTGCTAACCACTACAACATACGATAATATGACGGAAGTGCTAGCCACTATGTAATACTATAATAATATGATGGGAGTGCTAGTACTATCCCAATATGGCATGTCTGCTAACCACTACGCCTTACTATGCTAATATGATGGGAGTGCTAACCACTACGCCATACTATGCTAATACCATAGGACAGGGGCGGATCCAGAGTCTGGTCTCGGGAGGGGCACTACCAGAAAATATTATTTTGGGGGGCAATTTATCAGGGAAATTGCTGGTGTTGGCGCTTCAATGATCACGGCACCATGGTTGTTTTGGTGTCAGGATGATTGAAATGCATTATTTATATTATTACATTGTAATATAAAATGAAATGGTTCAACTCACCATAATGTAAAATCAGTGGGACCCCCGAGTGTTTCACTTGCCACGTCACCTGCCACCAGATGCAGCTTGTCACTTGCAACGTCACCTGCCACACGTTGAAGATTGTCACAAATTGCAGAATGTCACTTGCCACGTCGCCTGCCACATGTTGCGGATTGTGACTTGCCACGCCACCTGCCACTACGCCATACTATGCTAATTTCACGGGAGTGCTAACCATTATGCCATACTGTGCTAATATCACAGGAGTGCTAACCACTACACCATACTATGCTAATATCACAAGAGTGCTAACCACTACGCCATACTATGCTAATATGACATGAGTGCTAACCACTATGCTAATATCACTGGAGTGCTAACCACTATGTCATACTATGCTAATATGACAGGAGTGCTAACCACTACGCCATACTATGCTAATATGACAGGAGTGCTAACCACTATGCCATACTATGCTAATATTACATGAGTGCTAACTACTATGCTAATATCGTGGGGGTGCAAACCACTATGCTAATATCATGGGAGTGCTAACCACCACGCCATACTATCTGATCATAGGAGAAGAGTTTCCAGGCAGAGCTTCCAGCATAGCTACAGAGCTGACCACGGTGTGTTCTCCAGCTTAGTGTGGTCACTTTTTAATAGGAAAGGGGGGCAGGAACACCAGGGATTTCACACAAAGGTAGCAATACAAAGAGAACAGGTTACTTTTTTTTATACAAGTACATGGTGCAAGTATTACGGATATGAAAAGTTGGACATAATTATTTTATATTATTTGAATCAACTTAATTTCTCAATTACTTGTCGTTAAATAGCTGCCATGAAGCTATGATTATGACACTTCATGTTACATAATCTTATCCTACAATCCGCTAGGTTATCTATATTCATTTACATTTATAAGAGTTACTGTCCTGAATGATTACGCCTTTTTCTATTATACTATTGTACATGTTCTGTTAATGAAATATCTATTACTATTATATTATTGTACATGCTCTGTTAACCACTTCCCGACCGCCGCATGTATATGTACGTCCACAGAATGGCACGTACAGGCAAATGGGCGTACATGTACGTCCTTGCCTTTCCGCAGGTCGGGGGTCCGATCGGGACATCCCCCCCCCCCGCTACATGCGGCGGTCGGGTTCCCTCGGGGAGCGATCCGGGACGACGGCGCGGCTATTTGTTTATAGCCGCTCCGTCGCGATCGCTCCCCAGAGCTGAAGAACGGGGAGAGCCGTGTGTAAACACGGCTTCCCCGTGCTTCACTGTGGCGGCGTATCGATCGAGTGATCCCTTATATAAGGGAGACTCGATCGATGATGTCAGTCCTACAGCCACACCCCCCTACAGTTGTAAACACACACTAGGTGAACCCTAACTCCTACATCGCCCCCTGTGGTTAACTCCCAAACTGCAACTGTCATTTTCACAATAAAGAATGCAATTTAAATGCATTTTATGCTGTGAAAATGACAATGGTCCCAAAAATGTGTCAAAATTGTCCGAAGTGTCCGCCATAATGTCGCAGTCATGAAAAAAAATCGCTGATCGCCGCCATTAGTAGTAAAAAAAAAAACATTTATAAAAATGCAATAAAACTATCCCCTATTTTGTAAACGCTATAAATTTTGCGCAAACCAATCGATAAACGGTTGATGCAATTTTTTTTACTAAAAATAGGTAAAAGAATACGTATCGGCCTAAACTGAGGGGAAAAAAATGTATATATGTTTTTGGGGGATATTTATTATAACAAAAAGTAAAAAATATTGCATTTTTTTCAAAATTGTCGCTTTATTTTTGTTAATAGCGCAAAAAATTAAAACCGCAGAGGTGATTAAATACCACCAAAAGAAAGCTCTATTTGTGGGGAAAAAAGGACGCCAATTTTGTTTGGGAGCCACGTCGCACGACCGCGCAATTGTCTGTTAAAGCAACGCAGTGCCGAATCGCAAAACCTGGCCTGGGCATTTAGCTGCCTAAAAGTCCGGGGCTTAAGTGGTTAATGGAATTTTGTTGATAATTATAAAATTCAATAAAATATTTGAAACTGAAAAATAACCCTTTTTTTTAAAAAAATGAAGTGCACGGTAACGCATGGTATAGGCAGTGTGGTGTACTGCAGTGTGTCAGGATCTATTATACAATGCATTGGCGTGCCATTGATAATTTCACTGTGTCCTATGTGATCGGCTGCGTCCAATGGGAAATTCTTACAATTTGTCTCAGAAGGTTAGCCCTCTTCCCATAATCCGTGCCCCGTGGTTGTTCCCTTTCTTTATTCTGCCCAGAATTTCCATTTTGCAACATCTGGAAAAAAAAAGCATATAGATATATATAGTGAATGGCATTGAATCACTGCGCACATAGAGCTGGTACGTTGCCATGCGTTGTAGGAATGGGAGTTACCACAATGCACAAGCGTGAATAGGTCTTTGGTGATTTTTAAAGCGAAACTAAAAACAATATTTGAAAAACTGTACAAGCCAGCTGCTCTATATTGCAGAAGAGAATTATGCAATGTCTTTTCCACAATAAAATAACAATACCTGCCGCCGCCGGCTTTTATGTATGACGTGTAAACTGAGCTGCACATGTGAATGTATGGAATGTGTGACTCACAAAGCACGTGAACCCTGTGCTTGGGTGTAACTTTACTTTTTCCACTTTTTGATTTTTTTTTCCAAACAGTTTTTTCCATCACATAGGGGACTTTTCTTTTCTTGTGTAATGGAAAAAAAGTTTTTTTTTTTTTTTATGTCCCCCCCCCCATATCCAGCCATGTCCCCCCCCATATGCAGCCATGTCCCCCCATATGCAGCCATGTCCCCCCATATGCAGCCATGTCCCCCCATATGCAGCCATGTCCCCCCCATGCAGCCATGTCCCCCCCATGCAGCCATGTCCCCCCCATGCAGCCATGTCCCCCCATATCCAGCCATGTCTCCCCCCATATAGCACTGCAGACCACTTAGCTCTGAAGAAAGGGGTACGCCCCTGAAACGCGTCAGCTGTAATATTGACTGTTGGTTCAAACGATTACTCGTGTTCCATTGATGTTGCTGGACATCTGCTGCACTCATTTTAAAGCCTGATTTTAACTCCAATTTTGTGAGTATAACTATTGATTTTAATATTTGAATAAATACATTTTAACAGTATCACACTAGGTCGGTGCGCCCTCCGCTCTTTTTTTTTTCCCTTTTTTTTTCTCCCCCCATATCCAGCCATGTCTCCCCCCATATCCAGCCATGTCTCCCCCCATGCAGCCATGTCTCCCCCCCATATCCAGCCATGTCCCCCTTACCTGCATCCCACCGTATCCCCGCTGCCGCCGACTGGTTGTTACGCGCGGGGAACATTACACAGCTTTCATTTGAATAGCTGTAATGATTCGCGCTGCGTATAGACACTCCCCCTCGCTCGGGATTGGACAGTTCACCCGAGCAAGGGGGAGTGTCTATACGCGGCGCGAATCATTACAGCTATTCAAATGAAAGCTGTAATGTTCCCCGCCCGTATTACCCAGTCGGCGGTAGCGGGGATGCGGCGTAACGGCGGCGGGATGCGGCGTAACGGCGGTGGGGGGGGCAAGTATTCTATTTCGGTATCGGGGGTATTTGCGGGAGTACAAGTACTCCCGCAAATACTCGGAATCGGTCCCGATACCGATACTAGTATCGGGACAATCCTACCCTTTACCATACGCAAAGTAAAGTTATTCCTTTGGTTTGAATATAACAATTGTGTGGCGTGTGTTTACTTCTGGGAGTCGCCAACAGGAAAAAGGTAACGAATATTATTGTATTACCATTACATGTTTATATGTGCTATTGTGGCCTCAGCCAAGTAGGGGCCACAATACTGTTGCATTTATCTGGTGTGCCAAGGGTGGGTTCGAGCCAGTTACAGGGGGTGAAACAGTTAATGAGTAGATCCCAAATCTAACCAGCGGCTCCTGAGGGGGTAGCGCTACATATATATATATATATAACCCATGCATGATGTAATGTGTCCATGAGGGGACAGCGTGGAAGTGCACTAATGTATGCTGTATGTTGATTTGTAGCAACTGCAACGTTAACTCAACTGTGTAATTGTCAATGTTCAAAAAATATGGCTTGTGCATTGGAAGATATTTAATATGTTCAATAAAAACCTTTTTGATAAAAAAAGTTGCATAAAAGTAGTACTCAAGTCACCAGGAAGTCGTTTGGCAAAGACACTCCGTAAGTCGCACGACTTTCAGATCACAGCAGTGTGAACAGCGCCTTAGTGTGGTGAAAGTTGTTCACAATAGTTATCCTGACTAATTTCTACGAGTTACATAACATTGCATTAGTAAGTAATCCTGAAATAGTCTAATAAAGTAATTCTATACTTATAGTCTGACAACAAGTGTAAGTAAACATATCAGTATTATCACTGCTTATACAGAGCATTTTATTTATTTACTGCATGTTCTGTGTTTATGGTTGTGTACCACCACCTAGTGTTATTTTCAGAATCTCACATTGCAGCATGTGGTTTTAATAACAACACTGTGGGGTGCTTTTTAGTGTATACATGCCTCATCTGCAGCCCCTGATATACCCAAAGGGATGTAAATAGGGAGGCTCTCTGGGGACCCTGATGTAAGGAGGGGCTCTCTGAGGACCCTGATGTAAGGGGGCTCTCTGGGGACCTTGATGTAAGTAGGGAGGCTCTCTGGGGACCCTGATGTAGGGGGAGTCTCTCTGGGGACCCTGATGTAAGGGGAGGCTCTATGGGGACCCTGATGCAAGGGGAGGCTCTATGGGGACCCTGATGCAAGGGGAGGCTCTATGGGGACCCTAATGTAGGGGGAGATTCTCTAGGGACCCTGATGTAAGTAGGGAGGCTCTCTGGGGACCCTTATGTAGAGGGAGGCTCTCTGGAGACCCTGACATAAGGGGAGGCTCTCTGGGGACCCTGATGTAAGGAGGGGCACTCTGGGGACCTTGATGTAAGTAGGGAGGCCCTCTGGGGACCCTGATGTAAGGGGGCTCTTTGGGGACCCTGATGTAAGGGGGATCTCTGGGGATGCTGATGTAATGAGGGGCTCTGAGAACCCTAATATAAGTAGGGGGGCTCTCTGGGGACCCTAATGTAGGGAGAGGCTCTCTGAGGACCCTGATGTAAGTAGGGAGGCTCTCTGGGGACCCTGGTGTAAGGGGAGGCTCTCTGGGGACCATGGTGTAAGAGGGGGCTCTCTGGGGACCCTGGTGTAAGGGGAGGCTCTCTGGGGACCCTGATGTAAGTAGGAGGCTCTCTGGGGACCCTTATGTAGGGGAAGGCTCTCTGGAGACCCTGATGTAAGGGGGCTATTTGGGGACCCTGATGTAAGGGGGATCTCTGAGGACCCTGATGTAGGGGGAGGCTCTCTTGGGACCCTGATGAAATGAGGGGGGCTTTGGGGACCCTGATGGAATGATAATATATAATGTAATATAATATATATATACACACACACACACACACACACACGTATATTATATACATGCGTATTCCCGCCCAAGCGTATGACCTTCTTTACTTTGCTGCCATAGGCTCTAGCCCCAGAACTAGCAATGCCCCTGCACAACCTGCTAAATGTTTGCACTTTATGTAGCTCCTTGCCAATCATGGCAAGGAGCTACATAAAGTGCAAACATTTAGCAGGTTGTGCAGGGGCGTTGCTAGGTGAAAATCTCATTCTGAATGTCATGGAGTGTGTATTTTGTATTTAAAGGAGTGTCATCTATCTTTTTTAGCAACTGTTTTGTCATACATGGCAACATCATTGAGTAAATCAATAAAGTTTCCACTATTAGAAGAGTTGCAATCTACTCCGTAACCTCTCTGTGCAAGACCCTGACAAGCAGTGTAACTCAAACTTTCAACAACAGAATTTATATTCTCTTTGGGACAAATCCTCAAAGATCCTGCCTAACTTATCTTTTCCCATTTAAGTTACACTGACTTAAAATTTCTACCTAAGTGCCCGATCCACAAAGCACTTACCTAGAAATTTCAGGCCGTGTAACTTAAATGTCTCCGGCGCAAGGCGGTCCTCTTCTGCAGGGGGCGATGACAATTTAAATAAGGCGCACTCCCGCGCCGGCCGTACTGCGCATGCTCGTGACGTAATTTTCCCGACGGGCAGCGTGTGAAATTACGTTACGCCGGGCTTTGTGGATTGCGACTGGACAATAAAGTTGCGTTGGGTTAAAAAAATTCAAAATTTAAAAAAAATCGCGGCGATCGAAAAAAAGGTCTGTTTTTACAAGGTGTTACTAGTTTACACTTTGTAAAAGCAGAACTAATTTTACGTATGCAAACGTAAACTTACGCAGAAAACAAAGCTGAAAAGCTTTGTGGATCTCCGTAAGTCCTCATTTGCATACGCTAGGCGGCATTTCGACACGAAGATCCTAAGATCCGACAGTGTAAGTCTCTTACAGATGTCGGATCTTCTGCCTATCTTTGGAAAACTGCTTCTGAGGATCAGTTCCAAAGATAGGCACAGGGATACGCAGGCTGAACAGCAGTTCCGCCTGCGTATCCCTTTTGAGGATTTGGCCCTTTATCTTTAACATCCTTTACATGTCCTTTATCTAGCGCATTTATTATTTTTGAGACATGTTTTCTTTTTAACTTAAAGTGGAGTTCCACCCATAAATATAACATTACATCAGTAGTTTTAAAAAAATGTCATTAGTCCTTTAAGAAAATTTTTTTTTTTTTTAGATGCCTTCAAAGTGTTGTTGCTAGGCAGAATAGTTAATCTTCCCACTTCCTGCACCTAGGTGCTTAAGCTTCACCGCACAGACTCCTGGAAATGTAGTGGGTGTAACTTTCCAGGAGTCTGTGCACTCCCCAGTCTCGAAGAATCATGTGACTTGGACAGTACAGGTGCTGAAACCTGATCTGAAAACTATTACATTGCTTGTGCAGCACTGAGCATGTGCGAGATCTGCAAGGCTGAAATCCAGGAAGTCATACAGTCTGGCTTCATGATGCCCACACTTAAGATGGCCCCAGTCAATTTCTATTTTATAAAGTGTCTAAATGCTGTAACAACCTAACAAAATGGACCTTAATTTACAGACTAACTTTACTAGAATACATTAAGCTTGTGTATTACAGGGGTATTTATATTTAAAAAGTGAAATTGTGGCCGGAAATCCGCTTTAACTTGTTGCATGCCTCCATAGCAATTTTATGACATCTACATACTGTACATTATGGCCTCTTAAACGATTCAATGGTTGCAGCTTCAGAATCCAGTCAATAAAAATGCAAGCTTGACATGCAAATTATGAGCACCTTTTTGAAAAAATGCAGCATCATTAGGGGAATATTAAAGCCATGAAAATGTGTTGAAACAACTTGAATTAAAGTTTCTGTTGTGGGATTCAAACTTTTCTGTTGGGTATTTTTGATGCACAAGCTGACATGGGCATTCCTCTAGATGTGTGCTGTCAGTGCTTTCTGAAACACTCACTGTCATTCTCTTGTTCACGATTCCTTGTAGGATAGATACAATTTTTAAGTTCTGTCATTTCAATATCTGAGTAGATGTCACCTGCCTCCTCAATTAAAACTGGAGCTGGTGCCATGACTTCTGTTTTATTTTCCATTTCAGCGGGCGCAAGATGTGCCCAATGCTGTTTGGCTAAAAAATGTTCAATACCAATATACTGTATATGGGGAACAAAATCTTTCAATGCAAAGTGCAATGTTATTCTGTAATAAAATATGGAGAAAACAGAAGGTTAGACTCTAGCTAAAGCTTAAAGGGTCACTAAAGGAAAACATTTTTTTTTGCTGAAATGACTGTTTATTGGGTATAGAGACATAAAAGTTAACTGATTGCTTTTAAAAATGATTAAAAATTTAATTTAATCTATCATATAATGTGCCTCTAGTTTCACTTTCGGTTTTAAAGGACATACATGAAGTTCCGGGTGAGAGGTGAGTCGGGAAGACTCACAGAACAAAAACAAACAAATCCAGGGCAGCGTTTTGTTTTTAAAATGAATCTGATTGGTTCTGAGGAGTTTTAGACACACAGTAATGACAGCTTAGAGTCCACCGTGAAAATCTCCCAGTACCATGGTTATAAGGAAACAGGCAACCAGGAAGTGTGGAGATCACAGCAGAATTACAGCTACTTCAAAGCAAAAACGAACAATAAGGACATGAAACCAGTACTGCAGTAAGGTAAAGGAAGCTATTTATCTAAAAAAAAAAATTCCTTTAGTGACCCTTTAATGAAACATTTTGAAAAGTATAGGGAAGGGGAGAAATTCACCAATGTTTTTAAAGTTTTAGTACGTCTTAAAAAAGGCCCCCACACTCATACAGTACTAGCCTTCTTGGCTTTATCAAACTAGACCTTGGCTGTGGGCGGCTAACATTGGGGCCACATGTTCTACAGCAGTTCTTAAGACTATGGGGTAACTTCTGAATGCAGAAACATTTGGGAGAAAAACTTTTCTTTGCCTGCTGCAGCCAGACCAGGTGCACTCCTAATGTCCAACCCATCCTGCCAGCAATGCACAATGTTGGGGATGAGCTACTAAGGGATTTTTTTTTTGGCAGGCTGCACACAGCCTACATGTATGTAGGGGAATAGGAGTAACAATATAAATGGAGCGGTTTGTAATGTGCTGAGGATGCTGGAATGCATGGGGGCTTTTTGGTAAAATAACCATTAACAGTGAAATAACACTTTGAAGCAGAACCTCTTTAAAAAAAAGTGGTGTTTGGGGATCACTGATGGTGGCATCTTGGCAATGATGATACATGTAATGCACAGCACAGGTTAAAGTTTATTTAAACCTTAAAGTGATATTAAAGCTTTGGATTTTTTTTTACATTAAAATAAAAAACATGTTATACTTACCTGGTCAGTGCAGTGGTGTCATGAATATGCAACAAGTCTGTCTGCTTACCTGATCTCCATGTGTTCATTAGAGGCTGATCCTGCTCTGGTTCCCCTTTTTATCACTTCCTCTTCCTGTATGGCTCCACCCTAGTCCATCCCAGGAAGCCTATATTAACCGTTGCTCTACAGGTCTGCAGTGCTGTTCAACAGTGTTCCTATCTGCAGTGTAGTTCCTAGTTCCTGTTTGCAGAGTGCTTCATTCATCTTCCGTGTACCGTTTTGGCTTGTTCCCGACTTCCTTGTCTGCCTGTGCCCCTGACTATTTGCATGTCCCACGGTCAGGGCTGGTGCAAGGATTTTTGACACCCTAGGCGAAGCCTCATTTAGCTGCCGCCCCCCCCCCCCATTCGCTCCTCCGCTCACTAAGATTTTTGCGGTGCCTCTTCACCTATACTTCAGCCATGGTCCACATGCCTGCACCTGTGCCCCTGGACCTGGCCCGAAGACAACTAGAGGATGGCACCGGCTCACTTCCTCACGCTAGCTGTGGTCCACAGGCTAGAGCAGTATACAGAGAGGCTAAGGCCCCTTTCACACTTGCGGACCATATGTACGCTTTCTTATCCATCTGTTTGCGGATGAAAAAGGGCCATATATTGATCCCTATGAGATCACGGGTGTCAGCGGATAAACATCCACTGACACCCTATAATTGTCCGCCTCCGCAAAGATCCGATTTTGCAGACGGAAGAACGGGAGAGCGGAGAAAAGACAGGGCGGTCCCAGCACAGTGTGCAGAGACCGTCCTGTCATATGACGGCTCAGCGGGGATCAACGGAGCGATCCCCGCTGAGCTTACGGAGCACACGGAGGCGGATCATTACTGATCCCCCCCTTGTGAAAGGGGCCTAACTATGTAACTGCCTGTCTGTACGAGCAACAGATACACTGACAATGCTTTACAGGTTCTTACTAGAAACAATAATAAATGCAAATTTTTTGACCTGCAAAAAGATCTGCATTTATTTATTTTACAAAAGTGAATTTGAACGTCCACACCTCAGATCACCCCATCACTGTATCATCCTGAACACCTGTTCCCCTCTGCACCCCACCTTTGTTCCCCTTAAATCACCCAACACACACATATCAGTTCCCATATGTACCCTCCTGCACATACACACCAGATCCCCCTCTGTACCCCCCCACCAGTTCCCCCTCTGCCCCCCCACACACGCCAGTTCCCTGTCTGTACCCCCACACATTCCCCACACACACACACACCAGTTCCCTCTCTGTACCGCCGCACATCCCCCCCCACACCAGTTCCCTCTCTGTACCCCCCGCACACACACACACCAGATCCCCCTCTGTACCCCCCCCCACCAGTTCCCTCTCTGTACCCCCCTGCACACACACACCAGATCCCCCTCTGCCCCCCCACACACACCAGTTCCCTCTCTGTACCCCTGCACATCTGCCCCCCCCCCCCACACACACACACCAGTTCCCTCTCTGTACCCCCCCTCCCGCACACAAACCAGTTCCCCTCTGAACCCCCCACAACCCCCCCCCCAAACACACCAGTTCCCCACTGTAGCCCCCCCCCCACACATATATCTTTTCCCCCTCTGTACACACAATGCACTTTAAACTTAACAGCAAATTCCATTTTTTTATTTCATGTGACTGGGTGCAGAGTGTGCTGCCTGTGCTGAAAACAGCTGGAACCAATGGCTTCTGCTGCTGTCTCAGCCAATGAGGAAGGAGAGTCCTCTGAGAGCCGAGGATCTCATGCACAGCACTGGAGAAAGATCGGTAAGCTGCACAGAGAAGGTTTTTAACTGCATGAAGGAAGGTAAAAAAACTTGAAGCTTTAGAGCCACAGCAAAAATGTATTGGTCAGGCAACGCACTGACACCTTTCTTGCCATTGTGCTGGGTGTCTAGTGTGTTCCTGCGCTAAATCGTAGACTTACCAAGAAATTATCATTTCTGGGTGGGGGACTGTTATAAAAATGCGTTTACACTTAGCAAACATATGCAGGACAAGAAAAACTTGACAGTGTCTCTGTACTTGACTTTTGTGCGTTTTATCTTCCCGAAGAAAAATCTCCCACTCCTCACAATTATGCCTCATTCATGCCATCAGTTTTCAGCAACACCTATATTTGTGACCAACGATTTTCAAGGGTGAAGCACATGAAAGGCAAAATTGGAACCAAAATATCTGATGAGCACCTTAAAGCGGGGGTTCCGTGACAGATCGTTTTTTTTTTTTTTTCAGCATTCTATGGGGGTTAACAATACTACGGTACACTCACTTCTTTGGTCCCTGCAATTATCCGCTGTCCGTTTTCGTGTGAAAAAAGGAGTTATAAAATCTGTTCCTGTGAGTTTACATTTTGCTTGTGGGCATTGTGAAGCCCACAAGCAATCATTTCCTGGAAGCAGCGTCACGTGTCACTTCGTAGGTGAAATCTTCCGAGATTTCGCTGCACTGTGTTCCACAATGTATCTTGGGAAGCACGACACTGTGCTCCCAGAATACATTGCAGCGAAGTCCCACATTGCATTGCGGCGCACGGGGAAAGGCTTAGAAACGCCTACTCCCGCGGGAGGGGAATCCCTGCCGGAAGTCTAAATGGGAATGGAAATAATACGGTATTTATATATTAAAAAAAAAATTCTTGTGGCTTTTAATGATGTAGATAGTGCATTGATTAAGATAGAATATAGTTGATATTTTCGGTGAAACTCCGCTTTAAGAACTCATTGAGAATTGACACTCCATCCATCGAACCAGATATTAACGTGTTAGTTTACCAAAAACAGTGTAAAATATCGCACTAGTTTTATGTTGCCCAAGACAACTCCTCTTCTTCCAATGTGGCCCAGGAAAGTCAAAAAGTTGGATGTTATTTTTCAGCTTCCAGGGAGCAGGGATCTGATGTCAAACAGTGCACAGCATAGAGCTAAGTGTAAACTGAGACCTGAGTGGAGGGAAAAGACAGCCCCCCCCGCTATACAGTCACATAGGGAAACATGTACATCTGAGGGTGGGGTGGGTCATTTCCAAAGATTGTTGGATGTCAGAAGTGACTCATGCAGATAGCAGAATAAGGAAAGAGCAGCCTTGATCTACACTAAAAAGCTATAGACTAGGGCAAGTACACACTATGGGGCAGATCCACGTACCTTCGCGTAAGAATTCGCCGGGCGCAGAGTATCTAAGATACACTACGCCGCCGTAACGTATTTTTTTTTTTCGAATCCTCAAAGAATTTGCGCCGTAAGTTACGGCGGCGTAGTGTATCTTTGGCGGCGTAATGGCTCGCCATTCAAATCTCAGTGATGGGGCGTTTTTTATGTAAATACGTCGTGACCCGATGTAAACAAAGTTTTTTTTTTAACTGCGCATGCGCCGTCTGTGGGGGTATCCCAAACCGGAACCAGACAATGCTTACGACGATGACGTCATTCTACGCAAATTCCTATTCGCGAACTACTTACGCAAACTACGTAAAAAATTCAAAATTGTATGCGGGAATGACGGCCATACTTAACATTGAGTACGCCACCATATAGCAGCTTTAACTATACGCCGGAAAAAGCCGAACGCAAACAACGTAAAAAAATGCGCTGGCCGGACGTACGTTCGTGGATCGCCGTAACTAGCTAATTTGCATACTCGACGCGGAATTCGACGGAAAGCCACCTAGCGGAAAAAATGCACCTAAGATCCGTACGCCTGTTGGATCGACCCGAGATGCAGTCGTATCTTGTTTTATAAATACAAAACAAAGATACGACGCAGGAAATTTTTAATTACACTGGCGTATCAATAGATACGCCGGCGTAATTCTTTTGTGGATCTGCCCCTATATGCTTTGTTAATTTTTCACTCTAGAGGCTTACAACTATTTTAAGGATATACAAAGCTATGTTCAGGGATCCCTATATGTTTCTAACAGTGCAGGCAGGGCTTAGCTTATAAATGTACACAATGGGCCGGATTCACAAAGACTTACGCCGACGTATCTAAAGTCCACGGATGTGCCGTCGTATCTATGCGCCTAATTCACAGTACAAGATACGCCTGAATTTTGGCTTCCTACGACCGACGTAAGTCTCCTACGCCGTCATATCTTGGGTGCATATTTACGCTGGCCACTAGGGGCGCTTCCATTGATTTACGCGTCGAATATGTAAATGAGCGAGATACGCCGATTCACAAACGTATTTGCGCCCGTCGCAGTAAGCTACGCCGTTTACGTAAGGTGTACGTCCGGCGTAAAGATAAACCACCAAATACCTGGTCTAAGTCTGTTAGGGTATGGACATCAGAACTGCAGTCGGATTTTACGTCGTTTACGTAAGTCGTACGTGAATGGGGCTGGGCGTAGGTTACGTTCACGTCGTTGCCATTGAGCCATCGTATCTTAGGGCGTAAATTCAACGTGATTCTGAGCATGCGCGCACATGCGCCGTTCTTTCGGCGCTTCATTTACATGGGGTCACGCTTCATTTTAATACAACACGCCCACTACCTGTCTACTTTGAATTAGATGGGCTTACGCCGACCCATTTACGCTACGCCGCCGTAACTTAGGGAGCAAGTGCTCTGTGAATACTGGCCTTGCCTCTCCATTTAACGTTGGCGTAGCGCATATGAGATGCGCTACGCCCGCACAAACATACGCCGAGCTACCTGAATCTGGCCCATAGTACATAGAATGGAGCCTAAATTGTTGCCAACATCCCTATAGTTGAGAACCAATACAAGAAGGTACTTCCCAATACAGTGAAACTTTCAGGACAATTCAAATATTGAAAAAATATATAATGAAATAAAAAGTTTTATTCATTTACAAAGAGAAAAAATCAGTGCATACATTACTATTGTAAAACAGACAAAACACAATAAAATAGTAACTGTTTGTGGAGCTAGATGTTGTAGTGATAGTCTGTTCTCATTATACCCAACGTGTTTCAGGAACAGACTTGAACCCTTTCTTCAGGACAATTCACATAGAGAAGATCATTCATTTAAAATACTCTATAACAGAACATAACATTTGTTAGGAACAATGAAACAGGGATATGGTATATATAGATGTTAATATAAGTAAACAATGCCATATCAACAAAGCAGCCCGCACCAAGATCGTCACATGCACGGTGCGAGTGCACACGTGCCCACGCTCTACAGTTACTATTATATTGTGTTTTGTTATGTTTCTAATGTTGATGTATGCACCGATTATTTTTATCTTCGTAAATGTTTTTTCAATATTTGAGCTGCCCTTAAAGCGGGAGTTCACCCATGTATAAAAATTTTTTTTTCTCCCCTTAGATTCCTGCTCGTTCGGTCTAGGGGAATCGGCTATTTGTATTAAAATATGAGCAGTACTTACCCGTTTTCGAGCTGCATCTTCTTCCGTCGCTTCCGGGTATGGGTCTTCGGGAGCGGGCGTTCCTTCTTGATTGACAGTCTTCCGAGAGGCTTCCGACGGTCGCATCCATCGCGTCACTCGTAGCCGAAAGAAGCCGAACGTCGGTGCGGCTCTATACTGCGCCTGCGCACCGACGTTCGGCTTCTTTCGGAAAATCGTGACGCAATGGATGCGACCGTCGGAAGCCTCTCGGAAGACTGTCAATCAAGAAGGAACGCCCATTCCCGCAGCCCATACCCGGAAGCGACGGAGAGGATGCATCTCGTAAACGGGTAAGTACTGCACATATTTTAAAACAAATAGCCGATTCCCCTAGAGAAAACGAACAGGAATCTAAGGGGAAAAAGTGCCCTCTAAGGGTGAACCCCCGCTTTAAAGTCCCACCTTCTTGTATTGGTTATAAATGTACACTTTTCACTATCTTTATTATCTGTCATAGATCCTATTTATAAAGTAAAACAAAGGGAAGGGAGCTGCATCGATATATATATATATATATATATATATATATATATATATATATATATATATATATATATATATATAGTATTATATTTGACTTTTTAATTAATATCAACATTTTTAATGAATATGAATTTATTATAGGCCATTATCAGCACCTTTTGAGGCGGTGTTAAAAATCCTGCTTGATGCGTTTTTGGTCAATGTTTGGTAAACTGCACCAAAAACACACACCTCCCTATTGAAATGCATCAAAAATGCGCCTGTGTTGCATTCTTGATGCACTATTTAAATTACATGACCAATGAAAAATACACCATAAAAATAAAATTGCGTCAAAGTAAAATCGCATCAAAGTCATAGTAAAATTGCAGCAAAATCGAAGGCTTTTTCGGCAGCCATTAACGCCACTTTTTTTTCTTTTGGCACAACACTGAGACCTCTATTTTCGGCTGAAATTTCGGTGCATCACTAATAATTACAAAACGTCACAGAAAAATGATATCTTGTTCATAGAAAGGAGCTTACCTAAGAGTGTGGAAACATACAGACAACTGATTCCTCCAGTTACTGTGATCAGCCCAATACTTGGCACACTGCTGCAACTCCGCTTATAACCAAGGGTTGCATCCTCTAAGGCCCCGTACAGACGACCGAACATGTCTGCTGAAACTGGTCCGCGGACCAGTTTCAGCAGACATGTTCGATCATCTGTACAGCCGAGCGGACAGGATTCCAGCATACATTTGCCCGCCGGGCCTTTTTCCAGCGGGCAAATATTTCCAAACTTGTTTAGAAACAGCCTGCTGTAATCCTGTCCGTCGGACATGTTCGGTCGTCTGTACAGACCTACCATACATGTCCGAGCGGCCGCCATTCCTTTCATGCGTCGAATGACTTTGACGCATGCGTGGAAGCATTGACCTTCCTGCGTCGCGCACGTCGCGGCGATGGCGCGGACACGTCACCGCGCTGTCTGTCCGCGCGGATTGCCTCTCATTTCTATCTGATGGTGTGTACAACCATCAGACAGAAATCTCCGACCGGACATGTCCGATCGTGTGTACAAGGCCTAAGTCCCAGTACCCCCCCCCCCCCCCCAGGTAGTGGGAACATATTTTTGCTGGGGATAGACCCCTGAAAATGAGGATATCAAAACAAGATACGACTGCATCTCGGATCGATCCGACAGGCGTACGTCTTAGTATGCCGTCGGATATTAGGTGCAATTTTTCGGCGGCCACTAGGTGGTGTTTCCATCGAATTCCGCGTCGAGTATGCAAATTAGCTTGTTACGGCGATCCACGAACGTACGTACGGCCGGCGCATTTTTTTACGTCGTTTGCGTTCGGCTTTTTCCGGCGTATAGTTACCCCTGCTATTATGAGGCGTACTCCATGTTAAGTATGGCCGTCGTTCCCGCCTTGCATTTTGAATTTTTTACGTCGTTTGCGTAAGTCGTTCATGTAAGTCGTTCGCGAATAGGGATTTGCATAGAATGACGTCACCGTCTTAAACATTGGCTTATTCCGGTTTCATTTCGAGCATGTGCACTGGGATACCCCCACGGACGGCGCATGCGCCGTTAAAAAAACCCGTCATTTACGTCGGGTCACAACGTATTTACATAAAACACACCCCCATTACATCCATTTGAATTCCGCGCCCTTACGCCGCCAAAGATACACTACGCCTCCGTAACTTACGGCGCAAATTCTTTGAGGATTCGGAAAAAAAATAAAATAATTTACGGCAGCGTAGTGTATCTTAGATACGCTGCGCCCGGCGGAAAGATGCGCCGAGGTACGTGAATCTGCCCCAGTATCTCTATGCAAGCTACAAAAGAGTTTTGATAAAGTGAGAGCAAGGCATGAAATACTAATGTTTAGGGGCTGATTTAAAAAAGTTACTTTTCAACAATTGCTGAATTTTATGTCACCAACACATGTACAGTATGTTGTATCCTTTCCCACATTTATTAATGCACAGTCCAGATTCATCCACATGTTTCACTAAATCATTAGCCAGATTTATGTAGCTTCTTAATTTTCCTAAACTTTATTATGAAATCTGCGCCAACCTTACAATTGGCATATTTATAACAGGATGAATGTTATATTTGTTCTCCATGTCATTATCACTTTTTAATGGCAAACTAGGAGCTGATAAATTAAAAAAATCAAGTGAATTTGCTTTTTCTTTATTGTAGAAAATGTTATGTAGTGTTGTAATTATACAATGATCCACAGGAGGGCAGTAATGGAACACATATTTCAGAACATTGACATCTGGATACCAGAAGCAAAAACTCAGAAATAGCAGCGCCTAATGTTGCCAATTTGCCATACTAAGATGTCATATGTCAATGGTATGCAATCACATGCTTTTGTCCAGAGTTATTGGTTCACAGTTTTCAGGCAGGGCGCTTTTTGTAAATCATGTGATTTTGCGAAATTGGCAATTCTTAGACGTAAACCCAGACTAAAAAGCATTTATTATGATTTAGCAATCACTAAAAAGAATTAGGTAGATTCAGAAAGAGCTGGTCGGCTTATCAGTAGATAAGCCGACCTAACTCTGAATCTACGCCGGCGTTTGTTTAAGCATATGCTCAAACAGAGATACGCTTAAACAAAGCTAAGATAGAACGGCTTGCGCCGTTCTATCTTAGCTTGCAATTTTTCTGCTGGCCGCTAGATGGCGCTTCCATTGCGACCGGCGTAGATTATGTAAATGAGCTTTTACGCCGATTCCCGAACGTACGCGAGCCCGCCGCAGTCGAATTACGTCGTTTCCGCAAGGCCTTAGGCGGCCTAAAGTTGTTCCACCTTTGAAGTGGAATAACAATGTTAAAGTATGGCCGCCGTTGCCGCCGCGAGGTTCAAATTTTTTTACGTCGTTTGCGTAAGTCGTCTGCGAATCGGGAGTTACGTCGTTTACGTCCACGTCAAAATCAATAGGCCCGTACGGCGTACTTAGCTGCAATGCGCACTGGGAAATGTAGTCGCCCGGCGCATGCGCAGTAGCAAAAAAACGTGAGGTCAAGCCTCATTTCCATACAACACGCCCCCCTCCAAGTCATTTGAATTAGGCGCCCTTACGCCCGCTCGTTTTAGGCTACGCCGCCGTAGATTAGCAGGTAAGTTGATTGAAAATCACTACTAGCCTAGATAATTTACGGCGGCGTAGCCTAAAAACAGTAGGCTACGCCAACCTAAATTTAATCCAATCTACCTGAATCGACCTAAATGTATTTATGATACCATACTAATCATGCTGGGGTCCTCCTACTCACTGTGAAGGTTCAGGCATCCCTTGCTCACTAATGCAGAGGCACAACATACCCCTGAACAATCCCGGATGTGGCTGGACTGTCCTGGGACTTAAACTAAGTTCTGAAGTCCTGAAAATGTGGGCTGTGTTTTACATCCTAATTCCAAAACACTATACACATACTTTTGGGAGGGGTGTCTCCTGCTCCACAGTACAGTAAAACCTTGGTTTGAGAGTAACTTGGTTTGAGAGCGTTTTGCAAGACAAGCAAAATGTTTTATTACATTTTGCCTTGATATACAAGCGATGTCTTGATATAAGAGTAGCGTAATGTCACAACTGAGTATAAAAAAAAGAGGAGCCTCCTAAGTGTAGCAATATGGTTACATTTAATGAAGGTACAGCATTTAGCAACTTATTGCTACACTTAGAGGTGCCTCTCTTCTCTTTTATACCCTGTAAAAAAAATGCTTTGATATACAAGTGCTTTGGATTACAAGCATGTTTCTGGAACTAATTTTGCTTGCAAACCAAGGTTTTACTGTATATACATAGTTCCAGCAGCAGGAGGAAACAGTGATAGAGTGTGGCATCTGAAAAATTCATGACCTCCTGAGCAGGAGGGGAACTAAGGGGGGGCTGTTTTACTACCAATAACCACCAAAGCAGGGGGGAGAAGAAGGAGTTGTTATATTGACACTGAACCCAATGCTAGGGGGAGTGGGGAAATGTCTTTATACTCAAACTCACCATGAATGCTCTGGAGGAAGGGTCATCAACCCTGTCCTCAGGGCCCACTAACAGGCCAGGTTTGCAAGATAACTGAAATACATCACAGGTGATATAATTTGCTGCTCAGTGATTGCAGTATTCTAGTCTGCATCTCCCCAAGGTAATACACAAAACCCGGCCTGTTAGTGGGCCCCGAGGACAGGGTTGATGACCACTGCTCTGGAGGGAGGGTCATTTTTGACCACCAATGATTGGGATGTTTGACTTTTGCTACTGCCACTGACCACCTGTGGCACACTGGTTAATAAATATTTTGTTACTTGGACTGCGGAATATAGAAGGGGGGGCAGGAATTTGTGCTGGAGGTGGTTTTGTCATTAATTGGGGGTGTGGAACTTCAATTGGGAAAAGAGGGTAATTTTAGCTTGAGCGGTATTTTGTGCATTTCTGTGCATTTGTTTATTCCTGACCCTTGCACTTTGTGCTTTACCTAAACCTGACCTCTGCACTCTCCTTGTAATTCATAAAGACTGGCACAGACAGACAGTGCCTCTCATGCATTCTAAAAGTGGTGAAGATGTGCCAAATTTATGTACCTGTGTTTTTCTTACTCCTCATCACTGTACTTTATTACGCCAGGCTTCTGGACTCACTTATTGGTTGCTAGAGGTCACAGCACATCATTACCGCTCACTAATTGGTTGCTAGAGATTACTGCAGTTAGTACAAGAGATGGTAAGACACTGCAGGTGTACTACAGGAGAGGGTCAGAGTTTACAAGCGTAGTAAAGGAGAGGGTCAGAGGCTCCAGGCGTACTACAAAAGAGGGGAAGAGACTGCAGGTGAGAGGGGCAGCTGCTTTGGGACCCACAACAATGACTGGTGGGCCCAGTGTCCTGTGTTAAAAACAGCCCTGATCCATATATATTTATAACTGCATACCTTAATACAGGGCTCGACAAATCCCGGGCGCCAGGTCGCCATGGCGACTAGAAATAGGGTCCTGGCGACTTGGCTTTTTGTTTTGTGAGCTGGCGCCATCTGGTGGTGAGCCGTTGGTATTACAAGTTATTACCACCAGATGTGTAAGCTGGCGCCATCTGTGGTGGCCGTTGGTATTACAAGTTAAGCATTACAAGTTAAACAGCAATTCTAATGTAATTTTTCACTATTTTCACTGCCATCTTCTTCCCTCTAATTAGAACCCACAAACATTATATATTTTTTATCCTAACACCCTAGAGAATAAAATGGCGATCGTTGCAATACTTTCTGTCATGCCGTATTTGCGCAGCGGTCTTACAAGCGCACTTTTTTTGGGAAAAAATTACACTTTTTTTAATAAAAAAATAAGACAACAGTAAAGTTATCCCCATTTTTTTTTATATTATGAAAGATAATGTTACGCCAAGTAAATTCATATCCAACATGTCACGCTTCAAAATTGCGTCCGCTCGTGGAATGCTGACAAACTTTTACCCTCTAAAATCTTCATAGGCAACGTTTAAAAAAATCTACAGGTTGTATGTTTTGAGTTACAGAGGAGATCTAGGGCTATAATTATTGCTCTCGCTCTACCAATCGCGGCGATACCTCACATGTGTGGTTTGAAGACCGTTTACATATGCGGGCGCTGCTCACGTATGTGATCGCTTCTGCACGCAAGCTCGTCGGGACGGGGTGCGTTTTTTGGCTCCTAACTTTTTTAGCTGGATCCTAGATTCCAAGCAAATTTGTCAAACCCTGCCTTAATACATACCTTAATTTGGGCAAACTGTAGCTTGCATGACCTGGCTGATACAGGAACAAAATAGTTCTCAGTGAGTCTCCCAGTGGCCTTGAAATTGTGTGCTTCGTTTGAGCCTTGCTGAGACCTGAGAGAAAGCGAGAAACATGTGAAAAGCACAGAAAAATAAAAAAGCCCACATCAGGCCTTAGTTCTCATACAGACTACCCACCGCCGCAACCCACCCCCCCAAAAAACAAAAAACAAAAGCTGGCCCCCATCAGCCATTAGTTGCCATACAGACCACCCACCACCACTTCCCCCCCATTCCAAGGAAAGAAAATTATATTTAAAAAAGGCCCCTATCACAGCCATTAGTATTTTTTGCATGCTGGGATAGGCCATTTATTTGGAAGGAGTCAGGTAATCAGGGTTTCTCCTGCCCGGGGCTGCGGCCGAGGTGGATGTGTGTCAAACAGCTCCTGGCTGCTAAGCCTGAAGCCTATCCAGGAGTCTTACAGACGTCTAGGTCTACATGAGGCCTATCCAGTAATACAAGGGCTACAAAGGAGAAGCAGCAGAGGTTAAGCTTCAAAGCCTGGGGCAGAACCACGTGAATTAGAGGCTCAGCCCACGGGGAGCCTCTTCGTTGCCAGAGGTAAAGGAGAAGCAGTTGCCGAAGGGACGACCACTCCTGTTACCAGAGGCAAGTTTGAAGGGATGAAGTTCTGAAGTAGTACCAGAGCAGATGCTTCACTAGCTGGGGAAAGTGAAGTAAGTAGGAAAGCTTTGGTGGAGATTCATCCAGGAATACAGCAGGTAGCTGTGAGTAAAGCTTGAAGGAGTACGGCAGGTAGCTGTAAGTAAAGCTTGAGGATCTACAGTGGGATACTGTGAGTTAAACTGGAAGATCTATAGTGGGATTACTGAGAGAGAAGTGGTTGCTATAGGTGGTTGCTGCATTCAGTTTAAAGGTCATTTTCTGTATTGCTGCCTGCCTAGTTTTATTTTTGTCTCTGGAATTTGCCTAAATTGCTATTGCATTTGCCTAAGGGTGTCCTGTGCCCTAACCCCCCGCTTCCACCATTCCTGTTAAGATTTGTAGCGCCGGGTTACTTCCAAGTACCGGTGCTGGTCGAAATTTAAGGGATAATCAGAGTGTAAGGACTCTGATTTCAATTGCAATGTTGAGTAGGGTCTCTGTTTCAGCTTGGCTGTGCTGTGGGCTTGTTCTGTTGTTGCTGGGGTGTTATTCCACCCCGGGGCGACAGGTGGCACCAGTGGAGTTGAGGCTTGGGTGCCTTTTATCAGCAGCCAATCAGGAGGGAGTGTTCTCTCGCAGGGCATGCTGGGAGAGGGTATTTCTGGAACAGACACCATTGAGGTGGGGTCTTCTTCCGGTGTGGCACCCACCTTCAGGGTGACCACATCGCGGGCCCCTGGCGAAATGGCCTACCAGGCTGGGGTGCGCGTGCCACACGGTGCTCCCGGTTCTGAGACCACGTTGGTTCGGAACGTTTGAGCTGTGGCTGGGCCCCAGTAATCGACTGGGTCACCAATCCTGAGAATATCCCAAGCATTGTTCCTTTGAGAGGAGGCTGTTCGTTGGGGAGTCCACCTGAGGAGAGCCAAGAGAGGCTGGCGATCCAATAGGGTCTCGACAATCCACCTGGCATCAAGGTGACCGGACACTGAGAGGCTGGACGTTAGTCACCTGTCAGTTGGTAAGCTATGTAGCGCCCCCTTTGCTTTTAGCATGGGCACTACGCTAGAGTTAGTGGGGAATGGGAGAGTTACTTTGCTCCCATTCAAGATTTGTTCAAATTCCAGATGTCTGTCATTCCAGAATTATCCGCTGGGTCAGTCTGTGGTCCAGGGATACAGTGCCATCCCTGGCCAGCAGTTGGCGCTAGAGGGGTTCTGGCAGAGCAAGCTTTCTCAGCAGCCAATTAGAGGAGTTTTCCCTCGCAAGGCATGCTGGGGGAGAGTATATCTGTGACAGGGGTCATGTGTCAAATAACATTTGCGGGGTCCCCGTTCCAGGTGCGGTACCCACCTTCAGGGTACGCACATCCATGGTTCCCGCCAGCACGGCCCACCTGGCCAAGGCTCAATACTGCCTCAAACCTCATCAGAAGGAAAAGGTGGACTTCAGTGTTTCGCTGGATTCCAGGACCTATTGAAAGAATCCCAGTCTGGGATCGGGTGTTCGGATCACTGACAGGTATGATTGCTGTCATCCGGGGGCCTGTTTAGGAAAAAGTCTACTGGGAAGAGTTGCTCTTTATTCACCCAAGTCCTTTATCAAAATTGGCCTGTGACCAAGGCCCTAGAGCCGGGTCTGTGAGACAGACCCGTTCCTCCCAGACGGTTCAGAGTGACACTTCGGCTGCCAGGCCTATTATAGGGGTCTGTTCGGGGGCACTTTACCCACTCCGAGTAGAGTGGTGACGAGTTGCAGAAGTTGGTACTATACAGAGTAGTACTGACTGCTCTATTGTTATCCAGGCCTGATACCGCAAGGTTTTCTCCTCCTATCCTTTCATCAACCTTGTCCTTCCAAACTGATGTTGGTGTTGGCCTGGAAATAAAGCATTGAAAACCTTTCAATTACTGTCTGGACCTTCGCTCACTATTTGTTCTACCACTGCACCCCTGGAACCACGTCAGGGTAACTTAATTTGCCGATCCCAAATCAATCAGCGGCTCCTTCGGGGGTGAGCGCTACACCTAATTGCAAACTACCTGAAGGAGATCCAGGCCCAACGTTTATCAAGGAGGATTGTCTCCGTGATCTCAATTCTAGGGAGGGTCTGTGGCAGAGACTTTCTTCCCTTAAAGTTCCGAGTGATACTCTGGCTGCCAGGTCTGTGAGAGAGGCCTGTCCAGGTACACTACTAAACCCACACTGGCAGGAGTGGCGAAGAAATCAAAGTGTTGTTGGAAGCAGGACTGTTTCCTTATTGTTACGCCTGAATCTGCTGTTTCTTCTCCTACTGCATCTTTACTCTTCACCGCAAGTTTTATTGTTTTACCTTGTTGGGTAAATAAAAGCACAAGAAAAAGACATTCCATTACTACGGCTCTCATCAACTACCCTAGACGGCGGAGTCACAGAGGTAACATGCCACCCAAAACAAACCAGCAGCTCCTTCGGGGGTCAGTGCTACAGATAAATAAAAAGTAACTTGCGCCCAATCTTTCCACTTTGCACCTATGCCTAGTAAGCTGCACCCTAAGGAGGAATGCCAGTTTTCCCTGGCTCTGGGGGGTCACCATCAGGCCCTTGGAAGCTGGGAAGACCGATACACAAATAAGACGGTGCAGAGCGATAACGGTGGAGAGATAGCAGAAATTGTGCAATAGCAGTGAAACTCTCTGTGATTCTCATCCAAGGGCATCCTAGCCCAGAAGCGCAAACAGCCCAGGCACAGTGTCCCTGATTTTGAGGGACTGTCCCTGATTTGGAGCAATGTCCCTCTGTCCCTCATTCCTCCTCATTTGTCCCTCATTTTGGTCTGATCTATATAGTTGCATAAAAAATGCACTTTTTAGTAGGTGTCCCTCTTTCCCACCTCAAAATCTTGGGAGGTATGCTACACATTCAGTCAGCCATGTTCAAAAGGCCTCTGTAGCTCCCAGCCTAAAAAATAAGGGCGGACAGTACAGTTACAATACAATTCAATACAAGAGGGCCCTGTTTAATAGAGCTTACAATCTAGGAGGGAGGGTCAAATGATACAAAGGGTAATGACTGTGGGGGATGATCTGATGGAGAAAATAAAATACATTTGTTAGGTGGAGGCAGGATAGGCCTCTCCAAGGCTTGTGAGATGACAGACATTGCATGTGATTCGCACCGCATTGCTGTGCAGATCACATGCGATGTCTGTGTGATGCAAATTCAGCCATACAAACTGTTTGGCTGAAATCGCATTGCATTCGCACTAAAATGGTGCAGGACCCTTTTTTTGGTATTGGATCGCATGGGTGTTTACACCTATGCAATCCGAATCCTGCACCATTTGGCAGTTCACACTGCGATCTGCAAACCCATCTGGGGGTGTCATTAACTTAAACAATTAACATTGATACCCACAGCGGTTCGCAGATTTCAGGTGTGAACCGCCGGCGAGTGACATGCAATGAGGGAACCCACACTGGAATCGCCCTGGTTCCCACATTGCATATGTGTGAACTGGGCTCCAACATATGTTTCGCTGTGATTGGCTCTTCAGGAAGGGATCATTTCCTGAAGAGCCAATCACGACGAAACATATGTTGGAGCAGAGGATCCGTCATTTCCGGGTCCATAAGAGATACCCCACATCAGGCTTTGCCCTTCAGAGAGAGACGGAACGCACGCCACCCCCTGGGATCAGCTGACTCACACACGCTGTTTACACCTAGTGCCAGGCACTATTACACGTGAGTGTAACTGCTATTTTTGCTGCTGTTTTTACTTTATTAAAAAAATACTACACTATGAGACTTTTATCCGTGTCTCCTGTGAAGTAATTTTTTACATCCTAGCCCCTTCCCACCAATCTGGTGTTCCCAAAGCATTTTTTGACCGTCCTGTAAAAAGTGGTCAAACAGCTCTGGTGAGCGGCCATCTTCATACTGAGCACTCGTGGTGGAAGATCTAGAAGTTTTATCTCAGAGCATTCCGTTTTGGTGCTGGGATTTATTCACTTATGGACTTTATGCTTGCTTCTTTTTTCATTAATGTGCACATTTAAGTTTGATGCAGTGTTTTTCTTTGTGCCAGTTGTTTCACATGAACATGTTTAGCGCCTTATTCTTTACAGATCCACAATTGCCTGCACTAAATGTAGTTTATATATTAATAGCTGTTCGGTACTTAATGACAAAGCGGAAAGGGGAAACAAATATTTTTTTTTTTTAAATGACAAAATTCGATTTTATTGGATTTCTTTTAAAATAGAAAAAAATATTTTGATTGATTTTGAGTTTCTTGTTTGCTTTAGTTTAGCACTATAACTAAAGTCCAATCAGATATCTCTGTCAGTATAAAGCTAATGAGGTTCTCTTTAACCTCCTGGGACCCGCGCTATAGTCAAATGACGGCTACAGCGCGGATCCCAAAATCCAACAGGACGTCAATTGACGTCCGCCTTTTTGGGCGTTCCCCACGCGCGCTCCAGAGCGCGCAGCGGGGAAACTCTGTGTTGGCCGTGTCCCTTGGACACAGCCAATTACAGATCGCCGCGAACGGCCAATCAGAGTGGCCATTTGCGATGCGATCTGTGCGGCCAATGAGAGATGATCTCATATGTAAACATATGAGATCATCTCTCATTGCCGTTTTACACAGAGACAGCGGTGCTGTCAGGGAGAGAGGAGACCGATCTGTGTCCCTTGTACATAGGGACATAGATCGGTCACCCCCCCCCCCCAGTCACCCCCCCTCCACCTACAGTTAGAACACAATGCAGGGATACATTTAACCCCTTCCTCACCCCCTAGTGTTAACCCCTTCAATGCCAGTCACATTTATACTGTAATTAGTGCATATTTATAGCACTGATCGCAGTATAAATGTGAATGGCGCCAAAAATGTGTCAAAAGTGTTTGATGTGTCCGCCATAACGTCGCAGTCCCAATAAAAATCGCAGATCGCCGCCATTTCTAGTAAAAAAAAAAATAAAAAAATAATTCTGTCCCCTATTTTGTAGGCGCTATAACTTTTGCGCAAACCAGTCGCTTATTGCGATTTTTTCTTTTTTATTTACCAAAAATATGTAGAAGAATACGTATCGGCCTAAACTGAGAAAAACAATGTGTTTTTTTTTTATTAAATTGGGATATTTATTATAGCAACAAGTAAAAAATATTGTATTTTTTTTCAAAATTGTCACTCTTTTTTGTTTGTAGCGCAAAAAATAAAAACCGCACAGGCGATCAAATACCACCAAAAGAAATCTCTATTTGTGGGGAAAAAAGGACGTCAATTTTGTTTGGGAGCCACGTCGCACGACCGCGCAATTGTTAGTTAAAGCGACGCAGTGCCGGAAGCTGAAATTTCACCTGGGCAGGAGGGGGGTATATGTGCCCAGTAAGCAAGTGGTTAATAAAAGTTACGGCACACAAAATTCACAGAAGTCAGCATTCTCTACTTTAGATAACCATTTAAACTGTGCCCACTGGGACAGTGATTATTTTCCTCTTAATTCTACTGGCAAATTGCAATAACATGGCAAAAGACTGGAAATTACTACACTGGTCGGTATTAAAGAAGTATTTAAAGGGCAGTTCCATCGAGCTTCGGGAGCCAACTGAAATACCATGTACTGGGTATGGCGGAGTATGTGACTCCCACCATTTGGCAGTGCTTGGCCAGTCAGCATGGTTAGGCTCCGTTTGCATGGGTGGCAAAATGGGTGGTTAAGCTGGGTTTTTACTGCCTGCCATCCCCCACCAGGACTACCCAGCCGCAAGTTTATCATGGACATTGCCTTTGGCATGTTAGTACTCACTGCTACCCTTTTAATCCTCTTGTATTTTATTGTATTATAACTGTATTGTCTCCCTTTTTTATTGTAAAGCGCTGTGTAAACTGTTGACGCTATACAAAAATCCTGTATACTAATAATAATACAGTCACAGTGCAGAGTAGAAAATTTTTCTGAAACAGGTCACGTATGGCAGACAGTAGATATACCACTCTAAATCCCCATTTGGCTGCAAAAAAAAGGCCTTCAGGAGGTGGAAGCTTTTTCTTGCATGCCTGGCAGTTGCGGTTCTACTGAAAATGATCTATCGCAGATTGTTCTTTGGGGAGTGCCATGTACTGACATGCAAAGTCTAAAGTAGGGGTCTCTAAATAAAGGGCCTGTTTACTGTCCTTCAGCCCTTAGGCTACTTTTTTTTTACCAGGTAATGTCTTTGGTGCACCAAAATTAGATTTATTTATTTTTGGTGACTATTAAGGACTATATTTCAATGAAAGTGTTTATACCCAGAGTTCAGCTTTACACCACTTTCACACTGAAGCGTTTTTACAGCGCTATTAAAACGCTCTCCATGCATCTCAATGGACCCTTTAACACTGAGTCCTGCAAGCAGAATCTTTGGAGCAGCTTTTGGGCACTGAAAAAAACGCTCCAAAAACGCCCCTCTGAAATGAATTGAAAGCGCTGTAAAAACACCTTACCCTTTCACACTGAGGCGTTGCACTGGCAGGGCGTTGAGAAAAGTCCTGCAAGCAGCATCTTTGGAGCAGCTTTTGGGCGCTGAAAAAACGCTTCAAAAACACCTCTCTCCATTGAAATAAATTGAAAAGCGCTGTAAAAACGCCTTACCTTTTCACACTGAGGCACTGCAAAAACACCCTAAATCGTTAGGGTCTTAGCGGTGCTTTACCAGCGTTTTTCGGGCGCTGGCAGTGTGAAAGGGCTCTGAAAGCACTCAGGCTTTCACATTGGGATTGCAGATGAGGCTTCGCTCGAATAACGCTTGACAAACGCCCCAGTGTGAAATATTACATTCAGTAACACCCTAACTTCTGATCTTTACATTAAAGGGGTTGTACGGCTTCGTGTTTTTCACCTTAACCATCCTATGCATTAAGGTGAAAAAACACCTTGCACTCTCCGAGCCCCCGTTTTTACTTACCTGAGCCCCGAAACTCCGTGGGCACGATCCCGCGTTGCTTTCCCCCAGCTTCTGTGGACTCTTCATTTGATGATAGCAGTGCACCCATTGGCTCCCGCTGCTGTCAATCAAAGCAATGACGCTGTGCACCGGGGGCGGGCCGAGTGATACACTTGGCGGCTATGGCTGCTGACTGTATCACACAGGAGCGCGCCCGCAAGCTAACCACCTTGGGAGAGCGCTTCCCAGAGGGGGGAGCCCAGACAGCCACCAAGGGACCTCAGAAGATGAGGTTTGGGGCCACTCTGTGCAAAACGAACTGCACAGTGGAGGTAAGTATGGTATGTTTGTTATTTAACAAACAAAAAAAATTAAACCTTTACAACCCCTTTAAATAATACATTCAGCGACTCCCTCGTTTCTGATGTTTAATTGAGTCTGTATAACTAGGGTATGTCTGCCATTTAACTGAATCAGTGACATCTGTAAAATACATCACACAAATGATAATTGCCAGCCTTTGTTTTTAGCTACATCTACTGCCAAATTGTCGAAAATGAAGAATTTCAGTATTTCTAAAGGCTTGCGTCTCATATTTCATCTGCAACAGGCTCTTCAGTTCATGCAAGGTAAAACATTAGGATGGGAGTGGAACACTTTATTAACAGCAGCTATAAAAGGAAACTTTACGTGGCTAACCTACTGTTTTTCACAGTTTTGGTGCTTACTTATATGGTGACTCAGGCTTGTTTTTATAACCCAATGTAAAGCCCAGAGCACGTGTATTTTTCAACTTGGGAAAAAAAAGTCTAATCCATCTTTCTACAGCAGGAAATATCACAGACATGCTGTATTGTAAAGCGCAGTTACTGCCCTCTGCTGGCAAGAAACTATATTTATGAACCAAATTGCACCTGTACAAGAAAGAAGTACAGTATTATTAAAAAGATCCTGTTGTAAACTAAAAAAAATGAGGCTCCTACTACAAGATCGAACAACACTCTTATGCCCTGTACACACGATCGGTTATCTGATGGAATCTAATTCGATGGATTTTTTCATCGGATATCCGATGAAGCTGACTTTCATCAGTCTTGCCTACACACCATCAGTCAAAAATCCGATCGTGGTGACGTAAAACACTACGATGTGCTGAGAAAAATGAAGTTCAATGAAGTTCAATGCTTCCGACTTGATTTTGAGCATGCGTGGATTTCCACACAGACAATCTTTTTTTTCTATCAGTTTTTTATCCATAGGAAAATTTTAAAACATGTTCTATTTTTTTCACCAATGGAAAACAAACCGGTAGGGGGGCCCACACGCGATCGGTTTGTCCAATGAAAATGGTCCATCGGTCCATTTTCCTCAGACAAACCGATCGTGTGTACAGGGCTTTACTGTCTTTGAACGGGTATGGAATCCCTGGATCTGCCTCTTTAGCATATATCTTTAAAGAGTTTCTTCTCTCATATATTAACAAATGAAACGTCAGCAACTACGAAAACTGTAGCTGCTGACTTCACCAGACCAGCTTCACACTGGGGCAGTTTTCAGGCAGTTTAGCGCTAGAAATAGCCTCTGCTAAGTGTTCGAAAACCGCCTCCCATTCATTCCAGTGTGACTTTTCACACTGGTGCGGTGCGCATGTGGGACGTTCCGAAAATTCCTGCAAGCTGCATCTATGGGGCAAGTTAGGAGAGCTGTATTTAGCACTCCCAAAACGCCCTGCCCATTGGAAAAAATGAGCAGTGCTTTTAAACCACCTGAAAAGCATTTTAAAAATGCTGTGAAACTGGACTTTCTACCCTTTTTTGGGGTAAAAAGAGTCCAGCTAGTGGCCAAAAAATGGCGCAAAAGCGTGATTTAACAGCGTTAAAGTGCCGCTAAAACGAGTGGCGCTTTAGTGCTAACAGCCGGCGGGCGCTTTTAGTGTGAAAGCAGCCTTGATAATTAGACACTCACCTGTCCCACAGTTAAGCAATGTCATCACCTGGCCGGTCTCTTCACCAGGCTTCGGTCCCCAGTAGAGTGGCCACTTTTTCTTCAAGCCAGACCCTAACACTTTAGCAGCACACAATATACATATATTTTTTTTTTAGTATACACTATAGGATTGTAACAGACCTGGGGCACCTTTGGCCACTCTAAAGAGAATAGTAATACAGTGCACATAGTGCCCCCTCACCCACCTGTCAAGCTCTGTTGCGAGCCACATTTCTGTCTGAATAATGTGCCTGGATTTCAGGTGGACTGAAACCTGGACACGATTCAAAACCCTGACTGCGTAGGGTGAATCCCGAACAGGTGGCAACTCTAGTCCCCAGGGCCGGCATACTAACTGTGAGCAGCCGGCAGTGACAGCTTCCAGCTTCACAGCCGGCTGCTCACTGCACATGTGATTGGTCCCGCAGCTTTCTGGGACCTGGGGAGGAGGGGGGCCGAACTTCTGCTCTGATCGCCATGGTGTTGTGTAAACAATCAGTGCAATAAATACATTTGAATTAAAAAAAGTCCTGTGCTAAAACGTATACCGTTTATAAATCATCAAAGCCGTGTTCCATGTACTGTACACAGTATCTTCTGTGATAATAAAGATATAGTTACATTGTTAGTCAGGTTGAAAAAAGACACAAGCCCATCCAGTTCAACCAATAAAAGGGGGGGGGGAAATCATACAATCCCATATACACAATCCTATACCCACAGTTGATCCAGAGGAAGGTGAAAAACCCCAGCAAAGCTTGAAACCATTTTCTCCGGCAAGGGAAAAAAAATTGTCCTGATACCCTGAGAGGCAATTGGATATTCCCTTCATCAACTTTACTTATAATTCATTTAGACTCTCAAAATTGATGCCGTCGGGTACTCCCACCATATACTCACCTAACCCCCCCCTTATGGCGCAACCCATGTCTGTGGGAGTTTTTCCGTAGAATGGACGGTGAGTTTTGGTTTAGCCGTGGGGTGAGACTAATCTCACACTTGTTTCTAGAGAATACTTTTTGATCCTTTGCAGACTTTTGTAGGGACTTTGGTCTCCCTTTCAAGGCTTACTTTCGATATATGCAGATATGCCACACTTCTGCTGCACAGTTTGGCCTCTGTAATATAGATATTCAACCCTCTCCACTCAAGTGTTTATTGACGACCCCTCCCACACAAAACTAATGTCCACATATTACAAGTCTCTCCTTCACTCCACAACTAGTAGGACTCGAATCACGGAGAGCAGGTGGCGCTCTGAAATACCGAAGTTGACAGAGGATATCTGCCAGGAGGTCCTTCCTCTCCAAGTCTCTATCATTATCTCTTCTCGAGACAAGGTCATACAAACCAAATTATTATACAGGTCCTACTATACTCCCTGTTTACTCTATCTCTTGAATACATACCTCCCAACATTTTGAGATGGGAATGAGGGACAACTACTAGCAAACATATGTAGGCATAGGACACGCCCCTTATGCGCCCCGTAAAGGGGACATAACCCCCCAAAAAAGGCTAATTAAATCCACAAGAGCTTTATTTACCACTAATATTCTTTTAAATTGGCTTTTAAAATTGACAAATGCAGCAAAGGGACAGTTGGGAGCTATGCTTGAATAGACTGTCCTTCGCAACATGTTCTAGATGTAACATGGCTGATGGTACATTTTACAATAAGATGTGGGAATGTCCACCGATTAGGAGATTTTGGTCAGAAATGACTGCCTTTATTATTTCAATTACTCAAATACCCAACATCTGCAACCCCTTGAGGTCCCTACTGGGCTACATTGATGACGTATAGTCTTGTTTTATGCAAAGAAATCCATAACTATGCACTGGAAGTCACAGTCCTCACCCACTATAACTTTCTGGCTTACCATCATTAACCAAGCACTCCCACTATACAAATTGACACATGGGGCCAGGAGATGCTCCCGAAACTTTAATAAAATCTGAGACTCATGGGTCAATTCGAATCTTACTATACCGCCTACTACTTAATACATAGGATAGCAATGCAAATTCAGACCACATCCTCTCTTTTTGAACCGAACATCAGGATCCTGTATGTTTGTTTTATCTTTTCTCACTTGAGTTACGGATGTAAAATTGTAACTTCTACGTTGAGATATGTATGTTGACTGGATATATTGTAGATGCAACCTATTGCTGATTGAGCACTGTTTGCTCCACTATCAGTATTTATGTTTGTGTGTACTTGTTTGTGTACAATAAAATTACACCTATAATTAACCTATATATTACTTATACATGTTGATCATATCCCAGGCCAGGCCTTCTCTTTCAACATCAGTGCCGGACCTCACAAATGCTCTTCTGAAAGAATGGTCAAACATCCCCATAGACACACTCCTAAACCTTGTGTCAGGGATCGGATGGGAGACTAATTTGATGAGGTCGGCCTCTCTTATATCTCCTGTCCTGGCTCCGCTGAAGGTGAGACAGAGGAAGCCGAAGGACAAGAGGGACACGAGTGCCTGGAGCAGGAGGTCCCGGGAGAACAGCTTGGCAGGGTTCAGCGGCCTGGAGTAGACTGTGATGCGCTGAGCAGGAACAGAAAATAGCCAGGCAGGTAACCAAGAGTTAACAGCAACCAGGAACATAGACAGAAGCAAGGTCTCAGGGATAGCCAGGTTTGTCAGTAGGCGGGCAATGAGGTACCAAATCATAGACAGAGCCAGAGTCAGGAACGGAGCCGGGTCAGACATGGGTAACAGTACAGGAACAGAACACAGAGCCAAGGTCAAGAGCAAGCCAGGTCTAAATACTGGGAGGACACACAGGATCAGAGCAGGATTCAGGAACACAGCTGAAGATCAGTCAGCAAAGCACAAGAGTCTCCCTTTAAATAAGCTGTCTGGCGCCAAGGGGAATTAGGCCTGTACGTGTGCGCGATTGCGAGCTCTGGTGCGCATGTGCGCGCCTGTACGCCATTCTATGGCAAAGACTATGTGCTTGTGCACGTCTGTGTGCAAAACGTCTCACAGGAGTTCTCTGACATTGCCCCCCTTTAGGGGCAGCCTCCGGATGCCCACAAGAGACCGTTTTTCAGGATGAAGCTGGAGGTAGGCCTGTATCAACCGGGGAGCATGAACATTGGATGCTGGTTCCCAGGAGTTATCCTCAGGGCCATAACCCTTCCATTCAATGAGGAACTGAGTCCGACCTCCCCTCTTCCTACAGAACAGCCTCAACCTCATATTCTTCACTTCCTTCAACCAGTAGTGGGGCAGGGGCTTCGGTGCCACGATTTGGAAAGGGGTAGGTTTGAGCAGCAAAATGTGGAACACAGGATGAATCTTTAAACTGCTTGGCAAGGATAATTCAAAAGCCACAGAATTGATCTGTTTTTTTTTTTTTTTAAACGACCCAAGAATTTTGGGGCATTTCAGCTTTAGGTTAGCTGTGGACAGAAAAACTCTGTCTCCTGGCTTCAAGTTCAGGTTCCCTCTTCTCTTCCTATCAAAAATCTTCTTGTTAGCCGCCTGTGACTTTTCGATCGTCTCTCGCAAGAGTTGATTATTGGTGTTGAAAAAGTCCAGTCTCTCTTGCACGGCTGGTACAGAAGACTCCATGGGTACATCAGGTAGAAAGGAAGGGTGATACCCATAATTAACATAGAAGGGTCACTGTTTGATAGCAGAATGAACAGAATTATTATATGCAAATTCTGCCAAGGGGAGTAGGGACACCAATCAGGGACTTCCTGAGAGAAGGATGAGAAACATGTCAAGTATTGCTCCAGGGACTGATTTGTCCTTTCAGTCTGACCATTGGTCTGCGGGTGATAAGCAGATGAAAGACATAGTTCAATCCTCAAAGCTTTACATAGAGCCCTCTAAAATTTGGAGGTAAACTGCACCCCACGATCTGAGGTTATGCTTGCTGGAATGCCATGCAATCTCACAATCTCCTTAACAAATACGGAAGCGGTTTCAGAGGCAGACGGGATTCCTTTCAAAGGTACAAAATGGGCCATTTTTGAGAAACGATCCACTATAACAAAGATGGTGGTGAATCCTTCGGACGGAGTTCCACAACAAAATCCAAGGAAACCATGTTCCAAGGTTTTTCAGGTATAGGAAGAGATTCTAACAACCCCCAGGTCTTGGCACGATCAGACTTGTTTCTAAAACATACGGAGCAGGACCTGACATAATCTCTACAATCTTTTAATAAATCAGGCCACCAAAAGGAACGGGACACTAGGTCAGAGGTCTTGTGAATTCCAAAGTCCCCGGCAAGCGGGTGGTCATGGCATTTGAGGATGTGAACTCTAAACTGCTCAGGAATAAAAATGTGCTCCTTGTGGAAGAAGAGCTCATCCTTTGGTTGAAGGTGCAGATCCAGAGGAGGGGGGTGATCAGCAACTGCCTCCTTGATTTGGGACATCACATCTGCCTGTAGGAGTAGAACGTTTTTGGCAGGTAAAATAGTGTCAGGTTCAGGAGGTGGGGCCAACTCAGAGAATATGCGCGAAAGCGCATTGGGTTTACCGTTCTTGGATCCGGGGCAGAAGGTAAGATGAAAAGTGAAACATGAAAAGAATAGTGCCCATCTGGCCTGTCGGGGTCTTAGGCGTTTGGCAGTTCTTAAATATTCCAAGTTTTTATGATCGGTAAAAATAAGGAAAGGATGCGCAGCCCCTTCCAACAGATAGCGCCATTCCGTTCAGTTTCCTAGAGAAGAAGGCAATTGGATGGAGTAAAGATTTAGCCCCCTGTCTTTGAGATAGTAGAGCCCCAACTGCCGTTTCAGAGGCATCTACCTCCAGCGCGTAGGCCAGAGCAGGGTCAGGGTGTCTTAGAATGGGGGCAGAAGTGAACAAAGTCTTTAATTTTTCAAAGGCATCCTGTGCCTCAGGAGTCCATCTGAAAGAAGCATGCTGTTTAGTTAACTGGGTGACAGGAGCAATAATACCGGAAACGTTTTTAATAATATTTCTATAAAAATTAGCAAAGCCTACAAAATGTTGAATGGCTTTCTTGTCTTCAGGAGCAGGCCAATCAAGCACAGCAGCAACTTTTTGCAGATCCATAGAGATGCCTTCTGCAGAAATAACAAGTCCCAAGAATTGGATGGAAGATCTTTCGAAGTCGCATTTTTCAGCCTTAGCGTAAAGGTGGTGTTGTCGCAGCCTTTTTAAGTACTTTCTTTACACGACACCTGTGAAGATCAAGAGAACTGGAGAATATAAGAATATTGTCCAGGTAGACGATAATCAACAAATCTAAGTAGTCCCGGGAAAATGTCATTGACCAGATGTTGAAATGTGGCAGGGGCATTGCAGAGGCCAAATGGCATGACAAGATATTCATAGTGTCCAAAGCGTGTTCGGAATGCAGTTTTCCATTCGTCCCCGTTACGAATTCTGACTAAGTTGTATGCACCCCTCAGATCTAGTTTAGAAAACACTTGTGCCCCTCGCAATCTTTGAAAAAGTTCTGGAATCAGAGGAAGGGGGTACCGATTCTTAACCGTTATCTTGTTAAGATCTCGATAATCCACACAGGGTCTGAGGGTATGATCCTTTTTTTTCGACAAAGAAGATGCCTGCCCCTGCAGGAGATGTGGAATGTCGGATGAAGCCCTTCTCCAAATTTTTGTCAATGTAGTGACGGAGGGCTTCTAATTCGGGTTCTGAAAGAGGATAGATACGGCCAAACTGAATCTCAGCTCCGGGCAACAGTTCTATGGGGCAATCAAAGGGCCCGGTGAGGAGGGAGAGAGTCCGCATTCTTTTTGTTGAAGACATAGAGAAATTCGTGATAGACTGCAGGAACAAGGTTTCCGGATCAGACTGGATGGCCAGGAGAGGTGTAGTGGTGTGTACCTCGTGCAAAACACAGTGTACCAGGCAGTAAGGTGAAGAGAAAAGAACCTCCCCTGTAAGCCAATTGATGCTGGGATTGTGTGCCTTCAGCCAGGGCATACCCAAGATGATAGGGAACAAGGGTGACGAGATGACATCTAGACGTAGGAACTCTTGATGACTGGTAGAAGAAAGGCAGAGGATGGGGATCGTTTCCTGTGTTACTGTGCCAGACTTGATACCAGAGCCATCAGCGAGGTGTACCACGAACCCTTGTTTTTTGGTACAAAGAGGGAGATTGTGCCAAACTGCGAAACTAGAGTCCACAAAGCAGCTGCAGGCACCAGAGTCTATGATAGCAGAGACAGAAATGGTTTTCCCAGCAAGCTGTAGATGGCAAAGAAGGGTTAGGTGAACCCAATCAGGTTCGGGTGGATGCATCGTGTGGATCCAGTTGATGGGAGATTTGTGTGGCCGTACAGGACAGCTTCGCAGATAGTGACCGGCATCACCACAGTAGAGGCAAAGGTCAGAGTGCTGACGACGAAGGCGTTCGGCTGCAGACAGAGGGGACCTCAAAAGAACTTTTCCGAGAAGGAGCTCGGGGTGAGCTAGTCGTGTCGCTGGAGAGACAGGTAATGGCATTCTTAGATCTGTTATGAGGAGAGTCTCTGTGGGTTTTCTCAGACTGGCGTTCCCGTAACCGTCGGTCAATCCAAATGACAAGGTTAATCAGGTCCTCCAGAACCGGGGGTACTTCCACTCTGGCAAGTTCATCCTTAATAGTGTCAGATAAACAAGACGAAACTGGTGATGAAGGGCTGATTGATTCCACTCTGTATCGGTACTCCAGAGGCGAAAATCAGTTACGTTATCCTCCACAGGTTTCTGGCCCTGCTGTAGTTTGATGAGTTCTTGTTCGGCAGTCTGCCTACAAAAGGGGTTAGCGTACAGCTGAGACATGGCAGAGAAAAAAGAGTCCATAGAGGCTAGGGCTGGGTCAAGTTGCTCACAAAGCTAAAAGGCCCAGGATTGGGGCTCATCCAGAAGGAGGGAAATAACAAATCCCACCCTGACATCTTGCGTGGAGAAAGTTTGTGGGAGGAGAGAAAAGTAAAGTTTGCATGCATTACGAAAATTCCGAAATGTCCTGCGATCTCTAGAAAATCGTCAGGGTTTGGGAATAGGGTAGGTTCCACTGGATGTGTAGACCTCCGTCTGAGTGGCTACATATGTAGCAGCAGAAGGACCTAAAAGTGGCAAAGTCTCTGTGTCGGTTGTTAATCGATCTTCCATGCGACTTAGATCTGCTTGCAACTTTTGCACGATGTGCGTTAGTGCAGAGATTGATTGCAAAAAGTCCGTAGGTGGAGAGGCCTCCCTTTCAGACTCCATTATTGGCTGACTGATACTGTCAGGGATCGGATGGGAGACTGATTTGATGAGGTCAGCCTCTCTTAATTCTCCTGTCCTGGCTCCGCTGAAGGTGAGACAGAGGAAACTGAAGGACAAGAGGGACACGAGTGCCTGGAGCAAGAGGTCCCGGGAGAACAGCTTGGCAGGGTTCAGCAGCCTGGAGTCAGGAACGGAGCCGGGTCAGAGATGGGCAACAGTACAGGAACAGAACACAGAGCCAAGGTCAAGAGCAAGCCGGGTCTAAATACTGGGAGGACACACAGGATCAGAGCAGGATTCAGGAACACAGCTGAAGATCAGTCAGCAAAGCACAAGAGCCCAGACTTCCTTTAAATAGGCTGTCTGGCGCCTGTGGGCCAGACAGCAAAGGCTATTTGCTTGTGCACATCTGTATGCAAAACGTCTCACAGGAGTTCCCTGACACCTTGTGGACAGCCTTCCCAGAAAAGTTGAAGCTGGTATAGCTACAAAGGGTGGGCCAACGCAATACTGAACCCTACGGACTAGGGGTGCAACGGATCAAAAAACTCACGGATCGGATCGATCCTCGGATCAGGAGTCACGGATCGGATCATTTTCGGATCAGCAAAAAAAAAAAAAGGGTCCGTTTTTTCATTGGTCCAAAAAAAAAAAAAATTTATATATATATATATATATATATATATATATATATATATATATATATATATATATATATATATATATATAATAAAATAATATATTTTTTTTTTTGGACCAATTAAAAAAAGGAATTTTTTTTTTTTTTTTTTTTTGCTGATCCGAAAAAAGAGCACAATAGCAATTCACAGGGGTGGATTAAAGAGGAAGCAGGTGAGGCTGTTTGGGACTTAAAGTACAATCTTGGTGTTTTTACAGCAAAATATATATATATATATATATATATATATATATATATATATTTTTTTTTGCTGTAAAAACATCAAGATTGTACTTTAAGTCCCAAACAGCCTCACCTGCTTCCTCTTTAATCCACCCCTGTGAATTGCTATTGTGCTCTTTTTTCCCCCCTTCCCCCCCCCCCCCCCCTCCTCTCACACCAGTGCTTCACTGCTAACATTCCCATTCAGCTTGCTAGAGCCCAGTGCACAGCGTGACACGCCTCCCCGGGGAGGCGTGTCACGCTGGGCTCTGGCAAGCAGACTGGCCGCCGCTCCGGAGCTAGGCCGAAGTCGGGGACTTTCCTAGGCCTAGGCTCCGGAGCGCTCCGCGGATCGCGGGGTGTGCCGATCCGAACGGGGTGGCCCGTTCGGATCACGGATCGGTGACGATCCGTTACACCCCTACTACGGACTAAGATTGGGATCACATTAAAGTTCATGTGCATGTAAAGGCAGGTGTCTCAATACTTTTGGTAATATAGTGTATATACCTATTAATTCCGCCTCATAAATCAATATACCATAGTAATAGCTTCTCACTCTGAATGAAACAAATAATGTGTAATGATAAAGGGTCCAAAAACATATTAGAATAAAGCAGTGATCTTCAAACATTAACCAGTTAAGCCCCGGACCAATATGCAGCCTAAAGACCCAAGGTGTTTTTACAGTTCGGGACTGCGTCGCTTTAACAGACAATTGCGCGGTCGTGCGACGTGGCTCCCAAACAAAATTGGCGTCCTTTTTTCCCCACAAATAGAGCTTTCTTTTGGTGGTATTTGATCACATCTGCGGTTTTTAGTTTTTGCGCTATAAACAAAAATAGAGCGACAATTTTGAAAAAAATGCAATATTTTTTACTTTTTGCTGTAATAAATATCCCCCAAAAACATATATAAAAACATTTTTTTTCCTCAGTTTAGGCCGATACGTATTCTTCTACCTATTTTTAGTAAAAAAAATTGCAATAAGCGTTTATCGATTGGTTTGCGCAAAATTTATAGCGTTTACAAAATAGGGGATAGTTTTATTGCATTTTTATTATTTTTTTTTTTTTTACTACTAATGGCGGCGATCAGCGATTTTTTTCGTGACTGCGACATTATGGCGGACACTTCGGACAATTTTGACACATTTTTGGGACCATTGTCATTTTCACAGCAAAAAATGCATTTAAATTGCATTCTTTATTGTGAAAATGACAGTTGCAGTTTGGGAGTTAACCACAGGTGGCGCTGTAGGAGTTAGGGTGCACCTAGTATGTGTTTACAACTGTAGGGGGGTGTGGCTGTAGGAATGACGTCATCGATCGTGTCTTCCCTATAAAGGGAATGACGCGATCGATGCGCCGACACAGTGAAGCACGGGGAAGCCGTGTTTACACACGGCTCTCCCCGTTCTTCAGCTCCGGGGAGCGATCGCGACGGAGCGGCTATAAACAAATAGCCGCGCCGTGGTCCCGGATCGCTCCCCGAGCGGACCCGACCTCCGCATGTAGCGGGGGGGGTCCCGATCGGACCCCCCACCCGCTAATAGGCGAGGACGTACATGTACGCCCATGTGCCTGTACGTGCCATATTGTGGACGTATATGTACATGCGGGGGGTCGGGAACTGGTTAAAGCGAAACCTCACTCTTTGCATGGAAGAAAGGAAAAGTCCTGGATGGCCGCACACTGTTTAAGGTATTTTTATTGATATCTTGTATAGCAGATGAAATCCAATACAGTCAATTTATGTTACATAAAACAGGAAAAAGCTGTTGACGCATTTCACACCTTATGGAGGTGCTTAATCATAGCATGTTGCATGTTGTGAACTCCTATGTGCAGAGTAATTTTCAATGTTGTGTAATAGATTTTTAATGGTACGTATATAATGTAGCGCTACCCCCGAAGGAGGCGCTGGTTAATTTTGGATCGGCGTATTAAGTTACCAAATTCTTCTGTCTAATGGCGATGCATGTGAGTGTGGATAAAAGAACAAGGCCCAGATTCTCAAAGAAGTTACGCCGGCGTATCTCGAGATGCGCGGCGTAAGTGTATATATACGCCAGTGTATCTATGCGCCGTACCCACAGAACCAGATACGGCTGAAAATAGGCTTCTTCCGACCGGCGTAACTTTTCTACGCCGGCGTAGCGTAGGCGCATATTTACTCTGGGCGCATCTTGCACTCCCATTGATTTCCTATTCAAATATGCAAATGAGGGAGATACGCCGATTCCCGAATGTACGTCCGCCCGACGCAGGCTACGTGCGGTGCGCGTAAGCTGTACATCCGGTCTAAACTTGCCCCTCATAAAGCAGGGGCAACTTTGCACCAGACGTGTGCAGGTCAGCTGTAGAGCAGCTTCAGCAGCACCGTTACGGACAAGCTGAGCAACCACACTTGCAGGACAACACATCTGTATGCCAACATGCCAGGGGCAGGCATGGTCATAGCTATACTAGTGTGTGCCCAGGCGCGTAGAAGGAGGAGGGCACGGGGGAGTATATACCGAACGCGCATAAACGTCTTTGGCATGGGGGATTCGGAGGTGTATCGCATCTTCAGATTCAACACTGATGCCATCCTGGATTTAGCCACAACCCTGCAGGGTGACATCACCAGCCAGACACACCGCTCACATGCAGTGCAGCCACTGGTCAAGGTACTGGCAACACTGCATTTCCTCGCCACTGGATCTTTTCAGCGTACAAGTGGAGTTGTGGCTGGGATGTCACAAACCAGTATGAGCAGATGTGTGCACCAGGTTGTCCCCGCAATCCTCAGATGCATGTCCCACCACATCATCAGACCCACCCAAGAGCACCTGCGGAATAAGGCAATGGCGGATTTTGTCAGAATTGCAGGATTCCCACGCACCGTGGGGGCCATTGATTGCACACATGTGGCACTACGCCCCCCCCCCCCCCCCCCGTGACACAGAGCACATATACCGCAATCGTAAGCACTGGCATTCCATCAACGTACAGGTGATAGCCGATGCCCAATGCCTCATATGGCACGTCAGTGCCAAACACCCAGGGTCCAGCCACGACAGCTACATATACCGTCAAAGCACCATCCCAACAGAATTTGAACAGAACGTGTACAGGGACAGCTGGCTGGTTGGTGAGTGACATGGGAGTCAGGCATGACTGTCCAAACCCCATGATGCAGACATCACGAGGGGCACATGCATGACTAACATCCTCCTGTCTTTTCCCTTCCAGGTGACTCTGCATATGCACTTGGGCCCCATCTCATGACTCCATTCCGGGATCCCCAAACCACAGTAGAGCAAAACTACAATGCTGCACACATACGTACCCGTGGAGTGGTGGAAAGCACATTTGGCATCCTGAAGTCCCGTTTCCGATGCCTGGATAAGTCCGGGGGGACCCTGTTGTATTCCCCAAACTTTGTGTGCCAGATCATCAGTGCATGTTGCATTCTGCAGAACTTCGCTGAGAGAAAGGGCCTGGAGATTGACATACGTGATGACCTGACCCCCGAACCAGACAATCCCCCCCTGCCTGAGGATACCCCGTCTGCTGAGGGAACAGCAGTCCGAAGTTGTCTCGTGGAACGTATCTTTGCACGTTAAACACACACATTCATCATGGCTCAAGGAGAATGCACGCATGCACACCACTGTGGTCCCTAGCACACACCCCACATCCACATCACATTGGATTAGCCCAAGTCCAACAAGCAGGACTTGGGAGCAGCAACGCCACGGCAAGGCTCCAATTATGTTGCTGACCATTCATACCACATTTACACGGGTCGTGGGGATAAATTCTCCCCAACGACCGAGGGTGACACCCCTTTGCTGGCAGGAGTGTCACCCCCCCCCCCCCGCATTCACACACCAGTCACACTAATCTGCACACCTCACTGTGTGCATTATTAGAAACAAAATCATAATACTCTTAACCAGAGCAAAAAAAAAAAAATCTTAACCAGAGCACAAAATAAATCATAATACTCTTAACCAGAGCAAAAAAAAAACAACATAATTAGTTTTCCTGGCTGCTGCCACGGCCATGGCTCCGCAACTGCCTAGTTGACGGCTCAGGTGGGGGGGGCATTAGGTGGAGGAGCATCCACCATGGCTGGAGGCCTGCCCTCTAACGCCACAGCAATGCGGGTCAGAATGGTGTTGGTCTCTGCCTGCACCTGCCGCGAAAGTCTCCCCTCTGCCTCAATGGCAGCTGTGTGGCCCTGGACGGCCTCTGACAGGGACCGCACCTCTGCCACGAGGGTAGCCGTTGTGGCCTGCAGCTCACCCAAGCAGGTGATGACAGCTGCTGTGTTGCCAGCCACATCCTGCAGCCCATCATTGATGTGGCCCCTGGAGGCCAGGCTGTCGGCCACTCGCCTCATGTCATGGGCCATCTCACCCATATGGCGGGTCTGCGAGTTCTGGACACTCGTCAGGTTCTCTGGCAGGAAGTCCGGAACCCCCCTGGTCTTCCTGGTTGCCTTCCTGGGGCCAGGAGAGGCTTCAGGCCTGGCATAGGGGGAGGGACTTGAGTGGGTGGGTTGGGGATGGAGCCAGAGGATCGGAGGCTTGACGTCCGGGATGGACCAGCCGATATGGAGGCCTCCTCTAGATAGAGAGACACCTCCTCACCCAAATGTTCAGCATTATCAATCACCTCCTCAGTGGAGGTCTGGGCACCACTCCCCTCCACTAATGCCTCTTGGCTTCCCAGGGGGTCAGGGGCAGGATCATCAGGGGATGATGGCGTGGGACAGGCAGAGGCACCAGATGGCCCAGCTCCCTCCTGGACATCTGCAGATGACACAAAACATTCACATGTTGGTGGACCCACACACTTGTCACATATCCCCCCCTCACATGCTACACACCAGATAGTAAAAAAAACACACTTACCTGTCCTCAAGGGCGGCTCAACTGAGTCGTAGCCCTCAACTCCCTCCACTTGCTCCTAAGGCAGCGGGCAACCACCTGCTCATCAGGAGTCAGCCGAATGCGAGAGGCTGGTCCACCACCAGTGTCCCTGGCATGCCTTCTCATAATGGACAGCTTCTCCTTCACCCTCCTGCGCATATCGTTCATCTTTTTTGTTATGTCCTGGGGCCTCCTCACCTCATTGCCCACGGCATTCACCTGGTTGGTGATCCTCATAAGGATCTCATCCCTTCTGCCCTTGCTCGTCTCCTTGCTCCGTGCCCCATGGAGGCGATCGTCATACTTCTCCATGGCCGCAAGGATGATGGCCTTCTCCTCTGGGGAGAAGTTATTTTTTCTGTTCCCAGAACGCCGGGCAGACATGTCCAGAATAATAGCGCAAAAGTACCTACACCAAACCAAACGGGTGTACTTTTGCACTCGACGAAGGGCATGTCTGGGCGTATTTATGCCCTGGGCATAAACGGTGGGCCGGCGTAACTTAGGAATTACGCCGGGCGTAGTTGTGAGCATGCGCAGAGGGGCGCGGGACATATGATCACGTCACGGCGCATGCGCCGTTCTTTCGGGCCTTCATTTGCATGGGGTCACGGTTGATTTAAATGGATCACGCCCACTTCCTTCCTACTTTGAATTACGCCGACGATTTTACGTTACGCCGGCGCAAAATTGGACGCTTTTGCTTTGAGAATACAGAGCTTGCCTCTCTAAGTTACGTCGGCGTAACGCATCTGAGATGCGAGGTGCACAGCCTCGACCCGACCTGCCATGAGGATGAAGCCCGCGGATGCGCGCACCCTAAAGGTGGATGCCGCACCTGAAACTCGGGCCCCGCAGACTACCCGAAAAAATGGCCAGGCTCCAGATATACCCCCCCGCCAGCATGCCCAAAGAGGGGAACTCCTCCGAAATCTCCCATTCCCCACTAACTTTAGCGTAACGCCCCACTAACAAAAAGGGGGGGGCGCTACAATAATAAACGTGTTTTTATGGTATTCAAGTTTTTTTTCTATTTGTCCACACAAAATCCATGACTACATATTCTGTTCATAGTCGCACACTTTGACATCAAACATACAAGACTTCTGTAGAATTTCTGCAGAGGTTTTTATTTTTATTTTAAACCATTTGCTCCAAGAAATAAAAGTTAAAAAGCAATGTTTAAAAAGAAAAAGGGCTTTTAGTAAACAGTTTGCAATTCTGACTCAATGCTGCAGGCTTTCTTTCCAGTGTGATCTGACAGCTCTTCATAATAGTCACTTGAAAGGATAAGAGAGTTTTTGATGAACTGTCTCTAGTTGTATCACAAATCCCAGAATGTGTGATAATTGAGGGCTCAACAAGGTGTTATCAGCAAAGAACTCCAGATGTTCTAGAACATCAGTGGATAACTGCTTGCAAAAGTTTTATTAAACTGAAGAATGAAGATGATAAAGACAGCATGTCTGGCTGCAGCTGCAGTTACTGGGGATAAAACAACACTGCAGGTCACTGCTGCCTATAAATATCCTACAACTGCCTTTGAGGTCCCTAATGCAGGAAGAAAAATGTCATCCAGTTCCCAGTCTCCTAGGGTGAGGGTGATCATCCGGGGTTGGGAAGATAGCAGATGTCCCGTACTGATACATTAAACATGTATAAAAAATATTTCAGCTATGTCACTAAATTCCCCTTATACCAATAAGGCTACAAAAATTCTTCTTAAAAACAAAGATAAAGGAAAATGGCCCTTTAAAGCGGGGGTTCACCCTAAAAACAATTTTCTAACATTACATTAAACTCAGTCTCGACATTGACAGTGTGCCGATTTTTTTATTTAATTTTTTTTGCTGTACACACCTCGTAAAGCTATTTTCTCAGCCGGCTTCCCGGGTAGTGCCTCCCGCGGGAGTGGGCGTTCCTTTGCAGCAGTTAGTGATTGACGTGATGACAAACACTACCCCCCGGTCGCATAAGGAGCGTCACGAGTTGCCAAAAGAAGCCGAACGTCGGTGCGCAGGCGCCGTATAGCGCTGACTCGACGTTCGGCTTCTTTCGGCAACTTGTGACGCTCCTTATGCGACGGGGGGGTAGTTTTTGTCATCAAGTCAATCACCAACTGCGGCATAGGAACGCCTACTCCCGCGGGATTCACTACCCAGAAACCGGCTAAGAAAATAGCTTTACGAGGTATGTACAGCAAAAAAAAAAATCTGCATACTGTCAATGTCGAAACTGAGCTCAATGTAATGTTAGAAAATTAACTAAAAGTCAGGATGTTTTTAAAAAAACCCTCAATGTCTCTAACCGAACTATAATTTGTTATATTAACACACACACTGTTTCATTTACATCGCCCCTTCTTTTTCTGTATGTGGATGATGGCACCATGATTAGTTTAATAATTATAATAAAAAAAAACATTTAAAACAGTACCTTTTTCCTAATTGATATATAGATGTCACATGACCTAGATCTTTCCCAGCCTGTCTGCAGGGAAACATAAGCAGGAGGAGCTTTTACTCCTCTGCTGCTGGTCACATGTTCAAAATAAAAAAAACAGCCTTCAGAATACAGAGTATTAATAAATAATTCATATCAATAAACTGTTTTAAATTATCATACAAATATATATTTGAAATTAAATCTTTATTATTTTTTGGCAATTTTTTGGGTGGATTTCTGCCAGTCGCAGGCTGTGTCACATACCTCAAGCCTGTGTCTAAGGCCTCGTACACACGATCGGATATCTGATGGAATCTAATCCGATGGATTTTTTCGTCGGATATCCGATGAAGCTGACTTTCATCAGTCTTGCCTACACGCCATCAGTCAAAAATCCGACCGTGCCAAAACGCGGCGACGTAAACCACTACGAGGTGCTGAAAAAAAATGAAGTTCAATGCTTCCGAGCAAGTGTCGACCTGATTCTGAGCATGCGTGGATTTTTTGACCGATGGCCTTCCACACGAACGATAGTTTTTTATATCGTTTTTTTTTTATCCATAGGAAAAATTTAAAACATGTTCTACTATTTTTCACTGAAGGAAAACAAACCGATAGGGCCCACACACGATCGGTTTATCCAATGAAAACAGTCCATCGGTCTGTTTTCATCTGACAAACCGATCGTGTGTACAGGGCTTTAGAATAAGAGGGAGGTGTAGCCTCCATCAATCTACATGTAATAGCCCACCCCCATTGTGTTTAGCTGCTTAGTGGGTATGGAGGAAGAGGGAGGGGGTGAGCTGTCATTCACCACTGTGTATAAGCCCACATGTGTGACTCTATAGTCACACGGGTTACTCAGATGTGATATGGAGGGAATACTTAGCATAGAAACTCATTGGAAACTGAGCATGTACAGAGCTGCCAACATTGCTCTGCAAAATCCCCAGCCAAATTGGGGACATGAATAGAAGGTGGAGATAGAGAGCAGCAGGATTTACCAGTTTTTTGCAGAATACAGAAAACAAATCTCATAGTGACTGACTGAGTATGAACGGCATGTAATACACCATTCATTGATAGTTTTTTATTATGTGGGTTTAGTGACACATGCTCTCTTGGTTTACAATGTATTGTAACTGTACTATATGCCTTTATTTTGAAAAGCACAATGCAAACTGTTGGTTCTACATAAATCATGTATTCTAATAATGATCACTATTTTTAAAATAAAATACTGGTTTTGACCTTTTTTTTATTGTATCTCAGAGCTGCTAATATCTTGTGGTCTATTTTCAGCCACTTCCTCTTTCTGGACATTTACCATGAGAGATTTCCTAACGGTGGCCACAATGGACCATGTCTTTGCAATGTGTAATGTGCAACGTGATGGCTTACAGCTTCCTTACAGTCTTCATTGGGAATCCACGTGACAGGGTGACAACAAAGTTAGGAGACAGAGACAAAACAGTGTTTGACCAAAACTGGATTTTCTCGTACAACAACCCCCAGGTAACAGTTTTATCAAAGCTGCAGATTTAAAAATACAAAAATAACAATAATAAAAAGCCCTTGGGCTAGATTCAGAAAGAATCTACGTTGGCGTATATATTCTGTATTCAGAAAGCAAGATACGCCGAAATTTGGCTAAGATCCGACTGGCGTAAGTCTCTTACACCGTCGTATCTTAGTTGCATATTTACGCTGGCCGCTAGGTGGTGCTTCCGTCGATTTACGCAATGAATATGCTAATTAGGTAGATACGCCGATTCAGAAACGTACGTCCGCCCGGCACATTTTTTTTCGTCGTTTACGTTAGGCTTTTTCCGCCGTAAAGTTACCCCTGCTATATGAGGCGTATCCTATGTTAAGTATGGACGTCGGGCCAGCGTCGAATTTTCAGTCGATTACGTCGTTTGCGTAAGTCGTTCGCGAATAGGGCTGTTCGTAAGTTACGTTCACGTCTAAAGCATTGACGATTTGCGGCGGAATTTCGAGCATGCGCACTGGGATTCTTTCACGGACGGCGCATGCGCCGTTCGTAAAAAAACTTCAAATACGTGGGGTCATAAGTAATTTGAATAAAACACACCCACATCATCCACATTTGAATTAGGCGGGCTTACGCCGGACCACATACGCTACGCCGCCATAACTTAGGACGCAAGTTCTTTATGAACACGGAACTTGCGCCCGAAGTTACGGTGGCGTAACGTATCTGAGATACGTTACGCCCGCAGAAAATTACACCGGGCTATCTGAATCTAGCCCCTTGTATGTTTTTAACAATAATTATAATATAATAATAATAATATAATAATAATATTTTTTTACCTATAAGGCTTACCTATTAGGTACAGTAAATATCTCCTAAACATGCACCGTTTAGGAGATATTTACTTTAGATGCAGCCAGTGACACCATACCCGTGCCGTTCCTTGAATCGTGCTGTAAAATGTGACTTCCACAAGCATGTGACATCATCGTTGGCTCTGTCACTTAAATCGATGAAGCCCGCAAACCCGGAAGGAAGAACAGGTGAAGATTGAAGCGCCTTCAGCGGTGACAGCGTGCCACTGGAGGGCTTCATTTTCAGGTAACTCTATCAAAATGTGCTAGTATGCGATGCATACTAGCACATCATGACCTAAACTGCCTTTTGCCCATTTTGTTTTAACTACTGCTTTAACATGTTTCTGAGGCTTATTTATTCAGGTTATTTAACTTGTAGCCTGTAGTACTAGCATGTTCACCTAGACATTTCACTACTTATTCTGTAACTTTCCCAGTTCTATAAGAAGGAACAAAACATCTTCAACATTATAGAAAATCAAATTAATTGTGATTACCTAATACTAGATACATTACCATAATAAAACATATGTATTGTATTTTACTGATTGGGTTTTTATACAATGTAAAGCAAAAATGTAGCTAAAAAAAACTCCATAGCTTTAATCACATGGCTTATCTGTAATGGAGGATGTCCTATTTTGTGTAGGCAGCTGCATCCTGGAGAAATCTTTACTGCAGGGATGCCTGTCTTCTTCCTATCTCTGAACTTCTGATGCAGCAATAGTTAATAGCTTAGGGTCTTCTGGCAGAACAGCAGTATAGATGGTGCAATGGGGACACAACCTTCCTTCCTTGTCCTCTTTCATTGATTAGGAGGAAATAAAAGGAGGAAGGAAGGGTTAGGTCCCCATTGGACCATCTGTACTGATGTTCTGCAGCTCTGGAAGTTTAGAGACAGGAAGAAGACAGGCAACCCTGCAGTGAAGATTTCTCCAGATGCCTACAAAATGCAGGACATCCATTATCACAGGCAGGGCCGCTGATAGGCCAGTACAACTGGCCCAGTTGTACCGGGCCCGAGCAGTAGCGGGGCCCGGCAACCTGAACAAAATACTAGTTAAATGTGAAAAAAAATTACCGATCAGGGTCCCTTAACATCGTCCAGCACCAAACAGTCATTTAGCCGACACCCCCCCCCCCCCCCCTGTTCATTTTACGTTTTATTTTTTTTATTTCTTATGTTCATTCTTATATGGCCGCTGCGGCAGGGAAGGGACTATTTCTCATATTTCGGGCGCGGAAGAATACCTCATCCGCGCCCGCTCCTCATGCCATGCTGATGCTGGCTCAAGTCCCGGCCAGCGCGTCCTCTGTAGCCGTCACCTCCTGGCGCGGCAGAGTGATTCTGATTCCTCTCGCTCCACGTGAAGAAATAGCAGTGAGGCTACTCAAGAGAAGCAGTGGCGGCAGAGGATGTCGGCATCGGCAGAGGCATCCCATGATGATCATCTGACTGGAATAGTTTGTGGGAGACCCTCAAGTCCAGGCAGCAGCAGGATCACCAGGAATAAGTGACTCAGCCCAGCCAACAATTACACAGGTCAGGTGTGTGCTTGCTGGGGGGGGGGGTGTGCTTAAGGATCTACAACCACTGTTTTATTTGTAGCATGGCACCTCTAGTAACACTGCGTTGTTTCTGGTAATGGCACCTATACATTGTGGCATAGGTGGCTTTGTCTGCCCATAACACGTACTGCCTGCAGAGACAGTGCCACCCATGCCGCCAAAGCGCCTATGCCGTAATGTGCTGCAGACAGTGCCACCCATGACGCTAATGTCATAATGCATGTGCTACCTGCAGAGACGGTGCCACCCATACCGCACAATATGGCATGGGTGGCACTGTCAGCAGGTATCACATGAGTTATGGCATTGGCATCATGGGTGGCACTGTCTGCAGCACATTGCGGCATGGGAGACGGTGCCACCCATGCAGTAATGTGCTGCAGACAGTGCCACCCATGCCGCTAATGTCATAACACATGTGCTGCCTGCAGAGACAGTGCCACCCATGCTGCCGGTAGAATTATGCCATTGGCGGCATGGGTGGCAGTGTGCAGCACAATATGACATGGGTGGCGCTGTCAGCAGGTAGCACATACGTTATGGCATTAGCGTCATGGGTGGCACTGTCTGCAGCACATTGCGGCATGGGAGACAGTGCCACCCATGCCGCTAATGCTGTAATGTGCTGCAGAGACAGTGGATTCACGTCTGGTGCCTAACAACATCATCTTTGCAGTTCACACGGGTGTCTTTCCTGCCATTGGACTTATCACTTATTTTTATTTATTTTGGACTTCACTTACCACTTCGGTGGTTTGTTTTCACTAGTATTATTGTGGCCACGGTGTTTTGTTGCATCTAGTAACTTGTGGCATCTATCACCGGGGTTCTCACACACCACTTCAAGCAGAGCTAGGTGGTTTTGGGCCCCTGACTCTGTGCGATTTACACTATTGTTTATACATTAGAGTGTTAATTTATATGTTTAGCACATGCACTTGGGCAGATGCCTAAATTGTTTGTTTGATATATTCATATGATTTGGTTTAGCGCAATTATTCTTTTTTCCTGCAGAGACAGTGCCACCCATGCTGCCAGTAGAATTATGCCATTGGCGGTAGGGGTGGAGCCAGAGTGGGGCTAAAGGAGGGACCAGGGGTGGAGGTGAAGGGGGCCCCATCAGGTAGGCTGTAAGGGGCCCCATGATTTCTATCAGTGCCCCTGATCACAGGTAAGTATGTGACTTGCTCTCCTGCCACCAGCATGCACAGCTTGAGTTTCCCACCAGATTTCTATGCACGTTTCAACACTGCAGCTGTCAAATTGGGACCAGCAGCCTGGCCGTTGGCACAGGTGTACGGATCAGTATGCCCGCACGATTGAGACTCCCATTGTAGCACATGTCTTTTGGCCAAGCTTTGTTAAAGCGGAGTTCCACCCAAAAGTGGAAAAGAAGAAAAAGAAGATCGCCTGTCCACTCCGAGAGCACAGCGTGACTCGCGCATGGCAATGCGTGCCCGGCTATAAAGCCAAAAGCTGTCACTGCTGGGTGTCAATGGAGGTGCCCGGCGGAGAGGAGGGGGAGAGGGTTTGACGCGCCGGGGGCCGAATCGATGGGACGTGGGACAGGTAAGTGTCTGTTTATTAAAAGTCTGCTGCTACACTTTTTGTAGCTGCTGACTTTTAATAAACAGAAAAAAACTTGGAACGCCGCTTTAATTCACCCCAATGCCTTTGTTGTGAACTTTGACTAATTTCTTTACCATGCTTCAAGATACAATAAATGATACAATGAGATGAATGAGGGTTTGTTTTAATATTCTCTTTCTGTCCCAAATATGTAAACACTTTAGTGTGTGTATTATAGGCACGGTTCACTTTAAAGGGGAGGTAAAGGTACAAAACTTTTTTTCCGAAATAGCTTCCTTTACCTTAGTGCAGTTCTCCTTCACTTACCTCATCCTTTGAGAAATCCTCACTTCCTGTTCTTCTGTCTGTAACTCCACACAGTAATGCAAGGATTTCTCCCTGGTGTGGAGTGTCATGCTCGCCCCCTCCCTTGGACTACAGGAGAGTCCGTATGCCCACTAACACACAGCTCCTTTCTCTATCTGCAACGTAGAGAGCGTCCTGACTCTCCTGTAGTCCAAGGGAGGGGGCGAGCACGACACTCCACACCAAGGAGAAAGCCTTGCATTACTGTGTGAAGTTACAGACAGAAGAACAGGAAGTGAGGATTTCTCATCAGAAATAAGGACATTTAAAAGCAAAATCGAAGGAGGAGGTAAGTGAAGGAGGACTGCACTAAGGTAAAGGAAGCTATTTAGGGAAATAAAAATTATCCTTTACAACCCCTTTAAGCCCCTTTTGCACAATTTTTTTCTTAAAATGCATTCAATTTGTTTTTTTAGTTGCTGTTAATGAACCAAGTATATTTAAAACATGATTTTGTTATTATTAATCAGTTTAGACACATCAACTCCAAAAGAGGACATCTTAAAGATGCCAGCAAATCTCTGAGCAGGTCCAGACTAGTAAGCCATCTTGTCTGGCACGTGCAGCTACTTAATTATTGTTCCTTTGGGTGTAGCTGATGTTTCCTAATTTAGCCCTGGCAAAATTTGTTTAATTAAAAAGTAGTCTGATACGCCGGGCTGATTTTCAGCAGCATTCACGATGATGGATTTACCACTAGATGGAATGTAACAGACAGTTTGATTTACTGTCTTCCGATGTGTCGGATGCACAAGGATTTATTATTGTTTGTTTTCGGTTTCTGCACTTTGCATATCACCTTTGCTTTTACCAATAACTTGTATACGGAGGTCACTATTGTTGAGTTTTCTCCATGAGTTCTTGATTCCTTCCACAAATAAGGTAAGCTGGTTTCTGACCAAATTAGTCCTAAAGTATTAAAGTAGATGTCCAGACAAATCCTAACTATATTTAAAGTGGTTGTAAAGGTTGAAGTTTTTTTTACCTTCATGTTTTTTAAAATAAGAAATAAAACATTTAAAAACACTTTAAACATGCTCCCACCCCCATTTAAAGCCTATTCTAACTACTCTGTAAAGAAAAGATGTCTAAACTTACCTAAACTGAGTGAGCTCTGGTCCGATCACATGATCGACTCCCAGAGCCGGCTTCAGTGTAGAAGAGGGACAGCCAACAAAGGATGCCCCATTGTAATCCTATAGGTAATGTCACTGGACTAGATTGACATAGATTAGCGGATCTTTAGATCCGCCGGTGCAATTTATCGAGGCCAGTGCAGTATTCACAAAGCACTTACAGTACCTCGAAAATTGCACCGTCGGATCGTAACTCCCCCGGCAGAATACAAATTCCGCGGCTAGGGGGAGTGTACAATTTAAATCAGGCGCGTTCCCGTGCCGATTTAACTGCGCATGCGCCGCCGGCGAAATTTCCCAGTACGCATGCTCCAAATGATGTCGCTAGGACGTCATTGTTTTCGGCGGCTACGTAAATTCCGGCCATCCGTATTCCCGATCGACTTACGCAAACGACGTAAAAATTTGAATCTCGGCGCGGGAACGACGGCCATACTTAACATTAGCTACCCCTCATCAAAAAACGTACTACACAAGGTAGTGACAGGGCGGACTTTTTCAGGCAATCACAGGGACATAGGGATTTTGAAAAATATAAATTTAATTACAAAAAATTACATACAATAACTTCAATAAAATACAGTGAAAAAGTACAGGATATACATCCACAAGCAGTATTATCTTTCGTCTCGCCAAACGAAAGATAATACTGCTTGTGGATGTATATCCTGTACTTTTTCACTGTATTTTATTGAAGTTATTGTATGTAATTTTTTGTAATTAAATTTATATTTTTCAAAATCCCTATGTCCCTGTGATTGCCTGAAAAAGTCCGCCCTGTCACTACCTTGTGTAGTACGTTTTTTGATTCAATATTTCGGATGTTGGCAAAAGTGAGTGCCTTTATGTTTCCCCCTCCCCATACCTTTTTAGCTACCCCTCATATAGCAGGGGTAACTATCCGCCGGAAAAAGCTGAACGCAAACGACGTAAAAAAAAAGTGACGGGCGGGCGTTCGGTCTTGAATCGGTGGTTCTCCTCATTTGCATATCCGACGCGTAAAAAACAGCGACGACACCTAGCGGCCGGCGGTAGATTGCAGCCTAAGATCCGACGGTGTAAGTCACCAGTCGGATCTAAGGGAGATCTATGCGGAACTGATTCTTATGAATCAGTCGCATAGATCCGACCGTCGGATCTCAGAGATACGACGGCGGATCAGGAGATCCGCCGTCGTATCTCTTCATGAATCTGGCCCACTGTGTAGGCATTGCAGCCATTGTTGGCAATCTCTCCTCTTCAATGAAGCCGGCACTAAAGAGATCATGTGACCGGACAAGAGCACTCTCAGTAAAGATAATCATATGAATCTTTCTTTTATAGGGTACTTAGAATTAGACATGTGCATTAGTTTTCGTCCGAATGCATTTCATCCAAATTTCAGGTATTTCCATTATCGTTTTAACAAACGCAGAATCCGAAAACCGAAAGATCAGACATAAACAAATGCTTTATTTCCGTTTTCTTTGCGACAACAGTTCGATATAGATAAGAGATTCGACATGACGCTGACAATAACAATCTGTGTCTATCGAACCTGTGGTCGAATGTGCCTAACCTTAACCTCTTCACCACTGGGCACTTAAAGCGGATGTGCCATGGGAACAAAATATTAAAAGTCAGTAGCTACAAATACTGCAGCTGCTGACTTTTAATATTAGGACACTTACCTGTCCTGGAGTCCAGCGCCGATCGCAGCAGAGCACGAGCGATCGCTCGTCACTCTGCTGCTCCCCCCGCCATCCACGCTGAGGGAACCAGGAAGTGAAGCGCTGCGGCTTCACTGCCCGGTTCCCTACGGCGCATGCGCGAGTCGCGCTGCGCCCGCCGATTGGCTCACACGCTGTGTGCTGGGAGCCGAGTGTTCCCAGCACACAACGGGCGACAGACGGGATGTGACGGAATGCCCGTCTTTCGCCCGTATCGTGTGGCCGGAAGTGGGTGCAAATACCTGTCTTTAGACAGGTGTCTGCACCCCCCTCCCCCCTGAAAGGTGTCAAATGTGACACCGGAGGGGGGGAGGGTTCCGATCAGCGGGACTCCACTTTAGGGTGGAGGACCGCTTTAAACCCCCTTCCTAACCAGACCAATTTTCAGCTTTCGGTGCTCTCACAATTTGAATGACAATAACTCAGTCATACAACATTGTGCTCATCTGAAATTTTTGTCCTTTTTTTCCCACAAATAGAGCTTTCTTTTGGTGGTATTTGATCACCTCTGGGTTTTTACTTTTTTTGTGCTATAAATGAAAAAACACTGAAAATTCTGTAAAAAAAAAAATCTTGTTTCCGTCATATTAGCAGGTATTGCGGAGTATTGGGGGTATTGCAGAGTATTGGGGGTATTGCAGAGTATTGGGGGTATTGCAGAGTATGGGGGGTATTGCAGAGTATGGGGGGTATTGCAGAGTATGGGGGGTATTGCAGAGTATTGGGGGGTATTGCAGAGTATTGGGGGGTATTGCAGAGTATGGGGGGTATTGCAGAGTATTGTTGTTATTGCAGAGTATTGGTGTTATTGCAGAGTATTGCGCAGGGAGGGATGGCTGGATCTGTGACTGCATTTGTCACAGATCCAGCCCACAGCAGCTGCTGCTGCTTCCGCTCTCCCCCCTCTCCTCTCACACTGTACCGATCGGTACAGAGAGGAGAGGGAGGAACCGGCGTCATGACATGACGCTGGTTTGTTTACAAGTGATCGCTCCGTCATTTGACGGAGCGATCACGTGGTAAACGGCCGCTATCAGCGGCAATTTACCGCGATCTGTGATGCGCCGGGTCTTCTAGACCCGGCGCTCAGGGGGCGCGCGAGTGAAGGATTCTGGGAGGACGTCCTCCCAGAATAACTCCACCTTGCTGTAGACGTCTTTTGTCTATGGCGCGGTGGGAAAGTGGTTAAAGGGGTTGTAAATAAAAAAAAAAAATTGCTGAAATGACTGTTTACAGGGTATAGAGACATAATAGTTAACTGATTCCTTTTAAAAACGATAAAAAATAGATAAAATAGATAATAGATAGATGTTGTTTCCTGCTTCTGTGATGTACAGAGCATACAGAGCCATAGAGCAGTGATGGTTTGGAAAACAAAACTAGAAACTAGACACACAGTAATCACACCTCCTTGAAGTTAGTGACCACAGAGAGAAAGCTCCCAGTACTGTGGTCATCAGGAAACAGACAACCAGGAAGTGTGGAGATCAGAGAAGAATTACAGCAACTTGAGAGCAAAAACGAACAATGAGGACATGAAAACAGCACTGCATTAAGGTAAAGGAAGCTATTAAGATAAAAAAAAAATCCTTTACAAACCCTTTAACTCTATTAGTCCAAGATTATTCTACATAGAGAACAAAGATTCGACATAGAGAGAAAAGATTCAACATTATAGAGAGAAAAGATTCGACATAGAGAGAAAAGGGGGATCTGGGCTGCTTTGTGCAAAACCACTGCACAGAGCAAGTAAGTATCGCTGGTTTGAATCCCGACCATGACATCATCTGCCTGGAGTTTGCATGTTCTCCCTGTGCCTGCGTGGGTTTCCTCCAGGACCTCTGATTTCCTCCCACACTCTAAAGACATGCTGGTGGGTTAATCGGCTCCTGCGCGTCGGGACCCTTCGGGGTAAAACCGCTCTATATCAAGATACCTCTCAACTCAAGTATAAAAAATTTTTTAAATGGGGGGAGAAAAAAAACTAGACTTTAGTATCACAGTAGCACAGTGCCAAATAGCAAAACCGGCCGTGGTCACGAAGGAGGTAAAACCTTCCATGGGTCAAGGGGTTAAGGAAGCCCATTTCCTTTGAATGGGCTATCAACATGTTTGAACACACACCTGCACTATTTTTGCCAACACCACAACGCACACAGCATTCACATCTGTGCACTATAATGTGCTATAGTTCACTTTCCTTACCCATGCCCTACTAAGAAACTTCCAGTTGGTGGCATATGCCTCCCAAGCCAAAAACTCCTAATCCTTCCCTGGTCTGTGGAAATATCACCTATCACTTTTAAGACTTGTGCTCATCTATGACGGCGATGAGGCTTATGTCGCGTACACACAACCGTTTTTTTTCCGTCTGAATAAACTTCCACAGGATTTTCAGACGGAATTCCGCTCAAGCTGTCTTGCATACACACGGACACACCAAATTTCGACCGTAAAAAACGCAGTGACGTACAACACTAAGACGAGCCTAGAAAATGAAGTTCAATGCTTCCAAGCATGCGTCGAATTGTTTCCGAGCATGCATGTTTTTTTTTCTCCGTCGGAATTCCATACAGACGAACGGAATTTTTCCGTCTGAAAAAAAGAGAACATGGAATTTCCGAAGGAAAAAGTCAGATGGGGCATACACACAGTCAGAATATCCGATGAAAAAATTACGTCGGACTTTTTCCATCAGAAATTCCAACCGTGTGTACAAGGCATTATCGTGTAATCTCAATTTGAGCAATGGCCCAGATTCAGGTACGACTTGCGCTTTATTTGCGGAGGCACAGGGCAACGATTTTGCCCTGCGCCCACGCAAATATTTTGCGCTGCCCTCGATTCACGGAGCAGTAGCTCCGCAAATTGCGAGGGCGCGCCGGCAAAATAGCCCGGCGTAAGCGCGCGCAATGTAAATGATCCCGCCGGGGGCGGGAATCATTTAAATTAGCCGCGTTCCCACGCCGATCGTAAAGCGCATGCTCCGTCGGGAAACTTTCCCGACGTGCATTGCGGCAAATGACGTCGCAAGGACGTCATTTGCTTCAAAGTGAACGTGAATGGCGTCCAGCGCCATTCACGATTCACTTACGCAAACGACGTAGATTTTAAATATCGCGACACGGGTATCCTATAGCATTGGTTGCGCCTGCTATTAGGATGTGTAACCTTACGCGAAACCCGACGTACGCAAACTATGTAATTTGCGTACGCAGGGCTCGCGCAACGGTGTGAATCGGTGTTAGTATGCAATTTGCATACTATACACAGATCACAATGGGAGCGCCCCCTAGCAATCATCGATAGAATGCAGCCTAAAATCTGCGTGGCATAAGAGCCTTATGCCACGCAGATTTTAGGCTGCAGTCGGTGTAACGAGTTCTTTGAATCAGGAGAACTCGTTACGCCGGCGCAAGTCAGCAATTGCGCTGCGTAACTATGGTTACGCAGGCGCAATTGCTACCTGAATCTGGGCCAATGCCTTTGGTTTCCCTAAGGAAGCTGAAACATTTGAATTTTCATGAACCTGAGAACACAATCGGAAAAACGCCACCACCCTCAACCCATACTTTACACATCTGAAACAGCTGGAAATGTAATGCAGCACATGTGTAGTCCATGTGAACCCCGCCGAAAGTGCACTAAATTAGTATAGTCCACGCAAAGACAGGCTAATCATATTTTGCAATCTACATTCCTTTTACATAAAATGGTACTCCTGTTCCAAAACGTATCGTCCCACCCCACCCCCAACAGAACTTTAAAGGAAGTTTGCAAGTATCCCGCTGTGGTTTCTTTCCCATTTCTTTTTTCTACTGTCTGAAACATTCTTTGGAAACTGCAATGTATACACGTGATCCGTAATGTCAACCTTGTACAAAGGCATAGATAAATGTGAGCAAACAAATAAAGGCAGAAAACAAAACAGCATCATCAGGAAACGCGCAGAATAATGCACATCTGCTGATAATTAACTCGAGCTTCAGTTAAGTGTGGCGGACCAGCTGCATGAACCACAATACGATTCTTTGCCCAGTTATTCGTATTCCGGTACTGCTTTCTTCTTCGTTTCGCAGGGTGCTGTATGGTCTTGCCCACCTTGTTTGTCATGGCATTTAGGCGGTATAGTGAAGCTTATATAAGTACAGTGATGTGAGTGAACACAGCCTTTCTCCATCTGACAGACACAGGAAATTGGGGAGGGGTGAGTTCTCTCTCATCCTATAAAGAATTCACATCTGGGAGACATCCAGGCGGTTTTTTACTCTGGTCTGACCTGTGGTGAGAGGATTGCTTAACAAACACTGCAAAAAGGAGCCCCATATGTTCTTGGGACAAAAGGAGGAGGGAAAAGAGACTCAACAACATCATGTGGTTGCTGGAGATTTCCTTTCCCCCTTCAACTCCTTTTCTTGGAAAGAAGCATTTGTCTTGAATGTTTTTGGATGGTGGACATGCAAAATACTGATATTCTAAGGTCATTGCGCTGATAATAGTTCCTTCCATTGCCCAGCTGCTCTTTATCTCCTGATCGCTAGCACACATATTTGAGCCAAAGTCTGAATATAAACCAGCATAAAATAAAGTGAAATGATCACCATAAAACTAGAGGAAATGATTCATGGTGGTATGAGTTGTTTAGAGGAGAACGTCAAAAAGATGACAGATGGTTTTGTGGTAGAAATCAGCTGTTTAAATCCCAATCATTTACCCATCTTGGTTTTCACGTGTTATGATGTTGTTCCAGATATTGGAGTTCATTTACTAAAGGCAAATAGGCTGTTTGTTTTCCAATTGAATGTCCAAAGGAATTTTCCTTTATGCCTCGTACACACGACCGGTTTTGCCGTCGGGAAAACTGCCATGAGAGCTTTTGGCCGGGAAAACCGCTCCATCGCAGTGTCGGGGAAAAAAAAGAGAACTAGCTTTCTTTTTTCCCATCGGGATTCCCGGTGGACTTTTTCCCGTCGGGAAAACCGGCCGTGTGTATGTTCGATCGCAGTTTTCCCGATGAGAAAACTGTCAAAAAAAAAAAGAGAACTAGCTTTCTTTTTTCCCATCGGGATTCCCGGTGGACTTTTTCCCGTCGGGAAAACCGGCCGCGTGTATGTTCCATCGCAGTTTTCCCGATGAGAAAACTGTAAAAAAAAAAAAAAAAGAGAACTAGCTTTCTTTTTTCCCATCGGGATTCCCGGTGGACTTTTTCCCGTCGGGAAAACCGGCCGTGTGTATGCTCCATCGCAGTTTTCCCGATGAGAAAACTGTCGGGGGAAAAAAAGAGAACTAGCTTTCTTTTTTCCCCATCGGGATTCCCGGTGGACTTTTTCCCGTCGGGAAAACCGGCCGTGTGTATGTTCGATCGCAGTTTTCCCGATGAGAAAACTGTCAAAAAAAAAAAGAGAACTAGCTTTCTTTTTTCCCATCGGGATTCCCGGTGGACTTTTTCCCGTCGGGAAAACCGGCCGCGTGTATGTTCCATCGCAGTTTTCCCGATGAGAAAACTGTCAAAAAAAAAAAAAAGAGAACTAGCTTTCTTTTTTCCCATCGGGATTCCCGGTGGACTTTTTCCCGTCGGGAAAACCGGCCGTGTGTATGCTCCATCGCAGTTTTCCCGATGAGAAAACTGTCGGGGGAAAAAAAGAGAACTAGCTTTCTTTTTTCCCCATCGGGATTCCCAGTGGACTTTTTCCCGTCGGGAAAACCGGCCGTGTGTATGCTCCATCGCAGTTTTCCCGTTGAGAAAACTGTCGGGAAAAAAAAGAGAACTAGCTTTCTTTTTTCCCGTCGGGATTCCCGGTGGACTTTTTCCCCTCGGGAAAACCGGCCGTGTGTATGCTCCATCGCAGTTTTCCCGATGAGAAAACTGTCGGGGGAAAAAAAGAGAACTAGCTTTCTTTTTTCCCCATCGGGATTCCCGGTGGACTTTTTCCCGTCGGGAAAACAGGCCGTGTGTATGCTCCATCGCAGTTTTCCCGATGAGAAAACTGTCGGGAAAAAAAAGAGAACTAGCTTTCTTTTTTCCCGTCGGGATTCCCGGTGGACTTTTTCCCCTCGGGAAAACCGGCCGTGTGTATGCTCCATCGCAGTTTTCCCGATGAGAAAACTGTCGGGGGAAAAAAAGAGAACTAGCTTTCTTTTTTCCCCATCGGGATTCCCGGTGGACTTTTTCCCGTCGGGAAAACCGGCCGTGTGTATGCTCCATCGCAGTTTTCCCGATGAGAAAACTGTCGGGGGAAAAAAAGAGAACTAGCTTTCTTTTTTCCCCATCGGGATTCCCGGTGGACTTTTTCCCGTCGGGAAAACCGGCCGTGTGTATGCTCCATCGCAGTTTTCCCGTTGAGAAAACTGTCGGGAAAAAAAAGAGAACTAGCTTTCTTTTTTCCCGTCGGGATTCCCGGTGGACTTTTTCCCCTCGGGAAAACCGGCCGTGTGTATGCTCCATCGCAGTTTTCCCGATGAGAAAACTGTCGGGGGAAAAAAAGAGAACTAGCTTTCTTTTTTCCCCATCGGGATTCCCGGTGGACTTTTTCCCGTCGGGAAAACAGGCCGTGTGTATGCTCCATCGCAGTTTTCCCGATGAGAAAACTGTCGGGAAAAAAAAGAGAACTAGCTTTCTTTTTTCCCGTCGGGATTCCCGGTGGACTTTTTCCCCGTCGGGAAAACCGGCCGTGTGTATGCTCCATCGCAGTTTTCCCGATGAGAAAACTGTCGGGAAAAAAAAAGAGAACAGCTTTCTTTTTTCCCATCGGGATTCCCGGTGGACTTTTTCCCGTCGGGAAAACCGGCCGTGTGTATGCTCCATCGCAGTTTTCCCGACGAGAAAACTGCCGAAAAAAAAAGAGAACCAGCTTTCCTTTTTCCCGTCAGGGTTCCCGGTGGACTTTTTCCTGTCTGGAAAACCGGTCGTGTGTATGCTTTTCCAAGGGGAAAGTAAAATTAGTGTTCATAATGGAGATATCACATTCGTTACGTTGCAAATTATTGCATCGTTTAATGCAGCGCATGAAAAGCACGAATCGCCTCTCACCAAACTTTTACTAACAAAAGGATCAGCAAAAGCAGCCCAAAGGGTGGTGCCGTTTGAATGGAACTTCCCCTTTATAGTCCCGTCGTATGTGTTGTATGTCACCGCGCTTTTGAAGGGCGGTACTTGGCCTGAACGTGTATATGCAAGGCATGCTTGAGAGGAATCGCGTTGTGAAAAACTTTGTTTTTTTTTCCTGCTGAGAAAAAACGGTCGTGTGTACGAAGCATTACATTGGTAAATGTGAAGATTTACTTTGCAAATAATAGCCAAACAAGTACAAGGAAAAACAGTATTTTGCTTGGAAACAATTGGATAAGTGAGTAACCTGTTTCGCTTTTGTAAAGATGTTTTGTAACAATTTCTGGCAAATCTTGTTGCTCCATAACCGCCCCCTCGCAAACCCCCGCCCTCACACACACACACACACAAAGAAAAAAAAAATCTCCCCAGAATTCTATATCGCTACTGTAATAAATATTTGTAAAAAAAGGTACACATGTCACAATTACCATATTTATCGGCGTATAACACGCGCCGGCGTATAACACGCACACCAAGTTTAGGAGGGAAGTTTAAGGAAAAAAACTTCCATTTTAAATGACCATCAATGCAGCCTCAGTGTCTCCATCTGCAGCCTTGCCCAGTGTCCATCTGCAGCCTTGCCCAGTGTCCATCTGCAGGTTTGCCCAAAATTGCAGCATGATGGGTTTTTAAATGTTAGCGCTGCCGAGATACACAGAACTGGATGTCCTGTGTATTCGGCTCCTCTCAGCTCGTCTCACAGTCCCGCCCCTTGGCTCGGCTCCTATGATGTACACAACAACGGTCCAATGGTGGGGCATAAAGGCTAGGAGGCGGGACTGGGCGAGACTGCGAGCTGAGGCGAGCCTAGTCGAGTACACAGTACACTCAGCTTGGTCTATTTCGGCAGCGTTCGCTCCTCTTCCCCTCAGAGACAAGCAGGGATCGGCGTATAACACGCACCCACAATTTTCCCCTGGTTTTAATGGGACAAAAGTGAGTGTTTTATACGCCGATAAATACGGTACTTGTGGTTGTATGAAATATGAACAAAGCTTATCCCTCTATTATAATGGTGTGTACTTGTCTCAGTTAAAAGCACTAAAGCTGGCCACAAATTATACAATTTCCTTGTACAATTTTCCTTTAAATTTACCAAAACCGTATGATATCAGGTCAAATCTAAACACTTTCAATTTGTATGCAATCAGGCAGGCCCTTGCACTACATAGTTAAAGGTAAATCTATAGAAAATAAAAAAAATAATAATAAAAAAAAATTGTAAAATGTATAGTCATCTTACAGTGATACTAAAGTCAATTTTTTTATTTTTATTTGTTAAAAATAACAAGCATGTTATACTTACCTGCTCTGCCCAGATCCTCCTTTTCTCTGGTCCCTCTTTGCCGCTCCTGGCCCCTCCATCCTGTTGAGTGCCCTCAGGGCAAGCAGCTTGCTATGAGGGCACCCAAGCCGAGCCTCAGCTCAGCCTCTGCTGTGTCAGCCAATGAGGAGGGAGAGTCCCAGACAGCCGAGTCTCTCATGCAACATCGCTGGATAGAGATGGGCTCAGATAAGTATTAGGGGGTGCTGGGGTGGCTGCTGCACAAAAAAGGCTTTTTATCTTAATGCATAGAATCTATTTAGATAAAAAAATCTTCTGCCTTTACAACCGCTTTAAGTGTCACTTTTGTCTGCTGCTTCGTTCCTGCTATCAGCATGAGTCACTTCTGACAGGTTTTCCTGACACCAAGAGAAAAATGGTGACGGGGAGGGACCTAGGTGATTGACAGCCTCAGCTCTGTTCCTGTGTGCTGTGTGGAGGGTGGTGTGTGCCTTCCCTCCAATCAGCTATCAGAGCTCTCCTCCCTGAGCTCTGCAGAGTGTAACTTCAGCCTCTCTGCCCCCCCTTTTTTTTCCGAACCCTCGGACAAGCTTTAAATTTATTAAAATACACTCTTATATATGTGTATTTTTTTCATCTCTGTGTATCACCTGTGGTCAGTCATTTCTCTAGGTATACATAAGGGTCTGCCACCACTTTAAGACTGGGTTCACACTAGAACACGCAGCGGATCACAGCAGTGGTCCAGTGCGTCTCCATTCACTGTTTCAGGTACAAATTCAGACCTGAAATTAAACAAAAGACACACAGGACTCCTATGCAATTCGCACCGGAGCCACTGCAGAGATGTGTGAACCGGCTCCATAGAGAGCTGGTCTCAATCTCCTGACATGCAAATTAGATGCGGGTAAGTTGCACTTTTCTCAAAAAAATAAAAATAAAATTCTATTGAGGATAGAAGTCATATTGGAAAAGTTATACAGCAAAAAAAAAAAAAAAATGAATCAGATAACATTGGCCCAGATTCAGAGAGCAATTGCGCCTGCGTAACCATAGTTACGCAGCGCAATTGCTTAGTTGCCCAGGCGTAACGAGTTCTCCTGATTCAGAGAGCTCGTTACGCCGACTGCAGCCTAAAATCTGCGTGGCATAAGGCTCTTATGCCACGCATATCTTAGGCTGCATTCTAGCGATGACCGCTAGGGGGCGCTCCCATTGTGATCAGTGTATAGTATGCAAATTGCATACTAACACCGATTCACAACGTTGCGCGAGCCCTGCGTACGCAAATTACGTAGTTTGCGTACGTCGGGTTTCGCGTAAGGTTGCACATCCTAATAGCAGGCGCAGCCAATGCTATAGGATACCCGTCGTTCCCGCGTCGCGACATTCGAAATTTACGTGATTTGCGTAAGTGATTCGTGAATGGCGCTGGATGCCATTCACGTTCACTTTGAAGCAAATGACGTCCTTGCGACGCCATTTGCCGCAATGCACGTCGGGAAAGTTTCCCGACGGAGCATGCACTCTACGCTCGGCACGGGAGCGCGCCTAATTTAAATGATTCCCGCCCCCTACGGGATCATTTACATTAGGCACTCTTACGCAGGGCAAGTTTACACAGCGCCCCCGCAATTTACGGAGCTACTGCTCGGTGAATCGCGGGTAGCGCAGTAAATTTGCGGGGGCGCAGGGCAAAAACGCTGCCCTGTGCCTCTGTAAGAAAGGGGCAAATTCTACCTGAATCTGGGCCATTGACATTACATTGGGACACACTTACATAAAACAATAGGGCACTTGCACACTGGTAATCTATCCCCTGTGCATATGATCCAAGTATTTTAGTGAACCTCAGAGGCGCAGGTGCAGTGTCCAGCCCCACTGCCTCCAAGCTGTCCAAGTCTATGGCAGGCAAAATACGATGCAGCTGGATGGGGCTGAACGCTGTATAGAATGGTACTCAAATTGAAGCGATTTGGCATGTGATTTGACATGTCAAATCGCATGCCAAATCGGTGGCAATTGCCGTCAATGGCACCGTCCGAATCGTGCAACGCCACATTCGGGACTAACATGTGGCAATGAAATTGTGCGAGTTCAGCTGAACAAGCACAATTTCATTCCCACTGTCAGTGTGAACCTGGGCTTAGGGTCCTTTGAAAGATTCAGGGACAAATGCTTGGAACGCAGAATACCTAGAGCGCAGGGTTGCAAACACAGGCCCAGATTCTCAAAGGAGATACGACGGCGTATCTCCAGATACGCTGTTGTATCTCTGAGTCTGAGCCGTCGTATCTATGCGCCTGATTCTTAGAATCAGTTACGCATAGATTTGTATTAGATCCGACCGGCGTAAGTCTCTTACGCCGTCGGATCTTAACTGCATATTTACGCTGGCCGCTAGGGGCGTGTACGCTGATTTACGCCTAGAAATATGTAAATCAGCTAGATACGCAAATTCACGAACGTACGCCCGGCCGACGCAGTACAGATACGCCGTTTACGTTAGGCTTTTCCCGGCGTAAAGTTAACCCTGCTATATGAGGCGTACATGCGGCGTACCAATGTTAAGTATGGATGTCGTTCCCGCGTCGAATTTTGAAAATTTTACGTCGTTTGCGTAAGTCGTCCGTGAATGGAGCTGGACGTAATTTACGTTTACGTCAAAACCATTACGTCCTTGCGGCGTATTTGGAGCAATGCACACTGGGATATGTCCACGGACGGCGCATGCATTGTTCGTTAAAAACGTCAATCACATCAGGTCACATAACATTTACATAAAACACGCCCCCCTGTTCCACATTTGAATTAGGCGGGCTTACGCCAGCCTATTTAGGCTACGCCGCCGCAACTTACGGAGCAAGTGCTTTGAGAATACTGCACTTGCCGGTCTAAGTTGCGGAGGCGTAACGTAAATAGGATACGTTACGCCCGCTCAAAGATGCGCCGATCTACGTGAATCTGGCCCACAGAGTCTAGATGCTTTGCATGCGCCTTATAAAAAAAATGCCTAAAGGCCAGTAGCAGGTGCAGTTTGCTGTCTCCACTGCAGGTGGCGCTCAACCATAGCGGCAAAGCAGAGGGAGAGGAAGTCATGGGGAACAAGGTTCCTCTATGAATTCCTGACTTGAGTCATTGGCCCAGATTCAGGTAGATTTGCCCATTACTTACACATGAGCTGCTCAGCTGAATTTCTCTGCGCTGGGGCAATTTAGCCAAATTGCCACCTGATTCAGGAATCGTTTGTTCAGTTAATTTGCTCCTGTTTAAGGCAAAGCTGAGGGCGCAAGGCCGCGCAAGTGAAAGTGGGTGTGCCCCTATGTAAATGAGCATTTTTCGGCTCAGCAGAGGTTTGCGCTGGGCGCGCGCATGCGCAGTTATGGCGCTTCCGTCTGCGCATGCGTCAAACTGCGCCTATCATACTTTCAGGGCAAATCCTGCTCAGCTGCTTGCACTGAACAAATAAATAGGAGCAGACTTGCGCAGGTTCTTTGCTGAATTTCATCCTGCTTTTTCCAACCCCCCCTGAGCAAGGAAATTTAGCCTATTTTGAAGAGATGGCACCTCCCAAAGGAACTAAAAAAAGAAAGGCCAACTTCGTGGCTGCGGAGATGGACATCCTAATTGCTGCACTCCAGCGCCATAAAGAAGTCCTATATGGTGCCCAGCGGCCAAACACCACCGTTGCCCAAAGGAGGGCTATCTATGAAGCCATAACCCTGGACATCAATGCCCTGGGTAATCAAGAGCGTTCCTGGGATGACATCCAGAAAAAACTAAATTATATGAGGCGCAGGGTCCGGGAGAAACTGGCTCTTATCCGCAAACATACCGGTGGCACGGGAGGTGGACCACGATGTAAGATCCGACTAAATCATATCTGCTGTGCATCATGGGAGGGGGTAGAAGTGAACATATTTGGGGGTAGAAGTGAACATGGAACTATTATTTTTGTTTCATATCTGCTGTGCATCATGGGAGGGGGTAGAAGTGAACATATTTGGGGGTAGAAGTGAACATGGAACTATTATTTTTGTTTCATATCTGCTGTGCATCATGGGAGGGGGTAGAAGTGAACATATTTGGGGGTAGAAGTGAACATGGAACTATTATTTTTGTTTCATATCTGCTGTGCATCATGGGAGGGGGTAGAAGTGAACATATTTGGGGGTAGAAGTGAACATGGAACTATTATTTTTGTTTCATATCTGCTGTGCATCATGGGAGGGGGTAGAAGTGAACATGTGAGAAGTGTGTTGCACCAGCAACAATTTTTTTTTTGGTGTCATCCACAGGTGGTGATGAGGATGATGAAGCTGGGCCGTCTTCGGCTGCGGGGCGACCCACGCCATCCATACCTGAGCCAGGGGTCCAGTCAGGCCCCATGGACATTATGGCAATGCTGGTACAGGAGGAGATCCTACCGGGGACAAGTATGGTGGAGGAAGTGGTTTTGGAGGAGGAGTCCTTTTTCATCATCCAGGAGGACTCTGGCTCCCTCCAGGAGGATACCACCATCCCTGATCAACCCACCACCCCCCCGGCCAGCACGTCATCCCCCTCCAGGGCAAGCCCCTCCATTGTGTACCCCTCCCCTTCTCCCTCTGTCCGTGCCCGAGCCTCTCCTCCCAGGAAGGCTCTGTTCAAAACCAGGGATATACCCTCCAGCCTCCGTCAGGGTCTGCTGGAGGAGCAGGCCCTGCAGAGCCGCCATATAGGGGCCATGGTGGGAGATGTAAGACGTCTGGCGGACAGCATGGCATCCACCTCCACCTCTGTGCAGCATGCCCTCACCCTGCATGCAGACCGGGACAAACATGTCTCACGGAGCCTGGATGAAATAAGTGGCAACTCCAAGGCCATAGTCACCTGCTTGGTGGCTCAGCAGAACGCACCCGCTTTATTAACCGCTGAGGTCAGCAGGATGGCAGCTGCGGTGGAGGCCAACACCGCTGCTGTGCAGGCCAACACCGCTGCAGTGCGGGAGGAGGGGAGAGTTACCCGCCGTCATCAGCGGAACACCACCACCCGCCAAATGCGGATGTTGGGCCAGACCAACACCATCCTCGCCCACCTGGCCAACGCCATGGAGGGCATGCAGCCACCACCTGCGAGGAGTCTGGAAGTAGGGGTTGATGCTCCTCCCCCCCCTCCATCCCCACCCCATGCCTCCTCCGCACCACGGAGATAGAGGAGCCGGAGCCGGGGCACCCTTGGCCCAAAGAAGAAAAAAAAAATTAATATAATTTGAAAAATTATTATATGCTCAGAATATGAGCTATTTTTCTTATTATATGCTCAGAATATGAGCTATTTTTTTTATTATATGCTCAGAATATGAGCTTTTATATTTATTTGTAGTCCCTACACACGGTGAGGAGTGTATACTACAGTGTGACTGGTGTGTGAATGGGGGGGGGGTGGCACTCCTGCTGGAAAAGGGGTGTCACCCTCTGCCATGTGAAAGGTGTATGAATGGACAGCAACATAATTGGAGCCTTGACGCGGCGTTGCTGCTCCCTAATACCATGTGGTATTGTTGGGTCTAATCCACTTTGGGGTGCATGTGTCGTGTGTGTGTGCTAGGGACCACAGTGTTGTGCATACATGCATTATACTTGTGACAAGATCAGGGTGTGTTTAATGTGCAAAGAGACGTTCCACAAGACCATTCCGGATTGCTCTTCCCTCAGAAGATCCGGTAGTGTTTATTGGGGGGGGGGGGATTGCGTGGTTCGGGGGTAAGGTCATTGCGTAGCTCAATGTGCATGCCCCTTCTCTTAGCAAAATTGTGGAGAATACAACATGCCCCGATGATTTGGCACACAAAGTTGGGTGAATACAACAGGGTCCCCCCTGATTTATCCAGACATCTGAATCGAGATTTAAGGATGCCAAATGTGCGCTCCACCACCGCACGGGTACGTGCATGGGCTTTGTTAAATCTTTCCTCTCATGGTGTTTGAGGGTTACGAAATGGGGTCATCATGTGAGGTCCCAGGGCATATGCAGAGTCACCTGGAAGGGAAAAGACAGGAGGATGTTAGTCGTGCATGTGCCCCTTGTGATGTCTGCATCATGGAGGGGGGGCAGTCATACCTGACACCCATGTCACTCACCAATCAGCCAGCTGTCTCCATACATGTTCTGGTCAAACTCGGTTGGGATGGGGCTGTGTCGGTAAATAAAACTGTCATGGCTTGACCCTGGGTGTTTGGCACGGACATGCCATATGAGGCCATGTGCATCCACAATCACCTGCACATTTATCGAATGCCAATGCTTCCTGTTGCAGTAGATATGCTCGAGGTGCCGGGGGGGGCGTAGTGCCACATGGGTACAATCTATTGCACCCACAGCGCGTGGGAATCTGGCTATTTCATAAAAATCACTGATTGCCTTCTGCCGCAGGTCAGCCGTGGTTGGTTTGATAAATTGTGTGCCCATGCGTCTGAGTATTGCAGGGATCACTTGGTGCACACACCTGCTCATGCTGGATTGGGACATCCCCGCCACCACTCCACCTGTGCGCTGAAATGAGCCACTTGCCAAAAAATGAAGGGTTGCGACTACCTTCACCAGTGGCTGCAATGCCTGTCCCCGATGGGTCGGGCTGCTGATGTCATCCTGTAGGATTGTTACCAACTCAAGGATGACTTCAGGGCTGAAGCGAAACATGCGATACACCTCATTATCACTCATATGAAAAAGGTTGTAGCGCCCTCTGTAAATCCTCTCCCGTGCCCTCCTACGAGTCGGCTCAGTCAATAGAATATCAAGAACCATAGCTGCCCCTGGCATGTTGGTGCACAGATGTGAGGTCCCGAAAATGTGGGTGCTCTGCTTGTTCAGCTCGTCTGTCTAGGTGCTGCTGAAGTTGCGCGCTCCTGCAGCTGACATGTGGCCATCTGTTGCTAACTTGCCCCTGCTTTTAGAAGGAGCAAGTTTGCCCGGGGAAAAAAGCTTGCGCGCTTCCAGCGCAAGATGCGCATCACACGCGCATGTTTCAGAATCATCGGCAGTACCTAATTTGCATATTAGCTGAGGGAATAACATGAATGCGCAAGTTACACCCCGCGCAAATTTGCACAAGAATTGCGCCGGAGCAGCGAGGCTGCGTGCGCTGGAAAAAGGCAGAATTTCAGGCTTAGCTGGTTTACAGAATCAGCCGCAAATTTGCATGGGAGCAAATCAGTACTTGCGCGGCGCAAATCACACTTGCTCCCGCGCAAGTGCTTCTTGAATCTGGGCCAATGGCTTAAGAAAAATGAAGTTTTGAAGGAAGAAGCCAAAGATGGACCATAGAGTTGTTGGAAAGCTTTCTAATGGTGTACCAGGAAGTACCTGTAGTCATTTATATTCATGCAGGTGGTTCTCAGAATCTACAATGGTTATGGTGCTACATGATGCGCCACAATTTGTGAAACACAGTTCAAAGTAGAGATGATAAATCAAAAGTATTTTTTGTAGAATACACTTCAATATCCAGTCTCTTGGCTGCAGGTTTGGCCTAAGATTAGACAAGATGGACACTTGCCAGACCACATCCGGGTTGGTTTGCGGGTCAGTAAGCTGCTGAGCCCCACATTGCCCTGTTTTCAAAAAATAACATTATTCAATACATATTTAATTTGTTGCTGGTTCACAATACTTGCTGATGCATAAATAATGTCATTACATAGTTAATACTATACTAATGGGTTTAGAAACACAAGTGATGTGGTCTGAAACCTGCAAAGCTTGGCTATCTAGCAAACCTTACACAGCTACAGATCACACAGTGTACAGACAGGACTAAAGTGACATTGGGGAGGAAATGTGCATCTTTGCTTTGCAGTTATAAAGCTTGACATAAGGCCCCTAACACAGGGGACCAGGGCTGGTGCAAGATTTTTGACACCCTAGGTGAAACCTCATTTTACTGCCCACCTTGGACCCACCCCTGACTTCACCCCCCTTTGCCCTGCCCATGTATACCCCACCTTTTTAATGAAGCACCCATCAAATGCAGCCTCACCAGCGCCCATCAATGCAGCCTCACTAGCACCCATCAAATGCAGCCTACCAGCGCCCATTAATGCAGCCTCACCAGTGCCCATCAATGCAGCCCTTACCAGCGCCCATCAATGCAGCCTCACCAACGCCCATTAATGGGGCCTCACCAACGCCCATCAATGCAGCCTCACCAGCACCTATCAATGCAGCCTACCAGCGCCCATCAATGCAGCCTACCAGAGGGGAGGGGGGACCCGACTGGGGCCGGGCACCCTAGGCAGCAGTGCCTAGTTTGCCTAGTGGTAGCACCAGGCCTGCACAGGCCGAATGTGTACTGCAACCTGTCCAACAGAAGCCATTTGGCCAGGGTTCTGACGAAAGGGCAAGACTAAAAAAGGTCTGTCAACCAGCTCCTGATCAGAGCTCTCAGCCAGTGGCTGAGATCTCTGACTGGAGTGTTCTTGCAGGGGATGGTGGTGTCAAAACACAATAGAACAGCAGGGGAGATTTCTGTACTAACATCAGATTATTAGTACAGATGCTCCAACCTGAGCTGTTAGTTATTTTCATTCAGCTCGCTGGGTTGGACGGAAAAAAACCTAGCAGTGTGTACTAGGCTTTAGGCCTACATATATGGATTGGTTTGCACAGGTGACTGTAAGATCTGCTTAACATTTACAACAGATTTTCACTCTAACTTTTAGCACATAGGAAAATCTATTTTAGCTCTCCCCAGGTTCAGGATCCATTATGTAGCACATCCTTAACATAAAGGAGTTGTAAAGGTTTGTTTTTCATTCTCTAAATAGGTTCCTTTAAGCTAGTGCTTTGTTAGTTCACTTACCTTATCCTTCGATTTCCCTTCTAAATGTTTTTTTTCTTTGTCTGAATTTCTCACTTCCTGTAAGCTTGCCCCCATCGGGTTAGTCAGCCAGAACACCTTACTGAGGAGGAACAGGAAGTGAGAAATTCAGACAAAGAAAACAAAGAAAAAAAATGTTTAGAAGGGAAACCGAATCGCTGTCAATAGTAGTAAAAAAAAAAAAATTAATAAAAATGCAAAAAAACTATCCCCTATTTTGTAAACGCTATAAATTTTGCGCAAACCAATCGATAAACGCTTATTGCGATTTTTTTTTACCAAAAATAGGTAGAAGAATACGTATTGGCCTAAACTGAGGAAAAAAAATGTTATATATGTTTTTGGGGGATATTTATTATAGCAAAAAGGTAAAAAATATAGAATTTTTTTCAAAATTGTCGCTCTATTTTTGTTTATAGCGCAAAAAATAAAAAACGCAGAGGTGATCAAATACCACCAAAAGAAAGCTCTATTTGTGGGGAAAAAAGGACGCCAATTTTGTTTGGGAGCCACGTCGCACGACCGCGCAATTGTCTGTTAAAGCGACGCAGTGCCGAATTGTAAAAACCCCTTGGGTCATTTAGCAGCATATTGGTCCAGTCCTTAAGTGGTTAAGTGACATGATAGAGCTCAGTGCAGTGATTTTTATTTATGACAAGGAAGGTTTTTACCCAAGAGTATAATTTTATTTTGTAACGCTGTGCCCTATTCATTCATGTAAATAAATGGCAGGTCCACTTTACCTAGAAATGTTGGTTTAATTGTGTCGTATATCCGCCTCCCACCCATGTCATTGTCAGAGCATTCTTTCAGGTCTTATTAATGCATCCATATTTTGTATGAACATTTTTAATCCAGCGCTTATTCACACATAGGAATTTAAAAACATCATGTATTAGGCAGATTCCTAGTCTATTAACATATAGTATATATACATATATAAAACTGCTTTCTAAATGTTTACGTCTGGAACATTTTGTCTGTCTGTGCTGCTGTTTTCCACATGAATAAAGTGCACATCACATCCTTTGATCTACATTCTGTCAAAGCTTTATTGAGAAGTTTTATTACTATGTGTACTGTGTGTTTATGTCATCTCATCACATGGTTGTAATGGGTGACTCAGTGGGCTGGATTCAGATACATTGGCGTATCTGTCCGCCCGGCGTAACCTATCTGAGATACGTTACGCCGCTCTAACTTTGAGTTCTTTATTCAGAAAGAACTTGCGCCATTAGTTAGAGCGGCGTAAGGCCACGTAATTCAAATGGGGATGTAGGGGGCGTGTTTTTATTTAAATTTCCCTTGACCCCGCATTTTTTACGTTTTAATTGAACGGCACATGCGCCGTCCGTAAAATCTCCCAGTGTGCATTGCTCTAAATGACGTCGCAAGGACGTCATTGCTTTCGACGTGAATGTAAATTACATCCAGCCGTATTCGCGAACGACTTACGCAAACGACGTAACATTTCAAAACTCGGAGCGGGAACGACGGCCATACTTAACATTAGCTACCCCTCATATAGCAGGGGTAACTATACGCCGGAAAAAGCCGAACACAAACGACGTAAAAAAAAAAGCGCCAGGCGGTCGTTCGTTTCTGAATCGGCGTAACTCCTCATTTGCATATTCCTTGCGTAAACAAACGGAAGCGCTACCTAGCGGCCAGCGTGAGATTGCAGCCTAAGATCCGACGGTGTAAGTCACTTACACTTGTCGGATCTTAGGGATATCTATGCGTAACCTGATTCTATGAATCAGGCGCATAGATACGACGGCCGGACTCAGAGATACGACGGCGTATCAGGAGATACATCGTCGTATCTCTTTCTGAATCCGGCCCACTGAGTATAATAGGAATGCAGATATATCTATATGAAGAAATATAACTTATTTAAAGTGGGAGGAAACTCCCATCTCTGACTTGTACCTATAGGTAAGCCTATAATAAGTGTAAATATCTCCTAAACATCCACATGCGCTCTGAAGAAGTGGTCACTCAGTCCATCCCTTAAGAGTCCTGTGCCATAAACGGCAGCTTCCCTGTGCATGCGCGGGAGTGACGTCATCGCAGCTCTGGCCAGTCACACAGCCCGAGGGAAGAACGGATGAAGATGAAGCCACCTCCAGCGGTGACAGCGTTGTGCTGGAAGTCTTCGTTTTAAGATAAGTTTCACATAATGTGCTAGTATGCGATCCATACTAGCACATTATGACAATACCTTTCAGGTCAGAAAAAAAAAACATCCAGGGGTTTACTACCATAGCAGCTGAAAAAAATTCATCCAGGATTGCTTGGCTACCCTCGTGATGTTTCAGAACCTCTGGCAGTCAGTACCTGATGTTTAGGGATCATTAAGCCCTGTACACACGATCGGTTCGTCTGATAAAAACGGACAGATGGACCGTTTTCATCGGACGAACCTGTTTTCAATTTTTCGTCTGTGGGGAAATCCATCGGTCAAAAATCCACGCATGCTTAGAATCAAGTCGACGCATGCTCGGAAGCATTGAACTTCATTTTTCTCAGCACGTCGTAGTGTTTTACGTCACCGCCTTGGACACGATCGGATTTTTAACCAATGGTGTGTAGGCAAGATTGATGAAAGTCAGCTTCATCGAATATCTGATGAAAAAATCCATCGGATTAGATTCCATCAGATATCTGATCGTGTGTACAGGGCTTATCTCTCAACTCTGTTATAATATAAGCCAGTGAGTCTCATTCCCACCCATCTGACTCTCTGCAAATGGGTTACAGTTTAACTATATATGCTATTGATCATTGGTACATTTATTTATCATGCTTCTATTTTATGTTGTAAATATACTGCTTTTTACATGAAAAATTACATTAGGGTCCGTTCACACCAGATGCAGTTCCATTCAGTTCCGTGCGCTTTTTTTCTGCACTAAAAATGCATGCACAGTGTTTTCCACATATTCCAATGGCTCTAGTTCACACCATGCAGTCAGTTTCCAGTGCAGAAACTGACCAGATCCCTGTTCTGTCAGGGGAGTAGAGAGAGATTGTCTGTTCCTAGTGATTAGGAACAGCAATCTCTCTTTACTCCCATTCAGTCCACTCCCCTCACAGTTAGAAACACCTCCCTAGGAAACACTTAACCTCTTAATCGCCCCCTAGTGTTAATCCCTTCCCTGCCAGTGTATTTTATACAGTAATCAGTGCATTTTTATAGCACTGATCGCTGTATACATGTCACTGGTCCCAAAAAAGTGTCAAAAGTGTACGATCTGTCCACCGCAGTGTCACATTACCACTAAAAATCGCAGATCATTGCCATTACTAGTAAAAAAAAAATGATCATAAAATGCCATAAATATATCCCTTATTTTGTAAAAACAATAACTTTTGTGCAAATCAATCAATATATGCTTATTGCGATTTTTTTACCAAAAATATGTAGAAGAATACACATTGGCCTAAACTGATAAAGAAATGTTAATTTATTTTTTTGATAATTATTACAGCAAAAAGTAAAAAAATATGTTTTTTTTTCAAAATGTTTTTTTTTTTTTGTTTATAGTGCAAAAAATAGAAACCGCAGAGGTGATGAAATACCACCAAAAGAAAGCTCTATTTGTGGGGAAAAAAAGGATATAAATTTTGTTTGGATACAGCGTCGCACAACCGCATATTTGTCAGTTAAAGCGACGCAGTACCATATCGCAAAAAATGTGCAATTATTAAGGGGTAAATCTTCCAGGGCTGAAGTGGTAAAAGCCTCATGCACATGAAGGGTGAGAAGCTGAAAATATGCCCGGCATTAAAATTCCAGGCATTTTGCTGTACCCAGAGAGCTGTACTGGTGGGCACTGATGAGGCAGCACTTGTGGGCACTAATCAGGAGGCACTGATGAGGCTGCACTGATGTGTGGCACTGATAGGCGCCGGTAGGCTGCACTGATAGGTGGCAATGATGGGCACCAATAGGTGGCACTGGTGGGCGCTAAGGGGACCGATGTCCCTCTAATCCCGCTAACAGAAGCTGCGGCTTTTTTTTCTTCACGCTGTCAGCGTGAAGAAAAAGGATGATAACCGCCATTTGTTTATTTCGGTGATCAGCTGTCATTGGCTGACAGCTGATCACGTAGTAAAGGACCTGCTGTGATTGGCCCTTTACCCGATCTATGATCAGCTGAATCTCACAGACTTTGCAATCGCAGAGCGCAAGAATGGAAGGACGTCCATGGGCGGCAAGTGGTTAAAATAACAATTTTGGGTTTGGAGACTCTAGCTCCTCTTTAAGACATATTCCTAACAAGCATTAAGAGAACTTTAAAACAAGCCATCCCCGATTCCTGTAGCTACTTGTACTATGAAGTTATTATCATTATTATTATACAGGATTTATATAGCCCCAACAGTTTGCACAGCTCTTTACAAAATGAAGGCAGACATTACATTTACAATACAATTTAGTACAAGAGGAATCCGAGGGCCCTGCTCGCTAGAGTTTACAATCTAAGAGGGAGGGTCAAGTGAAAAAAAAAATTGTAACTGTGGGGTAATGAGCTGATCGAGAAAGTAAAAAACAGTGTATTAGTTAGAAGCAGGATTGGCTTCTTTAAACGCTTGCTGCCCGCCCACCGTCATGTGACGGAGGGAAGGTGCGGCTCTCATTCTGGGAGGAGCTCATATGACGGTGCCCTAAAACTGAGATGTAGGTGGTGGAACAGACACACGCGGAGAGTAGGAGCAAAGCTTTTTATTTAACGGTAGAGGAGGTTAACACAGCCAGGTAGCAGTTATCACAGCTGGGCAAAACAAGAGTCTGTAACACAGTATAAATACACAGCGGGGTAGCAGAGTCCGTGCTGGTAAAGGGTAATGCGTGCCAGGCTGGCCAAACAAGAGAAATAACAGAGTTCTGGCAGATAGGGGTAGCCCGTGCCCAGTCTTGGACACACAAGGACAGAGTTCGCTCTACTCACAACGCTGGCGATCACAGGGTTAATCCGCACACAGTATGACACACAGCCAGGGTTAATCCGCTCACAGGATGGCACACAGCCAGGGTTAATCCACTTACAGGATGGTACACAGCCAGGGTTAATCCGCTCACAGGATGGCACACAGCCATGGTCAATCCACTCCCAGGATGGAGAAGGCCAAAGGGGTTGGCCTGTAGCCGCTGGCCATAGCCTAGGACCGCACAGACTGACAGTGTAGAAAGCAGGAGCCGGGATGAGGAACAACCCCAACTGCCTATCTTCCAGCACATGTTACGAGAGATAAAATGCCTCAGAGACACTTGGATTCAGGTTGGGTTAAACTGTCCAGTGACAATAGACACACAGGTCAGGTGTATTCAACCTATCATCGGTAAACAGGCTTATCAGCAGGTGGGGGCTGCTGGAGGAGTCCCCCCTCCCTCCACATGGACATCCATCCCATAATATACGCTTCTTCCAAGGCAGACAGACACAAACAATGGAATACAACCACACCCTAAACAATCACAGCAAAGATTACATAACACAACAGGGGACAGCTCTCTGGGGTGTAAGGGACAAGGAGGGGCAGAGACCGCGACAGACCATTTTCATGCACCTGTGGGGTGCGCAGCGATCGTTGCCCCACCGTGTTGCTAGGGCACAGCGCAACCCCGATCTCTTTAAAGAGCCATGGCCATGGCTCTTTAACCATGTGATCGGCTGTGTCCAATCACAGCCAGTCACATGTAAGTACAGAAGTGCCATGAATCGGCTCTCCTCGCCTCACACTGACAGAGTGTGTTGTGAGGAGTGCCGATCAGCAGCATCTCCTCGCAGAGGGGACCTGGGCAGCTAATCAGGGCACTGATCACCAGTGCCCTGATTACAGGAAAGCCCCAGCAGTGTCTATCAGTGCCACCAATCAATGCCCATAAGTGCCACCAGTCAGTGCCCATAAGTGATGCCAGTCAGTGCCTCCTATCCATGCCCATCAGTGCCGGCTCATCAGTGCTGCCCATCAGTGCCACCTATCAATGCCCTCCAGTGCCACCTATCAGTGCTCACCAGTGCCACATAACAGTACAACCTATCAGTGCCCATCATTGTGACATATTAGCGTCTCCTCATAAGTGCCACCTCATCAGTGCCCATAAGTGCCACCACATCAGTGCAGCAAAAATAGTGAAAAAATACTTATTTACAAAATGTACTGTCAGAAAATAAGAAAAAAAAATTTGGGTACAGTGTTGCATGACCGCACAATTGTCATTCAAAATGTGACAGCGCTGGAAGCTAAAAAATGGTCTGGGCAGGAGAAAGTGCGCAGTATTGAGGTGGTTAAAGAGAAGGGCTTTCAGGGATCATCTAAAGATGGGTAGATTAGGAGATAGTTAGACAGATTGTGGGAGGGAGTTCCAATTTTACAGGGCCGGACTGGCCTACCGGGATAGCGGGAAAATTCCCGGTAGGCCGCTTGCTTTTCTGCCTGTCAATCAAATACAATCAGCGGCGGCCGTAGCTGCGGCCGCCATCGCCGCCGCCGCGGCCGCCGCTCTTTTCAATTGTGCACGGTGTCGGCTGCACTGAGTTCCCTGGGGCTGCTGCTTTTGCCTAGCTCCAGTCCAGACTGTCACTGCCCGCTGCCGTAGTTAAAAGCAGCCGCGGGCCGGCGGGTTGCGGCCGCCATGCTCCTCGCCGCACGGCACTTCCCTTCTTACCTAACGAATCAGTGAGCAGCATCACTGATCATGTGTCTAAGGGGAGGAGCCGAGCAGGAGAAACAAACGTCGGGACATGTTCCATCTTCCCGCGCGGCGCCAGGACAGCCCGCAATGTCCTCTGCATGCAGGGTCACGAGTGAGGGGAGAGAACCGCAGAGGAGAAGTGTCGCCACCCTGCATTGGAGGCTGGAGCACAAGGTATGTCTCTTATATTAGAGGGGACGGACAGGATAGGACAATTGCAGTACGGGGGGGGGGGGGGGGGGTAATACAATGTACAGGGAGGGGTGATTCTGTATGAAAAGTTCTCCATCACCTGATCCCAGTGCCCCCCCCCTGTACTCCCCTCCCTCATCCCAATGTCTCCCTGCTGTACTCCCCTCCCCCATCCCAGTGTCCCCCCCCCCCTGCACTCCCCTCCCTCATCCCAGTGTCCCCCCTGTACTCCCCCATCCCAGTGTCCCCCCTGTACTCCCCTCCCTCATCCCAGTGTCCCCCCCGTACTCCGTTCCCCTATCCCAGTGTCCCCCCCGTACTCCCCTCCCCTATCCCAGTGTCCCCCCGTACTTCCCTCCCTCATCCCAGTGTCCCCCCTGTGCTCCCATCCCAGTGTCCCACCACCCTGTACTCCCCTCCCCTATCCCAGTGCCCCCCCCGTACTCCCCTCCCCTATCCCAGTGCCCCCCCCCGTACTCCCCTCCCCATCCCAGTGTCTCCCCTGTACTCCCCTCCCTCATCCCAGTGTTCCCCCTGTGATCTCATCCCAGTGTCCCCCCTGTGATCTGCTCCCCCATCCCAGTGTCCCCCCTGTGATCTCCTTCCCCATCCCAGTGTCCCCCCGTACTCCCCTCCCCTATCCCAGTGTCCCCCCGTACTCCCCTCCCCATCCCAGTGTCCCCCCTGTACTCCCCTCCCTCATCCCAGTGTTCCCCCTGTGATCTCATCCCAGTGTCCCCCCTGTGATCTCCTCCCCCATCCCAGTGTCCCCCCTGTGATCTCCTCCCCCATCCCAGTGTCCCCCCGTACTCCCCTCCCCTATCCCAGTGTCCCCCCGTACCCCCCTCCCCATCCCAGTGTCCCCCCTGTGATCTCCTCCCCCCATCCCAGTGTCCCCCCGTACTCCCCTCCCCCATCCCAGTGTCCCCCCGTACTCCCCTCCCCTATCCCAGTGTCCCCGCGTACTCCCCTCCCCATCCCAGTGTCCCCCCTGTACTCCCCTCCCCCATCCCAGTGTCCCCCCTGTGATCTCCTCCCCCATCCCAGTGTCCCCCCTGTGATCTCCTCCCCCATCCCAGTGTCCCCCTTGTGATCTCCTCCCTCATCCCAGTGTCCCCCCGTACTTCCCTTCCTCATCCCAGTGTCCCCCCTGTGCTCCCATCCCAGTGTCCCCCCACCCTGTACTCCCCTCCCCTATCCCAGTGTCCCCCGTACTCCCCTCCCCATCCCAGTGTCCCCCCTGTGATCTCCTCCCCCATCCCAGTGTCCCCCCTGTGATCTCCTTCCCCATCCCAGTGTCCCCCCGTACTCCCCTCCCCTATCCCAGTGTCCCCCCGTACTCCCCTCCCCATCCCAGTGTCCCCCCTGTACTCCCCTCCCTCATCCCAGTGTTCCCCCTGTGATCTCATCCCAGTGTCCCCCCTGTGATCTCCTCCCCCATCCCAGTGTCCCCCCTGTGATCTCCTCTCCCATCCCAGTGTCCCCCCGTACTCCCCTCCCCTATCCCAGTGTCCCCCCATACCCCCCTCCCCATCCCAGTGTCCCCCCTGTGATCTCCTCCCCCCATCCCAGTGTCCCCCCGTACTCCCCTCCCCCATCCCAGTGTCCCCCCGTACTCCCCTCCCCTATCCCAGTGTCCCCGCGTACTCCCCTCCCCATCCCAGTGTCCCCCCTGTACTCCCCTCCCCCATCCCAGTGTCCCCCCTGTGATCTCCTCCCCCATCCCAGTGTCCCCCCTGTGATCTCCTCCCCCATCCCAGTGTCCCCCTTGTGATCTCCTCCCTCATCCCAGTGTCCCCCCGTACTCCCCTCCCCATCCCAGTGTCCCCCCTGTGATCTCCTCCCTCATCCCAGTGTCCCCCCTGTGATCTCCCCCATCCCAGTGTCCCCCCTGTGCTCCCCTCCCTCATCCCAGTGTCCCCCTTGTGATCTCCCTCATCCCAGTGTCCCCCCGTACTTCCCTTCCTCATCCCAGTGTCCCCCCTGTGCTCCCATCCCAGTGTCCCCCCACCCTGTAATCCCCTCCCCTATCCCAGTGTCCCTCCCCGTACTCCCCTATCCCAGTGTCCCCCCTGTACTCCCCTCCCTCATCCCAGTGTCCCCCCTGTGATCTCCTCCCTCATCCCAGTGTCCCCCCGTACTCCCCTCCCCTATCCCAGTGTCCCCCCGTACTCCCCTCCCCTATCCCAGTGTCCCCCCGTACTCCCCTCCCCTATCCCAGTGTCCCCCCTGTACTCCCCTCCCTCATCCCAGTGTCCCCCCTGTACTCCCCTCCCTCATCCCAGTGTCCCCCCTGTGATCTCCTTCCTCATCCCAGTGTCCCCCCTGTGATCTCCTCCCCCATCCCAGTGTCCCCCTGTGCCCCCCTCCCCCATCCCAGTGTCCCCCTTGTGATCTCCTCCCTCATCCCAGTGTCCCCCCGTACTTCCCTCCCTCATCCCAGTGTCCCCCCTGTGCTCCCATCCCAGTGTCCCCCCCACCCTGTACTCCCCTCCCCTATCCCAGTGTCCCCTACCGTACTCCCCTCCCCTATCCCAGTGTCCCCCCCCGTACTCCCCTCCCCATCCCAGTGTCCCCCCTGTACTCCCCTCCCTCATCCCAGTGTCCCCCCTGTGATCTCCTCCCCCATCCCAGTGTCCCCCCTGTGCTCCCCTCCCCATCCCAGTGTCCCCCTTGTGATCTCCTCCCTCATCCCAGTGTCCCCCGGTACTTCCCTCCCTCATCCCAGTGTCCCCCCACCCTGTACTCCCCTCCCCATCCCAGTGTCCCCCCGTACTCCCCTCCCCATCCCAGTGTCCCTCCTGTACTCTCCTCCCCCATCCCAGTGTCCCCCCTGTGCTCCCATCCCAGTGTTCCCCCCCGTAATCCCCTCCCCTATCCCAGTGTCCCCCCCGTACTCCCCTCCCCTATCCCAGTGTGCCCCGTACTCCCATCCCTCATCCCAGTGTCCCCCCCCGTACGCCCCTCCCCCATCCCAGTGTGTCCCCCTGTGCTCCCATCCCAGTGTTCCCCCCCCGTACTACCCTCCCCTATCCCAGTGTCCCCCCCGTACTCCCCTCCCCTATCCCAGTGTCCCCCCCGTACTCCCCTCCCCCATCCCAGTGTCCCCCCGTACTCCCCTCCCCTATACCAGTGTCCCCCCCGTACTCCCCTCCCCCATCCCAGTGTCCCCCTGTGCTCCCATCCCAGTGTCCCATATCTGCACCCCCCCCTTCTCTCTCTGTCACCTACCTTTGCTGCCCTTGCAATAAAATTGAAATCTGTATAATAATCTCAGAGAGGACGGGGGAGGGGCATGTGACTTAGGCTACTTTCACACTGGGGCATCGCGCCGTCGGCAGTAAAGTGTCGCTATTTTAGCAGCGCTTTACTGTCGTTTTTGCGGCGCTATTCGGCCGCTAGCAGGGCGCCTCAAGACTTTTTTGAGCGTCCTGCCAGCACAATGCTAGCGGTCCAAAAGGATAAAAAAAAAAGCAGCGCTTTGCTGGCGGTTCAGCGCCGCTGCCCATTTCAATGGGCAGGGGCGCTTTAGAAGCAGTGTGTACACCGTTCCTACAGGGCCTCAAAGATGCGGCTAGCTGGACTTTTTTGCGCATCCTGCCAGCGCACCGCTCCAGTGTGAAAGCTTTCGCATTAGAGTGAGAAGAGAGGCTCTTTCAGGGCATTTTGAAGGCGCTATTTTGTAGCGCCTGCGAAGTACCTCAGTGTGAAAGTAGTCTAAGACCCCTTTCACACTGAGGCGTTTTGCAGGTGCTATAACGCAAAAAATAGCGTCTGCAGAGTGCCCTGAAAGAGTGGTTCCATTCACTCCAGTGTGAAAGCCCAAGTGCTTTAACACTGGAGCGGTGCGCTGGCAGGACATTAAAACATTTCCTGCAAGCAGCATCTTTGAGGCGCTGAAGGAGCGGCTCCTAAAGCGCCCCTGCCCATTGAAATCAAAGCGGCGCTTTGCGGCCATTAAAAGCACCCCGCTAGCGGCTGAATAGTGCCGCTAAAAATAGCGGCGCTTTACTGCCGATGCCCCCACCTCCCCAGTGTGACAGAGGCCTTAAAGTCATCATCATGTGTGATTGTGCGTGTGTGCTAAGCAGACAGGGCCACTGGTGATCCTACTCCCTCTCTCCCCCTGTACAGTGTCAGAGGCACTGGCGCAGCATTGGCAGAGGACTGTATCCATTACAAGGAAACACCCCCTGCACTGCTGCGTGTCCCTGACCATCACAGTGCCAGTGAGTGTGACCTGTATGTGTACCACTGCGTGCAGTCACTGTCTGATGTTCCATTCCACTCTGCCTTTCTGCCCAGTGCTGTGCCCATGATACACCGCACCATTTCTCTGCATTTATGGATGCTGATATTACCGCATTTATGGGTGCTGATATTACCACATTTATGGGTGCTGATATTACCGCATTTATGGGTGCTGATATTACCGCATTTATGGGTGCTGATATTGCTGAATTTATGGGTGCTGATATTACCGCATTTATGGGTGCTGATATTGCTGAATTTATGGGTGCTGATATTACCGCATTTATGGGTGCTGATATTACCGCATTTATGGGTGCTGATATTACCGCATTTATGGGTGCTGGTATTGCTGAATTTATGGGTGCTGATATTACCGCATTTATGGGTGCTGATATTGCTGAATTTATGGGTGCTGATATTGCTGAATTTATGGGTGCTGATATTGCCGCATTTATGGGTGCTGATATTGCCACATTTATGGGTGCTGATATTGCCACATTTATGGGTGCTGATATTGCCACATTTATGGGTGCTGATATTACCGCATTTATGGGTGCTGATATTACCACATTTATGGGTGCTGATATTACCACATTTATGGGTGCTGATATTACCACATTTATGGGTGCTGATATTACCACATTTATGGGTGCTGATATTGCCACATTTATGGGTGCTGATATTACCACATTTATGGGTGCTGATATTGCTGAATTTATGGGTGCTGATATTGCCGCATTTATGGGTGCTGATATTGCCGCATTTATGGGTGCTGATATTGCCACATTTATGGGTGCTGATATTGCCACATTTATGGGTGCTGATATTGCCACATTTATGGGTGCTGATATTACCGCATTTATGGGTGCTGATATTGCCACATTTATGGGTGCTGATTATTATATTATCACATTTATGGGTGCTGATATTGCCACATTTATGGGTGCTGATATTGCCACATTTATGGGTGCTGATATTACCGCATTTATGGGTGCTGATATTGCCGCATTTATGGGTGCTGATATTGCCGCATTTATGGGTGCTGATATTGCCGCATTTATGGGTGCTGATATTGCCACATTTATGGGTGCTGATATTGCTGAATTTATGGGTGCTGATATTACAACATTTATGGGTGCTGATATTGCTGAATTTATGGGTGCTGATATTACCGCATTTATGGGTGCTGATATTGCCGCATTTATGGGTGCTGGTAAGGCCATATTTATGGGTGCTGATATTACTGCAAGCTTGGGTGTTTTTTTTTTTTTGTTATGGTTATCTGAAAGATGGGTTTCAAATGTTTTGACAGGGGCGCAGTTTCAGTAGAAACGCCTCTGCTCTCGCCGTTGCACCCTCTCTCTCGCCGTTGCACCCTCTCTCTCGCCGTTGCACCCTCTCTCTCGCCGTTGCACGCTCTCTCTCGCCGTTGCACGCTCTCTCTCGCCGTTGCACGCTCTCTCTCGCCGTTGCACCCTCTCTCTCTCACCGTTGCACCCTCTCTCACCATTGCAGCCCGGCCCCTCTCTGGCTCTCTCATGGATTTCTCTCTTTTTTTTTGGGCTGGTATATTAATGCTTTGGGGCTGGTATGAAATTATTTCCAGGGCTGGTTTTCATTCCCAGTCCGGCCCTGGTTCCAAAGTATGGGAGAAATCCTAAAGGCTGCAATGGGAGGTGGTAACAAGGGAGCTAGAGAACAGGAGGTCTTGGGGGGACCGAAGAGAGCGGCTTGGTTGATATTTTGAGACTAGGTTAGTGAAAGAGCTGGAGGCAGAGTTGTGGATAGCATTGTAAGTTGTTGTTAGTACTTTTAATTGTATTTGTTGGGTGAGCGGAGGCCAGTGATCGGATTGGCAGAGACAGTGGAGGACACTGAACAGTTTTTAAGGTGGATCAGACTGGCGGCAGCATTCATGATGAACTAAAGGGGGTATAGTCTATGTAAAGGTAATTCAATAAGGAGGGAGTTGCAGTAGTCAGGGCAGGACTTAGGGTGGTGGGGGCCCCTGGGCTTAACAATCAAAGGGGCCTCCAGCAGCAGAGAAGCGGGGGAGGGTTGTTACCATTGACCGATCATAGTTGTTGAGGGGGGCTGAATACGCCGACTGACCTATCGAAGTTGTTGAGGGGGGGCAGTGAGCCGACCGATCATACTTGTTAAATGGGGGGGGGGACTTCTTACCTCCTCCTAGGGCTACCTTCAGTAATTTACACAGCTGCAGTGAAGGGGCCCCCTGGAGCATCAAAGTTGTTCCGCGGGGGTGGGGAGCTGATGAGAATTACATCCATCCGCTGAAGTTGTTGAGCATCCGCCAAAGTTGTTGGGATTGCCGCGAAATTGCGGGAGGGGGTTGCCGCGATTGCCGTGAAATTGCGGGAGGGGATTACCACGAAATTGCGGGAGGGGGTTGCCGCGATTGCCGTGAAATTGCGGGAGGGGATTACCACGAAATTGCGGGAGGGGGTTGCCGCGATTGCCGTGAAATTGCGGGAGGGGATTACCACGAAATTGCGGGAGGGGCTTGCCGCCAACGGAGGGTTGCCGCGATTGGGCCCGGGGCCCCCTATTGGGCTGGGCCCATGGGCTTGAGCCCAGTCAAGCCTAATGGTAAGTCCGGCCCTGGCAGTAGTCGAGGCGAGAGATAACCAGGGCGTGAATTAGAAGCTTGGCGGTGTCAATGGTTAAAAAGGGGCATATTCTAGAGTTTTTGTAGAGTTTGCAGCTGCATTATTTGGAAAGTGATTGGATGTGGGCCTGAAAGGACAGTTCAGAGTCTAGGGTTACCCCTAGAACCCTGGCATGTGGGGGACGGACTGATAGTTGTGCCATTGATTTTGACAGGGAAGTCAGGGGAAGGGGCACGTGGGCTTCATTTTGAAATGTCCTCAAATATTATAACAAAGACGCCTAAGAATATCAGAGCTCGTAAGATTTCAGGTTGCGTTATACTGCGGACACTAATGTGTGTTGTGAAGGGATCAGTGCTGATCAGTCATACATGGCACAATGCACAGCTGTTTTACAACATTAGTGAAACATCAAAAATTACATTTCATTTAACTTTATTCACCACAGGAGGTTGGAAAGCAGTGTACTGCAAGATGCACACCACTGCTCTGAACTGAACCAATAGAACATAAGATAATGTGCCTTGTCTATGCATTGTGACTTTGATGGGAAAGGCTGCCCAGGATAGCCCGACACATTTGATATGGTAAGTAAGCCCTGAGTTGGTTTCTAACAGCTTAGAACCATGAGCTGTTTATTTACACGAGAATGCTGGAAGTCTGCCAAGGGTTTGTTGTTTCCATGTGTGTTTCCCGCATCTCACAGGGGCATGCTGCCATCTGCAGATGCACATGGGTGCCATTAATTGTTAATGGCAACCCTGTGCATCCATCAAACACTATGTATGAATGTACTGTCAAAAACACGCCACAGGGGATACGCAAAAAATGCGTGTGTTATGGTGTTTACTGGTCCTAACAGAAAAATGGGTAAAAATGAAAGGAGTTTTTAGGTCACAGCATTCCATTTTATAGTATCAGCATTGTTATAACAATACAGACATTAATTATATTTGACAATCCAATGAAAGCTTACTAAAAGAATCTTCTTTCATGTAAATTCTGCCTGTCTGCTGGCCATCTCTTTCCACAACTTCCTGGACTCCCTGCATGCTCTGCAGCTTCTCCTCTGCTGTTTACTTTCAGTTTCTAAGGACTACATATCCCATGGTACTTTGCTGACTGCAAGCAATGATACCTTCAATGACTCCACCTCATGAAACTCCTCCTCTCAGCACCTCTGTAGTTCAGAAGGCAGGCTCTGAGAAATGTGTGACACATCAGTGCCTACTCACAGGACATAGTGTGTCACAGAAATCATAGCTGAGCTAGGTCAGCTATGATTAAGCACTAGTCAATAGTGCGAAACGCGTCAGAGTTCATCCCTGTACTTTGTGATGTGTTTTGTTGTGCATTTTTCCTTTTAAATAAAGACAACCATCAAGGTTTTTGGAGTGCGGCTGTCCATATTTTCCTTTTTATACTTTTTGCTTTGTGCATTGCCAGCACCCTTGATTTCCTGAGAGGATACTGATCATCCTAACACAATCCACCTGGAGCGGTAACTTTCTCTCTAACTGTATCACATGTACTGGATTTTTTCCCTCTGTGTCCTCAACACACAAATGGTATATTTATACATATATCAATATATATATATATATCAACCACAATGTAACTTAAAGAATATTATATAGGGTGGCTCACTGTAGTAATAGTTCAATGCAATATGCAAAGGAATATAAGGAAGTTGTGCACAGCAGAGAGGAAATTAGAAGTGTTCCTTTAGTTCCAGTTATCTTCAGCTAGCCTGTGTTCTTTATACTGCAGTAAATTTGTAATCCACGATGGAAGAAGGTAACAAGGATGAACTAAACTGCACCTTATCTGAAGAGATGATAACCCGTGTGCACTCCTCCTTTAACTGTATTAGAGAAGTGTTCACAATACTGACTTTAAAGCCCAATGGGGGGATATTGGCCCCAGGCGCCTGCCGTGTGAGGCCTCTGAAGAAGTAGATTCATATCCGTGGAACTACAGCTATCACCAGACATTCTGTGTAAATGTTACTCTGCAGTACTGTTGTTAACTATTACAAGGGCTGTGCCCGCTCACCAATACGAACATCAGATGAATAGATGGTTCCAGACGGAATTCTCTGTGACTTTGTCCTGTGGAAATGGCGGCACCGTGCCACGCTGCAGCTTCTGGTGGACTGGGTTGCAGGTACCTCTGGAGGGTCTGGAACACAGGCCGGTCCACTATATTGGAATAGCGATGCTGTCCTTTGAGATCCCTCTAAGGCTGGCGATCAGGCTCCCTGATGTGTAGGCTGTAGATTCTCAGCACTCCCTGTCACACAGACCTCCTGCTGGCAGGGTCAGAATGCTGTCCAGAGAGGGCTAAAACAGGCCACACCTGCCTTTTTATTTCCTCTCCCAGCAGGCTGTTCTGTGTGCACAGAATTATGTTACCTGTGGTCCAGATTGGTCCTTCTAACAGTGTCACTTCCTCATCCCGGACTACATGTTCCATGATGCATTGCTCGGAGTCATTCTCACAGGAGGAAAAAAACACACATGGGGTCCAGCATGCACTAGAGGGAGCCAAACCCAGACGAAACTGTTGGTTTGGTGGTTCAGCGGCGCTGCCCATTGATTCGCTTGAGAAGTGCAGTTGCCGCTCCTAAAGAGCTGCAAAGAAGCTGCTGGAAGGACTCAGACTTTCACACTGGGATTGCAGCTGAGGCTTTTTCCAGGCGCTTTATATGTGTTATTTTTAGCGCTAAAGCATCTGAAAAGCGGGGTCTTTATCATGAGCACAGTGGCAAACCTTGGCTACACTGGGCCATATTCCCGTAGATTTCCGGCGGCCGTCGCGTAAGCCATTTACACTACGCCGCCCCAACCTACAGGAGCAAGTGCTGTATTCCCCAAACACTTGCTCCGTAGTTTTGGGCGGCGTAGTGTAAAAGGCCCGGCATATACCCGCGTATTTCAAAGGGGGCAGCTTATATTTAAATTAAGCGCGCCCCCGTTTCGATCGAACTGCGCATGCGCCGGGCTAAAAATAGCCCAGTGCGCATGCTCCAGTTCTCGGCGGAAAACGTCAATGACGCCGACGTGTGCGTCATTGACATTGTATTCAAGAACGACTTAGTAAAATGACGTACCCGACGGGAAAAGACGACGCGGACCCGACGCCATACTTAACATGACATACGTGGGACTGGCGTAAGGTTACCCCTCATATAGCAGGGGTAACCTTACACTTACGCAAACGACGTTAGCGACGGTTACGCGACGCGATTTCGTTCGGGAATCGGCGTATCAGGCTCATTTGCATAAACAAATGAGACCTGAACGTAAATGCCACCTAGCGGCCGGCGGCGAATTACATTTAGGATCCGACAGTGTAAGTGACTTACACTAGTCGAATCCTAGCCTAAATCCGGCGTATCTTGTTTTGTGAATGCAAAATAATGATACGCCGGCTGGAAATTCGATTTACGCCAGTGTATCAGTAGCGTAACTTGTTTGAGAATATGGCCCACTGAGATTAAATTACACACAGGTGGATTCCATTTACTAATTAGATGACTTCTGAAGGCAATTGGTTCCACTAGATTTAAGATAGGGGGTATCAGATTAAAAAGGGGTAAATACAAATGCATGCCACACTTTTCACATATTTATTTGTAAAAAAATTAATAAAAACCATTTATCATTTTCTTTCCACTTTACGAGTATCTGCAACTTTGTGTTGGTCTATCACATAAAATCCCTATAAAATACATTTACGTTTTTGGTTGTAACATGACAAAATGAGAAAAATTTCAAGGGGGTATGAATACTTTTTCAAGGCACTGTAAGCACTCTTCGGTCAGAATTTGCATTGTTTCATATGGTGTATGTATTTGGTTTGTGTTGTTTTATTAGATCATACTGCTATTTTACATGTTGCAGAATCTAGTTAGTTGCCAGGTCATAAAACATACATACATGATACATTTCCAGTAATGCAGCAATAGTTATTCTTTTTTTCGGAGAAAAATGCTTCTTCTTTGTCTTCTTTAATGGGTAGGAACACTAAGATTTACAATTGCAGCTACTAAACATAAACAGTTCTCTTGCCCTAGAAATGTCTGTAGTACTGTATTGAGCATCTGTTTTAAATTATGAGCCATTAACTCAGTCATTGCCAACTAAAAATAAAGTGAATATGGTAATGAAAGTATTGGAATCAGCAAAAGTTTGCTGATCTAATACTCAATGCCAGCTTACAACAGATTTTTTTTTTAAAGCGGAACTACACTGCATCTGAGCACTGCAAGCAAAACACGCTATTTATTCCTTTTTTGTTATTCAAAAGCAAACTCGCCTATCCATTCATGTATGCTTTATTTTGCTTAGAAATTGTCTTGAAAAAACACCCCTAGAATTTCTGGCCATGACCATCTTGAGTGAGGGCAGATGATTCATGTAGTATTTACTTTCTGGAATCCATCTGCCCTTAGCATGCAGACAGAAGAATGTGCTGAGGAAACCCCTCATCCCCTCCTGAAGACTCCTGGGATGTATGACACCATTTTCCGAGGTTTAGAAAACAGGAAGTAACAAAAGAAATGTAAAACATACCAACATGTTTAAATAAGTAAATATAATATACCTTCCTATCTATTTACTAATGTTAGCAGCATTACAACATAGTCCATGTTAATTAAGAAAATGAAGTTCCGCTTTAAGTATTTGCAGAACAGTATAGACTACATAAAACAATAAATACAATTTAATTTGAGGTTCAGTGGTTAGTCTTGACTACACTTGCTGATCTAGATAGGTGTTTTTCATTAACCTTTTCATGACTAAGCCTATTTCTGACATTTGGGCCCGGATTCAGATACAATTGTGTATCTATCGGCGGGCGTAACGTATCTCAGATACGTTACGCTGCCGTAACTTAGGGCGCAAGTTCCGTATTCATAAAGAACTTGCGCCCTAAGTTACGGCAGCGTAGCGTATGTGGTCCGGCGTAAGCCCGACTAATTCGGTTGTGGATGATGCGGGCGTGTTTTATGTAAAATAATTGTGATCCCACGTGATCCCACGTGAACGTTTCCAAGTGCGCATGCTCCAAATTACGCCGCAAACTGTCAATGCTTTCGACGTGAACGTAACTTACGTACAGCCGTATTCGCGAACGACTTACGTAAATTATGTAAAATACGACGCTGTTCGGTCGTTTCCGACGTCCATACTTAACATGACTTATCCCTGCTTTATGAGGGGTAAGTTTACGCCGGAAAAAGCCTTACGCAAACGACGTAAAAAAATGCGCCGGGCGGACGTACGTTTCTGAATCGGCGTATCTACCTAATTTGCATATTCAACACGGAAGTCTAGGGAAGCGCCCCTATCGGTCAGCGTAAATATTGCACCCTAAGATACGACGGCGTAGGAGACTTACGCCGCTTGTATCTAGGCAACATTGAGGCATATCTGATTCTATGAATCAGACTCCAAGATGCGACAGCCCGCACTCAGAGTTACGACGGCGTATCTGGAGATACGCCGTCGTATATTTTAGTAGAGAATCTAGAGAATAAAATGCCGATTGTTGCAATATTTTATGTCCCACGGTATTTGTGCAGCGGTGTTTTAAACTCAACTTTTTGGGAAAAATGTACTTTAAAAATAAAAAATTAAAATGTAAAGTTAGCCCAATTTTTTTGTATAATGTGAAAGATGATGTTACGCCGAGTAAATAGATACCAAACATGTCATGCTTTATAATTGCACGCACTCGTGGAATGGTGACAAACTACGGTACCTACAAATCTCCATAGGCGAGGCTTATTATTAATATGTTTTACGGTTACCAGTTTAGAGATACTGAGGAGTTCTAGTGCTAGAATTATTGCTCTCGCTCTGACGATCGCAGCGATACCTCACATGTGTGATTTGAACACCGTTTACATATGCGGGCGCGACTTCCGTATGCGTTTTCTTTGCTGCACGAGCTCTCGGGGACGGGGGCACTTTAAAAAAAAATTCTTATGTATTTTATTTATTTTTACATTATTAAATTGTGTTGTGCGATTCTGAATACTGTATGTTTTTTTTAATCCGGCTCCATTGGCAGCCGAGTAAACCGGAAGTGGCGTTGTGACGTTGCTTCCGTGTTTACATTCAGGAGACTGGCACTAAGCTGTTTACGGCTTCGTGCTAGACTCTCTCTAAGCTCCAGAAGTGATGCATCGTGGATCGGGTCTCCCGATGGGATGGCCTGGTCAGAACGGCGAGAGGCGGCGGGAGGGGGGATGTCCCCTCACGCTCCTTCGTTATAACAACCGAATGGCTTTTAGCCACATTGGTTGTTATGCCTGGATAGCCAATCACCCGCTCTAAACAACAGTCCTGGGATGAGGCCTGCAGCTGCATGCATCATCCCGGTATAACCCCCGAAATCCGAGGACGCGTATATGCGTACGCTTAGCGGCAAGGGGTTAAAGTACAGAAGGCAAATGTCAAACAAGTACTCTGTGGTGTGGCTAAGCCTGGCTATACATCATATCAACCATATACTATGAGGTCAAACCTAAATACTTTAACTTTGTATGCAATCAGGCAGACTCTTGCACTACATCTAAAGGAAACTGAATAAGAAAATTGTAAAATGTAGGAATGCACTGCTACCGTTTTTTTTTATCAGCGAATATGAGTACTGATACTTTGCAGTGCGGTTTGCATCCATACGAAATGAATGGGCGCACATCTCACTGCAAAGAATTGCATGCGATTTAAACAGGGATGCAGTGTGATTCCTGTCCAAATTGCATGCGGTTTCCCCCACTGCTCCTGTATGTGTGAACCCAGTAGAGAAAGCAAAGCGCCATGTAGTGCAGCAATAGGCAGTTTATTAAAATGTTATAACAGCTCATAGTAAAGTAAATATCTAGTCAAATCCATATCTGCAGTGCCCCCACCCCGCTGATGATAGTAAACCACGGCGGCTGGAGGTGCTCACAGGGCTGGAGGAGAATTTTCGAGACTCGTGTGGATATAAAGCGGAAGTGATGTCAGTTTCAGGGCAGACCACTGGACATCTCCTCCAGTCCTGTGGTACCTCCTGATTTGCTATCATCGGCGGGACGTGGACACTGCAGATATGGATTTGACTAGATATTCGCTTTGTGAGTTGTTATAACATTTTAATACATTGCCTATAGTATTGGCACAGGCTATCTCCCGATCTCCCGGGGGCTCATCAGTGTTTAGCCAGCTATTATACTGTGCTGGCCTGACTTATCCAGAGGGCTACCTACTTTGTGTATGCTCCTAAATCTAGTATATCTACTGCGGCATAGGTGGAGCGTATGAGCCTCTAATACTTCTGTTAAATACTGCCCCCCGTGTCAATACCTTCACGTTTTTGAACTAAGCTTCTGTTGTAGGTCAAGTGGTTGGCACCCCCTCATAATAAATACTCTACATAGAGGAATTCTTTAGCCTTTCCTCGAGCCTGTGGAGATCTATTTTTGGCTACTATTTCTCTTATGGAATTTCTCTACCTGTAAAGTTCCCTACATAGGGCTAGATTCACGTAGCTGCGCCCCTTCTTACGGTGGCGCAGCGTATCGTATTTACGCTACGCCTCCGCAACTTACAGGAGCAAGTGCTGTATTCACAAAGCACTTGCTCCGTAAGTTGCGGCGGCATAGCGTAAATGGGGCCAGCGTAAGCCTGCGTAATTCAAATGTGGAAGGGGGGTGTTTTATGCTAATATATGATGACCTGACGTGATTGACGTGATTTACGAACGGCGCATGCGCCGTCCGTGTACATATCCCAGTGTGCATTGCTTCAAATGACGTCGCAAGGACATCATTGGTTTCGACATGAACGTAAATTACGTCCAGCCCTATTCGCAAACGATGCAAAAAATTCAAATTTCGAAGCGGGAACGACGTCCATATTTAACATTGGCTGCGCCACCTAATAGCAGGAGCAACGTTACGCCGAAAAAGTCTTACGCAAACGACGTAAAAAACTACCGCCGGGCGCACGTACGTTTGTGAATCGGCGTAACTAGGTAATTTGCATACTCTACGCCGAAAACGACGGGGGCACCACCTAGCGGCCAGCGTGAGAATGCACCCTAAGATACGACGGCGTAAGAGACTTATGCCAGTCGTATCTTAGGCTAATGTCGGCGTATCTAGCTTTCTGAATACGGAAAGAAGATACGCCGGCGCAGATTTGAATTTACGCGGCGTATCTATAGATACGCCGGCGTAAATTCTCTCTGAATCTAGCCCATATTCTTCTGCCTATGTGGTTCGGATTACTTTTAGTGAAATTCACTTTCCACTATTGTCTTCTCTTGCCCATCCTGAAGAAGCCTCACGGCGAAACGCGTAGACGTACAGGGCACATGTTTATTTCTATTGTGTTGTTCTGTATATATTTCCTGTTTGTGTGCCTGCAAAGTCTATTTCTATTGTGTTGTTCTGTATATATTTCCTGTTTGTGTTGCCTGCAAAGTCCGACCATCTATTACCTTTTCAGAGTAATTTATTTTTTCTCCCAAATGTACAGATTTGGGAGAACTCCCCTTTTCCCTATATTGTTATTCAAGCATTTGAGCATTGCTGCAAATGAAAAAACCCTCCACCTCCTTTCACAATCTCATCGGTGGGGACAGAAGACCAAATAGCAATCTCTCATTTTAAGTGTTGACCAATCTTTTCCTAGCATAACAGAAACATGTCGATCGAAAATATAAAATCCATCGATGATTTTAAACCAACAAATAAACAAACCTTTCCCTTAGTTTTGCTCTCAAAATCTTATTTTTTTTGTCTGTGCCAAACTGTCTTGCCCAATACAGATGCAAGAAGTAGAATTAATTCACTCAGGTATTTATAGGAAAAAGTATGATTTCCTGTTATGTTGGTGGACCAATCTAAACATGTTCAGTGTCACTCTACATTTATTTCAACATCCTATTGTCGTTCCTTGTCTGATTTATGCACCTGGATACCTAAACCTAAAGTGTTTACATAACATACTCAGGATTTTTCTATCATTTGTGTTACTACAAGCTGAAATTAATGTTTATTTATTTGAGATTTGCGTTTCTTGACTTCCCTCCTTCTGCACCTCAGAGAGACTACACCTGATGAGAGTGCAAGTGATCTGCAGCTGGGTGAGTGGCCCTCCATGGTCAGAACAAGTGAGCAGGCAGCCAGGTGAGTGGCCCTCCATGGTCAGAACAAGTGAGCAGGCAGCCAGGCCAGAGCCTAAAATATGCGGCTTCTCCAAAGATCTAGCTACTGTGAGGAGCCTCTTCCCAAATGCTACAAGAGTACTCCAGTTCCAGTAGGACGGCCCTTTGTCCTTGAATCCCTCCAGATGTTCACCTGTGTTATCAGATCTATCCTGGACCTCTCTGAAGGATTCTTTTATCTTGTTTTTTTGAAGTAGGGACTCTTGTTACAGAGACTATGCTATGCAACCACATGTTACCCTCATTAAGTCACCAAGACAGTGAAGATTCTGTGTTTGTGTCAGTGCTGGGACAAGGCCATTTGGTGCCCAGGGCGAAGATGGCAAACTGCGCTGCCCCCCCTGCGTGTGATGGGCACAGTGGCAACAATTGATGGCACAGTGGCTGCGTGTGTTGGCACAGTGGCTGCATGTGATGGCACAGTGGCTGCGTTTAAAGGGCACAGTGTCGGCTTGTGATTGGCACAGTGGCTGGATTTGATGGGCTCAGTGGCTGCGTGTGTTGGCACAGTGGCTGCATGTGATGGCACAGTGGCTGAGTTTGATGGGCACAGTGGCTGCATTTAATGGGCACAGTGGCTGCGTTTGATGGGCACAGTGGCGACAATTGATGGCACAGTGGCTGTGTTTGATGGGCACAGTGGCGACAATTGATGGCACAGTGGCTGCGTGTGTTGGCACAGTGACTGCGTGTGTTGGAACAGTGGCTGTGTGTGATGGCACAGTGGCTGTGTTTGATGGGCACAGTGACTGCGTGTGATGGGCACAGTGACGACAATTGATGGCACAGTGGCTGCGTTTGATGGGCACAGTGGCTGCATTTGATGGGCACAGTGGCGACAATTGATGGCACAGTGGCTGCGTTTGATGGGCACAGTGGCTGCGTGTGATGGGCACAGTGGCGACAATTGATGGCACAGTGGCTGCGTTTGATGGGCACAGTGGCTGCATGTGATGGCACAGTGGCTGCATTTGGTGGCAATTAATGTGTTTTTTTTAGTCAGAGAAGGCACGCGTGGCTCAAAATAACACAAAAACATTTTTTTAACTGCCATTTTTTATTAAAAAATATGACGGTCACCTCAGTAAGCCTCCCCCCCCCTGTCCAACCCCCCCCCCCAATACAGCCATTGAATTATTTGCTTACTTTTTACACAGACTTCAGTAGTGTTCTGTTGCAGTAGCACACTGCTAGGATCCTAGGCACTGTAGGCAGGCTCCTCGTGACTTGTTCTTGGAAGCGCCAACACAGCTCCCTGCGCAGTACCCTGAGACGAGTCCTCCCTCTCTCACCTCGCCTCCGGTTGTGACGTCACGCGGCTCACGCTGGAATGCACCAACTGAATCCTCCATAGGGGGGGAGTAAACACACAGCAAAGGGAGCCAGGAGCGCACTCGGCAGCCAGTCGGCACAGCACACAATTTGTACAGTGCCACTGCCCGCGCTGTCTATGACACAACTGGTCTGGCGGCCGCGGCTGCTTGTGTGTCAGAACTGCCCCCCCACTGTACGAAATGGTAGCGCCCTGGGCACTCGTGCCTCCCGCCCCTGCCTTGTACCGGCCCTGGTTTGTGTAGTTATCATAATCAGGCTCTGCAGTGTATGCTTGTTCTTTGCCATTCTAAAACCAGTTTTTCATTATTCGGCCATGTATGCATGCTTTCTGTCATACTAAACCTGCTGTGTATTATTACTTATGACTTTTCCCTCATTTCCTGCCTTATCACCCTGCCTATTACTTATTTTCTGTTAATTTACCTTTGATTACAACTGTACTTCTTTTGATATCTCTATAAACGTAATAGCTCTAGATCCTTCAATGTTAAATTTTCTTCTTGGTAACGTTGCTCTATCAGGTTGGATCGGGACTGGTTGGTAGACAGTAGTTTTCAGATGTTGCCACAGATTCTCATTTGGATTGAAATTTAGCCCTTGGTTGGCTATTTTAAGACACTGAGGTTTTAAATCCCTTTAACTGCTTGCCGACCGTCCCCCGTAGTTTTACGCGGCAGGTCGGCTCGGCTGTGCAATATCACGTAATATAACGTGATTTTGCATTTCAGCCACTAGGGGCGCGTGCTCCTGGCGCCGATGCGCGTGCCCGGCGGGCGTGATCACCGCCGGGCACCTGCGATCGCTCGTTACAGAGTGAGAACCGGGAGCTGTGTGTGTAAACACATAGCTCCTGGTCCTTTCAGGGGGAGAAATGACTGATCGCATGTTCATACAATGTATGAACAGCGATCTGTCATTTCCCCTAGTCAGTCCCACCCCCCCTTCAGTTAGAACACAGTGAGGAAACATAATTAAACCCTTCCTCGCCCCCTAGTGTTAACCCCTTCCCTTCCAGGGACATTTTTACAGTAATCAATGCATTTTTATAGCACTGATCGCTATAGAAATGCCAAAGGTCCCAAAAATGTGTCAAAAGTGTCCGCCATAAGGTCGCAGTACCGCTAAAAATCGCAGATCGCCACCATTACTAGTAAAAAAAAAATATTAATAAAAATGCCATAAAACTATCCCCTATTTTGTAGACGCTATAACTTTTGCACAAACCAATCAATAAATGCCTTTTGCGATTTTTATTTACAAAAAATATGTAGAAGAATACGTATCGGCCTAAACTGAGGGAAAAAAAACGTTTTTTATGTATTTTTGGGGGATATTTATTACAGCAAAAGGTAAAAAATATTTATTTATTTTTTCAAAATTGTCGCTCTATTTTTGTTTATAGCACAAACAAATCAAAAATGTAGAGGTGATCAAATACCACCAAAAGAAAGCTCTATTTGTGGGGAAAATAAGACGCCAATTTTGTTTGGGAGCCACATTGCACGACTGTGCAATTGTCAGTTAAAGCGACGCAGTGCCGAATCGCAAAATGGTCCGGAGCTGAAGTGGTTAAAGGGGTTGTAAAGGTTTGTGTTTTTTCACCTTAATGCATTATATGCAAAACACCTGCCAATCACCGCCCCCCCAGCCCCCCCCCCCCCATTTTACTTACATGAGCCAGATTACCTGCTCGGCACGTCCCTCGGCGTCCTCTTCTCCATGGAGTCCTGGCGTTGATTGGATAAATTGATAGCAGTGCAGCCATTGGCTCCTGCCAATCAAATCCAATGACGTGGTGTGGCGGGGGCAGGGCCGAGTCATACACTCAGTGGGGTAGATTCAGTAAGCAATTGCGTCTGCGTAACCATAGTTACGCAGCGCAATTGCTTAGTTGCGCTGGCGTAACAACTTTTCTGTATTCAGAAAGCTCGTTACGCCAACTGCAGCCTAAGATATGACTGGCATAAGGCTCTTATGCCGTCGTATCGTAGGCTGCATTCTTACAATGGCCGCTAGGTGGCGTTCCCGTAGTGGTCAGCGTAGAGTATGCAAATTGCATACTCACGCCGATTTACAACCCTACGCGCGCCCTGCGTACGCATTTTACGTCGTTTGTGTTCGGCGGGTTCCGCGTAAGGCTGCTCCTGCTATTAGCAGGGGCAGCCAATGCTAAGTCTACCCGTCGTTCCCACGTCGCGATGTTTGAAAATCACGTCGTTTGCGTAAGTGAATCGTGAATGGCGCAGGACGCTATTTACGTTCACGTTAAAGCAAATGACGTCCTTGCGACGTCATTTGCTGTAATGCACGTCGGGAAAGTTTCCCGACGGAGCATGCGCACTACGTTCGGCGCGGGAACGCGCCTAATTTAAATGATCCACGCCCCCTACGGGATCATTTAAATTACGCGCCCTTACGCCGGGCAGTTTTAGGGAGCGCCCACGCAAATTACGGAGCTACTGCTTCATGAATGAAGCGTAGCACAGGTAATTTACTGAGGCGCAGCGTTAAAACGGTACACTGCGCCTCCGTAAGAGGGCGCAAGTCGTACCTGAATCCACCCCAGTGTCTATAGATGCCGAGTGTATGACACAGGAGTGCGCCCACACGGTCACCCCCTCAAGAGAGAGCTTCCCAGCAGGAGTTATCTAATCCCCCAAGAGCCGCCGTGGGACCCCAGAACAGACGGATCGGCTGCCACTCTGTCCAAAACGAACTGCACAGTGGAGGTCAGTATGACATGGTTGTTATTTAAAAAATAAAAAATTATCCTTTAGTATCCCTTTAATGTATCTTTGGCTGTTTGTTAAGGTCATTGTTGTGCTAGAAGACAAACCTTCATTTCCCATCAATATGAAACAGGTTCTCCTCTACAATTGCCTTAGTTGGCTTTACTGAATTTGCTCTTAAACCTTACTATTTTCCAATCTATGTGAAACTATCCATAAAACATTATGCTATGATAACCAGCTACCACCACCATGCTGTATCATGGGCATGGCATTCTGAGGATGATAAGCACAAAACGTTCAGCTTTCTTCTCATCAGACCAGAGAATGTTTTTCAACATCTTGTCTCTCCCACACACTTTTTGGCAAACTTCAAATGGAATCTGATGTTTTTTTTTCTTTCAGAAATGGCCTCCTTGTTATCATTCTTTGATGAAGGTCAGCTTTGTGGAACTTCCAGGTTACTCCTTTTTCAGGTGTAGATTGTTCTATCATAGCTACCATTGACCTTTTGATTGTTTTTCTGACTAATGGCTTCCTTACCCGGTCACTGAGTACAAATACACAGCATTGCAAAATGCTTTTCCATATTAATAATGGATTTAATAATGCTCCAGGCGATTTCCCAATTGTTTTGATGGCATCTTATCAACATTACATTGTTTGGAGATGTTCCCTAACAAATTCTGGGGAGTGTTCCTGAAACAGATCTATTAATTTTTTAGATTATGGCACACAGAGCTTTTTTTCTCAGAAAATAGGGGCAGGAACTCAACCACGACCCCGTTCAGATTTCACAAACAGTAGAAGGGTCTTAAAGGGGCATTAAATACCAGGATTGCATTACATACAGTGTGTAGAGTTCAGGGGGGGTTACACACAGAGTGCAGAGCTGTGACTTGTACACACAGAAACCAGACTTCTGTGTTTACAAGTGTTTGTGGTGAGTAGGCACCAAAGGGTCTGAGCCAGAGGCGGTGGAACTGAGTTCCACCAAGTTTCCCCTGGAAAAAAAGCCCTGATGAGCATGGGCGTCCGCTCCATAGGGCAAGGGGGGGCAATTGACCCCCCCTGGAAAATCGAGAAGGTGTTGAAGAGTCTCGGGACTGCAGGATGTCTGAGCGGTCCAGCGCCGGATGTCACACAGGCACAGCGGGCAGAGTGAGGGAACCTGCTGTGTCTGTACAGTGCTGATGGCTGATCTGAGGTACTGAATGTGATGGGTTAGGGGGGGTCCGTCTGTGCTGAAGGGGGGTTGTGCTGAATGGGGGGTCCATCTGTGCTGAAGGAGGGTACGTGCTGAAGGGGGGGTCCATCTGTGCTGAAGGGGGGGGTCTATGCTTAAAGCGGTGGTTCCCCTAAAAATAAAATGTTGACATCGCATTTAGCAAATAAATTACAGTTAGAATCGGGTTGTTTTATCTAAAAAATACCTCCGTACGTATCGTTTCCATTATTCGGTCCCACCGCCACTTCCGGGTACGATGCAGGTGGTGGGCGTTCCTAATTGATTGACAGGCATCCGAACGACGCATCCATCGCGTCACGAGATGCCGAAAAAAGCCGAACGTCGGTGCGGCTCTATACGGCGCATGCGCACCGACGTTCGGCTTTTTCCGGCATCTCGTGACGCGATGGATGCGTCGTTCGGATGCCTGTCAATCAATTAGGAACGCCCACCGCCTGCATCGTACCCGGAAGTGGCGGTGGAAACTATACGTACGGAGGTATTTTTTAAATAAAACAACCCGACTCTAACTGTAATTTATTTGCTAAATGCGATGTCAACATTTTATTTTTAGGGGAACCACCGCTTTAAAGGGAGTCCATCTGTGCTCAAGGGGGGGTCTGTGCTGAATAGAGGGATCTATGCAGAATGGGGGTGTGTGTGCTAAAGGGGGGTCCATCTGTGCTGAATGGAGGGGTATGTGCAGAATGGGAGGGGTCTGTGCTGAAGGGGGCGTCCATCTGTGCTGAATGGAGGGGTCTGTGCTGAAGGGGGGATCTGTGCTGAAGGGGGGTCCATCAGTGCTGATGGGGGGGTCTGTGCTGAAGGGGGGCCGGTCCTCAAAGGGGGGTCCATCAGTGCTGAAGGGGGGTCTGTGCTGAAGGGGGGTTTAATGCGACTGTGTATCGTCGCTGCTGAAGCGCCCCCCCCCCCTGAAAAATTTCAGCAGACGCCCATGCTGATGGCACACAGCTAGACCTTATTCAACTAATTATATGACCTCAGATGGCAGTTGGTAGCATCTAAGCTTGTTTAAGTGTTGCACTTAAAAGTGGATAAAAGCGCAACTACAGTAAACCCAAAAACTAAAATTGTATATACTGTATTGTAGCTTACCCATCATTGAATTTTTTCAGGCCTTTATTCCTTAATTTATACCTAGCGTTTGGCCAGTAACACACCTCTAGTCTTAGGGAGACTACATCCACTCCTCTGCTACATGCGTGACTAACAAAGCCCAACTTCAGCTAACACTTTTTAAGCAGCTACAGCAACCTTTTGTTTCCTTTTGGGATAGCGGCGCCTGGTCCATAAGGGTCTCAGGGGCACTGCCCCCCTAATCTCTATGTGTTGGACCCTATTCTCCATGCAGGGTGCCGCACGCATAGATTTCTATGAGTTTTTTAATTTTATGTTTGAAGCACATAATTCGAGCCTGAGGCTCTAAATGGCTTCAAAAACGTTGGGCTGGGGGCGCAGTGCACTTGTGTCATTGCAAATCAACATTCGCTATTGTCTTCCTGCTTCTCCTCCTGGCCAATCAGGACAGGATCCAGGTTTTGAGACCAGATTGGATGGGAAGAGAAGCGACCGGATTGGCAGGGAAGCTGCCCACTACCTGGATTGGGTAAGTGCTTACCATTGTAATCACACCTGTCATTGTTAAATGGTTTGTCTCAACTTTTAACTGACAACTTGGTCTGTTAACCGCTTCCGTCGTTATACGTCGGTATGGTACGACGTTGAATACCGTTGTAATGGCAGCAGATAGCTGCCATAACCCTGGTATTTTTTAAAACGGCGAATGGTCCACTTTTGGATAAAAAAGGTCCCCGCGGCGTGTTCGCCGCAACACCGCTTTAATTGGCGGTGGGAGAGGTGCCCACTCCCCTCCTGCCACGTCCCGGTCATCTCCATGGCTTACCAAAGCCGTCGGTAGCGGCAGAGACGATCCGGTCCTTTCCCTTCAAAGGCATGAAGTCGAGTGAGGAAATGATGACCCCCACAAGACTCCATACCATTGGATGACGGAAGCTACGTCAAACGCCACTTCCTCCCAATGGTCTTACAGGGGAATTTTTTTTTATTTTTTGCGTATTTAAGTGTAAATGTGAGATCTGAGGTCTTTTTGACCCCACATCTCGCATTAACCACTTCCATACCAGGCACTTACGCACCTTCCCGCCCAAGCCAATTTTCAGCTTTCAGCACTGTCGCACTTTGAATGGCAATTGCGCGGTCGTGCGACGTGGCTCCCAAACAAAATTGGCGTCCTTTTTTCCCCACAAATAGAGCTTTATTTTGGTGGTATTTGATCACCTCTGCAATTTTTTTTTGCGCAACAACTAAAAAAAGACTGAAAATGTTGAAAAAAAATTACGTTTTTATTTTTTTCTGTACATTTTTTTGTAAATAAGTAAGTTTTCTCTTTCAATTACGGGCACTGATATGGCGGCACTGATGGGCACCGATGAGATGGCACTGATGGACATCAATGAGGTAGTACTGACAGGCACAGATGAGGTGGCACTGATTGGCGGCGCTGGTATGCGGCACTGATGGGCACACATAGGCGGCACTGATGGGCACACATAGGCGGCACTGATGGCACACATAGGCGGCACAGATGGGCACTCATGGGCGGCACTTATGGGTGGCACTGATGGATACTTATGGGTGGCACAGATGGGCACTGATAGGTGGGCACTGGGCATGGATGGGCACTGTGGGGTGGCACTGATGGACACTGTGGGGTGGCACTGATGGACACTTGGGGTGGCACTGATGGACATTGTGGGGCAGCACTGATCTACCCATGTTGCCAGTCAGTGCCCATTTGTGGGCACTGATTGGCATCTTTTTTTTTAAAAAAAAAAGCTTCTTTTTTTTTCAATGCTTTTTTTTTTTGGCCCACCCTGGTGGTCCAGGGTGGGCTTCCCTGGTGGTCCAGTGTGGCGATCCGAGGGGGGGCTGCGCGAACCCCCCCTGTCAGGAGAGCCGCCGATCGGCTCTCCTATACTCGCATCTGTCAGACGTGAGTGAGGAAGAGCCATCAACGGCTCTTCCTGTTTACATCGTGATCAGCCGTGATCGGAGATGCAGGGTGTCAGACTGACACCCTGCATCACCGATCGCCGCGCTGCGCGCCCCCACGGGCGCGCGCGGCATGAAATCCCGCAGGACGTCCATGGACGTCCTGTCAGGATTTCACAACCACTTCCAGGACGGAAATCGGCCATAGGCCGGGCGGGAAGTGGTTAAAGAGGTTCTGTCATGCTTTTTTATTTTTTTTTATTTCTATTACAAGGGATGTTTATTCTCCTTGTAATAGGAATGAAACTGATCCTTTTTTTTTTTTAAAGGGACAGTGTAAAAATAAAAAATAGAAAGTAAAATAAATAAGAAAGAAAATATATATTTTTTAAAGCGCCCCATCCCGCCGTGCTCATGCGCAGAAGCGAACGCATATGTAAGTCGTCTAAGACTAACAAAGACCAAGTATGTAGTGCCGGCTCCAGTCCAATAGGGAGTGATACCAACTGCACTCCACCTCTTATCTCGGCAAGTGGTCTCCAAAGTGGTGCCAGCATCAGGAAAGAAGAGATCTTCAGGTCAGTGTGAAGTAATACACTGGGCATACTAGTATAAGGATGCTTTCACACTGATGTTCTGCGGTTTACCCACACCGTGGGTTCAGTGCAGTGCACATTAATGCCCTGTACACACGATCAGGCTTTTGCCCGGCCAAACTCACATCGGAATTCCATTGGAGTAAAAAATGTTCTCTATCTAAACTCCGAGAGAATTCCTCGGAATATCCGATGGAAAAACTCTGATGGGGCATACACTCGGTCGGAATTTCCGATAAAAAAAGTCAGCCAGACTTTCTCCATCGGAAATTCCGATCGTGTGTACGGGGCATTAGCTTTCCTGCGCTTAGCCATAGACTTCTTTTATATCCTGCGGGTTTGGTGCACTTTCTGAAAACACACCAAAACTTCTGAAGGCAGGATATAATTGAAGTATATGGCAAAGTGCAGCTGACCCAGGAAAGTTGCACTATGCTGCACCTGCGGTGTGGGTAAAACGCAGCACATCAGTGTGAAAGCAGACTTATAGGGGACTCATAACAGTCAGGGTTCATTTACATATGCAGTTTGGGGGGTGGTAAAACCCCATAGTTAAGACATGTTTTTATCACCCCCACCCCAACAGCACCCCCTTTAGCTGCAGTGGCCAGGGGTATACACATGTTGTCGCCACAGCAAGAGTTATACACCCTGTCATGGTTGGTGGGTGTAGCACCTGCCAAGTATGACATATTGAAGAGAACAAGAACAAAGTGCCCTGCGACCTTGTACAGCACAAGCAGGTAGCATTGTGTTGCTTTATTTCTCGCCACCTGCTTTAACCCCTTGGCCCCTGCAGATGCATTTAGTTGCAGGGCACTTGCAGAGGGGCCCCATTTGCTTGAACAGTAATAGAGGGCCTTATTCCTGCTGCAGCATGTGTACACCTTTGGCTGCTGCCTCCGCAGCTAAAAAGGGTAGGGTTTGGGTGCGGAAAATCCACGACTCAACCGCAGGGTTTTACCCCCCAACTTTACCCGTGAATGAGTACTAAGGGAGCCGCTGACGAATGCAACTAAGGGCTCATTCACAAGTGATCTGAGTATGGTTGACAGTTGGTGAAATGTTGCCTCCTCACCACCTGATTTAAACCCATGTATGCCATGTAATGCACTCGATTGCGACACGGTAGTATGGCAATTAGTGGATTAAATCAGGTGTGAGGAGGCGACACTGTGCCCGGTGATCTTTGACTTCTCTCATGTTGTTCAGGTAGATCTCAACCTCTTTAGGGTTGCCTATCCCTGCTTTAAACAATCATGGCTTTTCAGTTTGTTCAATTTGTATCTAATGTGGAAATGTACTGTATGTATATTTGTTTTCCCTTTTCTTTCTAGTTTTCAATAGAGTTGGTAGAGGTTAGAATTTCTTTTAGATTTAATTTTTTTCTGTGTTCCTAAAAAGGAGATTTCTCCTCACTTCCTGTTCCAGTGTCCTGATGACACCCTGTATATCAAAGTATGACAGGGTGTCACCAAAACAGGAAATCTCACCAAATGAGACACTGGGGTAGATTCAGTAAGCAATTACGCCTGCGTATCCATAGATACGCAGCATAATTGCTAAGTAGCGCCGGCGTATCGACTTTCTGTATTCAGAAAGCTCGATACGCCGACTGTAGCCTTAAGAGACGACTGGCATAAGTCTCTTATGCCGTCGTATCTTAGGGTGCAATCTGACGCTGACCGCTAGGTGGCGCACCTGTAGTTGTCAGCGTAGAAAAAGCAAATTGCATACTAACGCCGATTCTCAAACGTACGCACGGCCGGCGCTCGTTTTTTACGTCGTTTGCATACGTCGTTTTCGCCGTAAGCATAGTTGCCAACATTTGAAAAAAAATTACAGGGACACTTTGCAGCACAGCTATGAACATGCCGCCGCGCTCGCGACCAATGGCTCTGCATCTTAATGGGGACATACCTGGACGCCCATGTGCGCAGCCGTGCCATTCTGTCGCCGTACATCGTCGTGCGGCGGTTGGAAACGGTTAATCCTTATCAACTGTCATTGCATGCATTTTGTAAACTAAACTTGCGGGGACGGTCGATGGAGTGGCGCAGGGTGACCTACGTGAGTGTGTGTGTTAGTACACCTGCATACACTAACATGACCTGCCCTGCATACACTGACTTGACTACACTGACCTGACCTGACTACACTGACCTGAGCTGTCCTGCATACACTGACCTGACTAGACTGAGCTGACCTGACTACGCTGACCTGACCACACTGACCTGACCTGACTACACTGATCTGACCTGACCTGACTACACTGACCTGACTACACTGACCTGCATACACTGACCTGACTAGACTGAGCTGACCTGACTACGCTGACCTGACCACACTGACCTGACCTGACTACACTGATCTGACCTGACATGACTACACTGACCTGACTACACTGACCTGCATACACTGACCTGACCTGACTACACTGACCTGACCTGCATGCACTGACCTGACCTGCATACACTGACCTGACCTGACTACACTGACCTGACCTGACTACACTGACCTGACCTGTCCTGCATACACTGACCTGTCCTGCATACACTGACCTGACCTGACCACACTGACCTGACCACACTGACCTGACTACACTGACCTGACCTGTCAGTAGGTGGCATATGCTGGATGGCATGTATTGGTAATTAACCCCTTTGTGCTGCATTAGTGGTACCGGTATCAGAGTTTATGAACCCTTTGATGCTGCACCACATAGGGGCTAATTAACTCTGATACCGGTACCACAAATGCAGCACAAAGGGGTTAATTATCTGCCAGTGGTCACTAATGTATAGTAATGCAATAACCCCCTCCATGCTGCATATTACAAATACCAATGTAACCCCCCCCCAAACAGTTAAACACTTTAGGCAGGTTGACACAGTTAAAGGGGAGTTTCACCCTATAAAAAATTTCTAACACTGCATCCAGCCCAGTTGTGCATATAAAATTACACTGACCTTTTTTTTCCCGTAGATAGCGTTTAGCCGTGGAATTCACTGCAGCTTCCGGGTAGGGAATCCCGCGGGAGTGGGCGTTCCTATTGACATGCCAATTGATTGACATGCTAAACGACGGCGCACACAGCGCGTCACAACTTCCTGAAGGAAGCTCGGGTCGGCTCGGCTCTATTCGGCGCCTGTGCACCGGCGTCGAACAGAGCCGACCCGAGCTTCTTTCGGGAAGTCGTGACGCGCTGTGTGCGCCGTCGTTTAGCATGTCAATCAATTGGCATGTCAATAGGAACGCCCACTCCCGCGGGATTCCCTACCCGGAAGCTGCGGTGAATTCCACGGCTAAACGCTATCTACGGGAAAAAAAAGGTCAGTGTAATTTTATATGCACAACTGGGCTGGATGCAGTGTTAGAAATTTTTTATAGGGTGAAACTCCCCTTTAAACCACTGTGATAGTGACTTAGGTTAAGTTTTTAGCTTCTCAAACTTACTTGCACTTTGGCACAGGGCTTCACTGGCTCCTCGCAGGTCTTCACAGCTGCACTCTCCTCAGCTCTTTCTTCCCGCCTCCCGGTCTGTGAATGACATCACGCCGGGCGGGACTAGGAAGCTCCTGTCGGGCGGAGATTAATCTGCCTGACAGGGAAGTGAAAGCATCGGTCCGTTCACTCACAGCACACTGGCACCGCTCTGCTGCAGTGTACCCGCGGCCGGCGGGTGTCACGGCTGTCTTCAGCGGTGCGGAGCAACTTGACAAGTGGCATTTTTAGCCTCCCCCCCCGCTCAGTCCGCCCTGCCCCCCACCTCCTGGCTAGTTCAGCAGCGGCCGGGCCGGCAGCTCCGCCTTCACCTCCTCTACACCGCAGCGCAATAAGGGGCTCAAAGAGAGGGGGATGGGCTGACAGAGGGGGTGGCTTACAGCGAGGGGTAGGCTGGTGAAAGGGCAGATGATACAGAGACCACTGGAGGAGAAAACACACAATGCGCGCCAAGGCATGGGAGGCGGGACTCCGGGCGGCCGCGATCACAGTCCTGTCCCGCCCCACGTCCACATGTGACCAGTCACCTGCTCCGCCGGGCCAATCACGGAGCCATATGTCCACTGCACTGCCTGCACGTAACCCATTCAGCTAATCACAGGGCGCCCGCTGCTCGGCTCGCACAGGCTATATGTGACAGTGTAACGCTGATGGCGGCGGGCACCTGCCTTCCCCACTAGCCGGGACAAGTCCCGGCAGGCTAAATTAGCCGGGACTAGGTCCTATTTAACGGGACTGTCCCGTTAAAAACGGGACAGTTGGCAAGTATGGCCGTAAGGCTGCTCCTGCTATTAGGAGGCGCAGCCGATGGTAAGTATGTACGTCGTTCCCGCGTCGCGATTTTCTAAATTTGCGTCGTTTGCGTAACTCGGACTGGACGCCATTTACGTTCACGTCGAAGCCAATGACGTCCTTGCGACGTCATTTACCGCAATGCACGTCGGGAAATTTTCCCGATGGAGCATGCGCAGTACGTTCGGCGCGGGAACGTGCCCCCCTACGGGATAATTTAAATTACGCGCGCTTACGCCGGCCCCTTTTACGAAACGCCGCCGCAAATTACGGAGCAAATGCTTCGTGAATGAGGCGTAACGTAAAAACGGTACGCTGCGCCGCCAGTGCGCGCCCCTAGCTGAATCTACCCCACTGATAGTAAAAGAAAAACTGTGAGAAGTTTCACCATTCCTAATTCTAACCAAAACTAAAAAGGTTGGCTTTTTAGAAAACTCTCATAAAATGATGTTTGTACAAGGTTAAAGGACAATCCTGCCCAAGACGGGGAAAAAAAACATAATCATGAAAACTACACACATGTAAACACCAACAGGAATCGTTCTTCCTACATTCTGCATTACCTGCACATTGTGCGCTGAAAGCTTTTTTTTCAGCCAGAAAACAATTTGGCATGCGCTCTCAGTAATCATTGCAGGCAATGGGACTTTTATGTTGACATATTGAGATCATGGGGGGGGTGGGGGAGTGTTAAATAATAATTTTCACATGTTTCAGAGAATGTTTCCTCCAACCAAATCCCCAGTGTAATATTCGTCTTGCATGCACAAGTGGTTTTTACAAATATCACCTATTTTCTGGTATTCACAACACAAGAACTGACAGCAATTTGACCTCTGTTCTTACTTTGCCTACCTATAGAAAGAGGGTGCATAGGACTTTTCTAGGAAAGCAATGCATGTTGCGTAGGTTTGCTAATTTGTCCCTGCAAGTTAAACGAAATCAGAAATAAAATAAAAAGGACAAAGAAACGGGGACTTTAGATGGGTCATTGACCTCATTGCTGTACCCCTTGAGGGGTGGGCTTACATTCCTGACATTCCTTAACACCTCAAAGCCCCTGTATCTCTGACAACTTCATGAGAAACAGATGTGGTCCCTGTTTCTGGACTGCGTTACAATATTCAACACGGCCACATGCTCAATACCCCTTCAAAACGCTGAAGAATTTAAAGGTCTCTCATAATCTTTTAACAGTCTGTCATTACTGTTTATAGACACCAATATCAAATTAACCAATAACAGATGAAAATGATGAAGATCTAGCTGGCTACTCTACCACTAGTCCATTAATGTGGTACTAGAAGGTTAGATACACCCTATTTAGAATACAGTGGGGCAGATCACATACATCTGCGCTAGGCGCAGCGTATCTAAGATACGCTACGCCGCTGTAACTTACTTTTAGTTGGTTTGAATCCTCAACGAATCCGCGCCATAAGTTACAGAAGCGTAGCGTATCTGTCGCGGCGTAAGGGCGCGGAATTCAAATTTGGCGGGTAGGGGCGTGTTTCATTTAAATGAAGCGCGTCCCCGCGCCGAACGAACTGCGCATGCGCTGTCCATAAAAACTCCCAGGGTGCATTGCTCCAAATGACGTCGCAAGGACGTCATTGGTTTAGACGTGAACGTAAATGGCGTCCAGCCCCATTCACGGACGACTTACGCAAACGACGTCAAATTTTCAAAATTATACGCGGGGAACGACGGTCATACTTAACATTGAGTAAGCCACCATATAGCAGCTTTAACTATACGCCGGAAAAAGCGGAAACGGAAACTACGTAAAAAAATGCGACGAGATGACATGAGTGTAAGGCCAGACCTGACCTAGACTTCTCTCTCTGGAGCTGAGGATGGTTCCTGTAGAGGTCAGCCCTGGTAGTATTTGAAAATTAGGTTTCTATAGTTACATTATTGCTTTAGTTGCTTCTTCACGCTGATAGGCGCACCTATACAAGGTTTTGAGTTCTCGCTTATCCTCTGATTACATTGTGCCATTCCCATTTGCCCCGTCTGGGGCGTATATGGCACATCGCTATAAGATTTATGTGGCGGCTACGCCCCAAAAATTGAACTGGTTATAGATGTATACAAGTTTTGTTTTTTCATATGCCTCTGTTGTATGTTTCTGTTATGTACTTTTTTTTTGGCGGCTGCGCCCGCACTTACCCCTGTTTATTGGATGCCTATGATATGATTGTATCTGTGCGTTCTTAAATAAAACCTTTGGGAAAAAAAATGCGACGGCCGGTCGTACGTTCGTGGATCGTCGGAAATGGCTCATTTGCATACTCGACGCGGATTACGACGGGAACGCCACCTAGCGGTTGCCGAAAAATTGCATCTTAGATCCGACGGCGTACGAAGACGTACGCCTGTCAGGTCTAGCCGAGATGACGTCGTATCTTGTTTTGAGGATTCAAAACAAAGATACGACGCAGGAATTTTGAAATTACGTAATTTCTTTGTGGATCTACCCCAGTGTCTAGTTCTGGAGACTTCTTATACAAAAAAAGATTTTAGCGAGATTAGACAAGGCCAATGAAAATAGTGCAAAGTCTGAGGAAAACAATATTGGGAGAAACTGAGGGGATCTAGGCTGAGACCTCAAGAACACAGGGTACATGATTTCGGGTGTTTTGGGGGTTTTATATATTCGGGGGTATACATATTTTTATATATTTTTTTTATGTTGATAGGGCTTTTATTATAGATTTTTCCCTACAAAAAAAAATTTGTTTGATCAGGGTGGTGCTTTGGTAATTTTCATTTATCTTGGGACTTTTTAATTTTTTTATTTTAAGTGATAGGGACTTTTTTAATATGAAAGTATCAACAATTGTGGAGTTTTGTGGATATTTTCATATTGAATCATAGATGGGATGTTGTTGCCAGCATTTCAATATATTACCTTTAGGGGTCCGTACCTATCAGGCCCCCTTTTAAAAGGATAAGTTCCCCTTTCGTAAACATGTTGTATGTTAACCACTTAAAGAAGAATTTCCCCCTTAATGACCAGGCCATTTTTTTCAATACGGCACTGCGTCGCTTTAATTGACAATTGCGTGGTCGTTTTATTGTTTACAATTTTTTTAGAAGCCCTGTTTGGGAGCTTTGGTGAAATCTAAACAGAACTCTGATGTCTCACTTTTGAGACAGGGAAATGGACGGAAGGCAGAGATTCCTCAGACTCTTTCTCTACAGCTTCAGCTGTATTGGAAAGTGAATGAATGGGAAGTGCTCTGTGCTAAGCGTCTTCTTGTTAATTTACAAATTGAGTCTGAGATGAGAGAGGGATGTAGAAAGAAGGAAGAGATGGATGGAGGTTGAAAGAGAGGGAGGGAGAAAGAGAGAGAGAAAGAAAGAGAGAAGGAGAGAGAAAGAATGAAAGAGATAGGGAGGGATAGAAAGAGAAGAAAGAAAAGAAAGAGGGATGGAGGACCAGCAGGCCCTACACCACTATGGCAATATGTGTATTCCAGAAAGTTTAAAGCGGAGTTCCGGCCACAATTTTAAAAATAAAAAGTTTTTAAATATAAATACCCCTGTAATACACAAGCTTAATGTATTCTACTACAGTTAGTCTGTAAACTAAGGTCCGTTTTGTTAGGTTGTTACAGCATTTAGACACTTTATAAACTAGCATTAGGCCGTGGCCATCTTAAGTGTGGGCATATGAAGCCAGACTGTATTACTTCCTGGATTTTAGCTTTGCAGACCTTGCACATGCTCAGTGCTGCACAAGCATTTATTAAAAAAATGTTTGAGAAGGGGGGGGCTTTGAACCGCGAGTGTAATTTATTGAAAAAAATTCTTGAGGGGGGGGGGGGAACCGCGGGAGCTGCGAGTGACATTTATTGAAAAAAATTCTTGAGAAGCGGGGGTGGGGGGGCAGTCCGCGGGAGCCGCGAGTGTCATTTATTAAAAAAAAATTCTTGAGAAGGGGGGTGGCAGTGCGCGGGAGCCGCCAGTGTCATTTTTTTAAAAAAAATCTTGAGCAGGGGGGGGGGGTGGATCCGCGGGAGCCGTGAATGTAATTTATTGAAAACCAATTGTTGAGAAGGGGGGGGGCCGCTGGAGCCGTGAATGACATTGAATGAAACAAAATCTTGAGCAGGGGGGGGGGGGGGGCGCGGGAGCAGCAAGTGTCATTTATTAAAACAATTATTGAGTCTCAGAGGGGAGGGGGGGTGTTGCTGCGTATACTACGTGACAAGGAGGGGAGGTGACTCAACAATCCCAGGAGTCTGTGCGGTGTAGGCAGAGGAAAACCACCGCGGAACAGGAAGAAGGCAGATTAGGAAGTCTGCCTAGCAACAACAGTTTTAAGGTATGTAAAAATGTTTTTTTTTTTTTTACTCCACTAATGAATTTTTTTTGAAAGTGATGATGCAAAGTTTAATTTGAGGGTGGAGCTCCGCTTTAACAATCAGCAGAAAAGGATACTCCAAACACCTGATGCTGGCGCTTCAATCAGAAAAGAAAGAGAATTTTATTCAATACCTCTGTAAGTAGGTGCAATTAACTAGTTTGCGGCCACGTGGCTCTATCCCTAAATTGTGTGGTATTGGAGAATTATGTAACTGGGTGTTAGGTCTCCTTTTATAAAATGCCTTCCTGTAGTGATGTATGGGTGGAGTTAGTGTCCATAAAAAATGCTAGGAGGGGAGGAGCCTAGTGGGGTGGGCATGAGAGCCAAACATCCCAGAGATATACATATGTAGTCAGCTACTGCAGAGGCCCTGCACAGAAGAAGTGTATAGTATTCAGTAGGTACAGCTGCAGCAGACCTATTTCAGATACAACGTGCGGAGAGTCTTGAGATGGATGCATAGCGCCTATTGGGCTCAGTCAGAGCCCTCTGAGTACTAATGATCCTCGGAGAAAGAGAGTGACAACTGGGAGCACACCCGACTGGGCAGAGCTATGGAGTTGGACATAGAAGTAGAGACTGGGATACTACAGAAAGCACCTTGTTAATCTTAAAATGATAGAGCAAGATGCTTCACCTTGTGAATTTCAGTTTGAATAGAGCAGAACGCTACAGACTCTAATGTACAGGAGGATAGGTCCCAACACTCTGGCGCTCTGGAGAAGAGGAGGTGCTAGTGGGAAGATGGCTTATAAGTAATATGCAGTGTCCTGCTTTTAGAAATGACTGCTACAGCTTGTCCCCTTTTGTGTATGGGGATGTATGCCGAAGACACCTGCCAGTAGGTCTATGTAATGTTGATGTCAGTGCCCTCTCTAAAGAAGAACAGCAAAGTGCGGAAACTATAACTTTTGTGTGTACATTCCTTTCTAATGCATATAAAGGCTAATAGCTGGGGATGTCATAGATAGGCCTATGGCAAGGTGTTGGGCACAAGATGGTGGAGGCTTTCAGCTAATATCAGTAGGTTGTTGTCCTATCCAAGAAGAAGCTGGCGGGAGCTTGAGCAATTTTGGTGTCAACAGTCGACCAATCAGAAGCCACCTAACACTCCTAATATAGGATTAGTATTTACTTTGAAACTAAGAGGCTACAAGTTAAAAATATTAAAAACTATAGCATATTCCTTCCAAGAGTTTATAAACAGGTTCAGACATTGGTCAGATCAATAGTTCCTAAGGGAGTCCATCCACCCAAAGCAATATTTAATTCCTTTGATTTATATAATACAGTTTAGTACATAATCTAATAATACCAGTCTCTGTATCCACAGGAGCTTATAGCCCAGTGTCATTACACATCGAGGTTAACCAACTAATATGTTTTCATGAAAACAGTCATAAAATAGAACAAAACTCAAAGGTGTGTTTATTTATTTTACAGCCCTCTATATGAAGATTGCATTGCAATCATTTACATTCTCTTTGAAGATGCCCCATGTCTGTGTCTTATTTTAGCTTCTATGTAGACAAACCATCTGGATGATCAAACCATACAAGCTGTTCCTGTGAAGGGAAATATGATAAAGTTGGGATTTATTTGACTTGTTTAAAATTTATGTTAATAGATCTAGATGTGAACTGGCATTTGCTGAAAGCATTTAAAGGGCAATTTCTTTAAAAAAAATGCAGTTATATTATATTGAAGATGGTTTTAAAGCATTCCCATACCTATGTTATGCTTATAGTTAAAATTTATAACCATTCCCATTACATTTCACTTTCTTAGGATATTCTTTCTGTACTAACACAGATCAGTATTGGTAAGCTGCAGTGGAGTCCATATGGGGCCCAGAGGCACCGCGCCCCTAATGCAATAGCCCGGCCCCTAATCTACATGTAGGGCGCCGGATGCATAGATTCCAGAGGCTCTAATTGACTTAAAAAAAGGTGGGCTCAGGGCAAATTAATATTTGCTTGTGTCTTCCTGATTTTCTTCCTGGCTAATCAGGAAGCGGGTCCCGAGACCCGATTGGCCAAGAGGAGAAGCACAGGCTTCCATTCTCCTTCCTCCCATCCGGCTGTGTGTTGCGTGTCATCCAGGTGCACCTGACACTTCGGCTTGATTGGTCTTCGGTCCCGCTTCCCAGTTGGCTTGCCTTCATGATTGTCTCGGTTCTGACAGGCACACCGGACCCTTCGGCTTGGTCCAGGGCAGTTGCACATCTTCCCGGATGCGGCCATGTCCTTCACTTCAGGGGTAAGTGCTGGGCTGCTGGGCGGATGAATGAGCGAGCGAGTGACAGGGGGGTTTTGTGGGGGGACCAATTGACCAGGAAGGGGGGGGTGGCGATTGGTTTGTTTGTTTGATGCCCCCCCCCCAAAATGGAGCCTCAGCCACCACTGGTAAGATGCTTTTTACACCAAAACATTCTTATCACTTCTTTCTGCAGCCCCCTTCTACTTATATCCATTGCAGGATTTTCTCAAAAATGTCCAAATGTGGGAAGGCAATAAAAAGAAAAGTGTTCTTTTCTTTTCTTTTCTTAACCCTTCCTAATTGTACTGCATTGACAATGGCTCATGGGCACCATTTGGCAATACAATATTTATTGTTTTCTATATTCATCTATTATTGGTCGAAATAGACATATTTTACGATTAATACGATTGATGAAATATACCAGTAAAAATTGGGTTTTCATTGTTTATAGGACTTAAAGGAACACTAAAGTAAATTTTTTTTTTTTTGTAAAATAACAAACATGTTATACTTACCTCCACTGTGCAGCTCGTTTTGCACAGAGTGTCCCCGAACCCTGTCTTCTGGGGTCCCTCTGTGGCTGTCTCGGCTCCTCCTCGCAAGAGCTTTCCACCGTCATGCGAGCAAGCGAGCATGGTGGAAAGCTTTTGCGAGCGCGCTCCTGTGATAGAGCGGCGGGCATAGCCGCTGACTGTATCACTCGGCCCCGCCCCCTGGCGAGCCGCGTCATCGGATGAGATTGACAGCAGCGCCAGCCAATGGCTGCGCTGCGTTGATTGGCTCCCAGCCTAGCCAATCAACGGCCAGGCTGGGAACCGAAGAGGATCATGGGGACGCACGGGACTTTAAAGAGGTGAGGTAAGTAAAACGGGGGTTGGGGGGGGGGGGGCGATACCGTCGGATGTTTTTTCACCTTAATGCATAGGATGCATTAAGGTGAAAAAACATTTACCTTTACAACCCCTTTAAATTTGACCTTGCAGCAAACAAAGTAATACCAGTGTAAGTGTATTTTGTATCTTGTGAGATCCTTAGGTTTTCACAATAGGCAATGGTGGGGATGCGCAATTTCACCTGTGCCTGGGCATTCAATGCATTCTTTTAAGTTTTAGCTTAGGTTGTTCGGTTCAGGTTATCAATATTACATGGGAGTGAGGGGCTATTTTTCTGTATGTTCTTTTTTAACGTAAATTTGTCCCAAATTTGGACAAGTAGATCCAGGTGGTACAGATTTTCCTGTAATAATTTAGATTAGCTTTGCCTCTTTCACAACCGCTAATTGATGAGCAGCCTCCCACTGGGAGGATTGGGAGGCTGGAGGGGTGGAGCCATATTTTGAGTTTGACAGGGAAAGCCGAGAATTTTTGTTTATTTGCATATTAATTAGGCTAGACTATCTATATCTGTGAATCGATTCATTAATTGGACTTCTGCTTTTCACATTTTTTTGGCATATTCTACTATGTGCTCAGTTTGAATTTCCCTCATATTTGAAAACATTTTCTTCAATTGCCATTTACAAGAAAAATAGTACCAAGGATGATGCACACATTACTATTTCTAGGTACTAAATTACATTTTTGTTTATACGCATGGTGGTAAATAGTCAGTAGTGGAACCCTTTATTTTTTCTGTTTTAAATTCATAACATTGACCTACTTATTGAAGCTTAAAGGAATAATTTTATTTTTCTCCTCAGATACCCCCAATATGTCAGATTTGGAGAATGTCCTTAACGATGGAAACAAAATGGAGCAAACACATACAAATGCATAAACATTAGCCATCATCAATTTGCATGATACAAGAACTTTGCTCCAATTGTATAAGTGAAGAGAAGCACATTTGACAATAAAAATATTGGCTGGCAGATTATGTGACATTAAAATGCTCTTCTATTATGCTCAATTTTAAGCTTCAAGAGGCTGTTTTTAACGACAAAGGCGAACTTCCATCTCATATCAGAGTCTGCAGTCTGCACACGTGTGATTATCTATAGATGTCTCAGGAGACATTGCCTTGGGTCACTCATTGGCTAAAGAGCCAAAATTTACATTGCAAATCAAAGCTGATTAATATGCACATCTCATGCTTGTAAAAAAAAAGAAAAAGAAATGAATCCTAGACAAGAGCATTGTACTGGTGCCAAGCAAAGCAATAATGTCTACGCCTTTACAAAACTATTTCATAGTGTAATATATGTAAATATGATGTTACACCCATAGTAACTAGGTCATAAAAGCCAATTTCTAGTAACACTAAAAATAAATCATGATATAAATCACCAATTACCTGGATGCATAAATTGTGATATCACACTAACCCTTCCTTCAACTCTAGTGCCTGTACACACGACTGGTTTTCCTGACATGCCAAAACACAAAGTTTTTCCCGACGTGATTCCTCTCAAGTCTGCCTTGCATACACTTGTTCAGTCAAAAAAACGCTCGACCAAAGCGCAGTGACGTCCAACACGTACGACAGAACTATAAAAGGGAAGTTCCATTCAAATGGCACCACCCTTTGGGCTGATTTTGCTAATCCTCGTGTTAGTAAAAGTTTGGTGAGAGATGATTCATGCTCTTCAGTCCGTTACAGCGTGATGAATGTGCTATCTTCATTACAAACGCTAGTTTTACCAGAACGAGCACTCCCGACTCATACTTGATTCTGAGCGGTTTTCACGACGAGAAAAAGACTGATGGGAAACACAACGGGAAAAAATAGAGCAGGTTCTAATTTTTTGCGGGCAGTTTTCTCATCGGGAAAACTGCTATGGAGCATACACACAACGGTTTTCCCGACCAATCTAAAAAAAATATATTTTTCTCGTCGGGAAAACCGGTCGTGTGTACGAGGCATAATACTAAACTTTACACTATCCTTACTTTTACAGTGGTTCAAACAGCTGAATGTTTTTTTACCTTATTGCATTCTCTTCATTGAAGAGGAGCTCCACGCTCTCCCCAAAATCAGCAGCTACAAATACTGTAGCTGCTGAATTTTAATATAAGGACTCTTTCCTGTCCAGGGATCCAGCGATGTCGTCACCCGAGCCGATTCTTCAATTGGCTTTGGGTGCAGGCGTCAGCATCTCTAATAAGGGAAACAGGAAGTGAAACCTTGTAGCTTTACAGCCAGTTTCCTACTGCGCATGCATAAGCCTCGTCTTGTGAATGGTCACGTAGTCTTCTGGGACCTGTGATGTGTCCCAGAATACTGTAGGGGAAGGAAGGGGGGCTGAACTTCTGTCTCAGATCGCTGTGGCAAAATCGGGTACCTGCTCCCCCTTCCCCCCAAAAAGTGCCAAATGGGGTGCAAACAGGCACAATTTACCCTTTTGGCTTGAGCTCAACTCTAGGGTAAATAAAGATCTCGATCCAGCGATGTGCACGAGAGCAGCAGCTCTCTCGGCTTTCTCACTCCTCAGAGACAGCAGCAGGAGACACTATGGACACAAAAAGCCACCTCAGGAGCAAGCCCGTATGAGTGCTCCCATAGCAAGGGGCTTGGTATGGTGGGCACTCAATGGAGGGCCGAGAAGAGGAGGATCGCAGCTGCTCTGTGCAAAACCATTGCACAGAGCAGGTAAATATAACATGTTTGTTATTAAAAAATAAATAAATAAGGGTTAACAAGGTTCACACCCTACAGGCTGCCTGAGGAAACTACAGGAAGAGGCAGATGCAAGAACTGTCACAAAGCACAATGTAGCAGTGACCAGTCATAATTACAGGAAGCAAAGTTTTGCACTGGATTACTGCACAGATATAAAAAAAAGGAAGAAATACATGTAGCGCCTGGGTACTTTATAGTACCGGTGCTGGTTAAATTTAGAGGGAGATCAGAGTGTACTTAAACTCTGATCCAAATTGTTATGTGCATAACAGGGTCTTTTGTCATTCTCTTAGAACCCATGCTCAATAGACTTAGAAGTAACCAGGACATAGTTGTTATTGAGATTGAGAGGAAGAATTATAAACTTGCTGCATTTGCTCATGACATCCTTCTCTTTCTCTCAAATCCCATAATAACTATTCCCAACTTGTTAAAAGATTTTTCCCTCTTCAATTTAATTTCAAATCTTAAAATTAATTTTGCTAAATCTACGGCCTTGAACATTTCTTTGTCTGCTGATACTGTCTCTTTGTGTAAATCAAACTTTCCTTTTCACTGGGGAGAGGAATCATTAAATCTAGGAACTAAATTGACTCCAGATATAAAGGACCTTTAGCCCTGGTTCACACTGGGTACGATTTGGAACGATTTGAGATGCGATTTGACATGTCAAATCGCATCTCAAATCGGCGGCAATTGTCGGCAATGGCACTGTCCTAATCAGTGCGACGCCGCATCTGCGATTTCAAAAAGTAGTTCCTGTACTACTTTTTGCGATTTTGGGCCGCGATTTACATTAAATTGCGGCCGAAATCGCGGCAAAATCGCGGCCGCAAAATCGCGGTAAAATCGCGCATTTTACCGCGATTTTGAATTCGCAGCAGTGTGAACCTAAGCTCATAGTACGAATTTTATACCTCTGCTCAAGATTATCAAACATGATTTGTTGTCTTGGGATAAGCAATTTTTTTCATGGTTTGGGAGGGCAGATGTTGTTAAAATGAATGTTCTCCCCAGAATTCTCTATTTGCTACAGACTATTGCCATTAAGATCCCGTCTACTTTTTTTAAAGAATTTAGACGTATATGCACAAAATGTATTTGGAATCTGAAACAGCCTCGAATTAAATGGGACAAACTCGTTCTTCCCAAACTTTTGGGGGGTATAGGACTGCCTGATGTACAAAAGTTTTATTGGGCTTGCCACATGACTCGTATTTTAGATTGGCATTTACATTCCCATACACAGGCCCCATACACACCATAGAATCTATCCGCAGATAAATCCCATCAAATGGGTTTCTGCGGATAGATCCTATGGTGTGTACACGCCAACGGATATTTATCCGCAGAGAAATCTCCCCTGGGATGGATTTCCAGCAGATGGATATTTGCTGACATGCACAACAAATCCATCTGCTGGAATCCATTCCAACGGATGGATCCGCTCGTCTGTACAGACTCACCGGATCCATCCGTCTAAAGGGATTCCCCGCACGCGTGCGTGGAATTCCTTATATGACAGCGTCGCGCCCGTCGCCGCCTCATAATAGCGGCGACGGCGCGACACGTCATCGGCAGAGGATTTCAGCGCGGATTTCAATGCGATGGTGTGTACACGCCATCGCATAGAAATCCTCTGAAATCCTCGAGAGGATTTATCCGCGGATACGGTCCGCTGGACCGTATCTGCGGATAAATCCTCTCGTGTGTATGGGGCCTAAGGCTTGGGTCGAATTGGAAGGTGTTTCCTCATCTCCTGTTTTACCTCTTACCCATTTGCCTTGGATTGCTGTTTGCAAAATCCCACCTGTCACCTGCTCTCACCCTCTGGTGGGTCCTACCTTGCAAATTTTTAGGGCTCTCTGTAAAAATCTAAATTTTTCCTCAATATATGGTCCCCTGACTCCTGTAAACTTAAACCCAGAGATTTCTTTAGAACAATCTGTGTTTGACGCATCCGGTTCCGCATACGTCGACTCGATTAGAGCTGAAACCTTTTTTGACAATGGTAAACTTCTTACTATCGACTCTTTTAAACTTTCCCACCCTGACATTATTATACATCCCTCTGGATATGAACAGGTTAAACGTTTTTTCAATCGCACTGGTTCGAATTCCGTATGGTGTAGACGCAAGTCTCCTTTTGAGACCTTGTGTCTCCAAAATTCTCCTAAGAAACATTTGATTTCCGCGATGTATGCGTAATTTTTTGCAACGTTTGACATCAAGAATGATGTAGTGAATCTCAAATGGGAAAGCGATCTAGACGTCAACCTCTCGAGTAATGAATGGGAACATGTTTTTCAACATATACATAAGGGATCCCTGAATGTATTGACCCAGGAAAACAACTACAAATCGTACTCTAGGTGGTATAGGACCCCTGCCATCATTCATAAATATAATGCAAACATTTCACCACTGTGTTGGCGTTGTAACCGTGCTCAAGGCACACTCTTGCACATATGGTGGGGATGTGATCTGATCAAACCCTTCTGGAAGGATGTCCATCAATTAATTTCTCGCATTACAACATATACCCCTGACTTCACTGCCGCCCAGTATTTGCTACACCACTCCTCTCTACCTCAATACATTTATAATAAATCATTGATGTTCCACCTAATCAATGCTGCCAAACTATGTATACCTATTAGATGGACACAGTCATCACCTCCTTCCATTTCGGATTGGTTTAATAAAATTGGGTACATGGCCGAAATGGAAGAACTCATTTTTCAATCCAAAGCTTCTCCTAAGACCTTTTATGAAAAATGGGCATGCTGGTTGTCTTTCAAGAGCTCCGCTGAATTTCATTCTTTAAAGAATGCTTCACTATAAGTTTGTATTATTTCATCCTCTCCGGACTCCCCTTCTTTTACGAACTCGATAGGGCTATTTTTTTTTTAATTCTCTTTTTCTTCCCCTCTTCCTTCTTCCACCCCTCTCCCTTTTCCTCTCCTTACTTTTATCCTCTATTGACTTCATAAATATCTGTATGTCACTGGTGTTTTCCTTTTTAGGACTGTTTTATGTGGTGTGCATATTCTACAATTCGTACATGTTTAATATTCTGTATTTATTTATGAAAATTTCAATAAAATATTTGAAACAAAAAAAAACTAGAACCTTCACAAACCCGGTCTAGTGAAAAGTGGGTTTTTGATAATAAAGTTGTCCGTGCCTCCACCCAGGACAGGGCCTCTGTGAGGGGATTCCCTTCCTGGTAAATTAATCAGCAATCTAAATAAAATAATTAGGAGCAGAAGAACTACTGCAATCAGCATAAAATTATAACCATAAGTATATAGATTCACACCGTTATAGAAATACAAGCTTTATATACCGTAAGAAAATATTATTAAAGCAGAAGGAAAGTCTGCTATAAAACATTCTTTTAAAGCCCCCCCCAGATGGGTTATGCCATAATGTGCTAGTATGCACAGCATATTAGTACATTATGACAGACTTACCTGTCATATGGAGTCCTTCAGCACACCACTGGGACTGATCCAGCGTGCCCTGGCACTTCCATCTTCGCCCGGTCTTCCTGCCTTTGGCCATTTGATAGGCCAGGCCGCGATGACGCCACTCCCACGAATGCGCATGGTAGTCACATCGCCGTAGCATGGATCAAGGCCGATCGGGACCGTAAAGGATCACTATGCTTTGCATGCGTGGCTCAATGAACATGACAGTTGACAGGAAGAAGGATGCATTTATGGCAAAAGAAAAACATAAGGTCTCTTCTGTCATAAATACCCTGCTTTGAGAAATAATACCACTCAGAAAACTGCTGATCCCCTGGCTTTGCTTCCGTTCCACCAAGCCAAAAGGGTGCCGGCTATGCACAGGTGCATTGGATAAAAAAAAAAGGTCCTGGACTGCCGCACTCCTCAAAACGATATCTTTATTCAGCAAGTGAAATCCAAAAAACAACCAACAATGTTGCAGTCAAAAAGAAGTGAACAAAAGGAAAAGGATGGCTGACATGTTTCACATCGTGTGATGCTTACTCGTAGCTACGAGTAAGCATCACACGATGTAAAACATGTCAGCCATCCTTTTCCTTTTGTTCACTTTTTTTTGACTGCAACATTGTTGGTTGTTTTTGTTTTTTTGGATTTCACTTGCTGAATAAAGATATCGTTTTAAGGAGTGCGGCAGTCCAGGACCTCTTTTCATCCAATAAATACCATGCTTGTCAGCCATTCATTAAAAAAAAGCTTAACTTCCACTTTAATAGTACATACATCCAAATTCCACCAAAATGACCACGTCACAGAAGTACAGGAACCAGATGTGACATCACAGGAAGACATTGACCGGAAGTGGTGTGATATGCTTGGCCAGACAGAGGTGTCTGAAGCAGGAAAGGACAGAAAGAAGCCCAAAAAAACAGTCTTCTGTAATGGATGACGTGTTTCGAAGCGGTATGTTTCTTTATCAAATCCACAAATCAAATCTGAAGCCAGAAAGGAGAAAAAAAAGCAGTCTTCTGTAATGGATGTTGTATTTCGAAGAGGCGTGCTTCTTTATCAAATCCCAAAAAACAAATCTGAAGCAGGAAAGGATAGAAAGGAGCCCAATAAAGTAGTCTTCTGTAATGGATGACGGGTTTCTAAGTGACGTGCTTCTTTATCAAATCCACAAATTAAATCTGAAGCAGGAAAGGACAGAAATTAGCCCAAAAAAGCACGTGATCTACAGTCCCCAGTATACTTTTAAAGTGCTACCTCTTGTCTTTATAACAGTAGAAGGCAACAGATCCCTACACATACTGTAAGAAACTATTTTACCAGACAAAGGATCTATATTTTTGTCCATTCAGTTCTGAGATTTACAAAGTCCTAACTGGCTGAAGACCTAATTTTCTCCTGCTGTAGCTGGTCTTGTCCCTCCACCAGCCTCCACTTGACAGTGAAGAAGCATTCTGATGAGCTTATTCCCCTGTCACTCTGCTCTCCCTTCCTATCATTATGCGCCTTGTTAGCACCTGAACACATGTGCAACTCCTAGTGGTGTTTCTCACTCCCCCAGTCTTAGCTCTGCTGTACACTGCATTTCCCGAAATGATTGCCCAGTCTTATTTTTGTACTTACACTACTTACATTTACAAAACACATTCAATTATGTATTAATGAATACAGAGCTGCATCCATTGTGTCTTTTATACCTGCCGTTCAGCTTTAATTTTGTGTATACCTACACACTAGAACAATGGTAGTCTTTTTAAACTGAATGCCCCCTCCCCCCAAATATAATGTATTTTCATACCTCCAGTTTAATTAGTAGGGATTCCTCAAGCAAATTCTGAAGCCAAAACTGTCCAGCTTCACACTTCATATTGTAGAAGACATTTTGACCTGTCAAAAAATTATGCCAATGTTACAAACTCAGCCAAGTTCTCAGCAATCTTCAAAGACTCATCCCTATTCCATGGGGAGTGCTGGTGCCTCCTTTTTATTAATGTTGCTGCCAAATCACTGTAAACAGTACACGAGGAGGTACTATATCAGCTCAAATATAAATAACATCATGGTTCCATCTTAAAACATGCTTCACTAGGATCTTCAAAGAGCTCTGCAGTATCTGCTGTGGAAATATATCCAAATGTTTATCCTGTTTTGTCTATTCTTTTTTTTATGTCAATTCCTCACCATCTGTTTTAACCCCTAAAAAGTTGCAGCATGAATCAGTCATGTTCAGTGGGCAGTACTGCCCATTAAATGCAACATAGAGGATAATTTTCTACCCCAATATATGTATATCCCCATGCTTCTGTCTTTGCAGCTTGGGGAGGGGGGTCTAAAAACATCTACTCATTTGGCTCGTTTGCTCATTTGCCTAATTATACAGCCTCCAACCATGGTTGGCTGGTTCTGGCTACCGGTAACCTGATTGGCTGAGACGCCTGTCAGTCATCGAGGGCGGGAGAAAACATCGTGGGACGTGGATGCCTAAAACCAGTAAAGGTAAGTGCCGGGCGGGGGGGGGAGAAAGCAATTTACAGGGCACAGTGGGGACAATTGGCACAGCGGCGACCATTGGCACAGCGGCGACCATTAAAGGGCACAGTGGTGACAATTGATGGCACAGTGGCTGTGTTTAATGGCATGGCACAGTGGTGACAATGGATGGCACAGTGGCTGCGTTTAATGGCATGGCACAGTGGTGACAATGGATGGCACAGTGGCTGCGTTTAATGGCATGGCACAGTGGTGACAATGGATGGCACAGTGGCTGCGTTTAATGGCATGGCACAGTGGTGACAATGGATGGCACAGTGGCTGCGTTTAATGGCATGGCACAGTGGTGCAAATTGATGGCACAGTGACTGCATTTGATGGCATGGCACAGTGACTGTGATTAATGGCATGGCACAGTGGTGCGAATTGATGGCACAGTGGCTGCATTTGATGGCATGGCACAGTGACTGCGTTTAATGGCATGGCACAGTGGTGCGAATTGATGGCATAGTGGCTGCATTTGATGGCATGGCACAGTGGTGCAAATTGATGGCACAGTGGCTGCGTTTGATGGCATGGCACAGTGGTGCAAATTGATGGCACAGTGGCTGCGTTTGATGGCATGTAACAGTGGCTGCGTTTGGGCACAGTGAGACTGCAATTTTTTTTTCCTTTGCGCCCCCCCCCCAAAAATTTGAGCACCAGTCGCCACTGTTGTAAAGGTACAATTTTTTTTCCTAAATAGCTTCCTTTACCTTAGTGCAGTCCTCCTTCACTTACCACATCCTTCGATTTTGCTTTTTAATGTCCTTATTTCTTCTGAGAAATCCTCACTTCCTGTTCTTCTGTCTGTAACTCCACGCAGTAATGCAAGGCTTTCTCCCTGGTGTGAAGTGTCATGCTCGCCCCCTCCCTTGGAATACAGGAGAGTCAGGACGCTCTCTACGTTGCAAATAGAGAAAGGAGCTGTGTGTTATCTGTGTAAATTCTTAATTTACAGCATTTTTTCACCCCTGCCAAACATTTTTGCACAGTTCTGTATTTGCATTTTTCAGCAAACTATTGTAACCACTATACTGTAAGACTAAAGCCTTGTACACATGATCGAACATCAAACAAACTTTCCCTTGGATTTTTGTTTGAAGGGAGTTGTCCGGTCACACCCATAGCATACACACGCTCTGACTTTTTCGGCAACAAACACGAACGTAGTGACGGTTCAACGTACTGACGAGAGTTTAAAAGAGGAAGTTCAATTCTCCGGCGTCACCTTTTGGGCTCCTTCTGCTAATCGAGAGTTAGTAGAGGTTTCATCTGTGTGCATTCGCGATTTTGAGTTTCGTGCAATTTTGTTCGTTTCTGAACGTCCGTTCGTCAAGCATGCGCAATGGGGTTGTGCTTACTTGACCCACAAAAAAATATAGAAATATGTTTGATTCATATAACCAAAATACACTAATCCAAAATAAAGACGTTTGTTTTTACTCCGTCAGTATCACCAGCAAAGCAGCTTTTAGTATTATCACATTATAAAGAAGAAGAGAATGTGTGCTGCTTTTCTTGATTTCAGAACTTGCCGCGTCACGAATGTGCTCTTTCAAATACGAACGCTAGTTTTACCAGACAGAGCGCTTCCGGCTGGTCCTTGCTTCTGAGCATGCGCATTTGTACTTTGTACAAAAGTCTGATTGCTTGCTGTACACACGGTCGCACTAGGCACCATCGGACTAAAGTTTGTCCGTTTGCAGACCGAACTTTTTGTCCGATGAAACCTGAAAAAGTTTGTCCGATGGAGCGTACACACGGTTGGACTATTTTGAAAACTTGCTCATTTTGAAGTTTGTTGTGTGTATGGGCCTTTAGGAAGAATGCTGACTTACATCATTTTACCTCATTCAACAAGAGTGCTTTTTTTTGTTTCTCTTTCTCCTTATCACTCATGCTATGTGTAGTCACAGTTTTTGTTTTATAAGCTCTTTTGACTTTGAGTCTTCAGAAATCTTATATAATTATATGCATTTCCCAATGTGTGCGACTTTAGGTGACTCTGAGATCTACTTCTTTTGTTCTATGTAGCCTTTCATTTAATGCTAACTGTTCCCAGCAATCACCCAAACCACTGACAAAAACTATAATCAGAACCTTGTTAAATTCTATTTATGGTTAAACTCATTTTAAATTCTGAGATTTCTACTGGAGTTCCACAGCAGCACAGAAATCATCCACCTTACCATGTGCCTACTTGTGACATTGGAGTGCCATAGAGGCTAAAGATGACCTAAGACCTGCTAAAGATCATAATGTACAGTAAAACCTTGGCTTGAGAGCATAATTCGTTCCAGAAACATGCTTGTAATCCAAAGCACTTGTATATCAAAGTATTTTTTTACAGGGTATAAAAGAGAAGAGAGGCACCTCTAAGTGTAGCAATAAGTTGCTAAATGTTGTACCTTCATTAAATGTAACCATATTGCTACACTTACAGTCGCCTCTCTTCTTTTTTATACTCAGTTGTGACATGATGCTACTCTTATATCAAGACATCGCTTGTATATCAAGGAAAATTTTATTAAAACATTTTGCTTGTGTAGCGCCTGGTTACTTTAGGTACCGGTGCTATTTAAATTTAGAGGGAGATCAGAGTGTACCTAAACTCTGATCCAAATTGTTATGTGCAAAACAGGGTCTCTGTCTCAGCTTGGCTGTGCTGTGGGCTTATTCTGTTGTGCTGGGGTGTTCTTCCTACCCCTGTGCAGTAGGTGGCAGCAGTGGAGTCAAGGCTTGTGTGCTTTTCCCCAGCAGCCAATCAGGAGGGTTTGGCCTCGCTGTGCATGCTGGGGGAGGGTATTTATGAGGCAGACGCCATTGGTTCTGGGTTCTCCTTCGTCCAGTGTGGCACCCACCTTTAGGGTGGCCACATCACGGCGCCCCGGCAATATGGCCTACCTGGCCGAGGCGTGTGTGCCACGCTGTGTTCCTGGTTCCGGGGCCACATTGGCCTGGAACATTTGAGCAGCAACGGGGACTCAGTGAGCAACTGGGTTCCCACTTTGAGGATCCCAAGGGGCAGTGCTGTACGGTGGGGAGTCCGTCTGAGGAGTGACATTGAGAGGCTGGCGGTCCAAAAGGGCCTCGACAAACCACCGGGGATCAAGGTAGCCGGACAATGAAGGATTGATCACCTGTCAGTCGGTACCTGGGCGCCAAGTTGAAGGAGACCCAGGCGTAATTCACCTAAGGAGGATCTCCTCCGTAACTACAATCAGAGAGGGCCTGTGGCAGAGGTGTCTCCCTGACGTTCACTAAGGAGGGTCTGTGGCAGAGACTTTTTCTCAAGCTCAAGTTCACCAAGGAGGATCTGTGGCAGAGACTTTATCCTACAAATGTTTGAGTGATACTCCGGCTGCCAGATCAGTGAGAGCGGCCTGTCCGGGTACACTAATCCCACTCTGGCGGGAGTGGCGCTGAGAAGTGTTACGCTTGGCAGCAGGACTGTTTCCCTATCATTACGCCTGAATTTGCTATTCTCCTTTCTTCCTTCAACTTTACTTTCCTCACCACAAGTTTTATTGTTTTTACCCGGCTGGGTAATAAAGAGCACAGCAAAGAGCACCTGTTGCAGACATTCCTTTACTTCTCCTAAATGCATCATGCACCCCTAGGAATTCGGAAGAGCCACGAGGTAAATGTGCCACCCAAAATAACCAGCAGCTCCTTCGGGGGTAGTGCTACACTTGTCTTGCAAAACGCTCTCTAACCAAGTTACTATCAAACCAAAGTTTTACTGTATTAGTGATTTTACAGAAGACTAGGGCCCAGATTCTCAAAGGACTTACGGCGTCGTAAGTCCTAATATGGCCCTTCGTATCTATGCGACTGATTCTTAGAATTAGTTACGCATAGTGTAACGGAATGACCCGTGACACCCAAAGACTTTGTGAGGATGGAGGATACTCCTGTGCCAGCGTCACTGATAACTCTTGGGTCTAAGTCCACTCTGTGCCCTTTGGGCATGGAGTGGCAAGGGAATCGTAATTCATGTATTACATGAGATTTGACATCACGGACAGTTCATATTGCAGGATCTTGAGAGACTACAAGATGTTGGTTAATTGTGACCCCAACCAGTCAATATTCTATGACTCATTTCTATGATTAGTCTAGTGACATGCTAATTGCATCAGGGCTTGGAGGACATTCCATTGTCCTTGTGTAAAGGTGTGTAACGGACAGGTGTTAATCCCAGGTCTTCTCCCAGAACTCTAATTATGCATACTAAAGACTGCTTACGTGTGATAACCCTGTCTACAATCTATTGATGCTCAGAGGTGTCAAGCGGTATGCGGAGACGGAGTGGGTGAAGGCTTTTGTTGTTAGTAATTGAGGAATGTTTAGTAATTAGCCTTAGTGTGTGATTGGGGGGGGGGACAGTTTGATTGTTCCTGTAAATTCTGTGACCTGTTGTACTATATAAAAAGACTGAGAGAAATCATTAAAGTATCTTTACATTTGGAACAAGTACAGAGCTGTGTGTCTCGTCTTGATTCTGGGCAAATGAAATGGGATCGGGTCCTGTCGGTTGGAGTGTCGATAAGCTGTCTTGGATGTGATGGAAGTTCGTCAACGGTGGTGACCGTTACACATAGATATCCATTAGATCCGACAGGCGTAAGTCTCTTACGCCGTCGGATCTAAACTGCAATTTTTTTTGCCCGCTAGGTGGTGCTTCCGTCGATTTCCCCGTCTAGTATGCAAATTAGCTAGATGCGCGAATTCCCGAACGTACGCGCGGCCGACGCAGTAAAGTTACGACGTTTACGTTAGGCTTTTCCCGGCGTATTGTTGCCCCTGCTATATGAGGCGCAGCCAATGTTAAGTATGGCCGTTGTTCCCGCGTCGAAAATTTAAAAAGTTACGTCGTTTGCGTAAGTCGTCCGTGAATGGGGCTGGACGGCATTTACGTTCACGTCGAAACCAATGCACACTGGGATATTTTACGGACAGCGCATGCGCACACGCCCCCTACCCGCCGAATTTGAATTCCGCCGGGTGATTTATGCTACGCCGCCGCAACTTACGGAGAAAGTGCTTTGAGAATACAGCACTTGCCCGTGTAAGTTGCAGCGGCGTAACGTAAATCGGATACGTTACGCCGCCGCCGCAGGAGATACGCCGATCTACGAGAATCTGGGCCTAGATGTATTAGAGGAGATAATGTCCACATTTTCTTCATTAGCAAAGTTTATGGTATCAAAGCTGATGTTTATTTTGCTGACATTTTGTCATCCCTGCTTTCCTTATTCTCCATACATGAACATGCTAATTAAATTTATTTCTGTGTTCATAATGCAGTAGGCCAGCCACTGAGCATAAGACATGAATACAAGTGGAGATAACTGGGGTACCAGCCTCCAGGGGCTTTTCCCAGTTATGGTAAATGCATTGTACAATTTTCCAAGCTGAATGGGCTCAAATTGTGCTAGATTGCACAAAAAGTAATGCATGCACTACTTTTCAAAAATGCACTGCATCAAATCTGCGGTACTATGTTATTCGCTGATGACAAATGCACTGTGTTTGCATTGTGCATTTGAGCATAGGTGTGTGCAGTCTATTGCATTAGGGGGTGCACCCCAAATATTTTAAAACATGAACAGTGTTAGCAGCAGGGGTGGACTGACAACTCATGGGGCCCCCGGGCAATAGAACATTATGGGGCCCCTGGGCTTACAGATGGCCACCACGCCAGGAGGCATTGCAGGGCAGCTAAAATCTCAGGAATTTTACATCAAAAGCATGTCGGTTTTGGACATATCAGGGACAGATATAAAAAAAACACAGATTTTTACATACTGTCCCTTGTTTTATTGAGCCTGGCAACCCTGATGGGGTCCCCTAGTGGCATGGGGCCCTCGGGCAGTGCCCGGGAGTCCCAATGGTCAGTCTGCCCCTGGTTAGCAGAGAAGTGGACTTGTCAGTAGGGAAGATGTTGGTGTCAGTAGGGAAGATGTTGGTATCAGTAGGGAAATAGATAGTGTCAGTAGTTTTTTATAAAAAAAAATTTTAGAAGCCATGTTGGCAGGCTTTGGTGAAATATTAGCAGGGGGAATCTGCACCACACAGGATGTAACGAGACCCTTGCTCGCTCGGTTCCACTCTCCTGACAGATTGCAGATCGCAACGTCTGATGGTTCGGCCATCCGATGCTCCAGGATTCGAACTACAGCTATGTGCCATTCAAATCCATTTGTGATAGCTCAGAACCAATACCAGGCAGGCTGTATGTAAGTTCAAACAGGAATCTCTTTTATTGACTGCACACAACACACTTTTATACATAGCAGTTTGAACGCCCTGCCCCCAACAACCACTTTCCTATTGGTCAAGTACATTGTAGTTCTCAATTAGGTCCTCTTGGCCATGCAAATGAGGACTTGAAACAGGGTCAGCAGGGATTGGTCCGATACTTTGAATAGGAGGCTGATATGTGTAATGACACAGAAGCCCCAGGGGGTAATTAAAGTACATAAACAGCCAAACACAGAACAATGCTTTTCTTCCAGACCATGGAGCCGTCTGGAGGGGGGGGGGGGGCGGTTATCCTTAAGACAGGGCAGAAGACCCCCCACTGTGTAACTGATTCAAAGGAGAAATACTTTAGTATTTCAAGGTTCATGACAATACTCGCCCCTGGGAAATAGTCCAACGGCCACAGTGGGACCCCGAACGGGTCAATTCGTGAATGTTGGAAAATAAGTTTTAAGGTTCCAGGTCCATCTGCCAGGATAACCCATTCGCCCTTCCTGTTTTGAGACCCTGTCCCATAATTGGAAGGCAAGAGGCTAGCATTATGTCCTCTCCAAAAGCCTCTGTCCCGGCTAGGTCTGTCACACAGGGTGATTAGGATGTGCTTGGGCACACCCCCTACGCACGCCTATGCATTTGAGGTGTCTTTAGGAATACATTGACACAGCAGATCGCACACCCAGTTCATTTTTTAAGCAATGTGGGAAACTCAATCACAGCCCCCCATTACAATCCCTTGTGCAATCACAGCCTCCCCATCACCTGCAGTCATAGCTCTCCACCCCTTCCTCCCTTACATCACAGTCTCCCTTTCAATGGCAGCCTCCCATGCACAGTCCTACCTTAACATGGCAGGGTAGAGGCACATATCAGTCTGGATAGGCTCTCCTGGGTCTTCCACCTGGCCAACACTCTCATCCTCACTGGGCAGGGGGCAGGAGGTCCTGCAGATCTAGATGGAGGGTGGGAGCTCCCAACTTATTATTCCAAAAAGCAAGTGATTACCCACTTGTTAATTTTCAAAGACTCCCACTCTCTGTGCAGATCTGCAGCACCTCCCATTTTTATGCCCTTCTGTGAGGATGGGCAAGTGGGAAACCAAGGAAAGGACATCCAGCTCGTAAGTGGCATGGCCACGGTCCTGACAGGACTGTCTCTTGGTCTGGGTCTGGACCACAGTCTGCCATTTAGTGATCTCTGCTCTAATGTATGTTCAGCAAATGTACCACCAGTTGAAATTGTTGTTGTACTGCTTTGACAAAAGAGTACATTTTTTCCATAGTAAAGAGTTTTTATTCAGTGTTACCATTCTTTTCATGTGATCTTTACAGAGAACTTGTTCTATATATAGAGCTAACTGCAAAAATGGGGGTCAACGAAAGCTAAGCTGGCTACCAGGTAAGGAGTGAGGCTTTATCCCACCCAAGGTTCTTAAAAGACTCCAGGATCCATAATAGAACTTATTAAGATTCTGAGAAACCAAAAGTCTGTTTTCTCTACATCAGCTATAGAACCTGGAGCCCCTTGTGTGTACATGAGAAATCTAGGTGACACACATACTCTGTCCACAATCCTGCCAGCCAGTGCCTCACAGTAGAAATAAGCATTGTTTCTTGCATGCAAAATAAAATGCACCTTCACTGATTCATATTTTACTTGGTGCAGCCACAGCAAGTAAATGCTAGTCCTCTTGTCGAATAAAAAAAAGGGAAAAAAAACAAAGTTTAGACACACAGGAAAATGCATACATTTTTAGTAGCAGAGCAGGGTGGGGTACATCTCTTGGATAGCTGTGCAAGGAGTAACATTTAAACTTGCACTTGTGGCAAGCTTTAGTGATGGTCCTTACTTTCTAATGTAAATGCGCTGGAAAAAGTTCTGAATACTGCAACCTGTTTTGTTGACCTTCATTCAAGTTAAAGTAGTTGTAAACCTATGAAAATAAAAATGAACAAAGCAAATCCTTATATAGTTTGTACTTGCTTAAGGATATCGCATTTAGCGTGGATCTTGTCTGATTTGTCCTTCCTTTGCTATCTGCATGAGTCACTTCTGACAGTTTTTCCAAGCACCAGGCAATCCTTGGGAATGGCTGCCCGCCATGAATGTTTCCTATTGAGGCTGTGTAGAGGTGAGATGTGTCCTTTTCCTCCACTCAGGTCTTAGATTACACTCAGCTTTGTGCTGTGCAATGTGTGATATCAAATCCCTGTCCCTGCATCCCAGAGCTCAGAAATACTTAGACTGTTGAGGAGAGAAGGCTGCAGATAAACAGATACAAATTATGTAGGATGATTTAATTCATTGTTGTGTATCACCTGAGGCTAGTCACTTCAGTGGACTTATGTTACCTCTGCAGTAACCACTGATTTGTGACCCTGGTTCTTTTCCCTCTGTGTAGCAGCAGCCAGACAAACAGCAATATTCACTCCTTTGGCTCAAATAAACAGTCTATGGGTTTCCCTGTGTTCAGGTTTATTGCAGACTAATTTGAATGGGCTTAAGGAGGCTGTGGGATACTCCAGAATACAACACAGGAATGCGTGGACACTTTTCCCTTTGTAGCTATTTCTCAGAACAGTCTTTTGAGCAGTAGAACATAGACATCACTGGGACACCATAAACAATGTTCCAGACCAGGCAAGCCTAATACTAGTGCACCGTGGGCAAACAGCAGCAACAGTCTCTGGGATTCACAGTGTCCTTCGAACTTGGATGCCTCCCTCCAGATTCAGGCAGATCATCTACCCAGTGAGCCTCCAGATCGGATCCTTAGTGACCCCTTTTTAGCTCTCTAGGAACTTGCAGCAGAATTAGCTCCCTGGCCATGAACAGCTTGGACCTCGATGACACTAGCAGAATCTTCATCTGGACTTCTTAGAAAGGCAGCAGGCCTTCTGGCTGGAAACCTCTTCTCCCAGGGAAGAACACTGCTCTCCCAGGCTCCAGACTATTTATACACTCTCTCAGGCACCATCTGGGCACCTTCCCCCAAAGATTGTTTGGAGTTGCATAAATGCTCAGGCTAATCATTTGATTCTCCCATCCACTTTATTCTGGAAGTCTCCAGAAGGCAGGAGGAAGCAATCAAACTTGCAATCATACGCTGCAAGTTTGCAAGCCACAAGAACTAAATTTGCCTAATTCTTACTAGCAGCCTATCTAGGGGGGTGCTACATAAGAGTTTACTATTACTTCAATTAAACTGGGACAAAAATCCAAACCATGCTTTGAAAATACATGGCAATATGCATTAACACAACACAGTTTTTAAGTGTATGAGCATGAACCACTTTGGTCTGGCTCTGTTTCCAATATTATGGAATTTCATTCTACTGCTACAAAATGGGTGTTGTTGGCATGATTTCTGTTAAATGCTCTATTATATATGTAGCACTACCCCCGGTGGAGCTGCTGGTTTGTTTTGGGTGGCACATTTACCTCGTGGCTCTTCCGAATTCCTAGGGGTAAATGGTGCATATAGCAGAAGTAAAGGAATGTCCGCAACAGGTGCTCTTTGCTGTGCTCTTTATTACTCAGCCAAGTAAAAACAATAAAACTTGTGATGAGGAAAGTAGAGTTGAAGGAAGAAGAACAATAGCAAATTCAGGCGTAGCAATAGGGAAACAGTCCTCCTCCTCTCACGTGTAACACTTCTTGCGCCACTCCTGCCCAAGTGGGAATAGCATACCTGGACAGGCCTCTCTCACTGACCTGGCAGCCAGAGTATCACTCGAACCTTTGAGGAAAAGTCTCTGCCACAGACCCTCCTGGAATGAACACACAGACAGAATTCTCACCGCTCCAGGTGAGCCTCGTGATGATCAGGGGTTGTTGAACCACCAGGGTGCTGGCAATCAGTATGGCCAACGTTTCGCACTGGCGTCAGTGCTTAGCCATGACTAAGCACTGACGCCAGTGCGAAACGTTGGCCATACTGATTTTTGTGGGCTTGCAGTGACTGTATGCACAGTTGAAAATAAAGACATCTCTTTTAAAGAAAATTTTGGAGTGCGGCTGTCCAGCTTTTGTTCTTTTGTCTTTTGCCTCCTGGAATGAACATGGATTTGAGGAAAAGTCTCTGCCACAGACCCTCCTGATTGGACTTCAGGGAGACACCTCTGCCACAGGCCCTCTCTGATTACAAATACGGAGGAAACCCTCCTCTGAAGAATTATGCCTGGATCTCCTTCTTAACGTCGCCCAGGTACCGACTGACAGGTGATCAATCCTTCAGTGTCCGGCTACCTTGATCCCCGGTGGTTTGTCGAAATCCTTTTGGACCGCCAGCCTCTCATTGGCGCTCCTCAGACGGACTCCCCACCGAACAGCATTACCGCTTGGGATCTTCAAAAGTGGGGACCCAGTCAATCACTGGGTCCGTGCCGCTGCTCAAATGTTCCGGACCAACATGGTCCCGGAAACCAGGAATATCGCGTGGCACGCAAGCCCCGGCCAGGTAGGCCGCAATGCTGTGGTGCAAACACCCTAAAGGTGGATGACGCACTTGAAGAAGACCCAGAACCAATGGCGTCAGCCCCATAAAAACCCACCCCCAAGCATGCACAGCGAGGCTCAACCCTCCTGATTGGCTGCTGGGGAAGAGCACCCAAACCTTGACTCCACTGCTGCCATCAACTGCACTGGGATAGGAAGAACACCCCAGCACAACAGAATGAGCCCACAGCACAGGCAAGCTGAGACATAGACCCAATTTGAACATTTTAACCAGATCAGAGTTTAACTACACTCTAATCTCCCTCTAAATTTAAATAGCACTGGTACTTTGAAGTAACCAGGCACTACATATACAATAAATAACTATAAAAAACTGAGAGTATAACTTTTTCATAATTGATGTGGCATCTGTGCAGACTTGGGCACTTAAGATGTTACCATGAATATCACTGGGTGGTTTAACCCTTTAGCATCTCCCAAATACTCATCTCTTAATATTTCCATTTTTTATTTTAATTTTAGATATTTATTATCTTTACCCAAAAGTGTGTTTTTGTCACATCTGGATGAATAAATTATTCAATGATTTATTATGACTAAGTACATAGTTGTAATGAATGGTCAGTCTATATTTCAGTATCATAATGATGCCCTTTATGCTCCATTTTCTAGAAGGCCTCCCAATTTATCTTGCAGCATTTATACAGCGGCAATAAATGGTTTAGGAACTGAAAATGTTTTAATAAAATGATATCAAAACGGATAAGTTTATTTGATTCATCTTTGCATGTTCCACTCACTCACAGTTTATAAATATTTTGAGTGTATTTTGACTTCTTAAGTACTTTTATTTATTCATGTTCACAGGGAGCAGAAATGATCATTTCACAACTTATAAAAGGCATAATATATGCAAAATTCTCATAATTAAACTTTAATGAGCAGCATACAAGGATGAAGGGTTATTCTGATTAAGCACCTCTTAACATTTGCACAAATAACAAGCAGGGATTCATGGAAACTTTGAAAAAGAATTAAATGCAGCTCTTGAAAAAGTTGTTCAACTCTATATAAATCAGTACATCATTTTATCTAATAAAAATCTATATTCCTCCCATTACAGGTGACATCTATAACAGAGAATCATTAAAAGTAATAAATTGTTTTAGATATGATCATAGGTGTGCGCAGCCCATTGCATTAGGGTGTGCACCCCAAAGCTCAAACACATGTTCGTGTGTATGTGTATATATACTGACGGTGTCATTAGAGAAGTGGACGGTGTCAGTAGGGTAGAAATTGGTGTCATTAGTGTAGTGGATGATGTCAGTAGTTTGTAGTTTTATTATTTTATTTTGTATTCTTTTTTACAATTTTATTTGTTTCATTTTTTTTTTTTTAATAGGGGGAATGTGTGGCACATGAGGTGATTAGGGTGTGCCCAGGCACACCTGGCACACCCTGTGCGCACACCTATGGATATGATATAAAGTTTGCGTGCGTAATAACTCAAGGCAAACGGCTTAATACACAGAAAACTTGTTTCCCCTATTTTTTGTTATAATAAAAATGCTTCTGCATTATTCAGGAAGTCTTCATGGATCTCTTCATGGATCTCTGATATCTCTAATCTCGACTTTTTGAGCCTTCTTAGAGCTGCTGTAATATTTAGTATATTGTGTCTCCTCAGCTGCGTCTGAGCTGCCTAATTATTGCTACAATGCATGTGCACACAGTTTGTAAGTGCTTGCTTTTGCTAAATAAAGAATTACAAAAATATATATAAAAAAATAGCAGAATAGAACAAAAAAAAAAAAAAATTTAATTTTTTTGACATAATTTTGGGGGAAATGAAGAAATATGCCGTTACTAATGGAATTAAAAATAGAGCTTGAGAAACGTGCACTAGATACTTGCTGTCCAGAGTATGAGTATGTATATATGAATGAACCAGCACTGTGAACAATACCCATGTGATCACTGTGATCACTTCTTGGATCTCTGTTTAAAGATATTACACAGCAATTACTGGGCATGCTCAATAGCTATTTATTCAATCCTGTTCATAAACAGCACTAGGTAACTAAAGGGCCATCAACCCACTGTTAATGTACTCTAATACAGTACAAAAGTGGTAAAGGTTGTGGAGTAATGTCTAACATAATTAACCTTGTCTGTACTGTATGTGTAGGGGTTGGGGTGTGTGTAAAATACCAAGAGGCTCCTACTGAGGCACCATCCCCTAAGAATATGCGACTATGTGTCAAGAAAAAGCGTTGAGCGGGGTGGGACTTTGTATGTGCCTCAGAGTAGTAAATGAATATAGTACTACCACAGATATAAAATAAACAACTTGTATTTACTGTATTTATCTGCGTATACCGCGCGCCGGCGTATAACACGCACCCCAAGCTTAGAAGGGAAGTTTAAGGAAAAAACTTACATTTTGGATGTCTTGCCCGGCGTCCGTCTGCGGCCTTGCGCGGGGTCCATCCAGCCTTGTCGGTGTCCGTCTGCTGTCTTGGCCGGCGTCCATCGTTGGCCTTGTCCGGTGTCCGTCTGACAAGGGTTGCAGCGTTGTGTGTTTGAGTTTGGCGCCTCGGACGGTCGAGCTGCGCAGAGCCGGATTTCCAGTGTGTTCGGCTCCTCTCGCGTGGCTGCGGGCGGAGCTGACCATGGTCGAGCCTAGCCGAGTGCCCAGTACACTCGGCTCGGCTCGGTCTTTGTCGGTCTTTGTCGTGGTATGAGGCCCCGTACACACGGTCGGACAAAACCGATGAGAATGGACCGAGGTTCAGTTTCATTGGTCCAAACCGACCGTGTGTATAGCCCATCGGTCTGTTTTCCTTTGGTCCAAAATTTTAAAACATGCTTCAAAACTGAACCGATGGACCGCTGCCCGATCGGTCCAAACCGATGGTTAGTACAGAAAAGCACTTTCAAACTCCTCTGAAAAGCGATCCACAGTGGGACGGCAAAGGTTGTCACACATGTGAACGAGGCTGTAGTGTATTTTTTTTATCCCTGTCTGACCCAGCCTACAAGCTCTACAAATCTTATGGTACATAGATTTTTTTGTATTTCGTCTCATGATTAAAATTAAACAGGAAAGCAGATATTTTATTAATGTTATAATACCAACAACTGTATTGTATAAAGTTCGGTCATCTAATTGCCATTGTTTAATGCATCGTCTTGCATCACAACATATAAAAATCATAGTGCTCAGATTGTTTCTGTACTAAATTGAAAAGTAATGTTAAACTAATTGTTAATGACTTGCCTTCGGTTTGCTGCTCATACACATGAATGTGCATGATTAGTGTATGCTTTACTTAAGCAACAGTAATTCAAGAGTTGTTTTGTGAGTTTTATGGAATAATAAGACTGCCTGAACTGATACAAAATACCCCGTGATGTTTTATATATTACATCTATACCCTAGGCGGATATACAATACCTTTAATGGAGTTATATAGTATACTATTTTCAGAAACAGAAATGTGTTTTCCGACTCAAGTAGTGTACTTAAAGCGGGAGTTCACCCATTTATTTATTTTTTGATCTTTTCCCCTTAGATTCCTGCTCATTTTGTCTAGGGGAATCGGCTAGTTGTTTTAAAATATGAGCCGTACTTACCGTTTTCGAGATGCATCTTCTCCGTCGCTTCCGGGTATGGGTCTTCGGGAGCAGGCGTTCCTTCTTGATTGACAGTCTTCCGAGAGGCTTACGACGGTCGCATCCATCGCGTCACTATTAGCCGAAAGAAGCCGAACGTCGGTGTGGCTCTATACTGCGCCTGCGCACCGACGTTCGGCTTCTTTCGGAAAATCGTGACGCGATGGATGCGACCGTCGGAAGCCTCTCGGAAGATTGTCAATCAACATAGGAACGCCCAGTCCCGCAGCCCATACCCGGAAGCGACGGAGAAGATGCATCTCATAAACGGTAAGTACGGCTCATATTTTAAAACATCTAGCCGATTCCCCTAGACAAAACGAGCATCCATCTAAGGGGAAAAAGTCATATATACGGGTGAACCTCCGCTTTAAATGTGTTTTTGTATCAGCCTCTGTCATCATTTGCAGAGAAGCAGTCAAACTGGGGGATTTTAGGGGTATCTCTTTGGCAGGGTGAGGCATATATATATATATATATATATATATATATATATATTAGGGCTGTTACTGTTACATGATCGCATTTTATTGACAATATACCCTGAAGAACTGAACAGTCTTTCGCACGGAACAGATGTTGCTGATACACAAAGAATTGTCTGCACAAAACTGCTTAGGACAGGAAAACAATGGTTATTTTTACCCCCTTCCCCGGATGGAGCCTGATGCATCCTCCTGCTCCACAGATGCAAAGGTACCTCAATCCAATGGGTGCAGTTTGCTCGCATCCAGCAGGGTAAGTCTCACTGTCCAGGCTGCCCGGTGACGTCAAGAATTTTGATCGATCCAAAAAATTAAAGATTAATCAAGGAATTAAGCTTTAATTTCCCCAGCCCTAATATAAATATATATGTGTGCAGCAATTTTTCAAATGCTTTTTTTGGGGGGAAAAAAAACAGTTTTATGAAAAGACAACACCAATGTTAGCCCGATTATTTTGTATAATGTGAAAGTAAAATGATACCTAACATGTCATGCTTTAAAATTGCGCACACTTGTGGAATGGCGCCAAACTTCAGTACTTAAAAATATCCAATTTTTTTTTACAGGTTACATGTTTAGAGTAAAGCCTTGTACACACAATCAAATATCTGATGGAATCTAATCCGATGGATTTTTTTGTCAGATATCTGATGAAGCTGACTTTCATCAGTCTTGCCTACACACCATCAGTCAAAAATCCGACTGTGCCAAAACGCGGTGACGTAAAACACTACGACATGCTGAAAAAAATGAAGTTCAATGCTTCTGAGCATGCGTCGACTTGATTTTGAGCATGCGTGGATTTTTGACCGATGGACTTCCACACAGACGATCGTTTTTTTCTATCGTTTTTTTATCCATAGGAAAAATGTAAAACATGTTCTATTTTTTTTTCACCGATGGAAAACAAACCGATGGAGCCCACACACGATCGGTTTGTCCCATGAAAACCGTCCATCAGGCTGTTTTCATCAAACAAACCGATCGTGTGTACCGGGCTTAACAGTCCTGTGCTAGAATTATTGCTCTCGCTCTAATGTTCGCGGTGATACCTCATATGTGCGGTTTGAACTGCGTTTACATATGCTAAAACAAGTCCTTATGCTGGTTAAATTTGTAAACTATGAGAACTTCAATTAGTTTATGGCCATCTTTACTCAAACATTTTAATTCTCATTGCGGTTTGCAAGTGGTTCACCAGGATTATGGCTGAAGATATCAGCCATAACCCCTGAATAAATTTTTACAGCCCCCGGCTGGCTTTCTCATAAAAGCATACCGAGCAGCTTATGAGCCACTGGAGTGCTTTTCAAAGCGGCGGGAGGGGATGTCCCCCCTCCCGCCGCTCGCCAGTGTTTCTCAGGCTTACGGTTCCTGACGGTTTGCCCAAGAAATGATACTTTGGTGTGGCCTGCTGTTCCCATAGGTGATCAAAGAGTGGATACTCGACTCTATGGCCTTGGACCGGTCCAGGCTGGAAGTAAATAATTATTTTTTTAGAGCAAAAGATAAAAAAATATATACAGTATTTATTGGGATATTTTCCTTTTAAAGGTAAAGAAGAGATTTGAGATCTTTTTGATCCTAGATCTCTCCATAAAGAGGACCTGTCATTATTTGTTCTATTACAAGGGATGTTTACATTCCTTGTAATAGGAATAAAAACGATCAGAAAAAAAAAAAATAAAGGGACAGTGTAAATATAAAAAATAAAGAGTAAAATAAATAAGAAAACATTTTGAACAGAAAGGGGCCATCTCTAAACTGTTCCCATAAAGTTGGGAGCATGAAATTGTCCAAAATGTCTTGGTATGCTGGAGTCCTAAGAGCTCCCGTCACTGGAACTAAGGGGCAAAGCACAACCCCTGAAAAACAACCTCACATTATAACCCCCCCCCCCTCCACCAAATGATTTGGACCAGCGTATAAAGCAAGGTCCATAAAGACATGGGTGAGCAAGTTTGGGGTGGAGAAACTTGACTGGCCTGTCCTCACATCAACCTGATAGAACACCTTTGGGATGAATTAGAGCAGAGACTGTGAGCCAGGCCTTCTCATCCAACATCAGTGCCTGACCTCACAAATGCTCTTCTGGAAGAATGGTCAATAGACACACTCCTAAACCTTGTGGACAGCCTTCCCAGAAGAGTTGAAGCTGTTATAGCTGCAAACGGTGGGCCAACTCAATATTGAACCCTATGGACTAAGACTGGGATGTCATTAAAGTTTATGTGCGTGTAAAGGCAGGTGTCCCAATACTTTTGGTAATATAGTGTCCTGTACCCAGTGGAAGTACGGTGCCAAAGCTGCAAATTTAGAAAAAAGTAGAATTTCTGGTATCCATTGTTGCATTGGTTTGCAGGCTAGGAAGAAGAAAACTTTCTGTAGCACAGGACATATATATAAAGTATCGCCCTTCATCAAGAAATGTAGGCAGAGGCGTTGCTATGGGGGTGCGAGGGGTGCGGGCCGCACCCGGGTGACACCCGCCAGAGGGGTGTCACCGGGGCCGCCGCTACACACAGTTGTTACTTGCGGAGTGTTGCGAGTGTGCCCACAGCGCTCCTGCATCTCGGCACAAGTCTCGTCTCAGTCACTTCCCTGTCTGGCAGAGTGATCTCAGCCTGACAGGAGCTATCTAGTTCCGGCTGACGTGACATCGTGAATCACAGGCAGAGAGGAGCGCGGCGCGGGAACAGTCAGCAGTAGGAAGTTAGAAAGGACTTGAGGTTAAGGAACCAGGAGGAGGCTGACCGCCCGGGAGCCTGGCATAATAAGGGAAGAGACCGGAGAGGAGGAGCCTACCTTACAGTATGTGGCAGCGGCACCAAACACTCGGTCCGTGCACACACACAGCATATGCCATTTCCTCTGTCTGTGCCACCAGTGAGAATGGCAGTGCTGGCTGACTGTGTGCAATGCATGTACAGAATGAGGGGTAAAGAGCCGGGGAAAGGTGAGGAGGGGGGATTCTCACCCATCTCTGTCACCCCCCACCCCTTTCTCTCTGTCACCCCCCTCCCTCTCTGTCACCCCCCTTCTGTCTCACGCCCCACCCCTCCCCTCTGTCACCCCCCCATCTCTGTCACCCTCCGTTCTGTCTCACCCCTCCCTCTCTGTTACCCCCATCTCTGTCTCCCCCCTCCCTCTCTGTCACCCCCTTCTGTCTCATGCCCCACCCCTCTGTCACCCCCCATCTCTGTCACCCCCCCTTCTGTCTCACCACCACCCCCTCCCTCACCCCCCTCCTGTCTCACCCCCTCCCTCTCTGTCTCACCCCTCCTTCTCTGTCACCCCCCCTCCCTCTCTGTCACCCCCCCTTTTGTCTCATCCCCCACCCCCTCCCTCTTTGTCACCCCCCTCTGTCACACCCCCACCCCCTCCCTTTCTGTCTCACCCCCACCCCCTCCCTCTCTGTCTCACCCCCTCCTTCTCTGTCACCCCCTCCCTCTCTGTCACCCCCTTCCTGTCTCATCCCCTCACCCCCTTCCTCTCTGTCACCCCCCTTTCTGTCTCACCCCCACCCCCTTCCTCTCTGTCTCACCCCCTCCCTCTCTGTCTCACCCCCTCCCTCTCTGTCACCCCCCTCTGTCACACCCCCACCCCCTCCATCTTTGTCTCACCCCCACCCCCTCCCTTTCTGTCTCACCCCCACCCCCTCACTCTCTGTCTCACCCCCACCCATCCATCTCTGTCTCACCCCCACCACCTCCATCTCTGTCTCACCCCCACCCCCTTCCTCTCTGTCTCATCCCCCCTCCATCTCTGTCTCACGCCCCCACTCCCTCTCTGTCTCACCCCCTCCATCTCTGTCTCCCCCCCACCCGCTCCCTTTCTGTCTCCCCCCCACCCGCTCCCTCTCTGTCTCACCCCCACCCCCTCCCTCTCTGTCTCACCCCCACCCCCTCCCTCTCTCACCCCCACCCCCTCCCTCTCTGTCTCACCCCCACCCCCTCCCTCTCTGTCTTACCGCCACCACCTCCATCTCTGTCTTACCGCCACCATCTCTGTCTCACCCCCACCCCTCCCTCTCTGTCTCCAGCCACTCTGTATTGCAGGCTGCTAGGGGGCTGTATGATTAACAGTTCGGTGCATCATACTTCCCCCTCTTTTTTTTGTACAAACTTTGTTCGAAGTGTATATAATGTACATTTTATTCTCTAAAATGTCGGGCTGCATGCTATCATTTCAGGTTCTCAAAGAAATGCATTCTGTTAGTAGATTTTTCATGTTTTCTCAGTGTATAAAGAAGTTGTAGGGGGCTGGCAATGCTGTTTGGGGGAGGGAGGCGCTTCAGAGTACAGTGCCTATAGGCTCCTGAGATGTGAATTCTGGTCCTGGAGAAAGAGGCGGGGGGAGGGGACAAAGAAAAATGGAGAGAAAGAAGAAGAGATAGAAAGAACAAGAAAGATGGATAGAGAGAGAGAAAAGGTGAAGAAAGGAGAACAGAGAGCACACAGTAGGGTAAAAAATATTTGGAAAAATGTATGGGGGGGGGGGTGACACCATATTTTACCGCACCAGGTGACACCAACCCTAGTGACGCCACTGTATGTAGGCTGCTGTTGAATCCAACACCTGTGAGTTGTGAGAACACTTCTGTGTTTATGAAGAAAAGCCAGGGTGAAATTGCAAAGGACTGCATGTCTGGAAGGACTGTGTAATTCCTCATAAATGTTACCTGACTCATTCAGCTCTGTGCACTTGTCAAAATCATTTGTCTCCATTCAGGTTCTAAACACTAGTATTTCTGGCTTTTGCTTCCTTCTCTTCAAACCTTAGGATAAAGTAAATAACCAGATGAAAATAATGTAAATGGAAACTATTAGGTATTGTCAGACAAGGTTAGCACTTTAACATTATGACAATTTGTGATGCTGTGTTGTGCATACATGCTTTCAGAGCCATACTGCCTTTACCTTCAGTATTTATTTAAAGAGGCAAAATATGAATACAAACACAAATCATTTTAGTTGACATGTCTATGTACAGAACAATGGGTTAAGCAAATGATTCCAGTGCACTGACAAAACCATTATCAAAACTGGCATAAAAGAATAGTAAGTAGTCAGCAACGTGAAAATTAAAGGGGTTGTAAAGGTAAAAAAAATGTTTCTTAAATAGCTTCCTTTACCTTAGTGCAGTCCTCCTTCACTAACCTCATCTTTCCATTTTGCTTTTAAATGTCCTTATTTCTTCTGAGAAATCCTTAGTTCCTGGTTTGTCTGTAACTCCACACAGTAATGCAAGGCTTTCTCCCTGGTGTGGAGTGTCATGCTCACACCCTCCCTTGGACTACAGGATAGTCAGGACGCTCTCTACATGGAAGATAGAGAAAGGAGCCGTGAGTAATTCTCATGCCCCGTACACACCATCACTTTATGTGATGAAAAAAAACGACATTTTCTGTGAAGTAAAAAATGACGTTTTTGAAACTTCAATTTTCAAAGACGAAGTTGCCTACACACCATCGTTTTTCTCACAATGTTCTAGCAAAGCGAGGTTACGTTCCACCACGTTTTTCCATTGAAGCTCGCTTCATAAGTAGCTTCTGGGCATGCGCGGGTGAAAAAATGTCGTTTTAAACAACGTTTTTTACTACACACGGTCAATTTCTGTGAAGTAAAAGTTGACGTTTTGAAAAACGACACATAAAATTGAAGCATGCTTCAATTTTTTTTGGTCGTTTTTTAGAAGACATAAAACAACGTTTTCCCCCACACACGGTCAATTAAAGTGACGTTTTTAAAAACGTCATTTTTTTTCATCACATAAAGTGATGGTGTGTACACGGCATCACTCAAAGACTTTATGGGTTTTAAAGAAAGCAGTCAAGAGTTCTGGTTAACAACTGCCCTGAGTAAATCAATTACAGCAAAAGCAACTTAGAAAGTATATTGCTGGATTGTAAGCCTATTAACAGGGTTGTATCCATATATTGCACTTGCAGGTAACAGGTGCTGTATCATGCAATTGCTATGCTGTACTGCTAAGCAGAAGGCACTGCATGCACATACAATAAGCAACTATGGTAGACCCTGTATACTTGAAATATATGAATTTAAATCTGTATACAACGTAAGGTTGCTAAAAAAAAAAAAATTTTATTGGATTGTCTGACACGTCTTAGTGGTGGGTGGTCCAGTCTGTTATCTGGACCAATCTCTTTAGGTGGTCAAATCTGTCATTGGTCATTCAGAAGTTTCATACAGAACCCTTAAAAAAAAAAAAAAAATCCACCCCACCCTAAGAATATGAGAGGAAATGCTTACCAGACAAGAAGGTTACCAAAATAGTGGTCAGTAAACCGATTGTTATTAAGTTGAGGGGACTTAAGCACTATCAGTCAAAAGATATTTCCAAATGTTACAGAGTAACACATTTTTTGTTGAAATCAAACTTTGTTGCAGATTCTTACCATTCTGAGGAAATCCCTGTGTGTTTGTCTGTGTCCATGTGGTAAGTGAATCTAATGGAGTGGTTTCATAATTATAAATCAGCTGCTGCACTTGCAGGTTCTGTATAACTTTACATGTAAATTTCCTCTTGAAAATCTCATCAAAAATTGCATTTTTGTTGCAGGGGATGCCTGATATCTGACTTGTATCTCACACCGTGTACACACGATCGGATTTTCCGTTGGAAAAACCTTGGATGGTTTTTGCGAAGGAATTCCGCTCAAGCTCGGCTTGCACACACGGTCACACAAAAGTTCTCTGAACTTTCGACCGTCAAGAATGCTGTGACATACAACACTACGATGAGCCGAGAAAATTAAGTTTAATGCTTCGAATTGTTTCCGAGCATGCGTCGGAATTTGCGTGTCGGAATTGCTACAGACGATCGTATTTTCCGAAATTCTGACAGCAAAAGTCCGATGGAGCATACACAATTTCCATTTACAAGCTCACATCGGACATTTGCTGTCGGAATTCCCGATCGTGTGTACGGGGCATTAGTGCAGACTTCTAGGAAAATCAGTGAGCCAATCAAACAAGCAGGAAATTATGTTTCTGGGGGGTATTCTGTATACATTGTGGGGTAGATTCACGTAGAATGGCGTATCTTTGTGCGGGCGTAACATATCCTATTTACGTTACGCCTCCGCAACTTTTACAGGCAAGTGCTGTATTCTCAAAAGAAAGTTGCGGCTGCGTAGCGTAAATAGGCCGGGGGAAAGCCCGCCTAATTCAAATTGTAAATTGGTGGGCGTGTGTTATGTAAATTAACCATGACCCGATGTGGTTGACGTTTTTCACGAACGGCGCATGCGCCGTCCGTGGAATTTCCCAGTGTGCATTGCTCCAAAGTACGCCGCAAGGACGTATTGGTTTAGACGTGAACGTAAATTACGTCCAGCCCCATTCACGGACGACTTACGCAAACTACGTAAATTTTTCAAAATTCGACGCGTGAACGACGTCCATACTTAACATTGGTACGCCGCATGTACACCACCATATAGCAGGGGTAACTTTACGCCGGGAAAAGCCTAACATAAACGGCGTAACTGTACTGCGTCGGCCAGGCGTATGTTTGTGAATTCGCGTATCTAGCTGATTTACATATTCTAGGCATAAATCAGTGTACACGCCCCTAGCGGCCAGCGTAAATATGCAGTTAAGATCCGACGGCGTAAGAGACTTACGCCGGTCGGATCTAATAGAAATCTATGCGTAACTGATTCTATGAATCAGGCGCATAGATACGACGGCTCAGACTCAGAGATACGACGGCGTATCAGGAGATACGCCGTCGTATCTCCTTTGTGAATCTGGGCCACAGTGTACAGAACACCTCCAGGTTGCCATATTGCATTGCAGTTTACAGAAAATTGCAGAGCTGCAGATTGAAAAGGAAAGGTAATTTTTATTAACATTCAAGTGCAATATGACTTGTGTCGCAATTGTATATACCATATTATTTTAATTTATTTGCTATTTTTTCCCACAAAAGTGGACTTACCCTTTAAAGGCAGCTTTTTCTTTGCTGCAATCACTCAGGGGCCCATTTAAAGCGGTTGTATACCCGCAATAATTTATTTTATTTTTTTTACACCTGAAAGGCAAAAGGCATAATGAGCTAGTATGCACCGCATACTAGCTCATTATGAAATACTTACCTTGGAACGAGGTGTAGAGAACTTACCTGGTCCATGCCGAGCGAGATGTCATCTTGCCTCGGCGTGTCTTCCGGGTATCGCCGCTCCAGCGCTGTGATTGGCTGGAGCGGCGATGCGCGCCGGAGACTTCATTCCGAGGTTCCCCGCTGCGCATGCGCCGCTGCAATCAGCGGCGCATTGCGAGGGGATTATCTCCTAAACCGTACAGGTTTAGGAGATATTCTTTATACCTACAGGTAAGTCTTATTATAGGCTTACCTGTAGGTAAAAGTGGTAGTAAAGACTTTACTACCACTTTAAGAAGTAGTGGATATCAATGTGTTTACAAATGTGCATTGTGATTCTCCGGCTTTTTAGAGTCTGATTGCAGCGGAGTGTAATAATAAATAATATTTTGAAAATACACATAAAATCACAATTATTCTTCTAAGAGCCGGTTCACACTGGGGCGGCGCGACTTCGGGGGCGACTCGGCAAGGCGTCCTGAAGACGACTTCAGAGGCGACTTGCAAAATGACTTCTGTATAAAGGTCAATGCCCGGAGTCGCCCCCGAAGTCACCGCCCGATTCCCTACTGCACATGCACGAGCCACGCGGCGTGACGTGAATGGATGATGTCTCCTGGGACACACACAAGGTCCCAGAATACACCGCTCCACCATTCCACAGGAGGCATCTGAGGAACAGAAGAAAGAAGACAGACCGCGGATCAGGAAGTGGCAGATTAGGACGATCTGCATAGCAACAGGCACTTCAGGTATGTATAAAAAGAAACATTTTTTTTTTGCAGCATTTAAAAAAAAAAAATCTTGGTGGAGCTCCGCTTTAATACCACTTCTGGATGATGAAAAACAGAAAAAGTTCCCCCCGGGACTTTATAGGCAGTGGTCAGACCAGACAAATAAGTAAAGAAGTATAGTAAAAGTACAACATTTTATTTGGTATAAAATCAGATAGTAAGCATCAAAGACATAATTTGATTAAAATAAAAAAATGGATAGTCATACAGGACTGTTGTATTTGGACATACGGTTGATCTTATGGTAGGAGGCCAAACCACAGGCAATTACATAGAAGATCCCAACATGTTTGCGAATATAATAAATTCCTTCTTCTGACCTTGTGGTGTCTGATGTCATTGCGCAATGCCTGGGCGGTGACGCAGGACGCCAGGGGATCGTCTGAAAATGGTTTTGCACAAAGCAGCCCCGATCCCCTTCTTTTTAGCTCCTGGCTCCTCCCCCTTGACTAGTACCCCCAATAGAAAGCCCATTGCTATGGGGGCACTGTTTAATGCTCGCTCCCGAGTCCCACTCTATCCATCCATTAGACACATAGGAGCTGCAAATAAATAAAGGTAAAAACCTTCATCCTTTACAACCACTTTAATGTTTGTTAAGCCCCATACACACGGTCGGACTTTTTGGACTACAAGCTTCAAAATGAGCAGGTTTTCGGACAAACTTTTTCGTTTTTCATCGGCCAAAAGTTCGCTCTGCAAACGGACAAACATTTCAGCAACAAAAGTCCTATGATACAAAGTCCTATTGTGTGTACAGAAGTCCACCGGACTTTTGTCCAAAGTACAAATAAGTATGTAAAAGTAAAAGTAAAGTAAAATCAACCAACAATGGCAGAAGTTGACTAAAGGGTTGCGGTAAAGAGCAGAAAAGAGCTGAAAAAAAACACGTGATTTTGGGAAAGTTTGCTGAAAAAGTGCTGCCGTGTGTATGCATACCAAGTTTGCGGCCAACACCCTATAAACAAAAATCCACGGAAAAGTTTGTTTGAAGTCTGACCGTGTGTATGAGGCTTTACTAATCAACTCAAGTGTAAAAGAGGCCTTAAGCCTCGTACACGCGATCGTATTTTCCACAGACAAAGAGTCAGACTTTTGTCCGAAGGGCGTGTGCCTGGATTTTGTCTTGCATACAAACGGCACACAATTGTCGGCCAACAAACATGAACGTAGTGACATACTAGACGTACTATGTGTTTTTTTAGTTCTTGAGCGACACCCTTTGGGCACCTTCTGCTAATGCCGTGTTTGGTGAGCATTGATTCTGAGCATGCCTGTTTTGGACCTTTGTCTGATGGACACTTGATAGGAAAATCTAACAACAGACCGATGTCCGCAGAAAAGTTATAAGCCTGCCGTACAACATTTGTCGGCGGAAAGTCTGACAACAATTGTCGGATTTTTGGCCAACAGGCTGTCATCACACAATTCCCGTCGGAAAATCCGATCGTGTGTACGAGGCTTTAGTGTAAGCAGCCTGTTTTACTATTATAAATATATACAGTTGTATTCAAAATTATTCAACCCCCACTGAAATTGATTATTTTGGCCAGTTTGACATTGATTTTGATCATTCAGTCATCCTGCTTACAATTAAATCAAAGAGGCACGTGTAGGTCAGACAAATATAACATAACATTTATAATGAAATAACCACAAATGTCTTTTCTGTGCTCACATCATTATCAGATTTATTCAACCCCCAAGTGACATTCAATCTTAGTACTTAGTACAACATCCTTTTACAGTTATAACAGCTTTTAAACGTGAAGCATAGCTTGACACAAGTGTCTTGCAGCGATCTACGGGTATCTTCGCCCATTCGTCATGGGCAAAAGCCTCCAGTTCCGTCACATTCTTAGGCTTGCGCACTGCAACTGCTTTCTTTAAGTCCCACCAGAGGTTCTCAATCGGATTTAAGTCTGGTGACTGCGATGGCCACTCCAAAATGTTCCAGCGTTTAATCTGCAACCATGCTCTAGTGGACTTGGAGGTATGCTTGGGATCATTGTCCTGTTGAAAGGTCCAACGTCTTCCAAGCCTCAGGTTTGTGATGGACTGCATCGCATTGTCATCCAATATCTCCTGCTACTGAAGAGAATTCATGGTACCTTGCATACGCTGAAGCTTCCCTGTACCTGCAGAAGCAAAACAGCCCCAAAGCATGATTGACCCCCCGCCATGCTTCACAGTAGGCAAGGTGTTCTTTTCATCATAGGTCTTGTTCTTCCTCCTCCAAACATAGCGTTGATCCATGGGCCCAAACAGTTTCATCAGTCCACAGAACACAATCCCAAAACTTGTGTGGTTTGTCCACATGACTTTTGGCATACTGCAGTCGACTCTTCTTATTCTTTGGAGACAGCAAGGGGGTGCGCCTGGGAGTTCTGGCATGGAGGCCTTCATTACGCAGTGTGCGCCGTATTGTCTGAGCAGAAACTTCAGTACCCACATCTGACAAATCTTTTCTCAGTTCCTCTGCAGTCACACGGGGACTTTTCTCCACTCTACGCTTCAGGTAGCGCACAGCAGTTGAAGTCAGCATCTTCTTTCTGCCACGACCAGGTAGCGTTTCAAACAGTGCCCTTTGCCTTGAATTTGCGAATGATGCTTTCTATGGTGTCTTTTGGTATGTTTAACATCTTTGCAATCTTCTTATAGCCATTGCCCTTCCTGTGAAGAGTAATCACCTCTTCTCTTGTCTTCCCGGACCATTCTCTTGACCTCACCATGTTTGTAACCACACCAGTAAATGTCTAGAAGGAGCTGAGTATCACAGTCATTTTAAAGCTGCCTAATTGGTGCTTATTAGGCTTTATTGCTGCTCCCTGACATCCACAGGTGTTTTCAATACCTGATTGAATACACTTCAATGAACCTCTGTTCTTCAGAGTGGTAGTCTTTAAGGGGTTGAATAATTGTGTAAATGAAGAATTCACAAAATAAACATTTACTACTGTATTACAAAACCGATTGATGTCATTTTAGTTGCATATGGTTCTTTAAGAAGTCCTTGTAGGATTTCATTCTGAATACAATTACAAATGTACACTAAATTCCCTAAAACCCTTTAAAGCATTGGGGGGTTGAATAATTTTGAACACAACTGTAATTCAGCTTTCAGGCCAAGTGACAAAAATATTTGTCTGGCAGTTCTTTTCACGTGACAAGCTTTTGTGTCTTAACCAGCTTTCCACACGTGCTGGTACTTGTGGAAGTCGGACAAAAAAATAGATTTACTCTTTAAGTACTAATAGCTTACTGATGTTGTCAGCTAGTAATTATTTGTCTTTGCAAAAATGTTTTGACATAGTGACACAAAAATGTGTGAAAATGTTTCAAGATGGGTGCTCAGGTTAAAAAGCGGGAAATGTGTTTAGAAATTAAAGTGGTATTAAAGGTTCCGTTTTTTTTTTTTTTTAAATAACAAACATGTCATACTTACCTCCACTGTGCAGTTTGTTTTGCACAGAGTGGCCCTGATCGTCCTCTTCTGGGGTCCCAAGACGGCTCTTGCGGCTCCTCCCTGCAATAGCTAACCCCCTCTGGGAAGCTTTCTCCCGTGTGGGTTACTTTGAGGGAGCGCTCCCGTGTCAAACACTCAGCGTACATAGACGCCGAGTGTATGACTCGGCCCCAACCCCCCGGAAGCCACGTCATTGGATTTGATTGACAGCAGTGGGAGCCAATGGCTGCGCTTCTATCGATCTATCCAATGAAGAGCCGACAAGAAGTGGGGAAAGCGAGGCAGGATCGCAGCCACGGAAATTCAGGGCTCAGGTAAGTAAAACGTGGGCTCGGGGGAAGGGCTCAGCAAGGTGTTTTTTCACCTTAATGCATAGGATACATTAAGGTGAAAAAACACAAGGTTTTACAACCCCTTTAAGCAGGAAGGTCGTGGTGGCAAAATTGTGAACTGCTGTGCATATTTCTACTGCATACCAAGGTTTGGCAAGGTAAGCTTTGGTTTGCAAGGGAACAACATTTAAACATGTAAACCACCCCATCCAGGGCAAAGTAACAAGTACTCTCTATAGCCCGCTCTCCCACCACATTTGCCAGCCTGAGCCCTTGGAAATACATGGTCCTTCCATGTATGGGGGATCATGTGACCTTCTACCTTTCTTCCTATGTAGTACAGGGTAGTCAATCACCAGGCCTAAGCAATGTCACATTGAGGCAGGGGAAATCCTTAGCCCGCTATAGGCGCTGACCCAGAGCTTACATAGGGATATCAACTCAGGGCTGGTGATGGCAAACAGAGTGGCGGGGGGACGATGAGTAATAGGAGTATTAGAAGCAGAGGAGGTGGGCTATTAAGATAATAATCTAGAGTTTACATTTTTGTGTTCGATTAATCATTTTTTTTTTTTATCAATTAATTGACTAATTTCAATTAATTATAACACTCATACTGATGCAACTACTTTTAGCTGATCTCCTCGCAGGCTAATTCCCAGTGCAGCTACCAACCACTGGGAAAATGGATAGCAGGATACAAAAAAACACACAAAGGCAGCGCTCAATGGGAATAGCATTAACTTTTATAGGGCCAGATCCACAGACGAAGTACGCCGGCGTATCTACTGATACGCCGGTGTACTTTCAAATTTCCCGCGTCGTATCTTTAGTTTGAATCCTCAAACCAAGATACGACGGCTTCTGGTTTAGATCCGACAGGTGTACATCTTCGTACGCCTTCGGGTCTAAGATGCAATACTTCAGGGTCCGCTGGGTGGCGTTTTCCGTGTTGGGTATGTAAATTAGCAGTTTACGACGATCCACGAACGTACGCGCGGCCGTCGCATTTTCTAACCTCGTCTGTAGTCGGCTTTTTCCGGCGTATAGTTAAAGCTGGTATTTTTCGGCGTATACATAGACTTGCCATGTTAAGTATGGTCGTCGTTCCCGCGTCGAAATTTGAATTTTTTTTTTTTGCGTAAGTCGTCCGTGAATAGGGATGGATGTAACTCACGTCCAAGTTAAAAAAATTACGTCCTAGCGACGTCATTTAGCGCAATGCATGGCGGGAACTTTCAGGACGACGCATGCGCAGTTCATTTGGCGCGGGGACGCGCTTCATTTAAATGAAACCCGCCCCCAACCCGCCCAATTTCAAATCCGCCGCCAGAAATACACTATGCCGCCGTAACTTACGGCGCAAAATCGATGAGGATTCGAAAATGCGCCAGGTAAGGTACGGTGGCGTAGTGTATCTCTGATACGCTGCGCCATTCTACATGTATGTGGATCTGGCCCATAGTCTTCAAGTAGGTAACAAAATAAATATTTCACTGGAGATAAAATCGATGTAGCTACATAAACTCGAAAAATGGTGCGAGTAATACCAAACGATGACAAAAACAGTCATAAAAACATGTAGCTAAGTATTATACTGGTATAAAAATGTGTAAAACAATACCACTGCTGAATCCAGATGAGAAGGGGTTAACATCAGTCCATCTGCATTTAGATGTCCGTGAAGGGAACTATCACAATTCCCAGTGGATGGCTGTAGAATCCCAGGTTGATAGAGGGAAGTGTAACAGCCCTTGCGTGTGGCAGATAGTAAGGTCTCGTCGGAATGCAGATATGAAGGCACAAGCAAAGGAGCCCTTCAGATGGACATGGCAAGCCCCGCCGGTGTCCGTGACGTCACCGGATCTCCGACGGAACTCCCTGAAGACCCGGAAGACGACGGTGAGGTGAGTACCGATCAAATTAATTTTGATCGATAAAAAAAATTAACGATTAATCAAGGAATTAATAGTTAATTTCCACAGCCCTAAAATTTTCTCTTAGTGGGCAAAATTACAGCTTTAGAAAAGATTGCTTTGCCACTTTCTGGTATCCTACATGTTTCATCTGCCAAAAAACATTCACTGGTTCCTGCAAGCTCCATGATTTTTTAAATCATATTATGTATATTAACTACTTGCCGACCAGCCGCAGGCGGCAGGTCGGCTCGGCTGCGTGAGATTACGTCATCTCGCTATGCACACGCCCCCCGCTCACCCCTGGTCCCGACGCATGTGCCTGGTCACGATCACCGCCGGGCACCCGCGATCGCTCGTTATAGAGCGAGAACCGGGAGCTGTGTGTGTAAGGGGGAGAAATGACTGTTCGCTGTTCATACAATGTATGAACAGTGATCTGTCATTTCCCCAAGTCAGTCCCACCCCCCCTTCAGTTAGAACACACCTAGGAAACATACTTAACCCCTTCCCTAGTGTTAACCCCTTCCCTGCCAGTGGCATTTTTATAGTAATCAATGCATTTTTATAACACTGATCGCTATAAAAATGCCAATGGTCCCAAAAATGTGTCAAAAGTGTCCGAAGTGTCCGCCATAAGGTTGCAGTACCGATAAAAATCGCTGATCGCCGCCATTACTAGTAAAAAAAAAAATATTAATAAAAATGCCATAAAACTATGCCCTATTTTGTAGACGCTATAACTTTTGCGAAAACCAATCAATAAACGCTTATTGCGATTTTTTTACGAAAAATATGTAGAAGAATACGTATCGGCCTAAACTGAGGAAAAATAGTAGGAATATACTTTTAGGGATATTTATTACAGCAAAAAGTAAAAAATATTCTTTTTTTTTTCAAAATTGTCGCTCTATTTTTGTTTATAGCGAAATAAAAACCGCAGAGGTGATCAAATACCACCAAAAGAAAGTTCTATTTGTGGGAAGAAAATCACGCTAATTTTGTTTGGGAGCCACGTCGCAGGACCGCGCAATTTTCAGTTAAAGCGACTCAGTGCGGAATTGCAAAAAGGGGCCCGGTCATTGACCAGCAATATGATGCGGGCAGAAGTGGTTAAAGCTAAAAAATCCACTGTGGCTATTAGTAGTGTGGTTAGAGTATGTGCTTAAATGATAACACAACAATTAACCCTAGAAAATTAATCTCTCCAGGGTCTCTATGCTCCTTTAGAATTAAAAAAAATCATCACCTTTCAACTCTGAAACGCTGTATGCTGTCTAGAGCTTCCAAATGAAGTCCTCCTCTTCAACTTGGCAAATGCAAAATGACTTTTGTTATACTGTGTTAGCCATTTAAATGTAGTGCCCCAACTCTACAACCCAGTAAGTGCAAGTGCATCCCACCTGGTCGGATTCTCACCTTCATTTCTGATCCAGCACTCTTTATTGTGTGGCTCCACTGGCATCACAAAGCTTTGCTTCTGAAAATGTCCTTACCAGGTCCTCTTCAACCTGTGCATGTACCACAACTTTATTCATTTTTATGGGAAGAAGAAGAACCCCACTCTGCAAGACAGATGGAGACCTGAGTTTGACTCCATAGGAATGAATGTGGTTGCTGTGCCCATGCACAAGTTAAAGGGGACCTGGAGAGAACTTTTTCAGAAGCAAGGCTATGTGGTGCCCAGCAGGGCCACACAGTGAAAATTCATGGATTAGGATAAAGGTATCAGAATAGGTGGGTTGCACTCAAAGGTAGGAGAGCTCAATTCATTAGGGATCAACTTGTACTCAAATGTCATGATCGAGCCAAGAGTGAATAGGGCAAGTCAGTTAACTTATTTTTATAAACATTTTGAAACTCTGGTGCCCTTGATGAAACATACATACTAACCAGTGAACTATATGCATATATCTACAATATGTATATATATAGCTAGATTCAGGTAGATGGGTGCATCTTTGAGGCGGCGTAGCGTATCGTATTTACGCTATGCCGCCGTACGTCAGAGAGGCAAGTGCTGTATTCACAAAGCACTTGCCTCCTAAGTTACGGCTGCGTAGCGTGAATGGGCCGGCGTAAACGCGCCTAATTCAAATGAGGAACAGGGGGCGTGTTTTATGTAAATTACTCGTGACCCGACGTGATTGACATTTTTTACGAACGGCGCATGCGCTGTCCGTGGACATATCCCAGTGTGCATTGCTCCAAAGTACGCCGCAAGGACGTATTGGTTTCGACGTGAACGTAAATTACGTCCAGCCCCATTCATGGACGACTTACACAAACAACGTAACATTTTTAAATTTCGACGTGGGAATGACAACCATACTTAACATTGACTAGGCCAGCTATTTGTTTGACTAAGTTTATGCCAGAAAAAGCCTTACGTAAACGATGGAAAAAAATGCGCCGGGCGTACATTTGCATATTCTACGCCAAACTCAACGGAAGCGCCACCTAGCGCCCAGCGTAAATATGCATCCTAAGATACGACGGCGTAGGAGACCTACGCCGCTCGTATCTTAGCCTAATTTAAGCGTATCTGGTTTCCAGAATACGCTTAAATTTACGACGGCGTAGATTCAAAGTTACGACGGCGTATCTACTGATACGCCGGCGTAACTGTACCTGAATCTAGCCCAGTGAATGTAATGCAAAGGGCAGAGTCTGGGTGCATGGCTGTAGTCATTGTTTGGCTGACAATCTACTCTGCTTCTTCGATTTTTCAATTGAATTTTGTTGCGTCAAATGGTGCTGACAGAGCCACCCACAGCTAAAATTTGAATGGTGCATGGCAGAAATAAAATTTCACACCCAGGAAAAGGAAGTATATTATTCACAGAATTAATAGTTAAAGGGATACTAAAGTCTTGGATTTTTTTCAATAACAAACATGTTAAACTTACCTGCTCTGTGCAGTGGTTTTGCACAGAGCAGCTCCGATCCTCCACTTCTCGGTTCCCTCTTTGGTGCTTCAGGCCCCCACAGCAAGCAGCTTGCTATGAGGGCACTCAAGCCAAGTTGCAGCTCCCTATGTCCATTCAGACACAGAGCCACAGCGCCCGGCCCTGCCCCCTTTCTCTCCTCATTGGCTCCCTGGCTTTGATTTACACCAGCGGGAGCCAATGGCACCACACTACTGTCTCAGCCAACGAGGAGGGGAGTCCCGGACAGCCAATTCTCTTGTGCACATCGCTGGATCTAGATGAGGCTCAGGTAAATATTAGGGGGGCTGAGGGGGCTGCCTTTACAACCCCTTTAAAGTGTCACTAAACCCATATTATAACAAAATATCAATAAATACAATAGTACCTTGGATTACGAGCATAATCCGTTTCAGAAGAATGCTTGTAAATCAAAGCACTCATATATCAAAGCGAGTTTCCCCATAGGAATCAATGGAAACTCTGATAATTTGTTCCACAGTGACTGCTGGTGTATGCAGTACTGTATGTGGCCAGAGGTGCGGGGGCGCCGGTTTATGCCGTACCACATGTGACCAGAGGTGCGAAGGGCACCAGGGACGCTCGGGAACCAAGTGTCTCTGAGTGTCCCTAAGCGTTTCCGAGTGTCTCCCAGTGTCTTGCAGCACAGGCTCAGTTTTTAGTGAGTTTCTATGCTGACTATTTCCTCCCTATCACATATGAGCAGCCCATGTGACTATAGAGTCACACATGTGGGCGTATACACAGTGGTAAGGGCTCATTCACAAGAGCAGCAGGCAAGTGATCTGAGTGTGTTTGATAGGCGGTAATATGTTGCCTACTCACCACCTGATTTTAATCCATGATTGCTGTGTAATACATGCGATTGCAAAACAGTAGTACGGCAATTAAAGTTTGAAATCGGGTGTAAGGAGGCAAAACTGTGCACGGTGATCTTTGACTTCTCTAATATTATTTATTGAGATCTCCACCTCTTTACAGTTGCCCATCCCCACTTTAGAGAATGTATGCTTAAAGTGGTTGTAAACCTCAGTCATGAAATCTGAACTGAGCACATATATCTGCAGTATTTACTTGTTTCTCCGAAGCTCTAAGTGTTGTTTCTCTCTGGTGATTCGTTTCTCTGTTAACAGCATGTGTCACTTCTGAGAAGTTTTCCTGACACATGGGATACATTTATGATGGGGGAGAGAGCTCAGCACACAGCTTGTCAATTCAGAACTCAGCTCTATATCCTTCCTTGGTTCCTGTGCCGTGTGAAGGGGGTTGTGTCCCTTTCTTCCAATCAGCTCTCACACACTGCAGCTGCAGCTCTCCACACCCTCCCCTGTGATATTGACAAAGAAGGAGAAGGATCTTATCACAATTTTGCACTTTGAATGTCTGTAGAGAAGAGAATACGGCAGATAAATAAGGAAAACTTATGTAGGAGGGATTTTTGAATATGTGTATCATCTGTGGCAGCCACTTTACTGGGTATTTGAGTGGGTTTACAACCACTTTTAGTAAAGCCAAAAATATTATACAGCAACATCATGCATACATACTTCCACTAACAAACATCTGGCTCTAAATCAGGGGTCTCCAAACTTTTGAAACAAAGGGCCAGTTTACTGTCCTTCAGACTTTAGGAGGGCCAGATTATGGCCAGTGGGGATAGAAAATGTACCAGGCCTAGCATCAATGAGAATAAATATGGCCTCAGGGTTGGTAGTCAGTAGGAGGAGGAGTACTACTAATAGGGGAGGATTAGTATCCCATCATTGGTTTCAATGGAAGAAATAGTGACCCATTGTTGGTGTAAGTGTGAGGAACAGTGCATCATATCATTGGGAGTAATAGTGCCCCAAGGGCCGGATAAAGGCTAGCAAAGGGCCACAGTTTGGAGACCCCTGCTCTGAATGATTAGTGTATAGACATGCACACTCATATCAAAAAAGCATATGGACCAATGTATTACAACTTTGTTGAAAATGATTGGCATTGCTAATTTAGTACCAGCATTCATAGTTTAATTCCAACAAAAGACTTCAAAGTTGTGTATAACCTACCTTGCTTGATCATTCCATCTATAGACCCGCTTTGAGTCAAAAGGAAATCACATGATGGGCGACAAGCTTTAATGATTCATAAGTTAATTATTGTTCCTGCTTTTCCATCTGGTATTCATTGAGAATATTCTATATTTAATGTATTTACTTTGATATTCCTTTCGGCACTCCATATTCTTTATTAGACCCACCATCTGTTCTTTTTACATACCTTAAGTTGTATTTCAGTTTATTTTCAACTAAGTTCAATCTGCTTACTAGCACATGTTGAAGATATAACAATAAATATGTCAGTTGTTTTGTCTGAATGCATTAATTGACTTTCATGGGTTATTGATTCCTAATTTTGAGTACCTCTGAGTTTTAAGTAGATCTGTGGTCTTTTTAAAAAAAAAGGACAATATTACATTATTATAAAATAAGGAGGACATTTATGTACCGTATTTATCGGCGTATACCGCGCACTATTTTGCCCTGAAAATCAGGGCAAAATCGTGGGTGCGCAATATACGCCAATACCCGCTTTCCCGCCACGAGTTTGAATACTGCGCCGGCATATACCGAGCGCAGTACACTCGTGTATCTTCGGGCAGTCTCGGCACTTCTCGCGCTGGCGTCCTGAGCGTACAGGACGTCAGCGCGAGAGTTGCCGAGCCTGCCCGACGATACACGAGTGTACTGCGTTTGGTATATGTCGGCGTAGTATTCAAACTCGGCGCGGGAAACGAGCGGGGAGGACGCGAGGACGCCGCAGAAGGACACCGGACCCGACGAAGAGGACACCCGAAGCCGCTGACAGACCCCGGACCCGACGAAGAGGACCCTCGGAAGCCGCAGAAGGACCCGTACCCGACGAAGAGGACCCCCGGAAGCCGCAGAAGGACCCGTACCCGACGAAGAGGACACCCGAAGCCGCAGACGGACGCCGGACCCGACGAGGCCGCCGATGGACGCCGCGCAAGACACCAAAACTGTAAGTAAAAAAAATACTTTTTTTCCACAGGATTGGGGGCAACATTAGGGGTGCGCGGTATACGCGGGAGCGTGTTATACCGCGATAAATACGGTACTTTCCCCAACAAGCTATGCAGTTTATTTGATATCTTTGAACATTCGTCTGTGCCTTCCACCTCTACTACACTATTTTGATTGAAAGCACAGCTTAGATATACCTAGTAGTCACCCATAATGCCTCGTACACATGGCCGGACTTTCTGAGAAAAAAAGTCAGACAGGCTTTTTTTCTCAGAAAGTCCGGTCATGTGTAGCCTCCATCGGACTTTTTTTCTCGGAAGTCCGACGCACCTTAGATAGAGAACTTCTTTCCTTCGGACTTCCGACGGACTCACAGCGGACTTTTGCACGGTCAAAAGTCCAACCGTGTGTACAAGGCATAAAGGACCCTTTTTTGCCTCTAGAAAAGCTTCAGATGCTGAGGATGTGTCGGAGGGATTTTGATCCATGCTCACCATTCAGTTTGTTCAGATTTTCCAGGGGCACATTCATACACCGAACATCACATTTTATCTTATCCTACATGTGCTCTATTAGAATGGGACATGTGCAGAAGCATGTACGGTACCTTTTTTTCTTGAATTTCCCTTAAAAAAAAGCATCACATTTCCTGGTATTTGAGCTTGCTCAGGCACTCCTGTACCTACAGCCTCATATCTGTAGATCTGCAGAGTGAGAGGCATTGCTGTCTATGACTGCTGGTCTCTTGAGATTTCATTTTTGAACTACTTGACGGAGAGGACTTTGCACTGCACGAATCACCATGCAGTCCATCCCGTACCCTGCATCACTATTAAGGTAGAAGTTCACCCTAACACTAAAATCTCGAAATCTTCAGGCATCCACTATCTAAGACTCACCTATCTAGCTCTGCAAAGAACAATTCGCTATAAATACCTTTTTTGAAGCTGCTCCACTCCCATGCTGAACTGTTATCAGCGGCTTCGCTGTGGAGGTGGGAGCCGAGGAGAAAGGGAACAACGGAAGCCCCATAGTAACTCTATGGTTGACGTCACTTCCTATTCATTTCCCAGCAGTTGTCAGCTGTCTCCTCTGCAGCGCTTCCGCCCCTGGAGACCAGAGCAGCTTCAAAAAAGGTATGCATAGCGATTTCTTCTTTACAGGGCTAGAGAGGTTAGTCTTAGATCGTGGATGCCTGGAGATTTAGAGATTTTAGAGTTATGCCGCATACACATGTAGCGGGGTCATCCTGTCAGAGTCTAATGACAGGCCTGACTCTCCGCTGGAACTTTGTTCACGTTTGTAAATATGTAAGATGCCTTTAAGAAAGCTATGCATTGTGGGATTTCAAGTAGCAGGAGATATGGACTCCATTGACTTTTAGGGGAAACAGACTACACTTCCCACAATGCCCTGCAACTTGTGAACATGTGACACCTCCGCACAGACTTATGGGGGAGGTTACTTAAAGAAAGGGAGTGGCTGCTCTCTCTCTCTTGGGACAAGCATCTTCACCTCTGCAGAGCTGCCGAGGATAGCACAGCCATGCTGCTAGGCCTGAAGCCTGGGCCTAAATCCACCGAGAGACCAGCCATCCGGAAGGAAGCAAGACTCCAGTATCCAGCCCGTGTTCCTGGAGATCGGAGGGACGACCCAGCTGACAACTGAAACAGTGGAGAATCCTCGTCCGGGACCCTTGTGCTGTGGAGCAGTGATTTATCAACGCGCCTTCTGAGGAGAACTCAGGCTGATTGGCCTGTCGGGTGAGAGAGCACATGCTCAACTTGAAACTCTCCCTTTAGACAGTTAACCTAGTGCCACCCCACAGACACGTGTTGGGCCTCCAGCTGAAGTTTAGAGGCCCCTTTTACTGTTCATAGTTATTATACTGAAATGACTGACGCTGGCTAGCGATCAGCTCACCAACGTTGCTGTTCAGGATATTTTGTTCAATCGACTTTCCCTTATCGTTTACCGCTTGTGGATTATAAATCTAATGTGCACCAACCGGCCGCAACGTGAACATTAACTGTTTGCAGGATAGCCCGCTAGCGAGCGCTCGCGAGCACAGACTGTTCACGTTAGTTGAACTGAATGGTACCATTCTTTAGTCTAGATTTTTCTTTCATTAATGTCATTTGATTATTCCCGCAAGGGCCCTTGCGAAATCATATTGTGTTAATGTGTGACAGTGGCTCATTTATGATTTAAACTTATGCTGGTCTTCTTTGAGTTCATATACAGTAAACTCATTCTTTTGGTTTAAATATACTACTGTGTGAAGTGTATTTTTCTCGTCTGGAGGGACCATCTGTAAAGCAGGTAATATTACTGTTACACTGTCATTTATTATAACCTGTTATTGTGACCCCAGCCCAGCAGAGGTCACAATATTCCCACCAGACTTCTGATGGGTCAAGGGAGGGTTCAAGCCAGTTAAATAGGGGTGAGCCAAGCAAAAGAGATAGTAGATCCCAAAACAATCAGCGGCTCCTGAGGGGGTAGCGCTACACACACAATCGAAAATTCCGACAAGAAAAGTTCGATGTGAGATTTTGTTCAGAAAATTCCGACCGTGTGTAGGCCCCATTGAACATTTTCTGTTGGAATTTCCGACAACAAAAATTTGAGAGCTGGTTCTCAAATTTTCTGACAGGAAAAGTTCTTGTCTGAAATTCCGATCGTCTGTATGCAATTCCAACGCGCAAAAATCCTACACATGCTCGGAATCATTGAACTTAATTTTCCTTGGCTCGTCGTAGTGTTTTACATCACTGGGCCAGATTCATGTAGATCCGCGCAATATTTGCGTGGGCAAAGGGCAACGATTTTTGCTCTGCGCCCACGCAAATATTTTGATATGCCCGCGATTCACGGAGCAGTAGCTCCGTAAATTGCGCGGGCGCTATGCTAAATAGCCCGGCGTAAGGGCGCCTAATGTAAATGATCCCGCCGGGGGCGGGAATCATTTAAATTAGGCGCGCTCCCGCGCCGAGCGAACAGCGCATGCTCCGTCGGGAAACTTTCCCGACGTGCATTGCGGCAAATGACGTCGCAAGGACGTCATTTGCTTCTAAGTGAACGTGAATGGCGTCCAGCGCCATTCACGAATCACTTACTTAAACGATGTGAAATTTAAATTTCACGAGCGGGAAGGGCGGCTATACTTTAGCATTGGCTGCCCCTGCTATAGCAGGAGCAACCTTGCGCTAAAGTCGCCGTACGGAAACTCCGTACCTTGCATGCGCAGGGCCCGCGCAACTTTTGTGAATCGGTGGTAGTATGCAATTTGCATACTATACGCCGATCACAATGGCCGCGCCCCCTAGCGGACAACGCAAGAATGCAGCCTGAGATATGAAGGCATAAGGAGGCTTATGCCTGTCATATCCTAGGCTGCAGTCCACGTAGCGATGTTCCTGAATCAGGGGCATTCGCTACGCGGGAGCAAAACAGCTATTGCGCCCCGCAACCTATGGTTGCGCGGGCGCAATAGCTTCTTGAATCTGGGCCACTGTGTTCTTGACGGTCGGAATTTCCGACAACATTTGTGTGACCGCGTGTATGCAACACAAGTTTGAGCCAACATTCCGTCAGAAAAAAATCCACGGTTTTCTTGACGGTAATTCCGATCGTGTGTACGCGGTATTAGGGTGGACTTCCACTTTAATTCTGTAAATCTGTGGTTTGTGTACTTCTCTTGCTGCACCCTAAATTTTTCTCCACCTGATATCAGATCACCAGGGGGACAGCGCAGACTGACATGAGGAAACAAAGAGCTATAACCTTTACCAAGATGGCTGCCTCCACAGTGAAACACAATGCAGAACATGGCATGGTAGGTCAGTATTGAGTAATGATGAACTAAAGTTCAAGGAACCCAGTTTGATCTGAACCTGTGGAAAGTAGTCATGTGATAGCAGACCAGGAACCCAAATAGCTTCAGCCGGGAAATTCCCCACTATGCAGCCGCAACTGTGGGGTGGGGAATTCTCTGGCCACAGCCTATTATTGGTGGCCTGCTAAAATGCTTCTCACAGGTTCAGTCTGAACCTTAGCTCATCGCTAGAAGTGAGAAAAAGATCAGGTGTACGGAGCCCACAGGCAATACTGGTGACAAGTCCTTTGCCCTTTGCTTGCCTTGCTTTGGGCATAACTTCCTAAGATGAAATGTGAGATGAGACATGCTTTGTGACATAGGTTCTTCTGCTGGAGCCAGCCATGGGAAAACACTACACATATTTTCCAGTGCACATGGTACGCTGAGGCATATCAATAATCGTTGGTATTACAGAATCTAATTGTGTGCCCGGCAAAAGATTTTCAACACCATCACACCACAGCCAGCCTGAAATGATGTCACAAGATTCAAAGATGTCTGATGTGTGTTCCTAATTCTAACCCTTCCACTAGCAGCTATTCTGTCATAAAACTGCCACAAAACAGTCATTTCTTAGACAGGATGCTAAATTAAGTATGCAAATGACAGGATCTCCTAATAACATCTTTAACCACTTCCATACAGGACACTTACGCACCTTCCCGCCCAAGCCAATTTTCAGCTTTCAGCACTGTCGCACTTTGAATGACAATTGCGCAGTCATGCTACACTGTACCCAAACAAAATTGGCGTCCTTTTTTCCCCACAAATAGAGCTTTCTTTTGGTTGTTATTTGATCACCTCTGCGTTGTTTTTTTTTGCGCAACAACTAAAAAAAGACTGAACATTTTGAAAAAAAATAAAGTTTTTATTTTTTTCTGTTAATTTTTTTGTAAATAAGTAAGTTTTCTCTTTCAATTACAGGCACTGATATGGCGGCACTGATGGGCACCAATGAGGTGGCACTGATGGGCACTGATGAGGTGGCACTGATGGGCACAGATAAGGTAGTACTGATGGGCACCGATGAGGTGGCACTGATAGGCGGCGCTGGTATGCGGCACTGATGGGCACTCATAGGCGGCACTGATGGGCACTCATAGGCGGCACTGATGGGCACTGATGGGCACTTATAGGCGGCACTGAAGGGCACTCATAGGCGGCACTGGGCACTCATAGGCGGCACATATGGGCACTCATGGGCGGCACATATGGGTGGCACTGATGGGTACTTATGGGTGGCACTGATGGGTACTTATGGGTGGCACAGATGGGCACTGGGCATGGATTGCACTGATGGACACTGTGGGGTGGCACTGATGGACACTGAGGGGTGGCACTGATGGATCCATGTTGCCAATCAGTGCCCATTTGTGGGCACTGATTGGCATCTTTTTTTTTTATTTATATTTTTTTTACAATTTTTTTTTTTTTGCCCCTTTTTTTTTATTTTTATTCCCTGGTGGTCTAGTGTGGGCTTCCCTGGTGGTCCAGTGTGGCGATCCGAGGGGGGGCTGCGCTGATAAACAATCAGCGCGAACCCCCCCTGTCAGGAGAGCCGCCGATCGGCTCTCCTCTACTCGCGTCTGTCAGACGCGAGTGAGGAAGAGCCATCAACGGCTCTTTCTGTTTACATCGTGATCAGCCGTGATTGGACACGGCTGATCATATGACGTCCAGTCAGGAACTAGCAACCACTTTGCCGCCGTCAATCTGTCATTGGCGGGCGGCAAGTGGTTAAAGTGTGCAGATAGCCCACATTTATTTTTAGTTTGGACAGTAGGGAAAGGTTGGAACCCCTGTTAAATTTTTATTGCTGTCTGTGTGTCTGCTAGGTAGATTCACTTCTTCGATTTGACTTGGTGACTATTGTTTGTGATACAGAATAGGAAATCCAAAACTTTTGTCAGCAGAACAAGAGATATAAGTACATTTTCCAACTTGGTCAAATGTTCCAGTAACAATAGTCTAAGGCCTCGTACACACGGGCCAGAATCTCGTCAGGAAAAAAAAACGTTTTTCCTGACGAGATTCTTGGCAAGAATCTCTTGCCACCTGAGTGTACACAGTCCTTTCAAAAGAACCGCGGTTCTCTTGAAAGGCAAGAACGTGGTGACGTCATCACGTACAATGAGCATGCGCTGGTCACATTCGATGCCATCGCCGCCATCTTGCTTCACCCTACCTATGCTGTGGAAGCTGCTGCGCATGCGTTTAAGTAAATTCGAGCATGCGCAGGTTTCCACGGCGACAGGTAAGTATACACACTCTCGGGTTTCTCATCGGGAAACAGGCCGACAAGAATCTCGACAAGAAAATAGAGAGTAGGATCTCTATTTTTCTCGTCGAGATTCTGGCCAGATTTCCAGACGAGAAACCTCAAAGCCTTGTGCACACGCTCGGTTTACTCGGCAATTGTTTTGCTGGCTCACTGAGCGTGTGTACGAGGCTTTAGAAGGAGATTCCCTTCGAAGTGTAGAGTCTTCTTCTTGCTCCCTAATGCATCTCCATGGTAGGAAGTAAAAAAAAAATCCCTGGAGAAATACAAACAGCTTATACTTTATAACATGTGCTTGTACAATTATAGAGGCATTTACTGCTATAATGAACAAAGGTTGTAATACTGCATGGGATCGACCTGCAGTGCATCCCAGTGGGCACATCAGTGCTATCCTTGTGCCACCATACAGGTTAATATAGACTGTTAATTATGTAACACTTATGCCTAGTACACACGTGCGGGTTTCCCAGTGGACTTTTTACCGCCGGGAAACCTGAGGGGAAAACCAAGAACCTTGCTCGGTTACTTTGTCCCCCTACACACGGCAGGGTTTCCCGACAGGAAACCCGCCCCAAGAGCTTTGGTTGGGAATCCCGGCCATGTGTATGCTCCACCGCAGTCTTTTCCCATAGGAAAACTGCTGACTTAAAAACCGCCGGGAATCCCAGTGCGAAAAAAGAGAGCTGATTCTCTTTTTTTTCCCGGCAGTTTTCCGGTTGGCAAAACCGCGGTGGAGCATACATGCGGCCGGGATTCCCAGCTAAAAGCTCTAATGGCAGTTTTCCTGACGGGAAACCCATACGTGTGTACGAGGCATAACACTTTATGAAATACCGGATGATGGCACGTGTGAATTTGCAGCTTTTATCTGAGTTATTGTTATTAAGAACTGTCACTCTTTTCACCCTCAGCAGCCTTCCACTTACCTTTTCTTGCCGGCATTGCTTTACTATTGCATGGGGGGTTTTTGTCCCCACCTTGAATGTTCCTTACACACACCCAGGGGGGTGGGGTTTGGGTGTAAGAAGAGGCACGTGCACCAGGTGCAGCGCTATGATGTGTGTGTGGGGGGGGGGGGGAACCCACTGGGAGCTTTTGTTCTCTGGTACCTCACTGACTGGAGAGACTGCACCGTCACTCCTGTCAGAAGGAGCAGGGGCCTCAATAGGGGCAAAGAGAGGATTCTGCCTTTAATAGCAGCCTGTGGTACCCTGAAGAGAGCCTGAGAACACACCAAGTGCCACTAGGGAATGAAGGCTGACTGCTCTTCTTCCTATCTCTCTGTCATGTCAGATATCAGAAGAAAAGGTTGCCTTCAACTCTGGCAGGTGCCATGTTGAGAAGGAGGTCTGACCTGACTGAATACACAGAGGGTGGGGACAACTCAACCCTAGAACTCCCCTTTCACCCTCACCACCCCCCAAAATCCCCTTAACCCCTTCCCTCCCTTAGAACCCTTCAGCCCCCTTTCCTCCCTTAGAGCCCCTAGATCCCTTCAGCTCCATGGACCCCACATCTCAGCTTTCATCCCACTGACATAGATGCTAAAGCAGCTCTCCTCAGAATGACCACCAACACAGGGGCATTCTTCCCACCCAGACACTGAAGCAGCACTATTTCTCCTCTTAGTAACATCACCGACGCAGGGACATTTTTTCTTCCAGTGACACCACCGACGCAGGGACATTTTTTCTTCCAGTGACACCACCGACACAGGGACATTTTTTCTTCCAGTGACACCACCGACGCAGGGACATTTTTTCTTCCAGTGACACCACCGACACAGGGACATTTTTTCTTCCAGTGACACCACTGACACAGGGACATTTTTTCTTCCAGTGACACCACCGACACAGGGACATTTTTTCTTCCAGTGACACCACCGACGCAGGGACATTTTTCCTTCCAGTAACACCACCGACGCAGGGAAATTTTTCCTTCCAGTGACACCACCGACGCAGGGACATTTTTTCTTCCAGTGACACCACCGACACAGGGACATTTTTTCTTCCAGTGACACCACCAACACAGGGACATTTTTTCTTCCAGTGACACCACCGACGCAGGGACATTTTTCCTTCCAGTAACACCACCGACGCAGGGAAATTTTTCCTTCCAGTGACACCACCGACGCAGGGACATTTTTCCTTCCAGTGATACCACCGACGCAGGGACATTTTTCCTTCCAGTAACACCACCGACGCAGGGACATTTTTCCTTCCAGTGACACAATTGACACAAGAATTTGTTTTACTTTGACACTGTTGGCCCCTAATTTGTGCATTGATTTTAAACTCCTCAGTTCGCTGTGGTGTACCAAAACTATTGGAAGTTTTGTAGCTCATGGGCATAAACATTGCTTACATTTCGAAGCAGCTTGCATGTGTTGCTTTTGGCATGGGGGTATGGGCCAGGGGTTGAGGTGTAGTTTGCTATCTTCACCCTAGGCACTGGATGACCTTGTGTGGGCATTGCACACACCCCTCATCTATAGCTGGCCAGCTTAAGGGGTGTGGTTGGTCTTAAATTTAAACTAAAAGAAGTTTTTTTTTTGTAGAAAAAAACATTTTAGACTTACCTCCTCTGTGCAAAGTGGTCCCTTACTGCCTCTTTGGAGGTCCCCTGCCGGCTCTGTCTGCAACTTCCTCTTCCAGGTGCCACCTTGGCAAGCCGTTGCTAAGGAAGCTACTGTTCACACACATTCCCGAGCCAGGCTGTATGCGTCTGTGAACGTAGACACACACGACCCCAGTAAGCCCTGCCCCCACTACCTCTGCACAAGAGTTTGACTGACAGCAACAGGAGCCAATGGCTTTCGCTGCCCTCTGTGTCTCCTGTGAGACCAGAAAGTAAGAGGAGCAGTGCTGCAGCCAAGACAGCACTGGAGTAGTGACAGGTAAGTGTTTAGGAAAAGGGGTGGTCTTTTTTAGTGGGGCATTTTTCACCGCCAAGGTAAAAAAACAATTAACTTTAGAACCATTTATCTCAGAAGATCCTTGCCCTCTTTGCCTATCCTACTTTTGGAATTAGGTACACATGCATTATATAGGACAATGTACCTGGTCCCCACTTCAATCAGCAGCTGCTATGAGAAGTAAAAAAATGGACGTCAGTGTGCGCCTTCCCAGACAACGTTTCGTCATTAACAGACGTTCTCAATGGGGAGAACGTTTGTTAATGACGAAACGTCATCTGGGAAGGCGCACACTGACGTCACCGCGTTCCATCTGAAGGAGGAAGGGCTCCTATTGCCGGCCGGCATACATACATGCTTTTAATCATGAGATGTTTGTAAGTACATGTCTTATGCATTTTTATTAAATATTTTGTACGGTATCACGCTATGGTCCGTTTTTATTTATATACCGAGGATATGTTCAATCATCGATGTGGTGCAATTTGAGATCTGCTCCCTGGATCCCTCCCCAGTCTGATGCTAATCTGATGTGGAGCCCATTGAATAGAATCTGTCTACATGGCTAATGTTTGGGTGGTTCTGGTAAGCGTCTTTCAGTTTGGTGGTGGTGTGTTCACACTGAAGTTTTGCTGACACATGGTGGTGCTGCTACGAACTTTTTATTGGACTGAATGTGCTTTTATTCATATTATCTATTATCATTGCTTTTTACCAGCCTGATATCTGGTTTCCTACTTGGCACAGTTTACTTTTATATTGGACTTTATATGCTTATCACATTTCTTCTGCTGCCTTGACGCATATATATTTAGAACGTTTTTGACAAGCGCAGTTTTTTCTCCCTATGCTCTATTTTTCACAACGTTTTTAACGTTGTCGTTTTTTGGGTTGTAAAAAAATGGTCGTGTGTGGGCTTTAACGACGTGAAAAATCCGCGCATGCTCAGAAGCAAGTTATGAGACGAGAGCGCTCTTTCTGGTAAAACTACCATTCGTAATAGAGTAAGCACATTCATCACGCTGTAACAGACAGAAAAGCGTGAATCGTCTTTTACTAACACAAAATCACCTAAAGCAGCCCCAAGGGTGGCGCCATCCGCATGTAAATTCCCCTTAATAGTGCCGTCGTACTTGTTGTACATCACCGCGCTTTGCTAGAGCATTTTTTTTTCACGATCGTGTGTAGGCAAGGCCGTTTTAATGATCAAGTTGAAAAAAACTTTGTTTTTTCTAGAGCCTGAAAAACTTCATTTTTTAGAACTCGAAAAATGATCGTGTGTACGCGGCATTAGGTTCACACTATTGTGAATTGGATGTGGGTTTCTCTGCCTCCAATTCGCATGACAGGAGATTGTGACCGGCTCTCTATTAAGCCGGTTCACACATCTCCGGAGCGGCTCCGATGCAAATTTCACCAGAGTCCTGTGCGTCTTCTGGTCATTTGAGGTCCAAATTCAGGCAAAAATACATGCTGAAATCAGACCTGAAACAGTGAATGGGGGTGCATCTGACCCCTACTGTGAGCTGCTCAGTGCTGCAGTGTGGACCCAGCCGAAGGAGCTGCATGCATTTCTGGCAGAACAACAAGTATTGGTTTGTACTTGCAGGGGCTTTAAATAAAAAATTTAATATTGGGAATTGCGCATGTATTGCAATGAAGTACTGCATTTTTTTCCTTGGCATACACTGAATAATCCTGCAATACAAAACTCTCATATATTTCCTATCGCATATATCAATATACATATCAGTACAGAGAAAGAGATGGTTCGATGCATGCAGCTGAGCTAATCACATTAAAAGATGCAGACTTTTTATGTTTTTTTTTTTTACTTTATTGCTTCTTATTATTCAAGTGTTCTTCAAGTTAGCTCATTAAATTTATCATTTGGCAGTAAAACAGGCACTATCATTAAAATCAACACACAACATCCTAAAAGTCTTTTACAATAGGGAAGTATTTTTTGGCAGTTTATGTGTAGACACTTATGCTGTGTACACACGATCGGTTCGTCTGATGGACCGTTTTAATCAGACGAACCGATCGTGTGTGGGCCCCATTGTTTTTTTTTGCCATCTGTGAAAAAAATTAGAACCTGTTTGAAAATTATCTAATGGTTAAAAACCCGATAGAAAAATGTGGAGAAATCCATCGGTTAAAAATCAACGCATGCTCAGAATCAAGTCGACGCATGCTCGGAAGCATTGAACTTCATTTTTCTCAGCACGTCGTGTTTTACGTCACCGCGTTCTGACACGATTGTTTTTTTAACTTGATGGTGTGTAGGCAAGACTGATGAAAGTCAGCTTCATCGGATATCTGATGAAAAAATCCATCAGACCGTTTTCATCGGATGAACCGATCGTGTGTACAGGGCATTAGAGCTACACATCCTAAGCGCTGAACCTCACCCTTTACTAAACGGGGAATATTTTGACCAGCCAAGAGAACTTTATGTATCTAGAATTTCCAAAACATAAAATAGAAGCACATAGTTATGACAACCGCAATGCAATCAATGATATTAAACTAAGAATCTTAGGAAATAAAGAGTTGAAAAGTTGACGAAGAAGTAAAAAAAAAAAATGAATAGCTGATATTTTGTATTTAGGTTCAGATATACACACATTGAAATTACCGTATTTATCGGCGTATAGCGCGCACTTTTTTGCCCTTACAATCAAGGCAAAATCGTGGGTGCTAGAGAGTGACATTTTTGCCCATTCTTCTTTGCAAAATAGCTCAAGCTCTGTCAGATTGGATGGAGAGCGTCTGTGAACAGCAATTTTCAAGTCTTGCCACAGATTCTCAATTGGATTTAGGTCTGGACTTTGACTGGGCCATTTAAACACATGAGTATGCTTTGATCTAAACCATTCCATTGTAGCGCCTCTGACTGTATGTTTAGGGTCGTTGTCCTGCTGGAAGGTGAACCTCTGGCTCAGTCTTAAGTCTTTTGCAGACTCTAAGGGCCCTGTACACACGATCAGTCCACCCGATGAGAACGGTCCGAAGGACCGTTTTCATCGGTTCATCGCTGATGGTCAGATGTGCCTACACACCATCAGTTCAAAAACCGATCAAGTCCAACGCGGTGACGTAAAACACAACGACGTGCAGGAAAAAATGAAGTTCAATGCTTCCAATTGATTCTGAGCATGCGCGGGTTTGGAACTGATGCTTTTTTGTACTAACCATCGGTTTTGACCGATCGGTCAGGCGTCCATCGGTCCAATTTTAAAACAAGTTCTAAATTTTGCGTCCGAAGGATAACGGACCGATGGGGCCTACACACGGTCGGTTTGGACCGATGAAACTGAATTTCAGTCCGATTTCATCGGTTTTGTCTGACCGTGTGTACAAGGTCTAACAGGTTTTCTTCTAAGATTGCCCTGTATTTGGCTCCATCCTTCTTCCCATCAACTCTGACCAGCTTCCCTGTCCCTGCTAAAGAAAAGCATCCCCACAACATGATGCTGCCACCACCGTGTTTTGTTCAGGGTGATGTGCTGTATTAGTTTTCTGCCACACACAGCATTTTTGCTTTTAGGACAAAAAGTTAATTTTTGGTCTCATCTGACCAGAGCACCTTCTTCCACATGTTTGCTGTGTCCCCCACATGGCTTCTCGCAAACTGCAAACTGGACTTCTTATGGGTTTCTTTCAACAATGGCTTTATTCTTGCCTCTCTTCCATAAAGGCCAGATTTGTGGAGTGCATGACTAATAGTTGTCCTGTGGACAGATTCTCCCACCTGAGCTGTGGATCTCTACAGCTCCTCCCAGATTTACCATGGGCCTCTTGACTGCTTCTCTGATTAATGCTCTCCTTGCCCGGCCTGTTGAACAATGGATGGCAAAGATGTCTGTATATAGTGTCTATGATATGCTGGAATAGGTCCTTGAACTAAAGATGGTAATGAGTGCAGGAGACAATGATGTCTATATACAGTGTCTATAAGACTGGACTATCGCCCGCTCACTGCACCACTGGAACAGATGAGGATGAGGATGAGTGATAATTGATTGAGTGATGATGGATTGATGATTAATAATTAAAAGGAGCCACGCCAAAAAAGTAAAAAACAAAAAAAGTGATACATAATTAGTCCATATAACACAGATGAGTGTACATAAATCTTGAAACAGCTTTCAACACCACCATAGACTTGTGAACCTCCACCACATGAAGTGCATGCTTACGGGAAGGCAAGCTATCATAAGCTTGCCGCTATCAACCCAGACAGGGCCTTTATCTAGGAGGTATTGGAATAGCAGCTCACAGACAGATACTTGATATGATAGGGCAGGAACACTCGCCAATCATGGACGTGGACCAGGCATTACCCAAAAAATTAAAGGAGCTCACCAAAGTGTAAATCGTATCACACAGTTTTATTAAAACAAAAGGTTACACCTACAGGAAGTGAATAGTAAAACATAAAAGTTAAAAGCTGGCTGGCTCGCGAACACCCATCCACTTAGGCCCCGTACACACGACCAAACATGTATGCTGAAACTGGTCCGCGGGCCAGTTTCAGCATACATGTTTGGTCGTGTGTAGGCGCGAGCGGGCCGAATTCCAGCAAACATTTGCTCGCCGGGCCTTTTCCCAGCGAGCAAATATTCCTGGACGTGTTTTAAAACCGTCCGCTGGAATCCTGCCCGCTCGGACATGTACGGTCGTCAGTACAGACCTACCGTACATGTCCGAGCGCCCGCTGTCCCTCGCATGCGTCGAATGACTTCGACGCATGCGTGGAAGCCTTTAAATGGCAGGCCCTCCCACGTCGCCGCGTCATCGTCGCGGCGACGACGCGGACACGCCCCGCGTAGTGTTTACGCGCGGACTTCTGTACGATGGTTAGTACAACCATCGTACAGAAGCCCTCTGGCAGGCATGTACGGTGAAAACGGTCCGACGGACCGGTTTCACCGTACATGTTTGCTCGTGAGTACCCGGCCTTAGGATCACAACACGATGATGTCAGCATGCCACTCCTCCCGAAGTGCGTTTCATCACAATCTGACGTTGTCCTGGGGCAGGGATGACGTCAGATAATTGATGATGATCTCTTAGGAATGCTGCTTAAGGGATGACATCCGTCCTCCGCCAGCACCGCCCCACAGCTCACACAAATCCAATCTCACTGCAGGATGGATGGAACAAGAGCGGCCTCTGAGCTGCCGCCGGACAATGAAGGGGAACTGTCCCCAGGTGTCCTTCCAGATATCCGCTGGGTAACTCTGCCAGAGCAGGCCGCAACTCAGCTGCAGCTCACTCTGTACACATTTCCTGCATGCAGATCCATGCCGATTCCAAGAGAGCGCACCAGGCCTCAAGCCGTCCCTCTTATAGTCCCTCCCAGCAGTCTGCTCTTCTCCATCAGCCAGCTGGTAGTTGTAATTTTACATAATACAGCCAGAGGGTGAATCCTATCCGCATGGACTACATGTCCCAAGATGCTTTGCTCTGTCTTGTCTCTAATTAACAAAGTAACAGGACATCCCACGCTGGAACTCTAGAGGGAAACAGCTTCCCCTGAAACAATGCCACACAGAATCTTCTGATTGCAAGAATAGGTAAGTATCCAGCTCCTGGCTACATCTGCATGGAATACATTTTGAAAATATTTTGAAATTACTGTATTTCTTTACATAAAGTGTTAAGCCTAGTACACACAGGGTGACATTGACCAGTTCAATAAAACTTGCCCGATGTTCGGCCCGTGTGTATGGTGGCCGGCTTATATTGGACGATGGCAGAGAGCGTTGACCAAAGTGTTCTGGCGAGGGAGGGGCATCCCCCTGTCAGAACACAATAGCTCAGCATGGGAGATCGCTGTACTAACATCGGATTGCTAGTACAGTGGCTCCGATCCGAGCTGTCAGGTTTTTTTTTGTTCAATTCGCTGGGTTGAACAAAAAAAAATAATAGTGTGTACCAGCTTAACTAGAGGACAATACCAAAATAAAATGCTAAATAATTGACTCAATTAGGAAGAGATTAAACAGTAATAAAACCAAAACTAAAAATTTAATATTCTGCAGCTTACCAATCATTAGATGTTGTGGCTGCATTCGTTTTCTTTTTTTAGGTACATCTGCAGAAGAGCTTGTTCTGTCAAAAAATAACAGACCTCCTGGTCAGATCCACCAGGTGGAAATCAAAGCAAGAAAGCCTAAAAAGAAAACAAATGCAGCCTTACATCTAATGGGCCGTACACACGACCGAACATGTCTGCTGAAACTGGTCCGACATGTTCGGTCGTGTGTAGGCCCGAGCGGACATGATTCCAGCATACATTTGCCCGCCAGGCCTTTTTCCAGCGGGCAAATATTTCTGGACTTGTTTTAAAACAGCCCGCTGAAATCCTGCCCGCTCGGACATGTTCGGTCGTCTGTACAGACCTACCGTACATGTCCGAGCGCCCACCATCCCTCGCATGCGTCGAATGACTTCGACGCATGCGTGGAAGCATTGAACTGGCAGGGCCGCGACGATGACGCGGCGACAGCGCGGACACACCCCGCGTATTGTTTACGTGCGGATTTCTGTATGATGGTGAGTACAGCCACCATACAGTAATCCCCGGGCAGACATGTACGGTGAAAACGGTCCGGCGGACCGGTTTCATCGTACATGTATGCTCGTCTGTACGCGGCCTAAGAATTAGTACTGTATTTTCTGGCGTATAAGGCGACCTTTTGTACTTAAAAATATCCCCCAAAATCAGGGGTCGTCTTATACGCCGGTACCTGTATGCAGAGTCAGACTGCGGGCGTCCATTGTTCAAAAGCCACGCCTTCTCCTCGCCCTGTTCCGTGATAGGCGGAACACTCAATATCCCAGCAGAGCCTGTGTTCAGTGTTCCGCCTATCATGGACGTCCTCTCATCCGAGGCCAAGAGGACGTCTGTGATAGGTGGAACACTGAACACAGGCTCTGCTGGGAAACTGAGTGTTCCGCCTATCACGGAACAGGACGGGGAGGAGGCGCAGCTTTTGAACAATGGACGCCCAAAGTCTGACTCTGCATACAGGGATAAGGTATGGAGATCGGCACAGTGAGGTAGGCAATGGGCACAGTGAGGTAGGCAATGGGCACAGTGAGGTAGGCAATGGGCACAGTGAGGTAGGCAATGGGCACAGTGAGGTAGGCAATGGGCACAGTGAGGTAGGCAATAGGCACAGTGAGGTAGGCAATGGGCACAGTGAGGTGAGTCGGAAGGGGGTTATCTTATAAGGTGAGTATATCCCAAAACCAACCATTTAGCTGGAAAATGAGGGGGTCGTCTTATACGCCCAGTCGCCTTATACGTCGGTAAAAATGGTAAGCGGCTATATAATAAATGTTCGCATTTGGGTTTAATACTGCTTTCAATAAAAAAAATACTGTTTTTTATTCATTGCATGGGCTATATTCAATGCACACACCCCCTCCCCCACCACTACTAAATGAAAGGGTCATGCATAAGGGTTAGTGTACACAGATATTTCTGTTTTATTTTTGCAATGTTTGTAAAGCAGTTTTGATGAATTTGGAATCTAGCGTTAGAATTTTTAACTGTCTTCTGAAGCAGCATACTCTTTTCAAATCACATATGTGGTTCACATATGTGGTGGAGGCAGATAATATGGAAATGATGCTTCCAGATACAAGGAGTGTGCATATGTGTATCGCATATGTTTGTTTCATTATCTTTAAGGAAACCTTTGCTGAAATTAATAAGAAAAAGGCACCAAATATACAAGCAGCAGGGTCCTGTAATGGCAAGCTTTGTGTTCATATGTGCCCTGGGTCTCAGTACCCCTTCTGGAGAGTCACAGTGAATCCTTGCTCAGGGCACCATGCACATAGTATAAAGAGAAAAGTCAGTGCTACTAACCATACAACACATACAACATGAGTAGAGTAATGTGGAAAAAATTATCCAAACTCTGGTTGTTGCTCTTAAAATTTTTATTAAATAGGGGATTCATTTTATTGAATAGCCATAGTGGACAAATGCAGATTAAGTTAGTTGATGCGTTTCAGCCTATAAGGCCTTATGCTGTGTACACACGATTGGAAATTCCGACAACAAATGTTCGATGGGAACTTTTTGTCGGAAATTCCGACCGTGTGTAGGCTCCATCGGACATTTGCTGTCGGAATTTCCGACAACAAAAATTTGAGAGCTGGTTCTCAAATTTTCAGACAACAAAATCTGTTCTCGTAAATTCAGATCGTGTGTAGACAATTCCGATGCACATTGGTTGTAATGTTGTAATGGACTGAAAAGCATGAGGCTGATAAGCACAAATCCTCTCACCAAACTTATACTAACACAAGATTAGTAGAAGGAGCCCAAAGGGTGGCGCACTTGGTATTGAACTTCCCTTTTGTAGCGCCGTCGTATGTGTTGTACGTGACCATGTTCTTGGCGAAACCCGAATTTCCGAAAAACATTTGTGTATGCAAATCAGTAGATACGCCTATTCACGAACGTAAGCCCGGCCGCCGCAGTACATTTACGCCGTTTACGTAAGAGATAGGCCGCCTAAAGTTATTTCATCAAATAGATATGGCCGCCGTTCCCACGTCGAAATTTGAGAATTTTACGTTGTTTGCGTAAGTCGTCCTTGAATAGGGATTTACGTTGTTTACGTCCACGTCAAAATCAATAGGCCCGTGCGGCGGACGTAGCCGCAATGCACACTGGGAAATGCAGGCGCACGGCGCATGCACAGTTAAAAAAAAACGTCAGGTCAAGCCCCATTAACACAAACACGCCCCCTCAGCTAAATTTGAATTAGGTGCCATTACGCCCGCCCGCTTTAGGCTACGCCGCCGTAACTTAGCAGGCAAGTACATTGTGAATCATGTACTTGCCTCGCTAACTTACAGCGGCGTAGCTTAAATGCCTTAGGGGGGTAAATATGTGGTGCTTTGATGCACACTACCTTACCGCACAAGTATGCAGTGACATGTTCCAAAAAAAAGGGAGTCTTTGCCTGTGTCATTGACAAGCGTATTGCGCTGTCCCAAAATAAAATAGAAGGTTCTTGCAAACGAAATAAATTTTACCTCAAAAAAACATAAACCTTGATTTAGAGAAAAAGGACGGGTATGCTATGGTCGTAAGCTTACACGATAAATTTTTTGTTATTACCACTGGCTGCCGAGTGCTTGGAAGGAGAAAGATTATGTTGGCAAAGCAGAGGAATTGCAGACATACTTGACCTCTGCTGTGTGCAGCCCAACCACCACATTGTTACCAATAAATACAGTGAAAAAAATATTACTACATTTGAAAATACAAATAAAAGAAAAAAAATTGTGGACGGGAATATGCCACCATGGGGCAATCAAGGCCAGAAAATATCCACTGGATTATATAGCAGCAAGGTTGCAGCACAAAGAGCTTGGACAAAGTTGGTCTCAGGCGGCTGGACTTGGGGCTGGTTAGGGATCAGCTTGAGGTTCAGGTCCATGGAGATTTCCACCTGAACATATAGTTAACCACTTGCCGACCGCGCTATAGCAAAAATACTGCTACAGCGCGGTCGAGTTGCACTTCCTCGTTTGCGCGCCCCCTGAGACGCGTTTGCGCAAGTGTCCATGCTTGCCGGGTCCAGGGGACCCGACGCAACACGGATCATGGTGAAGAGCCAATGATAGCGGCTCTTCACCACCTGATCGCTCCCTCCAATGAGGGAGCAGAGAAATGTAAACAAAAAAAAGGTCATCCTGAGGTCTTCTCTTCTCTCCTCACACCGATACAGCGTGTGAGTAGAGAAGCGATTTTTAAAGTGAGTGAAAATCTACATTGTGCCCAGCAGAGCCTAGCAGTGCCACACAGTGCCACTACACTACCCATCAGTGCCCCTACAGTCCCAATCTGTGCCACTACAGTCCCCACCAGTGCCACTACAGTCCCCATCTGTGCCACCAGTGCCACTACAGTCTCCAACAGTGCCACTACAGTCCCCACCAGTGCCACCTCTGCCACTTCAGTGCCCATTGGTGCTGCTAGTGTCTGTCAGTGCCGCACCAGTGCCACTACAGTACTCATCAGTGCCACTACCGTGCCCAGTGCCACTACAGTGCTAATATCCCCCCCAAAAAAAATTTTGACCAAAAATATGTAGCAGTATACATTTTAGGTCACATTTATGAGGAAAAATTACTTTTTTGCAAAATGTTATGATAGAAATGAAGAAAAATTCATTTTTTTACAAAATTTTCGTTATTTTTTCATTTATAGCGAATAAAATAAAAACCGCAGAGGTGATCAAATACCACCAAAAGAAAGCTCTATTTGTGGGAAAAAAGGACAAACATTTCATTTGGTTACAGTGTTGTATGACTGAGTTATTGTCATTCAAAATGTGAGAGCACCGAAAGCTGAAAATTGGTCTGGTCAGGAAGGGTGTTTAAGTGCCCAGTGGTCAAGTGGTTAAATATATCAGCCAACATTACTGGACAGCGTGTTGACATTCAGCAGCAAGCCACCAAGCTGTAATTTCTGGCAAACATCCATCAGGAGCAGGACTGTTGTGCACAGTCCTGTCATGTTTGTGTCAGCGGGTCTTCATTCATGGTAAATGATAATGGATGTACAATGCTGGGTGACATGATTGACAATAGATTTATATCATGGGGCATTGTCATGGTGTGGTTGTATTTGTTAACATTTATTTTGTGAACGAGTACTTATTCATGGGGGGGGGGATATCTGGGGGGCCTCTTATTATAAAAAATAGGTTTTCAGATTCTGATATGTCCCCCTTGCAGACCCTCACATCCACTGCCAGGGATTTGTGAGACAAAACCCTTGTCCCCTTCAACATATGTGCCCTCAATGTGGCCTGGTATGGTTCGGGAGAAAAATGGGGGTGAAATGTTCACTTCCTCCTTCCTTTCTGGACAGATAGGCTGCATGCCTGGATAAGATCTGGTATAGATTTAACCCTCACCATTTTTACCCAGGGGTCCTCTCCAAATCCATACCAGACCCTTATCAATTTTGGGTTCTACTGCCAATCACAGTAGTGACCTGCCCTTAATTGGACCCGACAACTCAGTACACCAGTAGTGATAAAAATGGGCTTTATTTAGACAGGAATAAGCCCTATAAGGGGAGTGCTGGTTAAATAGTTTTTAACAATGACAAAAGTAAACAGTTAGCAACCACAGATACAAAGTTATAAGCCACTTGTCCCCTTTTGGATCGCTTGTAAATGGCCTTGACAAAATGCACTAGGTGGGTGAGAGGGGAACAACTCTGCTAGTAGTAATAAACAACCACAGAAGTGAATACCCCTAAAAGACAATATCAAGGAATGAAATTAACAGTGTGGCCTATCTACAATTCGTAGGCCCTATCTAACTACTGGGCCCATGGGGTAATGATTATAGAGTCTGCCAATCGTGGGACCCTTGGACTGTACAATGATGCACTTGATTGTAATCCACAAGTAAAATAAGGGCGATGCAGTCTCCTTTTAGGCATGATATTCTACTGGCCAAGCAAACCCCAGTGAAACAAGTTTGAAACATATATAAGGGTGAAAATGCCCGATGTGTAATTGTTCTCCCGGTCAGCAGTCTGTCCCCTGATGGCCAACTCCTAGGCTGGATGGAGGCAAATAGAAGACAGGCCACACCATGCTGGCAGAGAAATGGTGGTTGGAAGGCAGGCCTCACTCTCTCTGGCTGCATATGTCTCTTCGGTGGCCTCTGCCCTGCTGGCCAAAGGGGGTGGGGGTAATCAGAGACTCTTTCCTGTCTATCCTGTTCTCCCTTTCCTGTAGACCTCATGGGTGCCAGCCACTGTGCTTGGGGGTCTCCTCACATTATCACACAGCTGCTCTCTCTCCTTGGAACCTGCAGGCACCATCCAGCTTAGCTCCAGCAGTCACAGATACCATTAAAAGCACTCCCCATGCATCTTCCTGCACACTTCTTCTTGCCATGTGGCCAGGACTAACAATTCTGATCATCTTCACTAAGGCTGAAACAAGGTATCTACAAACAACAGTGCTCCTGACAGACTGCAGGTAACCTCGTATTTTCTCCACCCTGAAATATACTCTCTCTACTGTTCCCCTGACAGCAATCACAATCCATACACTCTAGTTGCTACTGCCCTGCTTACGAGAACCAACCTCCTTTCTCATGTATCCTCTAAATGCCCATTTAGTCTGTTACAAGCTCACCTCTGTCCATGACCTTTTTAATCTCCAACTTCCTTAACCCACTTGCCGTTACTAACACCTGGCTTCAGGAATCTGACTCTACCTTTCTAGCTGCCCTCAACCATGGTGGTCTCCACTGTACTTACATTCCCAGACCCAGTGGACAAAAAGGGAGGGGAAGCTGAAATCTTATTTCCACAAAGCCATTTTCAAGTACTTCCTGTACCTCCCTTTTTATCCCTCTTCTCTTTTGAAGGTAACCATAGTCCTATTTTTTGCCTCCAGTTTACAGTGATTTATTGGCCTTTTGGACCAGTCTCAAACTTCTTTGATTACTTCTCTTCCTGGTTACCCTACGTTCTATCCTATTATCATTCCTGGTGACTTTAACAACCCTGGTAATGGTAGCACCTCAGCTACCTCTCAACCTAACCTTATCTTTTTATCAAACACATCACTTTGATAGCAACACCGTTGGCCTTGTATTCCCCTGATAGGAAAAGGGGGAAGGCTGCCTTTGCCCCCCTTTTCCTCATGGGAAAGCAATGGATCCTTATGGGTCCAATTTCCCTGAGGGAGCAGTTTTCCCTCAGGAGAATTGGCGGGCTCTTTTGCCCTGCAGTTGACCTCTTACTGCAGGGGAATTTTGGCGGGCTCATTGCCCGACAGATGACCTCTGTAGCCTGGGGTAGAAAGCCCAGGAAAATTTGGTTTGAACTGGCCAGAACCATCCTGGTTCTGGGCTATTTAAACGGGGTTCCGACCAGCTCAGGCTCATTCGCCTCAGAAGACTTAGGAGCTGTGGTGTTCTTTTCCCACCCCCCCCCTTTTTTCTTCATATAACTTTGTTGCAGTGTTTGTTATGTGGTAGGGTGACCTTTGTTTATCAAAGGGGGACTAGCTTTTATTTATGTTACATGAGTATGTGTTATAATAATAAATATGTTTATCAGCTGGTGCTATGGTCTTTACGTAAGCTGGGTAATTTTTTATTGGTAGCCTGGGCCGTAGTGGCTAGGTTAGCTTTAAGGCTTATTTTAAGGTTATTTATTTATGTAAATATTTAACATATTTATTTAACTATTTACCTTGGAAACCAATAATAAACACTCGCGGCCTTTATCATCCAACAAGTTGTCTGTTGTTTCTTATTTATTTAAAGTATTAAGGGTATGTTCCATCTGCTTTCCCATGGCTCTGCACTCCTTGCAACCTTTCCAACACCCCTTTTTTCGTTTTGTAATCATAAGCTTATTTTTATGCTCACCCAGTCTTCAAATTCCTATCTTTCCAATGAGCAAACAGTAACCCATGGAAATCTTTACCAAATTCAGCCCTCCCTTTTTTATTCTGCTATTGTAAAACATCAAGCAGAAGGGTGCAGGAATGATTAAAAAGTGGGCAGGTCTATTGGATAAAAAAACATAACACACTTACATCTGAGATAGTAGATTTTGGTATACAGATCAGGAATCGCAGAGAGCAGAGGAGATCGGGATCAGACAAAAGCCAGTCTGATAAGCTGGGTAAACTGATAGGTAGATGAGGAAACGTTTACAGGGGTTGGTTCAGAGCCTACCTAGAAGTGTACTGTGTGATAGGGCTGGAGCAGCAATGCGTTTCAAGGGCAACATCCACTTTTTCAAGTCTAACCAAAGAGCTAAACCATATTGAGCATCTGTGGCGCATCCTCAAACAGAAGGTGGAGGAGCACAAGGTCTCTCACATCCACCAGCTCTGTGATGTCGTCATGGAGGAGTGGAAGAGAACCCAAGTGGCAACCTGTGACACTCTGGTGAACTTCATGACCAAGAAGGTTAAGGAAGTGCTGGAAAATAATGGTGGTTACACAAAATATTGACACTTTGTGCCCAATTTGGACATTTTCACTTAGGGGTGTACTCACTTTTGTTGCCAGTGGTTTAGACATTAATAGCTGTGTGTTGAGTTATTTTGAGGGGACAGCAAATGTACACTGTTATACAAGCTGTACACTCACTACTTTACATTGTAGCAAAGTGTAATTTCTTCAGTGTTGTCACATGAACAGATATAATAAGATATTTACAAAAATGTGAGGTGTGTACTCACTTTTGTGAGATACTGTACGCACACACACACACAGTTTATTAAAGTGATTGCAAAGGCTCATTTTTTTTTCTTAAAATAACAAACATGTCATACTTATCTGCTCTGTGCAATGGTTCTGCACAGAGCAGTCTCAATCCTCCTCTTCTCGGGTCCCCCACCAACGCTCCCCCCCCCCACAGGGTTCTGCAATAGCAAGCGGCTTGTTATGGGGGCATTAGTGTATGCTCGCTCCATTTCACCTCTACACAGAGCGTGGCTCAGTCCCACCCCCTCCTCTCTGGCTGTGATTGACAGCAGCAGGAGCCAATAACTCTTGCTGTGGTGTCTGAGCCGATGAGAAGGGAGAGAGTGGAGAGAGCCTCTGCTCTCAGGCACATTAATGGATTGAGATTTGGATCTGGATAAGTATAAGTGGGGCAGGGGGAGGGGGAGCTCATTGCAAAAGGTTTTTTACCTTATGGCAGAGAATGCATTGAGGTAAAAAACCCTCTGCCTTTACAACCACTTCAAATATATATAAATGCCAGCGCATGGGAGCGGTATTGGGGAACGAAACTGACATATAAGCTACATTCCAGTGGAATAATACAACAAGCATGCCAGACTTACATGCATGTGCATGATTGATTAATAAATAAACAGTTAATTACTAATAGTTATGATTAAATGGATGAGGGAATAGTTGGTACTAGATAGCACGCTAGTGCACGCTTATAAGTGTTTTTGATCATTTGCCCCAACTCTCTCTTGACAATCTATATACCAGAATCTACTATCCTAGATAGAAGTGTGTTAACTTTTTCTATCCAAGAAACGTATCCACTTTTTAATGGTTCCCGTGGCCTTCAGTTTGATGTTTTACATGAATATTCCAGCCTGAGCCACCCCCTCCTCTTTAGGTGAGGAGGAGCAGCAAAAAAGATCTTCTTTTGTATTAAAGCGGAGGTTCACCCTAAAATTGAACTTTATAGCTCACCTACCTCCAGCCTTAATCTATCACTGTTGCGTTGTCATTTTGTGTCAAATGTGTATCCTTACCTGTGTTCTAGATGACTTCCGGGTCTTCTTCCCTGCGGGGAGTGGGCGTGTCGCTCCTTTTCCCCGACTCTCTGCGTAATGTGATCTGGGCGCAAGGTCTCCTGGGAGTGATGTCACCCGTTGTCATGGTACTGACTGTAATCAGGAAGTGTTGACGGCGAGGCTCACGCTGCTCACCGTCAACACAGCGCATACGCGAGATCCTGCGGTGCATGATGGGGGCATTCCGTGAAGAAATCCAGGAAGTGCTTTCTTGTGGGATTCAAGATGCCCACAAGCAAGATGGAAAAGCCCTGGAGGATTATTTATAACTTGTTCTTTCAAACCAAAATGGAGCGGACGGGCGTAGCAGCGCCTAGCAGGTAAGTAGTACCTAGCTAGCGCTGTTACAAGGCTTTTGAGATAAAAAAAAAAAAAAAAAGCTAATCCCACGGAACCCCCGCTTTAAGAACCCCCTGGGTGTGATTTTATGAACTACTTCATTGGCCTTATGTTTTTATGTGTCAAAATTCCTTTAACCACTTCAATACAGAGCATTTTCACCCCCTTCCTGCCCAGGCCAATTTTTTGTTTTCAGTGCTGTCACACTTTGAATGACAATTGCGCGGTCATCAAATCGTAATAAGCATATATTGATTGGTCTGCGCAAAAGTTATAGCATCTACAAAATTGGGGATAGATTTATGGCATTTAATTTTTTTTTACTAGTAATGGTGGCGATCTGCGATTTTTATCGTGACTGTGACATTGCCGCAGACACATCTGACACTTTTGACACATTTTTGGAACCATTCACATTTATACAACGATCAGTGCTATAAAAATGCACTGATTACTGTGTAAATGTCACTGGCAGGGAAGGGGTTAGCACTAGGGGGCGATCAAGGGGTTAAATGTGTTACCTAGGGAGTGATTCTAACTGTAGGGGGAGGGGACTTACAAGGGGAGGAGACCGATCAGTGTTCCTCTGTACTGGGAACACACATCGGTCTCCTCTCACCTGACAGGAAATGGATCTGTGTGTTTACACACACAGATCCACCACGTCCCTGCTCTGTTACCGGCAATCGCAGGTGCCCGGCGGACATCGCGGCCGACGGGCACGCGCATCAGCTCCCGAGTAACGCGGTGCGCACCCCCTAAAAAGCTGGAAAGCCCAGGACGTCATATGATGCCCACCCAGGATGGGAGATCGCTCCTGCGGACGACATATGTCTATGTGCAGGGTAAGAAGTGGTTAATCATCATTAAATGTTTATGGGCCAGATCCTCAAAAGAGATACTCCGACTTAAGTGCTGTTCAGTCTGTGTGTAACTTTGGAAACGATCCTCAAAAGGCTTTTTCCAAAGTTACACAGAAGATCCGGCATGTGTAATTGATTTACACTGCCTAATTTTAGGATGCAGTACCGCATCCGCCGCTGGGGGCATTTCGAGTCGAAATGCCGTTGCTAGTATGCAAATTAGCACTTAAGGCGATCCACAAAGCTTTCTAGCTTCTTTTTTGCGCCGTAAGTGTTATTTTGCAAGTGTAAAATTAGGGCTCGTTTTACAAAGTGTAAAGTTAGTCACACCTTGTAAAGGCCCATTGCAGCGACGGCATTTGGTATGCTTTCCCGAGGGAGAACTCCACGTCAATTTGTAAAAAACAAAACCGGCATGGGTTCCCCCCCAGGAGCATACCAGGCCCTTAGGTCTGGTATGGGTTGTAAGGGGACCCCCCCCACGCCGAAAAATTGACGTAGGGGGTCCCCCTACAATCCATACCAGACCCGTATCCAAAGCACGGTACCCGGCCGGCCAGGAAGGGAGTGGGGACGAGCGAGCGCCCCCCCCCCTTGAGCCGTGCCAGGCCGCGTGCCCTCAACATGGGGGGGTTGGGTGCTCTGGGGCAGGGGGGCGCACTGCGGGCCCCCCCACCCCAGAGCACCCTGTCCCCATGTTGATGAGGACAGGACCTCTTCCCGACAACCCTTGCCATTGGTTGTCGGGGTCTGCGGGCGGAGGCTTATCAGAATCTGGGAGTCCCCTTTAATAAGGGGGCCCCCAGATACCGGCCCCCCACCCTAAGTGAATGGATATGGGGTACATCGTACCCCTATCCATTCACCTGGAGGCAAAAAGTAAAAGTTAATAAACACACAACACAAGGCTTTTTAAAATATTTTATTATTCTGCTCCGGACGCCCCCCCTGTCTTCGTTATTAGCTCAATTACCAGGGGGGGCTTCTTCTTCCGCTCTCCGGGGGTCTTCTTCCACTCTCCGGGGGTCTTCCGCTCTCCGGGGGGGCTTCTCCGGACTCCGGGGGGGCTTCTCCGGACTCCGGGGGGCTTCTTCCATCTTCTCCCCTCTTCCGCTCTTGACTCGGCGAACCCCGGTTCTTCTGCAGCTCTCCGGTGCCTTCTTCTTCAGCGCTGGCTGCCTGCTATGTTTGTGTGTTAGCTCGATTTCAAACAGGCAGCCGGCGCGGTCTTCTGTGGCGTCAGGGTCTTCTGGTCTTCTGTTCTTCCGATGTTGTCTCGTCGCCTGTTGTCGCTGTAATGATGGAAGCGCGCCTTGCATCACATTTATATAGGCATCACCGTCCCATCATGCTCCGGTAGGTACCCACGTGGTGGGTGCCTACCCACGTGCACCCACCACGTGGGTACCTACCGGAGCATGATGGGACGGTGATGCCTATATAAATGTGATGCAAGGCGCGCTTCCATCATTACAGCGACAACAGGCGACGAGACAACATCGGAAGAACAGAAGACCAGAAGACCCTGACGCCACAGAAGACCGCGCCGGCTGCCTGTTTGAAATCGAGCTAACACACAAACATAGCAGGCAGCCAGCGCTGAAGAAGAAGGCACCGGAGAGCTGCAGAAGAACCGGGGTTCGCCGAGTCAAGAGCGGAAGAGGGGAGAAGATGGAAGAAGCCCCCCGGAGTCCGGAGAAGCCCCCCCGGAGTCCGGAGAAGCCCCCCCGGAGAGCGGAAGACCCCCGGAGAGTGGAAGAAGACCCCCGGAGAGCGGAAGAAGAAGCCCCCCCTGGTAATTGAGCTAATAACGAAGACAGGGGGGGCGTCCGGAGCAGAATAATAAAATATTTTAAAAAGCCTTGTGTTGTGTGTTTATTAACTTTTACTTTTTGCCTCCAGGTGAATGGATAGGGGTACGATGTACCCCATATCCATTCACTTAGGGTGGGGGGCCGGTATCTGGGGGCCCCCTTATTAAAGGGGACTCCCAGATTCCGATAAGCCTCCGCCCGCAGACCCCGACAACCAATGGCAAGGGTTGTCGGGAAGAGGTCCTGTCCTCATCAACATGGGGACAGGGTGCTCTGGGGTGGGGGGGCCCGCAGTGCGCCCCCCTGCCCCAGAGCACCCAACCCCCCCATGTTGAGGGCACGCGGCCTGGCACGGCTCAGGAGGGGGGGGGGCGCTCGCTCGTCCCCACTCCCTTCCTGGCCGGCCGGGTACCGTGCTTTGGATACGGGTCTGGTATGGATTGTAGGGGGACCCCCTACGTCAATTTTTCGGCGTGGGGGGGTCTCCTTACAACCCATGCCAGACCTAAGGACCTGGTATGCTCCTGGGGGGGGAACCCATGCCGGTTTTTTCTTTGAAAATTGGCATGGAGTTCTCCCTCAGGAATGCATGCCGCTGTAATTTTTTTTTCCCCGACGCAACTTTAAGCCGTCGCGATCCTCAAAACTCGGCGTAACGTAACTTCGCGCATGCGCAGTACGGCCGACGCGCATGCGCAGTACGGCCGGCGCGGGAGCGCGCCTCATTTAAATGGGACTCGCCCCATTTGAATAGGAACGCCTTGCGCCGGCGGAATTTTAGTTACACAGCCTGAAATTTCTAGATAAGTGCTTTGTGGATCAGGCACTTAGGTAGAAACTTTAAGCCAGTGTAACTTAAATTGGATTTTTTAAGTTACGTCAGGTTTTTGTGGATCTGGCCCTATGTTCCTACTTATTAATATTATTTATAAATCTATTCTGCTACTAACTCTACGACAAAACCTCACCCTTGTCCTGCCCTAACCACTTCTGTCTGCAACAGCTCACTTTCTTCCTCTCTGGACAGTCTTGCTCCCTTTATTACATGCAAAATTAGGCCCAGATCACCACAACCCTAGCAAATAAATGACAGCAGAAGTCTCAAAAATACATAGTGACACTCTTGAGAAAGTGTGGTGTGAAACTAGGTCTCTACAGAACTTTGCTCTGTATAAAGAATAGAATTCCTCCTCTTTCTGCGCCGCCAAGCAGACCTATTTCATAACTCTTAAAGCGGCACTTCACTCTCTCAATCAACATTAAAGGGGAGGTTCACCCTAAAAACGACTTTCCCTTATTACACTGGCCCCCCACATTACAATACGATTATGTCTATTAGTTTTTTTTTTGATGCTGTACATACCTTCGTACAGCTATTCACCCGTGGCTTCCGGGTTGCGAGTCCCGCGGGAGTGGGCGTTCCTAACATGCTGGTGATTGACGTTTTGACAAAAAAACTAGCTCCCCCCCTTCGCGTAAGCCGCGTCACGATTGGCGAAAGGAGCCGAACGGCGATGCGCAAGCGCAGTATAGCGCCGACTCACCGTTCGGCTCCTTTCGCCAATCGTGACGTGGCTTACGCGACGGGGGGAGCTCGTTTTTTGTCAAAACGTCAATCACCAGCATGTTAGGAACGCCCACTCCCGCGGGACTCGCAACCCGGAAGCCACGGGTGAATAGCTGTACGAAGGTATGTACAGCATAAAAATAAAACTAATAGGCACAGGGGCGGACTGACAACTCATGGGGCCCCCGGGCAATAGAAGATTATGGGGCCCCTCTGGCTTACAGATGGCCACCACGCCAGGAGGTAGTGCAGAGGCGGGCAGCTAAAATCTTGGGATATTCACATTAAAAGCATGTCATTTTCGGACATATCAGGGACAGATCTAAAAAAAACACAGATTTTTACATACTGTCCCTGGTTTTACTGAGCCTGGCAACCCGGATGGGGCCCCCTAGTGGCATGGGGCCCTCGGGCAGTGCCCGAGTGACTCAATGGTCAGTCTGCCCCTGCTGGAATGTATGATGAGTCACTCGGGCACTGCCCGAGGGCCCCATGCCACTAGGGGGCCCCATCAGGGTTGCCAGGCTCCGTAAAACCAGGGACAGTATGTAAAAATCTGTGTTTTTTTTAGATCTGTCCCTGATATGTCCGAAAATGACATGCTTTTAATGTGAATATCCCAAGATTTTAGCTGCCCTGCCTCTGCACTGCCTCCTGGCGTGGTGGCCATCTGTAAGCCAGAGGGGCCCCATAATCTTCTATTGCCCGGGGGCCCCATGAGTTGTCAGTCCGCCCCTGCATTCCAGGAGTCTTCAGAGGAGGAGGAGTTTTCAGAGCTTTCCACACCCTCCTGCCTGCATTCCTGGGCTAAGGGCAAATGGATTCCAGGAAGTAAATGCTGCATGAAATACTAGGGGGTGTTTTTCAAAGTAATTTCTCAGCAAAATAAAGCATGGAAACATGGATGGATGGGTGAGTTTGCTTCGAATAATAAAAGTCTATTAACCACTTAAGGACCGCCTAACGCCGATATACATCGGCAGAATGGCACGGCTGGGCACATGGACGTATATATACGTCCTCTTTAAGAGCCCAGCCGTGGTCCGGCAGCGCGCTCGCGACCTGGTCTGAAGCTCTGTGACCGCAGGACCCGCGGACCCGATCGTCGCCGGTGTCCCACAATTGGGTCACAGGAGCTGAAGAACGGGGAGAGGTGAGTGTAAACACACCTTCCCCGTTCTTCTCTGTGGCAGTGTCACTGATCGTCTGTTCCCTGTTATAAGGAACGACGATCAGTGACGTCACACATACAGCCATGCCCCCCTACAGTAAGAATCACTCCCTTAGGGCACACTTAACCCCTTAGGGCCTCCTAGTGGTTAACCCCTTCACTGCCATTGTCATTTTCACAGTAATCGGTGCATTTGTATAGCAGTTTTCGCTGTGAAAATGTGTCCGATGTGTCTGCCATAATGTCGCAGTCACGAAAAAAAAACGTATTAATAAAAATGCCATAAAACTATCCCCTATTTTGTAAACGCTATAAATTTTGCGCAAACCAATCGATAAACGCTTATTGCAATTTTTTTACCAAAAATAGGTAGAAGAATACGTATCGGCCTAAACTGAAGATAAAGTATGTTTTTTTATATCTTTTTTGGGGATATTTATTATTGCAAAAAGTAAAAAATATAGATTTTTTTTTAAATTGTCGCTCTATTTTTGTTTATAGCACACAAAATTAAAACCGCCGGGGGTGATCAAATACCACCAAAAGAAAGCTCTATTTGTGGGCAAAAAAGGACGCCAATTTAGTTTGGGAGCCACGTCGCACGACCGCGCAATTGTCAGTTCAAAGCGACGCAGTGCTGAATTCTTAAAAGGGGCAAGGTCCTTAATCTGCATAATGGTCCGGGTCTTAAGTGGTTAAAAAGCATTTTTGGTTTGTGGTACTCAAATAAAATGTAATTTCGCTTTGATGCCCTCTCATACGGTCCTCATAAACTCCTTTCTACCTTTAATTCTACACTTCGTCCCCACGCTGCAATCATCAACTAATTACCACACTGACCAGGAAATTGCCAAGCATATCAAGAACAAGGTAGAGAAGATTTATTATCGTGTAAAATATATTTTCAACTAGATTACAATACTACAGTTCACAATGTATAAAAACAATACTTCACATACACATCCACAAAACATAAATGATCTGCTTGCCAACCACCGTATTGCAGATTTACTGCTACAGGGCGGCCGTTCTGTGCAGAATCACGTATATATGCACGTGATTCTACACTTCTGCATCGGTGGTGCGCGCCACTTCTGCTATGGTTAGTCACAGCAGATGCCGATCAGTGGGTGCCGGCCAATGGATGTCTGCTGGCACCCGCTGATCAGTGAGGAGAGACACAGGATAAAGCTCTGCATATGTAAACAATGCAGAGCTGCGTCCTGTCAGCAGGGATGTGGTGGATTTTGTTTCCCTGCAAAGAAGGAAATAAAATCCAGCACATCCCTTAGTAAAAACACCAAATTGCATACACCTAAAACACTTGTTAGGCACACATTTAAACCTTTGATTGCCCCAGATGTTTAACCCATTTCCAGCCAGTGTCATTAGAACAGTGACATATTTTTGGCAGTGATCACTGTATTAGTGTCATTGTTTCCTACAAAGTGTCAAAATTGTCAGTTAGTGTCAGATTACCGACGCAATATTGCAGCCCCGCTATAAGTCGCTGATCGCCGCCATAACTAATTAAAATAAAATCCAGTATATATCTATCTCCCATAGTTTGTAGATGCTATAACTTTTGCGCAAACCAATTAATATACGCTTATTGAGATTTTTTTTAACCCAAAATATGTAGCAGAATACATATTCGCCTAATTTCTTTTTTTATATATATAATTCCTTTATTTTTCAAAGGATCAGGTAAAATACAAACATCTGCCATGTACGTATAGTCATATCGTCAATACAATCATGAATGTAAAGGACAGACAATGACTGCCAAAACCGTAATCAGAGAAAACAAAGTCCAACACAACAGTCCAATACCATAAGATAACCAAGGACAGTCACGTAGACTTAACTTGCAGATAATGAAACTAGTATGAACATTTAGCTGAGAGGTAGCATAACCTGCGGTATGAAACCAAGCAACATACGTTAGGAACATAGGGCCAGATTCACGTAGAATCGCGGCGGCGTAACTTATCCTAGATAAGTTACACCGCCGCTATTTTTCATCGCAAGTGCCTGATTCACCAAGCACTTGCGATGAAAACTACGCCCGCGGCCTCCGGCGGGCCAATTCAAATGGGTGGGTGCCATTTAAATTAGGCGCGCTCCCGCGCCGGACCTACTGCGCATGCTCGGTTTCCTAACTCCCGCCGTGCTTTGCGCGCCGCGACATAATTTTTTTGAACGGCGACGCGCGTAGCGTACTTCCGTATTCCCGGACGGCTTACGCAAACGACGTTAAATTTTGAATTTCGACGCGGCAACGACGGCCATACTTTAGACAGCAATACACTTGCTGACTAAAGTTAGGGCACCAAAAAAACTACTAACTTTGCGACGGGAAACTTGACTACGGACGACGTAGCGAACGCGAAAAACCGTTGTGGATCGGCCGTAACTCCTAATTTGCATACCCAACTCTGGTTTACGACGCAAACTCCCCCCAGCGGCGGCCGCGGTATTGCATCTTAAGATCCGACAGTGTAAAACGATTACACCTGTCGGATCTTAGGGATATCTATGCGTAACTGATTCTATGAATCAGTCGCATAGATAGAAACAGGGATACGACGGCGTATCAGGAGAAACGCCGTCGTATCCCTTTTGTGAATCTGGCCCATAGTACAAAATGGAGTGATGATGCCAATAACTGGGAATGAATAGGGTGGGTGGACACCGGGCCAAAAACAAGTTAAGGGTAAGTAAGGGACCGGTTGTCACTGTACTGTACAGAGGGTAGGGAGGAATAAGGAGTACAGATGGAAGTGCTTTGAATAGACAGGATGTGAGTATGTGGCACAATAAGCAAAGAACGGGGTGAGAAGAAGAGAGCAGGGGAGGTAAAGGTAGGGCGAGGGGGTAGGAAGGGTCAAGGGAACACAAGTTCACCCTTCTCCTGGGTAAGGACAGGGTGGGCAGGGGTTTACAAAGAGTTGGATAGCTCATCGAGGTAGGTGTCGGTATACGCAAAGTAGTTCCAGGGTCTCCGAATTTAAAAAATGTGCTTACTACTTGCCACCTGTGCTATAGTCAAAAGACGGCCACAGCGCGGGCCTTAATTGCTCTGTCTGCGCATCCCTGCGGGTCACACGCAGCGCGCTCTGTGGTCATGGAATTTTTGAGACTCGGGTGATCACAGATCCGAGTAAGGGGTCGATCCCGGCCCCTTCACACAAGATCAGCTGATCCCGTGATGTAAACAGAAGCTCGGTAATCGGCTTTTTTTCCCCCTCACGTTGGGAAAAAAAGCCAATCACCGGCTTCTGTCAGAAGGAAATCAGTCCCTCACACAGAAAGCCACAGATGCATTTTCTGTGCCCACCAGTGTCAGCTGCCAGTGCCCACAGTGCCACCTAACAGTGCCCACCAGTGCTGCCAATCATTTCCCACTAGTGCTGTCTCATCAGTGCCACAGATCAGTGCTGCCAATCAGTGTCACCTACCAGTGCCATAGATCAGTGCTGCCTATCGGTGTCACCTACCAGCGCCTACCAGTGCCCATCAGTGATCTTCAGTGCCACCTGTCAGTGCTGCTTATCAGTGCCACCTATCAGTGCCCTTCAGTGCCACCCATCAGTGCCATCTCTCAGTGCCACCTGTCAGTGCCACCTCATCAGTGGCACCTATCAGTGCCTATTAGTGCTGCCTTATCAGTGCCGCCTATAAGTGCCCATCAGTGCCGCCTATCAGTGCCCATCAGTGCAGCATCATCAGTGCACATCAGTGAAGGAGAAAAATTACCTGTTTTCAAAATTGTATAACAGACTATGAAACAGCTTTAAAAGACAAATGTGAGGCATAGGAGGTCAAATCAAGACACCACATCCCATATATTAATCAAAAAGGAAAATGGGGGGGGGGGGGTAACAAACCCAGGGACTTTAAACGGTGTCAATAAAGAAAAAGTAAATCAAGTAGAAAAATACATAATTTATTTGATTTTAACATACATAATTAAAATGGAAGTGAGTACAACCACATTTTGATCCTATAAGGACATGCGTGGCTTCAAAAGGAGCCACAAAGATAACCTGTACATGGAATGCCCAACATGTTTCGCCCTGAGCAGGGCTTCATCAGGAGCTTGTACAAGAAATACTATAAAGAAGAAAAAATAATCATGTATAAGAAATCAAACATTGAGACAATAAACATATGACAAGCTCAATGCATCATGCACATACTTAGAACAAGTTTATATATTTAAATAAGCGTTTTTACATAAAAAACAATAAAAAAGAAAGGGGAAACAGTTTATCACAGCAATATAAGATGCATATACATAAATACATGCAAGTACATCACATAATTGCTACTAGGCAAACCACTTATCCATAGGGCAAAAATTCAATCCAAATGCGTAGTGAAGACAATATTGAGATTCAATAAAAAGTTGAAGAGAGGAATATGGTAAACAACAATTCCCAGACAGCTGCCTCAAAGGAGGTGCCCCCAAGGTCCGGTCCATTCCCAGACAGCTGCCTCAAAGAGGTGCCCCCAAGGTCCGGTCCATCCCACATGGGATGGACCGGACCTTGGGGGCACCTCTTTGAGGCAGCTTGACCCCTCTACAGAAACTGCCCTCCTAAAACTCACTAACGACTTACTAACTGCTAAAACCAGGGGTTATTACTCAGTGTACTTACTTCTGAACTATGTACTGCCTTTGATATCCCTCTTCAAAGTAAGGACGTATATAGTCGTGTGGCGGTCCCACACACATGATCAGACTTTTTGACAACAACGGTCCGATGGACGTGTTTGATCGGACAATCCAACCGTGTGTATGCTCCAACGGACAATTGTTTACGGTTTTTCATCGGACAAATGTTAGCTCTCAAACTTTTCGGCAACAAATGTCCGATGGAGGATAATCCGATCGTGTGGACTAAAGTCCGAAGTACAAACACGCATGCTCAGAACCAATGCTAAAGATCAGACAACAATAGCAGAAGTTGCCAAAAGGGTGGCAGTAAAGAGCTGATTTTGTGAAAGTTGGCTGAAAATGTTCTGCCGTGTGTATGCAGAACAAGTTCACGGACAACGCCCATTCAGACCAAAATCCACGGAAAAGTCAGATGGAAGTCCGATCGTGTGTATGAGGCTTTGCTCTCTGCACTTCCTCCTCTGGTCAGATGATAATCTTGAATGGCTTTCAATAATATCTCTATATTGGGGACACTTAGATTTATCCATCCACTCCTCAGCTCACACCTTCAGTCTTCATTCACAGCAACAAATTTATTAACTGACACAGTGATATGGATATCACGCCACTTCCTAAAAGGCGGGTCTTCAAACACTTAGCTCATAATATTTCCTCTCCCTCCAAGCCAATTTTCCCATCAGGATGAATAGCACGTCTATCCTTCCCTCCCATAACAGCTCTCAGCCCCACATCCAATCACTGCCCAAATCATGCCACCTTCATCTCTGGAACATTTCCAAATGACCCCATGAAACGTTTGTTTTGATGTCACAGCGTAGAGAGTAAGATTTCCTATCACCTGTGCCCAGTCTTGCCACACAGAGTTAATCCAGCTCTGAGCAATCCACTTTTTGGGGCAGATCCACATACATACGCTGCGCCCGGCGCAGATGTCAAATACGCTACGCCGCTGTAACTTACTTTGAGTTGGTTTGAATCCTAAACGAATTTGCGCCATAAGTTACGGCGGCGTAGTGTATCTCTCGCGGCGGAATTCAAATTGGGCGGGTAGGGGTCGTGTTTCATTTAAATGAAGCGCGTCCCCGCGCCGAATGAACTGCGCATGCGCCATCCGTGAAAACTCCCAGGGTGCATTGCTCCAAATGACGTCGCAAGGACGTCATTGTCCAGCCCCATTCACGGAGGACTTACGCAAACGACGTAAAATTTTCAAAATTAGACGCGGGAACGACGGCCATACTTAACATTGAGTACGCCACCATATAGCAGCTTTAACTATACGCAGGAAAAAGCCGAACGGAAAGACGTAAAAAAATGCGATGGCCGGTCGTACGTTCGTGGATCGTCGGAAATAGCTAATTTGCATACTCGACGCGGATTACGACAGGAACGCCACCTAGCGGAAGCCGAAAAATTGCATCTAAGATCCGACGGCGTACGAAGACGTACGCCTGTCGGATCTAACACAGATGCCGTCGTATCTTGTTTTGTGGATACCAAAACAAAGATACGACGCGCCAAATTTGAAATTACGCGGCGTATCAAGAGATACGCCGGCGTAATTTCTTTGAGGATCTGCCCCTTATTGTTCAGTGAAAATTAACAGACTTCCAGATAAAAACCTGTCTAAATAAAAAGTCCTTTCCATCCATGCTTCGAGTGACAGGGTTTTTACATATCTCGTGCACTAGCTTGGACACATGCACATTCCTGGATGTTTATCATAATATGGGGGGTGATCCACAGTTCATTGTGAGAGGTAATGTATGTCACTCAAAGCAAGGGGACGGAAAGGACTTTTTATTTAGACAGGTTTTTATCTGGAAGTCTGTTCATTTTCACTAAACAATAAAAGAGGATTGCTCAGAGCTGGATTAACTCTGTGTGGCAAGACTGGGCACAGATGATAGGAAATCGTATTCTCTACATTGTGACATCAAAAAAACATCAACATGGGAACAAGGTGCTTTGCCTGGGAGACTACCCCCTGGCAAGGTACCCCCTTATGATGGGGGCATGTGGCCTGGTGTATTTCTAGGAGGCGGGGTGGGCAGCGGCGGACTGACAACTCATGGGGCCCCCGGGCAATAGGAGATTATGGGCCCCCCGGGCAATAGGAGATTATGAGGCCCCCAGGCAATAGGAGATTATGGGACCCCCAGGCAATAGGAGATTATGGGGCACCCAGGCAATAGGAGATTATGGGGCACCCAGGCAATAGGAGATTATGGGACCCCCAGGCAATAGGAGATTATGGGACCCACAGGCAATAGGAGATTATGGGGCACCCAGGCAATAGGAGATTATGGGACCCCCAGGCAATAGGAGATTATGGGACACCCAGGCAATAGGAGATTATGGGACACCCAGGCAATAGGAGATTATGGGGCACCCAGGCAATAGGAGAATATGGGACCCCCAGGCAATAGGAGATTATGGGACCCCCAGGCAATAGGAGATTATGGGACCCCCAGGCAATAGGAGATTATGGGACCCCCAGGCAATAGGAGATTATGGGGCCCCCAGTTAATATATTATGGAGCCACACAGTATACACACACTAAAAGGGTACTGGAGAGACGGGGAAGCTATAATCTTGGGATTTTTAGACCAAAAGAATGTCGGTAAGGGACATTTCAGGGACAGATGTAAAAAAACTATTTTTTTTACATACTGTCCTTGGTTTTACTGAGGCTGGCAACCCTGATGGGGCCCCCTAGTGGCATTGGGCCCTCGGGCAGTGCCCGGGGGCCCAAATGGTCAGTCCGCCCCTGGGCGTGGGCACATATTTTCCTGGTCTGCCAGCCTATATGCTTGGATAAAGGTCTGGTGGGTTTTTGGAGTCTGATATAGAATTGGGGGGGGGGGGGGGGATGCATTTTTCTTTTTGCACATTGAACAGTATGGTCAGTATACTGAGCAGCACATTGCACAGTATTGGGAGTATACATAGCAAAGCAACAGTGTATGGTCAGTGTACATTGCGGCACATTGCACAGTTAGGCCAGTATACATATGTAGCACTACCCCCGGAGGAGCTGCTGGTTTGTTTTGGATGGCATGTTACCTCGTGTTCCTCCGCCGTCTAGGGGTATTTGGTGAAAGTAGCAGTGCTCTTTATTACCCAGCCGAGTAAAAACAATAAAACTTGGTGAAGAATAGAGGTTTCGCGAAAGTGGAGATAGCAGATTCAGGTGTGAGCAATAGGGAAACAGTCCTGCTTCCACCGATACTTTCTTCTTCACCACTCCAGCCTGAGTGGGTATAGGGCACCTGGACAGGCTTCTCTCACAAGCCTGGCAGCCAGAATGTCACTCGGAACTTGGGAAAAGAAGTCTCTGCCACAGACCCTCCCTATGGTTGAAACAGCGGAGATAATCCTCCTTAGCAGACTTGACACCTGGATCTCCTTCAGGTAGTCTTAACCACTTGCTTACTGGGCACATATACCCCCTTCCTGCCCAGGCGAAATTTCAGCTTTCAGCACTGTCACGCTTTGAATGAAAATTGCGCGGTCGTGCGACGTGGCTCCCAAACAAAATGGACGTCCTTTTTTTCTCCACAAATAGAGCTTTATTTTGGTGGTATTTGATCACCTCTGCGGCTTTTATTTTTTGCGATATAAACAAAATTAGAGCGACAATTTTGAAAATAAAACACAATTTTTTACTTTTTGCTATAATAAATATCCAATAAAAAAAATGTTTTTCTCAGTTTAGGCCAATACGTATTCTTCTACATATTTTTGGTAAAAAAAATTGCAATAAGCATTTATCGATTGGTTTGCGCAAAATTTATAGCGTTTACAAAATAGGGGATAGAATTATGAATTTTTTTTTTTTTTTACTAGTAATGGTGGCGATCTGCGATTTTTGTCACGACTGTGATTTTACGGCGGACACTTTTGACACATTTTTGGGACCATTCACATTTATACAGCGAACAGTGCTATAAATGCACTGATTACTGTATAAATGTGACTGGTAGGGAAGGGGTTAATGTGTGCCCTGCTAGGTGATTCTTACTGTGGGGGGAGGGGACTGACTGGGGGAGGTGACCGATGGTTAGTCCTATATACAAGGGACACACCATCGGTCTCCTCTCCCTGACAGGACGTGGATCTCCATGTCCCTGTCTCTGTGACTGCCGATCGCGGGTGCCTGGCGGACATCACGGTCAGTATACATAGCGGTACACTGCACAGGATGGTCAGTTTACATAGCGGTACACTGCACAGGATGGTCAGTATACATAGCGGTCCATTGCACAGCATGGTCAGTATACATAGCGGTCCATTGCACAGGATGGTCAGTATACATAGCGGTCCATTGCACAGCATGGTCAGTATACATAGCGGTCCATTGCACAGGATGGTCAGTATACATAGCGGTCCATTGCACAGCATGGTCAGTATACATAGCGGTCCATTGCACAGGATGGTCAGTATACATAGCGGTCCATTGCACAGCATGGTCAGTATACATAGCGGTCCATTGCACAGGATGGTCAGTATACATAGCGGTCCATTGCACAGGATGGTCAGTATACATAGCGGTCCATTGCACAGGATGGTCAGTATACATAGCGGTCCATTGCACAGGATGGTCAGTATACATAGCGGTCCATTGCACAGGATGGTCAGTATACATAGCGGTCCATTGCACAGGATGGTCAGTATACATAGCGGTCCATTGCACAGGATGGTCAGTATACATAGCGGTCCATTGCACAGGATGGTCAGTATACATAGCAGTACACTGCACAGGATGGTTAGTATACATAGCGGTACACACAACACCACTGATCGCCACAATGCACGCCCCCCACGGGCGCGCGGCGGCTGTTATCCTGCTGGACGTCATATGACATCCAGTCAGGATAACGCAACCACCGCCCAGCCATCATTCTGCTATACGCTGGGTGGGAAGTGGTTAAACCATCCTTGAACCATTTTTGCAGTGTGGCAGGGCGCATTATCCTGCTAAAAGAGGCCACTGCCACCAGGAAATATTGTTTCCATACAGGGGTGTACTTGGTCAGCAACAGCATTTAGGTAGGTGGTACATGTCAAGTAACATCCACATGAATGGCAAGACCCAAGGTTTCCCAGCAGAAGGTTGCCCAAAGCATCAGTTGCCTTCTTCTCATGGTGTCATCTCTTCCCCAAGTAAGTGACGCGCACACCTGACCACAGGGCTGGACTGGGACAGAAATGTGGCCCTGGACTTCATCCAGACTGGCCCACTTTGACAGGTCTCTCCCATGGCGGCCGGACAACTCCCGCACCCCCCCGGCCACCCGCACCCCCTCTCCCCCTTCACTAGCCACTAGCCGTTCTACTTTATTAGAGTAGAACGGCTGGTACTGGTACTCTTATAGGCAGTACCAGTGGGAAAGCTAGACATTATTTCACCCGGGGCAAAGAATCAGTTCGGTGCCCCCCCCCCCCCCCTTATGGGACAAGATTAGGCAGAAGTGAGAAACTCCCAGGCCATAGCTGTTGAGTCAGCTGTCTGTCCCCTCCCCCATGCTCCTCTGGTCCTTCCCCTGCTTCTCTGTTCCCCCCAGGGAGAGACAGAGGAGCGGAGGGACGCGGCATTCCGCTGTCACTGAAGCCGGCCCACTGAGCCATCGGCCCACCGGGAAACTCCCTGTAGTCCCAATGGCCTGTCCATCCCTGCCTGACCATCCACATGATGTATAAGAACGCGTGATTCATCAGACCAGGCCACCTTCTTCCATTGCTCCGTGATCCAGTTCTGATGCTTTTGTGCCCATTGTAGGCACTTTGGCTGTGGACACGGGTCAGCATTGGCATCCTAACCAGTCTGTGGCTACATATCCTTATCAGTGTAGGCTGGTGCTCAATTTTTTTTTTGGGGTTGGGGTCAAACAAACTGAAAAAAAAAAAAAAAAACATCAAGCGTAGCCATTGTGCCCATTAAGCACAGTCACTGTGCCTATCAAACACAGCCACTGTACCCATAAATTGTCGCCACTGTGCCATCAAATGCAGCTACTGTACCCATCAATTGTTACCAGTGTGCCCATCAATTGCCACCACTGTGCCCATCAATTTCCACCACTGTGCCCATCAATTGCCCCCACTGTGCCCCATCAATTGCCGCCAGTGTGCCCAATCAATTGCCGCCAGTGTGCCCCATCAATTGCCACCACTGTGCCCCATCAATTGCCGCCAGTGTGTCCCATCAATTGCTGCCAGTGTGCCTCATCAATTGCTGCCAGTGTGCCACCCCACCTGGCACCTGTCTCGGCGCTGTCCTCCACGTCCTCTCTGCTATGATTGGATGCCTGATAGGCGTTCAATCACAGAGCCTGTCGCTTCAGCCAATCAGGTGACAGGGTAACCAGACCCAAGCACCTGATTGGCTGAGAGGTGGGTCAGTGCGTAACACAAGACTGAGTAAACAGCAAAAGATTTTTGACACCCTAGGCGAAACCTCATTTTGCCGCCCCTCCCCTTGCTCCACCCCCTTTGCCCTGCCCATGTATACCCCACCTGTTTAATGAAGTGCCCATCAAATGCAGCCTCAGCAGTGCCCAATAAATGCAGCCTCACCAGCGCCCATCAATGCAGCCTCACTAGCACCCATCAATAAATGTTTGCTTGCTGCAGAGAAAATAAAGTAGGAACACTAGTGACCAGGCGCCCTAGGCAGGACGCACAGCTACTGATCCCTATACGCAGAAAATTGCAATGACCATTTTTTCTGCTTTCAACACATTAACTTCAGGGATAACATGTTCACTTGCTGCCTAATATATCTCACAGACTTTCAGATGCCACTGTAATGAGATAATCAATGTTATTCACTTTACCTGTCAGTGGTCATAATGTTATGGCTGATTGGTATAGAGAGCAGCACATTGCACAGTGTCATCAGTATACACATCACACAGCAGTGTAAGGACAATTGGACATTGCGATCAGTGTACACATCACACAGCAGTGTACGGACAGTGTCATCGGTCGGTATACACATCACACAGCAGTGTACGGACAGTGTCATCGGTCGGTATACACATCACACAGCAGTGTACGGACAGTGTCATCAGTATACACATCACACATCAGTGTACGGACAGTGTCATCGGTCGGTATACACATCACACAGCAGTGTACGGTGAGTGTACGGTGAGCAGCACATTGTCGTTAGTATACAAATCAGAGCAGAGAGTGGGATCTCCTCGGATGACAGGCAGGGGGCGCCCTCTCACACACGTAGAGGGATGCCGGGGATGCCAGGCGCTCTGAGTCGCCCCTCTTTAGCTGTATAGGGGGCGGGGAGTGTGCGAGTCCCGCCCAGTCCCTCCCACTCTCCTTCTCTCCCACATACTGTGTGTCCAGCCATTCCCTCTCATTAATAAGATTGCTGGATTCCTCCTCACCCCTCCTGGTCAGGGGGGACACCCTGGAAGAGAAAAGCAGAGCCTGCATGCCCCCCTTTTACCTGCACCCCCTCCCCCTCCATAGAAGGAAGGCAGGCGGAGGCCAGGACTGAAGAAGGAGCCCCCCTCCATCTCCTGGAGCCCCCCGGGACCGCCGCTGAGCCCCCACCATGCCGGCTACCAGGACAGAGGTGCCAGCTGTGCTCGTCCTGGGATTCCTCTGTCTGCACGTCTATGCAACCTCTGTGAACGATGGTGAGTCCATGGTGTCATCCCCATCCTTCTCTATTATTACACCTTTCCTCTGCAGGCCCTGGAGGAGCTCACATAGCCAGCATGATACCCAGCATGGCTGCAATACACATGTCCATTCACACAGCATTGGGGCTTCGCATTCTACTGCATGCAACTGTACAGGCAGGGCACAGTACATGTAGGGTACAGGCAGGGCACAATACATGTAGGGTACAGGCAGGGCACAGTACATGTAGGGTACAGGCAGGGCACAGTACATGTAGGGTACAGGCAGGGCACAGTACATGTAGGGTACAGGCAGGGCACAGTACATGTAGGGTACAGGCAGGGCACAGTACAGGCAGGGCACAGTACATGTAGGGTACAGGCAGGGCACAGTACATGTAGGGTACAGGCAGGGCACAATACCATTGCATGCAACAATATAGACAGGGTGCAGTCCTACAACATGCAATCATAGGTAGGCTAAAATGCAGGGCACAATACTAAAGCATTCAACAGTACAGGCAAGCTAAAATGCAAAGTGTAATGCTACAGCATGCAACAATATATGCAGCCTAAAATACAGGGCACAATACAACAACAGGCATGCTAAAATGCAGGGCGCAATACTACAGCATGCTAAAATGCAGAGTGTAATACTAAAGCATTCAACAATACAGGCAGGCTAAAATGCAGTGTATTACTACAGTATGCAATAATATAGACAGGCTAACTTGCAGGGCGCAATGCTACAGCATGCAACAGTATAGGCAGGCTAACTGCAGGCGCAATACTACAGCATGCAACAGTATAGGCAGGCTAACTGCAGGCGCAATACTACAGCATGCAACAATATAGGCAGGCTAACTGCAGGCGCAATACTACAGCATGCAACAATATAGGCAGGCTAACTGCAGGCGCAATACTACAGCATGCAACAATATAAGCAAGCTAAAATGCACGGGGCAATACTACAGTATGCAATAATCTAGGCAGGCTAACATGCAGGGCGCAATACTACAGTATAGGCAGGCTAACTGCAGGCGCAATACTACAGCATGCAACAATATAGGCAGGCTAACTGCAGGCGCAATACTACAGCATGCAACAATATAGGCAGGCTAACTGCAGGCGCAATACTACAGCATGCAACAATATAGTTAAGACTAACTTGCAGGGCGCAATACGACAGCATGCAACAATATAGGCAAGCTAAAATGCACGGCGCAATACTACAGTATGCAATAATATAGGCAGGCTAACATGCAGGGCGCAATACTACAGTATAGACAGGCTAACATTCAAGGCACAATACTACAGCATGCAACAATAAAGGGCATGTTAAAATGCAGGGCATAATCCTTCAGCATGCAGCAATATAGGGCGGGTGCAATATTGGAGCATGTAACAGTATAAGCAGGCTAACATGCAGAGTGTATGTATACATCATGCAAAATACAATGCAGAATGCCAGTCTACACCATGTAACCATGAAGGTAGGCTAACATGTAGACCACGATCCTAATGCATGTAACAGTGTATGTTGGCCACAGTGCAGAATGGAATGGTGATTTCCTCCCCCCCCCCCCCCCAATCGGAGACTGGGCTCACCCTGGGGGCCCCACTATCCTAGGAGATGTGATTTGTTCTGATTGGGGACATGCTCTGCTTAATTGCTCGGTGTGTCTGATAAGGCATCAAGTCCATTGTGGTGTTTGTTGTAACAATGGGATGTGATTTGTTTAGAAAGGTGTCCTTTGAAAAAAAAAAAAAAAAAAAAGGTGGGGGGGATGGGTCATTTGCTTTTCAAGAGCCTGTCTCTCAGTGAAAGCGGAGTGTGATGTTCAGGAATAGCTGCCTATATAGCAAAGCAATATTGTGTCAATGGTGGTATAAATATTGACTTTTATGGGTAGAAATATTGACTTTTTCTAGGTAGAAATATTGATGATCTGTAATAATATTTAGTTTCTGTAATAATATTTAGTTTCTGTAATAATATTTAGTTTCTGTAAGTATAGATGTTACATTTCTTTATATATAAATATTTGTGTTTTATCTTCCATCGCATGCATCAGAGCCCATCCTCACCCTTTCATGTATGGGAATGCACTGGCATGGGGCACTGGGATTGCCGGGTAACACAATGACGTGTGTGCCTTGATGACCTGTTGTTGTTTATTGGGATAACTTTCATAGCCAGCAGGTACATTGTTCATATTCCCTTTGTTACATTTGATGCGATGACTGTGGGAAATGGAGACCTTTTTGTATTCTATAGTGTTGTGGTGATCATGGCCCTTGGTGAAAGGCTTGGCGTGGTGTGTATTTATGAATGAGATGCCATCCATTGGTACCTCCAGGCTCTCAGATGTTCTCCATGGCGGTGCTGATGGGCCTGGTATTGAAGCTCAGAGGGATTCTGCACTGCAGTGAAGCCTGGATTGGAGCTGTGTGCTCTCACAATGTTGTCTTCTATGGAATCTATGAATATGCATATATTGGGATTTTTTTTTTTCTTTGTTTCGGGATGGAATTATTTATTCCGAAGCAGCGGAGCTTGCTGCCCAGGAAAACAAGGCGGACATTGTGAAGGCATCTCCATTGCAATTTTCAGGCTTCATCTGCAAGCAGAGAGCAGCTTCCTCCACAGAAGAGTGAGGCTGCAGTGCGCTTTCAGTGCGTGACATGGCATTTAACACTGGCAGGAAGAGAAAGGGAGCTTCATGGGAGCTGGATGTGCTTGCACACCAGATGTGAGGGGAACCGCTGCTAATCTCTCTCATACTTCGTATAAAAGGATTGTGTAACTCTTTCACCAATAGTTTGCCTTCATCACTTTTTTTTTTCTTTCCATTAGTGAATAGGTCACATGCATTTCAAGAGCAGAAAATCAGGCAAATTCAATTAAGAATAAAATTAAAGCATTTCTATCTTGGAATTTGGTAAACCCTGACAGCAAAGGGAAAGTTACCTATTGATGATACAGCTGGATATAATTCCTACTATAGAACTACTAGTGTTTTTGGTGGAACAGCTTCCATATGAGACCTGTGCTCTCGAGGACCCCCATTGTAACCCTAGGGGAAGCCCACCAATATCTGAATATGCCCATCTAATGACACTTACTGTGCATACTCCATGCTTCTTTATTTAGCTTATGGATCTGTTGTCATTGGGTATATGATTTCTTAGCCTCTATAGCAGGGGTGTCAAACTGGCGGCCCTCCAGCTGTTCCGAAACTACAAGTCCCATCATGCCTCTGCCTGTGAGAGTCATGCTTGTTACTGTTAGCCTTGCAATGCCTCATGGGACTTGTAGTTTTGCTGGAGGGCCACCAGTTTGACACCCCTGCTCTATAGCAACCCTTTTTCAAACTATCTATCCCAAAGAAGCTTTTAAAATTGTTAAGTTTCTGGGAACCTCCTGTTTTAAAAGGAATTCATTGGGGGCAGTGAGAAGAGTGCTTATTATATTGGGGGCCAGAGAGAGAATGTGCCTTACTTTTGCGGGCCAGGGGAAGCATGCCCCTTACTTTTGTGGGCCAGGGGAAGCATGCCCCTTACTTTTGCGGCCAGGGGAAGCATGCCCCTTACTTTTGCGGCCAGGGGAAGCATGCCCCTTACTTTTTGCGTGCCAGGGGAAGCATGCCCCTTACTTTTGCGGGCCAGGGGAAGCATGCCCCTTACTTTTGCGGCCAGGGGAAGCATGCCCCTTACTTTTGCGGCCAGGGGAAGCATGCCCCTTACTTTTGCGGCCAGGGGAAGCATGCCCCTTACTTTTGCGGCCAGGGGAAGCATGCCCCTTACTTTTGCGGCCAGGGGAAGCATGCCCCTTACTTTTTGCGGGCCAGGGGAAGCATGCCCCTTACTTTTGTGGGACAGGGGAAGCATGCCCCTTACTTTTTGCGGGCCAGGGGAAGCATGCCCCTTACTTTTTGCGGGCCAGGGGAAGCATGCCCCTTACTTTTGTGGGACAGGGGAAGCATGCCCCTTACTTTTGTGGGACAGGGGAAGCATGCCCCTTACTTTTGTAGGCCAGGGAAAAGTCTGTTACTCTCTCCTTGCTTTGAGTGACAGGTTATTTACATATCTAGCTTGGACATGTTTATCATATGTTATGTTATACTGTGGATCACCTCATATTATGATAAACATAAGTGCCCATTCACACCTAGGCGTATATACGCCTAAGCGCGACGCCGCAGCAGCCCCTGATACGCTGGAGGGGTGAGTTTACATTGTCGGCTATGGAGATGGTTCACATCTCCACGCCGAAACGCCTGAAGCCCAAAACAAGTCCCTGACCTTTTTTTCAATGTTGATCACCCCTCCTGTAGTATCGACAATGTTGATCACCCCTCCTGTGTATGTTACCGCAGCGTATTTTGTCGCGGCAAATCGCGGGACAAAACGCCGAAATTTGTCGCGGCAATTCACGGTAAAATACGCCGCGTTGTAGTGTGAATGCATTCTAAAAAGTGAGAAATCCACCCCTCCCCCACATAACACACCCTGGTAATATACAATGACCTGTGGATCACCTCATATTATGATTAACATAACATATGATAAACATGTCCAAGCTAGATATGTAAATAACCTGTCACCTCAAAGCAAGGAGAGAGGAAAGGACTTTTTATTTAGACAGGGTTTTATCTGGAAGTCTGTTAATTTTCACTGAACAATAAAAGAGGATTGCTCAGAGCTGGATTAACTCTGTGTGGCAAGACTGGGCACAGATGATAGGAAATCTTATACTCTACATTGTGACATCAAAAAAAAAAAAAAATTGTGGGGGTTTACATCCACTTTAAGTGAGATGTTCTTATCTCTACTAGCCAATAATGGAGAGTGCATTTAATTTGCATAGAATAGAGAATGCATGTGTTTTTAATGAAGGGTGACTAGACAGTTCAGGGTTGTCACACATGTTGACCACCCTCAAGCATCTCCATCTTCCTAAAGGCTGCCAGCACCCACAATTTTGATTGTCCAGTTGACTTTTGTGGAAGGGTAGAAAATTGTTGGCCGAACAGTGCCTGCATCCAATAATTTCTTCACTTTTCTCGTAGTTTGTGTCGTGTCTATAGGACAGGAAGTGAAAGGAAGTCTCACCGGTGAGACATCACCAAAAAAAATTAAAAATCTGATCCTGGTTTTAGCAGACCCATAAAAGTCTGACTTATTGGTAACAAGACCCAGTGTAGAAAGTTGTCTGTACTGAGTTTGAATTTATATGGACATATACCCGCTTCTGTCTGTATGAGCTGAAATCCATATGTTCTGCACCTTTTGCTGCTGATTACACACTTTACCCTTTAATGAGTCATTCATGCCTACACATTGTTTACTGTTCGGACCTGAAATCGCTAGGCAGCAGCATTGGCGCATGGTTCATTGATGCTGTATACATGTAAACATTAGCACAAATGCATAAAATACGGTCCTCAAAGCATTTGTTATACTAAATGCCGCAGACCAAAAAGAAAGCTGTGTGAATGGGCCCATAGCGTACAATACTGCTGGGTTCAGGTCCGTCTAAATTACAAATCTCATTGTTTTGTAGGCCCATGAGCATGAGCCCTAAGCAAACAGTTTGCTATGGGGGCACCTGAGCCCAGCCACCGCGCCCTCTGTCCATTCAGACACAGAGCCGTGGCTCGGCCCTGCCCCCTTTTTCTCCTCATTGGCTGGCTGACTTTGACAGTAGTGGGAGCCAATGGTGTCGAGGAGGGGAGTCTCGGGCAGCAGAGACACTCGTGCAACATTGCTGGAACTAGATGGACTTGGTAAGTATTAGAGGGGCTGAAGGGGGGCTGCTGCACACAGAAGGCTTTTTATCTTAAAGTGGAGGTTCACCCTATAAAAAATTTCTAACACTGCATCCAGCCCAGTTGTGCATATAAAATGACACTGACCTTTTTTTTTTTTCGTAGATGGCGTTTAGCCGTGGAATTCACCGCGGCTTCCGGGTAGGGAATCCCGCGGGAGTGGGCGTTCCTATTGACATGCCAATTGATTGACCTGCTAAACGACGGCGCACACAGCGTGTCACGACTTCCCGAAGGAAGCTCGGGTCGGCTCGGGTCTATTCGGCGTCGATTCGTGACGCGCTGTGTGCGCCGTCGTTTAGCATGTCAATCAATTGGCATGTCAATAGGAACGCCCACTCCCGCGGGATTCCATGGCTAAACGCTATCTACGAAAAAAAAAAAAAGGTCAGTATCATTTTATATGCACAACTGGGCTGGATGCAGTGTTAGAATTTTTTTATAGGGTGAACCTCCACTTTAATGCATAGAATGCACTGATCAGCGGTACAGCCATTGGCTGCAGCGTCTGATCGAATGCTGGTTTTCCAGCAGAACCATTCAACAGAAGCCAGTATAACAATCGGTTTCTGCCAAACAGACAGGGCTACGCACTGACCTGGCTGATTCCTGCTGAATTTCACCCAGCAGCATGTTTACCTTTTTAATAAAATGCAGCCAAGGGGCCCTAGTAGTTTTAAATGCTGTTTAATGTATTGCTTAAAGCGGTTGTATACCCACAATCATTTTTTTTTTTTTTTTTTTTTTTTTTTTTTACACCTACAAGGCAAAAGGCATAATGAGCTAGTATGCACTGCATACTAGCTCATTATGAAATACTTACCTTGGAACGAGGTGTAGAGAACTTACCTGGTCCGCGCCGAGCGAGATGTCGTCTTGCCTCGGCGTGTTTTCCGGGTATCGCCACTCCAGCGCTGTGATTGGCTGGATCGGCGATGTCGTCACTCCCGCGCATGCGCGCGGGAGACTTCATTCCGGCAAGGTCTGGCGGCTGCCGGCCCTTTAGCCGAGGATCCGCGCTGCGAATGCGCCGCTGAAATCAGCGGCGCATTGCGAGGGGAATATCTCCTAAACCGTACTATAATAAGGCTTACCTGTAGGTAAAAGTGGTAGTAAAGAGTTTACTACCACTTTAATGTAATTGCCATACTTGTAAGCGATTTGCAGAACTCCCGAAGCATGGCAAAATTGTGTTTTTTCTTGCCTCTTTGCTTAGATCACCAGTCATATATGTGAATGAGGCCGGTGACGTCACTGGTTGTTAAGGACTTGGTTGCGCATGCACCCACCAGTATCCAAACACCCAATCAGCCAAGGTTTGGAATAAACCTTAAGCTTATCCCTACTTATGACTGATTTAATGACTTTGTAATCATTATTGCTTTAGCTGCATAGTGATTTAAATCTTTTGATAAATAGCCAAATCTTTCAGTAACAAAGAGGCTTCTACCCTCATTCTGCCTTCACACCTTGAAGTGTATTTGCACAAAGGTCAATCAGGCGAGTTTCTTTGTGTTGTATTTGGGAAGCATATTATTTTGAATGGGCTTCCTAGCACACTAAGGGCCCTTTCACACGGGGCGGATCAGTAATGATCCGCCTCCGTGTGTCCGTAAGCTCAGTGGGGATTGCTCCGTTGATCCCCGCTGAGCCAGCGGCTGACAGGGCGGTCCCCGCACACTGTGCAGGAAACAGCCCTGTGTTTTCTCCGCTCTCTCCTAGGGGGGGATCGGATGAACACGGACTTGAAGGAATTGACCGAGTGGCTCCACTGTTACTCTCCTCATTGGACAGATTGATAGCCATTGGCTCCAGCTGCTGTCAATCGAATGCTGTGACATGGAAGTGGGGTGCAGGGTTGAGTCCCACTGTTTGTGTCAAAGGATGCAGCAGTGGGGGGGGAGTGAACCTGCACGGTTTCCCTCATGGAAAGCGACTTTCCGCGGGGGTACCCGATGAAGAGGAGGGTGTCAGCTGGGCATCTCAGAAGAAGAGGATCAAGGCTGCTCTGTGTAAAACCATTGCACAAAGCAAGCGAGTATAGGCATGTTTGGTATTAAAAAAAAATAAAATAAATAAAGGCAGCACACTACTACGTACAATAATGGGTTACCGTGTGTTGTGGTGTACTAAAATGCGCACACGCTTTGATAAGGTGCATTGGGCTGCCATGAAGAATATAGGGCACTGCGACATGCAACAGGCATGTCCCTGCAGCCTGTTACTGGTTCTTCCCCCCCCACACCTATAACTGGACAGTGACAGGATAAGCAAAAAATGGATGTTCTGCACTGCTCATCAGAGATGAGCTCAACTAATTGGCTGCTTTACTCTCCCAGTTTGAGCTCTCCTGTACAGAGAATTGCAATTTGCTGATTCTGAGTCATATTAAGGTATATATACTGTTTGCATTTAAAAGATGCATTTAATGGTGTATTAAAGAAAACTTGGCAGCAGATATATAAAAATATTATTATTATTAGGGGTGTAACGGATCGTCACCGATCCGTGATCCGAACGGGCCACCCCGTTCGGATCGGCACACCCCACGATCCGCGGAGCGCTCCGGAGCCTAGGCCTAGGAAAGTCCCCGGCTTCGGCCTAGCTCCGGAGCGGCGGCCAGTCTGCTTGCCAGAGCCCAGCGTGACACGCCTCCCCGCCTCCCCGGGGAGGCGTGTCACGCTGTGCACTGGGCTCTAGCAAGCTGAATGGGAATGTTAGCAGTGAAGCACTGGTGTGAGAGGAGGGGGGGGAAAAAAAGAGCACAATAGCAATTCACAGGGGTGGATTAAAGAGGAAGCAGGTGAGGCTGTTTGGGACTTAAAGTACAATCTTGATGTTTTTACAGCAAAAAAAAAAAAAAAAAATATATATATATATATATATATATATATATATATATATATATATATATATATATATATATATATATATATATATATATATATATATATATATATATATATATATATATATATATATATATATATATATAATATAATATAATATAATATAATATAATTTTGCTGTAAAAACATCAAGATTGTACTTTAAGTCCCAAACGGCCTCACCTGCTTCCTCTTTAATCCACCCCTGTGAATTGCTATTGTGCTCTTTTTTTCGGATCAGCAAAAAAAAAAAAAGGTTCCTTTTTCTAATTGGTCCAAAAAAATATATATATTATTTTATTATATATATATATATATATATATATATATATATATATATATATATATATATATATATATATATATATATATATATATATATATATATATATATATATATAAATAAAATAATATATTTTTTTTTTGGACCAATGAAAAAACGGACCCTTTTTTTTTTTTTTTTTTTTGCTGATCCGAAAATGATCCGATCCGTGACTCCTGATCCGAGGATCGATCCGATCCGTGAGTTTTTTGATCCGTTGCACCCCTAATTATTATTATTAATAATAAAAAAAAATGTGTGTATGTATATATGTGTGTATGTATGTGCTTATATATATTAGGGACCGATTCCGAGTATTTGCGGGAGTACTCGTACTCCCGCAAATACCCCCGATACCGAAATAGAATACTTCCCTCGCCGCCGCCGCATCCCCGCTTGGTTAATACGGGCGGGGAACATTACAGCTTTCATTTGAATAGGTGTAGTGTTTCCCGCCGCGCCGCTTATAGACACTCCCCCTTGCTCGGGTGAACTGTCCAATCCCGATGAAGGTGGAGTGTCTATACGCAGCGCGGCGCGAAAGACTACAGCTATTCAAATGAAAGCTGTAATGTTCCCCGCCCGTATTAACCAAGCGGCGGCACGGCGCGGCAGCATGTACGGTAAGGGGGACATGGCTGCATATATGGGGGGGACATGGCTGCATATATGGGGGGGACATGGCTGCATATATGGGGGGGGACATGGCTGCATATATGGGGGGGGACATGGCTGCATATATGGGGGGGGGCATGGCTGCATATATGGGGGGGGGGACATGGCTGCATATATGGGGGGGGGCATGGCTGCATATATGGGGGGGGGCATGGCTGCATATATGGGGGGGGGACATGGCTGCATATATGGGGGGGGACATGGCTGCATATATGGGGGGGACATGGCTGCATATATGGGGGGGGGGACATGGCTGCATATATGGGGGGGGGGACATGGCTGCATATATGGGGGGGGGGACATGGCTGCATTTGGGGACACATTTAAAAAAAAGTATCGGTATTCGGTATTGGCGAGTACTTGGAAAAAAAGTATCGGTACTTGTACTCAGTGTATATATGTGTGTGTGTGTGTGTGTGTGTGTGTATGTATGTATGTATATATGTATATATGTATATATATATATATATATATATATATATATATATATATATATATATATATATATATATATATATATATATATATATATATATATATATATATATATATATATATATATATATATAGTTTTCCTTTCCTGCACGGGGTAGAGTTTTAACATGTTTTTGTCCATTAAATACATTTTGCAAGGGAAAATGCTAAAATAATTTGTTATAACACATAACTTATTGTATTACTTTTTTAATTTTAGACTGTCTTTTTACACAATATTTTAACTTCTTCAGTTTATTTTTCTTGCTTCCAAAAATAAGACCAAAATATTGGTTTCTTGATTTCCAGATGGCTGGACCTTAAATATACTGTGTGCTGCAAGGATTGCCATCCAGCCTGTAGTTTATTGGAAAGCTGTGTAGAATGGCCTTGCCGCCAACAATAACATGTCATCAGATGGCCACTGTTTCTTTCCAGACAAAGGTAGATTCCTTAGCAACTACATAGCACCACGATTCCGTGTGCCTTCTGGTTACTAGGTAAAATATGGGAAGTGACTCCCAAAGCAGAAATAAGAATCTAAAACGTAAGCAGATACTTGTAAAAAGCAACATGTTATCTATTTATTTTCATTTTTAGCAGGAGAGAATGTTTCTGCAGGGGATGACATGTGTAACATTTTCTGCAGATTGCGATACATATAAAGGCATATTTTGTTGAGGGACTTGATTCCACCTGCCAGTTACAGAAGATGGCTGAATCTACTGAGGTTTTTACAGTATTGTATGTATTACACACTCAATGTAGAAGAATCTGCAAAGGCCACCATCGGGGTAAGGTCATAAGAGAATGGCATTCATGTTCTGGATTAAGCATTCTGATGTTATCTAGGCGGAGCTGCATCTGAGCTGGAGACTATGGAAAAACCTCATTTTGGGAGAACAGGAGAAGAGGTAGTTAATGTCTTGAGTACCATAGATTCCTATATACTTAGATCATTCTTCCAACAAAATCATTTTGCTTATGGTGAAAGTTGTCACCAGATTATGCTAAAGCTCCTTCACTTAGCCGTGACTCACTGCTATTTTCTTTAACCTAGCTTGCCTCTTTGTAATTTCTCTTTCCTGCCTGAAGGTTAGAGATGTTGTGAATTAGGTTTGTGAAGATGAAAGGTGGATTGGGATGGGAGCTCTTGGCAATGGCCTGGCAAGACAGTCGGCTGTGAAAGTTAAGATCCAAAGGCTAACCTCTTCTCTGCTAACAGGTTTGGGGCTGCCTCTGGGGCTTTTGGCAAGTATGATGTAGCTGTAATACAAAGTTGAACATCCCTTGCTAAGCTTTTGCCACCAAATTGTGCTTTTCCCCCTGCCTGTATATCCTCAGTGCATCATTGTAAGAAAATGATTGGCTCTTAAAACGCGCCAGCTATCTGGAAGATCCTCTCACTTGCTGGGAACTGTTAAGGTCCTTTCACACTAGCAGACCGTTCGTCCGTTCATTACAAGTCCGCTAACGGACTTGTAATGACTCCCTATGGGATCGCGTCCGTTAGCGGATGGAGCATCCGCTAGCGTCCGCGTCCGTCGGGATCCGCTTTTGCGAACGGAAGAAACCCTATTTTTCTTCCGTTCGGCGGAACGGAACGGAAGCAGACGGACAGATGGTCCGTCTGCATCCGATCCCACCATAGGGGAGAGCGGAGCAGAGACAGGGCGGTCTCTGCACTGTGTGCGGGGACCGCCCTATCCGCCGACAGCTCAGTGGGGATCCCCGCTGAGCTTTGGCGGACACACTGAGCGGACCCAGAAACGGTCCGCTCCGTGTGAAAGAGCCCTTAAGGAAAAGGGAAGTTACCGCTCCAGGTGGATCCAAATTGCGATAGTCCTCATCACAGAAACCACAGGTGCAGGCAATGCATATAGCGGAACAAGAAAAAATATACAGAGAAAGGGAGTCACCGCTCCAGGTGGGTCTTGTGAACAATTTAGGAACCTCTCAGGGAACCAAGGTGCTGGCAATGCACAAGGCGAATGTAGAAAATTGGGAGAAGATGCACAGCCGCACTCCAGAAGAACTTCAGAAAGTTGTCTTTATTCGATAAAAATAAGCATACAAAACACAGCCACAGAAGGGGACAGCCGACATGTTTCACGCTATGTTAGTGCTTAGTCATGGCTGGTGTATGATTAAAATCCTTAAAAATATATGTGATACATAAACACAACATGTGACCATTATTGACCAATAACGGGTGAGGGTAAATTGGTGGAAAAAATATACAGTTGCCACAATAAGTATGTGAACCCTTTTGTAATGATATAGATTTCTGCACAAATTGGTCATAAAATGTGATCTGATCTTCATCTAAGTCACAACAATAGACAATCATAGTCTGCTTAAACTAATAACACACAAAGAATTAAATGTTACCATGTTTTTATTGAACACACCATGTAAACATTCACAGTGCAGGTGGAAAAAGTATGTGAACCCTTGGATTTAATAACTGGTTGAACCTCCTTTGGCAGAAATAATTTCGACCAAACCTTTCCTGTAGTTGCAGATTAGACGTGCACAACGGTCAGGAGTAATTCTTGAACCATTCCTCTTTACAGAACTGTTTCAGTTCAGCAATATTCTTGGGATGTCTGGTGTGAATCGCTTACCTAAGGTCATGCCACAGCATCTCAATCGGGTTGAGGTCAGGACTCTGACTGGGCCACTCCAGAAGGCGTATTTTCTTCTATTTAAGCCATTTTGTTGTTGATTTACGTCTATGCTTTGGGTCGTTGTCCTGTTGCAACACCCATCTTCTGTTGAGCTTCAGCTGGTGGACAGATGGCCTTAAGTTCTCCTGCAAAATGTCTTGATAAACTTGGGAATTAATTTTCCCTTCGATGATAACGAGGTTTTGATGTTGGTGTGCTGTGCCTATTTTTTCTCCACACATAGTGTTGTGTGTTTCTTCCAAACAGCTGTCCAGAAAATATATTTTTCTTGTTTTGCTGGGAACTTTCTCGTTGATCTGGTTGCTTTGTGTCCATTTTGACCCCAGATATTTATGACTGATTTGTTTGGGAGCAGCCATCTCGGTGTCTTAGCGGCTCGCTGAGATGGCCATCAATCCAGTCACCTGGCAGATCCAGACTTTGTCGTGATAAAAAAAGAAAAACAGATTATAGCAAACACATGCACAAATGACATTTATCCTGCAAGGCTAGTTAAAAACACCTGAACATTTTCAAAAATACGGGGGTTTGGTCACACTATATGGTCATATAATGCTAAGCCCACTTACTACGACCAAGTACCCCGAATTAGTGGGTCTTAACCTGTTAATAGAATGAAAGAACCTGTGTCTCAACCATGGGAGATAAACTTTTTTTTTTGTGATGACGCAGTGCCTGGACTGATATCCATGATGTCAGCAGAGAGCGGACTTCCAATTGCTCTCTGCTGAAAACGAGTCGCAGGAGTGCAAAACGAATTGCACTCCTGTGACCCTTAGGAGAAGCCCAGCCAAACAAGCTCAGGCTGGAATTCTCCTTTAATAAACATCAATTGGGTAATGGGCAAGGCTGGTGTGCCCTCACTCCATTTCTTGGTTTCTCCATCAGGTTCCCCCAACCCCTGGAGGGCAGCAATGTCTGTGCGTTTTCCTGGAATTTTAGAGATCCTTTGTCGCATCTACCTCCCATTGCATCGCCCTTGAGTGCAGGAGACTGTTGTTGTTGTTGTTGTTGTTGTTGTAATATGATGCACTGAGGAAAAAATGATATAACATCAGAAAATATTACCAACATGAGCAGGACATACAATTCTTAATGGCTGTTCTCAGTAATTCATCACCATTTGCTCAAAGTGTTTTCTAAGCTCTACATGACCAGAGTTTTTGTGTGGTCGGTACCATTTGTGTTCCAGCTTATCCCTTGAGATCATAACATTTTTTTTTCTTTATCTGTTACTTTAACCACATTTTTAATGCTTTATGAGTAGGGATGAGCCAAACCCCTGCCCCCCCCCCCCCCGTTCGGTTCGCACCAGAACCTTCGAACGGACCGAACGTTCGTGCAAACATTTAGAACCCCATTGACGTCTATGGGACTCGAACGTTCGAATTCAAAAGTGCTCATTTTAAAGCCCAACATGCAAGTTATTGTTGTAAAACGTCTTTGAGAACCCGGGTCTTGCCCCAGGGAACATGTATCAATGGGAAAAAAGTTTTAAAAAGTCGTTTTTTTAGGAGCATATTCAGGATTCATTTTTTTTTATTTTATTTAAGCATCATTAAAATCACTGCTCCTGCATCAGAAGCAGTGATTTTTAATGATGCTTAAATAAAAAAAAAATATAGCTGGGTGTCTATAGTATGCCTGTGATAACGTCTTTAAATAGCACAATCACCTGCCTGCCAGTAAATTAGGAAGAACTGATCTAGCTAAACTATACAGTTTATAAATATATGTACAACACCTGGGATGTATATGTATATATATATATATATATTAGTGTGGGGCGTGTACTAAACCCCCTGAGCCATAATTGGCCAAAGCCACCCTGGATGAACTGAATAAAGTGTGCATGTTTTATATCTGTATGTTCTATGGGGCTTGGTGCTTGTGTATCAGTGTTCTTCAGTAACCAGGAAAAAGGCAGATAGCGAATGCAAAGCATAGTAACCATGACAACCAATCAGATTTTGGATTACTGCAGTCAGCTTAGTCAATAGCATAATGATGATTGGTTGCCATCAGTTACTGCAAGTAGATCTCATTGTGCTTTGCATTTTTTTTTTTTTTTTTTTGCCTTAAATAGGTAGATAAGTTAAGGAATGTTTTTACACTCTGTGAATAGCGGTGACATGAATTTAATGCAACCTATGTGGACTTATGGAATAATGTGCTCTCCATTCTAAAATCGGAGCACAACTGGAAGTGGAAGGCTTGCCTTTGTTTTCTGACACCCTCGTGCCAGTCTCCATACGGTATTATTGCTACCACTCATGTTGGTCTCCTTATGGTCTTTTTGTTTCTTTTCATACTAGTTATTGTACAGTCTTATTGCATACCCCACATGCCGGTCTCCCTACGGCCTTAATGATGTCCCACATGCCGGTCTCCCTACGGCCTTAGTGATGCCCCCAAAGGCCTTAAAGGGGTTGTAAATGGCTTCCTTTACCTTAGTGCAGTCCTCTTTCACTTACCTCCATCTTCGATTTTGCTTTTAAATGTCCTTATTTCTTCTGAGAAATCCTCACTTCCTCTTCTTCTGTCTGTAACTGTCTGTAACTCCACACAGTAATGGGAGGCTTTCTCCCCGGTGTGGAGAAAGCCTCTTGAGGGGGGAGGGGTCGAGCAGGCAAGTGCGCGCACTCTCTCTACTTTGCAGATAGAGAAAGGAGCTGTGTTAGTGGGCGTCCTGACACTCCTGCTCGCTCCCTCCCCCCCTCAAGAGGATTTCTCCACACCAGCCTCGCATTACTGTGTGTAGTTAGATGGAAGAACAGGAAGTGAGGATTTCTCAGAAGAAATTAGGACTTTTAAAAGCAAAATCGAAGGATGAGGTAAGTGAAGGAGGACTGCACAAAGGTAAAGGAAGCTATTTAGGGATTTTTTTTTTTACCTTTACAACCCTTTTAATGATGCCCCACATGCCGGTCTCCCAACGGCCTTAATGATGCCCCACATGCCGGTCTCCCAACGGCCTTAATGATGCCCCACATGCCGGTCTCCATTTGATCTTCTTGCCGATTCTCATGCTAGTCATTTTACAGCCTTATTTCTGCTCTTCATGTTGGTCTTTGTATGGTCTTATTGGCACCCCCTACTCCAATATCATGCCTGAACTATAATCGGGTCTCTGTATGGTCTTTATGCTGGCCCTCGTGGTAGTCTCTGTAAGGTCTTGTTGCTGCTCCTCATGCTGGTCTCTGTACAGTCTTGTTGCTGGGAAGCAAAGACAGGGGAACAAGTAAAAGTATACTGAATATTACTGGATAGTTGAAAAATCAAGCAATTTGTTGAGGTGCCTTGAAATAACTTTCAGGTCTCAAGGAACCCATGCCAATAGTTGCTGTATCTATAGTTCATGGGACATCAGTAGGGTGGTCAGCAGAAATAATGCTTCTTAGATTTGTGGACAGATAGAATATTTTTATTGTTTATTTTTTTTTAAATGATGGTCAGTGGGAAGAATACTCTACACATTGGTGGGCTTTGGGCTAAAAAAGATCATTGGTGTCAGTGGTTACTTATCTGAGGGTCAGGAACTGCTGATTGCTCAAGGAACCCCTAACAACCTTTTGGAAGGACCGTGTTTGAGAATGGCTTCTGTGAGTTACACCATAAGGTAGCCTATCAAAAATAGTTTGCCATGGATTCTGCACTTGCCTCATTTTCATTGATCCTGCCTGTTGCACTTATACATGTTACAGTGCTGAGCGCATTAAACAACTCTAAAGGCCCATATACACAATCTGACTTTTTGACAAAAAATGTCCGACGGACCTGTTCAGACAATCCGACCGTGTTTACGCTCCATCGGACAAATGTTTTCGCCTTTTCATCGAACAAATGTTCGCTGTGAAAAACAGACAAACTTTCCGGCAACAAATGTCCTACGTCGGCTAATCCGATCGTGTGCACACAAGTCCATCGGAGTAAAATCCAAATTCCAAACACGCATGCTCAGAACCAATGCTAAAGATCAGACAACAATAGCAGAAGTTGCCCAAAGGGTGGTGGTGGTAAAGAGCTGAAAAACCACGTGATTTGGTGAAAGTTGGATGAAAAAGTCCTGCTGTGTGTGTATGCAGAACAAGTTCACGGCCAACGCCCATTTGGAGCAAAATCCACGGAAAAGTCAGATGGAAGTCCGATCGTGTGTATGAGGCTTTAAACTGTTTTTATTAATGACTTTCTATTGGTCTGCTCACATGGAGATTGTTTTTGTTTATAAGCTGCTTAATAAATGGAATGCAAATCTATCAAGTTCATAGTTTGCCAAAACATGAATCCTGTTTGTGGAAATTAGCATGCGTCTTTCTCTACCTGTGTTTGTGTGCCGATGATTTCATCCGCGTGCCCAGGCTGGCTTTACCACATCATGGTGCCAGCAGCTGTTTTCCACTTGGGCACAGCTGCGTGTTACATATTGCAAGCCTCTGATGAGGGCTCAAAGTATCCTATTTACTGCATCACAATTCTCACTAACTACATGACCCCACACCCTGTAATTTTACCTCCGAATTCTGCCCAAACCTCTAGGTTTCCAGTGGCAAATGTATCTTGCCCAACACTTGGCAATGTAGGGAAAAAGTCTATATTTATACAGCAGTTAAAAAGTAAATTGCCTGCATTTTTGTTCTATTCTAATCCCTTTTGGCAATTGTACCATGGTCGGCAGCCTTGGGTTATTTTATCCTGCATAGAAGGTTTTAATCTATTCTCCCTGATGCCCAGTTGCTGTACATACAGGTGCATATTACTTTCACCTGCTCAGGAGCTTCTCAGAGAATTAGAGACACCTGGAAATACATAAGATCTTTTATTGCTGGGAGTTTTATTACACCAGCATACCTCACACCTCCCCAAGAAGTGCATTATGCTATAGATAAATGTTACTTTGAATATTGCGCAATCTCTTACTTGTTTTTCCCAGCTTTGGGTTATTTACAGTATTTGTCACAATCCCTTTGGGTATGTTGGCTTCCATGCACTTACGTTTGATTTTAAGGAAAAATACAAAGCAGTCAATGCAAGGGTGGGAAGGTGGCTGTTATGAAACAGACTATGAGAGGATCAGTTGGCCTTTAATCAGCATGAGCAAGGCGGAACACATTGTTACAAGTCCAGGAAATTCTTCCACAATAGTGTAATCTATATACATAGTCATTTTATCTCTAGTGTTGGTCCCTAAGTGGAAAATCTGCACTGACGATAGTCCTATCGCTGTTTTTCTTTTCGGTTTCTTATGTCAGATAATTCTTTATGTTTATTTTATTTGAGGCCCCCAGTAACACTGAGTGAGTTATAGTTTTCAGCGCTGTTACTGTCACTGTTGTGTTTTTTTTTCTTTTTTTTACTGTATGTATTGCAGCAAAATTGGGCAACCTATAACCTTAGTTCTATTATGTGTCTGATATTAGGAGGACAGCATTAGTAACTTAAAGCGGTGGTTCACCCTCAGTAACAACATTATAGCATTAAATTCAGCATAGTAGCGCAAGCTATAGTATGCCTTTATTTAATTTTTGTTGCCCCGTACTCACTGTGTAATCCTATAGAGAAGATTCCGACTCCCCGCGGGAATGGGCGTTCCTATCCAGAGGCAAGATGATTGACGGCCGGCTATGGCACGTCACACTCCCCGAAGATAGCCGGAGTAGGTCTCGGCTCTTCCCGGCGCTATACGGCGCCTGCGCACAGACATCGGAGCTGACTGCGCAGGCGCCGTGAAGAGCAAACACCTATTTCGGCTATTTCCGTGAAGCGTGACGCGCCATAGCCGTCAATCACGAGCCCTCTGAATCGGAACACCCATTCCCCGGAAACGTTAAAACGCGATTACAGAGTGAGTACGGCGCCAAAAAAAAATATAAAGGCATACTGTAGCTCACGCTACTATGCTGAATAAGATGCTAGAAAAAAAAAATGTTTTAGGTAGAACCCCCGCTTTAACCTGGGTTTATTGTAATAGGTTGAGGATTGCCTCCCTATATTTAAACCTCCTAGATGTAATGATCCAAGTTCCAGGTGCATTCATGTGTGTATTTTTTATACTTGACCACATGATCTACTCCAAAAAGTACAGAAGGTTCTGCTCCCAAACGCAACTCTTTATTTCTGACCACCACTTGGGCAAGTCTGTGAACTCTTATTTAGGGTGAAGTTAAACTGCACACAGCACATTGGAACTGAATGACTTGTTGATGATCCTTAATTCTGTGCTACCTGTTTTATAATGCAGGCATCCCACTCTTGGACATTACAGTTCTATTTTTGACCTTTGCTGCAGCAGCTTAGATAAGAACACGGGTCATAACACAACCCCAGCCTTCTGATTGGAAAGTGAAGCAGCAGCAGCACACTGAGGAAGTCATCCCTATGCTCACAATACTCCCATCTCTTCTAAGCATGTTCCATGCGTGAACTATTGGAACTATTAGCAAGCAGACTAAAAAAAGTTTTTGTGCTTGAAGCGTAAAAGTGGCCAAAAAACTATAAATCACTCATGGTTAGTGTTTGGCTGAAGCCATTTATTATCACTCAAGTGTGTTTACTCTTTTTAAATCGTAATCGCAAACTACCCAAATGACCCTGATCCAAAGTTTACATACCCTGGTGATTTTGGCCTGAAAACATGCACACAAGTTGACACAAGGGGGTTTGAATGGCTATTAAAGGTATCCATCCTCGCCTGTTTGCTTGTAGTTGTTGTGTGTGTGTGTGTGTGTGTGTGTGTGTGTGTGTGTGTATAAAAGGTCAATGTGTTTCTGGACTCCTGACAGACCCTTGCATCTTTCATCCAGTGCTGTACTGACGTTTCTGGATTCTGAGTCATGGGGAAAGCAAAACAATTGTCAAGGGATCTGCGGGAAAGGGTAGATGAACTATATGAAAGGGATATAAAAAGATATCTAAGGAATTGAGAATGCCAATCAACAGTGTTCAAACTCTAATCAAGAAGTGGAAAATTAGGGGTTCTGTTGAAACCAAACCATGATCAGGTAGACCCAACTAAAATTTCAGCCACAACTGCCAGGAAAACTGTTGGGGGTGCAAAGAAAAACCCACAAATAACTTCAGGTGAAATACAGGGCTCTCTGAAAACATGTGGTGTGGCTGTTTCAAGGTGCACAATAAGGCGACATATGAATAAAGATGGGCTGGATGGTCGAGTCGCCAGAAGAAAGCCATTACTACGCAAATGCCACAAAGTATCCCACTTACAATACGCCAAACAGCACAGATACAAGCCTCAAACCTTCTGGCACAAAGTCATTTGGAGTGACGAGACCAAAATTTAGCTTTTTGGCCACAACCATAAACACTACATTTGGAGAAGCAGTCAACAAGGCCTATGATGAAAGGTACACCATTCCTACTGTGAAACAGGGAGGTGGATTGCTGATGTTTTTAGGATGTGTGAGCTATAAAGGCACAGGAAATTTGGTCAAAATTGATGGCAAGTTGGGTAGTTTCTGTTGCCATTATGATTTAAAAAAAAGTGTAAACACAATTGATAAAAAAAACCACAAGCAACTGCAGTGCTGAGGCATGACCTGACCCAGGTCTCGCCAGGGCTAGTACAGAGAAGCCAGTAGAGAAAGAAAGTTGTGCAGAAAACTTCCTCTACCGGCTAATGTGTTACATGACGGGTCAGAGCAGAGATGGTTGCTGTAGGTGCCAGAACGGCGTTCTGGCACATTCAGCCAGAAGGAAAGCCATGTATAAATGTATCTGTAATATTTCTTCATTGAAACTTTTGATTTTACTAAGAAATATGATCCATGTCGATAGATATCTATTTTTAGTATGGGTTTTATCCTCTGTGATACAGACATAGTATCAAGGTCACTATAATCTGTTTCATTCATCTGTAATTAAAATTTATTGACAAGCGTGACCTCTTCCTTTCCTGCCAGCTCCCTACACAAGCTCAAATCATTAATGTAAATGTATTTGTAATTTTCAATATTCCTAAAATACATTATAAGCACCTGAAATTTCTTTGTATTGGTTTCAATCTGCTCTTATATGTCAGGAAATAGACAGTGCTAATTTATTTTCTACAACCATGGGTTACAGGAAATACATTTTGCTTGATTTCCCCCATCAACACACTGTGCTGACAGGGGAATCCCTCCCCCAATCTATTGTGTTCTCTGGGTTGGGGAAGCTGTCCCTGCTGGGAGAAGACCATGATTATTGCTAGTGGCTAGAACGACTGCTAGCGATAATTGCATGTAAAATCTGTCAGGCTGGTTGTACCCAAGTTGATTGGTCAACTTGGGTACATTCAGCCTGCCCATACATGGTTTGAACATCTGTGCTTGGCTTTAGAATGAGCGAGGCATCGCTATTACTCAAATTGAATTAAGACTTTATTGCATTTCACAGTACTGTTTGTGTCCCTATTAGAGAGATATCACTGGAAGTGAAAGTAAAAAAAAAAAAAAATTCCCAAATTTTGAGTTGTTGTCAGAAAAGAAAGTGGGGTCTAATAGAGACACTAGTTCTGGTGACCTGGGGGGCCACAATTGATTCTTTTAATTTGCAGGGATTTTCTCTAACTTCCTGTTTTTTGCTATGGGACAGAAAGTTAAAGCGGTGGTTCACCCTAAAAACGACTTTTTCTTATTCCACTGCCCCCCCACATTACAATCCGATTAAGGCTCTTATTATTTTTTTCATGCTGTACATACCTTAGTACAGCATATTCACCCGTGCATCCGGTTGCGAGTCCCGCGGGAGTGGGCGTTCCTCACGTGTGTGATTGACGTTTTGCCCAAAAACTAGCCCCCCCCCCCCGTCGCGTAAGCCGCGTCACGATTGGCGAAAGGAGCCGAACGGCGATGCGCATGCGCAGTATAGCGCCGACTCGCCGTTCGGCTCCTTTCGCCAACCGTGACGCTTCTTACGCAACGGGGGGGAGCTCGTTTTTGGGCAAAACGTCAATCACCAGCATGTGAGGAACGCCCACTCCCGCGGGACTCACAACCCGGATGCACGGGTGAATATGCTGTACTAAGAGCCTTAATCGGATTGTAATGTGGGGGGGCAGTGGAATAAGAAAAAGTAGTTTTTAGGGTGAACCACCCCTTTAAGGTAAGTCTCCCTAATGGGAAACTGAAGGCAAAAAAAAAATCAGGCAGGCCCTTGCACTACATGGTTTTGGTAAACCTGAAGAGAAAAACCTACAGGAAAACTGATAGTGAGTATGGGGCTTAAAGCAGGAGTTCACCCAAATTTTTTTTTTTTAACATTAGATTGATGTTCATTTTGTCAAGGGGAATCGGGTGTTTTTTTTTTTTTTTAAATCGAAGCAGTACTTACCGTTTTAGAGAGATTTTCTCCGCCGCTTCCGGGTATGGGCTACGGGACTGGGCGTTCCTATTTGATTGACATGCTTCCTACGGTCGCATACATCGCGTCACGAGTAGCCGAACGTCGGTGTGGCTCTATACGACGCCTGTGCACCGACGTTCGGCTACTTTTGGAAAATCGTAACGCGATGTATGCGACCGTCGGAAGCCTGTCAATCAAATAGGAACGCCCAGTCCCGCAGCCCATACCCGGAAGCGGCGGAGAAGATCTATCTCTAAAACGGTAAGTACTGCTTCGATTTTAAAAAAACTACCCGATTCCCCTTGACAAAATGAGCATCAATCTAATGTTAAAAATTACGTTTTTGGGTGAACCTCCACTTTAAGGAGCGTTCTTCCCACTGACCATCACACTAATGTATTATGAGTTGTAGATATAGTAAGTTATGAGAGAGAGAGACTCTCTTCTGGGTGTCCTTGGATGCTACGAAAGGAGGTAAAAATGTCAGTGAATTGTTCTGGCTGCCCTCATACTTTTTTCATCAGATCTTTAATATCATTTTGTTTTTGCATGTTGGGTTTAGTTCTATAATGGCCTAAGGATGTTGCATGACCTGCAACTCTGTGACAAGGTCCATTTTCCCTCCATAGAATGTTGGAGGAAAAAGGGGGGGGTAGTGTTGTATAAGATCTACCTTTTTAAAGCTTCCCCTCACCTCACTTAGGCGAGGGTGATGACATCCTCCTTATGGACACATCTCAGAGAATGTTGAGTTGCCCAAATTTCCTGAAATGATGATCCTGCATTGTATTGCAGTTCATTCTCATGAAATTTGAAATACTCGGCATGCCTAGGGATCGTGTTAGTAGGAGGATGCCACTACCCCCTGCACTATGAAAGTCAGAGGAATGACTAAATATGCTTCCCCCCCCATTCACCCAAGGGTTCTTTTTTGCGCTGTTGTGCATAGAGGTCGATGATCTGTTATTTCAATAAATTAAAAAGAAGGAATTTACAAAAAAAAAAAAAAGGCGCGTGTGCTGCGATTTAATGTACACAACGACTGTGAGTGAGTGCGCATTCTTTGCGGCATAAATGCTCACAGTGGTGTGAACAGGCCCTTAGTGTCCTAAGTTGTGTGGAAAATCTTGAAGGAGATTTGTAAACGTTCAGAAGACTGTATGATTTCTTTTTTCGTCTGCCTTAGTTATGTAACCTAAACATATTGAATATATTATGTATCATGGGAGGAAGTTGCCTCTGCCTTGGAAAATTCCATCAGCCATTCTTCCAGATGCTGACTCTGCTTTTCCTGGACCCCCCTTAAAAGGGTAGTCTGGTCTGCTGGCTAACTCTTCTACTTTATATTGTAACCTTTGCCAAATCGGCTTGCTTCTCTTTGTGACCTCCTTGCTTTTTTAGAGAGCTTCAGCAGAGAAAGGCAGTACAAGACAGTGTGAGCGATACGGCCTTTGAAATCGGCAGGAATAACCGCTGATTGGCAGGGTGCAGGCAAGTTTGAATATATTGCCATGTGAACGCAAGATCAGATTGATATCCCAGAACTTCCTCACCTCCTACATATTAATAGCAGAGCTTTTACTTTGAACATCATCAGCTGCCTGTTTTGGTGAAATATTCAAATTGTGAAGAATAAAAGTTAAAATGATTGAAAAGGTGTTTATAGGTAGAGATTCCTGCGAGCAGTAAAGCAGGGGTGAATTAATTAACAGGAACTCAGGAGCCAGTCCACCCGGCCAAAGAGCCAGCGGGCAGGTTTAAAGAGCTGAAATGTGGCCAGCTCTGCAGTAGTGTCAATCAATGAACTGCTGTTACTATCCAGAAAACATTGCAAATATGTTAAGGTCAGAAGCACTGATCTCTTTATTTTTAATTTAAGCCATTGCAACCAGGTTCAGCGGGTATCTCCTGCCCTTTTTACCATAGGTCTGCTCTGAGAAGTCTAATTTTTATGCTGTTGATGCCACAACTAGATGGCCATGCTGGGTCCGGGGGCACTCTATATATTCAGAGGCCTTTAGCTGTATTCCGCAACTATAAAGAAAATGTCAGGATTGAAGTAGAAAAAAAAATATATATATATATATATATATATATATATATATATATATATATATATATATATAATTTTAGGCCAGGGTTACAAACCCTGTAATAGACACGTGCAGACTGGAATATTTTGTTTCGTTTTCGTTTGGAAAATAAATTTATTTAGTTACTCCCGAAAATCGTTTTGATTTTTTTCGTTGGGGAATAGCTTTCGTCCGAAAATCCAATAATACTTGGTTTCTGTCGAATGGTCAAAAGAATATTCGCCGGAACGTCGAATCTTTGTTGGTTTCTGTCTAATGGTCAAAAAAATATTCGACGGAACGTCGAATCGCACATTTCCGTTCGAATATTCCGCCTACAAGAATTCTAATGTTGTATGACCAGTAATAATGTCGAATCTATTTTCTCATAAATCGAAATCTATTCTCTGTAATGTCGAATCTATTATTTCTATAGTGTCGAATCTTTTCTCTATGATGTCGAATCTTTTCCCTATAATGTCGAATCTCTCTATATCGAATTTTTACCGCAACGAAAACAAAAATAAAGCATTTTTTATGTCGGATCTTTCGGTTTTCGTTTCTTGCACTTTCGTTATCGTTTGTTAAAACGATAACGAAAAAAACAGATTTTCGGACGAAAATACATTCTAACGAAAACGAATGCACATGTCTACCCTGTAAGGTTTATTTTTTCCCTCTTTGTACCAATGGAAAGATTTACCTTCACTTCCTGTCTCACAGCCAGAACAGTAAGGCCCCGTACACACCATAGAATCCATCCGCTGAAAAATCCCAGCGGATGGGTTTCAGCGGATGGATCCTATGGTGTGTACACGCCAGCGGATCTGTTTCCGCGGATATTTCTCCCCTGGGATGGATTCCAGCAGATTGAATGTTTGCTGACATGCCAAGCATATCCATCTGCTGGAATCCATCCCAACGGATGGATCCGCTGGTCTGTATAGACTCACCGGATCCATCCGTCCGAAGGGATCCCCCGCATGCGTCGTAATGATTCGACGCATGCGTGGAATTCCTTATATGACAACGTCGCGCACGTCGCCGCGTCATAATCGCGGCGACGGCGCGACACGTCATCGCCAGAGGATTTCAGCGCGGATTTCAATGCGATGGTGTGTACACTCCATCGCATGAAAATCCGCCGAAATCCTCGAGAGGATTTATCCGCGGAAACGGTCCGCTGGACCGTATTCGCGGATAAATTCTCTCGTGTGTATGGGGCCTTAGTGGGAGGAAATCCCTGCAAATTGATGGAATCTCTTGGGGACCTCCAGGTCACCTGAAAGATTTACCCTCTCTTACTTTTCTGGGGAAAACACACAATTTGGGATTTTCTTTTATTTTCACTTGCCATTTTTAATAATGGTAAACGGGACAAACACAGAGGGTGAGTCTCCCTAACGGGGACACCGACCGTAATAAAAACGGATAGGTGTTCTAATCCCTTTCCACTCCATCCAAAACTTGAAAAATAAGTTTTGCCCTTTTAGTTATACTTTTAAAGTGGTTATAAACGATCACCTTTTAAAAAAAACCCATTCAGTTTGAAATAGAAATGAAAGGCAAACAATTTGTGTATAGATTTAACAAAAAAATAAAAGAACTTCCTTTTTTCCCTCTTCTTCTTTTTTTTTTTTTTTTTAAGTGATCACATTCCCGGTGTTCTGAGCTGCATAAGAGCTGGAGGAGGAAAGCAGCAGGACACTTAGCTTCCCACTGAAAGGCTGTGCACAGCTAGAGAACTGACCAACGTGTGTTCTCCTGCTTGGTGCGGTCAGTTTTTAATAGGGAAGCAGAGGGACTGTCAGGAACACCAGGGATTTCACACAAGGGTAGCAATACATAGAGAACAGGATCATTTTTCATACAAGTACATGGTACAGCAGGTACATATGAGAAATGCGAAATCTTGGGGTAACAAACGTAAGTAATAGTAAGACACTGTCATCAATTCGCAAGTAGATCTTTGAAAAATAACATACTATTGGGTATAGGAAACATGTGACGTCTTTCTCAATACGCAGTGCTTGTCACCTGAGCTGCCATTCTGCAGGTCCCAGCAGAACTATCACATGGGGTTCGTGGAATGAGTCTTTATCCCTATATCCACACAGAGCTTACACAGGACTTTGTACTTGGTGGGGGCTCTGATGGGATAACATAAGCTTGGTAATTTAGTAGTAGAGGAGGTAAGCTATAAAGAGAACCTGTCTTTAAATGCACAATGTTTGTTTTAACATGTACCTGCACAGTGATCGGAAGAGTGAACTTGACCATTTTTTCTGTTGATGGAATAAATAATAGTTTAGCACAGCAATATATGATGTATATCTGAAGACTATTGCATTGTTAAAAACGGTGATTCTGTTGCATAGAAAAATAAGTTTGGACCCAAAATAGACTCATGCCGCGTACACACGATCATTTTTCGGGTTGTAAAAAACTGTTTTTCAGGCTCTAGAAAAAACAATTTTTTTTTCAACTTGATCATTAAAACGGCCTTGCCTACACACGATCTTGAAAATAAAATGCTCTAGCAAAGCGCGGTGACGTACAACATCCCTATAAAGGGGAAGTTCCTTTCGGATGACGCCACCCTTTGGGCTGCTTTAGCTGATTTTGTGTTTGCGCTTTTCTGTCTGTTACAGCGTGATGAATGTGCTTACTCCATTACGAATGGTAGTTTTACCAGAACGAGCGCTCCCGTCTCATAACTTGCTTCTGAGCATGCGCGGATTTTTCACATCGTTAAAGCCCACCCACGATCATTTTTTACAACCCGAAAAACGACAACGTTAAAAACGGTGTGAAAAAATAGGGCATGTTCGAATTTTTTTGGCCCGTTTTTTCAGAACCTGAAAAATGCTCTGACGCCCACACACGATCGTTTTTAATAACATTAAAAAAAAAAGATTTTTTACAACCCGAAAAATGATCATGTGTACGCGGCATATGAATTGCCCTTCATCTCCTACAAGTCATCTACAGTGAATACAGTAACAGAGGAGAGCTGTATATACCACATGTGCAAACATCAAAGTACAATCCCAAGAGTGACTCAGCCCCAACCAAATGGTGCATTCCACTTGCTGCTTATCGTTACGTCTTCGAACAGGAAACAACAACCTTAATTTAGGAAACCACAAAACACAAACCAGGTGTTGACATGGATTCCATTAGATGGGGGGGAGAAACAGAATGATGTTCAGCATAAACGACCAAATTTTCACTAATAAGACTGTTAGAGCAGCACTCATTTCTGTCTGAAAGATCAACAAAGTGTCCCTAGGTCGGTCTCTTGGAAATGACTGCTATGATTGGCTTTTTATGAACTGGTTCATTTTTTCCCCCCAAGACTAAAAATCCTCGCTGAATTTCAAAAAGGAAAGACAACACGACAGCTGCTTTGATGGTTTTCTGATTGGATTTGCCATGCCCCTTCTTTCACCATTAACCACTTAAGGACCCCTTAACGCCGATATACGTCGGCAGAATGGTACCTTTACGTTGCCCTTTAAGCCCAGCCGTGGGGGTCACGCGTGCGACCTGGTCCCGAAGCTCCGTGACCGCGGGACCCGATCGCCGCCGGTGTCCCGCGATCAGTCCTCCGGAGCTGAAGAACGAGGAGAGCCGTGTGTAAACACAGCTTCCCCGTTCTTCACTGTGGCGCCGTCATTGATCGTGTGTTCCCTGTTATAGGGAAACGCGATCAATGATGTCACACGTCCAGCCCCGCCCCCCTACAGTTAGAACACATATGAGGTCACACTTAACCCCCTTTCAGCGCCCCCTAGTGGTTAACTCCCAAACTGCAATTGTAATTTTCACAGTAAACAATGCATTTTTATAGCATTTTTTGCTGTGAAAATGACAATGTGTCAAAATTATCCGATGTGCCCGCCATAATGTTGCGGTCACGAAAATATCGCTGATCGCCACCATTAGTAGTAAAAAAAAAAAAAAAAAATGCAATAAAACGATCTCCTATTTTGTAAACGCTATAAATTTTGCGCAAACCAATCGATTTTTTTTTTTTTACCAAAAATAGGTAAAGAAAACGTATCGGCCTAAACTGAGAAAAAAAAATGTTTTTTTTTATATCTTTTTTGTGGATATTTATTATAGCAAAAAGTAAAAAATATATATTTTTTTTTTCAAAATTGTCGCTCTATTTTTGTTTATAGCGCAAAAAATAAAAACCGCAGAGGTGATCAAATACCACCAAAAGAAAGCTCTATTTGTGGGAAAAAAATGTTGTTTGGGTTGTTTGGGAGCCACATTGCACGACCATGCAATTGTCCGTTAAAGCGACGCAGTGCCGAATCGCAAAAACTGGCTAGGTCCTTTAACTGCATAAAGGTCCGGGTTTTAAGTGGTTAAAGGCCAATTCCAACCCCTCCACATGTAGTATTTATAAAAAAAAAAATTTAGAAGCATTTCAGACCGGTCATGTGACATTCAGGGTCCTCTTTGCCTCTTCTCTGGAGTTGGGCAGTGTTCAATGGTGTAGAGTTTTGATAACATGATGAGTGTCCTGTGAGTGAAGGGCATTGTGTGGCAATACCCCCTCCAAAAGGGGCAGGACCATGACACCCTACGTTTACAGGAAGTGGGTTGAATGATGCTGGGCTACTGTAAGGTCAAAAAAGGACAAAAAGAAAAGGACCAGCACTGGGTTACAGAGTAAATAAGACTTTTTTATGCCAAACTACAATATGAAGATGTGAACCAGACACATAAGAAATAATGGCATTTCTACCTGAAATGCTTTTTCATATACAAAACAGAAGTGTGAATAGGTCCTAATAGTAGAATGGGAATGTTTTTTTATGGTAACTATAGGTTGCGACATCATTCACAAAGTACTCACTTTTATGAGATACTGTGTGTGTATATAATGTATAAATTTAAAGCCTGTGACTATTCTAAAGTAAGGAAGATTTGGCTTTAATCCAAAGCTTTCTCTCATTACTTCTAGATTCTGACACTTTTTTTTTTACAGTGCTTCCGTGGTCTCTTTCAACAACTAATCAGAATCCAACTACTATTTTAGAATGTAAAAGAAAATAATCTACATTGCGGTCATCACCTCCTAAGTTTCATTTCTTGTTCCAGAAAATAGTCTGAGGTCCCAACAATTTCTCAGCCTCTAACACATTTTACATAGCATTTTTCTACTCTGCAATGGCATTGGACTTTTCCCCATAATCAGATTGATTTTTTAGGATTGGTTTTACAGGCGCTGTATGCAGTGTCAGGCATACATTTTCTGAAAGCACACAACCTGTCTTTTGATATGCAGCAAGTTCAATCTTCCTATAGGTGGAGGTGAATATACCGTATGTATAAGGTTTTATGTAAGATGCTCCCCTAAAGTACTGTAACTGTAGTACTTTATCAGCTGCTTCTTTATACGTATACCCCTTATACTAGTAACCAGATTTAAGTTTGACTTTGCTTTTATTGATTCATAAAGGATTACTTGGTAAATCCTGTTATGCTTTAACAAAGCCTGATGGTATTATATGCTACCAACTGAGAGACTGGCTGTTTGCCCATGTTCAACTTATGGACACCTGTCAATGCCCTTTAATGTTGAAACACGTGGCAAAAAATATCTTGTGATTTAATTTTACAGATTAGTTAATGAACATTTCTGTGGGTCGCCTTAGTTTGGGAGATTGCTGCCATTTTTAGAAAGGGGGGGAAAAAAAACAATGCCCAAAATACTTACTTTTGGGTTTTTCTATTGTGTGTTTGTTATTTTTTTTTTTATCATAAAGTCTAGAATTAATTAACATGGGTTTCCACTTTAATTCCAGTCTTATATATATTCGTACTATAAGACCAGTTGAGTAAATATTATTGCACTAATTTGGGCTCTTGCACATGGCTGTAATTAACTTGCTGATATTTATACAGGATCTTGCGGGCAGCAAAATCCAGCAACCAAAATGCATGTAATGGTCAATAAAATGCTTCTGCAAACATTTTGTACAGATCTGTAAAAAAAAAAATTCCCTTCCTCTAGCACAAATTTTACGCATGTACATGCATTTACATATGTACACTCATGAATTATTGACCACGGACATAGATTTTTATTTTTCCCCCCCCAAAAAAAGCATTTTTACTGTTGTAAATGCAGCTGTGTGCATAGGCCCATAGCCAATAATATTGCTGCGTTTTAGATGCGTAAAAACATGATATACAGAGCTGAATGCAGTGTTATTTTACGTCTGTGTGCAGATACATACATACATACATACACACACACACACACACACACACACACACACACACACACACACACACACACACACACACACACACGGAACATTTTACATTTTTAAGGAATTTTTTGAAAGCTGATTTTCAGAGAACACCAATCTGCACAGAAAGTAATAGAGAATTATTTTCAAAGGGAACACGGCTAAAAAAAAATAAAAAAAGACAACGTGGCCTCTAACCATTCCCTACTCAATTAAAATTTGAAGTTTAACTTAAGGGGAACCGTAGTGTGTGAGTACACATTTCGAGTGCATGCACATGCAACAAATTCGCTCTATCCCCCCCATCAACACAGAGAATCCCGAGTAATTGCCTTCTCCCGACAGTGGGGTTGGGGGAAGGCCACCCCTGCTGGGAGAAGATGGTGATTATCACCAGTGGCTATAAAAGCCGTTTGCGAAGATTGGAAGTGAATGCGGCAGGCTGGTTGTACCCAAGTTGATCGATTGATCAACTCGGTATATTCAGCCTGCCCGTTAATGGTTTGAATCTCAGCCAGTTCAGCAGGAATTCAAGCCGAGTATGGCTGGCCTAAGGCTGGGTTCACACTGGTACAACACGACTGTTGTACGACTGTCATCCTACTTTGCCCTGTGATATTTGTCCTACATTGGTCCTACTTCCATTGGACTTGAATGAACATAAGATTTTGCTCCGACTTTGAGATTGTCTGTCTGATTTGTCTTTTGACCAAAACAATCCCAGTATGAGATAAATTCCTTTTACTGCTGCTATAATCACCCTTTTCAGATGTCACAAGCTGGATGGTTAGGACAAGGACCCTACTTTTGATCCTAATTCAATGATATTCAATGGACTGAAGTTGGACCAAAGTAGTGCAGGGAGCAATTTCAAAGTTGGACCGACTTGTGTCGGACCAGTTAAGACGGCTCCCATCGATTTTCACACGTCATGCGACATAAGCTCCCAATGTCGGCGCGTTTGTCGTACCATTGTGAACTTGGACAAAGTGTCTAGTCACACCAGGTGTGGTAGGACTATGTTGGGCGACTATTCCAGAGCAGTCCTACAACAGGACAAACGCCTTGTCCCTTAGCTGGCTGGTTCACATCATTGTGTTGCGGTGGAATGCACCACACTGCAAAACAATCTACCACCTCGAGTTGCCAATAGATCACCATGTGATATTTCAATGAAGTTTGTTAATTAAAAAAAAAAAATTCAAAACGTGTAATGTACTGCAATCGGCTCATCGGCACTGCAGTGACTGCACTGCATACCAGCCCTTATTTATTACAGCAAAAAGTAAAAAATATATATATCTATTTTTTTTTTTAATTGTCGCTCTTTTTTTTTGTTTATAGCGCAAAAAATAAAAACCGCAGAGGTGATCAAATACCACCAAAAGAAAGCTCTATTTGTGTGACTTTTTTTTTGGGTACCACGTCGCACAATCGCTCAATTGTCAGTTAAATCGACGCAGTGCCGAATCGCAAAAAGTGCTCTGGTCAGGAAGGGGGTAAATTCTTCTGGGCGGAAGTGGTTAAAAGGGGCATTAAATACCAGGATTGCATTACATACAGAGTGCAGGGTTCAGGGGGGGGTTACACACACACACAGTGCAGTGCTGTCACAGAAACCGGACTTGTGTGTTTACAAGTGATTATGGTGAGCAGCCACCCCTCCTCCCCTCCCCAAGGGTCTGAGCCAGAGGTGGTGGAATGGAGTTTCCAAGTTCTCCCTGAAAAAAAGCCCTGGCACTTACTGTACTACTTTGGGGCATTTCCAGCATGATTTTGGCCCCAAAGAATATGCAAACTGCTTAACAAAAGCATCAAAGTTGCATTACATAATCACACTAAAAGTTGGATCATAATCGGTTCACAACAGTGTAAACCTAGCCTAAAACTGAATTCAAGGTATTGCATAGTTCTTGGACCAATGTGAGTATCCATATTCCATCCCTGTGAAAGCTGGAAATCACTGTACTATTCACCGTTATTGATCACCATGGTCTTCTGAGTCCTGTGCAGAGCTGCCATTCAAAGAACACCTCCTGCAATATTTTTAACTCTTTGTATTTATTGAGGAAAAATCGAGGTGTTCTCTGACTGGTGGCTTTGCTAAGCAAGCAACATGCTGTGGTTACTGCAGAAGGACAGGCACAAGACCCAGATCACTGCTATCACTGTAGTAGCAGTGACTACTAAAGTGATTTGCATCTTGCACAGGGATCAATCTGGTATAGAATGTGCATTCCTACATTGGTCCAACCATATCTGGAATTAAGTTTCAGGTGACTACCTTTTTTACTTTTTTTACTTTGTAAAAATTAAATGTACTATAGATGCCCTTTAAACATGAAAGTGAGCTTTCGTGCCCCCTGTTTTCTTCTACATGGGTCCTTTTTTGTAAAATTATTTAAAAATGTTTCATCTTGAATGTGCTTGTGTCTTTTTCTGGAAGGCAATGACATCTCTTTCTGGTATTAGAAGGCTCCACTGGAAAGCTCTGCAAAGCAGTTGCTCTTGGATATAGACTGTGTGTTGGGCACTGTGCCCAGAGTCTTCCAGCTCCGAGGAAATGCGAGGGATTACCCATCTCGGGGGGATGGCCTTTGTTTGAACTATTTAGCAGTGTTTTTATTGTTTTGACAAGGAAATACTCAATGCAATAACTTCCTCGGGCGGTGTGACTCTAAAAGGCTTGTACATCTGCCACAGGATGTGAATTGTGCGAATGTCTTCCCATCATTGACAAAAAAATGGTTTCAATTCAGCTTATGCAACAAATGAAAGCGCATCCTTTGGAAGAACACTGATTAAATAATTTATTGCCAACATTGTCTGTACTTTTTTTATATAGCTTTTAAAAACTTCCCAAGTTGTATAACGAAGACCGCTGGCTCTTCACCCGCTGAGAATCTGTCTGACAGAATTTACTGGGGCTTATAGTTTCACTGGTGTTATAACTTTCCTTTTAGCGTTCTCCGGCACATTTGCACATCCCAGCATGCATTGCCAGATATAAACATGTTTTGTATACTTTGGGTTAGAGATCCTTAGATTATGTTGCTTCATTAGCCACATTTGGGTATAACAATTACAATAAGGTACATTGAGTATGAAAATTTGAGCAGAGCATTACAGTAAAACTAAGGACTAGTGGAAAGTTTGGTCAAAACCCACATATACTAATTGAGTTGGCTTGAAGGCCTTAGGTATACAGCTCCAATGGCTCTCTGTATCGGGGGATCCTGTGCCTTTCCATACCAAGCAATAAAGTACAGTGACAATTTTTTAGGATGTGGTAACTAGGTTTTGTCTTTTACGGATTTGGGTCTTTGTTGGGTTATTGTACCTCTGTGATATGTCTGGAGTTCTTCTTCTTTATTTTTCCATTTCTTGATGTCTATTGGATTTGATGGGGCAATAATACAGAGGCATTTTCTACTCCCACTGGTCAGAGCTAGGCCCCCTAAAGCCTATAGGACAGTAAACTAGCCATTTTCTTAGAACATTTGGAGGATCCTGCTGTAGAAGGAAGATGCTTATACTGTACGTAACTATTCTCTGAGTGTTCCAGTCCAGCCACAGGGGCCAGCTTTAGGGGAGAGGAGAGACGGTCAACAATGAATGCCCATAGTAATCATATGGGTGACATCATCACCAAGCCATTACATCTGCTGTTGGTGTCCTCCCCTGAAGTTGGCTGCTGGGGCGATCACGTGACTGGCCCGGAGAACCCTGAGAATAGGTAAATATATTTATTACAGGGTAGTTAGTATAGGAATTAGAAGGAAGGTGGGGAGAAATCTTAGACTTTAGTTCTAGACTTGAATTCCACTTTAAGTAAAAGAGGATATTGTTACATATTGGCTAAACTGCATAGAATTCTGAGACTCCACTGGAAAATCTTAGCTCCCCACCACTCCAACATTGTTTGTTGAACTCAAACTTATCTTTGTATTCTGCATGGAGGCCAGAGGGATTAAAAAAGTAAAAGGACCTAAAAAAAAAAAAAAATCATATTTTTGTGCCGCTCCTATTACCTTGGTGTGTGTTTATGACCCCTTGGTATTTCTTTAAACACATTTTTTGGAAAAAGGTTCTTGCATGACTTCGGGGGCGGCTCGGGGGGCGACATGCATTGACTTCTATACAGAAGTCATTTTGCAGGTCGCCTCTGAAGTCGTCTTCAGGACGACTTACAGAGTCGCCCCCGAAGTCGTGCCGCGGAAGTGTGAACCGGCTCTTAGTGAAACATTATTGAAACTTTATACATTTTTAGTTCTAAAGTTTTAAAATCAGAAAGGCGCACACATCCCAAAAAATTAAGATCTGTATTTGCCAGGAAGATGGGCAGTAAAATGTGCATACTGGTTCTAGCTTGGTGATTCATAAAATATTAACGTCAGATTATCATATAAATTGATTGCATTGGTGCTAGTGGAGGCTGCCTGGGTACGTGTGTGTGTCTTCATTCTCAAAAAATAAAATAAAAATATAGAAATGGAGTGAAATCTAAATCCTGGTTTCGGATGGGATAGCCTTGGTGGCACATGCTGACATCTACCTATTTGGTTTGATAAAGTAGTAAAGCGATAGTAAACTCTTTTTAAAAATAAAAAAATAAGTTTCTTCCGGCAAGACAATATTATAGTCAGGGCCGTCTTTACCGCAGGGCAAATGGGGAAGGTGCCCTGGGCCCTGTCACTGTTGGGGGGCCCAAAGCAACCCCCTTTAAAAAAAAAAAAAAAAAAAAAAAATTTTTTTTTTTTTTTTTTTTTTAGGGGTCCGGAGACCCCCAGGGGCCCGGAGGGCCCCAGATGGCAACCCCCCTTTTTTATTTATTTTTAAATAAAAAAACATTTTTTTTTATATATTTTTATTTTTTATTAAAGGGCCAATTTTTTTTAGGGGTCCTCAGGGGCCCGGAGGCCAATTAAAGGGCCAATTTTTTTTTTAGAGGTCTGGGGGTCCCCAGGGGCCTGTAGTTCCCCAGGGCCCCGGATGACAACCCCCCTTTTTTTATAAAAAAAATTTTTTTTTTATATATTTCTTTCTTTATTATATTATTATTTATTATATTATAATATTAATTAATATTTATTATATTATATTATATTTATTATTATATAATATAAATGTTATTATTATTATTATTATTATTATTAAAGGACCCAGAGGTCCCCAGGGCCCCCGGATGGCAACCCCCCTTTTTTTTTATAAAAAAGTTTTTTTTTATACATTATTTTATATATATATATATATATATATATATATATATATATATATATATATATATATATATATATATATATATATATATATATATATATATATTTTATTATTATTAAAGGGCTCAGAGGTCCCCAGGGCCCCATGTGGTAAACACCCTTTATTTTTTTTTATAAATGTTTATTTTTTTATTTTTGTTTATATATATATATATATTTTTTTTATTTTATTAAAGGGCCCAGAGGTCCCCAGGGCCCTGGATGGCAACCCCCCCCTTTTTTTTTATAAATGTTTCTTTTTTATATATATTTTTTTTATTTTTTATTAAAGGGCCCAGAGGTCCCGGATGACAACCCCCTTTTTTTGTAATTAATTTTTATTAAAAAAAATAATATTAAAGGGCCCAGAGGTCCCTAGGGCCCCAGATGGCAACCCCCTTTTTAAAACATATTTTTTATATATATTTTTTCTTTTTTTCTTTTTATTAAAGGGCCCAGAGGTCCCCAGGGCCCCAGATGGCAACCCCCTTTTTAAAATATATTTTTTATATATATTTTTTCTTTTTTTCTTTTTATTAAAGGGCCCATAGGTCCCCAGGGCCCCAGATGGCAACCCCCTTTTTAAAATCTATTTTTTATATATATTTTTTATTTCTTTTTTTCTTTTTATTAAAGGGCCCAGAGGTCCCCAGGGCCCCGGATGGCTACACCCCTTTTTTTATATATTTTTTCTTTATTTCTTTCTTTTTTTGTAAAGGGCCCCCGCTTCTAAATTTGCGGCAGCCCCCCCCCTGCTTCTCAATTTCAGGTGGCAGCACCCCCCATCCCGGTTCTCTGCTCCAGGGGGCCCATGCCTGAAGCTATGTAAGTGGCCCCATAATTCCTGATGGCGGCCCTGCCTCCCGTTAAGCCCCTGTGCTGCCCACAAATCAGGCTGAAAATCATCATCAGCGGCACGCAGCCAGTGACAGTACTGCTTCCCTTCCCAGTGTTTTAAAATGTACAGCACCCCTGGCTTCCCTTTAGACGTGCACTTCTCCCTTCCTGTCACTGGGTGCTGCTTGTATATAAAAGTGAATTAGAATGTGATTTTATAACATCCCCAGTTTGCTCTTCCCGAGGCTGACTTCTTCATGTTCTGCTCCTCAAAGGAAAGTCACTGTTTGCTAATCTATATTGTAAATAGAAGTTTTCTGTAGAGTGTGCCCAAAGTCTTTATAATATTTGATGATTCACTGCAGGTCTGGTCAGTGTTTTAAAAAGTTCCTCTATTTTACACATGGCATGGGGTCACAGCACCGTCTGTCCATTCTGCTTTAGCACCATGGGACCCCATGCCATGCCATGTGTAAAATAGAGGAACTCTTTAAATCACAGACCAGACCTGCAGTCCAGGCTGAGTAAAGCCTCAGAGCACATGGCATTACTGCTTGATGGGCTTATTTTGGGCCTGGCTGGTTCACATGTATGTGTTTTGGCGGCCCACATTTGCGCAGGCACAGCAGCCCATTCATTTGAATGGGCCGCCATGCCTGCGTTTCCTGCAAAGAAAAGCACATGCCTCATGTAATAGGCTGCGCACACGGCACACCTATGCCCATCAAGCACTGAAATACAGCACTGTCTGTCCATTCTGCTGTCTGCTGTGACTTATCTGCAGTTCCCGCACTGTCAAACTTGCTGCATTTTTAGACGTTTAGGTCACGCTTTTAAAAACACAGTGCGTTTGTGTGTGCAAGAACTGCAGGTAAGTAGCATGGTGCAAAAGCACAATGGATTTCAAGGCATCCAAGTAACAGATGGAGCGATCAAAGGAACCATAGGCAGGAAACAAAGGCATGGCAGCCCATTCAAATGAATGGGCTGCTGTGCCTGCACAAATGAGGACCGCCCAAAACATACATGTGAACCAGCCAGGCCCAAAATAAGCTGGAGGGGGGCCCAAAAAAAATGTTTGCCCTGGGCCCAAACCATATTAAAGACGGCCCTGATTATAGTGTGTCGGTATGCATCACATACTAGCATATTATGAGACTTGCCTTGAAACCAAGCCCTCCAGTGGCACGCTGTCATCGTTGCAGAGGCTTCATCTTCAACCCGGCCTTCCTTCCACGTTCATGGGCTGCCACGGCTTGAATGGCCGAGCAGTGATGATGTCCCCCATGCGCGCAAAAACGACACACGGGTCTGAAAGTACGTCACGGGTATGCCATTCCTTCAGAGCGCATGCGCCAGTGATGTTACCAGCTGCTGCTCGCTAGATTGTCTCCTTAAGGGTGCACGTTTTAGGAGATAATAATTTTACCTACAGGTAAGCCTTATTATAAGCTTATCTGTAGGTAAAAATAATGAGTTTACTACCGCTTTAAGTTCAAATGTGCTAAATCTGTAACCTGTGTAAACCTTTTATGTGTACTCTGTAGCTTTGAGGCTGTCATATAAAAATGACATGTTGGAGATGGGGATTTGTGTTTATTTTGCCCTATTTAATTTGTGACGATTTATTGCTAGTAATGGAACATTTGAGAAATGTAGATCACGACCAATGCCAGTTCTGTCCCAATCCATATTCTCTCGCACTTAAGCACGCAGACCAGAAAAAGTTGAAAACATCCTCCTTATTTTTGCCAAGGGTGGAAATGATTGCACAGTAAGCCGTCACATTTCTGTCTCATTTTGAAGGTAAAGTGAGACATGACTACACCAGTCTTGGCGCTCGCAAGGGGTACAGCTCCATCCGGAAATCAATTATTCGCTTGTTGCCTGAAATAGCCATCTGTCAGGCAAAAGGTCTATATATTGCACAGACGCATAGATCTGAGCCGCTGGGATGCTCAGTGTGCAGGGATAAGCACTTGTGAATGGAATGCTTCATATTGCTTTGCTTTTCTCTTTATTTGTCTGGATATTTATGTATAAAGGGGAAGTTGCTGTTCTCATCCCTGCATTCCCAGTTTGCAGGGATGAGAACTGTTTATGTACATGTGGAATTTACAAAATGTATGCCAAACCTCAAGAGTCATTTCAATCTTTACCATAAAACCTCTCTTATTTGCCACTTTCTGGCCTTTTAAATGTACCACTGAAAGTGTAGTTTTTATATTTGTTCAGTTAATGCGACAAAAATGCCTATTTGATCCTGCCATAAATCTCATGAGCTAAAGGCCTTTGTTCTCTGACTGTGCTGCACTGTTATCATAAGTCTTTGAGGACTGCAGATCACCTTTCTCTATCTTAACCACTTAAAGGGTCACTAAAGGAAATATTTTTTTTTGCTGAAATGACTGTTTATTGGGTATAGAGACATAAAAGTTAACTGATTGCTTTTAAAAAATTTTCAAAATTGAATTTAATCTATCATATAATGTGCCTCTAGTTTCACTTTCGGTTTTAAAGGACATACATGAAGTTCCGGGTGAGAGGTGAGTCGGGAAGACTCGCAGAACAAAAACAAACAAATCCAGGGCAGTGTGTTGTTTTTAAAATGAATCTGATTGGTTCTGAGGAGTTTTAGACACACAGTAATGACAGCTTAGACCACCGTGAGAATCTCCCAGTACGATGGTTATAAGGAAACATGAGGACATGAAACCAGTACTACAGTAAGGTAAAGGAAGTTATTTAGCTAAAAAAAAAAATTCCTTTAGTGACCCTTTAAGCCCTGGACTATTTTGTTGCTAAATGACCGGCCACTTTTTGCGATTCAGGAATGCGTTGTTTTAACTGACAATTGCGCGGTCATTTGACATGGCTCCCAAACAATTTATTTTTTCCCACAAATAGAGCTTTCTTCTGGTGGTATTTGATCACCTCTGCGGTTTTTATTTTTTGGGCTATAAACAAAAAATAGAGTGACAATTTTGAAAAAAATGCAATATTTTTTTAATTTTGCTATAATAAATATCCCCAAAAATATATAAAAACGTTTTTTTCCTCAGTTTAGGCCAATACGCATTCTTCTACATATTTTTGGTAAAAAAAATCGCAATAAGCGTTTATTGATTGGTTTGCGCAAAAGTTTTATAGCGTCTACAAAATAGGGGATAGTTTTATGGCATTTTTATAATTTTTTTACTAGTAACGGCGAAGATTAGCTATTTTTTTTTTTTTTATCGTGACTGCGACATTATGCCGTACACGTTTGACACATTTTTGGGACCATTGTCATTTTTACAGCGATCAGTGCTATAAAAATGCACGGATTACTGTGAAAACGACCCTGGCAGTGAAGGGGTTAACCACTAGGTGGCACTGTAGGGGTTAAGTGTGCCCTAGTGAGTGATTCTTACTGTAGGGGGGATGAGCTGTGTGTGACAAGACAGTGATCACCGCTTTCGATTACAGGAAGCGGTGTTTACTGTCATTGTCACTAGGCAGAGCGGGGAGATGCTTGTTTACATTAGCATCTCTCCGCGGCTCCCCGTAGCGATCGAGTCCGCGGGACCCGTGTACACGGAGCTTGCGGCGTGCACAATTGGGCTTCCTTAAAGGGGATGTGTGTATATATACGTCCTTCTGCCCAGGAGTGCCATTGTGTTGACTTAAATATGTGTGTGGCGGTCGGGAAGCGGTTAAAGAAGAGTACTGCCTGGGGGGAAAAAAACATAAATAGAAGTCAGCAGCTACAAATACTGTAACTGCTGCCTTTTTATACATGGACACTTACCTGTCCAGGGAGCCGGCGATGTCAGCACCCCAGCCGATTTTTAGATCATGACGTAGTGAGGGAAACCAGCAGCCGGTTCCCTACTGTGCATGCGTGAAGCCAGCTCCACTTTCTAACTGGCCCAGCAGCGGAGGGAGGAGGAGGGGGGCCAAACTTTCGAAGGGATGGCGCCGTCTCCCGGAAGTAAGGAAGGGTGCCTATCAAAAATAGGTACTTGCCCCCCCCCCCCCCCCTGAAAGGTGGCCAATGTGGCACCAGACAGAGGGGGAGGAAGCAGATAAGTGGAAGTTCCACTTTTGGGTGTAACTTCGCTTTAAGGAGAAGAGCAAAAGGGGAAGGTTTTCTGTAGTCCTGTCCTAGGATGACAAGCCTGCTCCTCCATGGATACAGCGAGTGAATGTTGTCACTGACAGGAATTTTTTTACTGGCAGGAATATTGGGTACAAAAAAGGGTAAGCAAAAGCCCACTACTCTACGGCACCCGTAGAGTAGTGGTTAGCACGTAGGATTGGCAATGCTGAGTCCTGTAGGTGCGTAGGTTCGAAACCCCAGGGTGGCCGCCTAGGGACAAGCTTGCCAGCGTGCGCATAACCAACAGAGGATATTGGAGGATAAAAAAAAAAAAAAAATGTAAAACGAATGCAGCCACCACATCTAAGGACTAGTAAAATGTAAAAAAAATACATTCTGTTCTTGGGCTATACTTTAATTGTATCGTAAAACATAGGACTAGAAGGTATGTAGCCATAAAAGCAAGCAGCAAAAGGCCATAGACTTATTGGAACTGAGAGGAAGCCTTTTATATATTTTTTTTTATAAATGTGATCATTTCATACAGAGAAATTTTATTTTGGAAGTTGACTTTATTATTTAGATGTATTTAATGGCCAGCTAAAAATGCTATGATACCTTGCTGTTCTTTCCATATATAATTTTTATATATAAATGGTAGACTTAGTTGCAGCTCAACACCCCCATTGTGTAAAGCTAACTTTGTGAAAGGTTGAAATTTTATTTTTTGTTGAACTTCTGGAGATGAGAACTCCCTGCTGCATATAATGAAGTTTGGGCGCGCTACAATTCTGAGGCAGTAAGGGCTGGCTCACTCTTGTGAGGAGAGCTGTGTTTTCTGCATAAAAAAGCAGCTCTCTGCAAGGGTACGCATAAAAAAAATGGCTTTCTGTGCCACCCATTCACATTTCCTTGCAGCTGTGGAAAAATGCAACATGGCGGCATTTTTCTGCACTGCCCTGCAGGTTTTCATGCCAACCTGCAATTTTAATGCTTGGCAGCTGAGCTGCCTAGAAATGCATGGATTGTCACTTGTGACATTCCATTCAAATTTGGGGGGGAAAAATGGAAACTGCATTTGCCGGCAGCTGCGATTTTCTACCCCTGGAGAAAAATGTAATGTTTTTCTCTGCAGGCAGTGTGAACCTATGAGAGAAATAGTGAGGCTGCCTTTTCTTGGCCATTGGCTTCAGTACTTTTGAGTCGCTGACCCAGAAAACTGTGAAGATCAGAAAGTCAAGGAAACATCGGCAGTAATGATCTACATATATGTTCAGGATAATTACCTGAAAATACTTTCAGGTAATGACCCAAAACATATATGTATCTGTTTGGCTGCCATGCATATCCTCTTGCTTCAATACATGACAGCCAGGCAGATGGCATGTTCAGAATCATACTTCTGAAGGGAAAGGTGCGTTTTCACAGCTGCTATTTGAGGAGAGCTGTGACACAGGCAATGAGGTACTGTTTGATGGGATAGCAAGAACAATGTCATGGGTCACCTGAATCTCTAGAATTTTATCACAATGTTCATGCAAGCAATGCTCCTTATTTTAGGCTGGCCGTAGATGGTTCCTGCTAAACCAGCAGAGATTCCAACCATGTTTGGGCAGGCTGATTGTGCCCAAGTCAGGGATGGCCATTGGGACTACAGGGAGTTTCCCAGTGGGCCGATGGCTCAGTGGGCCGGCTTCAGTGACAGCGGACCGCCACCCCCCTCCGCTCCTCTGTCTCTCCCTTCCCGCAGCGCTCCCCTCCTCTCCCTCCCCACAGCGCTCACCTGGGGGGAACGAAGAAGCAGGGGGAGGACCAGAGGAGCAGGGGGGACGAGAGAGGAGCATGGGGGAGGGGACAGACAGCTGACTCAACAGATATGGCCTGGGAGTTTCTCACTTCTGCCTTATCTTGTCTCATAAGGGGGGGAATCGAACTGATTCTTTGCCCCAGGTGAAATAATGTCTAGCTGCCCCACTGGTACTGCCTATAAGAGTACCAGTACCAGTCTATATACTCTAATGAAGTATAACGGCTAGTGGCTAGTGAAGGGGGGGAGGGGGCTTGGGTGGCCGGGGGGGGGGGGGGTGCGGGAGTTGTCCGGCCGCCATGGGAGAGACCTGTCAAGGTGGGCCAGTCTGAATGAATTCCAGGGCCAAATTTCTGTCCCAGTCCAGCCCTGGCTCAAGTTGATCAACTTGGGTACAACAAGCCTGCCAGATTTTACCTGTGATTTATAGCTAGCAGCTGGTATAGCCAATAGCAATATTCAGGTTTTTCTTTATCGTACATCACGGGACACAGAGCAGCATAGCCATTACATATGGGTTATATAGTGTACCTTCAGGTGATGGACACTGGCACTCTCCGACAGGAAGTTCCCTCCCTATATAACCCTCACCCATAGTGGGAGTACCTCAGTTTTTTCGCCAGTGTCTTAGGTGTTGGTGCACGTTGAAGGTTGTGCCTGCAGTTTGTCCTTGGGACCAGGGCCAGCCGACCGGATCCGTCCAAGGTGCTTCATAGCCAAAGTGGACGGTACCCGGGCCCCAATTCGTGGATGGGGTTTTGCCTATAATGCCTCTCCTTGGAGGGCTGGACTCTGGGTTCCAGGACTGGGTTTTTTAACCTATGGATACCTGCTGCCAGTAGTGCTGTATAGGTCCAGGTGTGTGGTGTTCCTGACTTGGACCCCGGTCCCTGAAGGTCTATGACCATACCCACGGTGAAGGGGGAAGATTGGGCCTCTTGCATGAGCAATACCCTGCGGCGTGGAAAGGTAAGCGGGGGGCCTACGGAACTTGGTTTGTCAGTGGGCTCCCCACAGGGGACTCTGGGGAAAAGCCTTTTTTTATGCCTCTGTGCATGGGCTAAAGAGAAACCACAAAGTCTGCATGACTGGATGGCTCAAACACCCAGGTATACTGTTCCTCTGGCTGGGCTAATAGACTGCTGCTGCTGCTACAAGGTGTTTTTGCTCCATGAAATGTAAAGGGGAGCATGTCAGGTTTAAATTACTTACTTCCTGATGTCTGTGTGTCTCCAGCAGCTCCCGGGCTCCTCTCCCCACATGGATTCTGCTTCCTGCTTCCTGTAGAGCGGCGTCGGGAGCGCGCGCGCGCGTGCGCGCGCACTGTTATAGGCGCCGACGCTGCGTGGAGGGGCGGGGGACGCCCAGGGAGTTCCCTCCCCTCTGTACATCAGAGGGAAAACTCTATTTAGCCTGTCAGTTTGCTGAAGGCTGTGAAGGGACACGGAGCAGCGATGCTGAGCTGAGCAGGATAGGTTTGCCTATGTTATGCTGACACAGTGACACCTAGTGGCCGTTTTTTTGTACACACCTTGCTAAAGAGCTGTTTAAGCTCATATTTTCTCTGAAAAGCCGGTGTACTAAGTAGCAGTCAGAGTACTTAGTATTTGGTACTCTCTTAGCCCAGCATTAAGGGAAGCAATATTAGGATATGATTAAGCCCTTGGGGCTCAATATTGCTATCTCTTGTTAGGTTTTGGGAAGTTTAGTTTTCTGTCTAACATTACCCTAGCCTAATTTTTTTCCTTATTTATTTAAATGTGTGTTTTTCTCCAGCTATTACAGTTAGTTGTATATTAGCGGAGTATCTCAGATTTGTTTATTATGGCTCCTAAGGGTGCAGGGAACGCTAAAAATGCTAAAGGTGTTAAAAAGCCGAAGGGTTCCCCATCGGGCTCGGAGGATATTTCCCAGAATCCACCTGCCCCTACCTCCCCGGAGGATCCGGAGGTTGCTGCCCTGGGTGAGCCATCGGGGTTGCTAGGTGCTATGGCGGGCCCTATTCAACCAACTCCTTCCTATGTAACGGAAGAGATGTTAGCCTCCACCTTGGGTGGATTTGAAAAAAGGATGGCCGCTCTTATTACGGCCTCTTTATCCGGGAAGAAGCGGGCTAGGTCCCCGTCTCCCAGGTTTGAATCTCCTGAGGAAGATGTCCTTTCCACTGAGGAATTGGAAGATACAGGAGACCAGGCTGAGGATCACCTGGACCATTTAGGTTCTGAAGATTCTACTATAGAAGAACCTTTTTCAGCTTCTCACGCAGAAAAATTGTGGGTCCAGTCCTTAACGGATATGGTGCGGTCAGCTTTTAAAATGCCTTTGCCTCAGCCTCTGGCCTCCGCTGTGTCCTCATTGGGCTCCCTAAAAGCGCCCCAAGCCAACCTGGTGTTCCCGGTCCATCCTTTATTAAAGGACCTGATATTTCAGGACTGGCTTAAGCCAGACAGGATTTTTTTGCCTCCTAAAAGGTTCGCAGTTATGTACCCTTTAGAGGAGGAGTTTTCAAGGAAATGGGCTGTCCCCACTGTTGACGCAGCCATATCATGTGTCAATAAAGCGTTAACGTGTCCGGTGGACAATATTCACATGTTCAAAGATCCTGTGGATAAAAGGCTTGAGACCTTACTGAAGGCATCCTTTGCCACAGCGGGGGCAGTGGTCCAGCCAGCTGTAGCTGCCATTGGCGTCTGCCAGGCTTTAAAAGACCAGGCCAAGCAGGCCCTAAAGGACCTTCCGGCTCAACAGGCTCAGGACTTAGCCGATCTACCTAGAGCTTTATGTTTCGCGGTAGACGCTATCAAGGATTCAATCCAACAGGCGTCCCGCCTATCCCTGTATTTGGTTCACATGAGAAGATTACTTTGGTTAAAGAACTGGTCTGCAGAAACCCCCTGCAAAAAACTCCTTACAGGATTCTCCTTTCAAGGAGAGAGATTGTTTGGAGAAGATCTTGACAAATATATTCAAAAGATCTCTAGTGGTAAGAGCACCCTTTTGCCGGTTAAGAAAAGGTTCCGAGGTCCCTCTTTTAAGCGCCCAACCTCTCCAGTTCCAGGGCCCTCATTCTCTAGGCAGTATCGACGGCCTCCTGGACGCGCAGCTGCAAACAGGCCCCAGGGGCAAGCTGCAGGGAACAAGAGACCGTGGAACCGTAAGCCGGTTAAAGCTGCCCCTAAGGCAGCCTTGTGAAGGGGCGCCCCCACTCTCTCGAGTGGGGGGAAGACTCCGGTTGTTCTCGGAGTTGTGGGGGGCCCAAGTTACCGACCAATGGGTTCTGTCCTCAGTAACTCAGGGGTACAAGCTGGAGTTTCGGGAGTTCCCCCCTCCTCACTTTCAAACGTCAAGACTTCCAGGCGACCCTCAGAGACAGGCATCGCTTCTGTCCGCCCTAGAGCGACTCCTATCTCAAGGAGTGATTATGGAAGTACCAGCAGGGGAGCAAGGACAAGGGTTTTACTCAAACCTCTTCGTTGTCCCGAAGCCAAACGGCGACGTCAGGCCTATTCTGGACCTAAAGTTATTAAACCGCTTTTTAAGAGTCCGGTCTTTTCGAATGGAGTCCATTCGTTCGGTGGTGGCCGCCCTCCAAGGAAAGGAGTTCTTGGCCTCCATCGATATAAAGGACGCATACCTGCACGTTCCGATTTTCCCAGGCCATTACAGGTATCTGCGTTTTGCCCTAAACTATCGGCATTATCAGTTCGTGGCTCTTCCGTTCGGACTAGCCACGGCCCCTCGGGTTTTTACGAAGATCCTGGCCCCCGTATTAGCCATCCTAAGGGAACAGGGCATTCTGATCATGGCCTACCTAGACGATCTTTTGGTAGTCGACCACTCAGCGGCCGGTCTAAATCGGGCAGTGTTGCTAGCAGTAAACTGCCTAGAGTCCCTGGGTTGGGTTCTAAACCGGGACAAATCGGCTTTACAGCCCACAAGAAGGTTGGAGTATCTAGGTCTGATTTTAGATACAAGACAACAACGGATCTTCCTGCCCCAGTCCAGAGTGGACTCGATAAGGGAGTTAATCCACATAGTCCTAAGCAGCACAAGGCCATCTATACGCCTCTGCATGCGCCTGTTGGGAAAGCTAGTGGCCACCTTCGAGGCAGTGCCCTATGCCCAGATCCATTCTCGGAGGCTACAGAGAGCAATTCTCACGGCCTGGGACAAAAGACTCCAGGCCTTGGATCTTCCCATTTCCCTTCCCTATGCGGTAAGGCAGAGCCTGTGTTGGTGGCTAGTCACAAAAAATCTTCTGAAAGGAAGATCGTTCAATCCCCCCTCATGGAGGATAGTAACCACGGACGCCAGCCTATCAGGTTGGGGTGCAGTCCTAGACGATTTAACCCTACAGGGGAAATGGTCAAGGGCAGAATCAGCCCTACCCATAAATGTCTTAGAGATCCGAGCAGCTCGGTTGGCTCTTTTGGGCTGGACGGAGGTTCTGCAGGGCTCCCCAGTAAGGGTACAATCCGACAATGCCACTGCCGTAGCTTATATAAACCACCAGGGTGGCACCAGGAGTCAGGCAGCCCAAAGGGAGGTAGATCGGATCTTTTCATGGGCAGAAGCCCATGTCCCCTGCATCTCAGCTATCTTTATCCCCGGGGTGGACAATTGGCAAGCGGACTTCCTCAGCCGCCAACAGATGTCCCCAGGGGAGTGGTCCCTCCATCCCGAAGTGTTCCAGGTCATTTGCCGGAAGTGGGGTACTCCGGAGGTGGACATTATGGCGTCCAGATTCAATGCCAAAGTAGCAAACTTTGTCTCTCGAACGAGGGATCCATTGGCCTGCGGGACAGATGCCTTGGTGTGTCCTTGGCATCAGTTTGCGCTAATCTATGCCTTCCCTCCAATACGGATGCTACCCCGTCTTCTTCACAGAATTCAAAGGGAACGCAGGCCAGCGATTCTAGTGGCCCCAGCGTGGCCCCGAAGACCTTGGTACTCCTTGATAAAAAGGATGACCGTAGAGGAGCCTTGGGTCCTCCCTCGATGACCGTAGAGGAGCCTTGGGTCCTCCCTCTACGTCCGGACCTCCTCTCACAAGGGCCATTCTACCACCCTGCCTTACAGGCCCTAAATTTAACGGCCTGGCGGCTGAGTCCCTGATTCTCAGAAACAGAGGCCTTTCAGGGCAGGTCGTTTCTACCCTTATAAACGCAAGAAAACCAGTTTCCAGGTTAATATACTATAGGGTGTGGAAGGCCTATATTACCTGGTGTGAAACCAGGAAATGGGATCCCCGCAAATATACTATTGGGAGAATCCTGGAGTTTTTACAGTTGGGAGTGGAAAAAGGTTTGGCGGTCGGCACAATCAAGGGGCAGGTGTCTGCCTTGTCGGTCTTCTTCCAGAGATCGTTGGCTGCCCATTCCTTAATGAAATCCTTTTTACAAGGTGTTATTCGGGTGAATCCCCCGATTAAAGCTCCCCTGTATCCTTGGGATCTAAATTTGGTTCTATCGGCCTTGCAAAGCCAGCCCTTTGAGCCCTTGTCCGTGATCCCTTTGGTCCTTTTGACTAGGAAACTAGTGTTTCTGGTGGCCATGGCATCCGCCAGAAGGGTGTCGGAGTTGGCAGCCTTGTCATGTAAGGCACCTTATTTATTATTGCATAAGGACAGGGTCGTTTTGCGGCCGCTTCCGTCCTTCCTGCCTAAGGTGGTATCAAATTTTCACCTTAATCAAGATGTGATTCTTCCATCATTTTTTCCAAAGCCTTCTTCTAAGGAAGAGAGGTTACTACATTCCTTGGATGTAGTTAGAGCTGTAAAGATTTACTTGGAAGCTACAGCCCAGATTCGTAAGACGGACGTCTTATTCATTCTGCCGGAAGGGCCCAAGAAGGGCCAGGCAGCGTCTAAGGCCACTATTGCTAAGTGGATTAGGCAGACGATTATTCAGGCCTATGGCCTGAAGGGGAAGAGTCCACCCTTATCGGTTAAGGCTCATTCCACTAGAGCTATAAGTGCCTCTTGGGCAGCGTATCACCAGGTCCCTATGGCTCAGGTCTGCAGGGCAGCAACCTGGTCATCTGTCCACACATTTGCAAAATTTTATCAAATGGACGTTAGGAGGAACGCTGATTCAGCCTTTGGGCAGGCGGTACTGCGGGCCGCAGTTTAATCTCCTCTTGTCCGGTGGCACCTCTTGTTTGGTTTTTTCTGGTTGTCTCCCTCCCCTCATGGAGCATTGCTTGGGGACATCCCATATGTAATGGCTATGCTGCTCTGTGTCCCGTGATGTACGATAAAGAAAAAGGGATTTTTATTAACAGCTTACCTGTAAAATCCTTTTCTTGTAGTACATCACGGGACACAGAGCTCCCACCCCTCTTATGGGGAATTTTGGGATGCATATTGCTTGCTACAAAACTGAGGTACTCCCACTATGGGTGGGGGTTATATAGGGAGGGAACTTCCTGTCGGAGAGTGCCAGTGTCCATCACCTGAAGGTACACTATATAACCCATATGTAATGGCTATGCTGCTCTGTGTCCCGTGATGTACTACAAGAAAAGGATTTTACAGGTAAGCTGTTAATAAAAATCCCTTTTTTTTCCTGGTGGGGACAGCTTCTCCCACTGTGAGTACAATGTCTCGGCAGGGGGGATTCCTTTGTCACCACTGTCTGTGTTGGGGGGAATCGGGCAAATTTCTTTGGGTTGCAGCAAAGGAATTCACTCCATCTATGGCCACCCTTGGGCATAGATCATTACTGTTGAAAATGTAGCAAAGTTGCACACTTTTTCTAGAATAAATGTGATGGAGACTTTTAATAAACTGGGAAGATCTGTGGGCTGCTATTGCTGACCTATTTTGAAAATACTTGTTGCCTGGCATGAATAGTGATCCAATAGTTTTGAGATCTGATTACTGAATGTTTGTTCTGGGTAGCTCCCTCTGTGGGATTTCTTGAAGTCACCTGCAGACATCTGAAACTATTGGCTTGGAAAAGACTCATGTATGAGAAGGTTCTAACGGACCACTTCCCCTGTGCTTTTTCATGGGAGGGGTGATTATAACTGCATTCGGGGTTTTTCATGGCCAATCGGGAGTCTTTTCTAAAGAAGTCTGAGAAGCCTGCTGAGCGTTGTAACCCCTCCCTTTGTAATGGGTACAAATACATATTTGTCTAACGCTGTGTGATTAATATTTGCAGGTAACTATGGTACTTAGTTTGGTCGGGTGTTGGTTACTATATCAGCAGTAGCTTTTAGCTGGGGTCCAGCTTGATATGTTGTCTCTAGTGCTAAACAAGCTGGCAGAACGGCGGTAGGATTTATACTTGGCCCCAGTAAACTATGAGCACATTTATACCCCGCTCTGACCACGAATGGGCCGCCTCGCAGCTCAGTTCCGCATATGAAACGGGTGGAAACTTTCTGAAAGGAATGCAGAGGAAATTCCATCATATTAAATGATATTCCACAGGGACATGGAAGCAGCAGGGAAAGGATGTAGTGAGAGATGAAGTTCAGCCCCAGTAGTGTGTTTTGTCAAGCAGTGTTAACTTAGGATACATTATTTTAGACTGCGCAACAAAGCCTATGATTGTTATGAAGCTTGACAGCTAAGCTGCAGTGGGACCCTGTTATATGTACTGTTAGGGGTTCATGTTTTCTGACATTACCTAGTTACTAATGCTGCTGAAATAGGATATGATCCATGATGAAAATCACATTGTTTGTTCAGTATTGCACATTCTTCTTCAAGCGTTTATATTTCTTTATTCAAAGTACTCCTGAATTTGGTGTCCAGTAAAACATCTGGCCTTTTTGGAAGCTGTTTTCACAGAAATAAAAGCCCCTCCTTGATCATAATGCTTAGAATGAGTATTTATTTAGGACACCAAACAATGTATCACCATCTAAGAACTGTCATAAGCTGCCATTTTCTCTGTTGTGCTTGTTTACTATTTTGGTTATATTTTGTTTTGCTTTTTGCAGTTTACTTCACCAGGAGCTGGCTTTCTCTTCCAGGTTTGTACAGCCGGCCCCAGATGATTCTACAAGTCCACCCCCCCCCCCCCCTCCAGCGCCCAGCAAGCTAATGTCTTTTGGAATATCGGACGTAGATATTTCAGCAAGCTGCTGGAGCAAAGTAAATGTCATTCTTGCCTAAGAAAAATAATGAGAGGGGTTGTTGGATGGGGATATATATATATATATATATATATATATATATATATATATATATATATATATATATATATATATATATATATATATATATATATATATATATATATATATATATATATATATATATATATATATATATATATATATATATATATATATATATATATATATATATATATATATATATATATATATATATATATATATATATATATATATATATATATATATATATATATATATATATATATATATATATATATATATATATATATATATATATATATATATATATATATATATATATATAATATGAGGAGGGAGGATGCAAATGTTTTTTAAGAGTGAAGGTCTGCTTTAAATTCTATATAAAACTACACATCCATCGATATGTAGTTGGATGCAGTATATGTAAAACAACAGTATATGTAATTTTACTGCAGAACAAATGTTGTCACTCTCTGTTAAAGTGGTGCGTCAACCTAAAAATAAATAAAAGTTAGCGGCTACAAATATTGAAGCTGCTGACTTTTTTTTTTTTTTTTTTTTATCAGAAAAGGTATTTATTGGGAAAAAAGAACCATACAAGATTACAAACATACTCATTACATTGTGCAGCATAAAAAATATTGGATACAAGCTGTATCCTAACACAGATCTCTTCTCGCACAAAAGGTTACTACACAAAATATGCTGTATCCAAACAAGATTATTGACATTGTCATACCTAGTGCTGTACATATCACAACCAATTCTTTTCTCCCTTCCTTCCTCAACTCAGGGAAACTTATTGAGGAGAAACAAAGTAAAAAAAATATATAGAAAAAGGGGTAAAAAAAAACTAAAAAAAGGGAAAAAGAAAAAAGGAAATAACTGATATCACAGGGAAAATAACAAAGGGGAAAAAGTTTCACAGCTCATATACAGGTCAGACGTTCAGGCAGTCAACGCAATCAGCATTGCAAGAGGGATATGGTAACAGCATTGCTAGCACCCATCACCACATAGAAAACAAAAAGACAGGTCTCACTGTCACTGGGGATATTCATTGCATAAGCCCGTCTCCCAATAAATCTTGTACCCCACAAGAGGGTCACCTCCTCCGCACGCCCACTGCTCACATTGCCCACCCTCTACCTCAACAGTCGATCCATCACCATGTCGACCGGGGACAGTCCGGGGGCATCCAGCCAAGGTGCCCACAGTCTGTCGAACTTCCCCGGCCGACCCCTATGCTGATATATAAATTTTTCCAAGCGAACGGTGTCATCCATTCCCTCATCGTCGGTGGCTCAGTAGCCTTCCAATGCCTCAGAATTAGTTTGCGGGCCTGAAACAGGGCCCTGGTTATGGCCTGTTTGGAATTATCGTCATCAAATTCCCAATATGCATGGTTTCGGGTCCGTAGGTATGTTAGTCTGAAATACTCTATTAACTGTGGCTAAAACCCCTGTCCAATATGGGTGTAGCTTGGGGCACCTCCATAACGGATGGATTAGGTCCGTAGCTGCTGACTTTTAATAATGGGTCACTTACCTGTCCAGGGATCCAGTGCTGTCCTCACCCGAGCCAGCTCTTCAGCCAACTTTAGGTCCAGGTGCCAGCATGTTCACTTTGGGAAACTGACTGTGACTGCTTACGGCCAGCTTCCAACTGAGCATACGCGAGCCGCACTGCACTTTGTGAATGGTCCCGCAGCTTTTTGGGTTCTGGATGTGTTCCATACGACTAAAAGGGAAATATAGAGGTGCTAAACTTTCACTCTGATCAACGCGGCGATCCGACCAGAAGTTGGAGCGGGTACCTGTCAAAACCAGTAACCAATATATGAAAAAAAAAAGTGTTAACACAGAGTGGATGTAAACCCGAAATTATTTATGTTTGCTGTCACAATGTAGAGTATAAGATTTCCTATCATCTGTGCCCAGTCTTGCCACAAAGAGTTAATGCAGCTCTGAGCAATCCTCTCCTTTTTTTTAGTGAGATAAAATGACAAACAGGAGAACTTTTGTCCGTTCTTCCCCCTTGCTGTGAATGACAGGTTATTTACATATCTCATGCACTAGCCAGAGACAGGTATTATTTTTTAATTCTAACCCCCACTCCTTTTCTGAAGTCATGTGGTTACTTTTCTGGTTTTTGACTGGATGTTGATGATCATAGCAGAAGTTCAGTGTAAGGAATACACAAGAAAAAATGCATGTTGACAAAGGGAGTGTAGAGATGGGCAGGGAGTCTACTGACATCACGACTCCACCCAACGGGCTCCAGACAACAGACCCACCCACAGAATCTGCAGTTTTTCAGTTCTTAAAAAAAAGACAGAGGGGAGACATTTGACAGGTAAGGATACATGCAGGAGGCATCTATATCCTTATAGATCAGCACTATGGCAGTAGTTTAGAAAGGACGAGAGTGGGTTTACATCCACTTTAAACAGGAGGGGAGGAGGTGGCAGACAAGTGGAACTTCTCCTTTTGGGTGAAGTTTCACTTTAAAGAAAGTGCACAAATAATGAATTTCCTGGCCGTATTAACTGGTAATACAATTGTCATTGGAGTAATAAAAATGTCAGAGGAGGAACAAACTGTTCTGTTAATGCTAGTGGCAGACTGGATCATATGTAATTTATTATTTTGCTGATGTTCTGCATTAAGCAATCACTGTCAGTTGTTAATTTTGAGATGCTTTAGCTGTTGGCATTGAACAATGGACTGCAGAGTAACTATCAAATATGTCGCTTTTTCTTAAAGTGGAGTTTCCATCAAAAATATAAGTTTGATTAATATATTGTAGCTTAGACCTGAAAAAAAAGTATAGTAGTACAGAGAGGATCTTGATCTACTTGCAGACAGATCTGTGTATGGCTAATTGATAAGTTGCTGGGAGTAAAGAGGACAGTAATTAAATGGCGACTGCAGGCTTTTAGATAACTGTAATTTTGTATCTGATTGTTCCCTTGAGGGAGAAGAAAAGGTGTAGTGCCCCCTGTCTCTACTGACTGGGCCAGACAAGTCTCTCCTCCCCTTAAAGGTTTCCTAGACGGGTTTTCCAGAGATGTGAAGCTTTGTGGTTATCCATGCCATCTGATATTTGGCTGCCTGTACAGATCCCTGGCTAGTCCGGAACCCATCCTGTCATGTCTGTCTATTGACACTGTAACACTGCTTTCTGTCTGCTCTGCTGAGTGGAAGCATCTGGTTTCCAATATGAGCTGTGCTAATATACTGAGAAAGATGTAGCCTTACAGCGAAATGTGACAGTAGCTTGTCTGACAGGTCAGCTTCTATATGCACAGTCACAGTTTGCTGAAAGGAGAGTGCTTTCTCTTCAGTCTTTTTCACAAGTCCAGGGATGCCAGAGAAAATCACTTGCGTGTGAATGACACACTTCATCCTCAAGGCTCTGGTTTGATATTAAAAGTGGCTTTAGTTTTTTGTTCCTTTTTTTTTTTTTTTATATTTTTTTTTAATAAAAAAAAAATTGATTATTCTTCTAAGCATCATTAAAAAGGAGTTCCAGTAGAGCTGCACGATTTTGGCCAAAATTAGAATCACAATTTTTTTGCTTAGAATGAAGATCACGATTCTCTCATGATTCTCACAACGTAAAATCTTTTACATTTATACAAAAATAAAAAAAAAACGGGCTAACTTTACTGGCTAGTTTTTTTTTTTTTAATTCATTAAAGTATTTTTTCCCCAAAAAATTGCATTTAAAGACTGCTGCGAAAAAACAGTGCAACATAAAATATTTCAACAACCACCATTTTATTCTCTAGGGTATAATGTTTGGGGGTTCTAAGTAATTTTCTAGCAAAAAAAATAATAATGATTTTAACTTGAAAAGAGCTGTCAGAAAAAGGTTTGGTGTTTAAGTGGTTAAATGTTCCTAATTTACATACAGAAGTTTATTCCTTTGATGTTAAAGTCAATGTTTAGACTTAACTTTCCACTGATAAAGAATGTTTTCAAAACTTGGCAGGCTGCCCAGACTTGGCAGATTGCCCAGACTTTGACTTTTGGCTGAGAGTAGAGAGGAAATTCTTTGCATACCAAAGTGCAGAGAGAATTTTTTTTTCATGTCAAAGATCGTGAAACCCTGTGTCAAGAATTGCAACGGGAAAAAGATCGCGATAACGATTCTTGACGATTAATCGCGCAGCTCTAAGTTCCAGCCTGGGTGAAAAAAAAATTAATACAAATACTGTAGCTGCTGACTTTTAATATAAGGACATTTGCCTCTCCAGGGGGGAGCCCGTGATGTCGGCACCTGAAGCCGACCCGTTCATCGGCTCCGGGTGCAGGCACCCGGCATTCTTACTAAGGGAAACCGAAAGTGAAGCATTGCGGCTTCACAGCCTGTTTCCTACTAAATCTGTGCGAGTCGCGTGGCGCTTTCTGATTTGGTCCTATTGTCTTCTGGGACACACAGATATCAGAAGTCGACGGGGGAAGGAGGAGGGCACAAACAAAACCGTAGAAGTGACGTACTTTGAAGGCCCGAAGAAAACATACCAAAAAGATATGAAAAAAATAATTTTAAAAATGATGGTGGGGTGTGAATATTCTTTAAAAGGATTTCAAGTTTTTCCTCGAACGCCGCTATAATGCACACGTGTTCTTATTGCAGAAAAATAAATGTGTCCTTTTATCCTATTTTCAATAAAAACAATGAAATTTAAACTAGAAACGTTCGGTTCGGCCATGATGCAAGTATATCGCATCATCTTGCAATTAGGCTTCTAAATTGTACTCATCTTCTAGGGCATCTTCTAGGGCAGGGGTATCCAACTCGATTTCATTGCAGGCCACGTTAGTATCGTGGTTGTCCTGTCTCCCACCCACCCACATAATCACCCAGCATCCCTTGCATCACAGTGTTTATCTGTTACTATGAGTGGGTGCTGCACAGAGAGGCGCAGGATCTGTGCAATGAGTTCTGTCGTCCTCTCTGATGCCAACTGCTGAGATGGTGGGGGGGTAGAGATGATGGAAGTGCCACAGCTGTAGTAGAGGTTCGAGGGCCACATGAAATGCCCTGGAAGGCCGGATTAAGCCATGAAATGCCCTGGAAGGCCGGATTAAGCCCACAGGCCATGTATTTGACACATGCGTCTTTGGGGGTGATCTTGATGATGAGGCTGTGGCCGTATATATTTGGTGTTCCATCTATTTTCCTCTCCATATCTGCAGACCGCTGTGACCTTGTGCTTATGCCTGGATACGAGGGACCAAGCCTAAATTATGGTATGCCGTTTTAGGTCAAAAGTGTAAACCTAAAAAAAATGTTTTAATAAAAATAACAAACGTGCTTATACTTGCCTGCTCTGTGCAGTCGTTTTGCTCAGAGCAGCCCCGATCCTCTTCTTCTGGGGTCCTTACCCCTCCCTCCTGCCAAGTGCCCCCATAGCAAGCAGCTTGCTATGGGGACACCCGAGCCGAGCTGCTTCTGTGTGTCAGTTCAGACACTGAGCCGCGGAGCCTCATTGCAAGATGATGTTATATACTTACATTGTGTTTGAACCCTTTTTACGGTTGGTCACCACAACTTACTCAATCCCTGTTGATTTCATAATACTCTTAAAGGTAAATAATTTTGGGATAACCTTTGAAACCTATGCTTTCCCTGCTTTATTTGCAGTGCTGACACAATGCTCTTGGGTTCCATTCACACCTGAGCGTACTGGAATCGTAGCAAAACCTAGGACGTGTTGCGATGCCATTTTTGGCACCAAAAACGCAGTGCGATTTAGCCATGATTGGTGACAATGCGCTATAATCATGGGCAAAAAAAATGCAATGCCAAATGTACCTGGCTCTGTGCTAAAATTTGGTACATGCTCATCCTTGGCGTGTTTTATGGAGCAGAGGGAGACTAATTCACAAATGCACAAAAAAGCTTTAAATAAATGTGGTGCAGCAGGTGTCGCTGCAGTACGTTTAGGTGTGAATGGAGCCTTACATGCAGCCCTTGAGACACTGCTACCTTGGCACAATCACTTGAAGGAGTGGAGAACAGGAACAGTTTTTGAAGTATTGTGCTGTAGCTGTATGGTAAGACATTGTAAGATTTTATTCTTGCAGTCTAGATACTGTCGGGAGCACTGTAAAGCAAAACTATAATCGCGCTCCAACGATTATAGTTTTGGATGCCTGTGAGCTCCCTAAGCGATGCTGATCTCTTCTTGTCACCTTCTTCTACAATCAGAACTATGAGCCGTTTTATTGCCCATGTTGGAATGACAGAGCAGCTCTGTGTATGGTGTAAAGAGTTTGCAAGGAGGAAGTTAAGGATCCTTTTATTTCAGAAGAGACTTGGAATTCTTCTGCAATAAAAAAAAAAGCTCCTCCTCCCAGAATTTATTAACTAAAATTCCACGTAGGTTTATCAGTATGAGAATGCAAGAAGTGATAATGTACTGTTGAAGCAGCAAAGCAAGATCTATTTTTTTTCCAGAGAAGAGTTTGTATTTTACTGAAATTAGGCACTTGGTTACAGAATAAACAATTAGGCACTTGGTTAGTAGTAATTCAATATACAATTGGTTTTTGAAGCACATACACATTGGTCCATCCTAACAGATTAGTATAGGGGGTAAAGGCATCTCCAAAATACCGTTTCCCCAAAAATAAGACCTACCCTGAAAATAAGACCTAGCATTATTTTCCAGGAGGGTTGCAATATAAACCCTACCCCGAAAATAAGCCCTAGTTAAAAATGCTTGTAAAATCCTATAATCCACTATATTACAGTAGTTTATAATGTACAATGTGAGTGTTTCTGTAAAATAATTGCGGGGGAAGAGAGCTTCGGCGGGTAACAGAAGTGCAGAGCGGCGCTATAACAAATGTATTTGGCACAATTATATTACAGAAACGCACACATTGTACATTATATAATACTGTAATAGAGTGGATTATAGGATTGTACAAGCATTTTAACTCAGTTCACACTGGGGATTCCTGACAGGCAGGGAGGGGGAGAGAAAACAGCACATTACATGGTAAGACCTACCCCGAAAATAAGCCCTACTGTGTCTTTTGTTGGCATAATTAATATAAGACCCGGACTTATTTTCGGGGAAACACGGTACCATATCTAGGAACTGTAGTATGTTTTCAAGGCTGTAGCCAGGGGGTCAAAGGAACAGGAAAGAAAACATGGGGGGCAGGGAAATGGAGAAGGGGGGGAGGACAGAGAAAGAGGGATGAAGATCATAAGGGATGAAGGACATACAATACAGGCATCACAATACTCAGTAGATGATTACCAGTGTGTGTGTAAAGGACCATTAGGAGCATTGGTAGTATACAAAATCTCAAGGCTGTAGAGCAGGGGTGCTCCACCTTTTGAATAGTGAGGGCAATTTAAGTGATTTAGTAACCAGTCGTGGGCCACAATGAACAATGGGGTTTTACTGCCCCCAAATGTAAACAGGCCCTCTCTGTCCTGAGCCCCCTTTAACCACTTGAGGAGCGCTGCACAACTATATATACGTGGACAGAATGGCACGGCTGAGGACAAGGGCGTACAGGTATGTCCCCTTTAAGAACCCAGACGTAGGTCGCGAGCGCGCTGCAGGTGTGCCGCGATCGGGTCACAGAGCTGAAGAACTGGGAAAGGTTTGTTTACACTTACCTCTCCCTGTTCTTCCTTGTGGCTTGTCAGTAATCGTCTGTTCCCTGTCATCAGTGACGTCAAACGCCCAGCCACGCCCCCTACAGTAAGAATCGCACACTAGGGCACACTTAACCCCTACAGCGCCCCCTAGAGGTTAACCCCTTCACTGCCATTGTCATTTTCACAGTAATCGGTGCATTTTTATACAAAGTTGTCGCTCTATTTTGGTTTATAGCGCAAAAAAAAACCCCGCAGAGGTGATCAAATATCACCAATGAAAGCTCTATTTATGGGGAAAAAAGGACGTCAGTTTTGTTTGGGAGCCACGTAGCATGACCGCGCAATTGTCAGTTAAAGCGACGCAGTGCTGAATTACAAAAAGGGGCCTGGTCCTTTAGCTGCAAAATGGTCCGGGGCTTAAAGTGGTTAAGGTTGCTTTCACACTAATGAGCTGTGGTTTACCTCCACTGTCGGTGCAGCTCAGTGCACCTGTGGCTTTCCTGTGGGTTAGCTGTGCTTTGCCAGAGACTTCTGTTACATCCTGCGGGTATTATGCCCTTTCTAAACGTGCACCAAAACTCCCTTCTGAAAGCGCACCAAACCTGCAGGATGTAATAGAAGTCTATGGCTCAGTGCAGCTAAACCGCAGGAAAGCCGCAGGTTCCCAGCACTACATTTGTGAATCAGTGTGAAAGCGGCCAAATAACCTTCTTCTTTTTTTATTATTATTATTATTATTATTTTTTTAAGTGCTTGTATGTCCATTGCAAAAGTGCAATGTATGTTATGCCTAAAAGAGAAGTATGGGATTTTTTCATTTATGTTTTCCTAAAAAAAAAAAAAATTATACTTGCCTAGGTGGAGGCAGCATCGGTCTATCCCCCAGCGCCTCTTTAATGAGAACCGAGCCACCGAACATCGCCGATGGCTCTGTTCTCTCACCTCCCAAATCGGAGAGCTGCTGCCTGTCAGTCAGCATCTCTCCTCTGCTCCTCAACGCTCATTGGAGCGCAGAGCTGTGGAGGGGCGGGGAGTGGCCATCTTAGCGGCTCGCTGAGAGGCTGAGACTACCATCCGTTCAGGCACCTGGTGAAGTCAGGATGAAGCGATGCCTGGACGGATCCTAGTGACTTCAGTCCGCTCTCTGCTGAAAACAGGTCACAGGAGTGCAAAACGAATTGCACTCCTGTGACTCATAGGAGAAGCCCAGCCGAATGAGCCCAGGCTGGACTTCTCTGTTAATATGCTGACCTTTACCTCTTCCAGCTTCTGCTGGCATCGCTCTCCAGGCTGCTAGAAAGGTCCCAGGAGAAGTGAACTTGGTACCACTCCTGGGACTGGAGCTGACACTACAGAGGAATTATGCAGCTATCCATTCTGCACTTACTCAAGGGTTATAGGCGCGTCTAGATCTTGTCTCTGCGCTGTAGTGAGTGTAGGAAAGTCAATACTGTTCCGTTATTGGAGCAAGCGATTCCTTTTGTATTCAGCCCTAGAGGAGTAGAGAGTATGATGGAATTCGGCGACGCAAAGGTTTATACTACAGGGATCTGATAAGATTACCCACAGGGCCTTTGATATTGGCTATATGGGCTTTAACTGATTTTATTTTATTTTTTTCCATAGCCAACCAAGTTTACTATTCTCTTTGCCCTGTTCAAAGTTGCATTGTGTTTGAGTGTGCATTTTAGCTAGAGTCTTACGTTTCAATGTAATGTCCCTGAGCATTACTTGTAATTCATCAACATGTTTCAGCACACCATTCCAGCTTAGGTTTTACATTCATCCTGGGAATTTTAGTTTCCCAAAACTAGGAGATTGAAGGTGCTCATACAGTGGGGAAAATAATTATTTGATCCATGCACATTTTGTAAGTTTGCCCACTTACAAAGAAATGAAGGGTCTATAATGTTTTATCATAGGTGTACAGTGCCTTGAAAAAGTATTCATACCCCTTGAAATTTTCCACATTTTTGTCATGTTACAACCAAAAATGTAAATGTATTTTATTGGGATTTTATGTGATAGGCCAACACAAATTGGCACATAATTGTGAAGTGGAAGCAGTGGTGGCCTGTCAATAAGTGGGGCCTGGGCTCTGCCCCCTTTCTCACTCCACCCCCATACATGCATACTGGATAGATTCATGCATAGCATGAATCTATCCATTGCCACCGTGTCCGGCCCCTTTTGGGTCACCGGGTGCATAAATTACAACGGTAGGGCTTTTTTTTTAAAGCACCTAATTGGAGCCAAACGCTCTAATAGGCTTCAAGATAGGATAGGCTCAGGTCACAGAGCATGCCACCGCCGAACAGGGGGAAGTCGCCGGTGTTGGGGTAAGTTCTACTACTTGACTGTAAGGTGGAGGGGGGGGGGCATACTGTTTGCTGCCCCCGTAAAAAAAAATTCCACCACTGAAAATGATAAATGGTTTTCCAAATGTTTTACAAATAAATTAATGCTTAATTAATGATTAATGCTCTCCTTGCCCGGACTGTCAGTTTAGGTAGACAGCCATGTTGGTAGGTTTGCAGCTGTGCCATACTCTTTCCATTTTCGGGTGATGGATTAAACAGTGTTTCATGAGATGTTCAAAGCTTGGGATATTTTTTTATAACCTAAACTTGCTTTAAACTTCGCAACTTTATCCCTGACCTGTCTGGTGTGTTCCTTGGCCTTCAGGATTCTGCTTGTTCACTAAGGTTCTCTAACAAACCTCTGAGGGTTTCACAGAACAGATGTATTTATATTTCACAGAACAGATATATTTTTAGTTAGGGGGTATCAGAGTAAAGGGAGCTGAATACAAATGCACGCCACACTTTTCATAAATTTTAGTTCAAAAAAAGTTTGGAAAACCATTTATCATTTTCCTTCCACTTCACAATTATGTGCCACTTTGTGTTCGGCTATCGCATAAAATCCCAATAAAATATATCTACGTATTTGGTGGTAACATGACTAAATGTGGAAAATTTCAAGATGTGTGAATACTTTTTCAAGGCACTGTATTTTAAATGGAAAAAATGCTATAAATTAAGTTGCAGTTCACTGAGTAAAATAAGTTATTGATCCCCAAGCAAAACATGACTTTGGTATTTGGTGGAGAAACCCTTGTTGGTAAGAACAGAGGTAAGACGTTTCTTGTAGTTGGTGACCAGATTTGCACACGTTACAGGAATGATTTTGGTCCACTCTTCTTTACAGATCTTCTCTAAATCCTTATGCCGCGTACACACGGTCGTTTTATGTGATGAAAAAAAATGACGTTTTTAAAAACGTCACTTTAATTGACCGTGTGTGGGGGAAAACTTTGTTTTATGTCTTCTAAAAAACGACCAAAAAAAATTAAAGCATGCTTCAATTTTATGTGTCGTTTTTCAAAACGTCAACTTTTACTTCACAGAAATTGACCGTGTGTAGCAAATACGTCGTTTAAAACGACGTTTTTTCATCCGCGCATGCCCAGAAGCTACTTATGAAGCGAGCTTCAATGGAAAAACGTGGTGAACGTAACCTCGCTTTGCTAGAACATTGTGAGAAAAACGATGGTGTGTAGGCAACTTCGTCTTTGAAAATTGAAGTTTCAAAAACGTCGTTTTTTACTTCACAGAAAATGTCGTTTTTTTCCATCACATAAAGTGATGGTGTGTATGCGGCATTAGGGTTTCCAGGCTGTCTCTTGGCAACTTGAGGTTTCAGCTCCCTCCATAGATTTTCTATAGGATTAAGGTCTTGAGGCTAACTAGGCCACTCCATGACCTTTTAATGTGCTTCTTCTTGAGCCACCCCTTTTTTTGCTTTGGCCATATGTTTTGGGCCATTGTCATGCTGGAAAACCCATCCAAGACCCTTCTTCAGTGTTTTGCCTGAGGGAAGAAGGTTCTCATCCAAAATTATACAATGCATGGCTCCGTCCATTAGCCCCTCAATGTGGCAGTCAGCCTATACCTTTAGCAGGAAAAAAAACAAAACAAAGCATCATGTTTCCACCTCCGTGCTTGATGGTAGGAATGTTGTTCTTGGGGTCATGGTCAACATTTTTCTTTCGCCAAGCGTTGCGAGCTGGGTTAATGCCAAAGAGATCAATTTTGGTCTCATCTGACCACAGCACTTTCTCCCAGTCCTTCCTTGAATCATTTAGATGTTCATTGGCATGGCTGTACATGTGCCTTCTTGAGGAGGGGGATGTGTTCAGAGGAAGAAAATGCTGACTATGACCCTAAGAACATCATCCCTACAGTCAACGACGGAGGTGGAAACATTATGCATTATAATGCATAATGCATTATACATTCAGAGCGAGAGAGAGATTGTGTACATATATTTTATATAAGGGAAGTAATGCACATAGGGGAGGTAATCCCCTCCCTGAGCCCCGGTTCTCTCTCAGTATCTCTATATCTGTATCCCTCTCTCGCTCTGAATGTATCTCAGCATCTCTATTTCTCTCTCGCTCTGAATGTGTCTGTCTCTCTCTCCCCCCGCTCCGTATATGGTAATACGTCACTTCCGTGACAAATTGTGATGGGTTCACTGAAGGGTAGTGTCGTAAAGCCTGTGGAACGCATCACACTTGCGGTTGGAACGCATTGTGCATGCGCAGTTGTCCGCCACGTGACTTCCGCAGCATTCTACGATAGGCAGCAGAATGTGACAATACACCACCAAACGGTCTTCCTTCTTTTTGGGGTGGGCCTTGATCCGCAGAAGGTGTTTCCATCAGCAGTGATGGCTAAACTTGACCGTTATAGTCATTATGCGTGGAGTTGAGAGCCCAATAGAAATGGCCATTGGAGAGTTACATAATATGTCAATCACATATTTGCCTCTGTCTTTTCATCCAAGTGATATCCAAGTGTTCAATTATCGGACAGGAAAATGTCAGCAGCCCATCCATGTGTCAATCAGCAGGCAAGATCTCTTTGGCATTCTTTGCAGTTAATCCGCATTTGTATGGGCACTTTTGTTTTTTACTCTGGAGCTATAACTTGTATATTTTCAGGCCATTACTGGTTTCTGAACAATGGTATACTGCCCAGTGTGGCTCTGCACCAGCGAGGTGTGTATATTTCTGAAGGATTGCAAGCACCCTCCAAACTAGCTTCCATGTGCCATGGACTCTGCCATACATTCACTTACTATGTTTTGTGGATTTTTCTTAAAATAATTGCAGTTCATAATTCAAATATTAAAACATAACAATAATATGGCATGGAGATATGTTTTCAACTTCCATTTTTGTTTTGAATTTACCATTTTCCTTAATAGTTTCCTTTTTGTGGTTTTTGCGATATGCTTTAAAAACCCCATTGGCCATCCTCCCAGCATCTCATGTGAAACAATAGCGAGGAGCGTTGGCATACTGAGACAGCGACAAAGTGAGCAAATATTTAGAATCATTTATTCCTTAGTGCAGAAACTTTATGGTGTAACTTATGTTTTTTCAAATTTAATTTCATCTTATTTTCCCTCCTAGAAAGTAACCAGCCTAAAGCCAAAAGTCAATTCTTTGTTTTAGAATAGCAAATGACGCTGTCCATTCGGAATGCTACATATTTCCATACGTGTCACCCGTCTATTCAGAACAAATGGCATGAATTCATTCTGATTTGCTTAAGCAAAACTTGCAGTACTGAGAAATAGATTTTGGCATTATGACTCATAATTGCAAGGACACATTAAAGGATCAGGAAAGCTTGAATACAAGTTGTTTGGGAAGTTTTGTGTGATTTGTTTTAACATTGTTAACTGACCTGCAAAACACTTAAAGGGGAGAATGGGTGGTTCTCTTACTGGCTACTCCAAGTCGCTTGGGCCCCAGTTGAAGAAAAATAAAATGTATTCCAAGCTCTAGTGGGGGGGGGGGGGTGTCTCTATACATGTCTTCTGTGGGAAATGCATACATCAGATCAAAGCTGAATTGTTACTGCCTTTACACACACACACACACACACACACACACACACAACTACTTGGCTCATTTGTATAATAAAATACTCGGCATAGAGCATGTCGGAAACCTGCCAAGTACTTGGCCTGTTAGCCTGGTGGTTGTAAACTTGATCCTCACTGTAACTGAGCGTTTCAGATAAAGTTCTTTCCTTACCCTACACTTGAACTGGCATCTAATTACAATGTTTCTGATGCAAATCTCAACAGCCCTGGATTTTAATACATTTTTCTTAGATGTAACTGTGTAATATACCTACCTAGTGTCCCCTGGTTTCAAAAAAACATGCACAGTATTTTCTCTTTAGGAATGAATCTGACTTTAACCACTTAAGGACCGGACCAATATGCTGCTACATGACCCAAGGGGTTTTTACAATCCGGCACTGCGTCGCTTTAACAGACAATTGCGCGGTCGTGCGACGTGGCTCCCAAACAAAATTGGCGTCCTTTTTCCCCCACAAATAGAGCTTTCTTTTGGTGGTATTTGATCACCTCTGCGGTTTTTATTTTTTGCGCTATAAACAAAAATAGAGCGACAATTTTGAAAAAAATTCAATATTTTTTACTTTTTGCTATAATAAATATCCCCCAAAAACACATCTAAACATTTTTTTCCCCTCAGTTTAGGCCGATACGTATTCTTCTACCTATTTTTGGTAAAAAAAAAGCTAAAGCTATAAGCGCGCCGTCGTCCCGGATCGCTCCTCGAGGGAATCCGACCGACGCGGGTGGGGGGGGTCCCATTCGGACCCCCGACCAGCGGAAAGGCAGGGACGTACAGGTACGCCAATGTGCCTGTACGTGCCATTCTGCCGACGTGTATATATACATGCGGCGGTCGGGAAGGGGTTAAAGTGTTAATAAACCCACAACAGTAAAGTCAGTGGCCCAGATTCAGGTAGAACCACGCAATATTTGCGTGGGCAAAGGGCAACGATTTTTGCTCTGCGCCCACACAGATATTTCGATTTGCCCGCGATTCACGGAGCAGTATCTCCGTAAATTGCGCGGGCGCTATGCTAATTTGCCCTGCGTAAGGGCGCCTAATGTAAATGATCCCGCCGGGGGTGGGAATCATTTAAATTAGGCGCGCTCCCGCGCCGAGCGAACAGCGCATGCTCCGTCGGGAAACTTTCCCGACGTGCATTGCGGCAAATGACGTCGCAAGGACGTCATTTGCTTCTAAGTGAACGTGAATGGCGTCCAGCGCCATTCACGAATCACTTACGTAAACGACGTGAAATTCAAATTTCACGAGCGGGAAGGGTGGCTATACTTTAGCATTGGCTGCGCCTACTATGAATAGGAGCAGCCTTATGCTAAAGTCGCCGTACGGAAATTCTGTACCTTGCGTGCGAATGGCCCGCGCAACTTTTGTGAATCGGTGTTAGTATGCAATTTGCATACTATACACAGATCACAATGGCCGCGCCCCCTAGCGGCCAACGCAAGAATGCAGCCAAAGATATGAAGGCATAAGGAGGCTTATGTCTGTCATATCCTAGGCTGCAGTCCGCGTAGCGATGTTCATGAATCAGGGGCATTCGCTACGCGGGAGCAAAACAGCTATTGCGCCGCGCAACCTATGGTTGCGCGGGCGCAATAGCTTCTTGAATCTGGGCCAGTGTATACAGTTGTGCTCATAGGTTTACATACCCTGGAAGAATTCATGATTTCTTGTCCATTTTTCAGAGAATATGAATGATAACGCAAAAACTTTTCTTTCACTCACTAACGGAACATCCCACACTCCGCTTGAGTGTTTCCATCATGTACCACTTCCTATCAGTCTGGATATAGATATCAGATATTCCAGCTGCTCTCAACACACAACGAGACGAGACTTGTTTGTGTGCTAAACAAGGAGTGTTTATTAGAACCAATAATGCAGCCTTTATATACAGTTTAAAGAGGAGGTACTGAGATGGCCACTCCAGAATCTTCACTTTATTCTGCTGTAGCCAATGACAAGTCGACGAGTGTTTTGGATCATTGTCATGTTGAAATATCCAAGTACGTCCCATCCGCAGCTTCCTGGCTGATGAATGCAAACAGGGCCGCTGTTAGAAATCACGGGGCCCCGTACAGCCTACCCGACGGGGCCCCCTTTAAACCTGCCCTCGACCCCACCCTAGGCTGCTATGCTGTATGTTGGCCTTAATCAGACACAGTGAAGGATTCTATCTTCTGTTCTCCACTCACTGTGTGCAGTGCAGGTGCAGCCACGTGTCGCTGTCCTCCAGGCAGAGTTTTCTTGCCGAGTAAACCGAGCGTGTGTACGAGGCTTTCAGGTTTCTTGACAAGAAAACTGCCCAGAATCTAGACGAGAAATATAGAAAACATGTTCTCTATTTTTCTCGTCGTGAGATTCTCGGCAGTTTTTCTGCCGAGAAACCCGAGAGTGTGTATACTTGCCTGTCGCAGTGGAAACCCGCGCATGCTTGAAATGACTTTGACGCATGCGCAGTAGCTTCATAGGTAGGGTGCAGCAAGATGGCGACGACGGCATTGAATGTGACGAGCGCATGCTCGTCGTACGTGATGACGTCACCACCTTCTTGCCTTTCAAGAAAACCGCGGTTCTTTTGAATGGAGTGTCTATACACTCGGGCGGCAAAAGATTCTTGCCAAGAATCTCGTCAGGGAAAACCTTTTTTTCCCTGATAAGATTCTGGCCCGTGTGTACAGGGCTTCATACCCGGTTCACACAGGGGTGGTACAACTTTTGGGGGTGACTTGGCAAGGCGATCTCCAGACGACTTCAGAGGCGACTTGCAAAATGACTTCTGTATTGAAGTCAATGCAAGTCGCCCCCAAAGTCGTACAAGAACCTTTTTCTAAGTCTGAGCGACTTGAGTCGCTCCTGTTAGAACTTATCAACAACTATCATTGGAAAACAGATACTCAAAAGGCTCTGTGAGCACCACTCTTCTCAATAGAGGTCGATTTACAAATCATCTGAGCCAGATTAAAAATGATTAGCCAAAGGTTGCTGCATCCTATCGAATGCAGTTACTGTTCGCGGGTGCAGCGACTGCCTGAATACAAAAGTAGACGGTAGACGGTGGAGATTACGCTATCCATACTGATTAGCGTTGATGGGAGAATCTGTTGATTTTTCTCGTTCAGCCCGTGGGCCAAATGAGAAAAATCGAGTCGCGTATTACACAAATGAAGTGTCCATAGGAGAGGCGGGGTGAGGCTTAGCACAAGCACCAGCATTGGAAAAGTAAAAGTTAACAAGCCCTATTCTTTATATTAACAGGAGGTTTGCAAAGTAAGTGGTTTTAAAATAAATCCTGTTATGAGTGAACTACTGGCGCTGCCTTTGCCGAACTAAAAGTTTTGGTTGTCTGGTTGTTTAGCTGACCCACTAGCTTATTTTCTTCATTAACGGTTTTGATTAAGCATGTAGGTCAAAGAAGACAGAAACCCTTATCTGCATATTTGTTGCAGGTCAGTGACCATATCAAAGTAAGAGAGTCGGCATGACTGCCAATCAGCCAAGATTTCAGAAGGTCAGCAATGGTAGCCCTCATGTTTGTCAATTTTGCTTTCAAATTTTTGACTGCTGAGGATTTGCGAGTAAGTCCATTTTACTTGTCATTTCTGCCTATTGCACTTGGTCATATTGTGCTTTCTTCAGTTGAATCAACTATGTTTTCCATCAAGCATTTTTAGGCTTAACACTACGAGCCTAATTATAAATGTGAGATATGCGTGTTTATGTCAATTTTCATGGTTAATTGCAGTCTATAAAACGACATTAATGCAGCTGACAAATCATTGCTTCCATTGTCGCTTTAAAGAGTCACTAATGTCTTTTCTTCAAGTTGCGTCTTTGGCTTCCTCAAGGAGGTGAATGCACGATAGGTCAATGCTTTTGGATAACAAACCAACACCATTAACAGAAGGAAAAAAAAAATGAAAGAACATTGCTAGAGATGGGATGGCAAAGTATGAAAAATATCGGTTTCATAATTTGGTCTGAGAATATGTGAAGTTCATTCCTTTTTGCTGCTCATATTTAAAGCGGGGTTCCGGGCATACATTTTTTTTTCTTTGTAATCTCAAATACTTTACTATAAATATTCATTAAAACATATTATTAATGCGCGATCGGTACATGAATAGTCGCAAACACCTGATATCTTGTCAGGGATCTTGTGGCAGTTTCCATTTTAGCGGTAGGCATTATGAAGCCCAGTTCATGTGTCTTCCTGTATTTTCTGAGAGCGGTGCATGCTGGGTAACCAGCATGCACCTCTCGATCTCGCTCGTATCGCCGTTAGTTTGGATTGTTGCCATGACAATGGGTGGCGAAGTAGGAGCGTCCCGGCCCGTTGTCATGACAACCTTAATCGTGTCATTTCCTGTATGGAAATAACGTGATTTTTCAGAACCGTAATGCCCAGAGACTCCTGGGGAAATGGGTGTCATCATTTGAATATGATTCTATGAGCTAAAGCTGATTGCATTCTGATATATATATATTTTTTTTTGTATACCTGTATAGATAATGTGAATGTGTTACCTGCAGTAAGATAATATCCGTCCATTTGTTTTAATTTTCTGTGAGAATAACCTTTTTTTTTTTTATAATGGAATGTCAGGTGTCAGAATGTCTTGTTATCATTTATATCTTATAAGGCATTTTGCTCTTGTTCCGAGACTCTGAACACAGTGCTTGGTTGCCTATGTAACAATCCAGGTTCAGAAAGGAAGACACATAAACACAACTCGAGGACTTGCGAGTAATGTCAGAAATAATGGCAAAGTCTATGCAGAGAAAAAAACATATAGCCTCAATGGTCCATTATGGGATTTATTCAGAGCCACCCTAACCCAATGAGAGTTGTGCTGTGATGGTGGCAGAATAAATAGTCTATGTCCAATCTTGCTCTAAAGTCCAAAAAAAACAAAGCCTCAATAGTGCATTATGGGATCTATCCAGAACCACACCTCTCCCAGGGAGACCCCTCTCCATCGATGATTATTGCAGTTGTTTGTGATTACAGCAAGTTCATTTACGGTTAGGTTGTTTGTACCGAGCAGAAATCAGGCTGCCCTTACTGGGACTCAAGCTGATGGTAAAAGCTTGATGGAAATCTATTAATCTGCTCGGTTTTCCTCTGTCATTAACTGAAGTTCCAAAAAGATTAATTTCCACCATTTTTCTTGGTTTAACCCACAAGTCACAGTCATCGCAAAGCCAGATGATGGTGTCATGGTTTCTTGAAGGTCTTTTCATAATGTAGAATAATTGGGGAATGGGTAGAAACACAAACCAATACCAAGATAGCCATTTTGAGAGTCTCCAAGAGATGAAAGGAACCTAGAGAAACCCCAAATTGTGTGTGTGTGTGTGTGTGTGTGTGTGTGTGTGTGTGTGTGTGTGTATGTGTGTATATATATATATATATATATATATATATATATATATATATATATATATATATATATATATATATATATATATATATATATATATATATATATATATATATTTTGTGTGTGTTTATTTGTTTATTTATTTTTTGGAGATGTTCTATTTGTGAACCCATTTGGTTTTCTGGCCCTTGTGTTTTGTTCCTTAGCTGTCATAATTGAAAGTATTAGCAAAAAATCCTGTTGCTTTTCCCATTAATAAAATGGCCATAGTCAAAACCCACTTTAATTTCTACATATACTTAAAATTCAGGTGCAAATCCAATACATGACCCTAAAAGCAGCATACCAGGAGACTTGCTTGCCAAAGTGGGTTTTATCTGTCTGTACATCGTCCAGATTTTGACACAGATTGGATTGTGCAGCGTTCACACAGTTGGTATTCAGTGAATAAATCCCTCCAAGCAGTCATGCTACATACTGAAAATTCTAATGTTGCCTTACATGGTTTAAATTCCTAAATCTCTCAAACTAAATGCAAAAATATGAATAACCTTAAACTCCTGTAGCTGCCGTACTCTGTAATTCTTACTTCTCTCCTGTTGGCTCATAGCGGTTTCTTGCACACACTGACAGATCTGTGATGGCGTTGTCTCTAAGCCGTGTCCATCATTAGTTTTCTGGACTATTTTCCACTTTGAGTAAACTATCCTGTTCTGCTGGATAGAGTTTGAAAAAAGCAAGATGGTATTTTGATTCCACGAGTAGTGTATTCATAACCTTGCCATATATGCAGGAGTCTGACCATACTGTTAAACCTGAAAAGGCAGAAGACCAGGCAAAATAATTACAGATCACTCCATTGTCATAGAAGCCAACTCTTGTCTGGTGATAATGTCAGCTCTGTCGCAAATATATGAATGATTTGCACATTCTGCATTCTCTTGCAATAGCAATGTTCACGCCTGGCTGTCTTTAGTACAGTCAGATCTTTTTTGGCCATATATGAGAAAATGTCTCCTAGATATGAGTAGGTTGTGAGTGAGGCATCTGCCTATCTTTGAACACATTGCCTTGCCTCTAACACATCACACATGAAATTCGGTATGACTCAACTGATGTGTTAATGCTAAATTGATAGTGGAATACCCCTTTAGTTTTCTCTTTAGAAAAGGCAACATTTGGCGCCAGCTCACCCATAGGAAAGCTAATATATCTTTGCTCGATAATCTGCAAATCTGATGGGTTAAGCTCCATGGCGGCTGGTGGGGCATTTTTGAGGGAGCAGCCCCCCGGACCGCCGGGGGAGCGGCACTAGCACAACTGCCCCTATCCCCCGCATGGCACGGCACTAACCCCCAGCAACCCCCCCACCCACTGTCCTTGAGTGCGGTTGGCTCGGAGGGTGCATCTCCTATCTGCGCCTCCTGGTGCTGAGTGTCCAATAGGGTCGCCTGACATTTTGGCCAATCGGGAAACGTGCAAAATATGGTGCAGCTGTGCATAGTAGACAATTGGCTTCTAAATTCAGTTTCTCAAATTAATGTCTTCCTAAACCCAGGGCCGTGCATTCACTTTATCTGATCTCCCACTGTACACAGAATATGGAAATGCAATCATTTTAGTAAATATAAACTGCTAAATCTCTTCTCATTGGAGCCCCACCAAAGCCTTACAAAGGCCCCAACGACGCTCCACCAAAGCATCAAACAAAAGCAGGTGTAAACAGGACGGTAAGCTAACCATTTTCATTTAGTGACATGAGCTTTGAATGTCGGTCAGAGAGCTTTAACAAAGCCTGTCTGAAGCCTTGTTTTGAAGCAAGTGAACCCGATAGTTTCAACGATGTGCACGAGCCTAGCGGCTCAGCCACTGTCTTGCATCCTCATTGCATAGATTGATTGATAGCAGCGGTAGCCTTTGGCTCCCTCTGCTGTCAATCAAATCCAGTGAGACTGCTGTCTGTGTAAATGGATGGAGCAGCAAGACTTGTGAGCGTGCCCGAACAGGTGCCCCCCATGGAAACCGGCTTTCCGTGGGGGCACCAGCTGAAGAGGAGGAGCCAGAAGTGCCGCCGGGGCACTTTCGAAAAGGAGAAAGGAGTCACCGCTCCAGGTGGATCTTGTGGGCAATTAGGAACCTCTCAGGAGACCAAGGTGCTGGCAATGCACAAGGCAAATGAAGAGAATTTTGGGAGAAAATGGACAGCCGCACAAGTGCGACTGTCCATTTTCTCCCAAAATTCTCTTCATTTACTTTCGAAAGGGAGGATCAGGGCTGGTCTGTGCAAAAAACCCTTGCACAGAGTGGGCAAGCATGACATTTTTTTTTTTTTTTTTTTTAAATAACAAACCTTTACAAACACTTTGAAAAAAGAACCTGCATGCTGGTTGGTTTCTATGCAGAGCTGCATCTGTTTTTGCACTCTTCAGTTTCCGTAAATCCATCCCTTTTGCAATCTTGTTTCTGCTCTTGAGGCACTAACCCTGATTTGGTTACTTACCCTTTAATTTGTCTACAGATTTCTTCCATTTGATTTTCTTTTGAATCCTTGCACAGTACTTGCTCAGTGGTTGGGATTGTCACCTTGTAGTCCCGATCCTTTATGACGGGATGATGTGAAAGGTGCACCATTCTTTGTGAAGTGGGGATCTACTTTGAAAGGGGTAATTATTTTGATTAGACAAACATTTCCTTAATTGGTGAATTCATAGGCTGGTGTGTATACAGCACAGTAAAGCTTTTGTATTATTTTTTTTTTTCTCCTTTAACAGAATTTGTTAAAACAACTCTTGGAATGTATGCTTACAATGGCTTTAAAAGTCATTTTCGAACACCCACGTATGGGTCAACAGAGAATGCAGGCTTATTTTTGTGAGTCTTGCAGATGTGGCTGCACTATAGTGTGTATGATAGGAGCCTGATGGCTGCCATTGGCAGTTCCCTCGAGGGGGAGAACAACTGACAGCTGTGTGGCTCACCAGCTTCTCTGGAGTTTTAGAAGCTCTATCTTAGGAAAGAACAGAGAACCTTCCATGAAACGTTCTGCCCTTTACTGGAAAAGGGATCCATTTGTCCGACCTTTAGTGCTTCATTCTTACATCTGCCCCTTCACGAATACTTTCTTTAAAAACAAGTTTGTTTTCCTCATATTCTTCCCGTTCTACTTCTTTGGAAGGGAACCATATGTAGAAACAACAAGTGGAAATGATGTGGAATGCGCCTGGTGTGTTTTTTCTCCTCCTCCTTCTCTTGTTGCTTTTCTCTTAATAAAACATCTGTTTTTAGGATCAGGCCAATCTCAGGACCTGTTTATGGCTGTTTTCTTTAGCTGTCCTGATTACAGTGAGAGCAATCTGCAGTATAAAGTTCTGTTATGTCACTGCAATGCATTCACTAAACACATAATGTCTATGCAAGCATGTTAATGTGTGACTTTATCTGTGATTTTGTCATGTCAGAACCCGAGTCTACATTCTACTGTAGTATGCTATAGTATGACACCTAGGGCTGCACGATTCTGGCCAAAATGAGAATCGCGATTCTTTTGCTTAAAATGAAGATCACGATTCTCAATTTTTTTTTTGACTGTGGTAATATTCATTATATTATAAGGGACAGTGGTTGCCGGTAAGTCCACACTCCTCACAGGCTCACATCACATGCCCCCCTTTAAGTGTCATCTGCAAGGTCTGGGGTAGCTGACTGTGGTTGTATTGATAATATAGGTAGCTGACTCAGACTGTGTGGTAATATTCATAATATATTATAAGGGGGACACCGACAGTGGTTGCTGGTATTTGAAGTCCACTCCTCACGTGCCCCCCCTTTAATAGCCTGACAGACAGGCTATGAAAGGGGGGCATGTGAGCCTGTGAGCTGAGGAGTGGACTTAAATTACCGCCAACCACTGTCCCTTATTATGAATATTATTACCAAAGGCTCTTAAACTAAAGTAAGCCATAAGGCAGTTGATCTGTTTATACTGTAACAGTCTTGCTTAACAGATATATAGATTTCCGGCATTCCATCCTTACACATATATACATTTTGTTCAGGCCATTACACATAAGATCTCACCCCATGCTGAACCTCCTCTATCTATGGAGATAGTGTCTAATCACTGCGCACATCTCTATAGCTCCACACATCTCTATAGCTCCATAGATAAAAACTCCCAGGCAGACAGGACACGGCTCTCTGTGTGGTAGGACAAACGGCAGAGAAGAGGTCTGGACTAGAGAGAGCTGACCTGTAGAAGATGGGGTCTCGGCCATTTCATTTGCTGCTTAAAGCCGAACCAACAAAATCAAATCAAAATCAACCGCCGGCCGAGCAGCGTGGTGGTACCGCCCATGTCCAAGCATCACGCCGCATCTGATAACTGACGTCGGTTCCAGTTGCGGACGTCAGTTCCTTTATCTGCCATTTGCGTTCCACGCTGGTTACGTGGAACTGGCGACACGCATAAGAATCGCCTGTCATCCCGCGGGGAGATCGTGGACGGGGAGAATCGACATCGCGATTCTCTCCGCGATTAATCGTGCAGCTCTAATGACACCTCAAAAATCTCCTTTGTGTGTGCTCCTCTGAGCTTTTTAGCCTCATTAAAGTGATACTAAACACACGCTTTCATTTACATTGCCCCTTCTATTTCTGTATATGGATGATGTCGTTGTATTTATTGTAATACAAAACAAAAGTAAATTTTTCCTTATCGATTGACAGCAGTCACATTACTCGGCTCTTTCCCAGCCTGTCTGCAGGGAAACCGAAGCAGGAGGAGCTTGTAGTTCTCTGCTACTGGTTACATGTTCAAAGCAAAAAAAAAAAGCCTTTGATATACAGAGTAAAAATAAATATCAATAAACTGTTTTCAATTGTCAAATATATATATTTAAAATCAAATTGTTATAATTGTTTTAGCAGTAACATGGTGTGGGTAGGTATCAACCAGTTACATGCTGTGTCACACCCCTTCAGCGTATGTTTTAGAATAAGAGGGAGGTGAAGCTTCCATCAATCTACTTGTAATATGCCACCCCCATTGTGTTTAGCTGGTTAGTGGACACGGAGGAGGAGGAGGGCGTTTAATTTACCACTGTGAACTCCAGTAACATGGGCTGCTCAGATGTAATGGGGAGGAAATGCTCAGCATATAGAAACTCGCTGAAAACGGCAAAATTCCTAGCTGCATTGGGGACATGAACAAAAGGTGGAGATGGAGAACAACACGACAACCAGGTTTTTTTGCAGACTGAAGAAAACTAATGAGCATGGACATCATTTATTGAGAGGTTTTTTTTTTTATGATGTGGTTTTACTGACACTTTGAAGTTTGTGGTTCAATGTGGTGTGTTGTGTTAAGAGAAGAATGGGAATCAGGTTTTTGAATCGGATTCATACTTGCTTAGGTGGATGCAGAATCAGTCCGATGCATGTGGGCCGATCTTGCCCTTCCCTGGACCGGCTCGGTGATGTCAGGAGACAGCAGACTTCAGCCCGCTGTCTGCACTTCTGTGACCCGGTTTAAGCAGAATCAAGTGCACTCCTGAGATCCACAGGATGAGTACAGCCAAACAAGCTTTGGCTATACTTCTCCTTTTAAGGCTACCCATTGATTTGATTGGGCTGCCAACATACCACAACAGACCTAAAATCTCACCTGCTTGATTTTTCCTGACCTAGCACACCTCGATGCATGGTAGTAAATGTTAGTTTCCACTGATGCACCTCACTGGTGGATTAGCACTAAGACAGGAGCAATAAGGAAAAACCTTGTGCAACATTGCTAAGCTTGAAACCTCTTGTGCAGGAAATATATGTGGATATAGCAAATATGGCTACCCACATACTGTATACATACGACAATACAAACTATACTAAGAGACAGCGTTTTTAAAACCTTAAAGTGGAGTTTCCATCCCAACATTTTTTTTTTTCATTATTGTGCTCATTAGACCTAAAAAAGAAAAAAAAAATATATATATATTTTTTTTTTTACTCATCTGGAAATGCCTGTTGCTATGCAGTCCCAAAAAATCTGCCTTTGGAATCACCTAGGATCCTGACATCTCCCTATAATGATCCTGGGAAATGTGTGTCATCATTTCCCAGGATGCAGTGCGCTACCCAATTATCACTCCCCATCCAAGACTTCCAGGAAGTAAGTGCTTGTGGGCTTCACAATGCCCACAAGCAAACTGACAATGGTGTGGACATAGTTATTCAAAAAAGATAGTTTATAAAACTATGCGGAGCGGCGGCGGATTGTAAAATAGTAAGTGACCGGATTTATTTTATAAAAACGCACGATGAAAGGACATACATTTAAAAAATGCTAATTGTGGTTGGAACCCCGCTTTAATATACGTTTACATTAGGCTGATCACATTTATATTTATATCTAAAGAAATTTTAAAAAGTGCTTTAGTTAAAAAAAAAAAAAAAAAAAACTGCTGAGACTTTATGCCAAAGTTTAGATGTAATTGATCTATCAACCTTAAAGTGAACTTTTTCCATTTCCAATGCAGGGCATAAAGCTTACTTGGCTACAACCCAATCCTGCTGCATATAGTCATCCCTCCACTGCTCCGTTCAACCAGAGAAGTGTAATACAAACTGTGAATGCAGATATGGGTATGCTTGGGACTCCCCCTCTCTCATGTGACAGTTCGAGGTGCCTTAAGATTTGCCCAACACTGTCATATGTGGTCGGAAGGTAGTCCATGGGCCAGATTCTCAAAGGCGTTACGACGGCGCAACACCATTAGCGCCGTCGTAACTCCTCATCTGGCCCCGGGTATCTATGCGACTGATTCTTAGAATCAGTTGCGCATAGATAACCATTAGATCTGACATGCGTAAGGCTGTTACGCTGTCAGATCTTAAAAGTAATTTTTTTTTCCCGCCGCTAGGTGTCGCATCATCGTTTTCCCCGTCGTCTATGCAAATGAGGTAAGTACGCGAGATTCCCGAACCTACGCGCATCCAACGCTGAGAATTTACGTCGTTTCCGTAGCGTACGCGACGCGTAAGGTTGCCCCTGCTATTAGCAGGGGCAACCAATGTTAACTATGGCCGTCGTTCCCGCGTCGAAGTTTAAAAAAAATACGTTGTTTGCGTAAGACGTCCGTGAATAACGCTGGACGCCATTTATGTAAACGTCTAAGCAAATGACGCCGGGGCGACGTCATTTAGCGCAATGCACGTCGGGTAATTTACCCGACGGAGCATGCGCAGTACGCTCGGCGCGGGAGCGCGCCTAATTTAAATGGTGCCCGCCCCATTTGAATTGGGCGGGCTTGCGCCGAGCGAATTAACGATACACCGCCGCAAGTTTACAGGTAAGTGTTCTGAGAATCAGGATGTAAACCTGTAAACCTGCGGCGGTGTAGCGTACAGCACATACATTACGCTGCCCAGGAGCAACGTTAATGTATGAGAATCTGGCCCCATATTTCTGTGTAAGCTCCCACATGTAGGTTTGATGTTTTAATCAGTGAATGGAGAGCAAGGAAAGGTTGAGTAAATCCTACTGGTTAGGAAGTGAGCGATTGTGATCCTTTCTTTTGTCCATGCAGTTAAAAAATAAAAAATAAATTCACTATTCGAGCATTTTCTGGTATGTGAAACTTTTTATATAAATGTTAAAGTGTATCTAAAATCAAATCCAGAAATGAAATATTTTCAGCTTACTAGTCCTTGGTGTGTGGCGACGAGGTGCCAAGATCTGTGGTAATGCTCTGTAGTGTTTTTAAATGTTTTGAAATGGGCCCTATGAGTAGTTGTCAGACCTTATGAGTATTATTTCATCTAAAAGATTGTTCTACAAATGCACATTTTTTTAAATCGGGCAAGCAATGAACATTTCACCTATGGGGGAGTGAAGGCTGCACACAAGTGTTGGCTGTTTTTCTAGGGAAAACAATGGCAATTGGTAATGAATATCTAACCTGGCTGACTTTATGTCCTTAAAGTGCATAGTTAGGGGTTTTGTTCAGCAGGTTACATACCTTTTTAGGGGTTATTTGCTTACGTCTAAACCAGAAGATGCAATTCCCCATTAGCACTAAGGTTTTCTCAAAATCTCACAGTGGGAACACAAACCTCTTTACTTTCCCATCACAAAGGATTTATTCATAATTGTCACTCTTGGTGTCATAAAACAGCACTACATGTTTTGACACATTTTTCTCCAAATGACACAGGTCCCCGCTGTTAGTCTGAAATTTATAATGCTTTCAATGTGCAAACTTATTAAAGAATAATTGGCGATGATGTGACATTTACGTGAGTGCTCCTTCTAGCCAGACTAGCGAGTTGGATGCCGTTTAATTTCTATCCAACAGTTTACTATGCTATCATCAGCATTGTAATGCATCTTCTATCTTTTTTTTTTTTTTTAACAAAATAGATGGTGGCTCCACATAACTAGATATGAATATTGAGTCATTTTCGGAAATAATAATGTTTACCATATATACTCGAGTATAAGCCGAGTTTTTCAGCCCTTTTTTTTTTGGGCTGAAAGTGACCCACTCGGCTTATACTCGAGTCAGTGTACCGTGACATGCAGACGGCAGCCGGGCAGTGTTAAAAAGTCGCGCTCCTCCATGTCCTGTACCATTATAGGCGGAACACTCGGTTTCCCAGCAGACACTGTGTTCACTGTTCCGCCTATCATGGACGTCGTGATAGACGAGAGGACGTCCATGATAGGCGGAACACTGAACACAGTGTCTGCTGGGAAACGGAGTGTTCCACCTATCATAGGACAGGACATGAAGGAGCGTGACTTTTTAACACTGCCAGGCCGCCGTCTGAATCTGCATGTCACGGACCAAGTGATTCTGCAGTGGGCACGGTGAGGTCTGGCTGCAATGGCACAGTTGACCCCCTTTTTCACTTACAGTAGCTGCTGCATTTTCACCCTAGGCTTATACTCGAGTCAATAAGTTTTCCTTTTCTTTGTGGTAAAAGTAGGTGCCTCGGCTTATACTCAAGTATATACGGTATTTTATTGTGATACACCTAATAACTAAAGGTAAAGTGTGCCATGGCAGTCTTTACAATTTTTTACCCTAGCCAGAGAAGCAATGTATTTTTTTTTTTTTTTCTGATAGCTTAACAAAGATTCACCCTTCTCTTACAATCATACTATTGGGTATAATTTAGGAAGAATTGTATATGGGGTTTTTGAATAAAAAGAACTGCAAATATGAACATACTATATTGTTTTTACGAATGAGCACTTAAATTTGTGTGTGAATTAGCAGATTGGCTGAAATTGATCTTGTTGTTAGGTCTTCAATCTAGAAAGCTTAGCAATATTTGCTTTAGAATAGAAAATATGATTTTAGTACGCATTAGTCAACACGATTTTTCACTCCAGTATATGCAAGGAGTTATGGGAAGCTTTACTCCACAAGCCTATAAACGAGAACGTGTACTGGTGATATACATTTTCATGGCCTCCAAACAAACCATTGCATAGGCTTGGAAATCACATTTCCTCTTTCTTGAGGAGGTGAAGTGATGGGTACACAGGTGGTGGTAAACAAGAAGCATACAGCGATACTTGCTGACACTCTGGATTAGTTTTTGTGAGTCTGGCAACCCTGGTTGGATCAGTTTCCAATCCTTCTCACCCATTTTTTTTGGACTCCGAAAAACCCTATCTGGCCCATCTGTGGTGGCATTTAATATTTTGAGTCGGTGACCAACAACAGGTGTGCAGATTAGTTCTGACATCATAAACCACATGTTTTTTGCCAGGTGAGTCAATAAAGCCTGGAACACTGTACTATTTTTTTTTTTTTTTTTTTTTTATTCGGCCCAGCGGGCCCAAAACGAAAAAAATAAATCTGATTGCTCAGGTCGGAGCCCCTGTACTAACTATGCGATGTTGGAACAGTTGATGTGGGGGAGGCAACCCACTAGAACACTCCAGTCTTCAGAGCTTTTTCGGTCATGCCCCTTCGACAGAAGCATGCCCAATGACTGACTTCTGTTGGACCGGCTGCAGTAACCATGAACTGAATGTTGGCTGGTTTCTATTGACCTGGCCGATGCCGCCTGAGTGTACTACATTTTAGGTTTGCCATAGATGCCAGTTTTTTTTCTTTTGATTCCCCCACCCCCCATCCATACATGCGACTCAGGGACTTGTATGCTGTCAGAATACACTAAAGCCAGCTGATTGCAAAAAAAAATAAAAAATTCCCAATGGCCATACATTGATAGAAATTCGGCTGGTCTCCGCTGAACTGGCTGAATTTTGCTCAATCTATAGGAAGCTTAAGAAATTGTTAAAGAAAACTAGTATTTTCATCAAGTGCTCAGCAGTGGCAGCCCCTGTGTTTTTCAATCTGCACATGATTTCAGCACATATAGCCAAAATAAAATTATTAATGCAGAAACGCATAGACTTTATGTATACATGGTGATATATATAGCACAGCGGGTAAAAATATCTAGAGGCGACACCTAAAAAAACTGTATTTGTCCCTAAAAGTCACCTATGCTGTACTGTGAATCGGATGACTTTTTTTTTTTTTTTTTTTTTTTTAATTATTAAAGATTTTGTTTACATTTTTCAGAAAAAAATATTGTATCAGTCAGTAGGAAAGGTAGGTACGTTATGGACTTGATGCACCTATTGACATTTTCTTACAGAAATTGTTTAGCGGTCTCCTTTGCAGATGCATGTGTATATTTCTTTGCTGCTGCACATTACCATAAAGCTGATTCTCCTTGTCAGATGGGACCTGTTTCAGCCATGACAGAGATGAAAGCAGATTTGCTTCAGCTCCATATAATATGTAGTAGATAAAAACAAATGATTTTTATCCAGGCAAGGGATGTATGAATTGTGGCCTGTCTGCTAAGTTCTTGGGTCCATTCTTCCAGTCCAAGCTTTTTTATTTATTATCCTGCTCTCTTGAAGAATAGTCTCATTGCTTTGTTGCGCTTTGTTGAACATCTTCTATATCTCACTGGCCATCACAAATAGGCTTGAAGCATGGCGTGTGTGACCAAAATATTAAACAAAGCCCTATCATTTTGGTCACGTCTGCTAGCAACTCCAGCCAGTAAGCACAGAGGAGCAACAATGGGCTGCAGAAGTGTGAGGCCTACTTTCCCATCTGACCTGGCCTAGCTTGAGCTCTTTTTCGCATGCGTCAGTCATTTGTGCATGGTGAAGGAATTAGCCACATGGATAATACAAAATGTGACTGATTAAAGTGCTACTAAGGTCAAATTAAAATCTAGGACTTTTATTTAGAGCTGTTGAAATCACTAAATATAATACGGTAATACCTTGAACGCTGTGCCTGTGCTCACCCCCTCCTTTACCTTACTCTAATTTACAGCTCAGTCACAGGCAAAAGCATTGATAACTTGCTTTGTTTTATTGGGTATGATCATTCTTCTGCTGGTTTAAAGCAGTCAGCAGTTTTTGAACCCAGGAACACAAATATATTCACCTGCTTACATGTATCTTTACAAAGGCACAGGAACCCAATAAAGCCGTATGATGTTCTGGCAGAAATGGCTGAGCTTTATCCAAAATTATAATACAGTTGTTATGTGACAGGTGCAGAATTCATTATAGTAAATCACATCTGCTCAGTCCAGAAGTACATCAAGCCTAGCCTGTATAATTGTGCCCCCTGGGCTCACAGAGAGTGGGTTAAATGATACTACCTGCCATTTATCCTGAGAGACGGAAGAGAACAAATGAGAGAGGCAGCGTCGGGATGAGCCTAAGTATTGCAGTAATGTGCATAACGATATGTTACAAAAATGGAGTTCAGTGTAAAATACATTTGTTATTTTATTATATACAACTTTACAAATTGTTTGCCTGCCAATCATTTCTGTGTGTTTTTGAGAGCTGTGATCACAGGATCAGATCAATCTAAACTTTGCCTGGCAGCCAGTATATATCGGCACTGTAAATAGAGAAAGAATAAATGAGTACCAGAGATGCATTTGTTCCACATACAGATTTCATTTCTGTGCCAGGAACTTAAAGCCCCCATACACACGGGCTGAACATTGGGCGGTATCGGCTGGTTCAATGGAAACTTGTCGGACAATGTGTACAGTAGCCAGTCCAACAGAAGCTGGCACATGTCTTGGGTTCTATCGAAGGGGCATGAACGAAAAAGGTCTGCCGCTCGGTATCCGATCAATGCTCTCTGCCAATACATGAGTGCTGACTGGTGTGTGCTGGCGGGGTCGTCCCAATTCTTGGTACAGGATCTCCTCCCAAGCTCTTCAGTTGTTTTTTTTTGTTTCAGGTTGAACGAGAAAAACTGATGGTGATGGCATTCTGTGAATGTTGGCGGTGCTGAGCAAGCAACCCCCTTTTATCAGTCTGGAGAGGGGAAGCTGCTTGCTTGCACAGAATCCATCTGGGACCTGGAAGATTGCAGCAGTCGCTATAGTAGCTCCCAACTACTGCAGTGATTTTGTGCTTCCCCGGCAGTTCTTTTGGCATGAAATATGTACATCATGCAAAGCTGGACCAATGTATGAAAAACAAAGAATTCCTACAGTTCAGCTTGAATGTTAAAATGTATGGTCTAGTACAGAGGTCTCCAAACTGTGGCCCGTGGGCGGAATGTGGCCCTTTGCTTGCCTTTATCTGGCCCTCAGGGCACTATTCAATAGGGTAGTATTCCTCCCACTGACACCAGAGATGAGGACCCAATTTTCTCACTGACATCGATGATGGGGCGCTATTCCTCACATTGACACCGATGAGGTAATGTCTTTACTCCCACTTACCACCAAGCCTATGGTACTGTTTACTCCCACCAATGTCAGGGCATTTTCAACTCTCACTGGTCACAGTCCGGCCCTCCTAAACTTTGGAGGGCAGTAAACCAGCCCTTTGTTTCGAAAGTTTGTATGCAAAAAGGACATTCCCCCCCCCCCCCAATATAGCACCCCTATTTTTTTCATTGCACATTTTTATACATCAAATTACAAAACTCAATTAAAACAATAAGTCATTGTGTTTTTTGTGTATGCATCTGGTGACAAGAGCTGTAAAGTGGTAATGGTTAGTGTTGAGCAGAATATATAGCCGAATATTCGAGAAATATTCGCTAAATTCGAATATTCGTGATATTTTATCGAAATGAAATTTTTGCGAAATTTCGCTATTGCGAATGCGAAAATAATTGCGAAATTTCGACAACAGCGGAAGGAGCACTCTGATTGGCTCAGAATATTCGTGATATTGTATCGAAATTTCGCAAAATGCGAATGCGATATTGATGGCGAAATTTCGACAACAGCGCTAGGAGCACTCTGATTGGCTCAGAATATTCGTGATATTTTACAATACAAAATAATTGCGAATATTCGGCAAATGCGGAAGGAGCACTCTGATTGGCTCAGAATATTCGTGATATTTTACAATAGAAAATAAAAAGTGTTTTGCATTGGTGGTGATTCTTTACTCTATCCATCTGTCACAGCCGTTTGTCAATCAAACACCTTGAAGATTGAACACGTTCATGCTGCATGCTTTGGACTTTTTTTCACTTCACATATCAAAGACATTTTTATGAAAGATTATTTTTCTATTATTGGGACTATATTTCTTTATATATTTGTTTCACTGTGTATTTCACAAGTTATTTGCGCTTGCTTATTTTATAATTTGCCCACATGTCTTGTCACTAGACATATTTTTTATTCTTGTAGAGCGACTCCATTTTCTGTCTTGTATTAATTTATGTTGTATAACATTTTTGAGTTGCTGCTGTATTCTCCCCTTTTTTTAAGGTATGCGCAATTTTTTCCTTCTTACAAAAAATAATATCAAACATACAAATATTCATAACAGAAACATACACAAAGCCCCCCCCCTTTTGCATCAGAGACAATCAGAGTTCTCCTACCACAGTTATCGAAAATTCGCAATCATTTTCTCATTAGCGAAATTTCGCAATTTTTTTTTTTATATTCGGCAACATAAAAGGATCGCCTCAGCTTAGCTACTCGGCCCAGGGTCTCTAATCATACCAGCAATGCTTTTAGACGTCGATAGGATGTGATCTGTTTTAAAAATAAAATTGAAAAAATGTGAATATTCGGAATAGCGAATATTCGCCGCGAAATTAGAAATATATCGCGAATACTCGAATATGCCATATTCGAGCCGAATATTCGCAATACGAATATTCGTGAGCAACACTAGTAATGGTGCGATTTGCTGTGAATGTCTAATAGGTTGTTGGTGATGCATTCACCCACCCTCATATCTACATCACTGCACTGCCAGGACCTACCAAGATCTTCTCACCTCCACTTGCTAAAAGTGTTCCGTTTTCTTTACAGAAAATGTTGGAAAATCTCTGTGTATGACAACAAGTGCTTTTTATAGATTATTTGTGATCCCTTGCTTGTAAGTGTTGGACCATTTTTTTTAGTGAATACATTTAATAATGGTATCCCGTTTACATAGTAGAATAGGAGAATGATTAGAGTAATTAGGTAATTGGGTGTGGGGTGTATATGGATACAGGGGTGTATGGGTGCTTTTTAAATAAAAAAACAAAACAAATAAATGCAATATTTATGTGTTGATCGATTTTAGGAGCATCTAGCTCAAAGGACATGCCAACCCTTTGTAAATAAACCGTGGCTTTTTTGCTGTCTAAATATTAACATTTGTTAAAGACATGTTTAATTGGGACCAATTTATGACTCCGTATCGCAGCAGTAATTTGTTTTTAATAATTGAAAGGGAAAAAAGTCATTAAAATGTATTCATTAAAACAGCAGTGTCAACTGCTAATAGCTTGGCCCTGCTAGCCCTACAACCTATGCTAAACACATATACATCATTTACATAGAACACTGCTTGGTAACACAGTATAGAGAATGTTGCTCATGGTGTTTCCCATTGGTTTCGTCCTAAAGATTATGAAGTCTGTTGTGATTTTTAATGATACAGTATGTCACTGTCACTAGCAATACCAATCCAAATGGCAAAATAGGCACTTGTGGGGGCCTCTTTTTAAAATCGTGGATTTACTGCATTTTTATATACGTGTTTTTTTTTTTCGTTTTAAAGTTTTCATATGCGAGTACAAAACAAAGAACCTTCAACAACGTTCAGCACTGCAATACATCAGAACCAGTAAGCAATGTGGCTCCAAAATAGGGTATTGACATAACCATTGAAAGATACTTTAGACAGTTGCAATTCCCGATATTCCATTCCCCAAGGAACAACAGGCAAATGTACCATATTGCCCAGGGGGGCCCTTAAAAATTAGCAGCCTACCCCCATGAAATCAACGCAACCTATGAACAATCAGTCAGATACAGTAGACTTCTCATTTATCAAACTTCCCCACAGTTTTTCAAACATAGTCGGTATGCTGCCTTATAAAAGGGTAATGCTTTTATTAACCAATGCCCCCCACGCCAATACAGTAGGGGCCAGATTTTTTCAAGGAAAAATGTATAATAATTTTCTGTGCATAATAAGAGTAGCATACGGATCACCATATACAACATGTTTGAAGAAGGTTGTTCAAGCATATGCTGCACTGCATACAAAGCTTTTCAAGCCTGCTGAGTGCCTTTCCTATGTGCAACAGCAGTAGTGTCCTTGTATGTTATCTGCAAATATCTAGGCAAAGTAGTTAGTGGAGACCCAATTATCTTCTAGTGTGGATGTGTTGATGTTCAGCGGTAAAATCTCCAAGAAAACTTAGGCAGGCCATAGACGGTGCAAATTCCATCACAGACCATGCTGATATGGGTATCCTTCCTGCCAAGCAATTGTCTGCTGCTGGCAGGGAGGTGGGAACAGGCAGGGGAAGCCACCCCAGCTGGGCGCAGACAGTGATTTTCGCTAGGGGCTATAGCAGCCACTTGTGATAATCGCAAGCAAATCCAGCAGGCAGGTTGTACCAAAGCTGATCGATTGGATCAACTTTGTACATCCAGCCTGCCCGTTAATGGTTAGAATCTCAGCTGGTTCAGCAGGAATTCTAATCGTGCATGGCCAGCCTTACTTTTTAAAACCTACTGATAGATAATACGTTTACCAGATGTATACTCCTACAAGAAGATACGTGATCGATAGATTTTGCATTCTTTTAGGGTCATTTTGTCAGATTGTAGCTTTTTGATCATTGTCTTTATAGTCATTGGCCTGATGCATCTACCATTCCAATCTGGCTACTAAAACATAAATTGTTTTATTTATTTTTTCCTGGACTTACAAATCCAGAGCTTCACTGTAATCTTTTTTTTTCTGACTCTACCAACATCCAGATTAGGGGTAGTCACTTCTTAAACTTATTATAAAGATGCTGCTAATGTATAAATTCACCAAATCCAAATTCCCTTTTGGACCGTGGCTTATTCCAAGCCCAGGTACATAAGCAATGCTGCTAACCATATCGGAACTTGGATGCATTATCTTATTTCTCTAGTGCAGGGTTTTTCTACTTTTTTTTTTTTTTTTTTAAAGTCAAGGCACCCTGTAAAAATGATCCTTAGGCACCCCATTCTAAAATGTAAAAAACTAAACTTTTTTTTTTTTTACATATCTCAGCAACGTCTACACACATAGGACACCCAACATTAATGGTGATTTATTCTCCCAAAGCAAATACACCTTTTTAATGGTACTGACTAGTATCCAGCGTTTCTCTTCTCCCTCGTTTTTTTATTTTTTTTTATTTCCCCCTCATTCAGCTAATGTGTGCTGATGGAGAGAGGGGCAGGGGAGCAGCAGACAAGGACATCCTTGGGCATGAATATGCTCCTTATCAACGTATGACCTCATTGGTTGTTGGGGAGCTGGCCACTGGCCCATGCAGCACACAAGGTTGTAGGGCACAATAAAAACCTACGGCTTTGTCCAACGACAAAAAGGCAGGTTTAATCCACCTGCCAACTTGTTTACGTGTGTTAGGCAATTTGGCGCTATTTTTAGACATTTTGTGAAGGTGCCCCTGAAAAACCCAGACGGCACCCCAGCTACGAGTAAGCATCACAGGATGTGAAACATGTCAGCTTTTTTTTTTCCTAATCCACTTCTTGTTTGACTGCATGAATTTTGGCTGTTTTTTCCATTAGAATTTTTGTTGTTTTAAATAAGACATCGTTTTTTGAGGAGTGCGGCGATCCAGGTTTTTTCTTTCATCTCATGCCATGCCACACTGCTTGAAAAATGCTCTAGTGCATTATTTTATTTCTCTAGTGTCTTAAAGCGAAAGTAAACCCATCCATAAAACCGTTTCATTTACGGCACGTACTGGAAATCTAACGCTACCATTGGCTGTGCTTTCAACCAAACTGTTAAACCATCCAATAGCTGGTGTCATAACTGATCACATGTACAGCTTTATGGCAGTTGTAGATTAAACAGAGGCAAAGATGGCAGCTTCCTTGTCTGAAAACGAAAGGGTTGTGTACTTACACTTTAATGTAAACATATAAAATGTCACATTGGAGTTTCACAATGACAGGCTTTCCCAACATGGTCCAGTTGTCACAAACCAGCCACTTTAGTTAAAATGGTAACAAGTGACACAGAGCTGCCATATACAGAGATAGACAAGGTTTTATGTGTATTTAAATAGCCAAGTGGTAAAATTTGGACAATCGCAAAAGTCTGAATTTTGATTAACCACAATACAGATTAATCTCAAATATTAACGTGTCAACCCACCCATATCTGATGTGCGAGATTTTGGTAGATGCTGGGGAGTTACACCACCTGGCAATTGGAATTGCTGATATTTTGGTAATTGATTTCCTGGGTTTGTACACTTGTTGTGGTCATTATGAGGGGCTTCCAACACTTGTTGTATTTCTTTTCATATTTTACATCACTAAAAAAAACAGGAGGTGCAGAATGCACGGTGAGTGAACACCTAAATATCCTAGGTGGAGAGAAACAAGGTTGGAAATTTATAGCAGGGAGATCCCAGTTTTGGATTTTTTTTCTAGGAAGCCAGGGGATGACTATTTTTTTCAGGACCAAAACAACCTCTAAATATTTTATTTAGCACATTATACTATTGGCCTGAGATGGCTAAAAATAGTTTTCATCTATTGATTCTATTGATAAATATTATCGTTCTAGAGCATATTTCTGAGTGATTTGCCCCGATTAAAATTTAACACATTTCATACATTTTTTAAAGTAGTGTTTAAGTATATTTAGTCAGTTTGATGTCTTTATTTTCTAGGTTCCTTTGTGTCACATTATCTCGGTGTGATGCAGTTGCCTTGCAGTAATGTTGAAATGGATGATCATCTCATCCAAGAGTGTAGTGCAATATAAACATATGAAAGTGGGGTTTGAAACACTGCCTAAAATGAGTCTGAGTTACTGAGTTAATGTTTAGAACATTTTATAGCACTTTTAACATGTTTTCAAACATTAAGCCATTTTAAAGTGTATTCTAGATTAACTCCTTTTTAATGAATATGCTGCTGATTTAGTTTTCTGTTCACTAAGATTTTAGGTGCTATGGGCAGAATTTTAAATGATCTTTAGACCTCAATCTAATTCCTGATGTACACACATAAAAAGCTATTTAGCCCCCATTCACATCTAGGCGTTTTTACGCCTGTAGCGCTACGCCGCTGCCGCCAGAGGGCTGGAAACACATGTCCCTCTATGGAGATGGTTCACATCTCCACACCGAACGCCTGCCGCCTGAAAAAAGGGCCCGGACCTTTTTTTCAGGCGTCTTTCGGCGTTCGGCCAGGCTAGGCTAGGGAAGCATCTCCATAGAGGGGGTCAATCTGGGGCACATCTAGGCGGACAATACCGGTGTTTTGTCGCTGCAAATCGCCGCGATTTCGTCCGCCTAGATGTGAATGGAGCCTTAAGGTCAAATCCTCAGACAATTTAGTCAGGTTTTGATGGGCAAAAAAAAGTAAAAAAAAAAAAAAAAGATGTCACATGCATGCGTGAGGGTGCCCCCGGCCTTGGCACGGCGCTCTGAATTCCATGGCATACTGTGTTCCCTGAATGCAGAGAGTCACTGCAAAGGCACGGGTGACTTCATCGGCTTTTGTCAATGTGAATATCTCATAAACGGAGCACACTTAGAAGATATTCATTGTTCTTACAGGTAGCCTGATTGTAAGCTTACCTGTAGGTACAAGTTAAAGCGGAGGTCCGGCGAAAATAAATAAGTATTAAAAGCCAGCAGCTTTAAATACTGCAGCTGCTGACTTTTAATAAATGGACACTTACCTGTCCAGCTTGCCCGCAGCGGGGGGGGGGGGGGGTGGAGTGGCGTGGTGGGAGTTCCATTTTTGGGTGGAACTCCGCTTTAGGCTGCATTCACACCTCCGCGACAAAACGCCGGACGCTTGTGCCGCTGGAGGGGAGAATTCCCATTGCTGTCTATGAAGATGGTTCACATCTCATAGACGCCGTACGCCTGCCGCCTGAAAACAAGTCCCGGACCCTTTTTTTCAGGCGGCATTGGCGTTCGGCCATAGAAAGCAATGGGAAAGATTTGTTAAAAAAAAAAAAAATGTACACGAATCGCGGCAAAATACGCCGCGTACGCGGAGTTACTTGTCGCGGAGGTGTGAATGCAGCCTTAATCTCTGGGAGCCCACTCAATTTAGCAGCACTAGTTGGGGATTGACACTCTTGCTGATCTTTTGTTAGATAAAGCACTTAACTGTTGTCATGCTACAGGCAGGGCTAAACATTCATGTGAGTTTAGAGTGGAACTTTAGTCAGAAGGATGGCCCCTTTTGTAGGTCTATCAATGTAAAACATGCAAAACCAAGTGCCTATATTGTTGAAATCCAGTAATACACTGTCTCACCCTGCCCCGTACATGCTCAGTTGCTCTCTATTCTGGGCACTATGCCGAAAATCAAAGCCACTAGAGGCCATTCAGCTGACCGCTTTATGATTTATTCTTGGTAAAAGGGGAAGAAAGCAACAGCAATGACAGACTGTGCTGAGGGAACACAGATTAGGGTGGGGAAAAAGAAAAGCAGAGGTGACAGGACAAAGTCTGCTGCAAGGGAGACGCAAAAGTTTTGCACAGGGCAGCACAAATTCTCCTTTTCTGGGGTGCCCTGCGCCGATCCTGGCTTCTCCCCTATATCAGGTGCCCCCACGGAAAGCCGTTTTTCATGGGGCATCCATGCGGGCTCGCTCTGGCGTCCCGCTGCTGCATTTATTGACACAGTGGGACTCGGCCTGTCACAGGATTTTATTGACAGCAGCAGGAGCCAATGTTTCCTGCTGCTGTCAATCTGTCCAATGAGGAGATCGAAAGCGGCTGGAGCCACTGAGCTTGTGCACATTGCTCAATCTGATCCGGATCAGGTAAGAAAAAGGGGGCAGCTACAGCACAGAAGGTTTTTCACCTTAATGCAGAGAATGTATCAAAGGGGTTGTAAAGGTTTTTATTTTCTAAATGGGTTCCTTTTAAACTAGTGCATTGTTGGTTCACTTACATTTTCCTTCGATTTCCCTTCTAAATGTTTTTTTTCTTTCTCGGAATTTCTCACTTCCTCAGTAAGCTTTCCACCATCATCCGAGACGTTCTAGCTAGGGGTTAGCCAGCGTTCTCGCCCCCTATTTGGGACTACATACCTGCAGGGAGACGATGTCTCCCCGCAGGGATGTAGTCCCAAGGGAGGGGGCAAGCACGCTGACTAACCCCCGGCCAGAACGGCTCGGATGATGGGGGCAAGCTTACGGAGGAGGAACAGGAAGTGAGAAATTCAGACAAAGAAATAAAACATTTACAAGGGAAATCGAAGGAAAAGGTAAGTGAACCAACAATGCACTAGTTTTTAAATGAACCTATTTAGAAAATAAAAAACTAACCTTTACAACTCCTTTAAGGTGAAAAACCTTAAGACTACAATCACTTTAAACTTGCAAGGATAGTGTCTTATCTTATCTCCTTGATATTCTATCTCCTTTTATTCACAGCTTGTGAACTTCAGCATTGTAAGGCAGCAGGAACCAGCTAAGATTCAAACCATGTATGGGCAGACTGAATGTACCTATTAGATCGATTGATCACTTTGGGTACAACCAGCCTGCTGGATTTTCCATGCAATTATCGCTAGTGGCTGTCTTCTGGTATTTTCTCTGTCTCTCTGCAATGCAGGCACATTTTTACTGGTGGTGGGGGTGCAGCAGGAAGGTGTACATTGCTTCCTGAAAGAAGGAAACCGGTAAGAAAGAAGTGAAATCCAATGAATGAAATGGGCAGGCCAGGGCAGCTAGGCAGGGGAAGAAAGAGCTAGATGATGCTGGATGTCTTGCTTTATCTAACTTTCTGCAGTTTTAAATGCATGCTGTGAGAAGCGTAATGTGTGCCATGAAATCAGAGTAAGCAAATTCAGTAGCGGAGAAGAGCCTCCAAGACTAGCTGTAATGCTGAAGTTTAGCTTTAGATAATTAACCTAATGCATTTACAGGTGAGTCCTCTTTCACACTTATACGACTTGTCCCACGATTTTGGACTGCAAAATCGCATGACAAGTCATTCTACATGATTTTCAATGACTTCCATTCATATTGGCATGACTTTAAGTCGTGCCGACTTCAAAGTAGTCCCTGCTGTTCTTTGGTCCAACTTCCATGCGAGTTGATGTCCATAGACCTCCATGTTAAGTAGTACCTGAATAATATAGACACGATTTCAGTACGACTTTGTTAGCACAAGCAGCTTTTTGACCCTTGTCCCACCCAATCCTTTCAACATAGTACCCCCTCCCAAGCACATTTTTCTAGCACACATTCACTTCCTTTGATACAAAGTGCTCCAAACAGCCCAAAAAAAGAGATGTCCTTGTCCTTGTCCTCCGCTTCTCCTCCTCTTCCTCATGCACTGCCACTGCTGAAGCAGCAATGACAACTGCTGTGGCAATATATTGAGTAGCAAACATTTTCTGTCACAACACACCACAACAACCAGGAAGCAAACAGGAACTGGAAACCACTATGGCAGGAAAAGGAATTACCTCACACCATGTATGTTTTCATTGGTTAATGCCAAAGTTGTGGCAAAGTAGTACTGATCCAAAATCGTGGCAAAGTCGCATGACTTTGAAGTCGTACAAGTGTGAAAGGGGTCTAAAACACATTTGGACACTGTTTAACAAAATAAAAACAACCTTTAATAAAAAAAATGTATTAAGTCTAAATGATCACATGTGTTGTGTTTTTTTTATGTGCTCTATTATTTACAGTGAGTAGATCTATAGAAGTCAATGAAAAGTTTTTTTTTTTTTTGCCCATAGTGTACAGTAATTCAGAATGTTAAGTTGTAAATCTGGTCTTGAACATGGCGTCTCTCGTATCTGTTGACTCCAAACTGTCCGCCCATTTGTAGGGCTTATCATTTCCAGCCGATAGCGTAGAAGCCGATTTTCAAATCCCAGCAGACGAAGGTTCATTCATTGAAAAGTGCAAGCCAGCAGGAGCAGTTCACTCTGGCAGCAATTTATCACCATACAATGAATAGCCTGCAGTGTGTTATTGATAAGCCGGGATTTTCTTAAAAGGTGGTTATCAAACAGAAAAGAAACATTGAATAAACTTATCCTACATTTGTTTAAGGCAGAGATTGGTTTTTGGTGCACACAAATGGGTTCTTGAACTTTGTACTGGAGCGTTCTGTATTTTTGGAGAGTGGGTGGTTGAAAAGGTTCAGCCAGTAGAATGTTTTTGCAGTTTCCCCTTCCGATCATAGAGATAAGTGACTCTACACGTCCCACAGATGTGCATATGTGAGCGTTTTTTTTTTTTCAGCACTGATGTTTTGGTAATCGTACCTCTCACTGCAGCAGTGCTCAAGACAACATCTAGGTTTAGGTTGGCATTGGAGAGTAGGTTAAAAAGCACACCAGAAGTCCTGCATGCTGTGTCTTCAGAAAATGCGCAATCTAACAGGAAGTCTATGGGGAAAGTGTAAGTAACTTGCACGAAAACTGTGGGCACACTGTGCTGCACTCTCACTGCAACCAAACCACAGAGCAGCAATGTGAAACGGTCCTAAGGATTGTTATTCTCATTTAGGGATAGGTGGCAGAAGTTGAACAAGAACAGGCAGTGTTTTTGTTCTATTTTATTTGTATATAATGTTCAGAAAAAAATGGAGGATTGTTTCTCTCAGCTGGTTAACTGAAGCTTGGATTACACAAACGGCTAAATAATTAATGGGAATTGTTTTCCCTCATTCTTTATCTCTGTACTGTATGGCTCTTTACAGATTTTCAGATTCTAAAGCAGGCCATAGATTATGCAATTTTTCTTTCCTTTGTCCTCAAGTCAAGGTGGAGGGACTTGGGCCGGCCATAGACAAGTCAAATCTCAGCTGGTGCCTGCTGAACCGAACAATGTGCGGGCAGGCCCGAATGTCGATCAATCAACTTGGGTACAACAAGCCTGCTGGATTCACTTGTGACTATCACTAGCGACTGCTATGGCCGCTAGCAGTTATTACTGTGTTTTCAGACAATTGCTTGGCAGGAGGGATTCCCCTGTCAGCACTGTCTGTGTTGATGGGGAATCGTGCAAATTTCTTTCCTGCAACTCTTGATTTCAGGGAAGAAATTCACACCGGCTGTGACCTGCCTTAATGAAGAATGACTTCACCAAAACATCAATGTTTTTGATTGGCCCAACCAGAGCCCAGACCTGAATCCAGCTGAAAATCTGTGAGGTGACCTGAAGAAGGCTGTGCACAGGAGATGTCCTCACAATGTTCCAGTTCATTCTTCACTGGAGCATAGTAAACTGTGTTATAACTTGAGTGTTTTTTTTTTTTGCGAAAATATTGTTAAACATTTGCACAATTGCAGGGGCTTTAAAAATCTGTAGCACTTTTTTTTTTTTTTTTTTTTATCCTACCAGCCACTTGCTTTCAGAAAGTTTATGGTTTGGAGGATCTTTTATAAACTCTAAAAGCTGTAAGTGAAAAATGAATCATCCGTGCCCCAATTACAGTACAGCCCCAGCAGTGCCTATTGGTGATGCCAGTCAGTGCCCATCGGTGCGACATATTAGTTCCACCTCATCAGTGCCGCCTCATTGGCGCACATCAGTGAAGGAGAAAAATTACTTATTTACAAAATTTACTGGCAGAAAGTAAGAAACTTTCAAAAGTGTCAATCTTTTATTTATTTTTTTATTTTTTTTATAGCAAAAAGTAAAAAAAAAAAAAAACAGGAGTGATTAAATGCCACCAAAAGAAAGCTCCATTTGTGTAAAAAAATTATAGCAATTTTTTTTTTTTGGGTACAGTGTTGCATGACCAAGCAGTTGTCATTCAAAGTGTGACAGTGCTGAAAGCTAAAATTGGCCTGGGCAGGAAGGGGGTAAAAGTGCCCAGTAGGCAAGTGGGTAATGCATTCCCTGCATTGAGGTAAACAAATATTTCAGTATGTGTATCTCCCCACCCCCCTGAGCCCCATGTGGATCCAGGTTTGTGCCCATTTGCAGAAGCGCTCTCTCCTTTCTGCGCTCTGAAAGGCTTTGCCGAGACTAGCAGGAGCCAATTTGATCTTGCTGCTATAAGTCAAATCCTGTGACGAGGGGTGGGGCCGAGTGTCTGTCCGTGTCTAAAGATGCAGGCAGCGCAGCTCAGGGACGAGACTGTAAGTGCGCCATAATAGGAATCATGGTGGCACCCTGAGAAAAGGAGGAGCCAGGAACGCGGATGGGGACCCCAGAAGAGACTACCATGGCACAAAGCCGAGACATGTTTGTTATATTAAAAAAAATATTGACTTTACAAACGCTTTAATTCTTCTGAAGAGTGCAGTTTTTCATGACTTATCACAATGACATTTGTTCATTGTTGACCTGCCCTACACAACTACAAATGGATCAATTTCTCCGTGTAAATAAACGGAAGCCAAACAACCTTTGAATTTCCGTATGTAAACATTGAGTGTGCTCTCTGGGTGAAAAGCTTTTTTTGAAAAACAGATTTCATAATTAAGTTGTATTGCCCATCATCTTGTGAAAAGAACTTCTAGGCAACAGCTAAACATGTAATTGAAATGTGTGTTTATTGTATCACCTGCCAAAGAATTTGTAGTTATCCTATACTTTACACACTGCACAACTAAAAAGATGTACTGCTTCCTGGGTCATCTCCTTGCTAATACGATAAAGGCGATAAGAATGGCCGATTGTCCAGGTGGAGACGTTGCACAGGAAGTTGAATTTCCTGAACTAGGAAGTATACTGTTTGTGTCACCTTCTTGGTTGCATAGTGTGGCAGATCTGTGCAAACTTGGCAGTATAGCATTACAAATACTTTGGTAGTGAAAGCAGTAAATATGTATATTTAGCAGATGAAAGATCTATTCATATAGTGAGTGCATGTCTGCCTGTGCAGACACCACATCTTTTCTGTGGTTTTCTTGAATTTGGAATGGATGCATCATACACTTTTACTTGATTTAAGTCCTGCTACCAGTATTTTGTGTTTTTGATAGCTGAATCAATTGTTAAAAGGTCTGTCCACCCAGGTAAGCTAAATCAGCCCTAGATCTTCAGTGCTTCAACAGTTAACTTTCCCAATATTAATTCTAAATCTTTAAGTGCTGGTTCACACTACCGCGACTTGGGAATCCGACTTGTGTCGCGCGACATGAGAAATTCAATTGAAATAAATGAGAGCCGTCTTAATGTACACTACTGAAGTCGCTCTAACTTCAGAAAAGGTTCCTGTACAACTTCAATCCGGCTTCTAGGCAACTTGTAGGCAAATTGTACCCATAGATTTCAATGGAAGTTGCCTCCAAAGTCGGATCACTGTCTTAACTGAAGCAACTTTACAGGAAGAATAAATGGTTTACTCAGGCAAACCCCTCCCTCCCACAGAGCTGATTATTCTGTGATTGGCCACTGGCAAAGTCGCTGTCTTGGTGGCAACGTTAAGTCGCGTTGTAAGTTGCTCCAAGTCATGCTGAAATCGCCTTGCAAAGTCGCACTGCAAGTCGGGTTGCCCCTGTGTGAATTGGCTCTAACTGTTTTGGATGTGTCAATCCACTATTGTTATAGCACACCTGCTGTTGCATTTTCCATACTAAAAATGTAATTAAAAATGGTAGATCCAAAAGGTAGAGTCTTTATGGCAAAGCAGGTGTGCAGGCCCAAAAACTCTGGTGAGAGAGTCTAAAACCCAAACTTTTTTTTTATTTTCGTTGTAGATTGAGTGGTGTGCAGCTAGAACCCTGTTAGTTTTTTTTATTGTTGTGTCCCCATTAGGGAGATTCACTCCCGATGCTGTCCTCGTGATCATTGTTACTGTAACGGGTAATGAGGAAAAACCTCAATTTTGATTTGCCACAGGAATGGAGAGAACACCTTCCAATGGGAACACTTGTTCTGGTGACAATTGCCTAAGGCCCCGTACACGCGAGAGGATCTATCCGCTGAAATGTAACCGCGGACCGGTTTCAGCGGATAGATCCCCTGGTGTGTACGATCCAGCGGATATTTTTCCGCTGATTTTTTTTCCCGGCGATGGATTTCCAGCGGATCAAAATTTCTTAACATGCTAAGAAATCGATCTGCTGGAATCCAGTCCAGCGGATTGATCCGATGGTCTGTACAGACTCACCGGATCAATCCGTCCGAATCCATCCCTCGCATGCGTCGTAATGATTCGACGCATGCGTGAAAGTCCTTATATTACAGCGTCGCGCACGTTGCCGCGTCATCATCGCGGCGACGGCGCGACATGTCACCGCGGGGATTTTGATCTCATGGTTAGTACAACCATGAGATCAAAATCCGCCAGAGGATTTATCCGCGGAAACGGACCTCCGGACCGTTTCCGCGGATCGATCCTCTCGTGTGTACTAGGCCTAAGAGGGCATTTCCCTCACTTTGGAGAGATTTTTTTTAATTTCAACTACTGTTGTGTCTAGAGATGGAAAAATGAAACATTTGATGGGGATTTTTACAATTTTTCCTGCATCCAAAATTAAACGTTTTGGTTTTAGTTATAATTATAAAGCCGAAATCCAGCCATACCTTTTTTTTTTTTTTTCACACTTGTAGCAAGTTTTCTCCCCTGTTAAAACGGATTACTCTAAATTGCCTAATAGCTTGCACCTTCAAAATAAAACCCTTTGAAACTGCATTAGCTATCTTGAGCAACCTTAATTTTCCGTCTTAGCAACTTGATTCAACATTCAATTCCCTCTCCTCCTGATTGCTTCCTTTGCCATCAATCATTTTGTGTTTTATGGGAGAACACATTCCCGGTTTCTCTTTAGAAGTTCAGCAGATTTCACGGCTAAAATCTGCAGCACACAATGGAAAGCAGGGAGGAGCATGTATGGCTAAAGGGATACCAGGGGTGTGTTCTGTCATTTAACACTTGATCTAAGACACGGTGCTGTAAAATTTACAGGAGTCTGCTGACTCTTCCCGTGGTACTTTAAACAAAGAACAGCAGACATTTTTTGAATTGTGTATTAATGGGAGTAAGGTAAAGTATTATATGCATACAATACGCTTTAACTGTAATATCAGTTTTGGGTATACCAACGCTTTAATAAGTGGCCAATTTTTGCTGAAACATTGTTCTTGGGCCATAGAAAATGTGTGAATTTCAAATAAAGCAGTTTAATATTATGCATCTCTCTGAATGGCTGAGTGATGGGTTTGTGGTAAGTGACTCTGTGAATGCTTGGAGTCTCTTGTTTCCTAACAGAGAATCATAGTGTCTGTGAGAGCGGCATGCTAATGTAAGACAAGGAACAAATACGCTTTAGTTTGAATTCAGGTCAATGTTCATTATGTTGGACTATCTCTTGCAGGGTAATGGACAAGCTGTGCTCATTTCCCATAAACTGTGTCAGTGACAGATCTGTGTTTTAATGAGTAAAAGTAGTAGGTCATTTGTAAGTGTATAAAAATGAAACTACAGCAAGTGCTGCACGATTGGTCAAGTGTAGACTCCTACCTCAAGGCCTATTACCTGCCGTTTTGGTAGTTTTAGATCCTGCATGTTGATTGCTGTCTATGGTACAGAAATGATTTCTACCTCCTTATCAGTACTGACTTATCTATTGGATAAATGTGATTATCCACCTTTTATAAACATTGTACTTGGCATCAGTGGTTTATAAGCACTCCTCGTATCCCTGTTGTGGTTGTACCCTGCTTCACTGGTTTATATGCAGTCATCACACCACTGTTGTCATTGTACCCTGCATCTATGGGTAAGAAAATAAGGGTCTTCAAAATGTACTCAAAGATGTTCAAAGCCCCATTCATACTTGCACATTACTGTAACTCAGGTTTACCACATGTTACCACAACACGTGGCACTCTGTATGGTGCACTCTGAGACTTTTTATTTAGTGCAACACTCCAAAACACAGTACAGTGTGTGCTGAGAGTTCCACACAGCAGCACTACAACATACATGCCATTGGTTGTGGTGCGCTACAATAATAAAAAAAAAAAAGCAGATTTATTTACATACAGGCCTGAAAACCAGTCTTGCATTGATAGCTAGCTTGAAGGCCAATTCACACAAGTGCATTGATCTCCATTTTGCGTAGCTGTAAAACTCAAATCAACGGAAGGAAATCGCAAAAAAAATTAATCTCGAACGTGTCCTATTCACGCCATAATGCTGCGCATGCATATCAACGGACATCAAAATGTATGTCAATGGACATCAAAATGTATGTTAACAGACAACCGTATTATAGCGTGACTAAAATGGATGGAAATGTACATACATTTTCCATTTATTTTAGCAGAAGTCAGTGTGAATTGGTCCTTGACGGGTACTATTAGATGGTAATCTCTAGAATTTTTGTACTTGTTCAGTATCAAAGCTTACCTGTGGGGTATATACCATATATATATATTTTTTCTTTTAGGCTACTGAGTGGGTCATGTCACACTTTCTAGCCTGTTGCTGGTGGGACCATGCATCTGCTTGTACTGCATTGCTTCTTCTTTGGCTATAATGCTAAAGACACTCTCTCTTACCAGCAAGGAAGGAGCAACAAAGTAACACCTCATTGGTTCAGCCAATTAGGAAGCCATAATGCAGAAACACATCGGTATTCTCTGCTCTTAGTGATCCTGTCCCTGGCAAGTTGCTTCCATTTTCTTTATCACTAGTCGGACATGGCTCTAAAACTATGCTATAATGTATTTTGTTGTCCTATCCAAATTATAACCTCTAAAGCCCTGTACACACGATCGGATATCTGATGGAATCTAATCCGATGGATTTTTTCGTCGGATATCCGATGAAGCTGACTTTCATCAGTCTTGCCTACACACCATCAGTCAAAAATCCGATCGTTTCCAAACGCGGTGACGTAAAACACTACGACGTGCTGAGAAAAATGAACTTCAATGCCTTCAATCATGCGTCGACTTGATTCTGAGCATGCATGGAGTTCCATACAGCCGATCGTATTTTTCTATAGTTTTTTTATCCATAGGAAAAATTTTAAACATGTTCTATTTTTTTTACACCGATATAAATAAAATAGATGGGTCCCACTCACGATCGGTTTGTCCAATGAAAACAGTTCATCGGTCGGCTTTCAGCAGACAAAACGATCGTTTGTACAGGGCTTAAGAGATCCTGAGTTGGGCATTATTTGAAAATCTTCATCGCCAACTCTTACTTTGTCACTATGTGCTGTTACGTATTTTTATTTGTCCGAGTATAAATGTTATCCCAGATTCATGCTGTATGGCCTCTGCAGAGTCTGTGCTGTCTTCTGCCTGAGCTCAGGGTTTATAATTGAAACTCACTCTTGGCTGATAGAGAAGGGCTGTCAATTAACAAAGCCTTATGCCGCGTACACACCATCACTTTATGTGATGAAAAAAAAGACGTTTTAAAAAACGTCAATTAAAATGACCGTGTGTGGGGGAAAACGTTGTTTTATGTCTTGTGAAAAACGGCCAAAAAAAATTGAAGCATGCTTACATTTTTTGTTTCGTTTTTTGTGTCAATTAAAATGATAGTGTGTGGGCAAAACAACGTTTTTAAACCCGCGCATGCTCAGAAGCAAGTTATGAAGCTAGCTTCAATGGAAAAGAGTGCTGAACGTAACCACGCTTTGCTAGAGCATTTTGAAAAAATGATGGTGTGTAGGCAACGTCGTTTTTGAAAATGAAGTTTCAAAAATGTCATTTTATTTCATGATTTGAAACGTCGTTTTTTTTTATCACATAAAGTGATGGTGTGTACGCGGCATTCGTTTCCTTTCATGTAATTGGTGCACTTTTACTTTTACAGAGTTTGAGTGTCTATAAGCATAGGGCTCCATTAGGAGAGCAGCCTCACACCGCTGTTCTGACAGGACTAAAATACAAATAATCAAAAATCAAGAAATCTCTGAAAGGCAGGTAACACTAACGTAACAATTTGCTATAAATGCCAGTTGGTGACTGGTATTCTTATTAAACAGGAAGAAAAAATGTGCAACAAGTACAATGTAACATATGGTAACCAATCAGGAATTCTGCTAAAATTAATTATGTATATCCATAGACTTGTTGTGCTCTTTTATTATAAAGCCTGAATGCACACCAATAGTAATGAATAATCTCTTTTTTGAATTTTAGCTGCAAAAACATGTAGCCCTAAACATTTTGCCTGCAAGGACCAGGTAACATGCATATCGAAAGGCTGGAGGTGTGATGGTGAAAAGGATTGTCCAGATGGTTCTGATGAAGCTCCTGAAATATGTAAGTCTATTTTTAAGCTCATCTTATTGAACATTATAAAAATATGTAGTGCAGAAAACAGTATGCAAATACATTAATCAAGTTATGGATTGATCAAAAAGAATTATATTGCATGCATGTGTTTTATTTATATATATATATATATATATATATATATATATATATATATATATATATATATATATATATATTGCAACACTGTACAAATCCAATACTATATCGGCGGTCAGAGGGCACAGTGGGGCTGCAATCCTACTGAAGTTCCTCACTTCACCTAATAAAGTCCAGACTGGTGTGGAGATGATAAAATCTTATCACAAAAAAACAATAATGGGCTCAAGCTCCATAGACTTTATGGGAAGTTGGATCCCACAAATATCTGGTTGTGAACCCATCACCCCACTTTTTGTGGTTGGTAGTACGCATAGAATTATCAGGCCTCTCCCTCCAGGGAAACCCCCCCTCCCAGAGACCTATTCTTACAAGGCTCCTAAATTGCAAAGATAAGGAATACTACTTCATTTAGTAAAAGAGAAAAAGGAGATGGCAATAAATGGGGCAAACAATCTCATATTTTCCTGAACTTCTTTGCTGAAGTCATAAGGCAAGGGACTGAGTTCAGTGATCTCAAGAAAATACTTCAGTGTTTAAAGCTTCTGTATGTAATTCTATTTCCAGCCAGACTGTGCATTACCGCTGGTGGAGAATCACATTTTTTCCATTCCCCTGGGAGGCCAATGACTGGTTTGACAGAAATGAGATTCATGCAAATTATTCCTTTACTCCTTTTCTTCTCCTGTAAAGGGTATACTAGAAGGAGACATCATTGTGTTCTGATACAGATGCATACCTAGGGCCAGATTCATAAAGACTTACGACGGGCGTATCAGTAGATATGCAGTCGTAAGTCCGAATCCGCGCCGTCGAAACTTTAAGCGTATGCTCAAACTGAGATATGCTTAAATGTTGCTAAGATACGGCCGGCGTAAGTCTCCTACGCCGTCGTATCTTAACTGCCTATTTACGCTGGCCGCTAAGGGCGTGTACGCTGATTTACGCCTAGAATATGTAAATCGGCAAGATACACCTATTCACGAACGTACGCTTGCCCGTCGCAGTAAAGATACGCCGTTTACGTAAGGCGTTTTCAGGCGTAAAGATAAACCACCAAAAACATGGCGCAGCCAATGTTGAGTATGGCTGTCGGAACCGCGTAATATTTTTCACGTTTTACGTCGTATGCGTAAGTCGTCCGTGAATGGGGCTGGGCGTAGGTTACGTTCACGTCGAAAGCATTGACTTTTTGTGACGTGATTTGGAGCATGCGCACTGGGATACGTTCACGGATGGCGCATGCGCCGTTTGTTAGAAACGTAATTTACGTGGGGTCACACTTAAGTTACATAAAACACGCCCACAGCTTCAACATTTGAATTAGGCGGGCTTTCGCCGGCCCTAATACGCTATCGTAACTTCGGCCGCAAAATCTTTCTGAATACTATACTCGCCTCTCAAAGTTACGGCGGCGTAGCGTATAGGAGATATACGCTACGCCCGCATAAAGGTATCTGAATCTAGCCCCTATTGTTTGGTATCTTTGGTAACATGCACCCAGAATACTGCTTTGCATTGACACGTAGAAACCTTTTTGGAGATTAAAATAATTAAAAGTTGTATTGCTCTTTTGGTGGTGGTGTTTTGGTTTTCAAATACTGTTTACCAAACTTGAATTTTCTGCTTTATTTCCCCAGAAACCAGATAAACCCTGTTCTTCTCCTTAACCGCTTCTGGACCACCCACTGTGCATTTACGTTGCTACTTTGACGTTATATACCGTTGTATATAGCTGCCATAACCCCGGTATTTTCTTAATCAGCGAGCGGTCTGCTTTAAAATAAATGTGGTCTCTGCAGTGAATTCGCCACAAGATCACTTTTATCGGTGGCAGGAGAGGAGCTCCTCCCGCCGCAACCCGGTAGTCTCTGCAGCTTACCGGATCCGTCGGTAGTGGCGGAGACGATCTGATCCATTCTCCTGATAGGTAAGAAGTGAAGTGAGGGAATGATGGCCCCCACTCGACTTTATGCTATTGGATGACAGGCACAACGTCAAATGTCACTTCCGCCCAACGGCCCTAAAAGGACAATTTCTTTTTTTTATTCTTTATAAGTGTAAATGTGAGATCTGAGATCTCTTTGACTCAGGACTCACATTAAACAGGTCCTGTCATGCTTTTTGTCTATTACAAGGGATGTTTACATTCCTTGTGATAGGAATAAAAGCGATCCAAATGTGTTTTTTATTTTTTTTAATGGGACAGTGTAAAAATAAAAAGTAAAAAAAAACGATGTTTTTCTTAAAGCGCCCTGTCCCTCGAATGCATACGCAAGTCACGCCCGCATATGTAAACAGTATACAGACCACACATGTGCGGTACCGCCATGACCACTATAGCAATAATTTTAGCAAAGGGCCTCCTCTGTAATTCAAAACTGGTAACTTGTAGAAATATTTAAACATTGCCTATGGAGATTTTAAAGTGTCAAGGTTTGTTGCCATTCCACGAACGGGTGCAATTTTGAAGCATGACACGTTGGGTGTAAATTTACTTGGTGGAACATTATCTTTCACAATATAAAAAAAAATGGGCTAACTTTACTGTTTTTCAGTTCAAAAAAGTGTATTTTTTCCCCCCCAAAAATTGTGTTTGCAAGACCACTGCGCAAATACGGTGTGACATAAAGCATTGCAATGACCGCCATTTTATTCTCTAGGGTGTCTGGATATAAATATATATATATATATATATATATATATATATATATATATATATATATATATATAATATATATATATAATTTGGGGGTTCCAAGTAATTTTCTAGCAAAAAAAATGTGTTTAACTTGAAAACACCAAATGTAAAAAGTAGGCTTGGTAGTTGTAAACCTTACACATAAATAGTGAACAAAGCACATCCCTCTATAGCAGTGTTTCTCAATTCCAGTCCTCAAGGCACACCAACAGGTCATGTTTTCAGGATTTTTCTCAGATCAAACAGCTGTGGTAATTACTAAGGCAGTGAAACTGATCAAATCACCTGTGCAAAATATCGGAAAGCCTGAAAACCTGACCTGTTGGTGCATCTTAAAGCGGGGGTTTACCCGTACATAAAACTTTTTCCCCCTAGATTCCTGCTCGTTTTGTCTAGGGGAATCGGCTAGTTGTTTTAAAATATGAGCATTACTTACCGTTTACGAGATGCATCTTCTCCGCCGCTTCCGGGTATGGGCTGCGGGACTGGGCGTTCCTATTTTGATTGACAGTCTTCCGAGAGGCTTCCGACGGTCGCATCCATCACGTCACGATTTTCCGAAAGAAGCCGAACGTCGGTGCGCAGGTGCAGTATAGAGCCGCTCCGACGTTCGGCTTCTTTCGGCTACTAGTGACCTGATGGATGCGACCGTCAAGAGGCCTCTCGGAAGACTGTCAATCAAGAAGGAACGCCCACTCCCGAAGACCCATACCCGGAAGCGACGGAGAAGATGCATCTCGAAAACGGGTAAGTACAGCTCATATTTTAAAACAACTAGCCGATTCCCCTAGACAAAACGAGCATCCATCTAAGTGGATTTTTTGAAAAAAAATTCTTATGTGTGAACTCCCGCTTTAAGGACTAGAATTGAGAAACGCTGCTCTATAGTGTGTAATTGCCTGGATCCAAAGCACCAAGTGTGTTTCTTCTGATACCTCTGCTATCTGCAGAAACTCTAAGCCAAAACCTCACTTTCCCCGGAGATGCCTGCCCCCCTCTAGTACACAGCAGATGATTTATAGATTCAGCCCAGTGTTTTCCTCTATGAACTTGTTAGAGGGGTATGTCCCTTCCCTCAAATCGGCTATTATACTTCACTGAGCTCTGTGCCCTAGCTCTGCAGTATGTGTGAGTTCAGATCTGTGTAATTTAGAAGGCTATATATAAGTAATAGCTGCAGATAAACAGGTACAACTTATGTAGGACTTGAAGAAATAATTACGGATGGCTGCACTTCCAAAAATCTTTTTATTGAAGCTATATATGATAAGTGGTTGACAGATGGAGCAGGGGACAAAGGGAGAGACGCGTTTTGCGCAAATGTTAGCGCTTAGTCATTACGCGACTACCTCTTTGTCCTCTGCTCCATCTGTCAATCACTTGTCATATGAAGCTTTGATAAAAGGATTTTTGGAAGTGCAGCCGTTTCTTCATGTTACACAGCATGCGAGCTGAGCTAGCACATGACTAGTGTATGTGGGGATTAAACAGAGACTCGCACACCTGAAGAAGCTTTTCTTGTTCTATGTAGGACTTTGTTTCATCTCTATGACCTGAAGCTAGTCAATTTACCGAGTATGTAAGGGTTTACAAAACTTTTTGGGCCAGAAGCTGCATGGTTTTGCATGTGCAGTGACATGCATATGCATGAATTTGTGGTGCATTTTTCCTAAGCTTGCATTTCCTTTTGAGATCACTTCTGTCTTCTCTCTTCTTTGGACTTTTATGCGCACTGAGTACACCCCTCACATTTTTGTAAATATTTTATTATATCTTTTCATGTGACAACACTTTGCTACAATGTAAAGTAGTGAGTGTACAGCTTGTATAACAGTGTAGATGTCCCCTCTAAATTACTCAACACACAGCCATTAAGGTCTAAATCGCTGACAACAAAAGTGTGTACACCCCTAAGTGAAAATTTCCAAATTGGGCCCAAAGTTTCAATATTTGTGGCCATCATAATTTTTTTCCAGCACTGCCTTAACCCTCTTAGGCATGGAGTTCACCAGAGCTTCACAGGTTGCCACTGGAGTCCTCTTCCACTCCTCCATGATGACATCATGGAGCTGGTGGATGTTAGAGACCTTGGGCTCTTCCACCTTCCATTTTGAGGATGCCTCAAAGATGCTCAATAGGGTTTAGGTCGGGAGACATGCTTGGCCAGTCCATCACCTTTACCCTCAGCTTCTTTAGCAAGGCAGTGGTTGTCTTGGCGGTGTGTTTGGGGTTAGTATCATTTTGGAATACTGCCCTGCGGAGGATCATGCTCTGCTTCAGTATGTCACAGTACATGTTGGCATTCATGGTTCCCTCAATGAACTGTAGCTCCCCAGTGCCGGCAGCACTCATGCAGCCCCAGACCATGACACTTCCACCACTATGCTTGACTGTAAGCAAGCCATACTTGTCTTTGTACATCTCACATGGGTTCCGCCACACATGCACCATCTGAACCAAATATAGTTACATAGTTACATAGTCAGGTTGAAAAAAGACATAAGTCCATCCAGTTCAACCATAAATTTTTTAATAAATAAAATAAAAATCCGAGAGGCGATCGGATTTTCCCATGATCCACTTTATCTATAAATGTTGGTACCCAGTTATATTATGTAAATTTAGGAAAGTATCCAGACCTTTCTTAAAGCAATCTACTGAGCTGGCCATAGCCACCTTCGGATGGAGTCTGTTCCACATTTTCACAGCTCTTACTGTGAAGAAACCTTTCCATATTAGGAGATTAAATCTTTTTTCCTCTAGACCTAAAGAGTGCCCCCTTATCTTTTGTGTTGACCGTAAAGTGAATAACTAAACACCAAGTTCACTATATGGACCCTTATATATTTGTACATGTTGATCATATCCCCCCTTATTCTCCTCAAGAGAGAATACATTCAGTTCCTCTAATCTTTCCTCGTAGCTGAGCTCCTCCATGCCTCTTATCAATTTGTTTGCCCTTCTCTGTACTTTCTCTAGTTCCCTGATATCCTTTTAGAGAACTGGGGCCCAAAACTGAACTGCATATTCCAGATGAGGTCTTGCTAATGATTTGTGCAGGGACAAAATTCTCTCTCTCCCCCAGATCCTTTTCCACTATGGATTCCCCCAGTTGTACTCCTACTAGTATGTATGATGCATGCATATTCTTAGCCCCCCAAGTGCATAATATACTTTTATCAACATGTCACCCAATTAGACAGTGCATTGAGGTTGGCTTGTAAATTGGAGACATCCTGTAATGACGTTATTCCACTGCATAGCTTGGTGTCATCTGCAAAGACAGAAATGTTACTTTTGATCTCAGACCCAATATCATTTATAAAGATATTAAAAAGTAAGGGTCCCAACACTGAACCTTGGGGTACACCACTGACAACCTTAGACCATTCAAAGTAAGCCTCATTAACCACTACTCTCTGTAAATGTATAGAAAACTGGCTAAAAGACAGAATTCAAACTGATATTTCCAATCCTGTAGACTTTACCTTACACATAAGTTTATCTTGGGTTTATCAGACCACATGACATGCTTCCAGTAATCCATGTCCTTAGCCTGCTTGTCTTCAGCAAATGGTTTGTGGGCTTTCTTGTGCAAAATCTTTAGAAGAGGCTTCCTTCTGGGACGACAGCCATGCAGACCAATTTGATGCAGTGCACATTGTATGGTCCCAAAGACAACCTCTGGATATGACGCTGAGCATGTGCTCTCAACTTCTTTGGTCGACCATTGCAAGGCCTGTTCTGAGTGGAACTTGTCCTGTTAAACTGCTGTATGGTCTTGGCCACCGTGCTGCAGCTCTGTTTTAGGGTCTTAACAATCTTATAGCCTAGGCCAGTGATGGCGAATGCTTGGAACGCGTGCCGCTCCCGGCACGGCAAGCTGTTTCGGTGGGCACGCCGTGAAATGAAAGCACACAGTGAAAATCGAATTGTTCACACCGCACTGCAAACTACATACCCCATAGTTCTGTCGGCTAGCGGTGACGTACCTGAGTGGGAGTGTCAAAGAATAAGCACCGGGGGTGACGTACGCACGCCAATCCAATCATAGAAGCACAGCCCATCCACACTGCACCCACAAATCAGCGGCCAGCTGCCAAAATGATCCAAACTACGCTTCTACACTACCACTGCCTCTCAGCCAATCACTATTGCTGTAACCCGCCCTCCTCCTGCAGCCCGCCACATTTGACAAGAAGAAAGATGCAGGCAAAGATGAAAGCGTGGCTGTGCTGTATTGAGGCGGGCGGGAGTGTGCTCTGCTCGGCTCTGTTCCCTGCACTTACCATGATCTGGAGAGCCTGCTTCTCCTCTGTCAGGACCGGAGCTGCTGTGACTCTGACAAGGAGTGATGGCCCCCTCCCTCCTCCAGTCAGCAGCACGAGCAGAGAGATCAAAGACAGGCAGGACTGAGAGGTTTGCAGAAGGGGACTGAATGGCAGGTAATCATTGTGCATTAACCCTTCCTTGTGCATTAACCCTTCCTTGTGGAGGAACCCTTCCTTGTGCAGTAACCTAATGTAATATTTAGCAACCTCTAGTAACCGAATGGTGCTGGGCAGTAATGTATGGTAACCGATAGCAACCAAAAGGTGGGGAGTAATGTATAGTAACCGATAGCAACTGAAAGCATAATTTACAGAACCCGGCTTGGGGTGCACACCATGACCGCATGCTGCTTTCCCAAAACTAGCCCGCCCAGCGTCTATAAGGGAAAAAATAATTGGGGGAGGGGGGTAAAATGTTTTTTGACTTAATATCTACCTTAAATCACTGTGCTTTGTATGTGTCGGGTAGGTCAGTGTATGTCACACAGTGTATTCTGAGCACAATGCATTCCTGAACCCTGCATTCTGAACCAATTTGGCTGAAACGTACATTTTTGGTCCTTTGGGGTTAAATAAGAGGAATGATCCTCTGTACAGAGACGCTGGCAGGTTTAATTCTGTGTTGGCACTTTGAAAGAAATAAGTTGGTTTTGCGTCGCGATTTGGGCACTCGGGCCCAAAAAGGTTCGCCATCACTGGCCTAGGCCATCTTTATGTAGAGCAACAATTCATTTTTTCAGATGCTCAGAGAGTTCTTTGCCATGAGGTGCCATGTTGAACTTCCAGTGACCAGTAAGAGTGAGAGCGATAACACCAAATTTAACACACCTGCTCCTCATTCAAACCTGAGACCTTGTAACACTAACGAGTCACATGGCACTGGGGAGGGAAAATGGCTAATTGGGCCCAGTTTTGACATTTTCAATGTAATTCAATGTAATTTCTTCAATGTGTCACATGAAGAGATATAATAAAATATTTTCAAAAATGTGAGGGGTGTACTCCCTTTTTGTGAGATACTGTATATTCGTGCATTTCTGTGCATTTGCAGTGCTGAAAAACGCAGCTTGCTGTACTTTTTTACACTGCAATAGTATAAACTACTGCCATAAAATAACCTGAATTTTGGACAGTCTATGCCAGGGGTGCCGCACCAGTGGCCCACGACCTCCTGCTCTGGGATGGAATAGAATACGGTTATTAAATATCAGTTTATTACTGAAATCACAGTTTGTATATATGGGCATATCTTTTCTGCAGTGGTTACTGGACTGCTTTCAAACTGACCCACAGATGCAGAGCAGTTTACCTGCGGGTTACCTGCACTGAGCCATAGACTTCTGTTAATAACTGTGAGGTTGGTGTGCTTTCTGAACGTGCACCAAACCTGCAGAATACAATATAAGTCTATTGCAAAGTGCAGGAAAGCCAAGGGTACACTGCATTGCACCCGCAGAGCGGGTAAACCGCAGCACATCAAAAAACAAAAAAAAAGACAATAGTGGGTTGTGTCCGTATCCACTCTGCATATGCAGAGCCGACACAGACCTGCCATCCACCCCTCCGCTCATTGTGGCCCGAGACCGGTTACCAAGTTGCTTAAGTGGCCCTCGTGCTTCAAAAGGTTTGGCACCCCTGGTCTATGCAGTTGGAGTGCAGTCAAAAATGCATCCTACTTCATCTGGTGTAAATAGACCCTAAAGCACATATTCTGTTTGTTTGACATGTCTTTCTAAAGGCCTACTATGGGCCGTGTAATATCGGACCTGTCGTCTACCTGCTCTGCTCTGATCAGCAGGGGATCAGCTCATAGATCCTGTGTTGATTGGAATGGAAGGTGCCCATGTGAAATGGCCTCTACTTTCACTTTTGATGGTACCTAGAACAAATAGAATGAATCTCCCTAATGGGGGAACAGACAGCAATAATAGGAGTTCTAATCCCTCTCCACGCTAGCCAAATAAAAAAATTGCCTTTAGTTTTACTTTTAATGAGCAATTTGACAAGGGAGGTTGTTTTATCAAGAAGAATACATCGAAAACAAATTAACATTTACATAATTACCCTTTTGCATACTATATATGTTTGGAATACAGAGCACCACACATTACCATCTTGAAGTAATAACTAATTTGGTTGCTCTTAGTATAAGCCCAAAATATGTCCCCTTTAATTCTGTCACACTTTTTAATGCCTTTATCTGGGTGTTTTGCAAAGCCAACTGGGGAGTCTCACAATCATTCCTAATTTACCACTTAACAAATTCCTCCAATGTACTATGAAATTTCCTGGCATCTGGGCATTTCCACCACATGAGAAAGGTCTAACCACAGAAACACAAGGGAGAAATATTGGATTTGAACTTATGGCCTATAGGAGTGAAGTACCATCTTGTAAGAACTTTATATGAGGTGTCTTTGACTTGAGAACATCTGTATCCTGATTTGGTTCTCATAAATCTTTTTTTCCGGGCTCCAAGTCAATTTGATTAACATTGGGCTGCTATTGAATATTTAATTTCTTAACTGTTAGACCAGTACTTATGGGTGCTGGGCTCAAGTGGGTGTGTTGAGCTGAATTGCTTAAATCCCACAAGGGCTCAATGAGGTGTTTCTTACATTTTACTCTCCATAGTGTTAAAATGTTGCTTTTACTGTCTGATGGCTGTGATGTTTTATTTTTTCCGGTGCTCTCTCCATAGAGCTATTCTGTATATCCAGTGAACAAATGTGTATGAAACTTTTCAGTCATCACCATTACGACTGTAGGGGAAAGGAAGTAAAAAATAGTCCTTGCAAAGTGCAGTAACCCTCCAAGTCGTCATTGACCAATGATATTTCGGTTTACCGTGATCATATTAATAAAAATATAAATATAATTTTTTTACTTCTTCAGAAATTGGACAGTGGCCCACTTAGTAAAATGTCGAAATGTCTCTATGAATATTGTTTTGCCAGCTAAAGGGTGTGTCATTTTGCACAGCCAGTCTTCTGCCAGATTCTGGCACCCCACTTAATCAGAAGAACCAGGTCCTTATTTGTAAACTGCACTACATTTAATGCCTTTATATAGCCAATTTATTGATTTTGTAAGTGTTGGATACAGAACCTTTTTTGTTATTTTTGCTACCCTTTGATAATACAGAAAACCACAAGCAGGGACACTGACAATTAAAATCAGAGAAATCTTAATGGCTAATAAAAGACAACAAGCTTGTGGCTGCAATAGAAATACACTTTATTCATGTGCAAAAGAAAAAAAAAAGCCTGTCAGCGAAAAGCGTTGAAGAGACGGTTGGGAGAAGAAATCCTGCTTCCGATGTGAAGATATAACTTACAAGTATACGTAACTGCAGGAGCTTCCTATACCTTACCTTTATGGCCAAATTCCAAGACACCATTGTGACAGGCAATGCTCTGGCAATTTCTGAGATGGTCAAAGGTTGCCTCCTGCACATTTCTATTGGTCACTATCGCCCATAAGTGCTGAGTGTATGTGCAGGAACATCTAGAACAGGGGTACCCAACTGGTGGCCCGTGGAGACCTCTGATGTAGACCGCAACCTCCTGCTCTGGGATGGCAGGTTGGCAAACCCAAATTGCGGGTTGCCAACCTGTCATCCTAGAGCATCAGTGTTTTGGATGGAGCCAGCGGCAGGGGAAGCAAGTAACTGTGGAGGGAGCAGAGCCGCATAAGCCGATGCTTCCTCTATAGCACCAGCTCCTGTTCCACGGCAAAGTAATATCAAATGCACTCAGCCTGGGACAGCAACATTTTCTACAGCCAGGGATTCCTGCAGATGCACAAAGAGAAGGATTGTCAGTTTATGAAAATCACACCAATAGGCATAATATCAGCGTTTTTCAGAGTTTGGGCATATATGACCAGTAGTTTTGCAGTGATTATTGAGGCTGCTTTCACACTGATCTGCAAGTGCAACACAATGCACCTGTGGCTTCCCCGTGGGTTACCTGCACTGAACCACAGACTTCTATTATATCCTGCGGGGTTGGTGCACTTCCTGAAACTGAAATTGCAGCACAACATGAAAGCAGCCTTATAGGGCTCATTTTATATTTGCAGTTTGGGCTGCAGTAAGAACCCATAGTTCATTGATGCCTGTGAACAGTAGACAAATCAATTAAGTGGCCCTCGACCAAAAGACTCCTGTTCAATTAAAACCGGAGCCTCTGCAGAGATGTGTGAACCAGCTCTATTGTGAGTCGGTCAGTCTCCTGCTATGCGAATTGCATTGTTTCCTGGTCCTGTAAATATTTTTAAGGAGTGGCTCTAAACATTGCCCATTTTTCCAAGTCTGGATGCAGCTTTGCAATAGCCTGATGTCCCATTTGTATGCTTTTTGTATGCAAAAATATATTTTGGATTATTACATATTTGAAATTAATGGTCTTTATGTAGATTTGATACATTTTGAAATGGTAATGCTAATTATGTTGATCTTGCAGAAATTCCTCTCTACAACATAAACATTTAGGGCTTTGGAATATTTTGCAGAAAGTCAACTATGGGACATAAAGGACTGTGATTTGTTTAATGAAACGTAATAAGCCTAAACGTGTATAGGGTCATTCATTATTAATATCCCCTTCTACTCCTGTCCTGACAAAAAGTCCATCATTAAGATGTTCTGTTGGTGGCTGTACCCACCGTACAAACATTCAGAGCCCAGTCTTCACAGGCTCCATCTGACAGTGTCTTATTCATGTTGGTGCAAGTAATCAAGGGGCCATAGCCCATGACCGGGAATTGAGCACAAAGCCGCTGTGTGCTACGTGTAGGCAGGCATGCAGACTGAGAACTGCTTGTTATGTCAAAAATAAATACACGAGACAACAAACAAACACATCAGCTTCGTGTACAGTGATGGTAAAAACATAGCTCGCTTCTTGGTGGGAGAAGTGAAACATCTATAGCTAACACTGCAGCTTATGTCTAGCTGCTTTCTTGTGAAATAAAAACATTTAAAAAATTTGTTCCGGTTTTTTTTTTCCTTTCTTTTTCTTCATTTTTTTTCTTCATTTTATTTTTTTATTTTTATTTAAACAGCCTAAGTGTGCTCAAGGTTTCGACACAGTTTATTGGAAAATATAGTCCTTATCAACAGAAATAGTGCAGTTTATTCCAAGGATAGGAAGAGCTTCCATAATTTTGTGCACTGAGACAAAATAACTTTTTCTATTTACTTGCCTCTTCCCCAGTTACGTGATGCACATGCACCCGGCCATTCAATTCATGTAAAAGAAACCATGATTCATCATACCAGGCCACCTTCTTTCATTGCTCTGTGGTCCAGTTCTGGTGCTGACTTGCCCATTGTAGGTACTTTTGGATGTGGACATGGGGGAGCTTGGGCAATCTGACAAGTCTGCAGCTATGCAGCCCCATACACAACAAATTTAGGATGCCTAGTTTTTTTACCCTGCTTTCAGCACATCAATGTCCAATGGGAGCTTTTCAACGGATATTCCGACCATGTGTATGCCCCATCTGCCTTTTTTCTTCAGAATTTCCAACGGACTTAGATAGAAAGCAGGTTCTCTCTTTTTCCGTCGGAAATTCCGACAGAATTTTGCCCGGTCAAAAGTCTGACCGCGTGTACGCGGCATTACTAAACCCACAACCGTAAAATCGGTCTGTATAGGCAGTAAAGCATGTTTTTTATACTCTGTGGAGCCTAAGGGGTTAATCCTCTGCATTTGTATTTGTATTCTGTCTTTCTGATCCTGCTTTTCTTCCACTGATTCCAGTCCATTTCCTGATAGAACACTGCATTTTAGAGGACAAGTTGCACATGCTGAGTTTGGTGTGTTTTGCTAGAGAGTTATTTTATTTTTCTTGGGAGAGTGCATGTGATCAGCACAGGGCCAATCGGCACTGTCTAGACAGAAGGTCAGGGTCCTGCAGCCTCATAGGTCAATCAGGGGAAAATGAAAACTCCTCCTACATTCTTTAACCTGACACTGATAGAAGTCACAAGACTGCTATGTGACCGTGTGACCTCCCTGGCTAAAGTCAGAGGGAGATCTGCGGATGACGAAGGGACGCAAACTGACCATGGTGGTGCAATGTGCTGTTTATTCTGCTTTAAGGAAACAGGATCTCTATTTTTATTTTTTTTTAGTTAACAAACACTGTCTAATGATAGTACAGTATTCATACAAGGCAGAAACTATTACATCTAGAAGTGCTTTTCTATTTTGGAGATGGTACCCTTGATTAAATTGTATTCTTACTCTCTCAAACATGTGCATTTTATATCAAATGCACTTCACTGGTGGTCTGTGGATTAGCATGATGTATGATTTAGTCTTCAATGTTGAATGCAACATCTGATTGTTCTTAAAGATTTTTTTAATGAGAGGGTACATTGTGGTCACTCATATTAGGAAGTCACGCATGAGCTATAATTGGCCTTGCTTCACTACATTAAAGTTGGGGTGGGGGTGTGTTTTTTTTTTTAAGTAACTAGGGGGTTGTGTGATATAGAAGTATACTGTAAGATGCTTGAGGACAGTAAGACAGTGAACAGCAGGTAAGAATTACATTTAGTGGACTTGGGTCCCTTTCACACGAGTTGTGTCCAGTCCAATCAACAGTGTTTCCGTGAACTGATCCCCTGCTAAATCGGAGCAGAATGGAATGAATGTCATTTTTGTTACATCAGAGTCCTCCAGTTTTTTTTCTGTAGGTCTTTGGAACCATATTCATTTTCATGCGTCCATTTTCATTAGATTACCTCTGCTCCTCGACATTCAGTCCCATAAATAATGGAAAAGAATGCAGACCTTTTACATTCTTACTTTTTTTTCATCTGGACATACTTTGGGGTAAATGAATGTGTTAAAAACTGAAAGCATTTTGTCCAGAATCCATTCTGGATCTCGGGTTCATCATGCTAATGGCTCCATCCTCCAGCATGCATTAACAATCTGTAGAGCATCTGTGGTCACTGTCAGTAAGGGCCCTTTCACACGTACGGACAGTATGTCCATATTTCATCCATGCGGTTTTGGATGAAATACGGACATACATGTATCCCTATAGGATAACAGGTAGCAGCGGATGAACATCCGCTGACACCCGATCTCATCGGTCCCCGCTATGGTCCGATTCTGCAGATGGAGGAAAATCCTTTTTTTCCATCCGTCTGCAGAGCAGATTGGGTGAACACGGACAGACGGTCCGTGTTCATCCGATCCCCCCCCATAGGAGAGAGCGGAGATCTGACAGGGCGGTCCCTGCACAGTGTGTGTGTGTGTGTGTGCAGGGACCGCCCTGTCATCTGGCGGCTCAGCGCGCATCAACGAAACGATCCCCGCTGAGCAAGCGGATAAGCAAGGTACAGATCCTCACGGGATCCGTACGTGGAAAAGGGCCCTAAAGGAGATGCTGTTCAGAGTTTTCTTAATAATAGTTGTGTGTTTAGGCTCCTATCCCTCCACCCCTGATTCTACCACCAAGCTTGTCAAGTTCCCATGTTTTATTTATTTTTCTAAATTTTTTATATATATATATATTCTTGTATTTACACACCCTAACTTTAAGAGGGAAGTTTCAGGAAAACAAAACTTTCCACCACCCCTACGTATAACACGCAGACACAGTTTACCCTCTATTTTCAGGATAAAAAAGTGAGTGTTATATGCCAATAAAGTATATAATATATGTGTGTGTATATGTATATATATATATATATATATATATATATATATATATATATAGATGGAAAAATCTCCAAAAGGCATCAAATTACAGATTAGACATTCTTATAATATTTAAAAAAAAAAATAGATTTTATTTCCATCATTTTACACTTTCAAAATTACAGAAAACAAAAAAATGGCATCTGCAAAAGTTTGGGCATCCTGCAGAATTTATAGCATGCACTGCCCCCTTTGCAAAGCTGAGACCTGCCAGTGTCATGGATTGTTCTCAATCATCGTCTGGGAAGACCAGGTCATGTCAATCTCAAAGGTTTTAAATGCCCAGACTCTTCTGACCTTGCCCCAACAATCATCACCATGGGTTCGTCTAAGCAGTTGTCTAGAAAACTAAAACTGAAAATAGTTGATGCTCACAAAGCTGGAGAAGGCTATAAGAAGATAGCAAAGCGTTTTCAGGTGTCAATATCCTCTGTTCGGAATGTAATTAAGAAATGGCAGTCATCAGGAACAGTGGAAGTTAAAGCAAGATCTGGAAGACCAAGAAAAATATCAGACAGAACAGCTCGCAGGATTGTGAGAAAAGCAATTCAAAACCCATGTTTGACTGCACGATCCCTCCAGAAAGATCTGGCAGACACTGGAGTTGTGGTACACTATTCCACTATAAAGAGATACTTGTACAAATATGGTCTTCATGGAAGCGTCATCAGAAGAAGGTGGATCAATCATGCTTTGGGGTTGTATTGCAGCCAGTGGCACAGGGAACATTTCACGAGTAGAAGGAAAAATGCATTCAATAAAATGTCAGCAAATTTTGGATGGTAACTTGATGCCATCTGTGAAAAAGCTGAAGTTAAAGAGGATGGCTTCTACAAATGGATAATGATCCTAAACACACCTCAAAATCCACGGGGGATTACATGAAGCGGCGTAAACTGAAGGTTTTGCCATGGCCTTCACAATCTCCTGACCTCAACATAATTGAAAATCTATGGATAGACCTTAAAAGAGCAGTGCGTGACAGACAGCCCAGAAATCTCAAAGAACTGCAAGACTTTTGTAAGGAAGAATGGGCAAAGATACCTCAAACAAGAATTGAAAGACTCTTGGCTGGCTACAAAAAGCGTTTACAAGCTGTGATACTTGCCAAAGGGGGCAGTACAAGATTAACTCTGCAGGGTGCCCAAACTTTTGCAGACGCCATTTTTTTGTTTTCTGTAATTTTGAAAGTGTAAATGATGGAAATAAAATCTAACTTTTTTTGACATATTATAAGAATGTCTAATCTGTAACTGGATGCCTTTTGGGGAAATATTCCATCTTTCCCTGGCTTCATTATGCACATTAATACAAATTTTTTACCTGGGGTGCCCAAACTTTCGATCCCCACTGTATATGTGTGTGTGTGTATGTATGTATGTATGTGTGCGCATATATATATATATATATATATATATATATATATATATATATATATATATATATATATATATATATATATATATATCTCTTTATTTAGAAATTTCCAGTTCAGATAATGGATGGTATGAAGATCAGTTTTTTTATAGGGAAGTTTCAAGCATACTTATAAAACATTATAAAAATGTTAAACAAGACCTCATTGAAAGCTGCTGACCTGTTTGACCAATGCAGTTTCAAAACCATATCCAGAATTGGGCTGTGAGAGCTACAATACTTGGCCATAAATAAAGAGGAAAGCAAATCTGCTGAATGTTCTATACTGAGCTGCTTCTATTTTGTCATGTGACTCAGGAACATGTTGAAGCATGCCAGAGCCATAGGTTTCCATAAATGAAAGCTGCTTGAGGTAAACAAGAATAACGTGCCTAATCCAATTTAAATGAACAAATCTATATTCCTCATGATTTAACACATTGTATATGCTTGGAATTCATAAGCTTTGGACGCATTTAAACTTTTTAGGACAAAGGTCAATTTGCAAGTTTTTTTGTAACATTCTAAACATTGTGTTTACACTTGGCATTAAGGTCACAAATCTGAAAGATTGAGCACTCAGCTGACGCTTGAAGGCTAATCTCACGTTCAGAAAGTGTGTCCTACATCACATGAAGGACTTAGACAACAGAGGGTTGTTGTACTGTAGAGCGAACAAGCAGCAGTAAGAAGCACATTGTCTAACTGATCTCTACAGCTGTGTAAGATATCCGTGAAATGGCATTATAGCATACAGGAACCAAACTGACCATGACAGTGCACAAGTCAGAGCAGAAAGAAGACAAGAACTGATATTTTTTTCTAAAGAATCCTGTAGAGAGAATATTTGGCCAATGTAAAACACTAGGATTGAATACAGTGCATGCAGCATACTCCCTGCAAAAGATATACAGAATTCAGGAGCCAGTCAGTTTGGTTTGTAAGTTAGCAGGCATTTGTAAAGGACCAGAGAACAGTTGTCACACGGAGGAAAAGCTCAGAAAAGTTAACTGTTACTATTATTATAGTATGGCATTTATGTTTTCAATTTTAGAAAGATGGCATTTGGCTTGGCTGAATCAAGAACTTGGTCCAGACAAGCATTATAATCAAGCCGGATCCAGTCGCAAAGCAAAAGAAAATCTTGTCTTGGGTGGTGCCTTCCTTTCACATGCATGAAGTTCTTAACTCACTATAGTACAGTGTTTAGCTGGACGCCAGTGTCACCCCTCTGGCAGGTGTCACACCAGGTGGCCGCACCCCCATAGTAACGCCACTGGACTCTACTTAATTTAAAGGAAGTCCAGCCAAAGCTGGGCTTCTCCTATGGATCACAGGAGTGCAATTCATTTTAAACTCCTGTGACCCGTTTTCCGCTCTCTGCTGACATCACAGAAATCAGTCCAGGCACCACAATGGAAGTCTGGATCCACCAGGTGCCTGGACTGACACCCGTCTCAGCCTCTCAGCGAGCTGCTGAAAGACTGAGACGGCCGCTCCCCGCCACTCCACAGCTCAGCGCTCCAATGAGCGAGGAGGAGCAGAGTGTAGAGCTACTGATTGACAGTCAGCAGCTCTCTGCTCGGGGAGCTGTGAGAACAGAGCAATCGGCGATGTTCGATCTCTTGGCTCTCAGTGTAGAGGTGTCAGTGGACAGATGCCGCATCCACCTAGGCAAGTATGATAATGGGGAAAAAAATCTGCGCTGGCAGGACGTTAGAAAAAGTCCTGCAAGCAGCATCTTTTGAAGCAGTTTAGAAACGGTGAATACACCGCTCCTCCACTGCCCCTGCCCATGTAAATGAATGGGCAGCGCTTTGACAGCAGTGCTTTGCGGGTGCATTTAAACCCTTTCTTTGGCCTCTAGCAGAGGATAAAAGTCTATCTTTTTCCAAATCAATATACAGCTGTCACATGACCCAGATCTTTTCCAGCCTGTCTGCAGGGAAACAATGACAGGAGGAGCTTCCAGTCCTCTGCTGCTGGTCACATGTTAAAAAAAAAAAAAAAAAGCCTTTTGGAATACAGAGTAAAAATAAATCAATACCAATAAAACTGTTTTAAATGGGCATACAAATATATATTTAAAATCAAATCTTTATTATTTTGTGGAAATAACATGGTGTGGGTAGATTTTGCAAGTCACAGGCTGTGTCACACCCCTCCAGCCTGTGTCTTAGAATAAGAGGGTGGTGAAGCTTCAAACAATCTACGTGTAATATCCCACCCCATTGTGTTTAGCTGGTTAGTGGGCGTGGAGGAGGAGGGAGGGAGTGATCTGCCATTTACCACTATGTATACGCCCACTCTATAGTCACATGAGCTGCTCATGATGGGAAATGCTCATCAGAGTTGCCACCATAGCTGGAAAATCCTTAGCTGAATTGGGGACATGAACAGAAGGGAGAGAGAGAGCAGCAGGACAACCAGTTTTTTTGCAGAATACAGAAAACAAATCTCATAGTTACCAAATGCATATGAACAGTAGGGATGAGCTCCGGCGTGTTTGTACAGTGCACGTGCCGAGCCCGCCAGGAAGTCTGCACGGCGCTGCGCTAACCACAGGCAGTGAGACATTTCCTGATCCCTGCAGCCGAGCATCGAGAAATGTCTCCCTGCCTGTGATTAGCGCAGCGCCGTGCAGACTTCCTGACGGGCTCTGCACGTGCACTGTGCGAACACGCCAGAGCTCATCACTAATGAACACCATTTTTTGTCAATTTTTTATGATGTAGGTTTAGTGACAAAGCTGAATGCCAAAAAAGCACACTAGTTAAAGCAGTTAATGGGTTAATTAGAAAATAAATGAAAATACATTTTTATTCACAACTGATTTTGACTTTGTATCAGTCTATCTAGTACAGCGGTTAAAGGGTCACTAAAGGAATTTTTTTTTTTAGCTAAATAGCTTCCTTTACCTTACTGCAGTACTGGTTTCATGTCCTCATTGTTCGTTTTTGCTTTGAAGTAGCTGTAATTCTGCTGTGATCTCCACACTTCCTGGTTGCCTGTTTCCTTATAACCATCATACTGGGAGATTTTCACGGTGGTCTAAGCTGTCATTACTGTGTGTCTAAAACTCCTCAGAACCAATCGGATTCATTTTAAAAAACAAAACACTGCCCTGGATTTGTTTGTTTTTGTTCTGTGAGTCTTCCCGACTCACCTCTCACCCGGAACTTCATGTATGTACCTTAAAAACAAAAGTGAAACTAGAGGCACATTATATGATAGATTAAATTCAATTTTTATTCATTTTTAAAAGGAATCAGTTAACTTTTATGTCTCTATACCCAATAAACAGTCATTTCAGCAAAAAATTTTTTTCCTTTAGTGACCCTTTAAGGAAGGGCCAATTGGATATGCTGCAATGCCCATGAGATGGCAAGGCACAAATTGAGAGTAGGATAGAGCAGAGCTGATTTATCAAACCATTTTGAAGGTAAAAGAGCTTCTATGTAGGTATGGCATCTACATCATCAGCTTAGGCTACTTATAGATTTTACAGCATGACAGATGGTGCTCTTAAAGTGCAAGCTAGTTTGGCTCCCTATGGGGAAAAAAGGAAATGAAGCAGGGGAAAAGTGCAACTGATCAGTTAGGGGACGGCGGTGATCAGGACAGGTTTTCTAACATGCCTGATCAGCCACTGCCCAATATAGTGTGTGGCCAGCTCAGGGACACCTACAGAGCTGAAATAGTCATTAAATTCATCTGAAAACTGTGAAAACATCATCATGTAAATTTTACAACAAAGCAGTTTTATATCAAAGCTGTGTGTTGTGCTGCATGCTACATTGTGAAGATATACAGTCCTGATCAAAAGTTTAAAACCACTTGAAAAATGGCAAAAAATCATATTTTACATGGTTGGATCTTAACAAGGTTCCAAGTAGAGCTTCAGCATACAACAAGAAGAAATGAGAGTGAGACAAAACATTTTTGAGCATTCAATTAATTGAAAATAACGAATAAACTGAAACAGGCTGTTTTTTAGCTGATCAAAAGTTTAGGACCACACCTCCAAAAAAAAAACGAACCCCCCCCCCCCCCCAAAACAGAAATCCAACTTCCAAACATGAACTCAGTAATGAGTAGCTCCGCCGTTATTGTTGATCACTTCAAAAATTCGTTTCAGCATGCTTGATGTAAGCATTTCCATGAGGTGAGTGGGAACATTTCTCCAAGTGGTGAAGACAGCCGCACGAAGGCCATCTACTGTCTGGAACTGTTGTCCATTTTTGTAAACTTGCCATCCATCAAAGGTTCTCAATTGGATTTAGATCAGGGGAACACGCAGGATGGGCCAAAAGAGTGATGTTATTCTCCTGGAAGAAGTCCCTTGTCCATTGTGTACTGTAGCGTTGTCCTGTTGAAAAACCCAGTCGTTACTACACAGACGAGGGCCCTCAGTCATGAGGAATGCTCTCTGCAACATCTGGACATAGCCAGCGGTCGTTTGACGCCCCTGCACTTCCTGAAGCTCCATTGTTCCACTGAAGGAAAAGCACCCCAGACCATTATGGTGCCCCCTCCACTGTGACGCGTAGAAAACATCTCAGGTGGGATCTGCTTGTCATGCCAGTAACGTTGGAAACCATCAGGACCATCAAGGTTAGATTTTTTTTCTCATCAGAGAATAAAACTTTCTTCCACCTTTGAATGTCCCATGTTTGGTGCTCTCTTGCAAAGTCAAAACGAGTAGTTCTGTGGCGTTCAAGGAGACGAGGTTTTTGAAGAAGTTTTTTGTTTTTGAAGCCCTTCAGTCTCAGATGCCGTCTGATGGTTATGGGGCTGCAGTCAGCACCAGTAAGGGCCTTAATTTGGGTCGAGGATCGTCCAGTGTCTTGATGAGAGACCCTGCTTATGCAGTTCAGCAACCCGACCACGTTCAAAAAGGGAGAGTTTTTTTGCCTTTGCCATAACAACGTGTGACTACCTGACAGAAAGTTACAATGAATCCACATCCTTGCACAGATTTGGCCTTTTAAAGCCACGTGGTCCTAAACTTTTGATCAGCTGAAAAACAGCCTGTTTCAGTTTATTTGTTATTTTCAATTAATTGAATGCTCAAAAAATGTTTTGTCTCACTCTCATTTCTTTTTGTTGCATGTTGAAGCTCTACTTGGAACCTTGTTAAGATCCAACAATGTAAAATATGATTTTTTGCCATTTTTCAAGTGGTCTTAAACTTTTGATCAGGACTGTATATCTATATAGATATATATTGTATATCTCCACAAAGAAAGCCAAGATCCTTCACTCCAGATCTATTTGTTTTGATGTCTAGGGTAATTGTGTAGTGGTGCTAGTCTGGGTGTAATTATGATTAATGACACAATATTCATGGTTGTCAAACTGTGAAATGTATTATTACCCAGATGTTGGTGATGGTTGCGCTTGCATGATCCCTTTCTGTTAGAGGGGAAAGGTTACCATCTGACCTATGCACATATGATGGCTGTGTAAATATGGACACCCACTCTCTGTGTACAGAAAGTATTGGCAGGACATTTTGTGAGTGTGTAAACATCCACCATAGCTTTTGTCTTACTTGTGTAATGTGGAAAAGTTTCTGCTTTTAACATTAAGTACTTAAGTCATAAACCATTATTTCAAAAAAATAAATAAAAAAATACAGGCGAGACAGAACAAGTCCAACCTTTAGGCTATATTAGGAAATATGCAGAGGAAATACAGTTTTTCATATTGTCTTTCAAAGCTGAATTTCTTCGTGGTATCGTTGCCCATTCTAGCATGCAAGAAATACAGCTCAAGGAGTAAAGTGTAAAATGCAGAGTCCAATGCCCACAATAAGTAATTAAATGCTATAGGTTACTACATTTTGCGCAATGCTCCTTATTGAGTGAACAAATTTGTTTACCTTCAAAAATAGATGTATTATTGGAAACGGATATTCCATTTAGAGAAGTCCTTCAGAGAATGACGACAAACCTGTATTCATTCCCCCCCCCCTTTTTTAAACTGAATTCTGGGGTAATCAAATATCCTGCTCCACTGCAAGGATTAAATGCTTGTATATGTGTAGGATACGGGTAAAAGCACCCTTTCTTGCCCGATTCCCAGCTCCCACAGGCTCTCTCCAGGCTGTAGGACTGGCACCCACTGCCTCTTCGCTCCTAGGTGGTGGAATGCCCTTTGGCATCATCAAGTACAATGCCCTGCATTTAAAATTACACATTCATTCGAAAAGATAGCGTGTGGGTGAGAAGAGGAGATTAGGGCTTACTACCTGCATGATAAAGTGGTAAATACTAAATATTCTTGTATATAAAAAAAAATACAGTATACTTTCTATTTAGGACATTTTAATCAAGTTTAGTAAAGGTGTACCACAGGGAAGCATCCTATAGTTATTTTAAATGGGAAAACCTAGAAAGTGATGGCGAATAGACATGTGCGTTTTTCAATGTGTTACAGTTCTTTTTTTTTTTTGGATGAAAATTAAATTTTCAGAGATTCGGATGTATACGAATGGACATAGAAATTAATGTCAACGAATCCGAAAAAAAAGTTGTACTGAAATTAACAACTGAATTTTTCATTCGGATGATGTCACATGATGCAATAGTAATAGATTTCCCCCTTAAGAAGATACGGAAACCCCTGTATCGAGACGCATAGGGGAAGGGGACAGGACGATACGTTTGCACAGGTGATCTATGAGAGGGGAACAACATACATCCCAATACCTGTCGGTATTTACCATTGTTTTACCTGATATAGAGCGGTGCATTAGCGTACCTAATCTATGTGAGTACCCCAGTTGGTGTTTTTGCTTTTTGTTTATTAAACTGATAAAACTCTATTAGGCCTCTTTCACACGGGGCGGATCAGTGATGATCTGCCCCGTGAACCTCCGCTTTACCCCGCTGAGCCGGCGGATGACAGAGCGGTCCCTGCACAGGGACCGCCCTGTCTTTTTTCCCGCTCTCCTCTATGGGGGATCGGATGAACACGGACCGTCTGTCCATGTTCACCCGATCCAATTGGCAGACGGATGGGGCGAGATCGGGTGTCGGTGGATGTTCATCCGCTGATACCCGCAATCTCATAGGGACCAATGTATGTCCCTTTTTCATCCGTACACGGATTGATGAAAAAGCGGACATGCGGTCTGCCCGTGTAAAAAGAGCCCTTGCACTAGCAAGTCTTTATTTCAAACACTTACCGAAGTACCAGGATTCTGGTGTAACTACAAGAGCCCAAAGGTGGTTCATATGTGTGTTTTGACTGCTCTTAATTGCAAAGTCACACGCTCTGAGGGGATCACCAGAGTGAGGAATACCACGGCATGTTCTGGATCACCTAGCAGTTTTATCATTGCAGGAACTTTATTGCACCTAGCGGTTTTATAATCACATGAACTTTATAATCACGTGAACTTTATTACACCTAAATAGACTCTTTTTGGATACCATACACATGCACAGGAGCACTTCTTTGAACAACCCAGAAATGCAATATTGATAAACTACCATATTTTTCGCTCCATAAGACGCACATAGATTTTAGAGGAGGAAAATGTGAAAAAAAAGTCCTCAACCAAATGGTGTACTAAAATATTTAATAAAATTTAACAGAATAATATTTCTACACTGACAACCAATGTAAGGGGGCACCCTACACTGATCCCCAATGTAACTGGGACATTTACATGACCTCAACACAACAGGAGTATTTGCATATTGGGATGTAAATGGTGTATTTACAGTACCCCCCCCCCCCTATCTCTCTACTAATCTCTGCATTCTTATCTCCCTCTTAGTACAACATTGCCCCTCTAACTCATCTTCTAACCTCTATCCCCCAAACCCCTACTCTGCTAACCTCTGCAATCCAACCCCTCCTTCCCATTCAACTCTGCATGCCTCTGCTCACCTCCTCTGCACCTCAAACCCCCCTCTTTGTTCCCCTCTACATGCCCCCTATACTTTCCTGTATGCTGTTCACACCTTCTAGGTGAGCGCAGTGGTGTATTTGGTCAGGCCTAGGGCAGCACAAAACCTAAACTCGCGCACCCCCTAATTTATATATGACGCACCCCTTCCTGTCAAGACTACACCCCTTCCTTTTTAAGACCTGCCCTATCATTTTCATGGGATGAGGGACAGGGTGGGATGAGGAACAGGGTGGGATGAGGGACAGAGCATCTTTTAATTTGGGGGGAGAGGGTGGTATGGGGATATGTGCTGGGGAGTGATTTGAGAGGGAAGATGGTATCTGCTAGTCCCTCTCAAATCACTCCCCAGCACATATCCCCATACCACCCTCTCCCCTCCCATCACTTCATTAGTTAATCTCTTATCTGCCTGCCCCCCTACTTCCTGGTTACTGTGTCCTCTCTCGGCTCTCTCACTGACTGAAGTTGCGTATTTTCTCGGCTCAATGTTCCTGTGTACACAGCCAGGAGGAGGAGCCAAAGAGTGACTGTGCGATGTCAGTGGAGAGAGAGACAGCTGCTCTGTAAAGCTGATCAACGCTGCAGGCCCCCGGGCAGCAGATGTCCCGGGTGACCGCACCAGTGCATCCTAGACTGACCAATTACTGGAGCTCAGAGCTGAAACTTGTGGTGGCACTGAGCTCCGGGATTCAGCTGTGCGGCCCTCTGTGCGGGAGGAGGGGAGTTTGCGGGGGCGGCTTTTTCGCCACCCCCCCGCAAAGTGCCACCCTAGGCCTGGGCCTCGTCGGCCTAGGCCACAATACAGCACTGGGTGAGCGGCATGCAGAGGTGCGGGCATAATTTTTGGCCGACCTCATTAACATAACAATGCCCGTGCGATTTACATATCAATGCCGATCCTGTGGGGGTTAAATAAAGAACAATACTCTTTTGTTTCTCTCCCTGTAGCAGCTGAAGGCTGGGGAGAAACAGGATTTAGCTGGGGCAGAGTGATGCATAGGGCATTGTTCTACTGCCAAAACTATCCCCTTTCAGCGGCTCTCCTGGTCAGTATTCGCTCCATAAGACGCACACACATTTCCCCCGTTTTTTTTGCGGGGAAAAAATGGCGTCTTATGGAGCGAAAAATACGGTATATAATACTGGATGCTATGCACATGCACAGGAGCACTTTTTTATGCATCAGTGGGTCACTGATAATCTATACAGGATCATAAAAGTGGGAATTGCAATTCTTTGCACAGTAGCACTTTAATTATCATCATTTTATATACACATCTTTTATATATTTATTTTTTATATTTGATTTGTGTTTTTTTTTTTTTTTGCACTATTGTCACTTTCCACTGTTGGGAAAGATTTTTTTTTCACTATTGGAGGTTTTTATATGTTTCTTTTCACACTGGTATAGTGTATGACTTTGCACAGCGTATATATTTATTTAATGATGCAATAGTAGTTCAGGCCCATAGGAAAATGAATGACATTTTTTAATTTGTTCAATCATTCAAGTAACTAATGAATCTAAATTTCATTCTACTCGTTAATTTGGATGCACATAATGCCATTTTATAAACCAAAAAATCAGTGTTACTACCCATACATCACATGGAAAGCAGAGCTCCCGGGTGCTCGATCCACAGTCGGTGGCTGCGTAGAAGTAAATGAAGAAAAGATGATCTGCACTCCAGTCGTTGCTCTTAAAAAAATTTACGTATTTATTGACAATCCACAGTAAACAAATGCAAATAGGAAATGTTGACACGTTTCAGCCTATAAGGCCTTAGTCATAACCAGTGGTTATGACTAAGGCCTTATAGACTGAAACGCGCCAATCTCGCATTCTCTTGGTGCGTTGGACTAGCAAAAAAAAATATTGAATCCTTCCAATTCAAATCCGTCCAATTCAATATTATATCCAATATATTACAATCTACTGATTCCATCTGCACCAAGGCATATACAAAACAAATGCCGAAGATACGTAAGGAATTACGACAACTAATTGGTTCAACATAATATGACAAAACAAAATTCTTCAATGCATCTGAAACAAAAAGAAAACTTACAGCTTGCACAGTTCTCTGGGTCATCGCATAGTGGCAACAGTTTTATAACAACCTTGAGCCACATGTGAGCAGTGTGGACATGCACTGTTGGCTTGTATCACTGTCAACAGCGCATGTTTACGCAGTGTAGGTGGAATTAGGTGGAATTAGGTAGGTGGGTGGAATTACACACCTAATGTCTGTATAGTTTCTGGTGTTGCATGACACCACTTCCCTGCCATTTCAAGAGTTCCTGTAAATCACTTTTATTCTTTTTTAATTGTCCCCTAATATATACTGTACGTACTCTATCGTGTATGTTGTCCTGAGTGTGTATTGCTGCTTTTACCTGTGTGACAGAATACTACACGCCATACTCTTTATTATATTACACATGTGCATTATTGGCGAGCATGAAATAAAAATAAATATGACTTTATTTTTCTCATCTTTCCTTTATATTGCTGCTAAGCTGATCCTTAAATATCTAGAAGATCCATTTTTTGACACATTCCCAGCTTCTGCTATTGCCCTGTAATCAGAAGAATGTCAGGGATGTATGAAGGTTGGATAGAACGGCTTCCCCCTGCTTTTGCTTTTACAGATGAGGCATCCTATCTGGAGGGAGGGAGTGGGATGAGTATATGAATGGGGGGATGTTGTCTGGAAACTATGCTAAGTAGCCGTTTGCTGTTCAGCTGGGAATTCTGTGCACAATCACCTCCAGCAGCACCTTTATGTATCTCCATCATTTTATCTCTGTAGACCTGTGCTTGAAGTCTGAGCAGAGGAATGATGTCTGCCACCTAATCAGTCCAGAAACCATTTAACTTTTTTTTTTTTTTTTTCCAAATGCAATGTAAATGGTTCTGAAATGAATATGTTGTGCCCTCGGGACTGCTTCTCCTCTTTAACATTAAACAGAAATTATAACTGAAGCATTATGATCTAAAAAACACTGCTGCTTTGTCAGTATGTAAGCACTTGATGTACTCACAATCTGTACAACTACAGTCTACCTCATAATGAGACTTATTGAATCCTTTGTGTAAAAACAAGAGAAAACAAAAACGTTGCAAACTGGTCAGGTTTTACCTTCCAATTTTGCCATTTTATAATTGTAAAGTGACAGGTTTCGTGTGGATGGTTGCTGTGGGCAACAGGCCTTCTTTCCCTTGAACAGAAGCGCACAAATGAACTTCACCCTGTGAGAGCATTATTATGCTTTATTAAGAAAACCTGGTATGATGATGTCTCCACCCCTGAATGCAACCCACAGAATGGTAAATGTAGAGAGCCAGCAGGACAGTTTCATGTTTTCACATTGTTGTCTATTGTTCAGTGCCATTTGTATTATTTCCTTTTACCTATCCTGACTCAAGTTTCAGCCATGTCCCCATTGAAATATGGTGCTATTTTGGAGATGGGGGTCAAACTGTGTTGTATGTAATGTTCTAGTTTGCTACCTGAATTCTTGGTTGAAAGTGCATCTGCAACACAATCTGGTGACCTCTGTTGATCCAGAGCCTGGTCCTCTATTGCAAAGTGCTCCTTGAACATGTATACTCTATAAACTGCATACAATGTCCTTCTAGGATGGTACTGGGTCCCAGGCTGGATAGAGAGTTTGAACCCATCCTATAGTGACCGGTGCTTCAGGGGTTGTGGCCAATGAGGGGATGTTGTACACATTTTGTGGTTCTGTCCCCGCCTCAAAGGGTTCTGGTCCAGAGTGTTTGGGCTTCTCTATTGCTTGTTCCATATACCCATTCACAAGGATGCCAAAATGTGCCTTGTTGCACTGCCTGATCCAGGGATTGTTCTCATACCAACAAAAGTTGGCATCCTATCTGTCCAGAGCTTGGAAGAGACCCTCTGTTCCGTTTCTTAAGGTAAAGAGCATTTTCACCCACCGTATGATCAATGAAGAAAAATCTCTAGTATCTTACATGATTCCCACTCTAAATTCCTTAAAGTATGGTCACCCTGGTGGTCTTGCGCTCTCCCCACCTTGCAAACTGTATCTTTCCTAAGGACCACTTCATAATTCCCCTATCCTACAGGACTTCTCCTCCCTCCTTCTTTCTCCTTCTGCCCCCCTCTTCTCCTTCCTCCCCCCTCTTCTCCTTCCTCCCCCCTCTTCTCCTTCCTCCCCCCTCTTCTCCTTCCTCCCCCCCTCTTCTCCTTCCTCCTCCCCCCTCTTCTCCTTCCTCCTCTTCTCCTTCCTCTCCCACTCTTCTCCTTCCTCCCCCCTCCTCTCCTTCCTCCCCTCCCCTCTTCTCCTTCCACCTTCCCCCTCTTCTCCTTCCTCCTCCCCCCTCTTCTCCTTCCTCCTCCCCCCTCTTCTCCTTCCTCCTTCCCCCTCTTCTCCTTCCTCCTTCCCCCCTCTTCTCCTTCCTCCTCCCCCCTCTTCTCCTTCCTCCTCCCCCCTCTTCTCCTTCCTCCCCCCCCCTCTTCTCCTTTCCCCCCTCTTCTTCCTCCCCCCCTCTTCTCCTTTCCCCCCTCTTCTTCTTTCCCCCCTCCCTTTTCCTCTTTCCCCCTTCTCCTTCCTCCCCCCTCTTCTCCTTCTCTGTTGCAGAGGCCAAGCTTATGGCTGCTCTGTCTCACCCCTACCTTAGGGTGACCCTAAGCCCCAGACTTGGGGCTCCTTTTTTTTGGCTGAGATGTGGTTGACACCGCTAGGCCTAAAAACCTTTTTTCACCTTTTCTGCTAATTATTTACCCCAACCCTGTTGGGGGGGGGGGGGGTGTCCAGTAGATCTGCACACACATTACCCTCTGTAAACTAGTGCACCTGCAACATGGGCTCTCATTGCTGGCCCTTGTGGACCTTCGGTTAGTTGCCCTAGGCACTCAGTGGACAATTGGTATTTATAAAAGTTACCTGAGCATATTTTTTATAGCCCACGCCTTGCATGGGTGAATGTTTTTTATGTTGTCATGCTCATTACAATAAAGAATATTGTACCAGAAATTGCATTTGCAATATCTTGGGTGGCACATGAGCTGGTTTGGCAATTTATTGCTTAGGACTCTTGCCTTGCAGCTCCAAGGCACTGTTGGATCTCGGTATCTGCTCAGACGCTTACTGGAAGGTTTATGGACTTATGACCAAACTCTCGCTGGTGTTGGTGTGTATCAGTCTTTGTTTTATTGTGGAAGGAAGATTTCAATGGACCATTTATTGTAGCAGGAACTAACTTAAATAATGTCATGTACTCTAAATAATCTAAAAAGCTTTAATAAAAAATATTTTACTTAAGTTTGTAGTAATAAATAGTGCAGACTTAGTCGCACTAGAGACCATGTGTATAAACATTATATGGGGACTTCCAGTGAATTCCTTACACCCACTGAGTGCTAACCCAAATGTTGGCATTGGCAGGGTGAGCTGAAAGGCTTGGTAAGTGAAAGATTTCTAGTGCTGTAGGCTCAAAGGTACATTGTCTGCTGCACAGAATGTGATTTGACTCTGTTGGTCCCATCCCTGTCAAGGGCTCCCGCTGGGAGCATAAGAACCACCCATGTGGTGTTTTGCAATATGAGCAATGGGTGCATTGCACTTGGGTACTGAAACCATGAATATGAGCCTGTCATAAAATTTGCACTTCATACCAATCGGTATGACATTAAACAGTATTTTTTTGTGCCTTTTAAATAAGTCCTGCTCCCCAGCTCCAATTCTAAATCACATGAGCATTACTCAGAGTATTTTGTGTCCAATCAGTAAAAGCTAAAAGGACCAAAAGGGCTGCACCCATGTACGTAGAGAATTGCCATCTATTCACAGGCATCATGCTTTTTTTTTTTTTTTTTAAATAAAGTAACCCAGGGGTCTTCAAACCTTTCTAAACAAAGGGCCAATTTACTGTTCAGGCTTTAGGGGGGCAGGGCTGTGCCCAGTGGAAGTAAGCAATGCCCCATCTTTGACATTAGGAGGAGAGAGCGTTCCCAATTCTTGGTGTCAGTGGAAGGAATTATGCCCCATTGTTGGTGTCAGTGGGAGAAATTTGGTGTCCTTTTGGTGTCAGTGGCAGACATTTTTTCCATAATTGATGGTATCCATGGCAGGAATAATACCTCAAGGGCCAGATAAAGGCAAGCAAATGGCCGCAGTTTGGTGACTCCTGCAGTAACCAACAATCATGGGATTTTTTACTTTAAATTTATCTTGTATATAGTTATGTCTAGAAAAATACTCTGATTTTCTTTTAAGCACATAAGCATTCCTAAAGGCAAAAAAATAAAATAAATTATTGGTGTGCTTGACAACATGGCTTTGCATATTTAGGCACATGTTGTCAGCTCTGCCTACTTAATTTCTGATAGATTTACAGAGAACACAGACCTCTTTCTATTTATTCCCCTCCTCCTCATCTCCAAAACCCCTGTTTGTGCAAAGACACAAAGCACTGGAAGTTATCAGATCACAAGGTTTCTGGCAGAATGAGCAGGTTTTTTTTTGCACTTACCGAATAGATATAATAACAAAACACTTTCAATGGTATATTTAGCAGACCAAAAGGGTAAATAAGAAGTTCATTCATTGTATTTATATACACTTTAAAAAGGTTGTAAACCTTGGGGGGGGGGGAAAAATAAAAATAAAAAACAAACCCTAAAAGACAAAGGCACAATGAGCTAGTATGCATTGCATACTAGCTCATTATGAAATGCTTACCTTAGAACGATGCCCTGCATTGGCATCAGCCCTCGGAGTACAGAGTGGACATCTTCCACCAGAGTTACTTCTGGGTACGCTGCTCTGGCGCTATGGTTGGCCAGACCCGCAATGGCGTTGCTCCTGCGTGCAACTCCTGAAGAAACTGTACCAGCGGCCCGTTTCTTTAGTGTGCATGTGCCATTGACCTCACTAGCAGTGCATATACTGAATATCTCCTAACCTGTGCAAGTTTAGGATAAATTCGAGGTTCCTACAGGTAAGTTTTGTTATAGGCTTACCTATAGGTAAAAGTGGTATAACAGGGTTTGCAACCACTTTAATATGCTTTAAAAATAAGTTAAAGTGGAGTTCCACCCATAAATATAACATTACATCAGTAGTTTTAAAAAAATGTCATTAGTCCTTTAAGAAAATTTTTTTTTTTTTTTAGATGCCTTCAAAGTGTTGTTGCTAGGCAGAATAAATAATCTTCCCTCTTCCTGTACCTAGGTGCTTAAGCTTCCTAACCTACACCGCACAGACTCCTGGGAATGTAGTAGGTGTAACTTTCCAAGAGTCTGTGCACTCCCCCGTCTCGAAGAATCATGTGACTTGGACAGTACAGGTGCTGAAACTTGATCTGAAACCTATGACACTGCTTGTGTAGCACTGAGCATGTGCGAGATCTGCAAGGCTGAAATCCAGGAAGTCCTACAGTCTGGCTTCATAATGCCCACACTTAAGATGGCCCCAGTCAATTTCTATTTTATAAAGTGTCTAAATGCTGTAACAACCTAACAAAACGGACCTTAGTTTACAGACTAACTTTACTAGAATACATTAAGCTTGTGTATTACAGGGGTATTTATATTTAAAAAGTGAAATTGTGGCCGGAACTCCGCTTTAAATAGATTGGCCTACTTGGTGACAGTTTCCTTAAAGATGTTTGAGTAGTAAATCTACCAGTTTTTCTCAAGAATTCTATGCTAATATTTTTTATCATTCCTATTTTCAGGTCCACAGAGCAAAATTTCCAAATGCCAGCCAAATGAACATAACTGCCTGGGCACAGAAGTGTGCATACCCATGAGTAGGCTTTGTAATGGTCATCCGGACTGCTCCGATGGCTCAGATGAAGGCCCTTTCTGCCGAGGTAAGTCGTAACAGTGCATGGAATGTGCTATAAGCCAGTTCTTAGAAAAGATGACACAAAATGCCCTTTTCTTAAAAGTACAAAGACCTCCTCTGATGTATTATTATGGCAAAAAAATTGAACATTTAAAATCTTATGTTTATTAGACGAAAGAAAGATTCCCTGATTACAAAGAACAAGCTGGTGAATCGGTATATGAAAAAAGCATCTATTTTCATCCCTGTAGGGTAACTTTGTAATGTCTTTTTTCTTTTTTTGAGATGCCTCTCCACCCTCGCCCCCAATAACCAATAGAATGCATACTTTTTCTATTGGAAAAACCTTGCATATCTGTTGGTTGTCAATGTAATCGGACATAGTTTTTTTTCTTTAGCTATTTTTAATAAATTCAGAGCAGTGTTGACACAATGCTTTTCATGTAGGGTTTTTAACAGAACCCACTCAAGCAATGGTTCATTGTGCTACTGCCTGTTCTGCTAAACTATTTTTGATACTTTGGAACTTCCCTGAGAGTTTACAATATTAGTGCCCAAAAAAAGACCCATCACCAGAATTGCATATGCACATGTCAGGAAGTGTTCTGCTAGTTTTCATGACGAATTCAAGACAAAAAGTTCATTTTGCAGGATACTGCTAAGGCACAATTTAACATATCTACGTTTTTCCTATAACAAAGCAAGCCTTTACTTTTTTGAGTTCAGGTTCACTGTAATGTATCCCTTTGTGTATTATTTTACTCTGTTTAGATCACCATCTAGTTAAATGAACTGCTTACTCCAGCTTTTTATTTTCATTTATTACATCTACCTGTTAGATTATATGTATTTGGTTAAATAATAAATGAAAGTAACTGAAAAATGTTCTGTGTTCAGCGCAAATTGTACATTATTACTTAAGCTCTGAATTGTGGTGCCATACCTATAATTGCACAAAAAATACTGGACCTCTGCACACTTCTATACCATTTCTAGCAAACTTTGCAATTAAAAATAGGGATATTTAGTTCACACATCTTGCACTACATGCAAGCTGGCCAACTGTATCAAAGTAATCGCTCTTTAGCCAATCCTATTCTGCTCTGCCATTACAAACGCTACAGTGGATACAATGCCGACATAGGGTAAACAGGCACAAAATGGGTGAGAACTACATGATGAATAATAATCTAGTTACTATGGTTTAACAGCACTTTGCCCCCACAGCAAGCAGCTTGCTATCAGGGCACCCTAGCCATAAGGCTGCTCTGGGTCTCAATTCAGACATGGAGCCACGGCTCTGCCCCATTCGCTCTCTCTCCCCATTGGCTCACTGAATTTGATTGAGTTTCGAGCAATGAGGAGGGAAAGTCCCGGACAGCCGAGGCTCTCGTGCAACATGCTGATGAAGATGGGCTCAAGTAAGTATTAGGGGGGCTGCTGCACACAGAAGGTTTTTTTATCTTAATGCATTCTAAAAAAAAAAAAAAAACCTCTGCCTTTAGAACCACTTTAAAATTATTTTTTTCTGCTGGGGAGGTTTTTATTCACTTCCGGTCTCACAGATGGAACATGAAGTGAGAGGAAATTTCCCTAAACCAAATCCCTTCCTAGACCATTTGACACCTAAACAAGTGTACTCACTGGAAGATTTTCCCTTTATTCCTGCTCTGGTGATGTCTCAGAACATGTATTATTGTCTGAAATCCTGTTTTTTGGTAAACTAGGAGACCGTATTGTGAAACACTGGGTTATACTACCCCCTTCAAGAGAATTATATACTGACAAACCAAAAGGGGAAGTGGGCTTTGGGTGTCTGGGGGGGGGAGTGTTTTACTGTGTTGTACTTGCAGCTTTGTTTTGCCAGTGTCCGATTCTTATGAAGGGGGCAGTATAACCCAGCGTTTCACAATACTGTCCCGTATTTTACTCCAAAAACATAATTTTACAAGACAAAGATCCACATTTTTAGATTGAACTTATGTAATAGAGGATTGTAATTTCCTCCTATTATTGTTTTAGTTATAGTTTTTAACCCTGATTTACATGATTTTCTAATAGTTATTATTTTAGGCATATCCAGTAATGCAGTTTACTCTTTAATTAGGGTTCTTGTCTGGGTTACTATGGGCCACGTATTTTATTTTTTGCACCAATAAAGCTCAGCTTTTTACAACCAAAGCAGTATTGTTTGTGTCAGACTGGTTGTTTAAATGTAACAACAGTGTCCAATCTATTTGAGTTTATCTCAAGACAATTCTTTCTTTCAATTTTCATGTTTTATCTGTGGTTTTTGTGGTTTTGGACAGCACCTCCACTTCATTAGAGCAGGTTGTTATTCCTCTTGTTTGGCACGGAGTCTGGATGTTTGAGAGCAATGAGAGTTGGCATCTAGAAACTATTAGGGAGGGATTAATGACGAGGGGAAGAGCAGTAAGAGAGTAAGCCAGGCATAAATCATTTTGATGGCATCCTGCTGTACTATTAAGGCTTCATATCAACATAAAGAATCATCAGTTGAACACGTATTGCAGTTTTATGGTTAATGGACTTATTATACCGTTAGATTTTTAGTTAAACTTTTTTTGGACAATTTGTTTTTGCAGTATAATACAATAAAAAATGTACAGCGAGGAGGTACAAGTTTTCAAACGTTCTACTGAGTAATCTCATTATTCCTGGCAACAAGTGAATTACTAATGAGCAGCACAGTGGCTAAGTGGTTAGCACTTACACCTGGCAGCACATGGGTTCAAATTCCAAACTTGCGTGGAGTTTGCATGTTCTCCCTGTGCCTGTTTGGGTTTCATCCGGGTACTCCGGTTTCCTCCTACACTCCAAAAAGATGCTGGTAGGTTAATTGGCTCCTATCTAAATTGTCCCTAGTATACAGTCAGGTCCATATATATTTGGACACAGGCACAATTTTCATACTTTTGGCTCTGTATGCCACCAAAATAAAATTTAAAACAAAACCATCCAAATGAATTTGAAGTGCAGACTTTCATCTTTTAATTAAAGGGGTTAAACATAAATATCAAGTTGAAGAAGGGCGAGTCTAGCCTCATTTAAAAATGTAGTAGTGAACTTAAAATTGTACCATCATCCCAGTTGCAGTAGAGAAAGGGGGGAGAGTGGGGATAGGGGAATAGTTGCTGAAGCTAGACCCGGTATGACCCACTCAGTAGATTGAGGGGGACTGTCTTGGTACTGATAGAATGCAATAAACAATAGTAGTATAAAAAGATTTATTTAGATATAAAATTGCAAAACAATTGTACAAATCCAGGATTGGTTGAAGTCTACTAGTTTTGCGGATTTGCCGCTTCATCAGGACAGCCAATCTAAACAATAAGTGATACAATAAAACATATAACCTACATCAGCAAAGCACTATGCGTTTAAAGAAAAATAATAATATATATAAACTTACCCGGTGGGTCAATTGTTGGTGTGCGGGACCAGGCGAATAAGGGGGATTCCCCCAGCGGCGAACAGGGGGATAATAAACCGTGGAAATCTAAGTGTAGGCAAAGATATGTGTATGGTACTAGCAATGTGTATAAATATATGATATATATACCATATTACAAATAGACTTGGCTCGTGCCAAGTGTATTTGTAATATGGTATATATGCCTCCTTGTGACTCCACCACCCTGGCATGCACCAGTTGTGATGTCACAATGGTGGGGGAGGGGCCACTGCTCCTCCAGTGCTCACTGGAGTGCTGAGCTGTGGAGGGGTGGGAGCGGCTGGTTCAGGCTGACAGTGTGGAGAAGCTGAGCCAGCTGCTGGTCAGACATCTAGGTGGATCTCCTAGGGCCAATCGGGTGTCCTGGATGGATAAAGGCTGGCCCTCACTCTCCCAGTCTGGGTACTGCTGTACAGAAGATTACAAGTCAATATCAAGTCATATTAAATTATTTTTACTATATGAATGAAACATAAATATCATGATGTTTAGTAAATGCATAACTGTATTTAAAATGAATGCAACTGTTATTCATACTGTGCATTGTATCAGATGCAGTTTAAACCACTTAGTTATGTGATCTGCTTCTATGCATTGTATCAGATGCAGTTTAAACCACTCAATTATGCTCAATATCTGCTTCGTAAAAAAAAAGTTTCTTAAAAAAAAAAAAAAAAGTGTAGGCAATCATTTTACAATTGACTTTTTTTCCATCCCCAGCTATGCCTCAACCTGCTGGTAATCTTCATTAGTCCTCAGAAGAGCTGTGCTGGTTTTTGGGAACTCGCTGCCTAATGATGATCAAGTAATACTGCCTCTTTACTGATAGGAGACAGCAGGGAGACTCTGTGAGTTTGCTGGGGATGGTTAAGCTTAACATGTGCCTGGGGCGCAGCTTATTTGGTTTTAGCCCGGACATGCTTTCATGAGCATTTGGAACTTCGCCCAAGCCTCCCTGCCTCCACTTAGGTCAACGAGGATACAGGGTATGAAAATCACCTTTTTTGGTAGCTAGTTCCGTAACACCCTGCTTAACTTTTTTTGAGAGCTGTGCAAGATAATAGGCAGAGGACCCTTGAAACTCTTAGTAAGCAGCATACAGTTAATTGAAGGTACAACTGGTATAGGTAATAATTCATTCCTGTTGTGGTATTGCTAATACAATATAAAAAGCTAGAATGGAGAAATCTCTTTTAAAACTTTTGGCAAAAAAAAATAAAAAAATTGTGCAAAATAGCAGTTTCACACTTTAATGTTATATAGAGTTAGGTGTTCATTTTGCTGTGTTATAATAAGTAATTTAAATGAAATAACGTTTACCAAGCACCACCTGTAATCTCCAATGAGATTACTTGGCAGACAGTCGATTTGTATTTAAGAAAGTCTTTCCTCGGGCCAGGAACATCATCTTTGATTGTGATAAGCTTATGAAAGTGTGTGTGTGTAAATTACATAAGTTATTTTCTGTAAACCTATATCTAGTTTAAATTTACCAACCATTTAACAACATAAAAACATTAAAATGTTATTGTAAAATCTACTAGTATGGATTTAACAATTAAAAAACAATTGATTTTTAGCAACTAAACAGTTTTTTTAAAGGGGTTGTAAAGGTTTATTTTTTTTAAAATAACAAACATGTTATACTTGCCTCCACTGTGCAGTTCATTTTGCACAGAGTGGCCCAGTTTCGTCTGTTCTGGGGTCCCATGGCGGCTCTCGCGGCTCTTCCCCACAATAGCTAACCCCCTCTGGGAAGCTCTCTCCCAAGGGGGTTACCTTGCGGGTGCACTCCCTGTCATACACTCGGCGTCCATAGAGTATGACTCAGTCCCGTCTCCCGACGACCACGTCATTGGCTGCCCTGCTATCAATCTATCCAATCAACGCGGAGATTCTGTGGAGAAGAGGACGCCGGGGGATGCGCAGAGCAGGTGAATGGGCTCAGGTAAGTAAAGTGGGTGGCTGGTGGGCCCGTGACAGCAAAGTGTTTTTTCACCTTAATGCATAGGATGCATTAAGGTGAAAAACTAACCTTTACTACCCCTTTAACTGTGTTAATTGTTTATCTATCTATCTATCTATCTATCTATAGATAGAGATATAGATATATATTATGCTTTTTGTGTTTTCTTTCTTCACTCTATGGAGAGCAGTATTCATTTTATGTCAACAGCGGTCTTTAAATAATTAATATCTGTAGAGGATTAATATCTATGTGCTCTAAGAACTAGGGAACCCTTGCAGTTTTGTACATGTACAAAATTTTACGCTCTCCTTGAGACAACCTGTTAGTCCTTCTTTTATTGCTATGGGTCACTGGAAACAGGTCTTCCTACTGAAGATCATGCCTTTCTTTTTTTATGGTGGAGTGAGCATTGAGGAAGCCAAATCAAAGAGTTGCAAATTATTCCTGGCCATGCACACACTCATCAGGATTCATCAGGGCTCTCCTGTTAAATTGATTTGACACAGTACAAGTGCAAGATGCACTCAGCTGCCTGTTTTCCCACAAAGGGCATCTTGTGTTCTCTGAGAACATCCTCTTTTTCTACTCTTTAATGATGTCCCATAGAGATGGAGTTGTGCTCCACTTTCCCCAGCACTGTGCTGTTATTCTTAGGTAGGCACTTGTTTCATCCGCTATTTTAAGGTATAATATCCTCTAATCCCATATTTCGATAAGTTTGCACACTATTTAGATCCTAAAAGTGTTGCTTGCATTTCCTGTGTGCTTGCAAAGTGGCAAGATCTGAACGTATCTCATTTCATCTGTACCTGTAAAAGATGGAAAGCACCATAAGAACATCACAAGTACATTCAGTATAGCAGTGCAATATGCAGAGATGCTTTATCAGCTATCCAGATTTTTATTTTATTTTTTGTTAAATTGTGTGTCTGGGCATAATAAAAACAACTCTGTTAATCTGTGCATATTCACCCTTTCAATCCTCTGCAGGTACAAAAAAATGAAAAAAAAAACTCTTTATTTGCCTGAAATGCAGTGAGCTTACTTCCTGTACTGAACTGACAAAACTGCTTCTGCTGTATTGAAATCCAGAGGCGTATCTAGTGAAAATGGCGCCTATGGCAAGCACTGAAATTGCGCCCCTGTCAAAACATAAATGCTGCCTCACCAGCACCCATGAGTGCAGTAATATCAGCACCTATAAAAGCGGCCTTACCTGCACCCATAAATGCAGTAATATCAGCATCCATAAATACAGTAATGCCAGAACCCATAAATACAGTAATACCAGCACCCATAAATACAGCCAATACCAGCACCCATAAATACAGCCAATACCAGCACCCATAAACACAGCCAATACCAGCACCCATAAATACAGCCAATACCAGCACCCATAAATACAGCCAATACCAGCACCCATAAATACAGCCTTTACCAGCACCCATAAATACAGCCAATACCAGCACCCATAAATACAGCCAATACCAGCACCCATAAATACAGCCTTTACCAGCACCCATAAATACAGCCTTTACCAGCACCCATAAATGCAGCCTTTACCAGCACCCATGAATACAGTAATATCAGCACCCATAAATGCGGCCTTACCAGCACCCATAAATGCAGCCTTACCAGCACCCATAAATGCGGCCTTACCAGCACCCATAAATGCGGCCTTACCAGCACCCATAAATGCAGCCTTTACCAGCACTCATAAATGCGGCCTTACCAGCACTCATAAATACAGTAATATCAGCACCCATAAACGCGGCCTTACCAGCACCCATAAATACAGTAATATCAGCACCCATAAATGCAGCCTTTACCAGCACCCATAAATACAGCCTTTACCAGCACCCATAAATACAGTAATATCCGCGCCCATAAATGCGTTAACAGCACCCATGAATGCGGCCTTATCCGCACCCATAAATGCAGTAATATCAGCACCTACAAATACGGCCTTACCAGCACCTATAAATGCTGTAATATCAGCACCCATAAATACGGCCTTACCAGCACCCATAAATACAGTAATATCAGCACCCATAAAAGTGGCCTTACCAGCACCCATAAATGGAGTAATATCAGCAACCATAAATGCGGTAACATCAGCACCCATAAATGCAGTAATATCAACCATAAAAGCAGCCCTACCAGCACTCATAAATGCAGTAATACCAGCACCCATAAATACAGTAATACCAGCACCCATAAATACAGTAATACCAGCACCCATAAATGCGGCCTTACCAGCACCCATAATTGCGGCCTTGCAAGCACCCATAATTGCAGTAATATCAGCACCTATAAATGCAGAGGAATCGTGCGGTGTACTGGCACAGCACTGAGCAGAAAGGCAGAGCGGAATGGAACATCAGAGACAGTGACTGCGCGCAGTGGTACACATACAGGTCACACTCACTGGCAGTGGCACTGTGATGATCAGGGACACGCAGCAGTGCAGGGGATGTTTCCTCATAATGGATACAGTCCTCTGCCAATGCTGCGCCAGTGCCTCTGACACTGTACAAGGGGAGAGAGGGATCACCAGCGGCACTGTCTTAGCACACACACACATCATGATGACTTTAAGGCCCCTTTTCACACTGGGGCAGGAACATCGACAAGAAAAGGGACGCTATTTTAAGCGGCACTATTCAGCTGCTAGCGGGGTGCTTTTAACCCCCCCCGCTAGCGGCCGAGAAAGGGTTAAAAAAAACGCCCGCAAAGCGCCGTTTTGCTTTCAATGGGCAGGGGCGCTTTAGGAGCCGCTCCTACAGCGCCTCAAAGATGCTGCTTGCAGGACATTTTTTAATGTCCTGCCAGCGCACCGCTCCAGTGTGAAAGCACTTGGGCTTTCACACTGGAGTGAATGTATCCACTCTTTCAGGTCCTCTCAGTGTGAAAGGGGTCTTAGGTTACTTATACACTGAGACGCTTTGCAGGAGCTACAAAATAGCGCCTGCAAAGTGCCCTGAAAGAGCCTCTTTTCTCACTCCAATGCGAAAGCCAGAGGGCTTTCACACTGGAGCAGTGCGCTGGCAGGATGCTCAAAAAAGTCCTGCTATCCGCATCTTTGAGGCCCTGTAGGAACGGTGTACACACTGCTTCCAAAGCGCCCCTGCCCATTGAAATCAATGGGCAGCGCCGCTGAACAGCCAGCAAAATTTCGCTGCAGCGGCACTTAGCTAGGGTTTTAACCCTTTTGGGCCGCTAGCAGTGTGCTGGCAGGATGCTAAAAAAGTCTTTGAGGCGCCCCGCTAGTGGCCGAATAGCGCCGCAAAAACGACAGTAAAGTGCTGCTAAAATAGCGGCACTTTACTGCCGACAGCACAACGCCCCAGTGTCAAAGTAGCCCAAGTCACCATGTGCCAGGCACATGCCCAAACAGAAGCAAGCAGCCAATCAAATTTAATGCTTGCTTGCTCAATATGGATAACATAAATTGTAATTATGTAAAGCCATAGATATCATAAATAAAGTGATTTGTGCAACAGCAGGTACTACTTGCACAAATCACTTTATATCTATGGCTTTGCATAATTACTATTTATTTAATCCATATTGAGCAAGCAAGCATTATATTTGATTGGCTGCTTGGCACTGGCAGTTGGAACTTGGCACAACTTCATAAATGCACATGATATGTAGATTAGGTATGTTGTGACTTCACATCACTGATTATAGTACGGTACCTGGCCTGGCTGCTGCTGCAGTGCTGCTGCCTGGGGGGTTCCCCTAATGGTGCAGGTCTCCTCTCGTTCCTCCTCAGAAGAAGACGTCACTCACCGACCCGCTCGCTAGGGGGGAAAGATGAGGGCGCGCAGAGGAGGGTAGGCGGAGCCTCCTCTAGTTAACCGAATGACGATCTGGCCGAGCGGCCGGTCACATTCGTCAACAAGCATGGGGGGGGCGCCTGTCGCACTCCATACTGCCAAGCAGCTAAGTAGAAGTATTTTCAGGTGAAGTGCCGTGTCGGGGCTACTGTGCGGGAGTCAGCCGCAGGAGGACGAGTGGGATTTTTTGGAGCGTTTTTTGGCAGTTTTTTTTTTTCAATGGCTGTCATACCGTGGATACGCCACTGTTAAAATCCCAACCAGTGTTGTCACTCTGTATAGTTATTTTCTACTAAAGTGGCTGTAAACCCTCACACATACCCAGTGAAGTGAATGGCCTCAGATGCACATGGCTTAAACGATTTTTCCCTACATAAGTTTACATCTATATCTGCTCTCTTCGGCTTTATATGTCCTTTAGAAAGTGCACATCTTGTTACAGATTTTTTCTTTGTGTTCAGCACTGGGAGTGGATTATTGGCATACAATCAAGACAGCTGATTGGAGGAAAGGCGCACACCCCCACTCCACATTGACAAAGGAAGGAAGTAATGTGCAGAGCTCTGCTGTGAGAAGGCACTCTGTCTGCTAATCTATTTATAGCAACCTCCCATGACACAAATTTCTGACTGCATGTTCTCCTGTGTTGGAGAACTTGTCAGAAGTTTTCAGGCTGAAAGCCACAGGACTTAGAGCTTTTGAGAGAGATAAGAAAACACTACAGATATATGTGCCCAGCTCAAATTTCATGAATCGGGTTTACCTCCACTTTAAGCACAGCTTCCAATCTTCTCATCTTCATAACATAAGGGAAAGGTGTTCTCTTAGGCACCTTTCATACAGGCTGTTCGATCAGGTCCACCTTGTCAGTATTTCAGGCGGACATAATTTGGACCCTCCAGTCTCTTCTGTGGAGTGACCGATGTCAGCAGACACGTGCCCGTTGTCACCCGTCGCCATCCGATCCTGTCCACCAAAAACAGATGATTGGTGGTCCTATTCCCCCTAAGTCCAGTGGATCGAATGGAAAGGTACAGGCGGTCCATTTCCATACCCACAGAAGAGAGTGGGACCATGTCTGTCTGCTCTTCATAGCGGAGCGGACACAAACCTAGACCTGTCATTCGCCTGCTTTAACAGGCATCAGTGGAAAGATCCCTTGCAGAACAAGCATATTCTGCTTAGCGGAGGCACCCGTCTGAAACATGCCTTAAGAAGGTGGGGACTGAGCATGGCCAACACTGTTTGTACTTGCACAGATTGCAGGCAGCTGGTAAACTTTCAATTTTCCTTTATTCTGCCAGTGATCCTCCCTCTGTCACAATATACTGTGTGTGTGTGTGTGTGTGTGTATACATATATATATATATATATATTTTTTTCCCAGATGTACACTTTGCTTTGTAACGTAGCTGAGATATAGTTGCTATGGGTACCTTCACTTTACACATAGCCATTGATCTAGGATTATAAATAAATATGTAAGGTACATATCACCCTAGATCAGTGTTTTTCAACCTCTTGTCAGTCAAGGCACCCGTTAAAATTATATATACTCTCGAGGCACCCCAATATCCACACATGCAGGACACCCAACGTGACTTATTCTTGCAAAGCATTCATACCTTTGCACACAGGTACTGATTAATATTGTAATTTTTCTTTCCCTCACTTGCCTAATGTGACCCCATTGCTGTTGGAGAGGGGAAAACAAAGATGCCGTGCAGGCATCTGACATTCTCCCTATCAAGTTATGATGTCATTAGTTGTTAGGACACCGACGGCTGGAAGGTTGTAATTGTGCACAATGAAAACCTGTGACTTTGTGTAACTAGGATTGTAAAGGACTCGATGGCATGCAATGCCAAGCTGCTGCTAACAAAGCAAACAGAATATTGGCATGCATTAAAAAGGGGATTAACTCCAGAGATAAAACAATAATTCTCCCGCTCTACAAGACTCTGGTCCAGCCGCACCTGGAGTATGCTGTCCAGTTCTGGGCACCAGTGCTCAGGAAGGATATCCTAGAAATGGAGCGAGTACAAAGAAGGGCAACAAAGCTAATGGAGGATATTAGTTATGAGGAAAGTTTGAAAGCACTGAACTTATTCCCTCTGGAGAAGAAACGCTTGAGAGGGTATATGATTTCAATTTACAAATGCCATACTGGTGACCCCACAATAGGGATAAAACTTTTTCACGGAAGGGAGTTTAACGAGACACGTGGCCACTCTTTATGATTCTAAAAAAAAATGGTTTAACCTTATACTACGTAGAGGGTTCTTTACTGTAAGAAAAGCAAAGATGTGGAATTCCCTTCAACAGGCAGTGGTCTCAGCTGGGGGCATCGAATAAACTTTTAGATAAGCACCTGGACGACCACAACACAACATGCAGACATATACAAGGTAATACTGACATAATCACACACATAGTTTGGACCTGATGGATTTGTGTCTTGTTTCCACCTCATCTACTATGTAAAAGGCAGGCTTGGTCCACCTACTGGCTTGTATACAATTTTGGGGTAATTTTTAGGCATTTTGCCAAGGTACACCTGAAGAAACCTGAAGGCACCCTGGTTGAAAAAGGCTGCCCTAAATAACTCCTAGTTCAGTTGAAGTTGGCTGTATCTGCTTAAAGAGGCATGCTTTTAGTAGACCCAACCCTGCCATGTGTGTTTTAATATCAAGGGAAAATAATGGGCATATATCAATGACAGTTGATGGAAAATGACACATCCAGCCAAGCATCAAAAATAATCTAAGAACAAAATCTCTACTCAAATGCGAATTGCCCTCGGTAATAATAGTAGGTCACCTGGTAATGTGGGTATACACACACACACACACACACACACACACACACACACACACACACAATTTTTAAATACACATTGTTCTATGTAATGAGTAAAGTTCTTGTGACCCTGTGCTACAATTTTTTGGGGATAATAGTTATGAAAAAGTATGTTGCTTTGGATGGTGTTAGTAAAGGTTTACACCTCTGTTATTTCTATCACTAATTTTGTTGAACTTTTTTACTTCCTGTATTGAAGATACAACAAGTGGGTGGATATTTTCCCATCAGAACATGTCTCATTGTGAGTTTATCCCTATTCATGTCTTCTCAGGCCTCGTACAGACGAGGGGACATGTCCGCTCGAAGATTTCGGTCTGATGGCTGTACACACCATCAAACCGAAATCCCCGCGGATAGACAGCGCGGTGACGTGGCGGTGACGTGGACGCCTCCACGTCACCAAATAAGGAAGTAAAATAATTCCACGCATGCGTCGAATCCATTTGACGCATGTGGGAGATATCTGTCCGCTGGTTAGGTGTACTAACCAGCGGACATGTCGGACGGACAGGTTTCCAGCCGACAAGTTTTAAAGCATGCTTTAAAACTTGTCTGCAGGAAAAACCTGTCTGCTAGGCTGTACACACGGTCGGATCGGTCCGCTGAAACTGGTCCGCGGACCAGTTTCAGCAGACATGTTCGATCGTGTGTACAGGGCCTAAGAATAGTAAACTTTTGGATTTCTCCACTTTTTTTTTTTTCATTATCATAAGGACAGGAATAAGGGGAACATCTTCACAACAGGCACACCGACAAAACGTAGGAGGTTCTAAATCTTCTAAAATGTATCCAAAACTAAACACTCTCAATATGTTGCATTCTGAGACTTTCCACTTGGCATCTCCTATAACACTGTTGTCCTCTGAGTTTGTGGGAAGCTGGTGTGTAAGTTTAGCAAACCGCTGTTCTAATTTGTGTCCATTACACCAATACACATTTACTGAAAGTTAAAAAGTAGAGTAAACTGCCATTAAAGCAGACAAGGTCTGCTTATTCAATATGGCCCTCTCCCCTGTTCCCTAAACACTGCATAATAGTGCGAAAAAGAACCTGTATAAGGGTAAATGGTTCGATAAAATACCTTCCCTGCCTTCTGTCGTGCATGGGGTGATTTATGCTTCTGCTGGCAAGGTGCCTGGGAACACTGAGTAGCCTAAATTTTGTAATACAATTCTGCAATACAGTGCAGAATTGTTGTCTTGCAAGATTTGTGCTACTCAACAATCCCCAAGGTCTGTTCAGAAGCAGGGTGACTTCACGCTCGCCTAGGGGCTTTAAGAGGAAGCTGAGATTTGGGCTACTCAACATGCTTTACAATTTGGCCAGAAGGAGGATGGTATTATGCTCGCCTGGGTGCTTTGGGAGGCAGCCAAGATTTGGGCTACTCATCATTCTTTGACATATGGCCAGAAGGAGAATTATGTCATCCTCGTGTTGGGACCACTAGAAGGAGCTTGGAAAAGGTAAGTATACTATATACAGTGGTTATAGAAAATTATCGCGCCCCCCCCCCTCTTTTTGTTGCTTTACAGCCCGAAATGAATACAGACATGATTTTTGTTTAATCCAGCTGTGTTTACTCAGGGAACCGAGTGTCTCTGAGTGTTTCCAAGTCCATCAGAGCGGCTCAGTGTCACCAGAGCCCCTGTACCTCTGGCCAAATGCGGTACTGCACACCCCATTGGCTTGAATCCTGCTCATCTTGCAAGACAATGCTTGCTAACCGAGAGGATTTTTTAAAAATTAGATAATAGCTTGTATTGCAAAAACGCTCATAAATTAGAAAATAGCTTGTATTGCGAAAACGCTTGCAGCCTGTCTTCATCGCAGGCTGCAAAGCAACAAGATGTCGTTACCAGTATTTTTAAGGGGGTGGTTATTTACTATACCCGTTGTAGCTTTCTCTGACCACAGGATATTTTGCACTTCATCCAGGGATCTTGGAAGGGATGGGGGGCAAAGCGGACCCTGTCACTGAGGTGCAAAGTCCACTTTAAGTTCAGAGAGGAAGTAAACGTTTTATATAATGCATAGATTCGTTTAAGGCTGCTTGTAGGAAAAGGTTCATGTGCATAATCTGGTTATTTGCTGATGTGGTTATTTTATAGTGCTAAGAGAAGGTCAGGTCCCTATTAACAACCAAATACAGTAACATTTGTGGTATTCCAGAGGAAGTAAAGTATAAGAAATTTGTATGCTGGTAATAAATTTCCTGCTGTGTGGGTAGGAGTTTTGCTTGTCATTGAGCATTTTTATGTTGACATCTAAGCCTTCTAGTCTGCAAAAGTTACTTTCTGGTCAAATTGTTGTTTTCAAAACTTCCTGAACTAAGATAGTGTGCGACGCCAACACCAGCATATAATCTTGTTCACGTCAGTATTTTACATCTTCACATGCAAAACACTCATACCATGACAATAATGTTGAACTTTACAAAGGCTTATGTGTACTGCGGTACAATATAGATCAGATATTTTATGTTTTTCCCAAAGTTTCTTGCAAGGCCCATACTATTTCCACTGTCCATTGTAGAAGGTGCTATATTGGAATGATTTTGTGTGTGGTAGTAACTTAGCCGCGGAACAGTCACACTTTATGGGATCATTGCACATAATAATTAATCTGTCCAATTAACTTCTCTGCATGTGGAATGCTAGGCATATAAACCCGAGGGAGATTTATGTTCTGTGTACACCGAGAGCTAGACATGATGAAACCATTTCCTCCTTTGCTGCTTGTGACTGCTTCATTTATGACTGGTTACCTGCCAGGGACAAGATAAATAAACTCTGAGGACTGGACATAAAATGGCAAATGATTTTTGTGCAAGCTAGCGTTTTTGGTGACACTTGGCATTAGCTGCATACATTTTTTGAAGAAGTATTCGATTTGCAAAAGCCTTTTTTAAATCCAATAGATAAGAAATGCAGACTCTTAAAGTGGAACTTCTCTCTCAATAAACATTGACTATTTTTAATTCTCATGCTGCTAACATAAGTACATAGGAAAGTATACCACATTTATGTGCATTAAACTTTTTCACATTTCTTTAGTTACTTCCTGGTTTCCAGGCCTAGGCAAAGGACGTAATAAATCCTAGGAGTCTTCAGGAGGGGAGGAGGGTTTTTGTCAGTTAAGCAGCAGGAAGTAAACACTATGTGAATCATCTGCCCTTACTCAAGATGTCCCCAGCCAGGAATGCTAGGGGTGTTTTTCAAAGTGTTTTCTCAGTAAAACATAGCATGGAGACATAGATGGGAGAGTGTGCTTAGAGAATAAAAAAAATGCATTAAATGGCATTTTAGTATTGTGATATTGTGATATCAGATACAGTGTAGTCCTGCTTTAAATAAGTGGCTATTAACGTTCCAAGCAAACCGTTAAATGGTTAAATATCGGTGGAGTCTCCCATCGCAAAATTTAAGCACACACTTTTTCCTACATCGTTGCCTGACCACTGTGTTATCCTGCTCCATCATGCCCAATAGCATCAGCAACAGTTTAAGGCAGAGGTCAGCAACCATTTTCCACTTAAGTTTCAATGTATGTGAATGCATGGAGTGCCACATTCACCTGCTAATAAATTAAGTTTGAGGGGGGTAAGTGGGGTGATACAGTGGTGGCTGTGGACTGGGGGGGATACAGTGGTGGCTGTGGACTGGGGGGGGATACAGTGGTGGCTGTGGACTGGGGGGGGAATACAGTGGTGGCTGTGGACTGGGGGGGATACAGTGGTGGCTGTGGACTGGGGGGGAGATACAGTGGTGGCTGTGGACTGGGGGGGGGATACAGTGGTGGCTGTGGACTGGGGGGGGATACAGTGGTGGCTGTGGACTGGGGGGGGATACAGTGGTGGCTGTGGACTGGGGGGGGGATACAGTGGTGGCTGTGGACTGGGGGGGGATACAGTGGTGGCTGTGGACTGGGGGGGGTACAGTGGTGGCTGTGGACTGGGGGGGGTACAGTGGTGGCTGTGGACTGGGAGGGTATACAGTGGTGGCTGTGGACTGGGGGGGATACAGTGGTGGCTGTGGACTGGGGGGGTTCAGTGGTGTAATTTAAAAGCCATTGGCCCAGATTCAGGTAGATTTGCCCATTACTTACACCTGAGCCGCTCAGCTGAATTTCTCTGCGCTGGAGCAATTTTGCCAAATTGCCACCTGATTCAGGAATCGTTTGTTCATTTAATTTGCTCCTGTTTAAGGCAAAGCTGAGGGCGCAAGGCCGTGCAAGTCAAAGTGGGTGTGCCCCTATGTAAATGAGGAATTTTCGGCTCAGCAGAGGTTTGCTTGCATAATTTCAGGGCAAATCCTGCTCAGCTGCTTGCACTGAGCAAATAAATAGGAGCAGACTTGCGCAGGTTCTTTGCTGAATTTCATCCTGCTTTTTCCTACCCCCCCTGAGCAAGGAAATTCAGCCCTTTTGCAAGACATGGCACCTCCCAAAGGGACCAAAAAAAGGAAGGCCAACTATGTGGCTGCGGAGATGGACATCCTGATTGCTGCACTCCAGCAGCATAAGGAAGTCCTATATGGTGCCCAGCGGGCAAACACCACCATTGCCCAAAGGAGGGCTATATATGAAGCCATTGCCCTGGACATCAATGCCCTGGGTAATGAAGTGCGTACCTGGGATGACATCCAGAAGAAATTAAATAATATGAGGCGCAGGGTCCGTGAAAAACTGGCTCTTATCAGGAAGCATACCGGTGGCACGGGAGGTGGTCCGCGATGTATGATCCGGCTCAATCAGGAGGAGCAGCTTATTGCACAAACGTTCGTGCAGGAGCAGGTGGAGGGACTTGAAGGGTACGACTCCACTGTTGGGAACTTGGGGACTGGTAAGTTATTTTTCTTTCATATCTGCTGTGCATCATGGGAGGGGGTACAAGTGAACATATTTGTGGGTAGAAGTGAAGATGTAAGTATTATTTTTCTTTCATATCTGCTGTGCATCATGGGAGGGGGGGGCAGTCATACTTGACACCCATGTCACTCACCAATCAGCCAGCTGTCTCCATACATGTTCTGGTCAAACTCGGTTGGGATGGGGCTGTGTCGGTAAATAAAACTGTCATGGCTTGACCCTGGGTGTTTGGCACGGACATGCCATATGAGGCCATGTGCATCCACAATCATCTGCACATTTATCGAATGCCAATGTTTCCTGTTGCAGTAGATATGCTCGAGGAGCCGGGGGGGGCGTAGTGACACATGGGTACAATCTATTGCACCCACAGTGCGTGGAAATCTGGCTAATAAATAAAAATCACTGATTGCCTTCTGCCGCACGTCAGCCGTGGTTGGTTTGATAAATTGTGTGCCCATTCGTCTGAGTATTGCAGGGATCACTTGGTGCACACACCTGCTCATGCTGGATTGGGACATCCCTGCCACCACTCCACCTGTGCGCTGAAATGAGCCAGTTGCCAAAAAATGAAGGGTTGCCACTACCTTCACCAGTGGCTGCACTGCCTGTCCCCGATGGGTCGGGCTGCTGATGTCATCCTGCAGGATTGTTACCAACTCAAGGATGACTTCAGGGCTGAAGCGAAACATGCGATACACCTCATTATCACTCATCTCAAAAAGGTTGTAGCGCCCTCTGTAAATCCTCTCCCGTGCCCTCCTACGAGTCGGCTCAGTCAATAGAATATCAAGAACCATAGCTGCCCCTGGCATGTTGGTGCACAGATGTGAGGTCCCGAAAATGTGGGTGCTCTGCTTGTTCAGATCGTCTGTCTAGGTGCTGCTGAAGTTGCGCGCTCCTTCAGATGACATTTGGCCATCTTTTGCTAACTTGCCCCTGCTTTTAACAGGAGCAAGTTTGCCCAGGGAAAAAAGCTTGCGCGCTTCCAGCGCAAGATGCGCATCACACGCGCATGTTTCTGAATCATCGGCAGTACCTAATTTGCATATTCGCTGAGGGAATTCCATGAAGGCGCAACTTACACCCCGCGCAAAATTGCGCGAAAATTGCGCAGGAACAGCTAGGCTGCGTGCGCGGGAAAATGGCCGCATTTCAGGCTTAACTGGTTTACAGAATCAGCCGCAAATTTGCATAGGAGCAAATCAGTACTTGCGCGGCGCAAATCACACTTGTTCCCGCGCAAGTGCTTCTTGAATCTGGGCCATTGTTTCTAATTTTTAGGGACTCGTTAATGACTGGCCCTACGCCAATCCAGTGGTTCTATTCCAATGTGATGTCTATGTTTAAAAAGGGATCAAAGTCTTTACCAAATAACTATAGACCTGTTAGTTTAACTTACATGATGCCTCCAACTTACAAGCCAACATCAATGCACTGTTAAAAGTAATACTAAAGTCTTGTTTTTTTTTCTGTTTAAAAATAACAAACATGTCATACTTGCCTGCTCTGTGCAGGGGCTTTGCACAGAGCAGCCGAAATCCTTTTCTTTCAAGTCCCTCGCCAGAGCTTCTGGCCTCCTCGTGCCAAGTACCCAAGTTCCGCCCATCCCCATGGCAAGCAGCTTGCTATGGGGGCACCAAAGCCGTACCGCTGCTCTGTGTGTCCATTCAGACACCGAGCCATGGCTCACCCCCCCCCCCCCCTCATTGGTTTACTGACTTTGACAGCAGTGAGAGCCAATAGCAGTCATTCAGAAGGGAGAGTCCCGGCAGCTGAGTCTCTTGTGCAAAGTTGCTGGATCATGGTGTTGTTAGGGGGCAGAGGGGAACTGCTGCACATAGTTTTTTTTTTTTACTGCCTTTTTGAACCCATTGGGTGACTATGTTGCAACAAACTTAGTGATGGTGAATTGAAAGTTATGCACTTGGGGGGGGGGGGGGGGCGCTAAGAATATGTATGCATCATGTATACTAGGATTAGTAAATCTGGGGAAATCAATGGTGAAGGATCTGGGTGTTCTGGTGGATCATAAGCTCAATAATGACATGCAATGCCAAGCTGCGGATTCCAAAGTGAACAAAGTCCTTTCTTGTATTAAGAGAGGTATGGACTCCAGAGAGAGAGAGATATCCTTTTGCCCCTGTTCAAATCATTAGCAAAACCTCATCTAGAATATGCAGTTCAGTTTTGGGTGCCAGCTTACAAAAAGGATATCGGGGAACTGGATACAGTGCAGAGAATGGCAATCAAACCTATAAGAGGCATGAAGGAGCTCAGCTATAAGGAAAGATTAGAGGAGCTGAATTTATTCTCTTTTGAGAAGAGGGATTAAGGGGGGATAAGATCAACCAGTATAAATACATAAGGGGTACATATAGTGAACTTGGTGTACAGTTATTCACTTTAAGGTTTTTTTTTTTTATTATTATTTTCACATAAAAACTTTTACATACTTTACAAAAAAATTATAAAATTACAAACCATTCTCAAGTACATATAAATACATTGATAAGAATATACAATACTACATGTATGGGTACATAGTATGGTCCATCCTCTAAAACATGCGCCTAAAGTAGATCTATTTATGCCATAGCGCATCCAAAACCTCTCGGAAACATAGGGGTCAAAAGAAGAAATACCCTGGAAATCCCGGGCAGCAAAAAAAATAAATAAAATTGTGTCTAGACATGTATTTTTACCCCCCCACCCGCACATATTTACCCCTCTTTATGTGTATCCCACTTCTATATCTGTGCTTATATACATATCTTTATTTTTTAAAAAAAGGGGAGGTGAGATCTTGTATCCCCTCATCCCCCTTATATCCCTTCAAATTGTGTGAAAAAAAAAAAGGTGAAAGGGGGAAGTGAAAAGAGGGCGAAACATATCTGGGAGCGCACTTCTACGCATATCCACATATGGTCACCCCCCTTATATATATCCCATTTCTATATCTGTATATACATATGTGTTTAAATATCTCTCTTGCCCTCAAGCAAAAAGAGAAAGGCGATTCGGGTAGTGGGGCTCGGGGGGCATGAGGGGTCGGCATTAGACCTACTACATAGGCACCGGCCTCTATGTACTAGCTCCCCTGCCCGCTCCCCATGATTTCCAAATAAACCGGGGACTGCTTAAATTCCATCAATTTCCCCCATTTATTCTGAAATCTTATTTCTACATCCTTTTAAAGACGTATTAATTCTTCCATTACCCTCGTTCTATCTACCTCCTTAAACCATTCCTTTATCCTTGGCACTTACTTCAGTTTCCAATGTTTTGGGATTAGTGCTTTCGCTGTATTCAACAGAAATGGGGTGAGTGCCACTCTATACTTCTTCCTAGGTCCTTCCATTGCATGAAATAAACATTTCCAGGGATCTAATTCTATCTCCTTCCCTTCTATCTGTTTAATTAAATCTAATACTTCCACCCAATACGTTTGAATCAAACTACATTGGCACCATATGTGGGCATGGGTTCCTTCCTCCCCGCATTCTCTCCAACTCAAAGGTGAGATATCGTGGTTAATTTTATGCATTTTGGAAGGAACATAATACCACTTGGTTAATAATTTATAATTCATTTTTTATCTTTTGAGGTAGAGTACACATAGTCCATAACCTTCTTCCTCATCATCTCTGACGCTGCTTGGTTCAGTTCTATTTCCCATCTTTCCAAGGGATACAATGTTGGAGCACCCATCCCACGGTGTTACTCCATATTTTTCTCGCAATTCTCCTAATGAGCATAGCGTATTCCTTTTTAGAACATCTCTTAATATCAGTCTATCCGAGTGGGTCCACTTTAGGTACAGTTTATTATCTTTCCCCGGAGGGGAAATAATTATTTCCCGTCAGGGACATCAAGAGACTGTTGTATTGCCCTTTTGTACCTTTAATTACCTTGTCCCAAATTCTTAATGTTTCTGTTGTAATTGGGGCCAGTACCCTGGGAAGATCTCTGTATTTTTGGGCGATCCAGATAGTATGACCCAAAACCGTTTTACTCATATTATCTTCTAATGATACCAATTTCTTGTGTAGTACATTATGGACCCAATCTATCACTCTCTTTATTACTGCTGCTTCATGATATTTCTGAAAATCTGGAAGGAGCACCCCCCCCCCCCCCACTGTCTCCATATCTACTCATTGTTTTGTAAGAGACATGGCTTCCTCTCCCATTCCATACAGACTTCTGTATTAAAGTTTTCATAGTTCTAAAGTATGCCCCTGGGATACAAATCGGGAGGCTCTGGAAGATATACAGGGCTTTCGGAAGGGTCATCATTTTGATTACGTATATCCTTCCTAGCCATGACAATCTATATGCTTGATAACCTTTTAGATCTTGTTTGATTTTATTCAGAAGAGGTATGGTATAGATCTGCTGTTATTGCTGAGAGAGATGCTCCTAAATACTTCAGCCCCTTTCTCTCCATATAAAGGGAAAGAGGGCTCGGAGTTCTCTTTTCTCCTTTAGGGGGGTACCTATGTTTAATATTTAATATGTTTTTTCCATATTAATTTTAAAATTTGAGACCTTTCCATATTCACCCATTTCTTCCATAATCTTAGGGAGTGAGTGCCTAGGGTTCGCTCTAAATACCATAATATCATCTGCATATGCAGATATCATATGTTTTTGCCCAGAGACCTCCATGCCACCTATTTCTTGATTCGTTCTTATAGAAGCTAAAAGGGGTTCCAAGGATAACACAAACAGTAAGGGAGAGAGTGGGCATCCCTGATGTGTCCCATTGTAGAGACTAAATGCCTCTGACAGTGTTCCATTGACCTGGATTTGAGCCGTGGGGTCGGAGTATGAAGCCTCTATCCACCTCAGCATTCGTGATCCTAGGCCAAATTTATGTAATGTCTGCAACATATATTCCCAATCACCTCATTTAAAGGCCTTTTCGGCATCTACTGATAGAAAGAGAGCAGGTTTCTTTCCCTTTTTTACTTCATATATTATTAAGATTGTCCTTAATATACTATCCCTTGTTTCCCTTCCGGGGACAAAGCCTGCCTGGTCCCTCTCTATACAGTCTGGCATATATAGCTTCAGTCTTTCGGCCAAGATCCTCCTCGCATACATTTTTATATCTTAATTGATCAGGGAGATTTGCCTAAAGCTGGAGCATAATGGTGGATCCTTCCCTTCCTTTGGCAGAATTGTTGTATGAGCCCCCAAAGCTTCCTTAAGTATCTTCATTCCTCTCCCAATAGAGTTCATATAAAGATGAAAGTAAGGCGTCGATGTTCCTAGAATTTTTTTTAAATACAGAGATGTATACTCGTCTGGCCCTGGACTTTTCCTGCTTTTACTATTTTTAATTGCCTGCTGAATCTCTTCCTTAGTAATCTCACATTCCGCCCTGGTTCACACTGGGTACGATTTGGAACGATTTGAGATGCGATTTGACATGTCGTCAAATCGCATCTCAAATCGGCGGCAATTGTCGGCAATGGCACTGTCCTAATCAGTGCGACGCCGCATCTGCGATTTCAAAAAGTAGTTCCTGTACTACTTTTTGCGATTTCGGGCCGCGATTTACATTAAATTGCGGCCGAAATCGCGGTAAAATCGCAGCCGCGAAATCGCGGTAAAATCGCGCATTTTACCGCGATTTTGAATTCGCAGCAGTGTGAACCTAGGCTTAAGTTTACTTGAGTCTTCTTTTGATATAGCTGACAGCTTTATCCTCCCAAGGTATTCAATTTTGTTTTTCCTATTTTGTTTATCATCACTATCTTGACTATCGCTTACTTTATATAATGATTGATAGCACTCTAGAAAAATGTTACTAATATCTGTAGTTGAGTCTTTTTAGCAGTCCCCTTTTATCTTTTATTTTTGCAATATAATTCCGGTTCCATCTAGGTTTAATTACCCCCGCCAGCAGTCTCCCAGGTTTATTACCAAATTCGTATTGTCTTTTAGCCGTTTTTAAAAATACCCCTTTTGTATCCTGTTCCAACAGATTCCTCAGTGCTTCTGTGATAACCTCATTTTAAGGTTATCACAGAGGACACTATTTGTCCTGGGGAAGGGGGCGATTTAACTTTCAATTACAGAAAGGCTTCTTCACAGTAAGAGCTGTGAACATGTGGAATAGACTCCCTTTCAAAGTTGGTCCTTACCAGCTCAGTAGATTGTTTTATAAAAGGCCTGAATTCTTTCCTAAATTCACAAAATATAACTGGATACTAATATGTATAGGTAAAGTTAATCCAGGGAATATCTGATCAAATTGGATCATGCTTTATTGTTTCTTTTTATTTCTTTCTTTATTTCCTTTCTCTGGATTAACTGTGTATATGGAGGTTTTTGTGTGTGTGTGTGTGTGTGTGTGTGTTTTTTTCTGTAAGTTAAACTAGATAGACTTGTGTCTTTTTTTCAAACAACTGTAACTATAATGTTTGTGCAGCAATCTCCCTTACTGTGCCTTTGTGTTCTGACAGGGTGACTGCCTGCCAGACAGAACACACTGGTCAGGTCTAGCAGCCATTGGCTGCGAGCGCTGATCAGATTCTGGTTTTCCAGCAGCGTTCTGGTTCAACAGAAGCTGATCAGACAGAGAGCTCTACATGCAGGCTGAAAGTCGACCGGTTTCTACTGAACCAACCGTTTTTTTTAGCTCGTATGGACCTAGTTATGCCCATGCATCTCTAGGTGATATCTTTCCTTTTTGGCAGCTTACACCCAAAAAACTGATTTGATTATCTGCAGTGATATCTTCATAGTCTTGATATCTGGAATGCCTTTTGCCTGTGGTACTGCTTTGTCTGTGCAATAGATGGGTTCATTGAAGCCTATTTGTTTCTATCCTCTTTTGACCATGGGTGTAACAATGACAGAGAAAGTGACTCCCAAGGAGGAGGAAGTATAGGAGGACTGCTGTGATTCAGTTTGGGTTAAACTGACCCAAATTTTACTTTTTGACATTTGAACTATTTCAATTCACTTTCCATCACTTTGCCGATATTTACCTTTTTTACAATCAGTCCTCTTGGTAACAAGCTTTTATTTTACGTTGATTATATTATGTTTTAGGCTTTTTCGATACATTGTGTTTAGTGCTTCCAAGAAAACATTTAAACCATCTTCATATCTACTGGCATTTTATAACCATATATGTTTTTCTTTTATTCTAGAATATGCACACAACTGTACGATATCGGGATGTCAGCATCAATGTGCTCGTACTGTGACCGGACCAGTATGTTATTGCAACACCTCCTTTCAGCTCGCTGAAAATGGCAAGACTTGCAAAGGTTAGTCACCATAGTGTTTATACAACGGTCGAAAGAAGAGGAAAGTGAGTCCTCTCTATAGGGGATTAATTGCATAATAAGACAAATTATTGAGAAAGACCACAGTGCTGAGATCTGCTTTTTAAAAAGAGGGATAAAAAAACAGTCACGATATGTAAGCAAATTGTGAAAACACCATTTTAAAGTGAGAAAATCAGTTAGTCATATGCGGGGAAATAGGCCAGAAAGTAACTGAAATGCTGAGGTGGAACTGAAAATGTACAAAATTAGACATAGGATTATGCAAGGACTTTATCATGTCAGCAGATTCTTCAGGAAGAATATGGAAAACCAAATCTAAAGACACTGAAAACCATAGTTTGTGGTACAGATTTAAACAGGATGTAATAAAGAAACGGGTAAATCTGCAAAAGCACAAATTGACCTTTCCTGCTGTCAATGGAGACCAAACGCCACTCCATACAAAAAAAAAACAGCACATCTTTTAGTTCCCTGATGTGCGCAGTGATTCCTTCCACTGACTTCTATGTCATTACAAGACAGTTATTGACACAGAGACAGTCAGCAAAAGGGACCAGTTAGAGCAGGGGGAACCGAGGAGATGGGCACTACTGGAAATGTTAGTTTTTCAGCAGACTAAAGTGTAGGCTTTTCTTCATTGGAGTAGCACAAGCAGCTGGAAAGTTTTAATTTTTTCTTTTACAGATATGCATATTTCTTTTTCTTTCTTTTTTTTTCATTATAATTGCAGGATTGCTTTTAATGCCTGTGTTAGACTTTTGGTTTGTTCAAATGGGCTGCACTGTAACTGCAGACAGGGCTAAGAGTCTTAGACGATGATTTTCATGATACAGTAAGCTCATGTAATTGTGAAAGAGTATAATCTGCTAAAAGACCACAGCTCCTCCCTATCTAGCTACAGTTTGAAGAACACATACAGTACTATGCAAAAAGTTTTAGGCAAGTGTGAAGAAATGCTGTAAACTAAGAAAGCTTTCAAAAATATATATTATAATTGTTTATTTTTATAAATTTACAGAATGCAAAGTGAGCGAAATGTAAGAAAAATCAAATCAATAATTGGTGTGATTACCCTTTGGCTTCAAAACAGCATACACTTTGTACACTTGCACAATGTCAGTGATTTTTAAGGATTAGAGTCAGGTGTATGATTAACCAATTATACCAAGCAGGGGCTAATGATCATCAATTTCATATGTAGGTTGAAACCCAGTCATTAACTGAAACCGAAACAGCTATGTAGGAGGCTTAAAACTGGGTGTGGAAAAGCCACTTACTACTTGCTTCCTTACCTTCAACATTGGTAAATGTCCAGCAGTGCAATCAGCACAGAACTGGGAGGAACCAGTGGGACCCAGGTACACTCCTCTACTACCCGACAAAGTCTGGCCAGAAGTGGCCTTCATAGAAAAAAGGTCAAAAAGCCATACCTCCGACATGGAAACAAGGCTAAGCGACTCTACTATGCTTGAAACCTAGGAACTGGGGTGCAGAAAAATGGCAGCAGGTGCTCCAGACTGATGAGTCAAAATGTGAAATATTGGCTTTGGCAGGAGACCGTTTGTTCACCAAAGGGCTGGAGAGCGGTACAATAATGAGTGTCTGCAGGCCACAGTGAAGCATGGTGGAGGTTCATTGCAAGTTTGGTGCTGCTTTCCTCCAAATGGAGTTAGAGATTGGATCAGGATCAACAGCATCCTCAATGCTGAGGAATGCAGGCAGATACTTATCCATTATACCACACCATCAGGGAGGTATACGATTGGTGAAAGAAATGTGTGTAAAACTGGTGTCAACCTATAAATTGGGGTTGTCCCGATACTAGTATCGGTATTGGGACAGATACCGAGCATTTGTGCAAGTACTTGTACTCGCACAAATGCTCCCGATGCCAGATCCGATACCTGGAGAGGGCAAAGCGGAGATCGGTCTGGTGGTAGTGGGTCAGAGTGGAGTGGGTAAGGTGGGCAGGGGTGCAGGGCCCTGCCGCATATTCAGTACAGGAAGTGACGTTCCGTGTCTCCGTCCGGAGGGGAAACATCACGGCGGCCATCTTGGTAAACCATGCACTCGGCTGCAGTTAGCCAGCAGCGGACATCTTGTTACACCCAGCCCATATAGTTCGGGCTGGATGTAACAAGATGTCCACTGCTGGCTTACTGCAGCCAAGTGCAAGGTGTACCAATATGGGCTTCGCAGCACATACTTGCTAGAAGTTAAATTACATGAATGATGAGAGGAAAGGAAGGATTTTGCAATGCTATATGCAAATAGCATTGCAAAAATCCTTCCTCTCCTCATTCATGAAATTTATTATGCAATTGTAAAAACAGTGCCGCCTTTCAGTGCCCATAAGTGACATCAGTGCCGCTTTTCAGTGCCCCCCCCCCCCCCCGTCGGTGCCCATTAGTCAAATTGTCACATGACATAAAAAAAAGTATCGGTATTGGCGAGTACTTGGAAAAAAAAAATATCGGTACTTGTACCAAAAAAATGTGTTTAGCTGCCCCTTTAAGTGAATAATCACTTCAAAATAACCGAAGAAAGCAAAAAGCTAAGGCGCTACCGCACAACCAAAACAATTGATGAATAAAGAATAACCTCAATAAAAAAAGATTGGCCCCAAATTTATTCTGCAGCAGGACAACAACTCCAAACATACAGGCAAATTAAAGCGGAGGTTCACCGAAAATAGCAACTATATTCTATCTTAATCAATACATCATCTACATCACTAAAAGCCACATAATTTTCTTTTTAAATATATAAATACTGTGTTATTTCTAATCGCAGTTAGACTTCCGGGATTCGTCTCCCACGGGAGTAGGCGTTTCCAAGCCTTTCCCCGGGCGCTGCAATGTATTCTGGGAGCACAGTTCCAAGATACATTGTGGAACACCGTATGTGAAATCTCTCGAGATTTCGCTGCACTAAGTGACAGGTGACACCGCTTTCAGGAAATGATTGCTTGTGGGCTTCACAATGCCCACAAGCAAAATGGAATCTCACAGGAAAGGATTTTATAACGGACAGCGGATAATTGCAGGGACCAAAGAAGTGAGTGTACCGTAGTAATGTTAATCCCCATAGAAAACGATCTGCCGCAGAACCCCCACTTTAAGAACCATCTTCAGTGTAAAGAAGAGCAAGGAGTGCTGAAAGTGATGTTTTTGCCATCACAGAGCCCTGATCTCAACATTATTATTATTTTACAGGATTTATATAGCGCCAACAGTTTGCGCAGCGCTTTAACATCAGGGAAGATAGTACAGTTACAATACAATTCAATACAGGAGGGATCAGAGGGCCCTGCTTGTTAGAGCTTACAGTCTAGAAGGGAGTGTTAAGTGGAACAAAGGGTAGTAGCTGTGGGGGAAAGATCAGATGGACAAAATGAAAATACAGATTGGGGTGAGGAGTTCCATAGGCTTGGAGAGGCTCTGGAAAAGTCCTGGAGATGAGCATGGGAGGAGGTGATGAGAGAGCAGAAGGTCTTGAGAAGAACGAAGAGAAGGATTAGTTTGGGATTTAGAGACTAGGTCAGTGATGTAGCCTGGGGGCAGAGTTGTGGATGGCTTTGTAGGTTGTTAGTATTTTGAATTTAATTTGTTGGGTGAGTCTGTCTGAGATTACATAAAGAGACATAAGGATTTGAGGCAGTCTACATCCAGAGTACCTTCAAAGACTGTGTGTAAGTGTATCTAGAAGAATTTATGCTGTTTTGAAAAGTAAAGGATGGTCACACCAAATGTTGATTTCACATTTGCCTAAAACCTTTGCACAGTAGTGTATATTGAGACTAGAACTGGGAATAAGCAAGGATATCAAGGTTCCCCAAAGATACGTTTATTAAAGCGGGAGTTCACCCATTTATAAAAAAAAAAATTTTCTCCCCTTAGCTTCCTGCTCGTTCGGTCTAGGGGAATCGGCTATTTGTATTAAAATATGAGCAGTACTTACCCGTTTTCGAGCTGCATCTTCTTCCGTCGCTTCCGGGTATGGGTCTTCGGGAGCGGGCGTTCCTTCTTGATTGACAGCCTTCCGAGAGGCTTCCGACGGCCGCATCCATCGCGTCACTCGTAGCCGAAAGAAGCCGAACGTCGGTGCGGCTCTATACTGCGCCTGCGCACCGACGTTCGGCTTCTTTCGGAAAATCGTGACGCGATGGATGCGACCGTCGGAAGCCTCTCGGAAGACTGTCAATCAAGAAGGAACGCCCATTCCCGAAGCCCATACCCGGAAGCGACGGAGTGGATGCATCTCGTAAACGGGTAAGTACTGCACATATTTTAAAATAAATAGCCGATTCCCCTAGTAAAAACGAGCAGGAATCTAAGGGGGAAAAGTGCCCTCTAAGGGTGAACCCCCGCTTTAAAATTTGTTGACTGAAATCACATGTTAGTGAGCGGAATAGGTAGGAGTTGTATACGTTTATACAGAGATTGCCTGTTTCTGCAGTTTGTGATCACATGTGAGCAGCAAAGTATGAGAGGTAAGAAGCAAAATTAATTAACGTCTATGTGTATCGCCTTGTGCTAATCCACCACAAGTTTACTAATAAGTGACAATCCACCAACCATGTATGTATAAACAAATGACAATTCTTCATATACCCAGTGTCTATATACAAGTAGTCTTCTAAAACAACTATGTATGTATATATGAAATAGGTAGGTAAAAGAATACTATACTATGATGGGCATCCTTTTCCTGTGAGTTTTTATAGGGAAAGAGAGGCAATAATAATAATAATAATAATCTCAAGACACCTGACAGCGGTGGTGACGTTAAATAGGAGTGGTTATCCTGGGAATGAACCAAAGGCATTTATTGAATAGGATCTGGTGAGTGGCCATTTTTAACGGTGATGGGAAGATCACGGAAGTGGTGAAATCACGTTGTATTTGAACACTCCACAGGAGGAATATTGATGGTCTATGAGCACTTGGTTATCACATTGGGACTTTCCTAACAAGGAGAAAAGGATACATATAGGGATTCTCCCTTACATATATATTTTCCACACTTTATCATTTGTAATTTTTTCTCAATAATTGTTTTATGACACTATTTTTTGTAAAACCCGTAACAGGGTAACCCACGGTTTTTGATGATATATATTAACACGAGCATGTTATATTTATGTGTTTTTTCATGTATACATACATAGTCGTTTTAGAAGACTACTTGTATATAGACACTGGGTATATGAAGAATTGTCATTTGTTTATACATACATGGTTGGTGGATTGTCACTTATTAGTAAACTTGTGGTGGATTAGTACAAGGCGATCCACATAGGCGTTAATTAATTTTGCTTATTACACATGACTAGGTGGATGTAGGCCACCTACCAGGGTTGCACAATCCTTACATTATATTAAATACACTCTGGGCAAGCCACTATAGAGGGACTTGCACCCTTTTGATTGCAGCAAACCATCCAACATAGAACAAAGTTGTTTTTTCCATTTGCGCCAGTAACATCCGTCCCATTTATGAGAGGTAAGAGGTTATGTTTTCCAAGTTGCTTGGTGTCCTCAAATATATTAAATTTAGTTAACCTTAAGGTTTTAGACGCACTGGCATAATTGGGCATAAAATATACCTACTGTAAAAAATACATCATTTTCCAGTAGCTGGGGAGCTGCAGGTGGAGCTTACAGCTGCCCACATAAGTGAATGGCTGTGCCTTCATGTACCTTACATCAGGTGTCATAGCTGATCACATGTGCAGCAACTTGGCAACTGCAGATCAGACAGAGTCTAAGATAGCGGCTTCCTTGGCTGTAAAGGATAGGAGGGTTTGGCTGTGTTTTAACTTGAAAATGTTGCTTTGCCCTACATGGATGACACACGTTTTCCTTAAATCAGCCCTGCATTTTTGCAATCTGTATCAGAGCCATTCAGAGTTTGAAGACTCTGCATTTCGCTGTCAGGAAAGCCAACTGCATAACATGAATACAATGATAAAATCAGAGCCATTCAAATTGTTGGTCAAGTCCTTTAAGTAAGTTTAAATACAAAATGTTTGTGTATGACCAACAATATACCGATTTGTTCACCTTTTTTGATATATGCACAGTACAGTATATCTGTAAGAGCATGTGAAATATGTAACGCTTCTCTTCGCAGACTTTGATGAATGCACATTATATGGAACCTGCAGTCAGACTTGCCAGAACACTGAAGGATCGTATGTTTGTAGGTGTGTAGAAGGCTATCTGCTGCAGCCCGACAACAAGTCCTGCAAAGCTAAGAATGGTAATTATGAACAACTTATCCTTTTAACATATGGTAATTTTCAGTTTGGATTTGAAAAAAACTAAAATAAAAAGTTTTGGCTGGAATTTCACACCAATAAAACTCTGACCTACTTCAGTGGTATTCCAGCTAATATGTGAATTTGTACTTTTTCGACCTTTTTTTACACCTGAGTAACTTTTGAAAGATTTTTCAGGTCTCAGGGAACCCCAACTAAAGTTAATTATACCTACAGTTCATAATACAGTTGTGCCCATAAGTTTACATACCCTGGCAGAATTTATGATTTCTTGGCCATTTTTAACCACTTAAGACCCGGACCTTTAGTCAGCTAAAGGACCTGGCCAGTTTTTGCGATTTGGCGATGCGTCGCTTTAACTGACAATTGCGCGGTCGTGCGACGTGGCTCCCAAACAAAATTGGCGTCCTTTTTTTCCCACAAATAGAGCTTTCTTTTGGTGGTATTTGATCACCTCTGCGGTTTTTATTTTTTGCGCTATAAACAAAAATAGAGCGTCAATTTTGAAAAAAATGCAATATTTTTTACTTTTTGCTATAAATATCCCCCAAAAATATATAAAACATTTTTTTCCTCAGTTTAGGACGACACGTATTCTTCTACCTATTTTTGGTAAAAAAAAAATCGCAATAAGCGTTTATCGATTGGTTTGCGCAAAATTTATAGCGTTTACAAAATAGGGGATAGTTTTATTGCATTTTTTATATATTTTTTTTTTTTACTACTAATGGCGGCGATCAGCGATTTATTTTTTTCGTGACTGCGACATTATGGCGGACAATTTTGACACATTTTTGGAACCATTGTCATTTTCACAGCAAAAAATGCATTGTTTACTGTGAAAATTACTATTGCAGTTTGGGAGTTAACCACAAGGTGGCGCTGAAGGGGTTAAGTGTGACCTCATTTGTGTTTCTAACTGTAGGGGGGTGTGGCTGTAGGTGTGACGTCATTGATTGTGTCCCCCTATTAAAGGGATCACACGATCAATGACGGCGCCACAGTGAAGAACTGGGAAGCTGTGTTTACACACAGCTCTCCCCGTTCTTCAGCTCCGGGGACCGATCGCGGGACTCCAGTGGCGATCTGGTCCCGCGGTCATGGAGCTTCGGACCGGGTCGCGTGCATGCGCCTGCGGCGCGCGCGTCCCCGCGGCTGGGCTTAAAGGGCCACATACAGGTACGTAGATGTGCCCAGCTGTGCCATTCTGCCGACGTATATGGGCGTGAAGGGGTCCTTAAAGCGGAGGTTCACCCATAGAGAACACATTTTCCCCTTAGATGAATGCTCGTTTTGTCTAGGGGAATCGGCTAGTTGTTTTAAAATATGATCCGTACTTACCGTTTACGAGATGCATCTTCTCCGCCGCTTCCGGGTATGGGCTGCAGGACTGGGCGTTCCTTCTTGATTGACAGTCTTCCGAGAGGCTTCCGACGGTCGCATCCATCGCGTCACGATTTTCCAAAAGAAGCCGAACGTCGGTGCGCAGGCGCAGTATAGAGCCGCACCGACGTTCGGCTTCTTTTGGCTACGAGTGACGCGATGGATGCGACCGTCGGAAGCCTCTCGGAAGACTGTCAATCAAGAAGGAACGCCCGCTCCCGAAGACCCATACCCGGAAGCGACGGAGAAGATGCATCTCGTAAACGGTAAGTACGGATCATATTTTAAAACAACTAGCCGATTCCCCTAGACAAAACGAGCATGCATCTAAGGGGAAAAGAGAAAAAAAAACGAATTCGGTGAATTCCCGCTTTAAGTGGTTAAGAGAATATGAATAACACCAAAACATTTCTTTCACTCGTGGTTAGGGTTTGTCTGAAGCCATTTATTATCAATCAACTGTGTTTATTCTTTTTAAATCATAATGACAACAGAAACTACCCAAATGACCCAAATCAAATGTTTACATACCCTGGTGATTTTTGTCTGATAACATGCAACACAAGTAGACACAAAGGGGTTTGAATGGCTATTAAAGGTAACCATCCTCACCTGTGATCTGCCTGTTTGTAGTTGGCGTGTGTGTATAAAAGGTCAATACGTTTCTGGACTCCTGACAGACCCTTGCATCTTTCATCCAGTGCTGCACTGACATTTCTGGATTCTGAATCATGGGGAAAGCAAAAGTATTGTCAAAGGATCTGCGAGAAAAGGTAGTTGAACTGTATAAAAAAGGAAAACGCACAAATAACTTCAGGTGAAATACAGGACTCTCTGAAAACATGTGGTGTGACTGTTTCAATATGCACAATAAGGAGGTACTTGAAGAAAGATGGGCTGCGTGGTCTAGTCGCCAGAAGAAAGCCATTACTATGCAAATGCTTACAATACACCAAACAGCACAGAGACCAGCCTCAAACCTTGTGGCACAAAGTCATTTAAAGTGATGAGAACAAAATCTTGCTTTTTTCCCCAATTCCATAAATGCTACATTTGGAGAGGAGTCAAAAAGGCCTATGATGAAAGATACACCATTCCTACTGTGAAACACGGAGGTGGAACGCTGATGTTTTGAGGATGTATGAGCTACAAAGGTACAGGAAATTTGGTCAAAATTGATGGCAAGATGAATGCAGTATGTTATCAAAAAATACTGGAGGAACATTTGTATTCATCAGCCAGAAAGCTGCGCATGGGACGTAATTGGACATTCCAACATGACAATGATCTAAAACACAAGGCCAGGTCGTCCTGTCATTGGCTACACCAGAATAAAGTGAAGGTTCTGGAGTGGCCACCTCAGTCTCCTGACCTCATTATCATTGAAACACTCTGGGGAGATCTCAAACGTGCAGTTCATGCAAGACAGCCCAAGAATTTCCAGGAACTGGAGGTTTTTTGCCAAGAGAAATGGGCAGCTTTACCATCTGAGAAGATAAAGAGCCTCATCCACATGTTAAATGTTAAAGGGGGCAATACACAGTATTAAGAACTGGGGTATGTAAACTTTTGATCAGGGTCATTTGGCTAGTTTGTGTTGTCATTATGATTTTAAAAAGACACAGTTGACTGATAATACATGGCTTTAGCCAAACACTAACCATGAGTGAAAGAAACGCTTTTGTGTTATCATTCATATTCTCTGAAAAATGGCCAAAAAATCATAAATTCTGCCAGGGTATGTAAACCTATGAGCACAACTGTATATTAGCGTGATCACTAAATTGTAGGACTGCATAAATATATGAATAAATAATAATTAGCATATTTGACACCCTTGGCAGTATAATTTTTTACTCCCTCATACTCTGCACAACAGCATTTTTAGAAAAACAATCTTGAAATTGTATAAATAGAAAAAAAAGCGGACAGTGAACATTTGAGGCTCCTTCTTGCACCCCTGAAAGTACCCTAAGGTTCCACAGGACCCTGACTGAAAAAGGCTACCCTACAGTTTCACAAATTTGGTCTGTGTCCACTTCCATTTACCATGTTATGCTGATGGCTCAGGCATTAGAGCATTAAATGCCTTCCATTAACTCCTAGGGGGTCCTTTCTAGCACTCAGGCCTGTACTGGGATGCCTTTCTTTTAATACATTTTAATTTTAATTGAACTATGTGACAGTCTTATGCAGATACACATACAGTAATGCTTAGTGTTTTTTTTCCTGCAAAGATGATTCAGTCTAGCTTTAATACGAACTGTTCCTACATTTTCAAATTTACTTATTTTTATTTACTTTTAGAACCAGTTGACAGGCCTACAGTCCTTCTTATAGCCAGCACTCAGAACATCCTTGCCACATATTTAAATGGAGCCCCTGTGCCAACTATCAACCCAACCAGCACCAAACAAACTACAGCTATGGATTTTAACTATGCAGAGGAGACCGTATGCTGGATACATATGGGAGACAGCCCTTCCCTGACCACCCTGAACTGTGCCAAGATCCCTAATCTGAAAGGCTTTGTAGAAGAGAGGACCATTAACATCTCCCTGAGCCTACACCGTAAGTATGCTTCTTGGGGGCCTCTGTGTTTACTCTGCATTTCAGAGTGAACTTATCTATGTCTGCTATAGTTTATCCAATATATATGTTCATTGGTATCTAAATTTAACATACCGGTAATTGAAAGTGCATCTGTGCTTTACTCACATTAGTGTTCACATTAATGCCAGGCTTGCCAGCTTCTGAAAAGTACTGCTGGGTATGAGGGAGCATTTGTCTCGCCCTTTTTTCCCTTTTACTGGAAATTTGCAATTGACTGCATAGACCCCAATGTCATTCTATGTGGTCATGGAGCCAGTCCTCGGTTCCATGTAAGCTCTGACTAGGACTGACTTGGAGCTTATACAGGGCTTTTCTAGGCTCCTGTGAATGAACATGAATGAACATGGTGGAGCAAAGGTGTAAAGTAAGTATAGGTTCCTGCGGGGATTGGTTTAAAGTAAATTTGTCACATCTTACACTTGCTCCATTATACAGTATCTGTATAAACCCTACCCCTTTATGGTTTTATAATGTTTCCATAAAGTCGTCATAATATTACTAAATTTTCCTGAGCATGTAAACAATAGCCTAATGGTTTTAACTAGGGTTGTCCCAATACCGATACTGAGCATTTGCCCAAGTACCTGTACTTGGGCAAATGCTCCCGATACTTCACCCGTTACCTGGACAGTCAGCGGTGATCAGAGCGTAGGGGAGGTACAAGAGTCTCCCCCCGCGGCTTTCAGCTGCTTTAGTGAAATCTATACAGCGGTGATCGGTGCTTATAACTCCCCCACACACGATCGCCATTGACTGTTGCTGTATCCTCCAGTTCCCCTCCATGCCCCCTCCGTTCTGCTGTCTCCCTCCGTTCTTCCTCCGTGTCACCCTCCAGTTTTCCTCCTTTTCCCCCTCCATGTCCTCCCCCTTCCTTTTCTGTATAAACAGAGTCAGTGATCACTGTAAAAAATCTAAAACATTTTAAAATATATATAAAACACTGTCACGTGACATTGAAAAAAATTCATTGGTTATCGGTATCGGTGAGTACTTAAAAAAAAAAAAGTGTCGGTACTTGGACTTGAAAAAGTGGTATTGGGACAGCCCTAGTTTTAACCATTGGCTGTTTAAAAAAAAGTATTTTCATTTTTTTGCAGCCAAATTGGGATAACGCCTACTTTTTATTTGTTGCATGTTCTCATTCACATAGCATAACTAAAAAAAAATTCTGCTTACAGGACATTTTTTTATTTTTTTTTATTTTTTAAATGAAAACTCCCAAACAGGATTCTTCCTCTGGAGTTAATGTTTACCATCTTTAACTCTGCCTGGACTGTAGTGGTAGCTCTCATTATCAGTTGTAAACTAGATTTAACCTCGTTCTGTCCTAGTAAAAGATCTAACAGCTGGGCTTCTGCACTATATGTGAATGAGGGGAAACACTGTGGAGTTGATATACTAAAGGCACTGAAAGTGCACTTTGATGTGCAGTCACTGTAGATCTGAGGGGAAGCTCTGCTGTTTTTAGTGCCCAATCATGTGCAAGCAAAAATTCTGTTTTTTATTTTCCTTGCATGTCCACCTCAGATCTACAGCGACTGCACTTCCAAGTGCACGTTCAGAGCACTTGTAGTGCAAAGTGGATTTGCCTTTAGTAAATAACTCCCTATATGTCTCATTTTGTCATTGGGAATAGATTGCATTTCCCCATTTCAAATTGTTCAGAGTAGCTTACAGTTTGCCTGAGGCCTGCTCCTGTGTGAATGGGAACGCATAACAAACATATAGTGGGGTTTGTACAAACTTAACCGCGAAAGAGGAAATACATGTTAAAACCTACTTTCTTGACTTCATAGCGCTTTTTATTTTTCTGGCAATGGGAAAATTCCTCAGCATTTATCACAAATCAAGTGGCTATTAGCACTGGCATGTTTATCCTTCTGTATTTATTGTAATATTTTATACACATGTAAAAATTAGGCTTTTAAAAGCATTCTAAAATGTGCTCCAAATGTTTTAAAGTGACACTGACGGTACAGGGTCACTTGTATCCAAAAGCATACCTGCTAAAAGAGGCACTATACCTGGATTTTCAGGAGCCCCGTCTTTAAATGCTGCTGCTTTGCTGAGGCCATTATTCAACCAGCTAGATAAGTCGATTACCCGTTTCCCCTGCCATATAGTGGTTCCCATTCCTCCTACCAGCATATATATCCTGTAGTGATGTCCACACTGGTGAGCGTAACCACAGCCTACAGGGATAACAAACCCAGAAGTGTGAAATACTTGCAGCGTCCATAGAGCAGTCCAGCATCAGCTTTTTAAGATGTGGACCACCAATATGGTAACTTTATTCCCTCCTTCTTTTAGCAGGTTTAGTTTTTGGGTAAGAACAAATCAGTGACAGGGTCACTTACAGCTCTAAGCAGTTTGATACAAATAGGTAGATTCACAAAGAGTTAGGCCGGCTTATCAGTAGATAAGCCGACCTAACTCTGAATCTAAGCCGGCGTTTGTTTAAGCGTATGCTCAAACAGAGATATGCTTAAACAAAGCTAAGATAGGCCGGCTTGCGCCGTTCTATCTTAGTTTGCAATTTTTTGGATGCCCGCTAGGTGGCGCTTCCATTGCGGTAGGCGTTGATTATGTAAATGAGCTTTTACGGCGATTCCCGAACGTACGCGAGCCCGTCGCAGACGATTAACGTAGTTTCCGTAAGGCCTTAGGCGGCCTAAAGTTATTCCACCTATGAGGTAGAATAACAATGTTAAAGTATGGCCGCCGCTCCCGCCGCGAGGTTCGAATTTTTTACGTTGTTTGCGTTAGTCGTCCGCGAATCGGGAGTTGCGTCATTTACGTCAGCGCGTCTAAATCAATAGGCCCGTACGGCGTACTTAGCCGCAATGCGCACTGGGAAATGTAGTCGCCCAGCGCATGCGCAGTGTTAAAAAAGGTCAAAAAACGTGAGGTCAAGCCTCATTTCCATACAACACGCCCCCCTCCAAGTCATTTGAATTAGGCGCCCTTACGCCCGCTCGTTTGAGGCTACGCCGCCGTAGATTAGCAGGTAAGTGGTTTGAAAATCACTACTAGCCTAGTTAATTTATGGCGGTGTAGCCTAAACAGGCTAGGCTAGGCCGTCCTAAATATAAGCCTTTCTACGTGAATCTACCTAAAAGTATCTGAATATATGTAGAGGTAACTAAACTTCTCCTATGTGAATAAAACCTCATCCTAGACCGTTATTGTTTTAGGAAATACTCTTTTTTATTAAAAAGTCTATTTTATGTATATTTGATTTTACTAAATTCCTAAACGATTTGTTTTTTGTAGATACTTGTTGATATTAATACAGCTGTTCTTCTAAATTGCAGATTAGCTCTACTGGGAATTTATATTCTGTTTAATGTCAAGCCTGGCTTTTGGCCATGGTACTTTTAGACTGCAAATGTACACTTATCATTTGTATGTATTTGACCATTTCAGTTGTTTGATTTTTGTGACCGTTGTGTCCCAGCACACAGACTTTTTGTGACCCAGTAATTCTCCCAGTTAAATGGAGATCATTTCTCAAGTTTGTGGATTTGGCTATGGAGCGAGTATATAGAAGAATGCAGGGCGTAACAAAAATTATGAAATAGTTGTGTGCAGGGAGACCGCTTTTTAAAATGGAATGAATAGTACGCCTTCTTAAAACGGAAGATATTTTACATGTTATTAATTTCAACACAGATCCAAATACCTTTTAGTATAATTAATTCAGTAAGCAGTATTGATATTACCGTTGAAAACTGTTATTTTCAGGAGTGAGAACCAATAACAGTTATGTCATGGAACACGTTCATTACAGCTTAGTGAGTTGAGCCTTTTTCTGTCATTATGACCCTGTATAAGTTGGCTGTATCTGTACTCCAGAACCGCTGACGGTCCAGCCGTGCCTATACAGAGTCCCTTGTATCCATTTGAATACAACGATTACAGACTTTTGTGGGTTTTCCACGTTGCAAAATAAAAAACAAAAGGCATAAGCAAAGCATTAATACATCGTCTTTAACAGAAGGTATCACTTCTAACACAGATTCAAAAACATGCATTTATTCAGCATTTTTGGGTAGTGAGTGGAAGAATGTAAAAACATGGAATATTTCCTGTGTTTGGTTGTTTTTGTATTTTTTTTTGTTTTTTATTAATGATTAGGCTTACTGGCAAATACAAACAACGGAACACAAACTCCTGCGCACGGGTGGGATGTTCAACACTTAGTCAATAATCTGCATACAGGTTTCCTTGAATGTCAAAAACAGTGGTAACAAAGGCCTTGCTGCCCTTTATGGATGGGGAGATCCTGCTAGAAAACAAGAAGGGAGAAAGAAAGGCGCACCAGCCTTGTGTACTACCATTTGACAATTTATTAAATAAAAAATAATATTGAAAACTACTCACAAACAAATGGTGATAAAAGGCTTGTCGCAAAATACCCCTCGAACCACACTCCGGAATGTAGGGGGGGGGGGGTTTGAGGTGCGTCACTGCTGGCTTATGCGTTTCGAGGCGTCAGGGGCCTCTTCCTCAGAGCCCAGCAGTTTATTTCATTGTTTGTGACAAGCCTTTTATCACCATTTGTTTGTGAGTAGTTTTCAATATTATTTTTTATTTAATAAATTGTCAAATGGTAGTACACGAGGCTGGTGTGCCTTTCTTTCTCCCTTCTTGTTTTCCGGCAAATACAGTTTAATAGTAAAAACGTATAGAGGAAAATCTAAAGTAAGATGTATATCAAGAGTTCTCTACAGTGGGGCGTGGCCAAGAGCGGCATGTGAGCGGACGTGTCTCACAGAGCTCCCAAACAGCACACTGCAGCGATCCTTCTCCCGGCCGAAATACCGATCGTTTCCGGAAACGGACACCACCCAGCTGTACATCAGCACTCGGTGCACGCAGCGACCTGCTTTCCAGCCCGATTACCGGTATGATGACCCGTAAACAGCTCAAAGGAGATGAGCTCCCTGATTTCCAAAATGGCGCCGCGGCGGCCTGGAAGACACGCGGAGACAAACGGGACCACGGTAAGATCCCCCCCAAGACACCTAAAGCCATGGGAAAAGAGGCCCCTAAGGACATGGTGTACTATGCACAAAAATTGAACGGCCTGGCTGACCGCCCCTCGGACGAGGAGTTGGACGCCACGCCTGATATATTTAATACAATGGCGCCGGGGCCTTGCTCTGCCCGGACTTCACAGGCCTCAGCACAAGTAACACATGCAGAGAGTGCAGGAGAGGAGGAGGAGGACGAGAGTGCTGAGCAACCCACACTGGCCCAGATACTACAGGCAGTGAATAAGTGCACGGCCACAGTGCAGACATTGCAGCAACACTTTGGGGGGCTGAAGGAGGAGGTGGGACTGATCCGACAAGACTTTCAAAAAATCAAAGAGCGCACCACTGTGGTGGAAAGTCGTGTAAGCGAGGTGGAGGACAGGATGGCCCCTCTTATTAGGGAACTGCAGGTCACGGCTAGAGTCGCGACAGCTAACGAAAGCCGTAATGAAGATATTGAAAACCGCTTGAGGAGGAGTAATATCCGCATAGTGGGCCTGCCAGAGAAGACAGAAGGCCGTGATCCCACTGCATTTGTGGAGACCTGGCTGCAAGAGGTGTTTGGCAAGGATGCCTTCACGCCCTTCTACTCAGTTGAGAGGGCACACAGAGTACCACCTAGGCCTCTCCCTCCTGGTAACCCACCACGCACCGTGCTAGCCAAACTGCTTAACTTTAAGGACAAGGAAATCATCCTGAGGCTGGCCAGAGAACGCCGCAATGTCCAATATAATGGAGTAAGGGTGTCATTCTACCCCGACTTCTCTGCGGAAGTACAGAGGCGCAGGGCCAAATTTGGAGAGGTGAAGAGGAGGTTGCAACGCCTGCGAGCCAACTACGCGATGTTATACCCTGCTAAGCTCCGGATTATTGCAGGAGGCAGGGCCCAATTCTTTGAATCAGCTACGGAGGCCTCATCCTGGCTGGACCAGAATGAGCATCAGATTCGACAAGCAGAGGATCCAGGTGCAGATGCGGACTGATGTGCTTCGAGTTTATGGACTGCAGAGTTTGATGGTAAGCCGGTTCATTTCCCCCTTTTTTTTTTTTTTTGTTTACCTACCATTGGACTGTGGGTCTATCTCTGTTATTACCCACATGGTCTAAGGACCGGGAGAACAATATATGCAGAATTCTTTTCTGCACAGGAACGGAGCGAACTGACTATTTTGCATTCTATTTCCTGATTTTGCCTGTTCCACATGCGATTTGGATCACGCGAGGAGTGCCCCTTGAGGCGCAATGTTGGGGCCACGGACTGCCTGTTGCGTCTGTGGCATATTAAGGGCAAAGGTTATGCCCGGCGGCTTTTGTCCGCAAAGTTGATAAGTTTGTTTTTTTGTCTGGTGCTGCTGACTCTGCTCCCCTCTTTTTTGGAAGCCGCTCTCTACTACCTACGCTCAGTGGAGCTCCCGCTCCGGACTTGTGCTACCTACCACGGAACTGTACCGGGCGAGGAGACACGGACTACTACCCTGCAATGGCCTACCTCTGACTATGTGGAGATGCCGACACAAGTAACATTTTTCTTTTTTTCTCCCTTTTTCAGTTTTGCCTTTTTAATTTTGAGCTCCCGAGAGCTTACCTGCTTTTCCTGGAAAACACTGTGTGACGTGACGCCATTGGGCGAGAGGGAAAGACACAGTGATCTAAGAGGCGGGTGGAGGATTGTTATGTCATGTATTGATATCATAATGAAGGAAGGATGTCTGGAATTGCTGTAGTCTCATGGAATGTGAGGGGCTTGGGAGAACCACTTAAACGTACTATGGTTTCCACCTCCCTTAGGAAGCACTTCCCGGCCATCTGCGTTTTGCAGGAGACACATTTAACTCCGGACACTAGGTCGTGGCTGGGATTTGCCTGGGCAGGTTGGACTTATCATTCCACTCACACCTCATATTCAAGGGGTGTGAGTGTATTGATACACAAATCCCTGGATTTTCACTGTATGGATTCTAAGATTGATCAGGAGGGGAAGATATGTGTTTCTGCTGTGTAGGGTATACCAACTGTCATTCATTCTGGCTGCAGTATATGTCCCTCCCCCATTCAGCCCGCAGATACTGAGGTCCCTCCTTGCTTTTCAGCTATCACATCCTGGAACCCCGCTAGTGGTAGTGGGAGATTTTAACGGGATAATGAATCCATATTTGGACAGACACCCCCCCCCCCGAGGGGACCCCCGGGGACGACTAGAACGGCCATGGCTAAGTTTATGGAAGAGGTGGGCTGGGTAGACCCCTGGAGACAAAAAAAAACCCTCGAGAGGCAATTCTCTTGCTTCTCCAAGACACATATGTCCTTGTCTAGGATTGACCTGTGCTTGTGCTCGGCGTCTGCCACACAATATGTTGAGGGTATACATTACCTTCCCCGGTGCGTCTCGGATCATTCCCCCGTTTTACTTTTTCTGAGGGTCAGGCCTCCTTCTACTCTTCCCAGAGCACCGTGGAAGCTTAATGCCTTTTGGCTCAACCTCTTCCCTTCTCATGAGAAAATTGAGAAGGACATAGTGGCTTACTGGCAGAGACATGCAGATCATCCTGCAACAGACACTGTTTGGGATGCTTTTAGTTTTTATTGCTGAGGTGAACGCCATAAAACACAACACGACCGAACAAAGGGACCAGGTAGCACAGATGGTGAAACGCTTGGAGGCGGAGTACATAGCTAACTCGAGGGAGGGCTCCCGGGAGGCGTGGATAGCGGCTCAGGACGCATTGGCTAGACTAGACGCTTCTAGAGCTGACAAAAAACGTTTTTTTTTCAAAAATGGCGTTCTATGAGGAGGGGGAGCAAACGGGCAAGCTCTTAGCCAAAATAGTTCAATCACAACAGACGTCCCCATCTATCGGAGCTCTTAGAACTGTGGGAGGTAGGTTGGTGAACACCCCCGACCTGGTAATGAGGGAACTGACCAGATTCTATGCCAGTCTATATGAATCGAAGCAAACACACACTGGAGAGGAGACTCGGGACTTTCTGCAGGGGATAGAGCTACCGTGTTTAACGGAGTCCCAGGCGGAGTCCCTTGAGACTCCCATTACCATTGAGGAGATGATAGAGGCAACCAATTCTTTCCCCAATACTAAGGCGCCAGGGGACGATGGCATACCAGTTGAAGTATACAAGCAATATGGGAGCGTTGTGCTCCCGAGGCTGCTTCAAACTTTGAACGCGGCCAGGGAGGCACGGCGGCTTCCAGACTCTATGAGACAAGCAAGCATAGTACTCCTGCTTAAACCGGGAAAGGATCCATTGGATCCTGGTTCCTATAGGCCAATCTCACTTTTACAAAGTGATATAAAAATACTAGCAAAAGTCTTGGCAACAAGGCTGAATAAGGTGATCTCGGCGATAATACACTCAGACCAATCAGGGTTCATACCGGAACGATCTACAGCTATTAACCTGAGGAGACTATTTGTAAACATGCAATCGACGGCGGATAATGGGGGGGATAGAGCATTGCTGTCTCTAGATGCCCACAAGGCATTCGACAGCATTGAGTGGCAGTACCTGTGGGCGACGTTGTCTAGATTCGGGTTCGGGCCTGTGTTCCAATCATGGGTGCGCCTCCTGTATGACTCCCCTCTGGCGGTTATTAGGGAGGAGGGCAGAGTGTCTCCTCCCTTCCCGCTACACAGGGGGACTCGGCAGGGGTGCCCTCTGTCACCCTTGCTATTCGCGGTTGCCATAGAACCGCTGGCGGCACTGGTGCGCTCTAACCCCCTAATCAAGGGATTTCAGTACGGATTAATACATGAAAAAATTATGCTCTACGCGGATGATACCATGCTACTACTGGGAGATACGTCGGGTTCTCTCCGGGAGGCAATGTCGGTGATTCAGACCTTCGGGTCCTTTTCGGGACTATTGATTGGACTAAGTCCGCAATTATGTTTTTGGATGCGTCGAATCCGCAGGATCGTACGCTGCGTGACATTCCGGTGGCGACTACATTTAAATACTTGGGCATCTGGGTCACCCCCCAACCGCTCGATTATGTCTCCCTAAATCTCACTCCCTTGATAGGCAGGATTAGAGACAAAATTAAGATATGGTCAAAATTAAAAATGTCCCTGGTTGGTAGAGTGAACCTCACGAAGATGGTATTTATGCCTCAGTTGCTGTATATTCTGCACAACACCCCCATGGTTATCCCTCTCAGGATTTTTAGAATTATTAACTCCCTGTTCAGAGCGTTTCTCTGGCTTAATAAACCCCCCAGGATTAAGCCAGAACAACTACAAAAGCCAAAGGAGGTGGGGGGGCTTGCTCTCCCAAACCCCTGGGTATACTACCTGGCATCACAGCTACAACATATAGCTCGGGCTATGAGTAAGGGAAGGGGAGACCCGGTGGTCGACATAGTAAATCACATGACAGGCATGGCTAATATGGTAACTGGTCTCGAGTCGCTGCAATGTGCTAAGTCCAATAAACTTTTCCCTACATATGCATTAATGCAGAAAGTCTGGAATAAAACCCGCCAATTACAAAACATAGAGGGGTTTACCGGTCACAGTCCAATTTGGAACAACCGATACTACGAGGAACTACTGTCCCTGACCTGTGGTGAGCAGTGGAGGAGGTATGGGGTTACACACTTGGTGCATATCTTCTCTGGGGGCCGCCTGCTTTCTTTTGCAGAGCTCCGAGAGAAGTTTGATCTTCCCCAGACCATGTATTTTCCCTACTTACAGTTGAGACATGCCATCAGGGCCCAGGCTGGAAATAACCCTTGGACATTGTCCCCTTCCCCGATCTTCCACTTTATGACTGGGATAGCTAGCTTCAGGGGCTTGATCTCAAGCTTATATGCCATGCTACTGACAGCCGTGCTGCCGGCCCTTCCCTCTAGGGTGGTGGACTCCTGGGAAAGGGATGTGGGTGTTTTTGAGGAGGAACAATGGGAAGAAGCATTATTGGCTATACAGGGAGCCTCGCTCAACGTAGCACACCGTTTGTCACAACTGTACATTGTTCTACGGGTACATTTTACCCCGGCCAGATTGCGTAAGATGGGGCTGACTGAGGATGACAACTGTCCTAGATGTGCTAGGGACCATGGTGACCTCATCCATTTAATGTGGCGGTGTCCCAAGCTGCATCTATACTGGACGGGGGTTCTCACAACACTAAACAGGGTATTCATGATTCAAATACCCCAAACCCCTAAAGTATGTATACTGGGTATTATAGAAGACATACCGCTGGAGGATAACCACAAAAAGGCAGTTGGTAGGGCCCTTTTCCAGGCCCGCAAACTAATCCTAAGGCACTGGAAGGACGCAGAGCCTCCAGGGTTGGGAGAGTGGATAGCCCAGATGGGATCCACTCTACAGGCAGAGAAATACATATATCAGCACAGGAAAAGGTGGGGCAGGTTTGAAAAGTTGTGGTCCCCCTGGCTGAATTCCCCGGGTTTAGCTCCACTCGAGTTGGTGTTGGACAGATTACTAATGTAAGAGGTCAGGGGCAAGGACTTAAGACTGGATATGGGGCACTCTGCAGGGGAGGGAGAGGGCAGGGAACAGCACCCACATGTATAATGGAGTGGGCCCAGAAATGTGGGAGCTTGATGATACTCCTACACTGCCTTTTATGTAAAATGAGTTGGTCTAGTGGGCAGAGAAGGTAGCATTCCAGAAGTTTATGTGTGGATTGTTCTTCTTGTTATTTTATTATTTTACGCTTATGCATGGATGTAATACAGAGACTGAGAGATGAAACTGATGCAATATTTGTAACCATGCATGAATATACTATTCAATAAACATCCTTTTTTGAGGAAAAAAAAAAAAGAGTTCTCTACAGTGCTTACTGCCAATGAAGAAGGGAATAATCAAAATAACCATTCAAAAGACAGACACTCTATCACCTCACACATGAACAATATTAGAATGTTTAAACAGGGAAACCATTGGGAATTTTGGGTCCCCTTACACAGCTTTAGGCATGACCCCTATTGAGCAGAGAAACAGGGACAGGGGGCGGGGGGCTGGGTGCTCACCTCTCTCCTGCCACAAGCAGAGAATGGGGGGGGGGGGGCTCGGTGCTCACCTCTCTCTCCTCTCCTGCCACAAGCAGAGAACGGGGGGGGGGTGTTATGCCAAAAATCTGCAGTCCTGCTGCGGGCCCCTGGGTACTTTCGGGCCCCTTACTAGTGTAATGCCTGTACCTCCCTGATGTCGGCCCTGTGTTTTTAAATGTTGGGTGGAAAAGTTGACAATAGCCCATACATGTTAACTCCAAACTTATGAAATTTGGGAAAAAGGCTTCTGAACAGAAACTCAAAAAGATGTGATATATGGTGCAGTTTGATAGAAAAGCTAGAAAAGACCAGGTCATTGAAAAGTGATTCCTTGCGTATGTCGATTTCATGGCATGCTCCACCTTACTACAGCTAGCAGATGCTTGGCAAGGTTCAAACAAACAATATTCCAGTCCTAATGGCAGCAATTGTAATTCATCCAAGAAATGTTCAGGCCTACTTATCAAGTGTTGTTGACCTAATATAATCAAATACAGGTTAATATGTGCTTTTAAATGTGTCCAGCCTGGGAAGTAATAGTCATAATGGCTTTAGCAGTCCATTGCCCAATGTACCCAACAGTTGGCCTCATCAAGCGATCCAACGCGTATGGTGTCCTTGGATTTCCAGATTAGTGTCTTCCATATGTCTTATTTGTAAGTGATATGGCTTCTAGCCGCCTTCACCTGTTGGTACAATACCCATGTCTAGTGCCTCAGTGTGATGCAGGTACTCTCCCACTGGTGTGTTGGAAATATACAGGGAAATTAGCCATTTCACTAGCAAAATGTTATATTAACAAAATAGGTGAAAACCTTTAAGCAGAACTCCAGGAACCAAAAAAAATAACCCTGTAAAACAAAGGCATAATGAACTAGTATGCATCGCATACTAGCTCATTGTGAAATATTTACCTTAGATCGAAGCTGTTGCAGCAATCTTTGTACACTGCTGTGACCGGCGACATGTCTCCCTGGAGTTATTTCCAGGTTTGTGGGCTCCGGCGCTGTGATTGGCGAGGATGTCACTCATGGGAGCTGCCGGTCACCGCACGCTGCTGAACAAACCGCACGTGCAAGCCGTTTCTTCAGTGTGCATGCGCCAATGATGTATATGGTAAATATCTCCTAAACCATACAGGTTTAGGAGATATTTACAGAACCTACAGGTAAACCTTATTCTAGGCGTACCTGTAGGTACACGTGGTGTAACAGGGTTTACAAACACTTTGAGAGCACCACCTAACTCCCAGCATGCCTTGAATGTAATTGTTTTGAGAAACCGTTAATACGATAGGTTTAGTTCCACTTTAACCTACTTTAAACACAAATTAAACACAAATGGTTTACATATGCAGATGTATTCTTGAAGAAATGGCAGATAGAATAAGCTTTTCATTGCTCTCCAAGGGAACTGATTCATATTTCTGGTAAGATCACTGACCAAGGATGAAACGGAACACTTCGTTCTGCAGTCAGCACCGTTGTGGGCTTCTGTATCTCAGTGAATTGACCATTTATTAGTTTCTTGTATGGAACAGTTGCTTCCTGTAAAGATCATAAAAGTAAATATAAAAGTACAGCTGTGCTCTAATCTGTATAGAGGTGAAATATTTTAGTGTACACATCAGTCTTTGGTTTATTTAATGTACCTGGCAAAAATGTGACCTCTTAGTTGAATGAAGGTCTTCATATTTAATGCATTAAATCACATGATATTAGGATCATACCCAACCACATGAAATTAGGATCAGCTTTCTACATAGAGTTATCCAACACATGAAAATGGGATCTGGGATTAGAGTATGAAAACCCTAAAGCCCTGTACACACGATTGGTTTTTCTGATGAAAACGGACGAATCGATCGTGTGTGGGCCCCATCAGTTTGTTTTCCATCGGTGAAAAAAAAATAGAACATGTTTTACAATTTTTTCCTATAAATAAAAAAATTATAGAAAAAAATGATCGTCTGTGTGGAAGTCCATCGGTCAAAAATCCATGCATGCTCAGAATCAAGTGGACGCATGCTCGGAAGCATTGAACTTAATTTTTCTCAGCACGTCGCAGTGTTTCATGTCACCGCACTGGACACGGTCAGATTTTTGACCGATGGTGTGTAGGCAAGACTGATGAAATTCAGCTTCATCGGATATCCGACGAAAAAATCCATTGGATTAGATTCCATCAGATATCCGATCGTGTGTACAGGGCTTTACAATGCACTTCTCTTATTTGCTCCCTATGAGTCTATGCAATGTACCATTGCACACGTGTTGTTGTTCTGTTTGAGAAGTACAAAAAAATGACTGAATTGCATTACAAAAAAAAAATCGCATTCTATTCAGTGGTGCCCGTTCTCATCAATGCAACTCGGCACAATTTTGGAAAAGGTTCATGTGCTGCTTTGGTGTGATTTACAGTGCAACCTGATCCCATAGAATATGTAAAAATGCAGTCAAGTTGCACCAATGTCGCACTATTAAAATCTCATTGAAAAGCGTGGCAAAATCTCATCGCAGTAGTGTAAACCTAGTCTAAATGTGATTAGTGATAGCATAAGCAGAGAAATAGAGAGATGGTCATAGCACAAGATTGCTTATTCCTTAGGCCCCTCCCACACTGAGGCGTATTTCAGGCGTTTTAGCGCTAAAAATTGCACATAAATAACGCCTGAAATAATCCTGCCCCAGCATTCTCAATGTGAAAACCTGAGGGCTTTCACACTGAGGCGATGCGCTGGCGGGAGGAAAAAAAATTGTGCCGCTATACCGCCACCGCACCTCCCCTGCCCAGTGTAAAAGGGGCCTTAGGGATTTACTCAGAATTTGGATCACTTTCAGACTTCATCACAATTGCTTAGTTTACTAGATAACAATAGTAGATCACTCAATGCTTGTACTTTCTGCCTCAATTTGGTCTTTAATGGGCTACTTCATGAAAAACTTCTTTATTTGATTGACTGAGGAATATTCTACCTTGTGCCAAGTTTTGTATTGATGGTTAGGGTTTCAACGCTGGATTTGTGGACAGGTAAGTGTCCCAATATTAAAAGTCAGCAGCTACAGTATTTTTCTGAAGGAGCCTGGAGCTCCGTTTTAAGTAATACTTACCTTCTGATCAGTGCAAAAAAAATATGCTATACACATGTTTACAATAGCACCTGGGTACAGCAGCACACAGCCATTCTGGTCTATGGGGGGCTGTATACTGCAACTGTGCTTCCCGGGCAGAGGAAAAATGCTGGCATTTACATTTGAAGGGGTGCAGCCACCCATCCACTCATTAGGGAGGGGGGCTATTTGGAAGTGAACCTGGCCTTTAATATTGCTTTTCAAAAATACCTTAAAGCATTTAACCATGTTAAATAAGTCCTGTAAAATGTGCTCTCTTTGCAGCATGTTGTTTCTCCAGTACTATGGGTATACTTTAACATTAAATTCAAGCAAGATTCCAATTTTATTGGTATTGTTTTCTGTACATTTGTAAGACCTGTGTGGGGCCTGTACAAGTAAAGAATTATTTATAGCACGCCGGCTTTGTTTCTAAGGGCCAAGGCTACAAAGTAGAGGCATTAGTGATCTAAATGCACAAGGCTGTAGGGCTCCCCAGCTGTGCTTTCTGCAAGAGGGTTTAAATGCCAGATCTGATGTGTCATTGGCCTCTGTGCTACTGGCACAGTATAGAGACAGTCTGTACAGACAGCAGCCGAAGACTTCAGCGATGATTTAAACTGAAGCTTAGTCATTTAGAATACATTTCAGAACTTTACACACGAGCGCAGCCAAAGTCAGCTATGGGAGGACATGTAGAAAAGAGCAGTCACAGCAACAGCCAGGAATGTCTACACTTGAGAAAGAGAAGTTGAACACAGATAATGATGGTATTAAGTGCAGTCTCATACCAACGTGGTCTGACTTCTCTTTTTTTTTCTTCTTCTAATAAATCAGCTTAAAATCATTTAACTATTATGTCTCTATACCCTGTAAACAGTAATTTCAGCAAAACATTTTTTTTCATTTAGTGACCCTTTAACCTCTTGACCACTGGGCACTTAAACCCCCTTCCTAACCAGACCAATTTTCAGCTTTCGGTGCTCTCACAATTTGAATGACAATTACTCAGTCATACAACATTGTACCCATCTGAAATTTTTGTCCTTTTTTTCACACAAATAGAGCTTTCTTTTGGTGGTATTTGATCACCTCTGCGGTTTTTATTTTTGCGCTATAAAAGAAAAAAGACTGATTTTATGTAAATTTATGTAAAATTATGTAAAAATAAAAAATAAATTCTAGTTTGTCATATTAGCAGGTTATTTCTCACACACAGCATATGCATACCACAAATTACACCCCAAAACACATTCTGCTATTCCTCCCGAGTATGGCGATACCACATGTGTGAGACTTTTACACAGCGTTGCCACATACAGAGGCCCAACATGCAGGGAGCACCATCAGGCATTCTGGAGCACCAAGGCAAATTTTGACATTTCTCTCCTACATGTAAAAATCATCATTTATGTGCTAAAAAATTACAAAGAACCCCAGAACATTATATATGCTTTTTTTTTCAAAGACCCTAGAGAATACAATGGCGGTTGTTGCAACTTTTTATCTTGCACGGTATTTTCGCAGCAATTTTTTGAACGCGTGTTTTTTAAAAAAAAAACAGTTTTGTGCTATAAAAAAAACAAAAAAAACCAGTAAAGTTAGCCCAATGTTTTTGCATGACAGTTCTTTGCCCCTTGTTTTTTCTACTACATCTAAATGATTTTGTATTAATAAATAATACTTGCGGCATGAATAGTGAAAATTAACATTGAATGAAAATGTGCAAAGCATAAAACAGATACAGTTCATCTAAAAGTAAAAAAATAAAAAGTAAGGTAAAATTTAGATATTACCATGGAGAATAAATTATTTTACTATACATACTTTTTACCTTTTAGGGTTTAATATTATTACCACACCTTCCACAACCTGCATTGTGTTTATTTGCAATGCACTTTATTTGATTTTTTGCATGCAGCTGTTGTACATAGCATGCTCTCTCTACTGATTGAAAAATAAAAATATATTTTTGGGAGAGCATGCTGATTTTTATGAAAGAAACGATTTTAAAAATCTTCAAATCTTCATAATTTTGACTAAGCATCAGTTTGAACCAATGGCTGAGCATGATTCATGTATTGTAATGTCGGTGACCTGCCAGCAGGGCATTGTTTCAGAAAGGGTTAGTCAGAATTTGACTTTGGCATTGACTAGTATGTAAAAAAAAAAAAAAAAAAAAAAGGCAAAGATTTTCTTTTCTTTCCATTGGCTAGCAGAAAGATACGACAGATGAGTGTATGTCTTCTGTAATTTTACCGTGCCTGTGGATTTGTAGCTATTAAGATTTTACCAGTCCAATAGTGGTGTTGATCTAGCCGAATATTTGAGGTGGAGGAAGACAACATCCTTCAGTGTGGCTGAGCTATGTATAGCGTTTGTGTATTATGGTGACACCAGAAGCTAGTAAGAGCTGGGGACAATCTGCAGTTGATTAGCAAGGAATGCAGGCTTCCCTGCTGCTAAATGGTAATCGTCCTGCATGCTTTTGCAGCAAAACGAGTCCCTTTATCTGTGTTTTATATAAGATTTTTAGTATTGATCATCTTTTTCAACAAACTATGTGCACTGATTAGCTAGTTGTTATAGTATTTAGGCTGTTTTAAGTTACTTTGTAAAAAATAAACAAAATAAAAACTCTACCAGTCGATCGTGTCAAGATTACTGGTAGATCACCTGGGCTTGCCGACCTGCTGACACATGTCCTGCCCTGGACAAACATTCAGGGAGGTGAACTACTTCCAGGCATAATGCTCCCAGCCGGCACCAGCAGTGGAGGCATCAGCGGTGGCATCAGCCCGCCAAATGAGCCAAGGCCTCTGCTAAAGTTCCAGCAGGAATTTCAGCATGCAGTGCACATCACTCCACCTGTGTCCTGTCAGAAAGCCGCTCCCCATCAGTTCCGGCACGACCATATTGGTACACCCTGCACTCGTCCTCAGTAATCCTACAGTCAGAAGGCTGCAAGTGGACATCTTTTTACACCATCTGAAGTCTTGCATTTCTCACTTAGTTTTACCAATAAACTGAGCTTATATAGTGAAGTACAGTATTTGGAAATCTGTGTGACTGTTTTGATGTTGAATTTTAAACGCATCAGCAAGCTTACTGATCTCACAGGTTTGCTAATCTGACAGAACACCACTGCTTTTAAAATTCAACATAAAACAGTTTGACAGATTTCTTAATACTGGATTTCACTATATAAGCTCAGTTTGCTGGTAAAATAAGGGTGAAATGCAAGACTCTGGTGGGTGTAAAAACATTGGCGACTTCAAACTGTAGGCTTGCTGTGGATGAGTGCAAGGTGTACCAAGATGGCTACAACGGAACGTCACTAAGGTTGCATTTTCTGATGGGTAGCAGCTTTCTGATGGAACACCAGCCGAGTCTGGTGGCCGTGGCCCGTGGGATCCGAGCCGCACTGTGCAGGTTAGTGTCACTAGGCACCATAGGAGACCGCAATGGCCACAAGTTATATGGACACAAGTAGTTATATGGACACAATAGCATCTGTATGCTGTTGTGCCCCTATAGATGCACAATAGAAGCTATATGGACACAACAGCATAAATTAATTATTATGCCTGTATAGATGCTGTTGTGTCCATATAGCTGCTATTGTGCATCTACATGGGCAGAACAGCAGCTATATGGGTACAGTAGTAGCTATATGTGCCCAGTAATCTTTTAACTTAATCGGTGTTCAAGTAGATCTCCATTTCTCAAAGGTTGCCTACCCCTGCTTTAACATATATAAGGGAAAAAAGACAATGCATCATAAAAAGGCAATACACACCCATTTACTACATTTGTCCCAAGTATTAATATTCCACAATGGTCAACATAAATATTGGCTATGGCATGTTTCAGAAATCATCGTAGTCTTTTATGTGTTGAAAATTATTTTAAAATGTTGACAACCATACAGCTCATTGCTCTATTCACTGTAAAATGGTCCACGCTTTTTACACACACATTTCTTTAAATAGGGATACATATGTTGTCACTGCCCTCTTGTCATCTCGTCTATCACGAACGAGAGGGCGATCATGATAGGCGGAACACTGAACACAGTGTTTGCTGGGAAACCGAGTGTTCCGCCTATCACGGAACAGCACAAGGAGTAGCACAAGTTTTTAAAATTACACGGCCGCCGTCTGAATATGTCACGGACTCGGGTACACAGATCGGATTCTGCAATGGGCATGGTGAGTTCAGGCGGCAATGTACGCTGACTCGAGTATAAGCCGAGGGGGTCATTTTGAGCCCAAAAAAAGGGCTGAAACTTGGCTTATACTTGAGTGTATATACGGTAATCACTATTGATTTTAAGAGCACAGTTCACCTTGGTTCTTAATCAAGACATATATGACATATACAGAACACAGAAAGGTCCCAACGATAGAAAATGTGCTTCTGTAAAAGGTTATTACTGCAAAGATGAATTCAACATCCACAAGAGTAGTATAAGAATCCCACCTTGTATAAACAAAAGAGTCTTCTCTGATGGTCAGAAAAGCAGAAGCCGCCCACCATCGCTGCTGCCATAAAAACCATCAGGACACATGCAGCCAATACATGCTTGGTAATGAAAGGCTGCTTGCACCCCCAGAAAATGGGGGTTAAAAACAAGCTTCTTGCTTTTTGAAACGCAAGAAGAAAGAGAGGTAGACTGTCAAAGATTAAATAGTAAATGTAAAACACAAGGAGTAAGCTTTCATTGGAAGCAAAAAATAGATTGCCATGAAACAGACATAGGAAGAGAATGTGGTATAGCTGACATCAAAGTATTGTACACCCTTATTTCAGATAAAGCCTATTATCAAAGGGAAAGACATGCTTATAAGGTGGCAACAAAAAGGCAAAACAGCTGCTCTTAAAGCAGAGGGAAAAGATTACAAAGCATCCTTCTGCTAAAAGGAAATCATGTAAAACCAAGAATAGAACCCCTGGTCCCATCTATTAACTTCCATTAAGTTAAATTAGAGGGATAATGAAAGATTCGAGTACTTGGGTGAGACTGTTTTTTAATCTGTTTTCAGGATGCTTCCCTATTTAAAGAGATGAAATCTCTTGTTTTTCTGTTTTTCTGATATGGTCATGCCCTTTAGCTCAAGTACCTGGTGTTCATAGGAAACAAAATGCATCTTCTCAAGTTTCTCATAGTCCACATTCTCAATCTGCTTGCTTTGCTTAATGGCCAGCTTAAAGTTTACCTTTCAATAAAGTCTGCATGAATAAATTCCTGATATTTCACAATATAAAGGAAACGTGTATATATATATATTTATATTTTTTTCATAAAATCTGTACCTTTTAGTCTTTAAAGCCGAAATATGGTTTTTGGACTCCCCGGGCCCTTTTGAAAATGTCCAGTGTTTTGCGTGCTTGGAGATTATAGCAGACCTCTCTCCCAAACAATGTTAATTTTGTTGATGAAAATATTTTCATCATGCTTTTCGTCAGCGGCATGTTTCCAGTGACGAAAACTAAATTAAAATCAATTCCAATTTTCGTCAATTGACAAAAACTATGACAAAAATCAATTCCAATTTTCGTCAACCAAAAAAAGGAAAGGAAAATGTGAGGGAGGGATGTTTACCCGTGTGAACCTCTGGTTTCCCTGGAGTTCTGCCTGTAAAGCAGGTGAGTGTTTCCCCTCCCAGCAAGCAAGGTAGCAACCATAGTGTGGTTAGTGGTGTAGGGTGCTAGCACTGTGCAACATTACAGGCCTCCTCAGATGACCATCCAGAGCACTGTGTGTGCCATTACATGCCTCCTCAGATGCCTGTCCAGAGCACTGTGTGCATTGCAGGCCTCTTCAGTTCACTGTCCAGAGCACTGTGCAGCATTTACAGGCCTCCTCTTCAGACAACCATCCAGAATACTGTGTGCATTTCAGGCCCCCTTAGACAACGGCCCAGAGCACTGCGTGCACTACAGGCCTCCTCAGACCATCCAAAGCACTGTGTGAATTACAGGCCTCCTAATATTGTCCAGACCTCTCTATATTCTTGTAAGGGAACTTGGTTTTATTTATAAAGACGTTAATGACTATATAGTTGCAGTTTGTTCAAAACTTAATACCATAAAATATCAAATGTTGGTTGATTTTAATCCAGGAATATTATAATAAGTTTGGAAATTCTAGAGAATTAAATAATGCATTACAAATTAACTAACTAAACCCTTGAATTTTTGTCAACTAAAATGATTATAGTTGACTATAGTAGACTAAATGGCATTTTAGTCAAGAATATGACTAAAACTAAATCAAACTTTGACGTAAAAAATTAACACTGCTCACAAAGTCTCCACCTCCAGCGATGTGTTGTCTGTGCTACCATATGTTGCTCTGTGTTCACTGCCATCACCTTCTAGCTGTTTTTTTCTGGGCGTGAAGACACCTACAACATGTCAAGATAATACTTCGGGCTTTGCACAGTGTTCCAGGATGATATCATCAGTCTGTTTCAGGTAGGAGGAAAATTTCCTTTTCACCTCTCTCCCAGTGATCAGACTGCAAAATTGTAACCTTGTCAGCTGTTTGTGAACGCAGCCTAAAACGGCACAGGCACCAGGATTTGCACCATTGTATTATGTTTGAGCCAGCATCTCGGTACATGAGGAAGACATTGATCCTGGATAGTGGCTGAACAAGGGTGGCTCTGTCCTTTTAGGAAAAAAATTAGCATTTGGAGGTATTGTTAGGGGAAGTTCTGTGAGAGGAATAAAAACATTGTTGCTGTGTTTGACTGTTGTTTTACCCACATAAAACGAACAGCATGAGCAGCAATTTACATAGAGAATATTATGTTACAGTTAATACTCATGTATTTGGCAGTACTCAAATTATGCTTTCAGTGAGACATGGAGAAGCAAGACATACCGGAAATGGGCAAGCAAGTCTATAGTAGAAATGAGCTCGAGCATCCTCTGAACTCCCCTATAACTCAAACTTCAAACTCTCCTACTTTTTTTGTACCTCAAAGAGCTGTGGGCCAGGTCAATCCCTACCTCACAGCTTCCATAATCTCTGAGGCATGAAATGACCCAGCCCACAGCTCATTGGAGTACAAGAAGAGGGTGTGTGGGTTACAGATGAGTTCAGAGGATGTCCAAGTCATCTCTAGACTATACACACTAGACTAGGGTTTTTTTTTTCTTTTTTTAATAAATGTGTGCATTCATAATTTTATTATGTATCTACAGGGGAGTTTTAAAATGTTGATTGGCTGTAAGCTACAAAGAAACATCCCCCTTTAAAATCCTCTGTATGGTTAAGCTTATTAATTCTGTGTAAGCATTTCATAAGATGATGCCTAGCCCATCATGGTGCTAAACTCCAGGAATTTTAACATAACTTCCAAATCAGATTCTTTCCGGGATAACCTCTTTAACACTCTCTGGGGAATAAAGGGCTTGCTTTATAAATCAGGCACACACTGTAAGCCAAATCTACTTACTTAGGCCTGTGCTGTGACGGACAGCTTAGTAGTTAGATAGATGCTAAGTACCTTCCTTCATGTCCTGGAAATGCACTTTTAGTTCATTGCTGCAATTCTGTAACCAGTGTGTATAGTGTCCTGCTCTTTGTGAACTGTTCTCGACAACTACTTGGTCTGCAGAAATGAAATGTATAAATCTATGTAAAGTGCTGTTTTTTTGTTGGGAATGGTAGATGGATACACACAAAAAATCAATATCTGCATTTTACAATAAGTCTAGTAGTAGCTTCTGGATGATTGAATTGACCCACTCATGTTGGTACGTTCTTCAAGACCTCATAGTTTTAATGCCTTCATGGGCTTTAATTCCCATTTGTATAAGCCCTAAGATGGAGGGTAATTGCCAAATTATTTCATGGTGGGTTTTAATGGTACAGTTCAGGAGGCTGCCACTGTTTTCTCTGCACTGTTGAGTATTCTAATTACATACAAGCCCTATATCTTGTGACAGGTTCTTTATTTAAAAATATGTATACTGTTTGACTGTAACTTGTCAGTTGAGCACAGCTACATTATTTCTAATGTAAACCAAATGTCAGGGCAAAAAAAGAAAAAAACTTTTAATATCTCAATGTTGTATTTCTTTAAACATACTGTACTGTAAATACAGAAACCATGTTGATCTAGTTTGCTCCTGAATTCTGTGTGAGCGGACAACAAAGTCCCTTGGCTGCAATGAAATTCCAACCAGCATTGTCATCCCTGCCTGTTCTGAACCACAGAACTCCACATGCATGCATTGATTTCTTTGCCTGAAAAACAGTGGTGCGTCCTTGCTCTATGGTTCCTGCTCACACAGTGGCCCAGATTCAAGAAGCACTTGCGCCCGCGCAACCATAGTTGCGCGGCGCAAGTGCTTACTTGCTCCGGTGTAACGAGTGCTCCTGATTCAGGAACCTCGTTACACCGAATGCAGCCTAGGATGTGACAAACATAAGCCTCCTTATGCCTTCACATCCCAGGCTGCATTCTTGCGTTGGCCGCTAGGGGGCGCGGCCTTTGTGATCGGCGTGTAGTATGCAAATTGCATACTACCACCGATTCACAAAAGTTGCGCGGGCCCTGCGTACGCAAGGTACGGAGTTTCCGTACGGCGCCTTTAGCATAAGGTTGCTCCTGCTAATAGCAGGCGCAACCAATGCTAAAGTATAGCTGCGCCTCCCGCTCGCGACGTTCAAATTTCACGTCGTTTACGTAAGTGAACCGTGAATGGCGCTGGACGCCATTCACGTTCACTTACAAGCAAATGACGTCCTTGCGACGTCATTTGCCGCAATGCACGTCGGGAAAGTTTCTCGACGGAGCATGCGCTGTTCGCTCGGCGCGGGAGCGCGCCTAATTTAAATGATTCCCGCCCCCGGCGGGATCATTTACATTAGGCAGCCTTGCGCCCGGCTGCTTAGCATATTGCCCGCGCAATTTACGGAGCAACTGCTCCGTGAATCGCGGGCAAAGCGCAATATTTGCGTGGGCGCAGAGAAAAAAATTTGCCCACGCAAATATTGCGCGATTCTACTTGAATCTGGGCCAGTGTGTTTAGGGAAAAGGCTTTGGGGAGATGTAGTTCTGAGGTTGTGACCACGTCAAGAGAAAATGTACTTTTAGCAAGAATTTTTTAAATCTGATAATGTCACAGGGAGTATTAAAAGTTGCTACTAGCTAAAGCAACAAGGTAAAATAATAAAATGACAAAGGGGTGTTCTCTAGAGTGGGAGATTGAGGTTTAGGAGTTTGTTTTGGTAATACCTGGGCATACACTTGCAACGTTTCACATATAATGAAGCCAGGGGCTGTTCTGTTGGATAGTAGATAAGATCTGTATGTTCTGTCTGCAAATTTGTTTTTTATCTTAATTCTCTTTATTATTTTCTGATAATTGTCAAGACAAGTATTCATACAAAAGGTAAAAAACAAACATTCCAAATATTTTAAGTACTAACAATAAAATGTGAACACACAGTGCATTGACTTACCCCAACCGACCCCCCCTTACCAACCCCCCCCCCCTGCCCTCCCCGTACACAGTTATACATCTATTTATGTTGCCCCGGGTAGGAGCAGTTGCATTCGTCTGGGCACTTGTTGGTGCATTGCGTTAAGAGAAAAGAGATTAGAATAGGAATGGAAAAAGGAGGAGATCAGCGTATCCAAACCGAGCATTAGGGAGTCAAACTCTCAGGAGCCGGCGAAGGAAGAAGAAACATAGAAAAAATAAAGAAGAGAAATAAAGAAAGAAAGAACAAAAATAAAAGCAAAACAAGGGGGTTAGGGGTTGGAGCTCTAATGCCCTTGTTGTTATAAGTTGCTAGTTAGAAGAGAAAATTCCCAATTCCTGGGAGGGTGGGGGTCCAGGCCCCAAGGAGTAACCTCTATAGGGGGTATCCCATACCCCCCCAACCAGGGCCCCCAGGTTCTTTCGAATCTTTTTATAGTTACCTTGCTTAATAAAGGCCACCCTCTCGCTCCAGATCATTGCATTGATGGTTTCAACCCAGTTTTTTACAGATGGAGGGGCATGCGCTTGCCATCTCTAAGCTATTAACTTACGTGCTTGGAATAGGCACCTCAACACACCTTCCATGGCTCCTGGTGGAACTCTATAGTCCTCCATGTACCCTAAAAGGCAGGTTTTAGCCTCTGGCTCTAATGAGGTCTTGAAAATTTGGTTGACCCTGTCTATTACCTCTATCCAATAAAAAGCCTAGGCTTATGACATCATGCACAGCTCTCTCTCACTCTCGCAAGAGTTTGCCAGGAAGGGAGGGGGGGTGAGTCATAAGAGGGCCAATGAGAGCTGCAGAGATGGAGGTGTGCCTCTTTGTGTCTGTGTAAATCCAGGAAGTGAACAGGCAGCAGATTCAGCTGGCCACAGTTAAAATGGCTATAGCCAGACTCGGTGGAGGAAGATTTCTGCAGCATATTTGGCACGTACAAAATCACAGTATGTATAACATATTATGCAAAGTGGTTGGAGGGAAGCTTCAGAAAAGTAAAGATATTAGAAATTGTGTGAGCAAACTGCAGTTCCTCTTTAATTACAAATATAATTGTCTGTCTTTTGTGCTTATTTATTTTATTAAAGCAATGCCTGATGATCGTGCCATGTAGGTCCTTGTTTAGGCACTTGCTGTTAAAGGCTGACTATGCTCTGTCTCTGTCTTCCAGTTACGTTTCTGTGTTTTCCTCCTGCTATGTGAGCTCCCAGTGGAGATTAGAGTATAAACTATCCTATGCCATAGAGCAGGGGTTTCCAAACTTTATAAACAAAGGACCAGTTTCCTGTCCTTCAGACTTTAGGGGAGCTGCACTGTGGCCATTGGGAGTAGAAATTGTCCTGTTGTCAGTGCGAGTAAATAGTGCATCTTTGGAATTATGGGGAGCACTAGTGCTCCATTGTTGGGGTCAGCGGGAGCAATGGTGCTCCAGTAACAGGATGTATGCCCTGTTTTTGGTGTCGGTGAAAGGAAAAGTGCCCCGTTGTTTGTCAATAGGAGAAATGGTGCCCCGTTGTTAGTAACCGGAATGAAGCCCCATTTTTGGTGTCGGTGCCCAGAGGGCCGGATAAAAGAAAGCAAAGCCCCCAAGCAACCGTTTTGTGACCACTGTCCTAGAGTAAAGCATAACATTGGAAAAGAGATGAGTTATTGCTTATTCTACAAAGATGTTTTCAAATAGTCAGGACAAATTTGTGGTTACCCCTAGGAAAAATTATGAATAATTGAATCAATGTGTTGTCAAACTAACAGTTTTCTGTAATTTTAGTTTTACACATGTTGTCAGTCAGCCTATTTAAATTGTATTTTTACTGTTTGATATCATTGTATGCGCCACACTGAACATGGACCAGATAAAGTAAAGGAGAGAATTGTCTCAAAAAGAATAATGTAGACCAACATGTCAAGGGTAAAGGCTATGAGACCATCTACAAGCAGTTTGATGTTCCTGTGACTACAGTTGCAAACCTTAAGATGTTTAATGTCCATGGGAGTGAAGCCAACCTCGCTGGACATGGCCCAAGAGGAAAATCAACCGCATATTAAACAGAAGGATAGTGTGAATGGTGGACAAAAAGCCAAGGAAAACTTCTAAAGAGAAGCTGAACTTTAAGGTTAAGGTACATCAGTGTTTGATCACACCATCTGTTGCTTTATGAGTAAAGGTGGACTTAAAGAAAAAAAGACCCATGAGGACTCTTGTTGAAAGAAAAAACGGGCTGTAATTTGCTAAAATGCATGACGAGCCACAGTGCTTTTGGTAGAATGCCCTTTGCACAGGTGCGACAAAACAACAAGTCCTATCAAGTTAATAAAAAAAAATAAGCTTTTAAAGAAACTCTACCTACCGTGAAACATGGAGGAGTCTTGGAGGAGGAGTCTTGGATATGTTTTGGGACTGCTTTTCTATGTCTGGCATCAGGGGCATTGAATCTGTGCAGGGCACAATGAAATCTTTAGACTAAAGAATTCTGAAGTGAAATGTACTGCCCAGTGGCAGAAAGCTCTGTTTCATCTGCAGGTTATGAATCATCCAATAGGATAATGACCCAACACACACAGCTAAATGCACCTAAGAATGGATAATAACAAAATATTGTGAAGTGGCCTGCTATGCGTCATGATCTGAACCCAGTGACATGTCTATGGAAAGAGCAGAAGCATGCAGTCCTGGAAAAGGTGTCTTTCAAATTTGAGAAAGTGGAGTAGTTTGCTCAAAAAGCATGGGCCCAACTAGCCATTGGAAGGTTCAGAAGTCTCAAGCCACGTACACACGCTCGGTTTTGTCAGCAAAAATCAGCAAGAAAACTGCTGGCAGAGCTTTCTTGCCGAGTAAATCGAGCGTGCGTTTCAGGTTTCTCATCTGGAAATCTGCCCAGAATCTCGACGAGAAAAATAGAGATCTTGCTCTCTATTTTCTCGTCGAGATTCTTGTCGGCCTGTTTCCCGGCGAGAAACCAGAGAGTCTGTATACTTGCCTGTCGCCGTGGAAACCCGAGCATGCTCAAAATTACTTTGACGCATGCGTGGTAGCTTCCACGGCATAGGTAGGGTGAAGCAAGATGGCAGCGAAGGCATCGAATGTGACGAGCAAGACCGCGTTCTTGTTTCAAAAGAATCTGATAGGACAATCCTGTTCAGTTGATAATTTTCTACCCGGCTCCTTTAGTTTGTTGAGCCAGGTGATGCTGACAGGGCCACACACAGCTTGAATTTCATCCATATTTAGATAGTTTAAAGTGACTGTGAAGCTAAGTTTTTTTTGTGTTTGTTTTTTTAAATAACAAATATATCATACTTCCCTCCACTGTGCAGCTCATTTTGCTCCTCCCACATCAGATCACCTCCTAGGGTTACCTTGTAGGCACGCTCCCGAGTCCAGCATTAGTGCCCCTAGACATGACTTGGCTCCGGCACCCGCATCATTGGATTTGATTGACAGCAGCAGGAGCCAATTGGCTGCGCTGCTACCAATCCAATCAAGAACCGGCACAGCGCCTCCACGCTGAGGAAAATTCAGGACTCTGTTAAGTAAAAGGGGGGGGGGGGCTGGTGACAGCCAGGTGTTTTTTTCACCTTTTGAGTGAAGACACAACGGTTTACAAACACTTTAAAGTGGTTGTAAACCTTAGACGTGAAATCTGTACCAAGCACGTATGTTTATGGTGTTTATTTTCGTCTCTCCAAAGCACTAAGTGTAATATCTGTCTGCTGTCTCATTCCTCTCTCATCCGCATGAGTCACTTCTAATAAGTTTTCCTGACACCTAATGATAACGTGACGGGAGGGATCTCCTGCACACAGCATGTGATTGACAGGCTTGGCTCTGTTCCTGTGTGCTGTATGGAGGGGGGTGTGTTCCTTCTGTTCAGTCAGCTCTCAGAGCTCTTGTACAGTGTGTAACTGCAGCTCCCACCCACTGCTTTGTGAGTCTGAAAAATCTTTCATCTTTGAGGATATTCAGTGCATGGCTGCATATAAACAGGTACGGCTGCATATAAACAGGTACAACTGTAGGAGAATTTGTTTTACCTCTGCATCATCAGGCCAGTCACTTCACTGGGTATGGCTAAGGGTTTGCAACCACTTTAAGTCTAACATGGCCAATTTGGATAAAAATCTAATGACACATTTACAAAGACACTATTGGCTAGAGATACATGCTGCCTATTAGCATTTGCAAGCTGCGTAGAGGCACTTGCTCTTATTTGTACCTGATAGGACAGGAAAAGGGAAGCACTGAGAGTTTTGAAGATACAAAGCTTGTAATAATTTATTTAGAGTCTGAGAGATTTGATGGTTCTATGTCAGCAGTAGCGGTGCCCTGAAGATGTTTGATGTAAGTTTTTGCTTTGATATCTCTAGCTTGGCATGACTTATCTGCCCACGCACAACAACACATCCTGCTTACATGCATGCTCAGTGCAAGGTATCTGACAGATCTAGGCTGCTGATCAGATCTATCATTGCAGAACAATTTCACCTGTCTCAGATTTAGGAAGATCTGATTACTGATCTGTTATCCAAAACCCACATTCAGCAGCTAATTTATTTACAGAACTTCATTCATATAAATAAATAGCAGTATGTGCCAGAAGTAAGCTACAAGGTGTTCGCATATGCTTAATAAGATATACCAAATGTTTTTAGTTTAAAATGATATATTAATTATAATGTTGGGGGGATAGAACTCAAAGTATACAACTTTTAAATTTAAGAGATCCATGTAGGGTCAAATTAACCCATTTATAATGTAACCATAGCAGCCATTCTCTTTCAGTGTCCCTTGGGGTAGACTGGAGTCCCCTCGGGAGTACACACAGCACTTTAACTTTCAAGCTGGCTGCAATCCATTTTACTGTGCTTTCGGCATCAAAAAATATTAGCATTTCCATAAAAAAAAAAGAGTGAAACATCTCCTTTCAACTTTAAGTCCTGATCTGATAGGGGGAGTGGACCTTGTGTCCAGCCCCAGAAAACACACAACTGCCAATATAGACTTTCTACCTACCAGTGCTACTTAAAAGATTGAAAGACCCATAGTAACCCCAATAATAAAATATTATATTTTACAGCCTGACAGTCCTCATATGTGGTGACGGTATTAGTTATTTTCTTTTTCTTTTTTCAACTGGTGATACTGCTAATAACCAGTCCTATAGTGAACAACGTTCACTTACTGTAATTTATATACCGTATAGCCGTATATATAACCGTATATGTGTGTGATCGCAGCGGGACTGGGTCGCTGGCAGTGCTCGTGCATGCCCCAAACTCGTAAGTGTTAGATCACGTACTAGGTACGTGATCTGGCACAGAGCGGCTGCGCTGCAGCAATATATTTGCGGTGGTCGGTCCGGAAGTGGTTGAATTGTTATGCATTATTTAAGCATTTCTCTAGAATTTCCAAACTTCTTATATACTCCTGGAGTAAAAATCTAATAACATGTTATTTATGGTATTAAGGTTTGAACATGCACTACGGACACAGATTTAACCTTTATGATTGTTAATTTTGACGTCAAATTTCTATTTAGTTTTAGTCATCTGAATTTTTGTAGTTTTAGTCATATTTTAGTCGACTAAAATATTGTTAATTTAGTTGACGAAAACATTTTCATCAACAAAATTACCACTGCTTCATACGTCATTAGTGCTAATCGGCATAGCTATAGCCCAGGCTTGAATTGGCCATTGGAAGGAAAGTCTCCCTCTCATAGAGATAAGGAAATCCTTTAACAACACCCTCCTAAATTATACTGGTTTCCTCCCTTTTTTTTTTTATCACACACATTTGGGAAATGTAAACACTTTTTAATATCCCTTTGCCTTTTTCACAATAGCTACAATTACATCAATTTAAGGCGAGCTGGAAAATCTCATTGTATGATGACAAACTGCTTGCAATCCTTTATCAGTGTTGTGATGGGCTGGTAACTAGAAATACAACTTTGCAGTCTTATGGCTGTTTTTTTTTTTCCAGTTTGGCCAAAGATATGTCTGATGGTAGAAAACAATCCTGCCTGGGTTATCTAGTATACAATATGGAATTTCCTTCTACAGTCAGCTGTAATAGAGAGACTTAAACTCTTTAGTTTAGACTTACTAAAGAGTAAAGTAGGGTGTTCTTTGGTCTCTATTACTACTATGAACATAGGTGTACTTCACCGTTTTACTTTTCAGTGATTCAGGCCCTCTGTTTAGGGTACAGTGGGTATAGAAAAAGAATAGCCCCCCCCCTTAAAATTATTATATTTTGTTGCTTTGCAGTCTGAAATGAAGCCGCTCAGTTTACCCAATATGACTTATAACTTCCAGTATAACAGAGTTTGCATGTTCTCACTGTGCATGTGTGGGTTTCCTCCGGGTACTCTGGTTTCCTCTCACACTCCAAAGACATGCTGGTAGGTTAATTGGATGCTGTCAAATTGGCCCTAGTATGTGTATGTATGAATGAGAGTTAGGGACCTTAGGTTGTAAGCTCCTTGAGGGTAGGGACTGATTTGAATGTGTATATGTAAAGCGCTGTGTAAATTGACAGCGCTATAGAAGTACCTGAAATAAATAGTAATAATAATAATAAATAAATAAAACATCCAATAACACCAACATGCCAGGAAAAAAAAAATCAAAAACAGAATCACTGATTTGGAAAAATGACCACCCCCTCATAAAACAATAAACTCAATCAGGTGTAGCTAATGATTTTCTCATTGGTACATTTGTGAACAGGCACAAGCCAAGAGATGGATAAAAAATTTTTTTTCAAAGGCTTTATCAATGCCTAGAATCACAGTGAAGTCTATTCTTAAGAATCTAAATGTATTTGGTGCAACGCAGTCTCTCCCTTGATCAGGATGTTGCTCCAAACTGGATGAGAGAGCCAGGAGAAAACTGATCAAAGGGGCTACCAAGAGGCCTACCGCAACTCTGAAGCAAATGCAGGAATTTATGACAGAGTGGTCATTGTGTGCATGTGACAACAATAGCACAGATTCTTCACAAATGTGGCTTGTATAGGAGGGTTTCAAGAAAAAAAAAAAAACACTCCTTAAAAAAAGATCACATATTGTCACGACTGAGCTTTGCCAAAATGCACCTTGAAGATTCTGAGGTGTTTTGGTCAGATGTGACTAAAATGTGATTATTTTAAAGAGGGAGATTCTGTTCTATACCCGCTGTAAATTATATATTGCTTACATTCTTCCATTTTGAACACTTCGGAAGCATTCCATAGAATTCATACGTTGCAGCAGCATATGGGGGCTTGATGTAAACAAAGCTTTAGGTTCTGCCAGGAAATAAATGGCTTACAGCAGAGATTTTCGGCTACATGTCTTTACCATTTGCAGGACCTGCATCAATAACTTGTCAGGAATGTTAGTAGTATACAGAAGGAATTCATAATTACGTAGGATGAAAGTAAACCATGACAGACAGTCTAGAGATTATTTCAGGCATATTTTTGAATTATTTCTGCAGTAGTTGTAATTGACATTTTGTTTTTTGGAAATCTGCATATTTTTAGATTCTCAGAAAAATCCATGTAAAAGTACCCTTAGATAAATGATTCTTATGCCTCTCTCATCAATGGTTGCTACTAGACTGGGCCAGATGTCTTCAGCTAAATGATATGATTTATGCTTTTGGCTGACCGCTCTTGGTTTTTCTTTTGGTTATGCTGGTTTCAGAGAGGTCTGGCTCTGATCTACCTACATTGATATAGAAATGCAGGCCCAGGGGAGGCATGCATATTTATGTCCAAATACAACAATCGGCCATAACATGACCACCCACAATAACCTGTCGAGGCATGGACTCCACTAGACCTCTGTTTGCTGTGGTATCTGTAATTAAGCCATCAGTAGCAGATCCTTTTAAAGGGGTTGTAAAGGTTTGTTTTTAATTTTCTAAATGGGTTCCTTTAAGCTAGTGCATTGTTGGTTTACTTACCTTTTTCTTTGATTTTCTTTCTAAATGTTTTTTTCTTTGTCTGAATTTCTCCCTTACTGTTTCTCTTCTGTAAGCTTGCCCCCATCATCCGAGCCGTTCTGGCTGGGGGTTAGTCAGCGTGCTCGCCCCCTCCCTTGGGACTTCATCCCTGCGGGGAGATGCTGGGCGGAAGGAAAAGGTAAGTGATCCAACAATGCACTAGCTTAAAGGAACCTATTTAGAAAATAAAAACGAACCTTTACAACCCCTTTAAGTCCTGTAAGTTGTGAGGTGGGCCTCTATGGATTGGACTTGTTTTTCCAGCACATCCCACATTGAGATTTAGAGAATTTGGAGGCTAAAGCCTTGTACACAGGATTGGATTATCCAACAGGAATTGAGTGATGGCAGGCTGTTGTCTGAGAATCTGACTGTTTGTATGCTCCTTCGGAAAATTGTTGTTGGATTTTCTGTGGACAAATGTGGGATAGCATGCTTTAAAATTGTCCTCCAACAAATGTGAGTTGTCGGATTATCCGTCGGACAAAACTCCAAAGTAAAAACTCAGAAGCAATGCTCACCATAACACAACATTAGCAGAAGTTGCCCAAATGGTGTCGCTAAAGAGCTGAAAAAAACACATAATTGGCTGGCAATTCTTTGTCGTTTTGTATGGAATACAAGTTCCTGGCCAACGCCCTTCGGACAAAAATCCTACGCTTTGTCCGATGAAAATCCAATCGTGTGTACAAGGCTTAAGTCAACACCTCAAACTTGTCATTGTGTTCTGCAAATCATTTTTGAATTAACCAGACTAGGCCATCTCCTTGCATTGCACTTGTCCAGTTCTGATGCACACATGCCTATTGCAGATGCTTTATGGCTGTGGACACGGGTCAGCACGGGTACCCTGAGCAGTCTGCAGCTACCCAGCTCCAAACATATTTAACTTATATTCACTGTGTGTTCTGTCACCTTTCTTAGGGAACCAGCATTAACTTCTTCAGATATTTAAGCTACAGTAGCTTTTTGGTGGATTGGACTACACAGTCCAGACTTCGCTTCTATTGTGCATCAATGAGCTTTGGCAACTCATGACCCTGTCACTGGTTTTCCTTCCATGGACCACATTTTGTAGGTCCTGACCACTGCGGACCAGGAAGGTCCCTTGAGAGCTGCAGCTTTGAAGATTCAGCCGTCTAGTCCTTACAATTTGGCCCTTGTCAAAGTCTTTAAAATCCTTACACTTTCCCATTTTTTTCTACTTTCAACACATCAACTTCGGGATCAACCAGATGAGGAGTACAAAGACAAGTGTGTCATGCCTACAGTCAAGCATGATGGTGGGAGTGTCATGGTCTGGGGCTACATGAGTGCTGCCACCACTGGGGAGTTACAGTTCATTGAGGGAACCATGAATGCCAACATGTACTGTGACATACTATAGCAGAGCATGATCCCCTCTCGTTAGAGACTGGGCCGCAGGGCAGTATTCCAACATAACGACCCCAAACGCACCTCCAAGATGAGCACTGCCTAGCTAACAAAGCTGAGGGTAAAGGTGATAGACTGGCCAAGCATGTCTCCAGACCTAAATCCGATTGAGCATCCTCAAACGGAAGGTGGAGTAGCGCAAGGTCTCGAACATCCACCAGCTCCGTGATGACGTCATGGAGGAGTGGAAGAGGACTCCAGTGGCAACCTGTGAAGCTCTGGTGAACTCCATGCCCAAGAGGGTAAAGGCAGTGCTGGAAAAAATGGTGGCCACACAAAATATTAACATTTTGAGCCCAAGTTGGAGATTTTCACTTAGGAGTGTACTCTTTTGTTGGCAGCGGTTTAGACATGAATGGCTGTGTGTTGAGTTATTTTGAGGTGACAGCAAATTTACACTGTTATACAAGCTGTACACTTACTACTAATGTGAGGGATGTACTCACATTTGTGAGATACTGTATGTGTGGGGATGTATGTATGTATGTATGTGTATATATATGTATATATATATATATATATATATATATATATATATATATTTTATTGAAATTTCGTTTTAAATAGAGTCTTGATGGTCAGTTCACTCCATGAAGTGTACTTTAGGGCTCCTGCCCTCTCATATTGATCCACAATGCTGATTAGGGTGTTACATTTGCAGGGAGTTTTTATCATCACACAAATAAAAATAACCCTTCTAGCTATTTTGTCTCCTTACGCCGGTTCAATCCAGTGTGCAGAACAAAAAAAATAAATAAAAACACTGAGGAGCTTGTAAGAAGTTTTCTTTACCAACTATGTATGGGATGTTAGTACTGCGATCTTCCCTCTGCTTATGTGTTATGACAGGGGAACCTCTCCCTGCCAAAACGCACCGGTCAGCGCACTCCGCCATTGACTGCATGTCTTCGATGCCTATCGGCTGCTGGTTTTCCAGCATGCTTATTTGACAGAAGCCGGTCATGAGATTGGCTTCTGTCAGACAAGTACCAGGACACAGGCCTAATGTCGGCTGGATTCTACTGTAACTGCTCATTTCGGTTGATATTCGGCCTGTGTGTACAGGCCTTTAGACCCCCAGCCTGTTTCAGCGCAGACTGGGTTTTCCCCTCAGGCGACCCCCCCCGGTCGGAGTGTCTGCCTGTTAAGCTGGCCATACAATATTCACATTTTGGCTAGTTTATGCTGAAATTCACTCAGAGGGTGGCCCTGTCGGCCTTTTCCCATCGTCATCATCGCCATGATCATCTTCTAATGTTCATAAAACGAACAAAAAAGACTCAACTTCTCTCCTGTTAATCCTGACAGTAATTTTCATTTGACATAGCTTCTCGAGAGGGACTGACAGTGCTGCTCCAATTCCCTTCTTCCAGCATCTCTCTCCACTTATTTTGCTGTAGAAAGTGCCAAGGCCTACTGCTGTGCACTACTTTCAGACATCCTCTCCTCTCACTCTGCATTTTTAAGTGATTGCTTTGCTCATTTCACTAAATCAGTTTTATTGGACACTCCACTAAATGTTTTTACATGTCAAATGTGGATATCATTTTAAAAAAATCTTGTATGACCTGCACTAACCATTTGTATATTATTAGTCTCTAGAGCGTTAAGAAATGTCTCACTGGTACAGATTGTGCAGACACTATATTAATCTGTGCAAAAAAATAGGAAAATTTTAAGACCATTTTGGCTGCCACATTGAACACCCCCGCACCCCCTTCTTCTTCTTTTTTTTTTTCTTTTTTTTTCTTTCCTTTTCCTTTTCCTTTTCTTTTCCTTTCTTTTCTTTTCTTTTTTTATAAACCTGGTCGATTGACAGTTTAGTCATGATTTTGTGTCTGAGTCAGCATGGGTGGGCCAGACAATCTGCTCTGTCTGTTGTGAAATTTACAGCTATATCCCTTCACTTAATCTAACAAAAAAAAATATTGTTTTCCTTTTCATAAAGATGTTTTAAATGGCATAAAAAAAAAAATATTTGAGAATTTTATGAAAAATCATGCCAACAAGTATATTAGTACAATTTTCTGGAGCAATTCGGAGCTAAGCTTCATTATGCTCCATTCACACATGTACGACTCCAAAGTTATGCCTACTTTGAAGTGCAACTTTAATGCAATTTGACACAACTTTAAACCCTCACATATACCCAGGGAAGTAAACAGCCTCAGATGATACACAGAGATAAAACAAATCTTTTTACATGGGGAATGACCCTTATAATTATAAGGGTCATTCCCCATAATTGGTACATTTCTTGGCACAGCTTTATTTGTTTTTCTGATTGTTTTGTGTATCACACGTCTGTCTGCAGCCTTTTGTAGTTTTGTCTAGCGCAGTTTTTTTGTTTCCAAATCTTTTTACATGTATATCTACTGTCTTTCCCTTTCTACACTTTTTGGAAAGTGCACTTCATGTTAAACTTTCTTCCTCTTCCAGGAGTGGGTATGGAATCTGGGCTGTGTGCAAGCTCATTGGAGGAAAGGCTTCCCCCACCCCCTCCTCATAGGCAGAGGAACGAAGGAACATGCAGAGCTGTACTGTGAATTGACCAGCTCCCTGCTTATCTATTTCTAATCTCCCCCTCTCCGACGCAAATTTTCAGCTGCTGCTATCCCCTGTGTCAGGGGATAGATTGATAGCAGCGCAGCCATTGGTTCCCGCTGCTTTCAATCAAATTTAATGGCGCGGGTGCTGGGGACGGGGCCGAGTTATACACTTGTCGGCCAGGATTACCGACTGTATGGACACGGGAGTGCGCCTACAAGGTAACCACCTCGGGAGAGCGCTTCCCAGAGGGGGTTATCTATTGCGGGGAGGAGCCTCAAGAGCCGCCAGGGGACCCCAGAACAGGAGTATCGGGGCCACTTTGTGCAAAACTAACTGCACAGTGGAGGTATGCCACGTTTGTTTACCTTTTTAGTGTCACTTTAAGTTGCGCATATATGAATGGTTTTCATTGGAAAACATGGGGAACGACTTGTCATGCAACTTTGATGTCCAAAGTTGCATGAAAAGTCGCACAAGTGTGAATGGAGCCTTAAAGACCCAGAGGAGCAATATTTCCCAGCATGCATTTAACTTGCTTATAGTAGCCCAAATAATGAACTCTAAAGGCGACTTTACATATAGCCTGTTTTACCCAAACTATAGTGCATTGTGGAATGGAGTAAAAGTTAATAATTGGCAGATATTGTATTGTATTTCTGATTGTATATTGGGAATATACAATACTTTCAGTCCTAAAGAGTAATATTTTTATTAAGAAAAAACATTCCCTTCTGGTTGATCTGTGTAAATTGCATGGATTTAAACAAAGGTGTATGCAGGTTCCTACCTTTTGTTCTAAAGAAATAGCTGTCCATGTGCAAAGTGAATCTGTATGGGAGTGGTTTTATAATTATAAATCCGCTGCTGCATCTCTTTAGACGTGATTTAATTTTGCCATTATCTTATCAAAAATTTAATATTTTGCTGGGAAGATCACACGAGCAGGAAATGACAATTCATGGGGGCGTTATGTACATAATCTTACAGAACACCTCCAGGTAGCCAGATTGCTTTGCATTTTACAGAAAATGAAGTGTGTCAGGAATAAAAATGAAAGGCAATTTTAATTCCCTTCAATTACAATGACTTGTGTCACAATTGTATACGCTATATTGAATTTTTTTATTTGCCAATTATTTTCCCAAGAAAGTGGAGTTATCTTTTAATTACCCTTTAAATACAGATAGAATAGTATTTTTAATTCTGTAAAAAAATTGGCAGCTTTTGATGCTTTTTTCACAGTTGTCCCTTTTGCAAGATGTCAACAAATAACTATATTGTCGTCCCTAAATCTCTACCCACAGGAATCACATGGCTTACTAGACTTTTAAGCGGTCTTTCTAATAAATGTTCTTTTTATACAAAAGATCATGTGCAGAAATGGTAGATATATTCTCTATTGAAAAATGCAAACGCAATGAAGTTCTATACTATGAAAATAATTCTTCCAGACACAAGAAAGGTGTATGTGTGTTGTGTACGATCCCAATTACATTAGAGTGAGCCTGTGCTTTGCCTGTGCAGGGCCAAGCGCAGGTTTCATTATTATGCCAGCCTTCCTTTTGTTCCTCCAATGCTCCATTTTGCCCTCAAGTATAAAAAAAAAAAGACTCCCTTACAGGCATGGGGAGTTTGTGACTATGTAGGTGTGTGTGTGTGTGTGTATAGATACTAGGGTTGTCCCGATACCACTTTTTTAGGACCGAGTACAAGTACCGATACTTTTTTTCAAGTAGTCGCCGATACTGAATACCGATACTTTTTTTAAATGTGTCCCCAAATGCAGCCATGTCCCCCCCATATGCAGCCATGTCCCTCATATATGCAGCCATGTCCCTCTAGCCATGTCCCTCACATATGCAGCCATGTCCCTCACATATGCAGCCATGTCCCTCACATATGCAGCCATGTCCCTCACATATGCAGCCATGTCCCTCTAGCCATGTCCCTCACATATGCAGCCATGTCCCTCCTAGCCATGTCCCTCACATATGCAGCCATGTCCCTCTAGCCATGTCCCTCACATATGCAGCCATGTCCCTCACATATGCAGCCATGTCCCTCCTAGCCATGTCCCTCATATATGCAGCCATGTCCCTCTAGCCATGTCCCTCACATATGCAGCAATGTCCCTCTAGCCATGTCCCTCACATATGTAGCCATGTCCCTCACATATGCAGCCATGTTCCTCACATATGCAGCCATGTCCCTCCTAGCCATGTCCCTCATATATGCAGCCATGTCCCTCTAGCCATGTCCCTCACATATGCAGCAATGTCCCTCTAGCCATGTCCCTCACATATGCAGCAATGTCCCTCTAGCCATGTCCCTCACATATGCAGCAATGTCCCTCTAGCCATGTCCCTCACATATGCAGCAATGTCCCTCTAGCCATGTCCCTCACATATGCAGCCATGTCCCTCTAGCCATGTCCCTCACATATGCAGCCATGTCCCTCACATATGCAGCAATGTCCCTCTAGCCATGTCCCTCACATATGCAGCAATGTCCCTCTAGCCATGTCCCTCGATGCGGCGGCAGCGGCGGGGGGGGAAGGGGGGGGAAAGTATTCTATTTAGGTATCGGGGGTATTTGCGCGAGTACGAGTACTCCTGCAAATACTCGGTATCGGTCCCGATACCGATACTGGTATCGGTATCTGGACAACCCTAATAGATACTATTCTTCCTATGATCTCCACCTCTTGTAAGCCAGCCCAATTACCACCAACTAGTCCCTAGTAACTTAAACATTTTAGAATGATTGCGGTATATGGTCCAGTCTTAGGACACTACAGGACACAGCAGTGTCATAATGGCTGAAGGATGAAACATCAGGATGCGACTAAATCCCTTTAATGATTTTTGAATTAACACATATAATGAAAAGTCTACTGTTGAAAGTAGTGGAATATATATTTATACATAATATATCTTTATGCCTATCCCATGACCTTATGAATAGTGTTGCTCACGAATATTCGCATTGCGAATATTCGACTCGAATATAGCATATTCGAGAAATCGCGCTATATTTCGAATTTCACGGTGAATATTCGCAATTCCGAATATTCGCATTTTTTCAATTTGATTTATAAAACAGATCACATCCTATCGACGTCTAAAAGCATTGCTGGTATGATTAGAGACCCTGGGCCGAGTAGCTAAGCTGAGGCGATCCTTTTATGTTGCCAAATTGAAAAAAAAAAAATTGCGATTTTTCGCTATTGCGAATGCGAAAATGATTGCGAATTTTCGATAACTGTGGTAGGAGAACTCTGATTGTCTCTGATGCAAAAGGGGGGGGCTTTGTGTATGTGTATGTTATGAATATTTGTATGTTTGATATTATTATTTTTTGTAAGAAGGAAAAAATTGCGCATACCTTAAAAAAAGGGGAGAATACAGCAGCAACTCAAAAATGTTATACAACATAAATTAATACAAGACAGAAAATGGAGTCGCTCTACAAGAATAAAAAATATGTCTAGTGACAAGACATGTGGGCAAATTATAAAATAAGCAAGCGCAAATAACTTGTGAAATACACAGTGAAACAAATATATAAAGAAATATAGTCCCAATAATAGAAAAATAATCTTTCATAAAAATGTCTTTGATATGTGAAGTGAAAAAAAGTCCAAAGCATGCAGCATGAACGTGTTCAATCTTCAAGGTGTTTGATTGACAAACGGCTGTGACAGATGGATAGAGTAAAGAATCACCACCAATGCAAAACACTTTTTATTTTCTATTGTAAAATATCACGAATATTCTGAGCCAATCAGAGTGCTCCTTCCGCATTTGTCGAATATTCGCAATTATTTTGTATTGTAAAATATCAAGAATATTCTGAGCCAATCAGAGTGCTCCTTCTGCATTTGCCGAATATTCGCAATTATTTTGTATTGTAAAATATCAAGAATATTCTGAGCCAATCAGAGTGCTCCTTCCGCATTTGCCGAATATTCGCAATTATTTTGTATTGTAAAATATCACGAATATTCTGAGCCAATCAGAGTGCTCCTACAGCATTTCTCGAAATTGCGCAATAAATATCGCATTCGCATGTTGCGATATTTCGATAAAATATCACGAATATTCTGAGCCAATCAGAGCGCTCCTCCAGCATTTCTCGAAATTGCGCAATAAATATCGCATTCGCATGTTGCGATATTTCGATAAAATATCACGAATATTCTGAGCCAATCAGAGCGCTCCTCCAGCATTTCTCGAAATTGCGCAATAAATATCGCATTCGCATGTTGCGATATTTCGATAAAATATCACGAATATTCTGAGCCAATCAGAGCGCTCCTCCAGCATTTCTCGAAATTGCGCAATAAATATCGCATTCGCATGTTGCGATATTTCGATAAAATATCACGAATATTCTGAGCCAATCAGAGTGCTCCTACCGCAGTTATCAAAAAATCGCAATTATTTTCGCATTCGCAATAGCGAAAAATCGCAATCATTTACTTTCGATAAAATATCACGAGTATTCGAATTTAGCGAATATATCTCGAATATTCGAATATATATTCGAGATATATCGCGAAATCGAATATGGCATATTCTGCTCAACACTACTTATGAATGTCTGGTTCTTTAAACCTCTGTGTGTGTTTATGGGAATTGGTATTTCCTTCCTGATCCTGTGGTATGCCTGTAACAGAGCATACTTTGTGGCAGATTGCAGTGTAGATTGATGCGAGTATCAAGTTGACATTATGCTATAGGAAATATGTATGACTCCTTGCGGATTCTCTGACTGTATACCAAGGACAGTGTGTTAGCATGTGTGCCATGCAACCTAGCACAGTTCTATATTGGATGTCAAGCTATTTTTGTTTTCATCTTTCAGATGTTGAACAGATGGCCATAGACTGGCTAACAGGCAACTTCTACTTTGTGGATGACATCGATGACCGGATATTTGTCTGCAACAAAAATGGCGACACCTGCGTTACCCTTCTTGACAGAGAACTATATAATCCCAAGGGAATTGCTTTGGATCCAACCATGGGGTAAGACTAGGACATATTTAAGATAAAAAAGTATCTTGTAAAATGTGCTATGATTATTTATCCCACAATGTGAAATCAGTGTATTATGCAATTTTATAAAAATGACGACCGTATTATTTTTAAAAAGAAAGGTAAATCTGTGCACGTGTATATACTGTACGCAGTTTTTTTTTTTTAGGGGGAACTCCGTTCCACCACCTCTGGCTCAGACCCTTTGGTGCCTGCTCACCACAATCACTTGTAAACACAGAAGTCTGGTTTCTGTGTTTACAAGCAACAGCTCTGCACTCTGTGTGCAACCCCCTTGAACTCTGCACTCTGTATGTAATGCAATCCTGGTATTTAATGCCCCTTTAAGACCCTTCTACTGTTTGTGAAATCTGAACGGGGTCGTGGTTGAGTTCCTGCACCTATTATCTGAGAAAAAAAGCTCTGACTGTACGTATGAGTGTGTGTGTGTGTGTGTATATATATATATATATATATATATATATATAATATTTGTGTGTGTGTGTGTATGTATGTATGTATGTCTATGTATATATATATACCGTATTTGCCCGTGTAGTAGAAGGCAACCGGGCGTATAAGACGACCCCCTAATTTTACATTTTTTTTATGATTTTTTTTACCTGTACTCACCGTATAAGATGACCCCCCTTCCAAGGCTTCCAACGCTTCATTTTTCTTCCTTCTGGAGCCATATTCTTCTTCCTTCTTGCTGGAGCTGGAGCCAATCATGGCAAGTGATGTATTCTATTAATGAATACAAAGCCTGCTTGGATTGGCAGAGGCTGTAACATTATCAGCCCACGCCTCTCTGACTCTCAAAGCCAATCCGAGCATGCTAATGTATGCAGCCTGCTCGCATTGGCAGACGTTGTTACTCCAATCCAAGCAGGCTCTGTATTCATGTGTGTGTGTGTGTGTATATAATATTTGTGTGTGTATATGTATGTATGTGTGTGTATATGTATGTATGTGTGTGTATATATGTGTGTGTATATGTATGTGTGTATATATGTGTGTGTGTGTGTGTGTTGGTGTACTGTGCTCCTTGAAGCAACCACACTTTTTCCAGAGCAGCCTGTATTCTCCTGAGGTTTTCTGTGGGTTTTTCTTTGTATCCTGAACAATTCTTCTGGCAATTGTGACAACAATCTTTCTTGGTCTACCTGACCTTGGTTTGGTTTCAAGAGATCCCTGAATTTTACACTTCTTAATAAGTGATTAAACAGTACTGACGGGCATTTTCAAGGCTTTGGATATCTTTTTATATCCTTTACTTCATTATAAAGTTCCATTACTTTATAAAGAAGACTATAAAGATTACTTTTATATCGCAGACTCTTCTCTAATTCATCCCAAAGGTGTTCTGTTGGCTTGAGATCAGGACTGTGCAGGTCAGTCAAGTTCCTCCACCCCAAACCTTGTTGTGCAGATCTTTTGACTTTTTTTCTGCTTCCCATGGCTCAGTACGGAGCATGCTCAGTGCATTAACAATTTATACACAGATACTAATTGCAGATTTTAAAAAGATACAGATGTGGGATATTAACCTTTTAATTGCCATTTTAACCTTTGTGTGTCTACCAAGGCCAGACGTTTCAGGGTATGTAAACTTTTTATCAGGGCCATTTGAGTGATTTCTGTTATTTAAAAACGAGCCAACTATATGATAATTAATGGTTTCATCTGACCTCTATTCTTAAATAAAATACACTATTTTGGCATAAACAGTCACATTTTCAATATCAATGCCAAATTTCACAATTTCTGCCAGAGTATACCAAATATATACACACGCACACTTTATTGTCAAAAGTATTGTGACACCTGCCTTTACATGAACTTTAATGGCTACCCAGTCTTACTCCATAGAGTTCAATATTGAGTTAGCCCACCCTTTGCAGCTATAACAACTTTGACTCTTCTGGGAAGGCTGTCCACAAGGTTTAGGAGTGTGTCTATGGGAATGTTTGACCATTCTTCCAGAAGCGCATTTGTGAGGTCAGGCACTTATGTAAACGAGAAGGCCTCGCTCGCAGACTCTGCTCTAATTCAACCCAAAGGTGTTCTGTTGGGTTGAGATTAGGACTCTGTGCAGGCCAGTCAAGTTTCTCCACCCCGAACTCGCTCATCCATGGAGTGTCGTGCTCGCCCCTCTTCCTTGGACTACAGGAGGGGGCGAGCACGACACTCCACACCAGGGAGAAAGCCTTGCATTACTGTGTGGAGTTACAGACAGAAGAACAGGAAGAGAGGATTTCTCAGAAGAAATAAGGACATTTAAAAGCAAAATAGAAGGAAGAGGTAAGTGAAGGGGGACTGCACTAAGGTAAAGGAAGCTATTTAGGAAAAAAAATTGTACTTTTACAACCCCTTTAATGAAAAAAAAATGATGCTTAAAGGGGTTGTAAAGGTTTGTTTTTTATTGTCAAAATAGATTCCTTTAAGCTAGTGCATTGTTGGTTCACTTAAATTTTCCTTCAATTTCCCTTCTAAATGTTTTTTTTTATTGTCTGAATTTCTCACTTCCTGTTCCTCCTCAGTAAGCTTCCCCCCATCGTCCGAGTCGTTCTGGCTTGGGGTTTAGTCAGCTTGCTCGCCCCCCTCCCTTGGGACTACATCCCTGTGGGAAGACGCGGAACCCTTTAAAGTGATTTGTAAAGTCTTGTTTAAAAAACAAAAGACAAACGTGTTATACTTGCCTCCTCTGTGCAGTTGGTTTTGCACAGAGCAGCCTGGATCCTCCTCTTCTCAGGTCCCTCTTTGCTGCTCCTGGCCCCTTCCTCCTGTCGAGTGCCCCCACAGCAAGCAGCTTGCTATGGGGGCACCGGAGCTGAGTAAGCGCTTCATATATCCATTCAGGCACGGCCCCTGACCTGGCCCCGGTCATGCCCCCTCTCTCTCCTGATTGGCTAGTTGACATTAATTGACAGCCGCGGAGACCAATGGTTCCACTGCTGTGTCTGTCAATCAGGAGGAGCATCCCGGACAGCTTAGACAATCGTGGATATCGCTGGAGAGAGATGAGGCTTGGATAAGTAATTAAAGGTGGCTGGGGAGGCTGCTACTCACACAGGTTTTTTAATGCCTTTACAACTTCTTTCATTTGCAATTTTATGTTTGTATAGAGGGGACAATGTGTTGTCTTACTATTTATACATACTCTGCTTCTTGCTTTGCAGTGCCACAAAATTAGGCTTTATTGCTTTATCTCCTAATGCAAGCCTAGAAGTTGGTCTACTCATTGTAAACCATGAACTTCGTCTGTGGCGTATTTTCTTTTTTATATGAAGAATTGTTAAACAGAGGAAGATTGACAGTGATCCATGGGGATTTTCTTTAATGACTAATATACAATCTCTTTGTTTAATACAAAAACTAAAATTATTTAAAAATAAGCATGTAGAAGTCTTAGCAAAAATTATTTCAGGGAAAACACCGTAATATTACCAAACTGAAAATACACTATACTTTTCCTTTTAGTTGGTCCTGTCTCTGGGTAGACTTGGAGGTAGATGTCATTCATGTAAATTTTTAGCTCGACTGCTGAAAGATCGTTTTCAGATAATACAACCTGCTGTCTGCAAATGGTTTATATGAAGTACTCGTATTGAGAATTCGGCTGGCGGAGCTTTGTGGGTCACCACAAGAATACATGTGTTGTTCTGAGCCAGGTGGAAACATGGGGTTAATCAGAAGAGGGAGTAGCTATAGGAATGGAGACATGGGCTTTTGCTGGAGTTCCGTATTGAGTCCGTTAATCTTAGACTTTGTGTCATGAGGGGGCTGACATTAGGGGGTTGTAGTTTAGGGGGTAGCCACAGCAAGGCAGAGATGGGGACCGACACACAGTTGGGCACCTCCAGGTGAACCCGGAGTGGGATGCTATACGCCAAATGAAGTGTTAGGAGATTTGGGCTGCTTGATAATATTTTGCAGAGTCTGGAATGCCCATCCCGCCTCGCAACCTATGAGCATATATTGTAGAGCAGGAGACCCTGGGGCACTTGTATGCCTAGATGATGTAGGGGAGTCTGTTCTGGAAATAGAAAGCAGGGACCTGGACAGGTATAGTCTGAAAGTAGTAAAGAATATTTGGGAGGATGGTCATCTTGACTGCGTAAATACAGCTGATCCAGGATTCAAGTGGTAAATCACCATGAGAGCGGTAATAGTGCGCAAAAGCAGATAGAGGTTGGCAGAGAAAAGGAAAGCATAAGAGGGGGTCAAATTCCCAAATAGGGAAGGAAAATTGGAGCTGTGAGGCTAGGGATTCCAGGATGTTCAGGGCAGTTGTTTTGTGCGGAGTAATTTGGAGACCAGAAACGGCTGCAAAATGGGCCAGAAGGTCCTGGAGGTTGTTGAGGGTCAGTAGAGCATCGTTCGCAAACATGTTCAGTTTATAGCATTCTCCCGCATAGGAAATGCCATTAATGATGGGGTCTAAAAGCAATAGCCAGCGATTCAAGGGCAGGAATAAAAAGGACCCCATGGACAAGGCGCATCCTTGCCTCAATCCTCTTGAGATGGAAAAGGAGGGAGAGAGGCATCCAGCATGGCAGACTGAGGCAGAAGGATTTGAATAGAGGGCTGCAGCCACGAAAGGATCGAGTTTCCAGAACCCCAACGCTGTAGCACATATGGCAAATAGTCCCACGAGAGGGTGTCAAAGGCTTTATATATGTCAAGCAAAAGGAGAAAACCAGGGATTTTGTGTTGTTGCAGTAGGGTGATCAGATGGACAAATTTCCGGACATTGTCCCTGGCCTTATGCCCTGGTCTCTGTGAACCATGGAGCACAGGTACTTGTTAATGTGGGTACATAAGATCTTCCCTAAAATGTTTCACGTCTTCATTCAACAGAGATATTTTCGGTTCGTGGGGAGCAGACCTGATGCTGAATTGGTGCCTGTGAATGCCCATCAGGCTCCACCACCCAGATTCAAAACTACCCTGTTTGAAGAAAACTGTTTGACAGCTGCAGCAGCAGGGGGAAGCCTGGCTGTACTGAGAACAGAGTGCTGTGTAGTGTCCAGTTCTTCTTTATGTAAAAAAGCACATCCTCTTGATATAATTTTACAATGTTATTTGCTTCCTCAAGATTTTCCAGTTTTAAGGAATAAGAAACAATATACAAGTTATCCAGGATATTAATTTAAAGTTTGGAAATCTTTGACTTTGACTCCAAGTGAATTAATAAGATCATTCTCAAGTATGTAGCAAAACAAATTGACACAGCTGTGTTTAGGTGCATGCTCCTACTACTAATTTTACAACCCGATAACTTAAAATAAGGCAATGAAAAGCAGTAATATGATTTTTTTTCCTTTATAAAAAAAATGCCCTGAAACATCACTCTCATGTGAGTGTGTGTTTTTGTGCTGATCTCCCTATAATGATATTGAGCAATTAAAATATATTAAGCAATCCTAGATCAACAATACCAAATGACCTTCTCTAGCAATTTCTTGTTTGAGTTTGTTGGCCGGTTGTGCTGAGTAGTTAAGTTTGGTCAGTGATCACAGCCAAGAACTCTGTGGTTTGAGGAAATGTTCCATATGATGAGATGTCAGACCTTGCCTTAGGTGAAAGAAGAATGACCTACATGAGAGTCAGAATTGTTGAGCTGTTGGAATTTTTTTGTAACTGGAAGCCACCTTTTGGTATAATGAAGGTAGTTTTATAGTTACCTCTATTTTGTTTTTCCAGTTATTTATGTACTTGCTATATTTGTAAACAGATGACATATTATACATCCATTTTTTGGAGTACACACAGTCGAACTCATTGATGTACACTCCAGAGGATCTCCGATCTAATGTTTCAGCCACAGTCACTCACGTGTTCACATTTTAAAGCATTTGCTGGAATATTGCACAAAGCCGACACCATGCAAACAATCTTACTTGGAGAATAATATAATCGGGGTCCCATTATGGCATCATACCTGTGTGAATTTTGAATCCTAAATGCTGAGGTGTTTCTGGTCTTTAACATAGTACATTTTTTTCACAGAAATAATAATTGTATTTACTTTGTGTGCTATACATCTAAAATGTAAAAAAAATAAAACCCCAAGTCACCACTGGCACTAGTGGGCGCCTCCAGTTTCCTTAATTTAAGGTTTATAGCCCTATTCTGCACCCTAGGTGCCCAAGTCCTAAGTTGGTCTTCTAAAAATACCCCCCTGGCTTCTCTGGTTGAGAGTTTGGCCCAACGGCCACCTGCCTCACTGCTGACCCATCAATGGGTATCCTCACTAGCCTATTTTGAGGCTTAGAAGACTGGAGACATGGGTAACACGGCCAAGTTGTTGACTAAAAAAGTTGGATCACACTTTACAAACGAAAGGACTACATGATATTTGACAGCTAACACTTTCTGCTGTGTGGGTGCCAGTGGAGGTTTAGCGAGAGTAGAAAAAAAGTTGGGAAAAGGTTAGACACAACAGGAAGTCAGAAGTCAGAAGAAATCTTCATAAATTGATGGAATGCCCCTCCTTTAACTGGTGTCATAGGAAGAAGTGTTCAAATTTGAAGATTTCCCCCTCACCCCTGAACTCAACTGTGGAATTTTGGGTCACCTTAGTTTTTGTCTTGGTAACAATAATGTACCTTCATGTACCTCTCACCGCCCTAATGAAAGTTCTTATGATCCCTAAACTCTCAGTGCTCTAGTATGTAAATCATGATTTTATTTCGGAGAAAATGGTCTGTTTCTTACCATTCATATTTTTTAGTTGATGAGCCTTTTTGTCCAATAGGGCTTTGCAAGAACAGTGCGGGCTACACACAATGATGAGGTGCACACACTACATTTGAGCTGTTCCTTGCTTGAAACAAAAAGTTTACTATTATGCATGTGACAAAATTGTTGTCGTGGTTGGATAACACCAGCTAGTAGTGGACGTTAAAGTTAGAACTAAAGGCAAAACTTTTTTTTCATTTTCAATAGAGTAAGAGAAGTTCGAACTCCTGAACATTTTGTTTACCATCTGTGTACCATTGGGGAGATTTCACGTCTTGTCCTATAGCCAAAACAGGAAGTTAAAGGGAACTCCTTCAAATGTGAGGGAATTTTGGTTGTAACTAAAACCAGTGTCCCTATTTGAAGATTCCCCCTCTATTCCTGTTCTGGTGTTAAAATTTCACTTTCATTCTTGGTGATAATTGTAAACAAGACAAATGGAGAGGGTGAATCCCTCCAACGGGGTCACAGACAACAAAAAAGACTTGACCGGTGTTCTAATCCTTCTCCACGCTATCCATAAAATAAAATAAAAAGTTTACCTTTAGTTATTCTTTAATTGCATGATCCTGCTAAAAAAAAATTATTAACATGTCTGTCTATTTTAAAGTCAGATGTGGTGTTTTTAGAATGTAATCTAGCTAAACTTTAGAGTAATGCTGCTACCAAGGAATATATTTGTGTTATTTAGTAAAATATCAAAAAATGTTCTTGTTTTCTTCAATTACTTGGAGCACAGTTGAAAGTACAACATATTTGGTTTTCTAAAGCCACAACATGTCACAACATCCTGAATTTCTCAAATCTGGATAAATTAGAGATGCGTCAGTGTTTCTCAACAAAAACATCTGGTTCCTTTGGTCCAGTATCCACTACCAGTTTTTGTCAGTGCTCCATCCACTTTCTGAATGGTTAACCTTATTAGTTTTGCTGTTTGCACTTCATGCCCTTTGATGTGTATTTAGTTTTCTGTTTATTGTCCAGAGTAAATATGAACAGTTTTGTCCTCGTTGTTCTTCAATTCCCGTATTTGTTTTCTTCTGTTAGCAATACAATCCTTTTTTTTTTTATTAGTATTATTATTATACTGGTTAGTCTGGAACACACAGACAATTATAAATGCTTTGGTAACAGTTATGCTGAAATAAGGGCTAATAAACTATGTAGCAGTAGTCAATGGAGGTGTGAGGTGAATGGTTGATGGCTATATGGTATATCTTCTGCTTGCTGTCTAGAATCTCTCTGGTGTATTTTGTGGACAAGCTCTTGTAGCTTTCACTTCTTTAAATAATGTTCAGATAGCGTATGTGATAGGAATGGTGTCGCTATTAACATCTATATGCTAAGCTTGGATGTTCGTGTTCCCAAATCCACAACAGTAAAATCAGTCTGTATATGCAGTAAAGCATGCTTGTTATAATCACTGTGGAACCTATGGGTTAATCCTGCGCTTTGTGTACAAAGACTGTTTGACCCTGTCTTCTCTGATCCTCCCCATCTTTTACCATCCCCAATCCATCTGCTCATACCGTGTTTCCCCGAAAATAAGCCTGGGTCTTATATTAATTTTGGCAACAAAATACACAGTAGAGCTTTTTTTCGGGGTAGGTCTTGCCATATAATGTGCTGTCTTTTCTCCCCCACTCTCTCCCTGCCTGACAGGAATCCCCAGTGTGAACGGAGTTAAAATGCTTGTAAAATCCTATAATTCACTCTATTACAGTAGTATATAATGTATAATGTGTGTGTTTCTTTAATATAATTGTGCCAAATACCTTCGTTCAGCGCTTCTGTGACCCGCCGGAGCTCTCTTCCCTGCATTTATATTACAGAAACGCACACATTGTACATTATATACTACTGTAATAGAGTGGATTATAGGATGTTACAAACATTTTAAACTAGGGCTTATTTTCAGGGTAGGGCTTATATTGCAGCACTCCTGGAAAATAACGCTAGGTCTTATTTTCGGGGTAGGTCTTATTTTCAGGGAAACACGGTAGTACAGAGCCTTGGAGCAGCATCTGAGACCATGCAGTCTCATAGGACAATCAGAGGAGAATGAAAACTCCTCCTACAAGCTTTACCAGTGCTCAGCCGGACACTAAGTCACAAGACTGCTATGTACTGCTTATGAGAATAGGTAAATAGCAGTTTATATTTATTAAAATAATTGCATTTCCATGTTCTGCGTACTGTGGGAGACCAGATATAGTGAATACAGGGTCATGGGTTTAGCAACACTTTAAGCTCAGAAGTAAGCCTGGACATATTCTTATAACCCATTAACTTCAATGTATACAGTCTTTGGATTAGTAGAATACTTTGCAAATACAGTAAAACCTTGGATTGCAAGCACAATTTGTTCTGGACACATGCTTGTAATCCAAAGCACTTATAGAGTGAGTGAGTAACTTTTATAGCTCTAACAAATGTGAACTAAATCGCCTCAAGGCGCTTTTTGCATCCAGTGTTGTCCTGATACTTCAGTAGAGGGAGTTGGCGTAGTCAAGTCGGGAATTGATGATTGTTCCAACCACCACTGCCGTGTCCTCTTCCTGGACTTGTATATCAAAGTGAATTTCCCCATAAGAAATAATGGAAACTCAAATGATTCCACAACCATTTATTCATAAGTCCTTCAGTTTATAGTCCTTTAAAAAGATTAAAGCAACGTGATAAGTTGTGTAGCCAAAAAATGTCCATCCACAAATGGAATCCTCCACAAGGGGATTAGAAGAAAAATCCATCAGGAGCTACATAGTATAAAATAGAATAGAGGCACCTCTAAGTGTAGCAATATGGTTACATTTAATGAAGGTACAGCATTTAGCAACTCACGTGGTTGATGATTAAGAGGCACATCTAAGTATGCAGGCATTCGGGGTAAAGCTGTCCACATAGACCATCCCCCGCACCACTGGCTCTCACCGTTGTCGGTCTGAAATCGTGACCGGGAAGACTACCTTGCAGTAGAACGATTTTGAAAGAGCGCATAGTGGAAGAGATGACGTTGATGGTGGTGAGGAGGAACATTACCCACAGATGGCACCACCCAACCAGGCTTGGGCAACCAGGCTTAGGCACATCTATGTATACAGGCATCTGAGCCTGCATACTTAGGGTCTGAAAAGGGTATACATGGTTGAGAGATGTTTTCTCTAAAACTAGTTGCTGTGCAGAAGCATTATCCCAATAATCATTTTAAAGTCCATTCAAAACGTACCATTTTGTTTTTCATATCATCAGATGGATCAATAGTTTCTTTGCATTGCAAACTATCCTGTTACAAGAAAATAAATAGTATTTTATGTTTGTAGTGGAGGGATCCTAGCAGGTTTGTACCTGATTTACATAGTAAAGTACAAGGTCCTGCAAAATCTCTATCTATTAGACCTGCGGGGCTTCTAGCAAGTTTTTTGTGGGGGAAGCTATTGGTACACATGATTCGTTTTTGTTTTTGTATAACTCGGCCAACCATGCGAGGTTAGTTCAGCGATCTCCCCCCGCTGAGCTGTTGTGTTCTGACAGGGGGATGCCACCCTCCAAGAACACTCCGATCAATGCTCTCTGACATTGGCTGAGGATGCTGATCGGGAGTCGGTCGCATATGACAGAAGCCAGGCAAACTTTTGTTGGACAGACTGACATACACACGGGCCGAATGTCAGCGTTTCTTTTCTTCTTGGCCGTTGTCTCCCGACATTTGGCTGTGTCTACCCGGCATATGTGTGGCTATCCAAGGCCGGATAATACAGTGAAAAAATAGCAGCAGGGAAAACCGCTTTAGCCACACCTCCTTACATCGCAACATAGCATCTAAGCAGCTTTAAAAGACGTAGAAGTGACATGTCTGTGATTTCAGTGGGATAGGCAGAGCATTGTCACCCTAATTGAAGGAAGTGCCTATTTACTAGTATTTCTGTCAGGATTAACAGGTATTTGCATATTATTACAGGGGGATTTAACAAAACCTAAGAGTTGGACATATTGATATTGGCAATCTAAATCATATATGAGTGTTTGGATTCGATTTTTTTTTTCATTTCCAGTACAGTTATATTTATCTGGCTGATGGATAGGTAAAACAAAGAAAAAATATTTGTTTAGGAGGCATACAGTTATATTATAATCCCCATAAAAATATAACTACATATAAGTCCTTGATTTGTTTCTCTCTGACATTCAGTGACTGGGGAAGACTACGTCAAGGCCAGTAATAATAATGGATTACAGTGCCATCTCCGATTGACTGCTGATGGGATAGACCAGCCTTGCACATCACACTGATACATTTCTCACTTGACTGAGCATTGTTTGTGACCTTTTTTTCCAGCCTCCTTACCAATTATTACAGCCTCTTTTATATTCATTGATTTCAGTCATACACTTTAGTCACAGATGGAGAATGGTTTTATTTATGCTTTCAGCAATTAGTTAGATCTGCTAACTCTGCATTTAATCTCAGGGATTTATGTTTTTATTAAAGTTAAATGTGCTTGTAATTTAAAATGTATTTGAACTAGTAAGGCAGAGTAAGCTAGGATTGGGTAGTGTAGTGTACATTGTTTAATGTGTAATTATACTGATGCGGAAGTGGTGGTCCATGTAATATGACTGCATTCCTAGGGTTATAAAGCAAGCCGGATACTGAGCATGCGATTTGGTTGGGTATAGTGCGATTTTGATGTACATGCATAACTTAATGTCAATGTCTATACAGGTTTTACAATCCTTTGTTCTTTTGTGTGGTTGGTAATTATATACTGTATGTACGTGGGGCAGCCATATTGCTCATTGCAAACAATGGGTCTGCTTCATAGTGCTACACAATGGTTTTGCTTTACTGCGTCTTCTCACAATGCACATTTCTTCATCTACCAACTCATTAAAACAATTCCCCCAGTTTGGCTAATCTATATCTCGGCAGTTGATAAGCTGTTACACATGCTAGTTATTTCAGTTGTAAAAGAATAGTAAAACAAAGAAAATGTGGAAAATCTTGTTATCATTGCTTGTTATTAGCTTTGGGCGTATGAATTTATGGCCCAAATACGCTGGATTTTTTCTATTAGGACTTGGCAAAAAAAATTAACCCTAATGATGCGTATATCCCAATGAGCGTAAATGCATGCATGACTGTAAAGCATTTTTTTATTACTTTAAACAAAAAAACAAACATGTTATACTTGCCTGCTCTGATCCTCCTCTTGGGGGGTCCCCCACCGGTGTTCATGGCAAACACGCAAAACCATGAGTGCCGGCGGGGGACCACCAGAAGAGGAGAATCGGAGCAGGTAAGTATACCATATTTGTATTTTGTTTAATAGTAAAAAAAACGTTTTACAATCATGCATGCATTTAGGGCCCTTTCCCACGAACGGATCCTGTGAGTATCTGTACCGTTCTTATCCGCTTGCTCAGTGGGGATCGCTCTGTTGCAGGGACCGCCCTGGGACCGCCCTGTCAGATATCCGCTCTCCCCTATTGGGGGGAACAGATGAACACGGACCGTCTGTCCGTGTTCACCTGATCTGCTCTGCAGACGGATGAAAAAATAGGATTTTCCTCCGTCTGCAGAATCGGACCATAGCGGGGACCGATGAGATCGGGTGTCAGCGGATGTTCATCCACTGACACCCGCTATCCCATAATGATATATGTATGTCCGTATTTCATCTGAAAACGGATGGATAAAATACGGACATACTGTCCATACGTGTGAAAGGGCCCTTACTTATTTCTCCCCACTTCTCAGCTCCACACTCCGAATTCCTGAACTCCTCTCCACTCCACTTTGATACCTATGGTCCAACTACACAGAAAAGGGGGAACTAAAACAGTTAGATACATTTCATTTAATCAGCGTCTGCAGCGCTGATCAGTGTATTCGAACAATGAGGAATACAATAGCACAGTGGGGAGAATTCCTCCACCCTTCATGGCCAGCCTAATTAGAAACTAACCCTGTCCCCATTATTGTCTACAGCATGGTCTTGCATGAAATATGTTTACAGTCACATGTCCCTGCTCACTGTCTGCATATATGATGGTGTAAAAAGTAAACTCTATAGAGCCTTGTGCATATGGAAAAATTGAATGCACACATTAGAACTCGTTTACCCTTGTGGTGCCCTCTGATGATCAATTTGCATTGGATCACTCTCCAGAGGGTGTTTGACAGTCTGTGAGGTGGCACTATTTTGCCTCTTCACAGCCTGTTTTAACCCCTTAAAGACCACATCACCACCATAGCATTGTGGACCCATTCAGATGAATGGGATGTGTTCATTGTGTACTGCCAGCCAAGCATGTCAGTGGGTATCATTTTTTCTGTGCCACGATGCAAATCCTTACAGGCGTGCCATGTGAACACTCCCATTCGCTGCCTTTGCAGCTTAAAGGGGAGCAGTTTGGCAAGGTAAAGTGTCTCAGTTGTGTGTTTTTACCCTCTCCTATTTGCAAGTGTAACTGAGGCCTCGCTGTGCAAAAAGTAGTGACTAAAATTGGCTGGTAAAAAGCATTGCTTATTGCTAAAGCATGGGTGCTCAACCTGCGGCCTTCCAGCTGTTGTGGAACTACAAGTTCCTTCACGCCTGTCCTTTGGAAATTATGCTTGCAACAAGTCAGCCTTACAATGCCTTATGGTTATGGGACTTGTAGTAATAGCTGGAGGGCCCTGGCTCTATAGCCAGTGTTCTTAGTGTAGCAGCTTTTTATCTGTGTCTGTGTGTGGTGTGCAGTCACCACTGTGACATGGTGTTTTCTCCTTAATTAAAATCATGTATTACTATTCACTTAAAATGTATTAGTGATTCTGTGATGAATTGCAATTACGCTAATGTGCATGTAATTAATAGCAGCTGAAGAAAATGATGTCTTGTCTTCTGCATGATAAAGACTTGAAAAAAAAGAAATTTTCCATGCTCATCAATAATTAATAAGGTGTAAAGAGTGCAAACTGGTAGTGATATCTTGTACGTAACTAGGGTTTCTCAACTTTTTTGACATCATCCTGTCGTGAGAGAAACTCAAAGATCATCATTGTTGAAAATGCTAGTTGCCAGGTCTGACAGCTGTTCTAATAATGCACTTTCTTTAGTACTTTTGGACTTGGACCTCTATAGTTTAATGATTTACAATGTGACTTTTTGAGGACATTATATAATATTTGCCTACATTTCCAAATGTAGTTTAAAGTGACCCGGTAAAAGAAATAAATACATTTAAATCTTTAGCCGATATAAAGTAAAGACTGTGGGCCGGATTCAGAAAAGAGATACGACGGTGTATCTCCTTATACGCCGTCGTATCTCTGAGTGCGGGAGGTCGTATCTATGCGCCTGATTCAGAGAATCAGTTACGCATAGATATTCCTAAGATCCGACAGGTGTAAGTGTCTTACACCGTCGTATCTTAGGCTGCATTTTCTGGCTGGCCGCTAGGTGGCGCTTCTGTATGTTTACACGAGGAATATGCAAATTAGTATTTACGCCGATTCAGAAACAAACGACCCCAGAGGGGAAATCTTCAAATGGGGACGCAGCTGGGTAGCTGTAAAAGTATGCTCTGAGAATGATAGTATGCATAGAGCACAGTATGTGACCAGAAATAACAGGCACTGCTTCCACTACACTATTGGTGGTGGATTGGGAGCTTGCATGGGAGAGAAAAAAAAATGGAGATGTGGTATACTTGATATTTAGGGCCAGATTCATAAAGACTTACGACGGGCGTATCAGTAGATACGCCGTCGTAAGTCCGAATCCGCGCCGTCGCAACTTTAAGCGTATGCTCAAACTGAGATACGCTTAAATGTTGCTAAGATACGACCGGCGTAAGTCTCCTACGCCGTCGCTAGGGGCGTGTACGTCGATTTATGCGAGAATATGTAAATGACGTAGATATGCCTATTCACGAACGTACGCTCGCCCGTCGCATGTAAGATACGCAGTTTACGTAAGGGGTTTTCAGGAGTAAAGATAAACCACCAAAAAGATGGCGCAGCCAATGTTAAGTATGGACATCAGTCGTCCGTGAATGGGGCTGGACGTAATTTACGTTCACATCAAAACCAATAAGTCCTTGCGGCGTACTTTGGAGCAATGCACACTGGGATACGTCCACGGACGGCGCATGCGCCCAGCCTATTTTGAATTAGGCGGGCTTACGCCGGCCCAGTTACACTGCGCCGCCGCAAGTTACAGCACAACTTCTTTGTGCTGCTCTAACTTACTGTAGTGTAGTGTATCTGAGATACGCTACGCCCGACAAAATCTATCTGAATCTAGCCCTTAGTGTTTGTAATTTTAAAGTTAGAACTTTTTAAAAGCTGAAAACCTTTTTTGGGCCCAAGAATGCTCTACTCCCATGTGACTGAGTGGGTCTTGGTCAGACCCTAAACAATAAATGGAGGGGGGGGGGGCGCATCCTTGTATGCCCTTCATCTGGAAGAACTATCATTTTCTTGGGGCTGCGTTTGCAGATGGGAATGTGGGGGAGTGCACCGATGGAGCTAGCCAGTATGCTGGTTTCTTTTCCTAGCAGTAGGCAGGTACAGGTTCACATAAACAAGCAGGAATACCCCTCCCTTCTTTGAAGAATTTCTGTTGGAAATGTTCTTTTTTTCCTTTTTTCTATATACCCCTCCCTTAAACCTGGCAGAAGGATCCCCTGAGGAAAACTTCATTGGTTGGAGAACCTGTGGTCTAAATAAGTTTTCAGTGTGCACACAATAATTTTTGTTGCCTCTTCCTATTTTTTGTATGCATCATGCAGTTGATATTGGCCAACTACTCACAATTTCTTCCTTCCACTATATATATTGTAATATTTACATTACATACAGTTTGATAACCTAAAAAGCTTGGACAGTAGTCAAACCATTAAGGGTGCCTTTAACTCTACCGGATCTCTTCTTCTCATGTATGAGTTTTTGGGGATTTACATTTTTTTGATCTTGAACTTCTTTTCCGATGTAGTAGGATAAAGATCACAGTGACACTAAATAGGTCTTTGTTGGGACTAAATTGTCCATTAAGATTGTATGACACAGGAACAGGGGTCAAGTCCTGGGGAAAAAAGTGTGGGAACTCCCACCCAAGATCCACTCCCCCACCAAAAAAAAAAAATTATACGCTCATATGCATAACTACTAAACCGCATGTTTTTTTTTTTTCCCGAGTTCACTGAACCTTAGTAATCCTTTGTTATCTTTAATAACTTTATGCAAGTTCTTTCTAAATCCCGCGATAACTCACAGTAGACCTCCGCAATGTCTCCTGGGAACAATGACAAAAGCTCCCAGGAGACATTGCGGCATCGAGGAAGTGACAGAATACCCGCACACTACCCGATGAATCCATATACAGGAAGCAGCCAGTAACATAAAGGATTACTAAGGTTCGCCTGCCCCTGACAGTGACTCGAGCTGGGCATCGCTTCTTAGTGAAGGATTGGCTCGGACGGCTCGGCTGCTCTCGGCTGCTCTAGTCCTGCAAAGGGAACTGCGTTCCTGCTGTGAAAAAAGTGCAGGGATGCCGTTCCCACGCGTTCCCGCAGGACTTGAGCCCTGCACAGGAAGTTTACACCATACTTCATTTGTTTATATTGTGATGTGCATAGATTCTTGCGGGTCCACAAAAATCTAGTGGGTGCTGTAATAACAAGTGATCTAATTGGTCTTCTGTGTGAGTAAAGAGATCTTGCATTAGCAAAATTGTTTATTATCTTTAACCTTATTAACCTTAAAACCACTTTTACAGGAAAGTTTTCTTTACGGATTATGGACAAATCCCCAAAGTTGAGAGATGCGATATGGACGGCCAGGACAGGACCAAGCTAGTAGACAGCAAAATTGTCTTCCCACATGGGATCACCTTGGATCTAGTGAATCGTTTGGTTTACTGGGCGGACGCTTACCTGGACTACATTGAAGTGGTAGACTATGAAGGCAAGAACAGACACACCATCATTCAGGGGCTGCTAGTAAGTAACTATGTACATGAGCTTCTTTTTACATTCAATTTTTTTGTTAATTAATTTCAGGTGTAAGTTGTTCTTAATTGTCTTCAATGGTTTTGCACATTTAATATCACAGAGCAAAATTAATTGGCATGCAGTAGCCCATAACCATTCAGAAATGTAAATGCTCAAATTGAAAATTGTTGTTAATTGGCACACTCTGTCCTGCAGAAAGTTGATTTGGTTGCCATGGTTTAATATCACACACTGCTTTTTTTTTAACCCTTTAATTACAGAACTCAACCTTTCTTATGTTGCTTCCAGAGTGAATTACAACGGGAATGAGTTTTCTTTATCTAAAGAGAGAGGGGTTGGGACTTTGAATGGGGCGCACAGAGCATAGGGGCTAGAGTCTACATCCCTATTGGTTGCAAAAGAGGAAAGGTTGGGACTTTGAGGTATGCGCTAAACAGTATATACGTAAAGGATGTGTGACACATGGGATAACTATGTGTATTAGGTCATGCAGTGACTCAATGCAAAGTATAGGTGTTAAAAAAAAAAGTTTAAAGTGGATGTAAACCCACTCTCATTTCTTTCTAAACTACTGCCATAGTGCCGATCTATAAGGCTATACATGCCTCCTGCATGTGTCCTTACCTGTCAAATGTTTCCCCTCTGTCTGAAGTATGAAGTAGCTGTGGGGGAAGGGGGATTCGGGCACTCCAAGGTGTCCAAAACAACACACAGGGATCACCCGACCGGAAGCTTCAGGAATGCTAGGAACGGGGGTAAATCTCAACAGACGCCAGCAAGATGTATTGCGCCGATCAGGGGACACCCAGTGACCCAAAGGAACCAGTGCAGGTTTCTTGGCACTTGGCCCCTGGCACTGTTGGGGTCCCACAATATATGTCCCTGCATTTTTTTTTAACTCTTCATCTTCTAGCAAAACCTGAATTGAGTAGGATGACCCATCAATTAAAGTAGAAGTATGGCCAAAGCTTTGAAAACTTTCCCTATGGATCACAGCAGTGTAGTTTGTTCTCAGATGGTTTTAGCCAACAGTGGGCTAAAGCCCACTGTCAGCTAATGTCATAGAGCCGGTCCAGGCTAGGTCAGTGGAAGACATCCACCTTTTTTTTTTTTTTTAATCCTGTACTTTTCTTTTAATGCTAGTAATCAAGCTGTGACCTCACCACTGGGGGTAGTAATGCTGCAAGTCTATTCCCATATGTAGAAAAGGCTTTTCAATCATAGAGGACTGAAAACAAGAGGGACTATTGCAAATACAATGACTAGATAGTTAATCAAAAAATTAGAATATTTATTAAGTTAAATAGCACATGATATGAGGAAAATATATTTCGCAGGGGGGGGCTAAATACAATTATAGCAAGACCTGAACCGATGGGGCTTTTGGTCAGGTCAATACATAGACATACACATTCTAGACACACATTATAACAAAACACATTTAAAAGACCATCCGGACGTCAATGAATGGAAAGAGGGATATCTATCTCTCAAGGGGAAATCCCCAGTATGTGTATTAACAATATAGAGTTAAATAGTGGAGATAGGTAATCCCTCTTAACCTCCTGGGTACTCGAGCAATAATGATACAGAGAAGAGAAAGGGATAGGGGAGAGACAGAGAAAGGTGGACATTTGCTGGGCTGCAGCCGTTGTGGGACAGTTGATCCTGAATGGGAGCTGTATTGCCACAGCTTAATAGCGGTATAGTTCAGCAAAAAGCCATACAATGCTGCTCTTTTAAGTCTCTATTCAGGAATAAACATCTTTAATGATACGTTGTAATTTAGGTTTTGCCGGCTCACATTAGCAGAGTTGCAGAGATACATCAATTAAATAATTTCATAGAGAGACAAAGTCTCATGTGGGGTACATTACCGTTACTTGATTGTAGCTTGTTATCACTGCTGTCACTCAAGTTACCCTGGGTAGGTGGTTTCATAGATATGTCCGTGGCACATATAGTGTAGTGCCTGGAGTACACTTCAGGGGCTGTAGATGTGCCGCGCCTGGACGTCAGGTAATCTGGTGATTACATATAGCAGGTGAAATAGTTTGCTTCAAAAGTGGTCCTTCCGATGCGGTTAATACCGTAGTTCAGGCCTGGATCCACATGCAAACTGAGCACTGCTGTACACTCTGCATAAGCCACTGTTCCTTTCCCTACAGAGGTTTGTCTCTCCGTATTCCAAATGCCTTGCAGTACCACTATGGAAGGATCATGCAGACCAAGGGAGAGAGGTCTGCAAGACGGCCGGACAGTCGGATGTAACGCCGACTAGTTTCGCTGTTTATGGCGTAGCTTCATCTGACTCACAGCACATGACATAGATCAAATGCCTCATCTTTCTACTTAAACTCTATTCCCATATGGCATAATACATTATTTAGCCTATGCAGGAACTCTTTTAGCAGATTGTCAAGAATAACATTATTTTGGGTTGCCTCAAAAAATGTATCTGATTCAAATCTGCACTGGATTATATCTACTGAAGAATGAAAGTTTTTAATGCCTAAAACACGACTGTTTTTCACGATGAGGAAACTGCTCGCAAATTTTTTTAAACCAGCTCTCTTTTTTTTTTTCTCATCGTGTTTCCCGTCAGTTTTTTTTCGTCGCGAAAAACGGTCATGTGTAAGCTTTTCCGAGGGGAAAAAACACGCATGCTCAGAATCAAATATGCAGCCCAAAGGGTGGCACCATTTGAAAGGAACTTCCCCTTTATAGTCCCGTCATACGTGTTGTACGTCACCGCACTTTGGTCAGACTTTTTTTTGCATGAACGTGTGTATGCAAGTCAGGCTGGAGAGGAATCACGTCTGGAAAAACTTTTTTTTTTTTTTTTTTTCCTGCCAAGAAAAATGGTTGTGTGTACGAGGCATGAGGGTCCTCTCTCACAATTGCAGTATGTTGTGGTGCATTTACCGGTGCAGTGGTGTGGTGCAGTGCAATGTTTGTGTATTGGAAATGTGCATAATGGCATTGCAGCATACCAGTGCTTGTAGTGTGTTTGTGTGTATGTTATTTCAATGGCCTAGTGTGTGCCTTAATAAGAATTTAATTAATAAGAATTTAAATTGGTTGCTCTAGGACAGTTGGTAAATGAGTCCCAGTAAGTACAGGTATAGTGGCATTGCATTATTTTAACAGGTGTTTTTTTTTTTTTTTTCATTCCTAGATTGAACATTTGTATGGCCTTACAGTTTTTGAGAATTATTTATATGCTACAAATACCGATCATGCCAATGCCCAGCAGAAAACTAGTGTGATTCGTGTTAATCGCTTCAACAGTTCGGAGCATCAAGTGGTGACCAGGGTCGACAAAGGTGGAGCATTACACATTTACCACCAACGCAGGCAGCCAACTGGTAAGACATGTAAAAGGTCTGATTCATATTCTGTGAGTTATATAGTTGAGCATACATTTCCAGCATACCTGATAGATAAACTGTTAAACAATTTGGGCACACCTGGCTCCACTGACCTTCCTAATCCAGTGTATGCCTTACACTACTGACTTCACATCAGCTTGTGACCTCCTCTATTGGCCTATGCTGATGCAGGCAGTTCTGTCCACTACACTGAGCTGATGGAGATTGTGGCATACTCACACCTGCAAACAGAAAGAAAATAAATCCAGCCATTCAAGAGAAGAAGGTATAAAAATGTCATATCTGTGCAAGCTTTCTGTTCATGGACAAAATTTTAAAGGTAAAATTCATTTTTTACACAATTGCACTACTCTGGCAATGACTAGAGAGTTATGACATAAGAAATGTAGCAATAAAGGCCTTACAGCGACCTCTATGCATAGGCAGTGTTGAATATTAACAGCAAGTGAAGTATCGTGCGTTGCTTTTAAAAAGCACACTGGCACTGCATCATCCTATATCCTGCACCACTGGCCTCTACTGGGTTAAAATGTGTCTAGCATCAATGGCTCCCACTGCTATCAATCTGTCCATTGAGGAGGGAGAAAGCTATCATGCACAGTGCTGGATTGAAATTGGGCTCAAGTAAATATAAGGGGAGGATTATGTGGCACAGGGTTTTCTACCTTCATGCACAGAATACATTGCACTTGATACAGTTTATAACACAAGGGTTTTACTAGGATAAAGGTTTCTGTAATGTGACCATGCATCTCTTTTTCCTGATAGTAAGGGGGGGCTCAAGGTTACAGGACACTGTGCAGACATACAGTATGCCTGTATTTCATAGTGTGTTCAGCCTAAAGCAAGAGAGAGACTGTGCTTGACCAGGGGGTGTATTCAAAAAGCAGGCTTGTTATTTGGAGAGGGTGTGTGCCAGAGGCAGGCTTGTAATTGGGAGGGGGTGTGTGCCAGAGGCAGTCTTTTAATTGGGAGGGGGTGTATGCCAAAGGCAGGCTGTAATTGAGGAGGGGTGTGTGCCAGAGGCAGGCTGTAATTGGGGAGGGGTGTGCGCCAGAGGCAGGCTTGTGATTGGGAGGGGGTGTGTTCCAGAGGCAGGCTGTGATTTGGAGGGGCTGTGAGCCAAAGGCAGGCTGTGATTTGGAGGGGCTGTGTGCCAAAGGCAGGCTGTGATTTGGAGGGGGTGTGTGCCAAAGGCAGGCTGTGATTTTGAGGGGGTGTGTGCCAAAGGCAGGCTTGTAAATGGGAGAGGGTGTGCCAGAGGCAGGCTGTGATTGGATCAGAGCGAGGTGGCTAATACAGTTCAGCTTATGTGCTTTGTGTTTTTAGTTTAGAACAAGGAAGAAAGGTGACCTTCAGTATCAAACCAGGTACTTCATATGAAAGAAGTACATAACAAATTATAGAGGCTATGATTTAAAAAGCACACACTTAAACAGAAACAAGTAGGGTAACATACACTTTAACAGAATGTTTGCTTTATATGTTTAATTGTTAAAATTAATGGAAGAATGTTCATTGGGTAGAAAGGCTATATGTATGCAGCAATGTGAGCTAGATTTTGCAAGATTCCTGTATTCCTTTGTGCCCACCTTAGAAGTATTTTACTACTGTCTGTAAAATAACAAGCATGATTCACCAATGTCAGGGTGGATTGGGGACGGACAGCAACCACCATGAAATCTAACATGGCATTTGCGTGTTACCACTTATGTAGCTTATTAAATTGCTTTTGTTTAAGGAGTTGGTAAGCAAGCCAGTTACAGGATTGCCAAGTTTATAATGTGGATGTAAGTCAATAAAATAATTTGTTCCTTTGTGACAGACGACTTCCTTTGTCATTGTTTGACTTTTGTGGACTGGTTATTAAGTGCCCCTTTTGGCTTTGTATAATCAAACCGCTGCAGAAGACTGGAGCTGATCTGCTGTTAAGGACAAACTAGATATAAATTGCGCTCTTTGTCTGTGGACAGTTTTGCAGAGAACTGTCGGTTTGTCTAGGTTCTATGTACATTACATGTGAATACTGCATGTTCCTAGAATGGCGTTTAACCTGGCTATAACGCTGATGTAAGTAATACATAATCTCTGGGTTGACTCGCTACATAGAAAAAAATGAAACAAACAGTGATGATAGTATTAAAAGTTTTTCTAGTACTTCTGGTTATAGGCAGCCCCTGCCTTCTAGATCTAGCATCTTGGGAGATTAAGAGAGAAGTTGCCTCTACGCTGCCTTTACACTGAGAACTGAGTGATCAAAAAATGCTGAGCACTCAGTTCTTTGCATTTAGTCTGCAGAGAGTCTCCGACCCCTCATTGAAGTACCAGGCTGTGCAGGGGGCGGGAGTGGCTGGCTCAGGCTCCAGTGGCTCGCTGAGAGGCTGAGCCAGCTGATTATGCAGACATCATTGGTGGATCACGACTGTAAAGTTGGGATTGACACAGAGCCTGAACTGGCTGAGTGAAGTCAACCACAGTAGACTTTAGCCTGCTGTTGGCTGAAAACTGGGCACAGGAATGGAGAATGAAGTGCACTCCTGTGATCCACAGGAGAGGTAAGGACAAAAGAGTTTTGGCCCTACTTCTCCTTTAATGTCTTGGTGCTTCCTTTCTCTATACTATTCTCTACTATAGCTCTTTACTATTCATCTCCACACAGTTGCCTCATCTGGTCTCTGTGTTCAAAGTGCTAAATAGAATAATTATTTTCCATATTCAAAAGTCATATATTTTGTTTTAACCACTTCCCGCTCGGTCAATAGTACATTGACGTCCGGGAAGTTGTTCTCCTAATCCTGACTGGACGTCTATTGACGTCCTGCAGGATTACATCAGTGCCCATCTATGCCCAGTGCCCACCTATCAGTACCCATCTGTGCCACCCATAAGTACCCATCAGTGTCACCCATAGGTGCTGCCCATGAGTGCCAATCAGTGCCGCCAAAGAGTGCCCAGTGCCGCCTATGAGTGCCAATCAGTGCCGCCTATGAGTGCCAATCAGTGCCGCCTATGAGTGCCCATCAGTGCCGCCTATGAGTGCCCATCAGTGCCGCCTATGAGTGCCCATCAGTGCCGCCTATGAGTGCCCATCAGTGCCGCCTCATTGGTGCCCATCAGTGCCACCTCATCGGTGCCACCATGTCAGTGCCCGTAATTATAGAAAACGTACTTATTTACAAAAAAAATTACAGAAAAAAATAAACTGATTTTTTTTTCAAAATTTTCTGTATTTTTTTAGTTGCTGCAAAAAATAAAAATCTCAGAGGTGATCAAATACCACCAAATAAAAGCTCTATTTGTGGTAACAAAATGATAAAAATTTCATTTGGCTACAATGTAGCATGACCGCGCAATTGTCATTCAAATTGCGACAGCGCTGAGAGCAGAAAATTGGCTTGGGCAGGAAGGTGCGTAAGTGCCTGGTATGGAAGTGGTTAAACAACATTAAAAAACTTTCTTCACCAATATGATTGTATGAAAGTGGAGCCCAGGAGAGGCAACTGTGCAGAGATTCTCCATTGTAATACAACCTAATGTCACGTACACACGATCGGTTCATCCGATGAAAACGGACCGATGGATTTTTTCATCAGATATCCGATGAAGCCGACTTTCATCAGTCTTGCCTACACACCATCAGCTAAAAATCCGATCGTGTCCAACGCGGTGACGTAAAACACAACGACGTGCAGAGTAAAATGAAGTTCAATGCTTCTGAGCATGCGTCGACTTGATTCTGAGCATGCGTGGATTTTTGACCGATGGATTTCCCCACAGACGATCGTTTTTTTTTTCTATTGGTTTTTTAACCATCAGAAAATTTTAAAACGGGTTCTATTTTTTTTCACTGATGGGGGGGGACAATGGGGCCACACACAATCGGTTCGTTCGATGAAAACAGTCCATCGGACCAACCGATCGTGTGTATAGGGCATAACTGTTGAGAAAATACACAGCTGCTGCATATACATAATTACACCATTTTGATTGTTTCTTCTGAATGATGCACACATTTTATAGTGTCAGTAAATTTTCATCATAGAAAACTATCAATAAATGGTGTATTACGTGTTGTTCATACTCCCTTAATCACTATGAGATTTGTTTTCTTCTGTAAATTAATCCTGCTGTTCTTTATCTACATCTTCAGTTCATGCCCCCAATTCAGCTAGGAATTTTGCAGAGCAGTGTTCTTGTGCTCCGTTTTACAGTGTGTTTCTATGCTGAGCATTTCCTCCCTATCGCATCCAAGCAGCCTATGTGACAATAGTCACACATGTTGGCGTGTACTCGGTGGTAAATGACAGTCCACTACCTCCCTCCTCCTCTATGCCCACTTGCCAGCTAAACACAATAGGGGCGGTGTTTTACATATAGTTTAATGGAGGCTTCCCCTCCCTCTTATGCTAAGACACATGCTCTAGGGGCGCGACACAGCCTGTGATTGGCAGAAATCCACCTACACCATGCTATTCCAAACAATAATAAAGATTTGATTTCAAATATCTATTTGTATGACAATACTAGAAGCTCCTCCTGTTTGTTTCCCTGCAGACAGGCTGTATATAGATTAGCAAAAAGGTACCAAGATGTTTTTTTTTTTTAACTCTCCAAATGCAGAAATAAAAGGGACATTATAAATTAAACAGTGTGTGTTTAGTATCAATGTAACAGTTCAAACATTATGAAAACTGACCCAAAAGATTAGGGGGTGCAGAGTTTTGTTACATGTTTTCTGTGAAGCCAAGCAAGAGTGCTGGGCAGAAGAAGGGAAGAAACATGGCACCATTATGTCCCCAAGGTGCTTTTCTTTGTAAAAGGTGAAAACCTTAAATTTTTCAAATAAAAGTATACTTAAAGGGGTTGTAAAGGTTCGCCTTTTATTCTCTAAAGAGGGTTCCTTTAAGCTAGTGCATTGTTGGTTCACTTACCTTTTCCTCCGATTTCCCTTCTAAATGTTTTTTTTCTTTGTTCGAATTTCTCACTTCCTGTTTCTCCTCATTAAGCTTTCCACCATCATCCGAGCGGTGGAAAGTCAGTCAGAACACCTTACTGAGGAGGAACAGGAAGTGAGAAATTCAAACAAAGGAAAAAAAAATTTAGAAGGGAAATTGAAGTAAAAGGAAAGTGAACCAACAATGCACTAGCTTAAAGGAACATATTTAGAAAAACAAATAAAAACTTTTACAACCCCTTTAAACATGTGTATGGGTAAAAAGTGTCTTGTTCATGAACTGTATATGTAGTCACAGGTCAATTGCTTTTAATAAAGCATGGGCTGCTTTTATCTTTTCGTTTTCATTGCAGGGAGATTTAGTTCTCTGTAATAGAAATATGTCTCTGACAAAGGATCAAACATTTATTTTTATACATTTTAGATCTTATAAACATTTTCAAATGTCCTGTGTATTTCAAATTGGCAGTAAAATGAAATGTCAGGTGGTTGTCCTGGTGCAATTTTAAAGGGACTAGCTTCTTAGAACTCTGTCATGGTCTCTCCAGTGGGATTTGTAAATCATTTATTTCATACATCTTATCAATGCAGTAACCAGTTGTGATTCCTGTGTGATTGAACTGATCACCTTATGCCACATCTTTCATAATGTAATGACTACTGCTGAATATAGACAGAAATGGGAGATGCTATCAAAATCCCTTAGACCCACAGAAAGAAGACTGTGGGTGATTTAACTTGCCATCACCTAGTGATATTCGGGGCTTGCATATATAAATGTGTATTCTATTGATATAGCACTTTCTGAGGTACCCATACATAGCACTTTCTAAGGTACCCATAGGCATATGAAATTCATTGTTTGTGGCTGTAATACTAATATGTTTAAGTAACATTTTTCTTGGTGGAACCATTGATTTTGGGAAACATCCACTGGAAGTGTGCAACTGTGCTAATGTGCTACTACATAATTTTCTAGTGCTTTCATTGCTAGTAATTTATAGTGAACTAATTGATTTGTTTTTTGTTTCTGCAGTGAGAAGCCATGCCTGTGAACTGGATCAGTACAAGAAGCCTGGAGGATGCTCGGATATTTGTCTTCTTGGCAGCAACCACAAAACCCGAACATGTCGCTGCCGATCAGGGTTCAGCCTCGGCAGTGATGGGAGATCATGCAAAAGTAAGCATGGAACTTCAGTGTTATATTTGTTTACTGTTTATTAATACCCATGTTTTCCATTACTGTTTCAAAAACTGCACTGCATTGAAAGACAAGAGTCAGCCTAATCAAGTTTTTAATCGCGTGGAAGGGTTAGAAAATGTGCCATTGTTTTATTGCTCTCTGTGGTTTCAATTCGGAGATTTCTCTTCACTTTGCTTTCCTATGATGTCTGAACAAGAAATTGGCAGAATGAGGGTTGCGGGGACAGAAAGTGGCTTATGGTAATAAAAGCTTTGCAGAGGTTCTAACCCATTTACCACTTTACTCACTATTAAAGTGTTTTTATTGCTCTCTTTTTACAATGGAGAGAGAGAGCAAAACACATGCGAACTGAATCGCCTCTGGGCGCTGTATCCATTTCATGGTTAAGGAACCCCTTGACCTCAGAAGAGATGGGTTTTAATCTTTCTCCTGAAGGCCAAGTGGTCCGACTCCAGTCGAATGGTGGTTGGTAGTGCATTCCACAGGCGAGGTCCCTGGACTGCAAATCTTCCATGGAGAACTGAATATTGCAATTGCATAGCTATACAGTTTTATAGAATGGATTTAGAATGTGTCACTTGTTATCTTAAAGCTAACCCATGGGCTTTAGCACCTGTTGTACCCACAAGTATAAAAAAAAACATGCACACTTAAAGTGGAGTTCCACCCAAAAAAGGGAACTTACACTTTTTGGAATCCTCCCCCCTCCTGTGTCACATTTGGCATTTTTTAGGGGTGAGGGGGGAGCAGATACCTGTGTAATACAGGTATTGACTCCCACTTCCTGGCATAGATCACTGCGCTGATCGCGGTGACCTAAGCCACTTCCTGTGCCTACACTGTCCTCCCCCGCTGTCTTCTAGGAAACACACAGGTTCCAGAAGACAGCAGGGACCAGTGAGGACACGCAGTGTGACTTGCGCATGCACAGTAGGGAACCAGGAAGTGAAGCCGTTAGGCTTCACTTCCTGATTCCCTCACCAAGGATGGCAGCCGAGAGACTGATCGGCTTCGGCTGCCTACATCACGGGCACCCTGGACAGGTAAGTGTCCATGTATTAAAAATCAGCAGTTGCAGTATTTGTAGCTGTTGGCTTTTAATTATTATTATTTTTTTTTAGGCAGACCTCCGCTTTAAAGTGGCATTAAACCCAAAATCAAAAATGTATTATATTGCAACTTTACAATTTTTAGACATGGTGGTTACATTTCCCTCCCCCTTTTTTTTTGTAAGTTTCTCTTTTCCTTTTGCTTTATTTTCATCTGATGAAGCAAATTTGTTACTTTTTAGCTTTCTTTAAAGTGTTACTAAACCCACAACAATAAAATCAGTCTGTATATGCAGTAAAGCATGCTTGTTGTACTCACGGTGGAATCGAAGGGGTTAATTTTCTTGATTGTGTAAAAAGGCTGTTTGATCTTGTCTTTTCTGATCCTCTTCTCCTTTCACTGTCCCCTGATAATTTCCTGATAACACAGAGCCTATGTAGTTAGGCTGCACATGCTCAGTCTGGGGTGTATCGCTAGAGACTTTTTTGAGAGAGTGCATATGATCTGCACAGGGCCAATCGACACAGTCCAGACAGGGGTTTTGCAGTCTCAGGGCAATCAGAAAACTGATAGAAGACACAAGACTAGATTTACTAAAATAATGTCTGTGTTCTGTGTATTGTGGAAGACCAATTATAGTTAATACAGGCTCATGGGTTTAGGACACTTTAACAGACCAAGCTGTCCATCAGCAGTGTCAGAGGGTTGAGACAAAACCTTGACGAGGGGGATTACAGTGGTCTGCTATTATTTATAATAAACCTTTATTCCCAAAAGGGGGAAAAAAAACTGTTGCAAAACCAGGTACCTGTACCCCCCCCCCCCCCCAAAAGTGTCATTTGGTAAAGAGGAGGGGGCAAAGAGGCCTTAAAGCAGAACTTCCCCTTTTGGGTGGAGCTCCACTTTAATATTCTTCATCAAACCTGTAATATAACAATGTGTTTTATATCTGCAAACATTAATCAATGATTTACTATTTCAGAGCCTGAACATGAACTCTTCCTGGTTTATGGTCGAGGACGTCCTGGCATCATCCGAGGAATGGATATGGGAGCCAATATTCCTGATGAGCACATGATACCCATTGAAAACCTCATGAACCCTAGGGCTCTGGACTTTCATGCCGAATACGGCTACATGTACTTTGCAGACACAACAAGTTTCTTGATTGGTCGACAGAAAATAGATGGTACTGGCCGAGAAAACATTCTGCAAGAAGGTGAGGGTTAATGTTGCCATAAAGCTGCCCTTAGACTTGAATAAAGTAACAGCTAATATCATTTTTGTTAGTCTGACCACAAAGATCAGATTTATGCTATTGGATGCCACAGGTCAAAACACATTCATTGTGTTTATTTATACTATATGGCTCTTGTAAGCTGTCTATGACAGACCCCTGTATTCAGTAGGAGTATGCCTGATTACCATTTAGGCTTCCCTTGCCTTGCCCTGCACCAGCAAGATCTAAGATCCTTAGCCCACCTAGTCACAATCCCCCTACTTTGCATAATGACACAGGGTGGGGCAAACTTTACCTCCTCCAGTAACATGACACACAAGTGTATTCAACTTTCCAGCAGTAGACCGTCTTTAGGAGTGGCTGCTGGAAAAATTCCCCCTCCCTCCCCTTTAGCATCTAATAGCTGACAGGGGTTTCATTATCGTGTAAGCCAATCCACATACACACATACATCCCATAATGCTATGCTCCCAAGGCCGCTCCAACCGGATCCCACGCTGAGCTGTCAGCCGCACCTTCTCTGTGTGTAGGTGGGTGCGGAGGAGACGGAGGACAACGGAAGCCCATAGTATCTCTATGGGTGACATCACTTCCCATTTCACAGCCGTTGACATCCGTATCTTCTGCAGAGCTTCTGACAATGGAGATCAGGTTGGAGCGGGTCAGATTGGCTTCCAAAAAGGTTTGTATACTCTTTTCTTTACAGGGTTAGAAAGGTTAGTGTTAGATCCCTGGTGTCTATAGATGCAGGGATTTTAGATTTTTCATGGACGTCCACTTTAATATCGTCTAATAATTGCCTCTCTATATATTTTATGTTCATTAACGTTTTAGAAAATATTTATTTAGATCTGGGAGTTTCTATAAAAATTAGAAATTCTTTAGATTTATTTACAGATGCTTTTTATACATTAGCTTCTATGCATGGAAATAAGTATCTTAGTGCTTGGTATTCTGTTGGCTGTGATTTAAATTAACATACATTTTGTAGAATGTGATGTCGGGACAGGAGATTGTTTGGATAATCCGTGCATTCAGTGTCATGAATGATTCTCAGCACAGATCTGTGTATTTTGTGCAATGGTTATTCACATGTGCTTGTCCAATTAGACGTTTTTGTGTGAGTAGCCATTACGGAGTTGTATATAGAGTCTGATTGTTGTGGAGAATTTATAGAATAGACTCGTACTCTATGCCAAATTATTCCCCTTCTCCTCCCCCCCTTACATCCCGAAGGCTTATGCATTCTTTTATGTGTGTGACATGAGCTGTCCAGCCTGGTAAAATCCAGCTAATTAACTAGGTGTGATGGTTCGTAGATGTCTGTCTCTCTGACATTTCCGCTGTCATTTACAGCTCAGGTTTGGAAAAGAGATGGAGAAATGAGCCTTCGTGGCTGGTTATTTATAGCTCAGATAGATTATTGTATTTGGAAGTATTTTTTAACCTTGCTTAGAAAAGCTAAGGTTCTTATGGTTTCAGTTGTTAAAGCTTTCTACATTTTAGTGAGTTGTCTGATTTTGTTCTTTCATTTTTTTTTTAAAGCTGAACTCTGTAGAAAACAAAAATACTCCCTTGAAATTATGCTTTGCCCACATTGGAAAAGTTAAATGCCCATTTAGGTCTAGGTCTAGGCCTAGCAGTATAACTTACCCACGCTGTTGAGTCTAGCTCTCCCCTCCTAAGCCCAGAAATGTCCCTATTTGGAGACTGAAGAACGTTGATATACATATATGATCCTGTCCCTGTGGCTCCTGCCCCCTGGTGGTTTAGCGGTGGGCTGTTTTTGACGTCATCAATCCTATTACCCTGCTGTGGACTTGAGCATGTCAGGAACAGTCCACCGGTAAATTGGAGGAGCTGGTGAGTATAGGCTTTCTTAGGGCTTTTTTTTTCAAACAATAGATAGGTGCTGGAACGCAACCACGACCCCCCTCAAAACCCCTCCCCACACACACCCTCCAAATCACATTAAAGAGTGGGTGTGGTCAGATTTCACAAACAGTAGAAGGGTCTTAAATACCAGGATTGCATTACAAACAGAGTGTAAAGTTCATGGGGGTTACACACAGAGTGCAGAGCTGTTACTTGTAAACACAGAAACCAGACTTCTGTGTTTATTAGGGATTGTGGTGAGCAGGCACCAAAGGGTCTGAGCCAGAGGTGGTGGAATTGAGTTCCACCATGTTTCCCCTGAAAAAAAGCCCTGGGCTTTCTACTCTCCCACATTTAACTCTTGCAGTGTGTGCACAGCCCCCAATGGGCAAAGCTTTTTTTTTTTTTTTTGCTCAGTGTTGGACTTTAACATTGCATTGTGTAAGCTAGGGTGCAGTATATACAGCAGCTTCCTACCTTTCTTGACTCACCCGCCTACTATGAATAAGCCCATTGGATGAAACATACATGGGAGGGAGAATATCTGTCTGACCTTTCTTGTACCAATAAAGCGTGTTACAGCTCGTCAAAAAAAAAAATAAAAAAAAATAAATGTGTGGTTAATGTGTTTTTATGCCTGGAGGGAAAAAGGAAATCCTAGAGAGCCTGTGTACCTGTGGCGCTGGTTACTGTATATGTTTGTCTGAAGTGGTACCATTTAGACACATTCACCTTCACTGTAATGAGGTAGTGTGTTTTTTTTTTAATTACATTTTTTAAATTGGTTTTACTTTTCTTTTCTCAAGAATAGATGGTAATTGACAGAGGAAAACCTAAATCACTAAAAGATGCACCATTTCATGAAACAATATTTTTAGGATTTTTCCCCCCTTTTAGTACTATAGTATTTTATAATAGTTTTATACTTCTACAGTGTTGCTGGTGTTGGACTTCCCTATTTTTATGATGTTGAAAGATTTTGTAACAGTCAATATTAATGGGCATGTTATTTAAAGGTCCTTTTTTTAATGATTCTTGAAAGGTATTCACAATGTCGAAGGTGTTGCTGTAGACTGGATGGGAAACAACCTCTACTGGACAGATGATGGGCCTAAGAAGACTATCTCTGTGGCTCGTTTAGAAAAGGCATCGCAGACCAGGAAAACGTTAATAGAAGGGTGGATGACTCATCCTAGAGCTATTGTAGTGGATCCATTGAATGGGTAAGAACCAGTATTGTCTATCTGTTTTGGCTATCAATACTTTGTCATGAAACTGAAATTTACAGGGAGCTCCAAAAGTGACTGCACTCTTACAAGCTTTTATCTTTATTTATAAAGAAGTGAGATTTTACTTGGTGATATATAATTTAAACAGAAACAAGCTCAAATGACATTTCCAAATGGAATGCCTTTTTCATGTAGTAGTAAATTGTACGGCTTAAGTCATCATAGATATAATCGCCAAAATTGAGCTTTCACTGTGATGTCTTGGAGCACTCCCAAGTGTTCCCAAGGGCAGCGCAGAAGATGCAAATTGTGCTGGTTGGATCATACAGATGAACACTCAGCCATTTTATTTTCTGTTGTGCACGCTTGCATTAAAATTTATGTGGACTGCAGCTTCTTAAAAAGAAGCAGTCAGTGCTCACATATTCTAATGCTGCGTACACACGATCGGTTCGTCTGATGAAAACGGTCTGATGGGCGGTTTTCATCAGGCGAACGGATCGTGTGTGGGCCCATCTTCAGTTTTTTTCCCATCGATGGAAAAACTTAGAACCTGTTTTAAAACTATCTGATGGTTAAAAAAACGATATAAAAAAACGATTGTCTGTGGGGAAATCCATCGGTTAAAAATCAACGCATGCTCAGAATCAAGTCGACGCATGCTCGGAAGCATTGAACATCATTTTTCTCAGCACGTTGTTGTGTTTTACGTCACCGCGTTCTGACACGATCGGTTTTTTAACTGATGGTGTGTAGGCTAGACTGATGAAAGTCAGCTTCATCGGATATCTGATGAAAAAATCCATCAGACCGTTTTCATCGGATGAACCGATCGTGTGTACAGGGCATTAGCCTTACTAAAGTGAGTACTTGTTTAAATGTGGGCAACAAAAAAAAAAGCTATAAATAAATAAAAAAGACACATTTCCTTATATTTTGTCTGCAAGTACCTATTGATCCTGTTAATAATCCAGTAGGCTTCTAACTTCCCGTACCTGACAACATTGCCTCTGCTGCACTAAAATAGCAAGTAGTGTTATCAGCCCTGCCTGAGTTCTCCCTGCTCCTCATCTTATTAACATAACACCTCTCCTCATCTAATTACCACAGTGGTCTCCAAACGTTGGCCCTTTGCTTGCATTTTTCTGGCTCTTGAGACATTATTCCTGCCACTGAGACCAACAATGGGGCAAAATTCCTGCCACTGACACCAACAATGGTGCACTAGTCTTTCCACTGACACCAACAATGGTGCACTAGTCTTTCCACTGACACCAACAATGGTGCACTAGTCTTTCCACTGACACCAACAATGGTGCACTAGTCTTTCCACTGACACCAACAATGGTGCACTAGTCTTTCCACTGACACCAACAATGGGGCATTATTCCTTCCACTGACAACAAAAATGAAGAACTACTGCTCCCGCCGACACCAACTATTCTTCCCCCTAATACCACAGATTAGGCATTGTTTACTCCCTCTGGGAACAAATCCGGCTCTCCTAAAGTCTGAAGGACAGTAAACTGGCCCTTTCTTTAGAACATTTGAAAATCCCTGCATTAACATAACAGTGAAGTGATTTTTTTGGATCTGTAAAGTACAAAGGTTTAAAATGCACATTTTATTGCCTTGCTCTCACTTACAAATACTTTGTTTGCTAAGGCAATATTACTTAGTAAAGTGTATTTCCACTTTTGCAGCCAAATTGGGTTAACAGCTACTTTATATTTGTTGAATGTTCCCATTAACGCAGCTGCTTAGCTTTTTAAGCAAGTAAAACAATAAATACAATACTATCTAGCTCTCCTGTGCTCTGTAATGTTTAGGAAGTGATGTGAAGTTATCCTTTCCATAATTAATCCTGTCTGTATTTTGCTGGCAGTTCCTTTCTTCAGTTGTAAAACATGTTTTATTTTGTCTTTAATTGGCTATTCCGTTTATCCTTTTTATTTTTGGTTGGGATTCTGCTTAAAGATCATTTTATTTTATTTTTTCCTGCAATGTTACTTTTAAGGTGGATGTATTGGACAGACTGGGAGGAAGATCCTAAGGATAGCAAGCGTGGAAAAATTGAAAGAGCCTGGATGGATGGTTCCAACCGCACCATTTTTGTCACATCAAAAGCAGTTCTGTGGCCCAATGGACTGAGTATTGATATTCCAAACCAGATTCTCTATTGGGTAGATGCCTTTTATGACCGCATTGAAATGGTTCACCTTAATGGAACAGGCCGCAAGGTTAGAAAAACATTTGTAGCATGTACATGGTGATATTGAATTCTGACCCCTGAGAGGGGGGAATCTTGAGGCGATTACCTTTTTGTGTGATGCCATTTGTAATGTTGCATATATTAGGGATGGCTTATGAAAGGCAAGGCAAGTTGATAGCTTTATTTGCAGCAGCTAATCGGGTTTCTTCTTCCAGCCTTTCCCACCACTGGGACAGCAGTTTAATTGCTTGCTATGGGCTTGCCCACCACTTTTTATCATTTGCCCTATCAAGTGAAAGATGTATGCTTTTCTTTTACAATTTTTTTTTTTTTTTCAGAATATTTTTTTTTAACTAAAGATAACCTCTGAAGTTACACATAAGAGCTGCCATTGCTGAACTATTTTTAAATCTACAGGCAGCAGAAAATTGATCCTGTTCTAGTCTTTTTAAAGCATGTCTACATTTTAGAATGACATTTAATATATTGCATACATACTGCATGTGTTGTTTTTTTTTATTTTATTTTTTTTCACCTAGTGAATCCTGCCAGTAACCTACTTCTTGTCCCAGGGTGACTGTTCTTGCTCACTGTACTGAATAAACATAGTTGTCACAGGGCAAGAAGTGTGTCAGTACTATACTCTCCCCCGCCTGATTTCCATAACATAGGGAAGGAGGTGTTCTGTAGTCCACAGAGGTAAATTGGGTAGGGCTGAAACAATGCTTGAACAAACTGAACAGGGCACAGGGAAGCACTGGATTTCTGGCAGGAAATTTAACTTATGTAACAGATATAACAAAGCAATACCAATATTTAACAGACAATTTAGGGCAATTATATTGATAGACATTTATTATTTATAGAAGAGATGTTTTAATAGGGATTGCATACCTTTTTAAGTTACTGTCTAATAGGAGGTTAAAAATATAATTTTTTTCTTTTTTCTGGTTAGGCTGTATATGAAGGTCCAGAGTTGAATCATGCATTTGGTCTGTGCCACTACGGTAACTATCTTTTCTGGACAGAATACAGAAGTGGCAGCATCTATAGGCTGGATCAAGTCTCGAAAACTGTCACACTTTTGAGAAATGAAAGGCCACCAATCTTTGAAATCCGAATGTATGATGCACAGCAGCAGCAAGGTGAGTGTCTGTATTAAACCATCAAATACTCTGTGGAGGTCTTATCTCCCATAGATTATTATTTTTATCTGTTTTGTGTTCTTTGTTAAATCCAAGGAACCAAAAAGTCTTAGGCCCTGTACACACGATCGGACAAAACCGATGAAAACGGACTGAAGTTCAGTTTTATCGGTCCAAACCAACCGTGTGTGGGCCCCATCGGTCAGTTATCCTTCGGTCCAAAAATGTAGAACTTGCTTTAAAATTCAACCGATGGACACCTAACCGATAAATCAAAACCGATGGTTAGTACGCAAAAGCAACGGTTCAAAACCCGCGCATGCTCAGAATCAAGTCGACACATGCTTGGAAGCATTGAACTTAATTTTTCTCAGCACGTCGTTGTGTTTTACGTCACCGCGTTGGACTCGATAGTTTTTTTAACTGATGGTGTGTAGGCACATCAGACCATCAGTCTGCTTCATCGGTTAACCGATGAAAACGGTCCTTCATGTGTACACGGCCTTAAGATCAAAAAATGTTATTACATAATCATAGATTATTCAGTTGCAGTAGTATTAGCAAAGAACATTCATGGATAATTTGCACGTTCTCATTTATGTAAAATGATACAAAAGAAACTGGCCCCACGTGTTTTGACAGTGGTTCCCCTTCCTATCCCTCTGTGACGCAAGATAAGAACATTTCCAGCTTAGGAATCCTCCAGAAAATTTTCAACAAATCTACTCTCTGAGCTTCTTTTGCAGCACACTTTTCTCCCATGTCATGCTCACAGATCATGCGTTGGAGCATGCTGTGCTCTTGGAGGTTCAAAAGGATAAACAGTTGGCAACTCTGGATCATCCAATTGCAGAAGTATTTATTGGTTCTGGGGTAAATACAACATGAATACCCTTACGTGTTTTGGCCTGAGGCCTTAGTCCTATTATGGGTGCTACTGGAGACACCACCAGCCTAAGCACCAGTTTCTCAGCTTCTTCACAGGATCCCGATGTAAGCGATGCCCTTTTTTGTTCTCATGGAAGCCCTTGAACAGTAGGCTTTTATTCCAGGGTGCCCTGCAATAGAAACTGTTATGTAAAACAGCTTTTTATGTTTTAGCAGTGGACCTTTAATTCCAATATTACTTTTATGTATGATATACAGTAAAAGTGAAATTATATATATATATATTTTTTAACCAGGAAAGAGTAAGACCCCATACACACTATTAGATTTTCTGCAGATTTTTGTCTTCAGACTTACCAAAACCATGTAGTGCAAGCGCCTGTCTGATTTGCATACAAATTGAATCTCTTGTGCCTTGTACACATGACCGTTTTTCACTATGAGAAAACTGCCATTTTTTATATTGGTCGTGTGTATGCTCCCTAGCAGTTTTCTCGACGAAAAAACTGCCAGCAAAAAAAATTGAAACCAAGCTCTCTTTTTTCTCGTCGTGTTTCATGTCAGTCTTTTTCTCGTCACAAAATACGGCTGTGTGTATGCTTTTCCAAGGTGAAAAAAACGTGCATTCTCAGAATCAAGTATGCAGCCCGAAGGGTGGCGCCATTTGAAAGGAACTTCCCCTTTATAGTCCCGTTGTACGTCACCACACTTTGGTCGGGCGTTTTTTTGCATGTACGTGTGTATGCAAGTCAGGCTGAGAGGAATTACGTCCTTAAAATTAATACAATTTTGGTGAAAACACACACACACAACGCCAAAAAAAAGTGGGTAATATATTGTATATTACCCACTTTTTTTTGGTTAAACATATAAAAGATTCAATGAGTAAATAGATGCCAAACATGTCAAGCCTTTTGTGCTCGTCGGTAAAACAGCAACAAACTTCAGTACTCAAAACTGTAGATTGGTGGGGTTTAAAAACCTTTTCAGGTTATCAGTGTAGAGTAAAGCATGAGTGATGGCCTTGGTATTATTGCTCTCCCTCACATTTTGGTGATGATTTCTCACGTTTGTTTTCATACGTAGGCACACCTGCTGCATGCATTTGTGCTCTTGTGTGGAAGCGGGGGACATTAAAGCATTTTGTGTTTTTTTTTTTTTTTTATGTTACTTTCTTTTAATCATATTTTTTTAACCCTAAACTTTTTTTGCTATTACACAAGGGACCAATAGCCCCATGTGTTGGCATGTTACAATGACCAGTTTTGTTTGAGACATCAATGGTCTGCTAGGCCCCTGAAGTCTCTCCTGCACTCCACTGCAGGTAATGGAGCACAGATCATGCTCCGTTAGCTGCTTCCCTGGTCGCAGAAAAACTATGCACAGAGCAGGTAAGTATAGGCATGTTTTGTTATTTTTATAAAAAAAAAAAACACCCAAAGGTTTCCTACAACTTTAAGCAGTCACTATATATATATATATATATATATATATATATATATATATATATATATATATATATATTTATATTTATATATCAATGTATTTATATATAGCGCTACCCCCGAAGGAGCCACTAATTTGTTATTGGGATCGGCATATTGAGTTACCTTAATGTGGCGTATGGGTGTAGTTGGAGAACAAAGCAGTGAGCGAAGGTCCAGACAGTGAATAAAGGTTTTTCCAATGCTTTATTTCCTGGCCAACTCGGCCAACATCAACTTCAAAATGGGAAGAAAAGGTTGATAAGGAGAAAAGGGAGAACCTTGCGATATCAGGCCTGGATATGAACCGAGCAGTCCTGCTCTCAGTAGTATCAAATTGTGATTCGTCACCACTCTTTCTGAGTGGATGAAGTGCCCCCGGACAGACCCCTCTCACAAGCCTGGCAGCCAAGGTGTCACTTTGGATTGGCTGGGAGGAACAGATCTCTCTCACAGACCTGGTTCTAGGGCCTCTGCCACAGGCCAATTACTTTAGGTGAGCTAAATGTATGAATGGAGCGAATCCTCCCAGTAGGTTTTAGCATAGGTCACCAGATGACAGAAAAGCGTACCTGTCAGCATTCCGGTCACCAGATCCCCAATTGGTTCGTTCAAGCCCTGTTGGACAACTTACCTCCGGGTTCCCCTCAAGCCGACCCCCCAATCGAACGGCACCCAGCCTGGGATCCTTTCAATAGAACCGGGACCCAGTAAGTCACTGGAGTCCCGTTTTACCTCCCTTTTACATTTTAGCAAAGTCAAACTGCTTCCTATAGCACAGCAAATATTGCATTTTTATTCTGGGACAGTTGCATTCACGATTTTCTTCATCGTTATTTCCATCCACCAGTTGAGGCAATTCCAATGTAGAGTTCCCTAGTGTACTATTTCCTATTTCCCAAAAAGCTACAATTTGTAGATGAAATCGGCAAATAAAAGGATGTTTTGACTAAAGTGACCGTTATATGTTGCATTTGTAGGATTGTTTGTTTCTCCATTTATTCTGATCTCGCTGTTTTTTTTTGCATTTAAAGTGGGTTCCAATGCTTGTCGTGTAAACAATGGTGGCTGCAGCAGCCTGTGCTTGGCTACACCTGGAAGCAGGCAGTGTGCTTGTGCTGAAGACCAGATTCTAGATGAGGACGGTGTCACCTGTAAAGGTAAATATACGTGCTGCTTGCTATATTACCATAGTCATACATATTGTGTTTTGTAGCTTCCTGCAGCCCCAAATGTTTTTTTTTTTTTAGTTATGGAAAATATTAGGTTTGTTTATATAAGATTAGCATGCTATTTTGTTATTACATTTTGACTGTTTTTACCTATCTTTGAAACATACATAAAATGCTGTGATGTTGAAATTTTGTAAAAAAAAGTGTGAAAGTAGACCAATTGGGGAAAACGAAAAAAGGATTATTTTTTTTTTTTTATTTTCTCTCTGTTAAAAATAATTACATTCGATTTAAGATCACATGAAATCAATATCAATATTTGCAGCATAAAAGGATAAAGACTTCTTTATAAGTTCGCTAAATTTGTCTGTAGATTACCAGTGCATTTATACTTTTGTTGAAGCCTAACAAAAAGGCGTGGAGGAGTTGTGCAAGGAAGCTTGATAGAGAGACCGATAGATGGACACACTTTAAACAGATGAAATTGATACTTGACTTGAGAAAAATGCTGAAATATTGATTGTTGAACCAATTGATCCTCAGGCCAATTCTGCCATTTCTCACAAACATGTACAAATCTGCATTTTTGTGCTAGAAAATTACTTGTAACACCCAAACATTACATATATTTTTAAGCAGAGGCCCTAGAGAAAAAAGTGGTTGGTGTTGCAATTTTTTATGTGACACAACATTTGCCCAGCAGTTTTTCAAACTGTTTTATTTGGGAAAAAATACACTTTAATTAATTCTAGTAAGCACAAGCTCCATTTTTGATAAAATATAGAAGATGAAGTTACGCAGAGTAAATGGATACCAAACATGTTATGCTTTAAAATTGCCCACTCCCGTGGCATAGTGACAAACTAAGGTACATTTAACCACTTGGCGACCGCCCCATGTACATCACACAATTTCGCTCTTCACACAAGCATGGTGCCAGCGACCAGCTCCTCCTATGATTGGACACAGCAGGAGCCAATTGGTGGGAGTGGCGAACCCGATGACCGCTGGGACCCGCCAATCGTTCCCAAGCGAGGCAGAACAAGACTGTCTCTGCCTATGTAAACAAGGCAGATCGCCGTCCTGTGACACAGAAAGATAGAGATCTTGTGTTTGTTTTAAGCAGCAGCACAGATCTGTCTTCCCACAGTCCCCCACACAGTTAGAAAGCACTCCATAGGGACACATTTAACCCTTTCCTCACCCCTGATGTTACCCCCTTCCCTGCCAGTGTCATTAGTACATATTATTTAGCACTGATCACTTTATTAGTGTCACTGGTCCCCAAAAAAGCGTCAAGTGTCACTTAGTTTCGGATTTGTCCACCGCATTGTCGCAGTCCCGCTATAAGTCGTTGATTGCCACTATTACTAGTAAAAAGAAAAAATATTATAAAAATATCCCATAGTTTGTAGATGTTATAACATTTGAACAAATTGATCAATATGCTTATTGTGATTTTTTTTTTTTTTTTCAACAAAAATATGTAGCAAAGGACATATTGGCCTAAATTGATGAAGAAATTTGATGTTTTACATTCTTTTTATCGGATGTGTTTTATAGCAGAAAGTACAAAATGTTTTATTTTCCAAATTTTTGGGGTCTTTTTACCATTACCTGTAAAAGTAATCAAGTGGCTGTATAGCTGCTTGGATCACTTTTGCAAAAAGAGAATCCCCAGTAAAAAAAATGGCACCAGGCACATGGCTGTAGCTGCAGCCATGGTCCTGGTATAAGCACTTCCACCCTAGGCAGTATATATAGTGCCTAATGGCAGACAATGGTTAGATTATGTAAGGCTATATTGTTTTTCCTCCTCAATACTGAGGTAACGATTTTTTTATTTTGTTATTTGCAATTTTTGGCAGCAGGCGGTCTGCATTCAGATAAAAGTGGTCTCTGCGGCAGATTCGCCGCAAGATCACTTTTGTCGAGGACAAGAGGGGCCCCCCATCCAGCCACGCTCCAGAGCTGCCCGCAGCAGTGGAGGTGGAGGTTGTGTCTGCTTTCGTGTATGGTATGAAGCTGAGTGAGGGGAAGAAGGCCCCCACCCGTCTCCATACCATTGCAGGGCAGAAGCAAGGTCAAAACGTCACTTCCGCCCCTAAACTCTTTTTGACCCCAGATCTCATATTTAAGAGGTCTGGTCATGCTTTTTTTTCTATTACAAGGGATGTTTACATTACACAGGACTAAGGCCCCTTTCTCATTGAGGCGTTTTTCATGCGGTACAGCACTAAAAATAGCGCTGCTATACCGCATGAAAAAATCATGCCCTGCAGGCTTCAATGTGAAAGCCCGAAGGCTTTCACACTGAAGCGGTGCGGTAGCAGGAACGCTCCAAAAGTCCTGCTAGCCGCATCTTTGGAGCGGTATAGGAGCGGTGTGTTTACCGCTCCTATACCGCGCCCTCCCATTGAAATCAATAGGAAACCGCTGTATTAACCCTTTTTCGGCCGCTAGCGGGGGTTAAAACCTCACCGCTAGCGCCCGAATATCGCGGTAAATACGACGGTATAGCGGCACTACAAATAGCGCGGCTATACCGTCACCACGGCTCCACCGCCCAATGTGAAAGCAGCCTAGAAGTGACACAATATTTTTATATATTTTTAAATACGCCTCGTCCCGCCGAGCTTGCGTGCAGAAGCGAACACATAAGTGAGTAGCGGCCGCATATGAAAACGCTGTTCAAACCACACATGTGAGGTATCCTCACGATTGGTAGAGCGAGAGCAATAATTCTCTAACTCAAAACATGCAACCTGTAGAATTTTTTAAACATTGCCTATGGAGATTTTTAAGGGTAAATGTTTGTCGCCAATCCACGAGCGGGCACAATTTTAAAGCGTGACATGTTGGGTATCAATTTTCTCAGCATAATATTATCTTTCACAATATAAAATAAATTGGGCTAACTTTACTGTTGTCTTATTTTTTAATGTGTAAAAACCGTGTGACAGTAAGTATTGCAGCGACCGCCATTTTATTCTCTAGGGTGTTAGAAAAAAAATGTTTGGGGGTTCTAAGTAATTTTCTAGCAAAAAAAATATGTTTTTAACTTGTAAACAATCTCAAAACGAGGTTTGGGGCTGAAGTGGCTAGACTTATGCCCGTACACACGATCCGAATATTGTCCGCTTAATAGTCGCAAGTAGAAATTAAATAGGTTATTAAAGTCACGAAAATTCTCATAGGACAGAAAAAAAAATCGGAAGTGATGTGTTGTAATGTATTTGTATTGTATTTTCGGACAACAACTGTACTGACTAAACAAAAATCGTACAATCTGGTATTGTACAAGGAAAATTTTCATGCATGTCCGATAAAATAATATCGGATGAACTGTCATGATCGGCTCTCGAGAGCTCTGTACGAATGATCCGATTATCGTACGATTTTTCCTCAGATGACATTTTTCGTACGATATACGAATCGTGTGTACGGGCCATTAGTGTGCTGATAGTGGTAGTTTGCATTGTAACTTTATATCTGTAAAAGTTTAGCATGTGACTGCTTTAATGTTCTAAACAACTGATGCTGCGTACAAACACGACCGTTTTTCGGGTTGTAAAAAATTACGTTTTTAATGGTCTAGAAAAAACAATGTTTTTAATGGTCTAGAAAAAACAACGTTTTTTTTCAACCCGATCATTAAAACGGCCTTGCCTACACACGATCGTGAAGAAAAAAATGCTCTAGCAAAGTGCAGTGACGTACAACACGTACGATGATGGCACTATAAAGGGGAAGTTCCATTCGCTTGGCGCCACCCTTTGGTCTGCTTTTGCTGATTTCGTGTTCGTAAAAGACTATTTGCGCTTTTCAGTCTGTTACAGCGTGATGAATGTGCTTACTCCATTACGAATGCTAGTTTTACCAGAACGAGCGCTCCCGTCTCATAACTTGCTTCTGAGCATGCACATTTTTTTCACATCGTTAAAGCCCACACACGCCAATTTTTTACGACGTTAAAAACGACAACGTTAAAAATGTCGTGAAAAATTAGAGCATGTTCAAAATTTTTAATGCCCATTTTTTACATCGTGAAAAATGCTCTGGAGCCCACACACAATCGTTTTTAATGACCTAAAAAAAACTTCATTTTTTACAACCCGAAAAACGGTCGTGTGTACGCGGCATGAGTCCTCGTTGAGCACCCTGTGTACTCAGGGCCTTGACTTCTGCCAATATTAAGCCCTACCACATCAAAACCACTTCAGAACCTCCATTGGACTCTTTTTGAATGGAAGGGTAATGCAGCTTAGTGCCAGATCAGTAGATCAATAGACTTTTTCATTGTGGTAAGGAACTTTAAAGCACAAGTATTTTGCAGCACTGTAAAACGGTATCTAGAGCCTGAGTGTAAACAAATAAAGCTTATCCCTATTTACATATATAAAACTAAACCGCTTTTAAAACATTAACACACAATAATGCAATTATTTAGCTCAAGCCAATTTACTTTAAAACATTTATCTGAAAAAAACATTAAACAGTTTATACATTTACAGTGTCAAATATTATAGTGACTTATTCTTTTTAGGAAACAGCCCTGTGGTTTGGCAGGTATGTTCAATATGTTAATTTATTCCCTAAAGAAGACATCTACTAAAAAGGGAAAAAAAATAGACTGCATAGAATTCCCCAATGTTTTCTAAGATCTCTTTAATTAAGATCTGCTTTGAACATCGCATTGCAAGTTTCACATTCATGTACTTTCTTATTCTCCCAGCCAACCCATCATACGTCCCTCCCCCTCAGTGCCAGCCTGAGGAGTTTGCATGTAAGAACAGCCGCTGCATTCAGGAACGATGGAAGTGCGATGGAGACAATGACTGTCTGGATAATAGCGATGAAGCTCCAGATCTGTGTCGTAAGTGCCCTATTGCTTGTAGTAGAATTCTGAGACGCAACAGGCTTCCCTTTCCTCATTCATTTTAATAATTAATGTAATGATCCACCAGGAATGGATGGTTTGGTTCGATGTGGTTGTTGTCAAGTTGAATTACATGCTGTATTTTTATTTTCCTTTGGGGATTCCAGTTGAGAGAGATACATGAGGTAGTTCCCAGAGCATTCATTACAAAGTCAAATGATAGCGTTGCGCTCCTCTGATGGATTCTTTATATTATAGAATAAATAATTGTCATTTTGAGAGCTTATAGTAACATTTTAGTTATGGCCTTTCTGATAGGTCAAAAACCCAAAGAGAGCTAGCTAATGGATTGTGCCAGAGACCTAACAAGTTGCCAGATCATGTAACCAACCTGTTTAGACACTGGTCGGTTCCCACAGGAAGGTCAAACTACCCTTTTAGGACCTTGATGGAGGCCACAGGTTTGCTTTAAATTATTAATTTTTGGTGGCCAGCAATCAATTTTTTGAATACCACTTGCCTACTGAAGTATGTTTTAACAGTGGATTGGTGGCCATGGTATTCTGGAGTGCAGTTTTAACATGGTTCTCTGTTTATTACTTGTGTCTGTGAGCAAGCTTTCTTGAGACTTTGCAGATAACAGGCAAAATGCACAGAGCTAATCAGACTGGCTCTGTGTCTTGTGATGGCTGCGATTAGTCCGTACTAGTTCTTACATTTCACAGCCCTCCCCTTCCTCTCATAGCAGAGAAAGGGGATAAAGGAGAATTTATTATTAATGACATTAACCTAGGTTGGTAGACGGCATCAGATTCAAGTGGAGGGGGGGCGGGTTATAAAATGTTATTGGGGTATTTTTTTTCTTCCTGTACATCTCGTTTCTCTCCTGTCTTTGTAGTGCCTGTATATTAATGCCTTCTACACATTTGCCTTCTCATCTCTATCTTCCAAAAATTGTGGCAAAAAATTATCTACTTTCCCAAACAGGGTTATTTCGGGAGTACTTTGCTGGTATTTTCATTTGGAATGTTTTTAACGAAAAAATACAGATTTTTTTTATTATAGTAAAAAAAGAATAATAAATAGTTGTTAAAGGGGTTGTAAAGGATTTTTTTTTTCATAATAAGCATCCTTTACCTGCAGACATTCCTCTTTTCACTTCCTCATTGTTCGTTTTTGCTCAGAAGTTGCTCTATTTCTTCTCTGTTCTGTTCACTTCCTGCTTGTCTGATTTTACTGACCACCGTGATGGGAGGCTTTACTGCGGTGGTCAGTGACGTGCTCACCCCCTCCTCCTGGGAACTACATCTGTGCGGCAGGATGCTCTCTATGTGTTAGAGACTTCAAGAAGGTGTGAATTACTGGGCGTGCCACAATTAATACCGGAAAATTAAGTTCTTACATGAACGAACGATGCAAACCAGGAAGTGAATGAGAGAAAAGAAACTAGAATGCCGGAGGTGATATAGATGAAGGAATTTAAAGCGGAGGTTCACACCCGCACATGACACTATTTCCCCCTAGATGGATGCTCGTTTTGTCTATGGGAATCGGCTAGTTGTTTTAAAATTTGATCCGTACTTACCATTTACGAGATGCATCTTCTCCGCCGCTTCCGGGTATGGGCTGCGGGACTGGGCGTTCCTATTTTGATTGACAGTCTTCCGAGAGGCTTCCGACGGTCGCATCCATCGCGTCACGATTTTCCGAAAGAAGCCGAACGTCGGTGCGCAGGCGCAGTATAGAGCTGCACCGACGTTCGGCTTCTTTCGGCTACTAGTGACGCGATGGATGCGACCGTCGGAAGCCTCTCGGAAGACTGTCAATCAAGAAGGAATGCCCGCTCCCGAAGACCCATACCCGGAAGCGACGGAGAAGATGCATCTCGAAAACGGTAAGTACGGCTCATATTTTAAAACAACTAGCCGATTCCCCTAGAAAAAACGAGCATACATCTAAGGGGAAAAGAGAAAAAAATACTTAATTGGGTGAACTCCCGCTTTAATAGGTATTTACTTGTTTTTTAACAGAATCATTACACTATTATGTCTGTCTACCTTGCAGACATTAGATTTAGGCAAACATTTGTTTTCCTTTAGTGATATAGCTCTGCCTTTTTCAAAAATGATATGAAAGAACTTGGGTACAGTGGTGAATGATCACAACACTGAAAATGGATAAACACCGATCAGAACAATCTTAATATAGCCCAGGAGATTTTTCCAGCAAAGTAAAAAAAAAAACATTGCCACAGTTTGTGGATCATTTGCTTTTTACCATTGAAAAGTATCAATGTTACTGCACATGTGCAGCATCCCAACCACAGGAAGCGGTCACAACGTGTCTTGTGCAGTCCTGAGGACAAGTGACGCATATCTCCACTTCCTGATCTTCCATCTTTGGTTATAGATCTGTATCCATGTTTCTATTGCTTTTTCATTAGAGGTTATCCTAGCTGATTGTTTTATATTCTTTATATATCTTCTACATGCGTTCTTCTACGTAAATGTGCTACATCTGTAAATAAAGGCAGCAGAAACTGATAACACTTATGTAACTTTGCAAAGCATCACCTTATTGGCATAAGTGCTTAAAAGATCATTTCATTGTAGGAACAGCTGTCTGTAGTTTACTGTGGGGCATTAGTACTCTTTTATCTGGCAGTTTGCAGGCATTTTAAAGGCCTAATAACTACTGTGGTTCTGGCACTAAACAACATACACATTTTAACAATTAAATCCCATGCTTGATGACGTTTACAGGTTTCAGCATTGTGTATTTAGAAAGGTTTGAACATTTCATAGCATTTTCTTTTCGAAATTGCTATAGACCCATTTTTGTCCTGTAGATAATCTTCTTTCTATTCTCCCATGCCTTGCTGAAATACCTATCTCTAGTTTGATTATGTTGTTACCTTCATTTTCTAAAGTGGGCATCCTTTGTGAGAGCAATCAATGTCTCTGCATACTGTTACCCATTGGATGTGTTTTATGCGCCACCTTTCTTCAGTTGTATGCTTCATTTTCTATAATAATCAGTTAATAATGTTTTTCACAGAGCTGGTACATAGTTCATATGTGTTTCCTTTGCTTAGACCAGCACACATGCCCATCAGATCGATTCAAATGTGAGAACAACAGATGTATTCCCAGCCGGTGGCTTTGCGATGGTGACAATGACTGTGGCAATGGAGAGGATGAATCCAACTCTACATGCTCAGGTAAAATGTCTTTATGGATTGAATATCATTTGCTACTTCCATTATTTGACTGCTGATCAACTTAACTTGCTCCTATACTCTTTGTTTGCGTGTCTTTTATTTAAAAATGTTCCTGTAGATGATCCCCTCTTTCTTTTTCCACAGCCCGTACTTGTCCTCCAAATCAATTCTCTTGTGCTAGTGGCCGATGCATTCCTAATTCATGGACCTGTGACCTAGATGATGACTGTGGCGATCGCTCAGATGAGTCCTCTACATGTGGTAAGTTGGTCTTGTCTTTCTGTATGGACATGTAAAATGTTGTAGACTTGGTTTGTTTGTAATTTCACCCCAAGTACTTAGTAATGGTTTCCCTGTTCCCAATAATAAGGATATTGTAATTCACAGCAAACTCCCATAACCATGTTTGGTTAAATTATTAAAGTGATTTTAAATATTGCTATTAAAAAAGAAAAAAAAAGAAATCATACTTACAGCTCTGTGCAATGGTTTTATACAGAGCATCCCTAAACCTCTTCTTCTTGGGTCCTCTGCCGGTAACTGTTCTACGACCCTGAGCCGCGCTGTGTGTGTTCATTGACACACACACACAGTACAGCTGTGCCATGCCCTCTGCTCCATCATCACTGTATTTGATTAGCAGAATCATGAAGCTTAAGGGCTAGATCAAGATTGGGCTTAGGTAAGTATATAGGGGGGAGCCGACAATAGAAGTTTTTTTTTACCCTAATGCAGAGAATGTAACAGGTGGTGATTGTCTGCGCTGTGATATGGCTTAATCAAATGAGTGGAATGGGGAAAAGGTGAGTGAACGGGCTAGGGGAGTGACAAGTGATGCAGACACATATTAACCTTGCCGGTTTAAAAATAGGTGCAGTCCTGTCTGGACTGTAAAATGATACAGTGAAATTTTACACATAAGGATGTAAGTGAAAATCAAAGCAAAAAACCTGAACGTGAACATAAAATCTTGAATAAGTGCAAAACCAAAAAGAAAGGGCCCAGTTCAACACTGGAACTGGTGCAGCAGTGAGGAAATGATAAAAATGGAAAGGATTCCAAATACTGCAAAGGGGATACAGTCCTAACCAATCCAAACAAACGCATGCAGCCTGCATGCGTTTGTTTGGATTGGTTAGGACTGTATCCCCTTTGCAGTATTTGGAATCCTTTCCATTTTTATCATTTCCTCACTGCTGCACCAGTTCCAGTGTTGAACTGGGCCCTTTCTTTTTGGTTTTGCACTTATTCAAGATTTTATGTTCACGTTCAGGTTTTTTGCTTTGATTTTCACTTGCATCCTTATGTGTAAAATTTCACTGTATCATTTTACAGTCCAGACAGGACTGCACCTATTTTTAAACCGGCAAGGTTAATATGTGTCTGCATCACTTGTCACTCCCCTAGCCCGTTCACTCACCTTTTCCCCATTCCACTCATTTGATTAAGCCATATCACAGCGCAGACAATCACCACCTGTTACATATACCCTTCTTTGTCTACTAAGGATAGACTCTCCATTTGTTTTCTGCAGTGCTCACTATATCGCACTCATCCCTTAGCTCATCTCCCCCTCCCCCCCCATTTCTTTTTGTTACGTCCCTTTCCCCGTATCCTACACAGCGCAGGAGTTTTCACCCATTTTTACACTAATGCAGAGAATGCATTAAGGTAAAAGACGTTTATTCTTTACAACCACTTTCAGTTTTATAACCTATACAATTTATTATGGCTATTTAAATCCTTGATAACGATTGCCACAAAAAAACAAAAGCAAATAGTCCAAGTATATGATCTTGAAAAAAAGTAGTACTGAATTGCCTTTTTACAGTGAGGAAAAAAAAATATTTGTTCCCCTGCTGATTTTGTTTTCCCACTGAAAAAGAAATGATCAGTTTATAATTTTAATGGTAAGTTTATTGTAATAGTGAGGGACAGAAAAACAAAAAAGTCCATAAAAATGCATTTAAAAAAGTATTATTAATTGATTTGCATTTTAATGAGTAAAATAAGCATTTGACCCCTTTGCAAAACATGACTTAGTACTTGGTGGCAAAACCCTGGCAATCAGAGTCCGATGTTTCTTGCAGTTGGCCACCAGGTTTGTACACATCTCAGGAGCGATTTTGTCCCTCTCCTCTTTGTAGAACCTCTCCAAGTCATTAAGGTTTTGAGGATGACGTTTGGTAACGCAAACTTTTAGCTCCCTCCACATATTTTCTAAGGGATTAAGGTCTGGTGACTGGCTAGGACCTTAATGTGCTTCTTGAGACACTCCTTTGTTGCCTTGGTCAGGTGTTTTGGGCCATTGTCATGCTGGAAGACCCATTCACGACCCATTTTCAATGCCCTGGCTGAGAGAAGGAGGTTCTCGCCCAAGATTTGACAGTACATGGCCCCGTCTATCGTCCCTTTGATGCCGTGAAGTTGTCTTGTCCCCTTTGCAGAAAAACACCCCCAAAGCATAATATTTTCACCTCCATGTTTGACGGTGGGGATGGTGTTCTTGGGGTCATAGGCAGCATTTCTCCTCCTCCAAAAACGGCGAGTTGAGTTGAACCAAAGAGCTTGATTTTGGTCTCATCTGACCACAACACTTTCACCCAGTTCTCCTCCGAATCATTTGTATGTTCATTAGCAAACTTCAGACAGGCCTGTACATGTGCTTTCTTGAGCAGGGGGACCTTGTGGGCACTGCAGGATTTCAGTCCTACACGGCGTAGTGTGTTACCAATTGTTTTCTTGGTGACTATGGTCCCAACTGCCTTGAGATCATTAACAAGTTTCTCCCGTGTAGTTTCGGGCTGATTCCTCATCATTCTCATTAGGGTTGTCCCGATACCACTTTTTTGAGACCCAAGTACCGATACCGAATACTGATACTTTTTTTTAATGTCATGTGACAGTGTGTTGTGCTGTTTTTTTTTAACAGTTTTTTTTTATTTTATTTTTTTTAGAGGGGGGTGCTAGTGTCAGTGTGTTTTTTTTTAATTATTATTATTTACATTTAATTTTTTTTAATTATTTATTGCAATGTTTTTTTTTTTATTCAGCCCTGTTGGGGGGGCTTTGGTGAGATATCAGGGGTCTTAGAAGACCTCTGACATCTCCCCTTTAAGACAGAGAAAGGGACTAAGGACACAGATTCCCCAGTCCCTTTCTCAGCAGCCTCAGCTGAAATGAAACACAGGTTACGATGCTTCAGTTATGTGAATGGACAGAGTCATTCACTGATCACTGACTCTGTCCATTCGAAAAAGGTAGGAGCCGGGTTTAGCGGCTCCTACCTCCGCTCTCCATCCTGACAAATTGAGGGGGGACAAGACATGAGCACGGGGGGACAAGACATGAGCACGGGGGACAAGACATGAGGCTCCCTGCGGCCCCTCCACCCCAAAGCACCCTGTCCCCATGTTGATGAGGACAGGGCCTCTTCCCGACATGAGCACGGACGGAGAAGACAGCACAGGGGGAGAAGAAAGCATGGAGAAGACTTGTAACTCCCCCAACCACCCGATACCTGACTGCCCAGGTATCTGGTGAAACATCGGAGCATTTCCCCCGAGTACAAGTACTCGGGAAATGCTCGGTATCGGTACCGATACTAGTATCGGTATCGGGACATCCCTAGTTCTCATGATCATTGAAACTCCACAAGGTGAGATCTTGCATGGAGCCCAAGACCGAGGGAGAATGACAGTTATTTTGTGTTTCTTCCATTTGCGAATAATCGCACCAACTGCTGTCCCCCTCTCATCAAGCTGCTTGGTGATGGTCTTGTAGCCTATTCCAGCCTTGTGTAGGCCTACAATTGTGTCCCTAACATCTTTGGACAGCTCTTTGGTCTTGGACATGGTGGAGAGATTGGAATCTGATTGATTGCTTCTCTGGACAGGTGTCTTTTATGCAAATAACGAGCTGAGATTAGGAGCACTCCCTTTAAAGCCCCTTTCACATGGACGGATAGAATGGTGCTTTTAGCTGCGTATTTTACCATTTTACCACACAATGCTATGACACCCTTCACGCACTACAGTTACCTGCAGTTTTGTTACCCGCGGTTTTGTGCGGATAGAAAAAAAATAGAACTGAATGCGACCAACTGCGATGTACCACAGCTTTCGGCACATAACCGCAGGTAACCGCAGTGCAGCTGCGTTTGGTATGAATCTTTAGGGGGAACTCCACGCCAAATTTCAAATAAAAAAACCGCATGGGTTCCCCCTCCAAGAGCATACCAGGCCCTTGGGTCTGCTATGGATTTTAAGGGGAACCCCCGTACACCGAAAATAAAAACAAATAAAAAACCGGCATGGGTTCCCCCAAAATCCATACCAGACCCGTATCCGAGCACGCAGCCCGGCCGGTCAGGAAAGGGGGTGTGGACGAGCGAGCGCCCCCCCTCCTTAACCGTGGCAGTCCGCATGCCCTCAACATGGGGAGGTAGGTGCTTTGGGGCAGTGGGGCTCCCTGTGGCCCCTCCACCCCAAAGCACCCTGTCCCCATGTTGAGGAGAACAGGGCCTCTTCCCGACAACCCTGGCCGTTGGTTGTCAGGGTCTGTGGGCAGGGAGCCCCCAAGCCCCCCACCCTAGGTGAATGAGTATGGGGTACATCATATCCCTACCCATTCACCTGGTGGAAAAAAAAAATGTAAAAAGACACACTACACAGGGATTGTAATTTATTAGTCAGCTCCAGGGAGCATTCTGCCGGGCCCCAGATTTTTTCTTTTAAGCTCTTTTACGAGCGAGGGCCCCGGGCTTCTTCGGCGTCTTCTGCGAGGGGGGGGTCCCTACCCGGTCTGGTTCTCTTCAGCCAGGGGGGGCACTTTCTTCTTTAGCTCTTTTACGAGTGCCCCCCCTTCCCCCGGGCTTCTTCTACGTCTTCTGCAGGGGGGGGGGGTCCCGGTCTTCACCGCCGTCTGATTCTCTTCCGCCCCGGGGGGCCCCCCGCTCTCTTCTTTAGCTTTTTTACGAGCGGGGGGCCCCGGGATTCTGTCGCCTTCTGCCTTCTTCTCTTCTTCTTGTTGACACATTGCTTCCTCCTGCTGTAATGCCGTGTGCGCGGCTCGCACCGATTTATATAGGCCTCTTATGATGTCACAGTCCCATCATGCTCCGGGTGATATCCGCCCCCTTATGTCGTCACCACCCGGAGCATGATGGGACTGTGATGTCATAAGAGGCCTACATAAATCGTGCGAGCCATGCACACGGCATTACAGCGGGAGGAAGCGACGTGTCAACATCGAAGAAGAGAAGAAGGCGACAGAACCCCGGGGGCCAGGAGAGAACCAGACGGGCGGTGAAGACTGGAAAACCCCCCCCCCCCCCGGCAGAAGACGTAGAAGAAGCTCGTAAAAGAACTAAAGAAGAAAACGTCCCCCCCCAGCGGAAAGGAACCAGACGGCGGTGAAGACCGGCCCAGGACCCCCCCCTGCAGAAGATGCCGAAGGGGCCCTGGAGCTGACTAATAAATTACTTTAAAATCCCTGTGTAGTGTGTTTTTTTACATTTATTTGTTTTCCGCCATACTCATTCACCTAGGGTGGGGGGCCGGGATCTGGGGGCCCCCTTATTAAAGGGGCCTCCCGGATTCCGATAAGCTCCCCGCCCACAGAGCCCGACAGCCAACGACCAGAAATCTTGCTGATTGATAGGGGATCAAATACTTATTTCACTCATTAAAATGCAAATCAATGTATAACTTTTTTTAAATATATACTGATATCAGGGATTGCACACATGCAGGCCAAGACTGATTTATAACTTATGTTATGCATAGTCCTTGCACGTTATACAGTTTATTACCATAAATGGGTGTTTGCAGTGAATGACTGTTGGCACTATCTATATCACAATGAATCCTGTAGTAAATCACCTACACTTTGTTTTCAATGCGTTAATGCAATTTCTGCCATAAGATAAAAAACAGAATGTTTGCTATTGAAGCACATTTTTGTGGATTTGATGAAAAAAGCATTAAATGTAGTACTATAGCAGGCTGGTGATTTAGTACAAAAGCGAAAATGTACTTTTCTTTTTTTGGTAGAGATTCTGACCATTCCAAGTTGCATGCATAATCTTGCCTTCAGCAACTGCAGTTGCCAGTTTGTCATTGCTGGTTTGGATTGAATGTAATTGCACATTACCATTTATCCCGTGGTTGTAGACACAATGGGATTGATTTACTAAAACTGAAGAGTGCAAAATTTGGTGAAGCTGTGCATGGTAGCCTATCTGCTTCTAACTTTGGCTTGTTCAATTAAGCTTTGAAAAAAATGAAAGCTGAATAGTTTCTATGCAGAGCTGCACCAGATTTTGCACTCTCCAGTTTTAGTAAATCAATCACATTGTGTCTACAACCATGGGATAAATAGTAATGTGGAGTTACATTCAATCCAAACCAGCAATGACAAACTGGCAACTGCAGTTGCTGAATGCAAGATTATGCATGCAACTTGGAATGGACACATTTTGGCAGCTCTTAATTTCAGGAGGTCTGTTTTGCCAAGTCACTTAGCCTCTGGCATGTACCATTTAGGTTAATATGCTTGACAAGGTGACTATGTACCCATATAAATATATGGATTGATTTGTATCTATTACTTTGATACATCAGTCTATTGAAATATGTCTGAGCAGATTATAATTCATTATTACCAGCAAGTGATTTTGAGAGCTCATGTTCTCTTGCACCTTAAGTTTAGACTTTATGCTGCCCAAAAGGACAAGTTAGGCACAGCAAAATTATTAGTTCAATTAGGTGGAAAAAAGCTATTGGTAGTACCGTATTTATCGGCGTATAACATGCACCCTAACTTTAAGAGGAAAAAAAGATTCCACAGCCCCTGCGTATAACACTCAGGCACAGTTTACCCTTTATTTTCAGGGTAAAAAAGTGAGTGTTATACGCCAATAAATACAGTAATTTCTTTATTAGAACAACTCAGAGAATGGTTTTAAATGAAGTTTATAATATATAATTGTGCTATACATACAGTGCATTTTGAAGTTAGAAACGGTTTGATATTTTAATTATTCGTTGTTTATTAGTGACTTAAAGTAATACTAATGTTTTCTTTTAATAAAAACAAGGTTATATTTTCCTGCTCTATGTAACTATATTGCACAGACAGGTCACATTCCTCATGTTCTGGCAGTTCCCCCTGGTGCTTTCCGCTCCTCCTTTTAACTAGCCAGGTACTAAGGAGACACCTGTGAGTGTGTACTCCCGAGCGAGGCTGTGTGTGTTCATAGACACACACAGCTCCGGTAATTCCGCCCCCTCCCCTTTTCTTAAAGGAGTTTGACATGCGGCAGCCTATGGCTCCACTGCCATCAGTTTCTGCTGGAGAAGTGACATAGGTTCAGGTAGTGAGGCATTTCTTTTATCCTTACTGCAGTGAATGCATTAAGGTAAAAAATGTTTAGACTTTCAAACCACATTACTCCTTAATGATTTATAAACCTATTCAGAATTGGAGAATGTCCAACAGTATTTATGGACTTGTATGAACAATTGTGGATTGCTTAGACTCTATTAGAGTAAATTCATGCTTTTTAATTGCCCCTCTTCACATACCGACTTTGCAGTGATATTTATATATGTAAACATTATTGGTTACATAATCTAATCTGGTGCACAACAACTTTATGACGCTAAAACACCTAGGACATTTACAAGAATTATTTAATACATTTTTATAAAATATAGAAGCATTTCAGTACATGTAAAACATACAAGCATTTCAGTTAAACATAATTATTTCTGTATCTGTTGTTATATCAGAAATAAGGATCACTCAGAATAAATGTAAAAATGTGAGAACAAACGTCATTATATAGTGAGGACTTGTCTTCATAAATTGTGGTATTAGTTGTTTTAAGACTTCGCCTTTTAGGCTTTCTTGGTAGGCAGAGCGTTAACGCCCTTTTTTGTCCTTCATAAAACTTTCCCTGGACTCTCTATATGCAGTGTTTTTAATCCCAGTAAGGCTTTGAATGTGTTAGTATTGGGAGGGAAGGGGTGCTAGCATAGATGGCAATTAGCATCACTGTGCCTAGCAGACCACCAGTTCAGCACCCTTTTCAGAGCAGATCTAGTTTCCGGGATAGGGTTATATCTAGCTGTACATGGCTCTGCTTGCCTCTTTGTAATACTAAGTGCTCGAGGGAGACTTTTGTAATGCTAATATATTTTTTGTTTAACATTTGTGTTATTTTTTATCCCCTGAAATGGGCCTCTTTGAAAGTTTACCAAAATCAGTTTGGCTCACAGTCGAGTTGGACGCCCTGACAGTCTCCTACAGGCATAGTTCATTATTAGTTCATTATTCACAGTAGAAAATAGATACTGCATTGGTTATTGTTCATTTTATCATGTTTCGGAACCATACATTCATCTTGTCTGAGCTGCTAAAGGGGATTAAAACTGAGAAAGATTTATCAGTGATCCTGGACGTTGGTGAAAGCATTGTGTTTTTGCATTGAATTCAGCTTATTATATGCCTCTCTTAAGAGCTTTCTACTTTATACCCGATCAGTAATTAGGCATTTATTGTAGTATCATAGATCAGGTATTGACAGCCAGCAAAAATAGTTGCTGGCTGTCAATACAAAAGTTGCAAAAGTTAATTGGGCTGTAAAAGCATACCTACCAGCATGCTTCAACTGTCCTTTAGGCCGGGTTCACATATGTGCGGCCGCAGTTCCCAGCATGGCGTCTAGTGTGTCCCTGTTCACTGGTTCAGGTGGAAATAAAGTCAGAATTTTTGCCTAAAATTGTACCTAAAGTGGACCAAAGATGCACAGGACCCTTTTGGAATGCGGACTGTGGCTGCCCCAGACCTGTGTGAACTGGCTCCATTGCGATCCGGGCACAATCGCCTGTCATGCGAATTGCACATATGTGAACCCAGACTTAGTGGTGTGTGTGTGTGTGTATATATATATATTGTGTGTGTGTGTATATATATATTGTGTGTGTGTGTATATATGTACATATTGAAGTTTTACCTAACATTCTGTAATATTTTCAGCTAGTTTTATTTTTCTCCTTTCATTTATGGGAGTATTTGTTTCTTTACAGCTTACCCGACCTGCTTTCCTCTTACTCAGTTCACCTGTAACAGTGGCCGATGCATTAACATAAACTGGCGCTGTGATAATGGTAAGTGGAAAGGTTCTGTTTGTCCTTCAGCTTTTCACATCATCTCTTGAGACTGTCATGTCATTCTGATGTTAAGATCCATTTTGTTAATTTTGGCCTTTATACAATGTGACTAAAAGTGATGTGCAAAATGACCCACAGCAAGCAGTCAGAAATCATTCATTGTTCTGACGGCTGAAAACTGATTAAAAGTGAAGTCTTTTATGTCATATACCAACTTAGGATAAGTACAGACTTCCCATGACTGCCTGTCATGCAGGCTTATTCCACCCAAAGGTAAATGTTAACTTTTATGTGCTGTTCATGGGTAGGAAGTCAATCATGATGTTTTTTTTGTTTTTAGACATCTAAGCAGACTTAAGTCCCCACACACTACTGCTTTTTAAAGCCATGCCTTGTTTGCTATTATCAATATTGCTCTTGCCCATGCTTTTTATGGGGAATAGTTTTTACTTCAACCAACTTTAGAGAGGATTCCTCTGTATGAACTTTGAAATCTACCAAGACACCCCTAATTGGTGCAGTTGCTGATACAAACTTTTAAAGGGTCAGTGAACCCAAAATATTGTTTTTGATAGATACAGGTAAGTTTAATTATTTCCCCAATTATTTTACTGTTCCAATGGTGAGATCCTTCAATGCGTTTCCAGGTTGGTTCACCTGCTACAAGAATTATTCAAAGGATTGTGTTTGTGTTAGATTGGTCATTTATGTTGTGTTCTGTAGAAGCTAGGGGGGCGGAGAAGTGGTTGAGGTAGGTCCCTTCAACAGGATCTCATAAGACCAGAGTTGCTGGTGCATAAATGATATTGTCCACATTTTCCACAAGCTGGCTTGTCAGTGTGTTTCATCTGACCATTTAATTTGAGTTCTAATTAAAGACATTGCACATTTTAGGGTATTGTGTCTTCATCTTTCAGTTTGTCTCTTATCCTTCACCAGTGCTTAACAATGCCTTACGGTAAAACATTGGGTCTTGTTAAAAAAATGCAAGATACCATATTGATTGACCATAGGTTATTTCCCACTATATTATATTGTATATTGTTTAGTCAGGGATATATATTTCTAACTATATTTATCTAGTTATTTTAGAAAAAAAAGTCCAGGCTAGTAGCCATGGTGACAGATTGACCTTGTTCTTTAATGTTATTTTAAGTTTTCCATGTGCCCCTAATCAACTATGTGCATGTCTTGATAAACACAAGATATTCTTTTACAAAACAGATTTGCCTAAATATGCCTATACATATGGTCTGTGTTAAGTGTGCTTGTATATGGTAAAATGTTGACAAAATCTAGCATGTATATGTAGACATTTTTTATGTTGTTATTTCCCTGTCACTCACATCATCATTCTTCTTTCCATTTATTTTCTTTGTCACACAACCTACATTTAATAGATTTATAACCGTGTCAAATTTACAGTGTATTTTCTTTGTAATAGTGTCTGTATGTTCTCTTCTGTTCTGTCTTTAATGTCTTGAATGTCTTGTCTTTGGTTGGTTTCTCTTTGTTGCAGAAAAGGATTGTGGGGATGGCTCTGACGAAATGAACTGTCCAATGTCTCCCGGTTAGTGCATAGGTCAACATGCACCATACAGCCAGCTATTGATAGCAGCACTTGCAACGGTTGTTTAGGATCTAGAGTAGATAAGGCAAGCTTATTGGGTTGGACTATCAGTTGTAACTGGGAAATGTGTCTCTAATTTTATTAAATTGATATTCTCAAAATTACTTGACATTCCAGGAATCCAAAATAGACCATGTTAGTGCTCAGTGTTCCATCTTTTTTGGAAAAAAGTGGCAGTTGGTCACCAGTCTTATTTTGCTGCTGATGAACATGCATCATCCTTATGTGTATATATGAAAGTCTTATACATTTAGGGCCCGGGTCGTTTGAGCTGGGTTTATCATACAGTTTTCATTCTTCTGCATTTTTATCTAAAGGTTTTAGGGTAACCTTACAACTCCATGGTCTCACCCTACAAAACTTGAGTTCATTGTTGTTTATCCAAGCTGGTTGTACATTCAAGCAACAGGCTTTTCATAGAATACTAGAAGATTGCTTCAGCAGACACTGCAGATTTATGCTGCTTATAAATACTTAATAATTTAATAAGGGGACAAAAGGCAGAGGTCACCCTGAGCCTAAATTTACTAATATGTAAAGTGGTGAGAAAACATTTACCTTTCACATAGCTGGATGTTTGAATTGGACACAGGCTCCTTCATTTACTTTTCAGTGTGTCAGGTTCATTAGATGCACTTTACAATTCAGTGTATTGTAAATGCTGAGAAACGGTGCCTACTGCCTTGCGTCAAGTTTGCTAACAATTGTAGATAAGTAGCTGTTTGAACCTGTAAATTACTTTGTGCTCTAATGACCATCCAGGCATTTACAATATATTCATACAGCAATCCCAATTTTTGTTTTTACTTTAACAAGGCCAGCTTTAGTAATTCTGTTCTCACTTCTGGCCACTAAAACATCTGAGAAAAATAAGATTCCAGCATGTGATTTAGCATGCAATTCTTAAATACCTGTTTTTTGGGGAAGCTGGCCTTTAATTTCCAAATTTGTTCTTGTTACAGGTAATTATATTTTCTACAGTCTTATGGCTGTTGCAGTTATTATGTAATAAATACATCTAGTGACCTGTTTTAGAAAAGTAATTAGTTTAAACTACAAAGAAGAATTAGAATTATTGAGAGAAAATCAGTCATTGTTGGTGATGGGGAAATGGCTTAGAGAAAGAAATGGTTTATTCAGTAGTTTGCTTGTCATAAATCCAGAGGAAATTCTGTGCTCAGTAGACAAGATAGCTTGATATAAAATAGATTGTAATTAAGGCCTGCTCATGCATAAAATGAGATATCTTCCCATCTGATATGGTGCATGTAGTGATCTATGCAATCTCTGTGTTCACTTTCTCTGTAGATGGTAGAGCTTTCTATATCTCTGCCTCTTTCTACTCTGGCTGAGACGGGATGGAGGTTGTGAGCCAGGGACTGGTCTCTCCACTGGCACCTAATTCTAAGCCTTCGTGTCAGTTAACCAATCATCCTTTTACATCCTATGAACCTTGTTCTTTTTCCTGCCTTGCACTCTCTCTTGCCTTCGTCTTGTCACTTTTACAAAGCATGTTGCTTTATCTTTGTTGCCTTTTGCTGTGCTTTTCAAAATGTATTTTATGTTTCTCAGTGTTTTAGTCTTTGGAAATCAAATTATATTTGTATCCTTATATTGACATGATGGAACTATGGGACCTGTCGTGGCATACGTTTTCTAGAATTTGCCAATTCATTGTGGCTCACTCTCCTGCATGCATGCTTTATCTGGGCCTGTTGCGCACACACACACACACATATATATTATGTGTGTGTGTGTGTATATAATATGTGTGTGTGTGTATATGTAATTCAACAATGGCAGCACTCGTCTTTCTGTGATAAGCTCCAGTTAGTGATCTACAATCAAGTGAAAACCCATTCTCTTGCTTACTAATGATATTTGTGGAGTCTTCCCACCTTTAATCTTTGTGGCTGTTTTGTAGGCTAAGATTTCCTAGTGGCAGGCAATGTGCAGAAACTCGGAGCAATGGATCAGCAGACATTGCACATCACTATGATTGTTTGTCTTACCAATATTAAAGGTCAACTCTAACCAAAAGTGATATTTAAATTCTTGATATGCTAGTGGATTGAATCTCCCCTTGAACTCCTACATCTTGCAAATTATGGTGGGGAGATATTCTAATGATAGTTTGTGGCTCCATACCCTCCCACAAATCCAAAAACGGTTGTATTTCCCCTTTATCTGTTAATTATACATCTATATTTCCCAAAAAGCGCATAAATTGTAGGTGGTACATGTTCTGTTACGATAGGTGGGACACTGTGGGGCTCGGAATATCTGTGAAGAAATGAATTGTGGAAAGATATGCTTTAGTGACAGTTACCAGTGGAAGATACCACATGGAGCATGCTGAAACAGTTTGTTTGCGGTTCTGTGTATTACACAATAAAGGCTGTGATAGTGGTAAACACATAAAAAACGTTTGGAAACCACAATCTGGGGGGAATTCATTTTGGGGGACAGGAGGATGAGACCCAACAACACACAAAGGCTTTAGAATGGTTCTAAAATCTGGGCAGTATCTCATTGTAAAGCCAGCAATTTCTCAAACTGAGATATCAGCTTTGAGTGTGCCTGGCTTGGGATTAGGCTTGGGTGTCTGCTTTCTACTGACATGGGCAGTGCCAGCTGTATCCAATGATTAGAGTTTTGGTGGGGCATTGCTAAGCAAGAGAATGGTCACCAGTAGTAAAGGGAAAAGGTTCCCAGTTGTCTATTAAAGCACATTTTCATTAGTATAGCGTTATAAGGGTGGGGGGAAAAAAACTCTTATTGCTATTTACTTTGTGAATTTTGACTTCTGAGAAAGTTCATTTCTTCCTCAAATTCTTTGCAGAGTTTGTGTTTTAATGCATGTTCTGTCCTGAATGTTATTACGTTTTAGTAGTTCTTTTATTCTACACTAGAAAGTGGGGTTTTAATTTAAAAGTTATTTCCAGCAAAAAAAGTATTTTGTGTTTTGGGTGGAGTAGGCAAAGTATTGGATCTGTGTCTGGTATTTACTAGTATTTAAGTCACCGTTGGGGCGGATTTCCTTTCATGTCCTGTCCTGGTTAACACAGCCAATTGAACAGGAAGTGAGGGGAGAAGTAAAAACCTGACAGTGGTTCCAACTCTTTTCTATTCTAGCCATTAAAAAAGTCAGTATTTTCTGATATGCTATGCTTTCCATGCTTTGCTTTTACTGTTCAGGATGCAGTTTAAACTATATTGGCATTTTTAGCTCTGCTATTTTAGGATTTGCCAAGAAGTTCCTTCACTCAGTGTTTCTTGTTAGTCAGAATAATGCTTTGGACCATATATTTTTCCACTGGTATTCTCTGGCTTTCCAAACAGTTGTAAATAAAGGGAGCAGCATGGATTGGGACCCCCAGAGGAACTTTGTGGTACTGTATCTAAAATGGACAGGAGTTTTAATTTAAGCTGGACCCAATTACTGTCAATTTAAAACAAAGTTGATAGTTTTGCTAAAAGTCTTTCTTCATATCATCTCACTGCAGATCTGGTTTATTTATTTTATTACAAGTATTTTATCTTTAGCAGAAAGCTTTCTTTACAATCAGGTACATTGTAACAATGATTTAGAATAGCATTCCTTCATTAGAATATTAGTGCTAGTTCTTATGCCTACGAGTGCTTTGCAACATTTTTGTATTTGTAATCAGCTTGCTTGCTTTGTTTTACCCTTACCTTAAGTATTGCTTGGTTGTCTTGTTTATCTAACAATTCATATTCACCTTCAGACAATGACTGCGGAGACAACAGTGACGAGGATGGCTGCAGTCACTCTTGTTCTAGCACCCAGTTCAAATGCAACAGTGGCCGTTGCATCCCAGAACACTGGACATGTGATGGAGACAATGATTGTGGGGACTATAGTGATGAGACCCATGCCAACTGCACTAATCAAGGTGAGAAACAACAATATGCAATATGTCTGTACAGCTTATGTATTTTGCCATTGTGTGTGTTTGTTTGTGTATGTTAATATTTATGATGTGGTGTCTAACATTAATCATACCATTCTTGATAGCTTACCTAACAGTAGCTGTATATAGATGTTTTTGTAAAAATGTTGTTGCTTTTTTTTTTTTATATGAAATTACTAAATTCCTAATTGGAACGCCTAAATCGTGTCTGTGATAACTCAAAGTGGAAGTCAGACTTTTTGCTTTAAAGTGCTTCTAAAGGCTCAAGGTTTTTTACCCTAAGGATTCATGTACACTGGCCTACATTTACCATGGCAAAATCGTGACGTGATTTTGCCATGTTTTCCCACAGCCAGCGGTCAAAACGGTGCTATACTTCCATGTTCAGGAGAGGGAGGTTGAAGCTCACCTAAACTCGGCAGCTCCTGAACTCCTGCTTAAAGTGAAAGTAAAACCTTTGTACCTGCAGATAATCCTATAATAATGCTTACCTGTAGTTACAGTAAATATGTCCTAAACCTGATGTCACTGGTGCATGTGCTCTAAAGGGACCGTATACCCGTGCTGTTCCTTCAGAGCTCTCTGCCTCCCATGTGCATGCATGGTATTGACATCATCGTGGTGCGGCCAATCAGATGGCTGGAGGATGCGAACCCAAAATGAAGACCAGGTGAAGATGGAAGCGCTCAAGTTTAGGAGCTGCCAGTATAGGCTAGTGTATATGAACCTAAATGCATCCTCTACGTTAAGGTAAAAAATCTTCTGGTGCAGCTCACCCTCCCCCCCTCCCTCCACACTTACCTTGAGCTCCACCTTGACTTAGCGATATGCACCAGAGCAGCAGCTCTCATGGGTCTCTGTCTACATATTGGCTCACACAGCAGCAGGAACCATTTGCTTCTGCTGCTGGTAATAGCAGCCAATGAGTTAAGAGTGAGCGGTGGGGCAGAGTTTCACTCTGTATGAATGGATGAGCCTGCTCCAGTGCCCCCATAGCAAGAGGCTTGCTTTTGGAGGCACTCGGCAGGGGGGAGGAGCCAGGGTAATTTGCCGGGGGCCCAAAATGTAGAAGATCAGGGCTGCTCTGTGCAAAACAATTGCACAGAGCAGGTAAGTATAACATGTTTATTAAAAAAAAAATTGCATTAGAATCACTTTAAAGTTGCCTTTTACATAATCTTTATGGATACAATCACATTATTCCTCTTTTTCTGATTAGCTACCAAAAGAAAAAAGCCTCTTACTTAGGTCTTGGTTTCACTGATTAGATCAATGGAATTACAGACATGAACATACTGTACAAAGCTGAGAAATGTTGAAGTAAGGTATTCTAAAATGTCTTCAAAAGACAAATCTTTATTCAAATTTGGAAAACTGGAAATGCCTAGTTTAGTCCAATTATGTATTTATTTAAGAAAACCGTTAAAGGCTAGGCTCAGCTTTCTGTGCATTTTGTATGCTATACCCAAATGTTGGGCGTTTCATGAAATATGGTCAGCTTGCACGGCTCCTTCCCCCTCAGATCTCTTGTAGAATACAGGAGTTCTTCTCCCTGCAGGCTCCTGCCTGATTTGAAGTCAGTATCGTCCATTCAGAAATTTTTGAATGAAAAAAAATAACAATGACAGAGGAACTCCTAATTCTCAGTGGAGAACAAGTGTGGTGACATCTTGCAGGTGCATTTCATTTTCTTGTGCATTAAAATCTGCCAGGACAGGCCCTTGTCAGTATAAATGTAGCATTGATTACATTCAGCCTGTCTGCTATCTGCGCTCGTTAATGGTACAATTTAGAGAGCGACTATCAATTTGATGTAATGTCTTCAGTGTTGGAAACCTTAAAGGTTTCGGAGCCTGAGAACAGTAAAGGGACCTTTGATCTCATTAGACTGCTTGGAACTGCATAGCAGTGGGCAGTCTGTTTTTCCAGTGATAACATAGCAGCTGTGAAATATAGAAATCATGCTGTATGGCTGCTTGTACAGATGACATTGCATTGCACAGAATCATGTTGATGAGACCAGACTACAGAGCGGCTGAATGAAATCAAAACATTGTTTACACTGGCTTTGACCTGTGATGACCGCTATCAAGAAAAAAGAATAGGTTATAGATCATTTTAGCATCATTGCTTCCTGATTCTGTATATGCTTGGTGATCGTTTAAATATTGATAATCGGGTACATTCATTAATCTTTATATAAATTTACCATAATCCTCAGTGCAGCAGAAAGTGAAGGTGGGAGGGTTGTGCACTATGAGTCAGTCAGGCACTAATACGTTGCACAATGCTGCAAGTCTAAAATGTTTCTGGCTTTGTAGGCTGGACAGTTATTTTGATGGGATTGCAGAAGGTGAAAGCCTAGGGCTGGGATCCTCAAACTAGGGCCCTCCAGCTGTTGTAGAACTACACATCCCATGAGGCATTGTAACACACTGACATTCACAGACATGACTAGGCATGATGGGAATTGTAGTTCCTGGACAACTTGAGGGCCGTAGTTTGAAGACCCATGGCCTAGGGAATACCACTGTAGTGTTATAATGCTCAATCATTGACTTAAAAGAACAACGGAAGTGGGGTGGTGACACAGGACAAAATAGTAGTTTAGCCATTTTTCAGCTGTATATTGAATTGTGTGTCAGGAATTTAGCTTTAATACAGTTCTAGGTGCTTTTGGTTTTTAAAGGCCAAGTTCACCTTTTCGGAAAAAAAAATGCACATATTTTTGCAGGATTTTTTTTTTTTTTTTCATAGAAGTCTGCAGAGCATTGTACCTGTAGGTGGTGAATTGCGGGGGTATACAATGCTAAGCTCCTGCCATCACTTACTGCAGTTCTGTTGCCCATGCTGAAGTATGGGCTTTCTGTTACAGATCTGTAGGATGTGTGAATGGACTACGAGCATACTGACTAGCATGCTTTTAGTTCATTAAGAACTATGGGCCAGATTCACGTAGAATCGCGGCGGCGTAGGGTATCCTAGATACGTTACATCGCCGCAATTTTTCATCGCAAGTGCCTGATTCACCAAGCACTTGCGATGAAAACCTATGCTGGCGGCCTCTGGCGCAAGGCGGGCCAATTCAAATGGGCGGGTGCCATTTAAATTAGGCGCGCTCCAGTGCTGGACCTACCGCGCATGCTCCGTTTCCGAACTCCCGCCGTGCTTTGCGCGAGGTGACGTAATTTTTTTGAACGGCGATGCGCGTAGCGTAATTCCGTATTCCCGGACGGCTTACGCAAACGTTATTTTTTAAATTTCGACTCGGGAACGACGGCCATACTTTACACAGCAATACGATTGCTGTGTAAAGTTAAGGCACCAAAAAAAATACCCGACGCTGGTTTACGACGCGAACTCCCCCCAGCGGCGGCCGCGGCATTGCATCTTAAGATCCGACAGTGTAAAACAATTACACCTGTCGGATCTTATGGCTATCTATGCGTAACTGATTCTATGAATCAGTCGCATAGATAGAAACAGAGATACGACGGCGTATCAGGAGATACGCCGTCGTATCTCATTTGTAAATCTGGCCCTTTAAGCTTTTTGTCTCATTCACAGATTGCTGCACAGTTGTGGCATTTTCAAAATGTGACAACTGGTGCGGGGAGAGGATCCCCACCTGCTATCACAGGGAGAGGGGGGTTGGGGGTGCAGGGGGCAGGTCTGGAGCATGTTACAAGTTACACCCTAAATATTCCTTAAAAGAGAGGTTTGAGTTGTTGTGTTTTTTTTTTTTTTTTTAATCATTCTTGCCTAGGTGGATGCAGCAGTGGTCCGATGCTGCATCTGTCCCCCTTTGACTCCAAGACTGAGAACCAAGCAATCAATAATCACTGATCGCTTGGTTCTCATGCCGCGTACACACAATCATTTTTCGGCATGAAAAAAACGATGTTTTTCGGCATGTAGAAAAAAGTTTTTCCAACTTCATCATTAAAACGACGTTGCCCACACACCATCGTTTTAAAAAAATGCTCTAGCAAAGCACGGTGACGTACAACACGTACAACGGCACTATAAAGGGGAAGTTCCATGTGGATGACGCCACCCTTGGGGCTGCTTTAGCTGATTCCGTGTTAGTAAAAGACGATTCGCACTTTTCTGTCTGTTACAGCGTGATGAATGTGCTTACTCCATTACGAATGGTAGTTTTACCAGAACGAGCGCTCCTGTCTCATAACTTGCTTCTGAGCATGCGCGGGTTTTTAACGTCAGTTTGGCCCACACACGATCATTTTTTACAACCCGAAAAACGACATCGTTTAAAACGTCGTTAAAAAATGCAGCATGTTTGAATTTTTTTTTTGTCTTTTTTCAGAACCCGAAAAATGATGTGAAGGCCACACACGATCATTTTAAATGACGTTTTTTTAAAAACAACGTTTTTTTTCATGCCGAAAAATGATCGTGTGTACGCGGCATCAGAGTTCTGTGAGCACAGAGTTGATGACTCTATGACCTCAGCAGAGAGCTAACTTCAGACTGCTCTCTGCTGAAAACGGGGTCACAGGAGTGCAAAACTAACTGCACTCCTGTGATCCACAGGAGAAGTACAGCCAAACATGCTTTGGTTGTACTACTTAAAGATTTTCGCGCTAGCGTCTAATGAATCAAACTGGATAATAAATCCAGAAAAGTGTCCAAACACTCCTTGTGATCCCTGTAATGAAGTATAACAGACACCCATAGTGCACCTTCCACCGTGAAGTATCAAAGATGTGCCCTTACCCGATAGATGGACTCTACATTATAGGAGCCTAGCAATGCATGGATTCACACACCCCATTAAGGATCCATCCATGGAAAGCAGACAAAGATGGCATTGAAATCAGCCTTCCTTGTTTTTTTTCTTTTCCTTGTTCTCTCATGCAAGTGGTTTAAAAGAAGAGGGAGATAGCCACATAGTGTAAAACTGTGGTATTTATCGAATAAGTCCACAAGTCCAACAAAAGTAAAAATATCCTGAGTTAAAGGATTCTGCAAATTACAAACTGGCATGGTAAGTTGAGCATAGACTTCACCCAATTTTTGTATTTTACAACTACTTTTTGGCCACTGATGGCAATGCATTTGTAGTAGGGCTGTGTAAATCACAGGACAGGATCGACAACAGTATAAATCCTTGGTAAGTAAAATAGCCCCATATATGCTGTTTGTCTATATTTTAGCTTTAATGTTATTTGCAATTTTGTTTATTAAATCTAGTTATGTTCATGTGTCTTTATCCTGTAATTTGACAAATTTGAATTCCCTCTTTTTCCATGTGAACAGCAACTCGTCCACCTGGTGGTTGCCATACTGATGAATTCCAGTGTCGTCTGGATGGGCTGTGCATTCCTAGCCGCTGGCGTTGTGATGGAGATACAGATTGCATGGATACTAGCGATGAGAAGAACTGTGATGGTGTGACACATGCATGTGACCCAAATGTCAAGTTTGGCTGCAAGGACTCTGGTGAGGAGAGTTGCATAGGGTGCAATCCCAATGTGTTGCTAACAGTATTTTGTAGTACTGTTTGCTTTAGAGAAATTAATACCTATTGTATGTTGGCCAATATTCCAGCCCTTCAGGGAAATCAGGGAAAAAGCACATACATGTTGAATTCTAGTTGTGATTTAACTAATGTGATTTGATCTTCTCTACAGTGCCTATTTCAAAACAAGCCGTAGACTAGTTAGGAAATTACAAGTTATATTTTCATAATGGACAGGTTTTTTTAATGACGGCTTGTAATTCACAATGGCTTGACCAAAGAAAAAATCCGCTTATAGCCTACACTAATCAGAAAAAGATTGATTTCTGATTGGCTGTTATGAAATGCCACTGGTTCTAAATGATCGTATATATGAGTCAGTATATATTTGGGCAATGTTAAATATTTATGGGGAATATAAGGGATCATTGACCGTACTAATGGATGCAATTTAATATACGTATCATTCTTTTTACAGCACGGTGCATCAGTAAAGCTTGGGTGTGCGATGGTGATAATGATTGTGAGGACAACTCCGATGAAGAGAACTGTGACATGTTAGTGTGCAAACCTCCATCTCACACCTGTGCCAACAACACCTCCATATGTCTGCCTCCTGAGAAACTGTGTGATGGTAATGATGACTGTGGAGATGATTCTGATGAGGGAGAACTGTGTGGTAAGTGGGATAAGAACCCCTTTAAAATAATTTCCCAAATGTTTTAATCACATTAAAATTGTGGTTTTAGAAATGGCGCTGAAAAGCAGTGTCTTCATCTAAGGTAGCATTTCAGAATAAAGCAACTCCCTATATTTCAGCTGATCTGGATCAAAAAACATTTTCTTCCCTATGACCCAGTAGGAGCTTCCTCTGTCCTGCCTTTGGCACTCTATGCAGTCAGCTAAAAGAATTTTGTGGATAAACAAGTTTTATTGAAGAATATCAGTTCCTGGTCTTTATTATAAATTCTGCTGGTAAATTACCTGTAGAGCTGAGGATAATGTTCAGTTACCTTGGTCAATTTTTAATATTTGCTTTGCATATAGTGAGTTACTAAACAGTTTTAACCTTGCAAGGAAGTATAGATCTTTTCAATTAGGTTTTTGTCATCATGGTGGGGAATTTCAAACCTGTGCTTTCTGCAGTTATCGCCACTGGATCACTTGGCATCAGAAGTTGGTGAGTTAAAGTATTCATTCTAGGAATGGAGACTTTACACAGATGGTGTACCCACATAAAAAAATAAGAGATCCAAAGGACATCCTTATAAGTTTATGGAGCAATGCATTTGTGATTCTCAGCAAGTTTCTATAAACTAAAAATCCAGAGTCAATTGAACATTTCACTCATTTGTATTAACAAGGACCTGATCTGTGGAAACTCTGCCCAAACTGGCATTTAATTTGTAAGTTTAGATCTACTTTATGGATGTTTTGTAAAACATTTTATATACTGCTCCTTTGTTGAGAAGGTTTTTTGAAACTTTTCTTTCTCAAGATTTAAAGATCTACACAAATGCAGTTGCAGAATTGTAACTATTGGATGGGTATAGCCATGCATAAACCATTGGGTTAATTCTGACACCTTGTCCACCCTCTGTTGAGATTGTCACATGATGCATAAACTTGTTATTACTGATTTCCATATATGAAGAGCGCAGGTCTGTGTCTTTTTTTACATATTGCCTTTGCAAAAAGTTATTTAAATAGCTTAATTGCTTGCCTCCAAGCTTGTCAATTAAACACTTGAAAATTACAGCCTTCTATGATGCACTTTACTTGCCTTGTATATGTATTTTGGATGCATAATGTGCCACTTTTAGGATATAAATAATGCATAATCATAAGACGCTACTTAAAAGTCCAAATAAAAACATTGCCCATAGGTATATAGAAGGTAACTGTAACCATAAGATAAATACTTTCAATAAAATCACAGCAAAATAAAAAAATGGCTTAATTGTTTGTGTACCTCTAAATTCATAGAGAAAATTACAAACGGTTTCCGAAACCTGCTTTGTTTTATTTTATTTTTATTTAATTTGGAAAGCACTGTGCAAATTGATGAAGCCATTTAAATGCTGGAAATAATAATAATAATAGGAACAATAACAATCATTTCGAAGTGAATTGAAATATAAAAGCAGTTTACATTTCCTGCCAATGGTAGTTTTTGCTCATTTTGTTCAAATCTGGTTGTGATCTATATGCTCCCAGACCATGTTTGCTTGTGATTTCTGTCCGGTGCTCTGGCGTCCTCGCACAATTCAAAAACATAGTAGTAGGTCATTAGCTTCTTCTCAAACTGTGTGATAGGGAGTGTGGTAAGGATATTGAATTTCAAGCTCATTTGAGGCACAGGGACTGAATGGATCTATAAGCTCTGTTGGGTGCTTTTATGATAAATCAGCACTTTGGTATAAATACCGGAAATAAAATCATTAAATAGATTCTATCATGCAAGCTGTTTCTAGGCAGTGGGAAGATTAAAACATTTTTGAATTATAAACCATTTTTCAGATTTGTTATTTACTCGCTAGGAAATATTTTAAGTCATTTTATTATTTGTATATATAGTTACATAGTTGTCTTTTATGTTCTTTTGTATAGATCAGTGTTCGCTAAACAATGGTGGATGCAGCCACAACTGCACAGTTGCCCCTGGGGAAGGGATTGTATGCTCCTGTCCACTAGGCATGGAAACTGGTCCTGACAACAAGACCTGCCAGATCCATAACAATTGCCCTAAACATATTGGTTGCAGCCAGAAGTGTGAGCAGGAGAAGTTTATAGTGAAGTGCTCCTGCTATGACGGCTGGGTTTTGGATCCAGATCATGACACCTGCAAAAGTCTAGGCGAGTATATGTCCTCTAACACATCATACAATTCTAACATTATACAACTCGGAAAGATATAATAAAATTTTCACTACATTATCCATTACATTTTACTTAATGGTGATTCTTTTTCTTTTCAAAATAACCTTGTCATTATTTTTAGAGCTTCATTTTTCTGTGTTTAGGTTTCAAATTATGCAAGCACCTATAGCAAAATAATTTAGTTTGTTTTATTTTTTAATTGGTCCGGGTAAATTATTTCCAATACAGACTGTACTTGCATGCCTTGTAGATAAATTTGGTTAGATTATAGAACTATATACTTCAAAAGGAATGCTTCTTGTGTGTGTGTGTTTTTTTTTTACCCTGTGTGTAAAAGAAAGTACATTTGGCAATTGCACTGTGAAAATATATTAGTGTCTTCATATCTTCAATAATATATTGACATCTGAACCACTAAGTGTGTCATTCGTGTGATGACTACTTATTCCTTCTCTTGCAAAGCCCCATCCATTTCCCCTTTCTTTTGGATGCAGTACTTAATGTATTATTGATTCTGCTGAAGGCTATTCAGGCTCCCCCTGAGTATTGCCCATTTTCCCATTTCCCTGGTCCACTGAAGCATGAAAGAAATAAAGAATATACCAAAAACTTCATTTTCTATCCCCTTCTACACAAACCTCAAGTAGCCGCAATCGCTACAAGAAAGTGTAACATAGACCTCTAAATGTGGCTAAGATTGCTTGCTCAAAATGTAGAACAGGACAGACTGATTAAAATTGTATTTTTGTTGTTCTCCCATGTATTGAATTTTAAAATTAAAAGTAGTAATGTTACTATAATAGTAAAAAAAAAAACTGATGGAAGCAAAAATAGTACATGAAAATTTAAGGAGATTACTGGCGCCCAGCTGCTATTGCACAAACTGGGTAGTGGGGAGAAAGCAGGCCACTACTGGCCAGGTCATTTAACATCAGTAGCAGTAAAATGAATGGAATTACTCCTAAAAAGAAGAATCAGGGGGGTAGATTCAGATAGATTAGCGGATCTTTAGATCCGCTAATCTATCTGATTTACGATCCGCCGGCGCAAATTTGAGAGGCTAGTGCAGTATTCAGAAAGCACTTACCTCGAAACTTGCGTCGGCGGATCGGAAATCCCCGGCGGAATTCAAATTCCGCGGCTAGGGGGAGTGTAGTATTTAAATCAGGCACGTCCCCGCGCCAATTTAAATGCGCTAAATTTCCCAGAGTGCATTGCTCCAAATGACGTCGCTAGGACGTCATTGGGTTCGGCGTGAACGTAAATTGCGTCCATCCGTATTCGCGACCGACTTGCGCAAACAACGTAAAAATTCAAAACTTGGTGCGGGAACGACGTCCATACTTAACATTGGCTGCGCCTCCTAATAGCAGGAGCAACGTTACGACGAAAACTACTTATGCAAACTACGTAAAAAACTACCGCCGGGCGCACGTACGTTTGTGAATCGGCGTAAGTAGGTAATTTGCATACTCTACGCTAAAAACTACGGGAGCCACCTAGCGGCCAGCGTGAGAATTCACCCTAAGATACGACGGCGTAAGAGACTTATGCCAGTCGTATCTTAGGCTAATGTCGGCGTATCTAGCTTTCTGAATACAGAAAGTAGATACGCCAGCGCAGATTTGAATTTACGCGGCGTATCTATGGATACGCCGGCGTAAATTCACTCTGAATCTACCCCAGGGATTTTTAAAGACAGACTAATCTTTTTGTTGTTGTTTTTTTAAACTGTATCACAAATGTTTTAGACCAAGGTGGTACTGTGGGCAAAATCTATCTTGCTTTTGCCAAAGCATTTAACACGGTTCCACATTATAAGATCATTAACAGTTGCATGCATAAACAATCAGTAAAGCAAATAGAACTTAGAGGTTTCAATCCCTATGGTGAGTTGGCACTCTTGATGTTGGAATTGAGGTGGTATGTAATCTGTATCATTAGGTGCTCACTTTCTGTCTTCAATATTTTGTTGATAAGCTCACAAAAGTAGTAGAAGATGGCTGATCAAAATTTGGGGCTTTGGTACTAATTTTGAATCGAGGGGAAATACAAAAAATATTGGAGTAAAAAGCATTGCTGAGGGTCCTCAGACCAGAAAAGGTGACTGGACAATAGCAGAAGTCGTTACCCAATCTGAAATAAACGACTATGTACTGAACAGAGACTAACTGGTCTATCACAAGTGGGTGTCAAACTTTCCCCCTAAGGCAGGGCTTGACAAATCCCAGGTCACTATGGCGACTGAAATCTAGTGTGCCTCTCTGTAAAAGGTAAAGGCATCCCAATAAATTCCACCATTATCTTTTTCCTTTTTTTTTTCTTTTATGTTAAAATTACACGTTGGCATATGCAGTAACTTTTTTGGCTTGGATCTGCAGTGTTCACACATTTATGGAATTGGGAAGTTTAACATTATTACACTGAGGATGGTAGATCCAAGGAGTTGTTTTTATAGACATTGGCTCAAAGTACAAAACAATCTACTGCAGCTGTTCATTTTATGTGTTGGTGACCTTTTTAGACAGCCAAACTTTCCCGTTTTGTGGGCTTCTACTTTGGAATTTTTACCAGCAGAGGGTAAACGGACCCAACCTTGGTTCATATTTTTGTCGTTTCTCATCATGGTATAGCAATTTGTTGCTATTACATTTTCCACAGAAGCGATGACCCAGTTTGAAGCTCTAATACAGTTTCTATACATGGGGGAATCTTTGTTTATCCCATGACCTGGGAGTGCTGGTACTATCCAAATGAGTTCAGTGTGCTCCAGACGTGTGCCAAAGGAAACAGTGACACAGCCATTCATCCAGTTCTTGTCGTCCTCAGAGAGGCGCAGTCAGCATATTAACAGACCCTTATAATAGCCCCATTGTGCTGGGGAATGGATGCCAAGATCAGGGTTTTCAGAAGATGTGCAAAGCACTCTTTTTTTTTTTTTGCATTCAGTTTGTGCCTGTATAACCCTTTCAGCACCTCAGTTCTTCCTTCTGCTAAAGCTTTAAGTCATAACTTCATCTACATATTTGGTAAGGTCCTTATACCCACCTATTCATGTCTTCTGTTTATGTGCCTTGCGAAAGAGTTAGTCACGAGAAGATGACTCGAGCCATCATTGTATTGAGACTATTGCTTTTGGAAGATGATTAAGCATCTGGAATGCTCTCTTGATCTTTCAAAGCACTGCGGAGGTCTATCAATGCCAATATGTATGTTTTTTTACTTTATTCCGGCTCCACTTCTACATAACATAGATACTTTCCATAGAAATCAGCTGGCTTTACTTTAGTGCAGCCAGTGCCTATCGTGTTTTTCTTCAGCGGCATTGAATTATTATGTGATCGTTAAACCTACTTTACATTCGCTTCTACTGGTGCTTTGTTTAACATAGGGGTTCTTATGTCAGACTGTAACTGAACAATGTTGCTGGAAGTGAGCATGTTGCTGTAAATTCAATTCATATTAAAATACTGCGCTATACACATGAATAATGGCAGCAAGTACTACAATCTTAACAAAAATTGTGAAAAAAATGAATAAAGTAAAAGCAATACAGTGCTTAGAATCAAATGCTGAGTATTGACATATCAGCATACTGCAATATATAAAATAAATTGTGATTTAACATGTACAAAAAAATTCATAACACCATTGATAGTGTGAAAATTGTAAACCAACATTGGTAGTATAGTCCCATTGGTGATTAAAACATTAATCCATTAGTAAATATTGATGGAATAGAATCCAGGAGTGTAGGACTAAAGCTATGATTAAGCATTGCCACTCAATGCGAAACGCGTCAGCTGTTTATCCCACTGTGTGCTGATACCTGTAGTGCATTTTTTCCTGTACCCAATAAAGGGCACGTGTTTTTCAAGTTACTGGAGTGCGGCTGTCCATATCCTTATTGTTCTTGCAGAACCGTTTGGTAGGTTTATGGTTACCAGCATCAATAAATAACAGCCTCCACATAGTGGAAAACTGTATGGTTATGGGTTTATTTGGAATAAAAAGGCCTGAAACGCACCAAAAAAGCACACGTTTTTCGGGCACACCGCACTGGACCCGCTGTGGAGATATGTGAACCAGCTCCATAGAGAGCCAGTCCCATTCTCCTGCTATGCGAATTGGATGCAGAGAAACACGCATTCAATTCACATAGGTGTAAACCGAGCCTAAATGATTTAATCACCAATGGGACTATACTAAAAATGTTGATTTCAATTTGGACAGTGCATTTTATTTAGAGACACCATCAATCAGATGATGGTGTTAGGCCCCTTTCACACCTGCGGACCGTATGTCTGCTTTTTCATCCATTTGTATTAACATTTGTACATGTACTGGAGCATAGTAAATTTAAGTGCAAGTATAACAAGTAACATTAGAGCTTTCTGCAGCAATTATTGCTCTAACCATGGCTACGTTCTTGTCTTCTCTAAGCTCAGCATTACGTTTTCAAATATTTCTAATAATAATGGGCACATTATTCTAGAGTCAACTAATCCAATACAGGAAAGTTCTTGAAATCATATTTATAAGAAAAGAAAATCAAAAGATAAAAAAAATGATCACTGTTTATAAGAGCCTTGGTACTCCTTGTTGTCTAAGGCTCAACCCTGCTGGTGTGGAGTAACATATGTAAAAAGATATATATTAATTGTTATCTTGTTCTTCTGCATTTTAGATCCATTTAAACCTTTCATCATATTTTCAAACCGCCATGAAATCCGCCGAATAGATTTAAATAAAGGTGATTACAGTGTTCTTGTACCAGGACTGAGGAACACAATTGCTTTGGATTTCCATTTGAACCAGAGCACCCTCTACTGGACAGATGTGGTTGAGGACAAAATATATCGTGGGAAGCTGTCTGAAAGTGGAGGTAAGTGTGATATAGCGTACTTGTATCATAATGCAGTTAATAGCATTTTGTACACCAAATTCAGTATCTGCTACATGGAAAAGTATCCAGGGGTATTTCATTAAAACAGAGAGCTAAGTAAAAAGTGCAGTGATTCACTGTCAGTAAAACTTACTGTATGTAATATATGCAGTTGTTACACAAGCTATTATGGTATTAAAGAATAACTTTGTGGCAATCTGCATCCAAAAACATTCCTTTGTTTCATTGCAGCTAGTGGAGGCATTCTATACCCTTTGTTTTTGCAAGAAATATCATTTTGCTCAATTGGCTATTTTTTCAGTGTGTTTTCTGCTGGGATGAGCATTTGATTACAGCAGACAGACTCTCTCTTAGCACTTGGGAAATAGAAAGTGACTGGAAGGCAAGTGCCAGTTTCTGCAGAATACCATCAGGTAGAAAGTAAGGAACGCTTTTTTTTTTTTTTTTTCACGCCGCAAATTAGTTGCAGCTAGAGTAAAATCTCCAAAAGATTAAACAAAAGGATCAAGTGCTATAGGTTGTTGCAGATCAGTTTTTTTCATTATTTACTGGGATATGCAGTGGGCAAAATAAATATTTGTTCCCCTGCAGATTTTGTAAGTTTGCCCACTTACAACAAAATTAAAGGTCCTATAATTGTTATCATAGATGTATTTTAAATGATAGAGACAGAATGTCAATAAAAAATTCAGAAAAGAAAAAAAACACATGATACAAACGTTATAAATTGAGTTGCAGTTCAGTGAGTAAAATAAGTATTTGATCCCCTACCAACAAAAATAATTCGGGGCTCCCACAAACTGGCTACAGTATGTGGTACAAATATTAGTCCTGTCAATTTAAGAAGGTGCTCCCAACAACAACTCGTAACGTGTATAAAAGACACCTGTCCACAGAATCTTACTTCTATTTAAACCTCGCCATAGTTGGAGCAATTATTCGCAAATAGAAGAAATACAAAATAAAAATCAATCATCCTCGATCTGGCGCTTCATGCAAGATTTTGCCTCGCGTAAGAAACGTGAGGTATCGGCCCAGAACTACACAAGGGGGAGCTTGTGAATGATCTCAACGCAGTTGGGACCACAGTCAAAAAACAAACCATTGGTAACACAATACTCCGCCAATGAACATCTAAACAATTCAGATTGGGAGAAAGCGCTGTGGTCAGATGAGACCAAAATTGAGCTCTTTGGCATGAACTTGACTTGCTGTGTTTGGAGGAATAAAAATGCTGACTATGACCCTAGGGACACCATCCCTACAGTCAAGAACAAAGTGGTGCTTTGGGACTGCTTCTCTGCTTAAGGTACAGGCCGACTTTGCCGCATTGAGGGGCCAATGGACAGGCCATACATTTAAAAATCTTGGATGAGAGCCTTCTTCCCTCAGCCAATACAATGTAGATGGGTTGTGGATGGGTCTTCCAGCATGACAATGACCCAAAACATACCACCAAGGCAACAAAGGAGTGGCTCAAGAAGAGGCACATTAAGTTTATGGAGTGGCCTAGCCAGTCTCCAGACCTTGACCTATAGAAAATTTATGGAGGGAGTTAGAACTTCTAGTTGCCAAGCGACAGCTAAGAAACCTTAAGGATTTGGAGAAGATCTGTAAAGAAGAGTGGACCCAAAGCTCTTCTGAGATGTGTGCAAACCTGGCCACCAACTGCAAGAAATGTCTTACCTCTGTGCTTGCCAACAAGGGTTTCTCCACCAAGTACTAAGTCATATTTTGCTTAGGGATCAAATACTTATTTTACTCACTGAACTGCAACTCAATTTATAACATTTGTATCATGTTTTTTTCTGGATTTTTGGTTGATATTCTGTCTCCATTTAAAATACACCTATGATAAAAAATTATAGACAAAATCTGCAGGGTATCAAATAATTATTTCCCCCATTGTAATTTTAATGTCCAAATGTTCTGTAAAATACAAATGGCAAAGCCTAATGCTTGCCATGCGCATGACAAATTTGAAAACTTTTCTTCAGTTTTTTCTTTAAAGTACAACTAAAGGCAAAACTTTTTTTAAAGTCTGCTAGCTTGGAGAGGGATTAGAATGCGTCGGTTTTTATTGCTGCCTGTGCCCCCGATAGTGAGATTCACCCACTTTATTTGTCCTGTTTTCCATCATCATTGAAAGAAAAATTCCACATTTTGGGTTTTGTACCCAGAAAATTAATCAATGGGGACACTAGTTCTGGTGACGTGGGGGTCCCCAAAGAATTTCTTTAATTTGCAGGTATCTCTTCTCACTTCCTGTTTGGCTATGGGACAGGAAGTAAAGACAAATCTCTGCAATGGGACACAGATGGTAAAAAAAAAAATCAATTGGACAGGGATTATAACCCTATCCTACTTTGTCCAAAATGAAAAAAATAAGGTTTTGCCTATAGTTCTACTTTAAATACTCACGGTGTCTTATCTTTTCTTGGTTTCAAGTGACCAAATTATTAAAACATCCATGAATACTGTATCAAAACCCATTTAGTTCCAGTTGAAAGACACATTTTGCATCAATTTCCAGTGGTCTGGTCACTTGAAACAATTGGAAGTATTCTGTGTTCAAGTTGATTTACTACAGATTTCCAAAATGCATTTTGCATAGAATAAATTCACATCATTACCGCATATATTCAACTGTAAAGTGGGAGTTTATTCCCAGTGCCTTAGCCATGACTTCTACTACACATATTGTACGTATACCATTTGTACATTTAGCATATAGCAGAATATCCAGCCAGGCTGTATTAGTTAAAATTGGGGGGTTACACATAACATGACTGTTTAAAAGTTACTCAGCAGTGATAATTAAGTATCACAGTCTATTACCACAATTCAACACTGCCTAGAGTGTTGTCTGGTCCGGATTGCACATCACGATCTGCTTAATGATACCCTTCCTAGCCGGAAAACATTCATCATGATACCAGAGTTAATTAGCATTCAGAGCTTGCTGTTAATGCTAATTATAGTCTGATGGCAATTACAAGGAGGAGGGTACAGGGAAAACAAAATGCAAATTCTTCCTTAGCCCTGTACAAGTAGGTCTACTGCAGAGTTCACTTATGTTGCATTTTTATTATCCTACAAAGCACTTGGGAAAGGTATGTGGCTAGGTAGATAGACTGTAGTTGACCTCCATGACCTCCAAGGTTGGAGAATTAGGTGGTAGGAAAGGTGAAATAGAACGGAGTTGAACATTGATGTTTAGAGAGAACTTTTCTTATGGAGCCACCAGTGATTTGGCATTTTTTTTTTTAGACTGCCTCTATAAAATAGTAAATGGTAAGGGATCAACATTTGCTCACTGAATGTTTGCTGGACATTCACCTGTCTATTTTAATTTTGAAAGGGGTAATTATCCTATGTGCGATGCGGCTGATTATTGCTTAATGGGCACATTTTTTTATTTCAATTTAATATTTATTATATTTGAAACATCTTGATCATGTTGTATGCAAGATGCTCATGAGTGACTCTTGTTAGAATTTAAATCTGTTGGGCAAATCTTGTTTGCTGCTGGAATCTTTATTACATTTTATGCAATTAACCATATTCACCCAACATTGGTTGCAAACGGCATAATAGAGAAACAAACAAGGAAAGGACTATTGCATGGAAGGAGGGAGGGGGCTGTGCTAGAGAATTGAATAGTCCCATTTCTATTGAGTTCAGAGGTATGTTGTAAGTGAGTAAAAAAATGATACAAAGGAAAAACTTTGCAAGTGATTTTCTGTGTTTTTACCTGCATTTTTTTTTTTTTTTAAGTTGGTGACATGGTCTCCTTAAGAGCTGTTTAGATATCGGCTAAATTAGGAGTGCTTTGTTTACAAAGAGTCAACTGACTGACTTATATTGTAAGAGGAAGCATTGAAGTGCAACCCTTGTGTATCACAGCAAAGTAATAACCAAATATGATTGTACAAATATAATCACTAACTAGATATAAAACAGCGCAGTACTGTCTGTGATACTTTTCTTTTTTTTAATTTGCACTAACAGTTTCAGGACAAAACTTCTACAGTGATGGCTTCGATCATCCTGATTCTGTGTGAGAACTTCCTCCCTGCACACTGACTACAGGAATTGTCACTCATTTGGCACTGCCATTATTCCTAGAATGCCTTGTACTTTTTTCATTGAATACAAGGTGTTCTCTGATTGGGCAAGGTGGAGAGGAGGGCCGGTGATGTCATTCTCTACCTTGTCAAATCAGAAAATGTCTTGGATTTGTTGAAATAATAAAAGCCTTTCTATGAATGGCAGCATTGAGTGAGCAATCCCTTGTGGTCAGTGTGAAGAGGGGAAGCTGCTTGCACAGAACTTGAGAAGGATCCGGAAGATTGTGTCTACTATTACAAGATGGGATATGTATACTTGCATTGGACCAAGCTGGTTCAATGCAATTATGCACTGCAGGTAATTCCTGGAGTTTACTTTAAGGGCCGGTTCACACCAGTGTCTGTGTTCCTGATGCACTTCTGCATACACTTTTTTGATGCATTCCTGTGCGTTTTTGATACAGTTTTTGTTCCCTCTTTTTCTTCATCCCAATTCAGACATTTGCATTCTGCTAAAAAAATGTAATGTGTTTTGATGTGTTCTATACAGAAAAAAAAGCAGAATGTTCTACTTTTTTTTTGACTGCACTGGTATGAACTAGGGCCATTGGAATACATGGAAAACACCGTGCAAGCATTGTTGATGCAGATTATAAATGCACTGGACTGCATCTAGTAAAACCAACCTCTAATAAATAATTGCATTGATACAGTACTTAGTGGAGTTCCTTTAAATGATCATGTTATGCTGCAGTAGTTCTATATGCATCATTATGTACCATCTGCCAATTTTTTGCTTTTGTAGCGCTCACCAGTTTTGAAGTCATTATCCAGTATGGCCTTGCAACTCCTGAGGGTCTGGCTGTGGATTGGATTGCTGGGAATATTTACTGGGTAGAGAGTAATCTAGACCAGATTGAAGTGGCCAAGCTAAATGGTACTATGAGAACAACTCTTTTGGCTGGAGACATTGAACATCCTCGCGCCATTGCTTTGGATCCTCGAAATGGGTTTGTATTTGTAACGTTTTCTTTTTTTTGTACTGTCTGTCATGCACATTTACACCTGAGTCAGAATTTTTTTCAATTTTACATCAATCATAATTGTAATATATTAAATAAAGACTCCTTTTTTACTCATACCAGGCTCTAGATAGAGATTACAGTGTTTTGGAGATAAGATAACTTCTGGTATGTTGAGTAAAGGAGCACAGTGGTGTGTGGTTAGCACTTTCGCCTAGCAGCAAGGGGGTCGCTGGTTTGAATCCCAACCGCAACACTACTTGCCTGGAGTTTGCATGTTCTGCCTGTGCATATGTGGGTTTCCTCCTGGGTACTCCGGTTTCCTCCCTCACTCCAAAGACATGCTTGTATGTTAACTGGCTCCTGTCTAAATTGGCTCAAGTATGTGTATGTATAAATGTGAGTTAGGGACCTTAGGTTGTCGGCACCTTGAGGGCAGGGATTGATGTGAATGTACAATATATATGTAAAGTGCTGCATAAATTGACGGTGCTATATGAGTATCTGAAATAAATGAGGATTGTTTTATGAGCACAAATAGGTCTGTTATACAAAGTAAGGAAGTTGTGCATGATGTATGCAGAGACTAGTGATAATGAGAGGGATCTATGCTTAAATTAACCTGGATTGTAAAAGGGCCTTGTTTTACCACCTCAGCCCCTGAAGGATTTCCCCCCTTAATGACCAGGCAATTTTTTCGGATATGGCACTGCGTCGCTTTACCTGACAATAGCCCTGTCGTGCAACGCTGTACCCAAACAAAATGTATGTCCCCCCCTCAAATAGAGCTTTGTTTTGGTGGTACTTGATCACCTCTGCGTTTTTTTTTTTGCCCTATAAACAAAGATCGACAATTTTGATTTTTTGCTATAATACATATCCCAAAAAAAAAAAAAAATTAATATCAGTTTTGGCCGATATATATTCTTCTACATACTTTTGGTTAAAAAAACGCAATAGGCGTAGATTTATTGGCTTGTACAAAAGCAGGGGATAGATTTATGGCATTTTTTTTTTTTTTACTAGTAATGGTGGCAATCTGCGTTTTTTAGCGGGACTGTGGCATTGCGGCTGACAGATCGGACACTGTTGACACTTGTTTGGGACCATTTACACTTATATAGCGATCAGTGCTAAAAATAGCCACTGATTACTGTGTAAATGTCACTGGCAGGGATAGAGTTAAATGTGTTGCCTCGTGTGTGTGTGTGTGTTCTAATTGTAGGGAGGATGGGCGATCTGCCATATCACCTGTCAGAATGGGGATCGCCTTGTTTACAAAGGCAGTTCCCTGTTCTGCCTTTGTAATAGGCTATTTGCGCAGGAGAGCTGACCTGCAAGCCATATAACGATGGCGGCTGGTCGGAAAGTGTGTAAAGCCCAAATCCAGGAAACTTGAAAATGATTGGTTGCAGTGGGGCTGCACCAATACTACAGGGGTTATTTGCTCTTTTGAGTAAACAAGCATATAACCCCCGCAGTATGGGTGCAGCCCCACTGCAACCGATCATTTTCAATTTTCCTGGAGTTGGGCTTTAAAACAAGACCCTTTCACAGTCCATGTTTATTTAAGCATCTTCCATAATTTGCACAACTTCCTTAACCAGTTCCCGACCCCCGCATGTACATATACGTCCACAATATGGCACGTACAGGCACATGGGCGTACACGTACGTCCTCGCCTATTAGCGGGTGGGGGGTCCGATCGGGACCCCCCCCGCTACATGCGGAGGTCGGGTCCGCTCGGGGAGCGATCCGGGACCACGGCGCGGCTATTTGTTTATAGCCGCTCCGTCGCGATCGCTCCCCGGAGCTGAAGAACGAGGAGAGCCGTGTGTAAACACGGCTTCCCCGTCCTTCACTATGGCGGCGCATCGATCGCGTCATTCCCTTTATAGGGAAGACACGATCGATGACGTCATTCCTACAGCCACACCCCCAAACAGTTGTAAACACATACTAGGTGCACCCTAACTCCTACAGCGCCACCTGTGGTTAACTCCCAAACTGCAACTGTCATTTTCACAATAAAGAATGCAATTTAAATGCATTTTTTGCTGTGAAAATGACAATGGTCCCAAAAATGTGTCAAAATTGTCCGAAGTGTCCGCCATAATGTCGCAGTCACGAAAAAAATTGCTGATCGCCGCCATTAGTAGTAAAAAAAATAAAAAAAAATAAAAATGCAATAAAACTATCCCCTATTTTGTAAACACTATAAATTTTGCGCAAACCAATCGATAAACGCTTATTGCGATTTTTTTTTACTAAAAATAGGTAGAAGAATACGTATCGGCCTAAACTGAGGAAAAAAAATGTTTTTATATATGTTTTTGGGGGATATTTACAGCAAAAAGTAAAAAATATTGCTTTTTTTTCAAAATTGTCGCTCTATTTTTGTTTATAGCGCAAAAACTAAAAACCGCAGATGTGATCAAATACCACCAAAAGAAAGCTCTATTTGTGGGGAAAAAAGGACGCCAATTTTGTTTGGGAGCCACGTCGCACGACCGCGCAATTGTCTGTTAAAGCGACGCAGTCCCGAACTGTAAAAACACCTTGGGTCTTTAGGCTGCATATTGGTCCGGGGCTTAAGTGGTTAATTTGTATAACGGACCTTATTTGTGCTTATAAAACTATCCTTGTTTGTTTATTTCAGGTGCATATAGCACCGTCAATTTATGCAGCGCTTTACATATACAGTGTACAGAGAGTAGAATCTCTTTTCGCCTCTGCTCCCCAGTGGTGGACTGTCCAGTGTTGCCAACCTACCAGATTGAAATTTACTGGCACGACACCCGAAATTTACTGGCGCAGCCCTGTTTTTACTGGCATTTCACAAAAGTTACTAAATTACATTTTTAGGTGCAAATTTCAGTATTTAGGCTACAAACAAGTACGCTAGACAAATAGCAATGTAATTTAAGGTAGATATTAAGGTAAAAAAATGTTTTGTTATTTTCGATATAATAAGGGCAAATTATTTAGTCACATCACCCCCTGCCTCCATCCCCCTCTGCCACCAACACCCCCTGCCTTCACCCCCCTCTGCGGTGCCACAATCTCCCCCTGCCTCCAATCTCCCTATGCCTCCATCCCCCTCTGCGGTGCCACCAACAACCCCTGTCTCCATCACGACCCTCTGCGATGCCACTATCCCCCTCTGCGGTGCCACCAACACCCCCTGCCTCCAATCACCCCCTGCCACTAACACCCCCTGCCTCCAATCTCCCCCAGGCCCCCTGCCTCCAATAACCCCCTGCCTCAATCCCCCTCTGCGCTGCCACCAACAACCCCTGTCTCCATCCCCCATCCTCTGCAGTGCCTACAATCTCCCCCTGTGGTGCCACCATCACCCCCTGCCTCCAATCTCCATGCGCAGTTCCAAGCTGAACCGATCTCGGCTATTTTTACTTGCACATTTCTGCAACCACGGACATTTACGAACGTCCCTCAGTGTCATCAAATCCAATGTAGGACTGCATTGGTCTTCATGACATCAAGATCTTTGGACTGCTGGAGCATGGGGGACAAAAGGCTACAGGACCAGTCTTAGCAAGTTCCATAGACATAAACAAACTATTAATCCCTGCTGGTTGGGGGCAGCCATTCTACAAAGGAATACATTCCTACAAACTGTAGCAATAAAACATTTATTTACCATGTTAATTGTAATACAAATCAGCTTTACATGGTTTTATAAATAATTTGTGAAAAAAAATTCACTGTATGATAGACTTATTAAGAGCCTGTCATAATTACTGTACATTATTTTTCCCTGCAGTAAATGGATTTCTTTATCATCCATTGATTGACACTATAATTCCTAAACCTTTGGGTTTTACTGCTGTTTGCAGAAAGATTGGACACTGGCAAACAAAAAACTGTAGGCCAGCAAAGAATATCCCTTCGTACCCATGGCATACCTGAGTTTTTTTGTAGTATCCTAGGGGAATAGACCTCCTTTTCTATAATTATACTTTAAGACTAACTAATTTTTTCGGTGGCATCTTTATTTCTGCCATCATCATTTTTTTGAGATGAAAGAAAAATCCTGGATCGCCGCACTCCTCAAAAAACGATGTCTTTATTCAAAACATGGAAAAACAACAAAAATTCAAATGGAAAAAACAGCCAAAAATCATGCAGTCAAACAAGAAGTGGATTAGGAAAAAAGAGCTGACATGTTTCGCATCCTGTGATGCTTACTCGTAGCACATCATCATTTTTTTTCTATATTCCATTTTTTGTATTAAATCAAGACTATTTTCTATATGCTTCTGGAACTTTGTCTCTTCATCCTAACCCTGGCTTTTGCAGTACCTCAATTGGAACCCACTTGACCGAACGTGCAGGGAAAAGGACCTTGAAGCACTGGGTACCTCATAGAGCGCTTTACAGATTCTGGTATTTGGGTAAAAGTTATCTGTGGAGTTCTTTCTAGGTCCAGAGCTTTTGCCATTTCCTTAGTGATTGCCCTTTCTTTGAAGACTCACTTTGCTGGGTGCCTTTATTTCCTATTCTTTCCACTGTAAAAGTTAACCTTGTGAGACTGATCGCTTAGGTCATCCACTGTGTGAAGTGTCCTGTACACTCCACACTTTTATGCTAGTAGCCTGATCTTCTGTTCACATGTTCTCTAAGTTTCTATCAAGTGCACATTGCAGCCCCATTTCTTGTCAGTATAGGGCATGAGTTCATGTACGCTGCACTTTTGAGCTGTGGGCAGTCCCCAATTTTCTTTTTGTTGGGGCCAGTTTTCGGTTGTTTGCTGTATTGCCCACCCCTCTGTTAGACTGCTTTTGGATGTCCTGAAGGGTTTAGAATTACCGTTTTCCCTTAATAGATGAGAAAAATGTATTTTGTATACATCATAAAATACTTTTTTGTAGCCCACTGAGGGATACAGGTCCCACCCCTCTGTTTACGATCATGTTCTCAGTACTTTGAAGATGTTGGTAGCTGGAGGGGTTATCCTGGGCTGGCCTACAGTTTTTTGTTTGTCCAATCCTCCTATAGACGGCAGTATAGCCCAAAGTCCAAGAAAAAGATGTTTCAGTGAGTAAAGAAGTCTTGTTTTTTTTAAAGTCTTGGAATAGGTTTGAAAGTTCCATCCAAGAAAAAAGAAAACCAACTCGGTCCATCAAATTTTTCCTAAAATTATGTAGACAACTTTATAAAGGACAGATGGTAAATTATGTAAACTTAGTATGCTGTGTAATTCACCAATTACAGCTTAACTCACATAATACCTACCCTTACTACAGGTAAGGATATAAAAGTTTAATGTACATGCCAAGGTCACGATTTGGTTAATAGGTGCTTTTTCACTCTGCTTACTGGATGTAAAAGTGAATCCAGTAAAAGACTGAGCAATGCCAAAGTTCAAGTTTCTTTTGTCTAAATGTTCATTTACGGAAACTAATTGCGAAATGCAGCCTTAATTTTGCAATGCTCAGCGGATTTAGGAAAGCACAATATGTTTTTCTGTTCTATTTGGATGGAACTCAGTTATACCAGAAAAACCTTAGTTATACAGTTTTGGTTTAGTCATTAGAATGACAGAATACTGGTTTATCTGATACTGGCTTATCTTTTTTCAATGACCCAGTCCAGAGATAAGCATTTTGAACTTTAAAGGCAAAACTTTTCTTTTTTGCCATTTTGAATAGAGTAAAGTAGGCCATAGATAATGCAATTTTCTTTTCCACAGCCATGGGTTGCAGGAAAGAAAATTGTTTAATTTCCCCATCAACAGTCATTCTTAATGGGGGAATCCCTCCCACACCACTATTGTGTTCTGCCGGCAGGAAGCCTTTACTAGTGTTCTAGTGTCCACCACAAGGATTTTCAATATGCTGGATGCAGGTGTAAGGGCTCAATGTTGACCACTACGGAAATCCAGAATACATAGTTAGGTATTTTAGGTGTGTTTAAAGGTCAAAATAATCAAAATCATTTTTGTGTCTTTGTGCCATGCAGTCCAGCATATCCATGTTGACCACCCTTGTGTCTGTCAATGCAGGGCTGCCATCAGGAATTATGGAGCCCCTTACACAGCTTCAGGCATGGGCCCCCTGGAGCAGAGAACCGGGGGGGGGGGGTGCTGCCGCCTGAAATTGAGAAGAGGGGGGGCTGCCGCGGATTGAGAAGCGGGGGGGCCCTTTACACAAAAAATAAGAAATAAAGAAAAAAATATATTAAAAAAAAAGGGGGTAGCCATCTGGGGACCTCTGGGCCCTTTAATAAAAATAAAAAAGATATATAAAAAAAATATATATTTTTTTTTAAAAAGGGGGTTGCCATCTGGGGACCTCTGGGCCCTTTAATAATATATATAAATGTTTGTGTGTGTATGTGTGTATATATATATATATATATATATATATATATATATATATATATATATATATATATATATATATATATATATATATATATATATATATATATATATATATATATATATATATAAAGAAATTACAAAAAAGGGGGGTTGCCATCCGGGACCTCTGGGCCCTTTAATAAAAATGAAAAAAAGAAACCTCTGGGCCCTTTAATAATTATATATATATATATATATATATATATATATATATATATATATATATATATATATAAAAATTAAAATAAACATTTATGAAAAAAAGGGGGGTTGCCATCTGGGGACCTCAGGGCCCTTTAATAAAAAAAAAAAAAAAATATATATATATATATATATATATATATATATATATATATATATATATATATATATATATATATATATATATATATATAAACAAAAATAAAAAAATAAACATTTATAAAAAAAAAGGGGGGATTTGCCACACATGGGGCCCTGGGGACCTCTGAGCCCTTTAATAATATATATATATATATATATATATATATATATATATATATATATATATATATATATATATATATATATAACAAAAATATATAAAGACAAAAAAAAATATATATAAAAAATATATATATAAAAAAAATATAATTTTTTTTATTAAAAAAGGGGGGTTGCCATCCGGGGCCCTATAAAAAAATATATAAAGAAAAAAAAAATATATATATATATATATATATATATATATATATATATATATATATATATATATATATATATATATATATATATATATATATATATATATATATAAATATATATATTTTTTTTATAAAAAAAGGGGGGTTGCCACCCGGGGCCCTGGGGACCTCTGGGCCCTTTAATAATAATAATATTATATATATATGGGGACCTCCGGACCGGACCTCTAAAAAAAAAAAATGGCCCTTTATTAAAAAATAAAATAAAAATATATAAATAAAATATTTTTTTATAAAAAATAAATAGAAAAAGGGGGGTTGCCATCCGGGGCCTCCGGGCCCATGGGGACCTCCGGACCTCTAAAAAAAAAATTGGCCCCTTACAGGTGTAATGCCTGTACCCCCCTGATGGCGGCCCTGTGTCAATGTATAGTCACTAGGGAAATAATTTATATGGTGTTCAGAGCAGGAGATCGATAAAGGAAAGGGTGGCATTTCATTGCATGCCAGCCATAGAAGAGATTATCGCCTTAGAAATTACCAAGCGGCTGCACCTCAAGCCTTATTATTCAGCCAGATTGGACCCCGCTGCATGAATGGGTTTACCAAAATCAGCATTCTGATAATTGATATTATGATGTATTTTTGGGTTTGGATATATACAGGTATACTGTATATTTGAAACCTCCATGCTACATTTTTAAGAGTCCCTTGACACTTTTATCAATGAGAATCTGTTCATCAGATTTAAGTGATAAAAGTTAAAAAGAAAAGAGGACTGACAAGTGAGTCCAGAAAAGATACAAAAAATGCTTCATTCTTTAAAAAAAAAAAAAAAAAGCAAACTGGTTTTATAAAATGTTAATTAAGCCAAATAAAAAATAATGTATCTATTAAAAATAAAATAAAAACACAAGCTAGGAGAGAGGTGGTATACATTTCCATTTTTCTAGTGAGAAAAATAGCTGATGGATCGTGCTAACAATTGCTGTCAGCCTAGTCTGGGTCAGTTTTGTCATATCTACAAGCAGGTGATTGTTTAGGACTAGGATAGAAAATATCTGCGCTCAGTAATAGAAAAATAGTGATGTCACTAATCAATGATAAAAACAGTAAGGCCCCATACACACCATAGAATCTATCCACAGATAAATCCCATCAAATGGGTTTCTGCGGATAGATCCTATGGTGTGTACACTCCGTCGGATATTTATCCGCGGATAAATCTCCCCTGGGATGGATTTCCAGCAGATCGGATATTTGCTGACATGCAGAACAAATCCATCTGCTGGAATCCATTCCAACGGATGGATCCGCTCGTCTGTACAGACTTACCGGATCCATCCGTCCAAAGGGATTCCCCGCACGCGTCGTAATGATTTGACGCATGCGTGGAATTCCTTATATGACAGCGTCGCGCCCGTCGCCGCGTCATAATAGCGGCGACGGCGCGACACGTCATCGGCAGAGGATTTCAGCGCGGATTTCAATGCGATGGTGTGTACACGCCATCGCATAGAAATCTTCTGAAATCCTCGAGAGGATTTATCCGCGGATACGGTCCGCTGGACCGTATCTGCGGATAAATCCTCTCGTGTGTATGGGGCCTAATACGTGGTAATAATGAAATTATAATCAGCAGCTGAACACTATAACCCTGACATTGGGCACAATGTAGTAATGTAGATAATAAAGTGCAGCGCTAGATAAATAATAAAGTGAATCCGTGCGTATACATCATTCAGTGCAAACAATGAATGCTCTATAAACTAAGGATCAAAAATAGAGTGCTATTATGCAAATAAATTAAACAGTGAAATAATCCAAAATCCGATTCCAGCTTAAAGATAAGGGGCCAAATTCTCAAAAACTGTGCGTAACTTAAATTTCAGCAGTTAAGTTACACTGACTTAAAATTTCTACCTAAGTACCTGATCGTCAAAGCACTTAGGTAGAAATTACACGCAGTGTAACTTAAGTGCCGCCGTCGTAAGGCGGTCCTCCTCTCCTGGGGGCGTTTAAAATTTAAATGAGGCGCGCTCCCGCGCCGGCCGTACTGCGCATGCGTGTGACGTCATTTTCCCGACGTGCAGCGCGCGAACGTAATTAACGCCGGTCGGCTTTGAGAATTTCAACGGGACACTAAAGTTGCGACGGGTGAAAAAAAAAGACGCGCCGGGAAAACAAATAATTATAAAAAAAAATGACAGCGTCGCTCAGCATGCATTCCTGAGAGGGTGAACTCCATGCCAATTTTCAAAGAAAAAACCGGCATGGGTTCCCCCCCCAGGAGCATACCAGGCCCTTAGGTCTGGTATGGGTTGTAAGGAGACCCCCCCACGCCGAAAAATTGACGTAGGGGGTCCCCCTACAATCCATACCAGACCCGTATCCAAAGCACGCTACCCGGCCGGCCAGGAAGGGAGTGGGGACGAGCGAGCGCCCCCCCCCCCTCCTGAGCCGTGCCAGGCCGCATGCCCTCAACATGGGGGGGTTGGGTGCTCTGGGGCAGGGGGGCGCACTGCGGGCCCCCCCACCCCAGAGCACCCTGTCCCCATGTTGATGAGGACAGGACCTCTTCCCGACAACCCTTGCCATTGGTTGTCGGGGTCTGCGGGCGGAGGCTTATCGGAATCTGGGAGTCCCCTCAAATAAGGGGGCCCCCAGATACCGGCCCCCACCCTAAGTGAATGGATATGGGGTACATCGTACCCCTATCCATTCACCTGGAGGCAAAAAGTAAAATGTAGTAAACACACAACACAAGGCTTTTTAAAATATTTTATTATTCTGCTCCGGATGCCCCCCCTGTCTTCGTTATTAGCTCTATTTCCAGGGGGGGCTTCTTCTTCCGCTCTCCGGGGGTCTTCTCCGCTCTCCGGGGGTCTTCTCCGCTCTCCGGGGGGGCTTCTCCGGACTCCGGGGGGCTTCTTCCATCTTCTCCCCTCTTCCGCTCTTGACTCGGCGAACCCCGGTTCTTCTGCAGCTCTCCGGTGCCTTCTTCTTCAGCGCTGGCTGCCTGCTATGTTTGTGTGTTAGCTCGATTTCAAACAGGCAGCCGGCGCGGTCTTCTGTGGCGTCAGGGTCTTCTGGTCTTCTGTTCTTCCGATGTTGCCTCGTCGCCTGTTGTCGCTGTAATGATGGAAGCGCGCCTTGCATCACATTTATATAGGCATCACCGTCCCATCATGCTCCGGTAGGTACCCACGTGGTGGGTGCCTACCCACGTGCACCCACCACGTGGGTACCTGCCGGAGCATGATGGGATGGTGATGCCTATATAAATGGGATGCAAGGCGCGCTTCCATCATTACAGCGACAACCGGCGACGAGGCAACATCGGAAGAACAGAAGACCAGAAGACCCTGACGCCACAGAAGACCGCGCCGGCTGCCTGTTTGAAATCGAGCTAACACACAAACATAGCAGGCAGCCAGCGCTGAAGAAGAAGGCACCGGAGAGCTGCAGAAGAACCGGGGTTCGCCGAGTCAAGAGCGGAAGAGGGGAGAAGATGGAAGAAGCCCCCCCGGAGAGCGGAGAAGACCCCCGGAGAGCGGAGAAGACCCCCGGAGAGCGGAAGAAGAAGCCCCCCCTGGAAATAGAGCTAATAACGAAGACAGGGGGGGCATCCGGAGCAGAATAATAAAATATTTTAAAAAGCCTTGTGTTGTGTGTTTACTACATTTTACTTTTTGCCTCCAGGTGAATGGATAGGGGTACGATGTACCCCATATCCATTCACTTAGGGTGGGGGCCGGTATCTGGGGGCCCCCTTATTTGAGGGGACTCCCAGATTCCGATAAGCCTCCGCCCGCAGACCCCGACAACCAATGGCAAGGGTTGTCGGGAAGAGGTCCTGTCCTCATCAACATGGGGACAGGGTGCTCTGGGGTGGGGGGGCCCGCAGTGCGCCCCCCTGCCCCAGAGCACCCAACCCCCCCATGTTGAGGGCATGCGGCCTGGCACGGCTCAGGAGGGGGGGGGGGCGCTCGCTCGTCCCCACTCCCTTCCTGGCCGGCCGGGGTAGCGTGCTTTGGATACGGGTCTGGTATGGATTGTAGGGGGACCCCCTACGTCAATTTTTCGGCGTGGGGGGGTCTCCTTACAACCCATACCAGACCTAAGGGCCTGGTATGCTCCTGGGGGGGAACCCATGCCGGTTTTGAATTTAAAAATTGCCGTGGAGTTCTCCCTCAGGAATGCATACCAAATGCCGTCGCTGAAATGGGCCTTTACAAGGTTTGGCTAACTTTACACATTATAAATCCAGCCCTAATTTTGCGCCGGCAAATTCGGAACTTAGGCAGAAATCAAAGTGCTGAAATGCTTTGAAAATCTACTTAAGTCCTCATTTGCATACGCAAAGCTGGATTTCAATGAGAAATGCCCCCAGTGGCGGATGCGGTACTGCATCCTAAAATCTGACCGTGTAAGTGTCTTACACATGCCGGATTTTCTGCCTAACTTTGGAAAAAGCCTTTTGAGAATCGTTTCCAAAGTTAGGCACAGAGATACGCAGGCTGAACAGCAGTTAAGTCTGCGTATCTCTTTTGAGAATTTGGCCCAAGGTATATAATTGAACTGTGTGGTTCTATGAAATAACACACACAATAATGAAAATTAATAAATGCAAATAAAAGTCCTTGATTTAATAGTCCAGAAAGTGCCTTCAAGTGCAGTATGAAACTTAATTGCATTGCTCAGACAGCTTTGATACCCATCACCGCTTACAGATAAATCGAATAGATTGTTTAGGACTATTCTGCATCTATAAATATTATTTCACTAAATTGCTTGTTTTTCTGTTTATAGAATCCTCTTCTGGACTGACTGGGACTCCAGCATGCCACGTATTGAAGCTGCATCCATGAGTGGGGAGGGTCGGAGGACAATACATAAGGAGACTGGGTCAGGAGGTTGGCCAAATGGCCTCACTGTTGACTATCTGGAAGAACGTATTCTTTGGATAGATGCCAGGTACAACAATAATGCTTATCAAAAATTCACTTGTACAGTGAAGGTTGAAAAACCCATAGCAGCAAACATACTTACCTTTAGATTGCTGTAATGTAGACTTGACTAAACAATATTATTTTATGATAACTTTGGCATTTATCATGTCTGATATAGGCCAAAATGTCATATACATACTGTTAGAAGAGACTGTTCACTTTTAATTAAAGTGGTTGTAAACCCTCTTATATGCCCAGTGAAGTGAATGGCCTCAGCTGACAAACAGATATGAAACAAATCCCCCTACATAAGTTTTACTTGTTTATCTGCAGTTTTCTCGTCTCTACATCCCTTCAAAAGTGCAGAATTGTGATAAAATCATTCTCCAATTGTCCGTATCACAGAGTAGGGGGCAGAGAGCTGCAGTTTGTGTGTGAGAACTGGTTGGAGGAAAGGAACACGCCCCCCCTTCACACACAGCACAGGAACAAAGGAAGGACAGGGAGCTGTGTTGTGAATAGACCAACTGTGTGCTGAGATCCCTCCTCCCATTACAAATTTATCTCAAGTATTGAAAAAACTTGTCAGAAGTGACTCATGATGATAACAGAGGAACAAAGCACCAGAGAGTAACGGCACTTAGACACTACAGATATATGCTTTGTTCAGATTTTATGACTGAGGTTTACAATTAGCTGGATTCAGGTAGGGGCGCGCATCTTTGCGGCGGCGTAGCGTAGCGTATTTACACTACGCCGCTGTAAGTCAGAGAGGCAAGTACTGTATTCACAAAGTACTTACCTCCTACGTTACGGCAGCGTAGCGTGAATAGGCCGGCGTAAGCGCGCCTAATTCAAATGAGGATGTGGGGGGCGTGTTTTATGCATATTAACTGTGACCCGACGTGATTGACGTTTTTTACGAACAGCGCATGCGCCGTCCATGTACATATCCCAGTGTGCATTGGGGCAAAGTACGCCGCAAGGACGTATTGGTTTCGACGTGGACGTAAATTACGTCCAGCCCTATTCATGGATGACTTACGAAAACAACGTAAAAATTACAATTTTCGACGCGGGAACGACGGCCATACTTAACATTGGCTACGCCACCTAGGGGGCATCTTTATCTTTAGGCGGCGTATCGCTTACGGAAACGGCGTATCTTTACTGCGATGGACGCACGTACGTTCGTAAATAGGCGTATCTAGTTATTTACATATGTTAAGCCGAAGTCAATGGAAGCGCCACCTAGGGGCCAGCCTAAATATTGCACCCTAAGATACGACGGTGCATGCTGTCATATCTTAGATAGGTTTAAGTGTAACTCAGTTTGAGAATACACTTAAACTTAGGACGGTGCAGATTCAGAGTTAGGTCGGCGTATTTACTGATTTATGTCCACATTAGAGGTGAAAAGACTGCTCCATGGATGTACAGTTCTAATATAAACACCTGTGTAATAGACTTTGCAGTCCAGTGCATCATCTACTGTAGATGCCTTATGTGGTAGTTCTTATTTCAGTGATTGTTAAGATGGCATACAACATGGAGTTGAAATGCTAACTTATAACAAGATGGAGTCACCGGACACTATTTACCCATGATTTAGAAATGAACTATAAGTGAACCGTTGTTTACCTCCTCTTGTGTTCTGAATTATTTTTACTACTTTTAGCCTTATCTAGCCAATGTAGGAATAAGAGGATGTCTGTACCACTAGGCCCGGGATGGTAGCTATTGTTACTGATGTGTGGGATGATGGTTAGAAGCAGGTGGATAGGAAAGGACATAAGGCCTTTTGCCTTTGGCTAAGATGCTTTCTTTTATAATGAGGGTTTCTTTCATGTTATTTTAATTATCACTTTGGCTGATATACAAAAACCATTAGTATGCAAGCGTCATTTATCCGCAGTTATCGCCTTTTATCATTTATGTGACATTTACAATGTTATCTCAGATAATCAGAATTTCCCATGGATGTGTGTCTGAGATAGAGAATAGTGAGAATAGGATAGACTAGATGCTATGTGATAGACAGGATACGTAATGGACAATATAGAATAGAAACTGTTTGTTTAATCTTGTACTTTGTCACTCTGCCTTTGATGCTTTGTGATCCTGTGTACACTGCTATTTACTCAGTAAATAATACATAGACTAAAGCTATATCTGTGTGGATGTGCTTCATTGCGAGGTGATTCTTAACATATGTTCATAGATGGCCCTATTTTCTGTGGACATGCTGTGACATAATAGAAAGCTAAGCTTGTAACATATTTGGAAGCCTTATGCCCTAATATGGTGGAAGACTGTCTATGAACTTTGTGCTACTTGATAAAATGGATGACAGGGCATGTAACTGATGCATTGGAGATGTAGTCCAACATGAACCATCTCTAAACTTCACTTAAGAAAAAGTTTGGATAGTCTACATTAATATTGAATGGATATGTTTTTAATATTGAATGGCAATGTTTTATTATTATTATCATTATACAGGTTTTGTATAGCGTAAACCGTTTACGCAACAAGGGCAGATGGTACAGTTATGCCGCGTACACACAATCGGTTTGTCTGATGAAAACGGTCTGATGGATCGTTTTCATCAGACAAACCGATCGTGTGTGGGCCCCATCCTTTTTCTTTCTTTCTATCGGTGAAAAAACGTAGAACCTGTTTTAAAATTATCTGATGGTTGAAAAACCGATAGAAAAAAAACGATCGTCTGTGAGGAAATCCATTGGTTAAAAATCAACGCATGCTCATAATCAAGTCGACGCATACTCGGAAGCATTGAACTTCATTTTTCTCAGCACGTCGTTGTGTTTTACCTCACCGCGTTCTGACACGATCGGTTTTTTAACTGATGGAGTGTAGGCAAGACTGATGAAAGTCAGCTTCACCGGATATCTGATGAAAAAATCCATCAGACCGTTTTTCATCGGATGACCTGATGGTGTGTACAGGGCATAACAATATAGATTCTGTTTTTCATGTAATGAATGATTTATGTAATTTTTTCCTCAACATATATTTAAAGGAATGGCTGGATAAATGTATGTCCATTTTTCAATGTTGAACTGAGGATGAAAGCTTGATTTGTGTGTTCTAAGCGTGATACATTGTTATAGCTCTTTTTACTTCTCAGATCAGATGCAATTTACTCAGCGAAGTATGATGGCAGCGGACACATCGAAGTACTGAAAGGCCATGAGTATCTGTCTCATCCTTTTGCTGTCACACTGTATGGCGGAGAGGTGTACTGGACAGATTGGAGGACCAACACCTTGGCAAAGGCAAACAAATGGACTGGCCAGAATGTGACAGTTGTACAGCGCACAAACACTCAGCCCTTTGATCTTCAGGTTTATCATCCATCCCGACAGCCACAAGGTAAACGCGTACATTGTTTTTTAGAATACATATTGCATAATCATGTACATAATCATTTACATAATCATGTACTTCAGCATGCTAAGACTTCAAATGAGTTACCATGAATACAATTCTGCACTGGCAGAGTCAGTGTTGGTAGTTAATATGATACAATACGATTATCTAGTGGAGCAAAATTCCTAGCAGCTCCAACATGAGGAATTGTGTATGCTTTACTTGTGAGGTCATATAGATGTTTTTCCAGATTTTGCCCTATAGCATTTGTTTCAGAAAATGTGACAATTTTTTCTTCTATTTTAAATGCTTAGCTCCAAATCCATGTGCAGAAAATGATGGGAGAGGGCCCTGCAGCCATTTGTGCCTTATTAACTACAACCAGACATTCGCCTGTGCATGTCCACATCTTCTGAAACTCTCTCCTGACAAAAAGACCTGCATTGGTAAGTTTATGAGTTTATATGGATCCACATGCTGCAAAAACATTTGTAGCTTCATACCCTGGCATCTGGGCTATGTTTGTAGTGCGTTACATAGCAGGGTTCACAGCAAGTAGGCATGCTAAAATGGTTAAATAGTCTTTTTTTTATAAATGATGTGGTTTATAAATATAAATGTATTTAAAACCAAAATGAAGTCTCTTAACATTTCGCTGGCTATGCAGTAATGAATATGCCCCCTTTTTATCATCGAAGTGCCGCCACAAGGGTTAAAAACACCTGTGGTGTCAGCACATAGAAGAGCTAGTCCACAACTCACACACTAGTTCTGCAGTCTAGCATGCCCCAATGAAAGGCATAATGAGCTAGTATGGATGATGCAGAAAGACCACTGCTTCCACATGAAATGGAATGCTGAATGCTGGGAATAGGCTAATTTCTTCCTTGCATAGCTGTAGTTCCAGTGAAACAAATAGCGCTTTGATAGGCTGTTTGTTACACTCTGAGTTGATTCATTTAGTTAAAGTTAACTTTAGTTGGGCTTTCATAATAACTTGCGTTTGTAGACTAAGCTATTGTAGACTAGTTTCTTTTGGACAATGCTTTCCAAAAAGTTGCAGGTAGAGTATTTCAGACAGTATCAATCTCTTATCAGCATTGAAATGCAGTTTCTGCCTGAATTGTTTAGCAGAATTCACCAGCATAACTTGATGGTCCTATATAGAAATGTGTGCATGATATTTTTTGTACCTCTTTCAGAGTCTAGAAGGTTCCTGTTGTATGCTCGCCAGATGGAAATCCGAGGGGTGGATATTGACAACCCATATTACAACTACATAATTTCTTTTACTGTCCCCGATATTGACAATGTCACTGTTGTGGATTATGATGCCTACGAACAACGTATCTACTGGTCAGATGTCCGTACTCAGACCATCAAGAGGGCTTTTATCAATGGCACAGGCGTGGAGACTGTTGTGTCTGCTGGTAAGGGCTTCAGGCCTTTTTTAAATGTGAATTTGATAGTTGTATGGTGTTGTACATTGAATATTTGTAATGCCAAAATACATGCTCGCAAATAACAACACTACTATTGGAATGATGCTTTCAGATCTGCCCAACGCCCATGGACTGGCTGTTGACTGGGTGTCTCGTAATCTCTACTGGACAAGCTATGATGCCAATAAGAAGCAAATCAATGTGGCTCGTTTGGATGGATCATTCAAGAATGCAGTCATTCAGGGTTTGGATAAACCACACTGCCTTGTAGTTAATCCACTTGAAGGGTATGCCTTTTTGTTTTCTTTGCTTAATACCATCCATTAAATAGAACTATAGGCAAAGCTTTATTTTTTCATCTTGGATAGAGTAGAGTAGGGTAGGGTTTTAATCCCTGTCAGATTTTTTTTTTTTTTTTACACATCTGTGTCTTATTTAGGGAGAGTTACCTTCCCTTCCTGTTCCATAGTCAAAACAGGAAGTGAGTGTAAATAAGGGGAATTCATTGGGGCTCCTCAGGTCACCAGATATAGTGTCCTCGTTGGAAGATTTCCCCTATTACTTTTCTGAGGACAACCCAAAAGTTGGGATTTTCCTTTCACTTTTACTTTCAATGATCATGGTAAACAGGACAAATAGAGAGGGTGAATCTTATTGATGGGGACACAGACAGCAATAAAAACTAGGTGCTTTAATATCCTAAATAGAAAAGGGAAAAAACACGGGACTTCAAGAATGACCACCAGGTAAAAGTATTACCAGATGAACTTAATTAAATCAATATTTATTACAAACTGATTAAAAAGACCATATTTTCACATAGTAATATAACAGTAAATAATTTCACAAGCAGTTGTCCTAGTCTCGCGAATGATCTGGTTCTTCAGGACCGTATCGTGTATATAGTTCTGAAAAAGTGGATCGTCTGAGAAATGTGTAGATTTATTAGGACAAATGCTTGTGAAAATAAGTTTAATACTGTTATATTACTATGTGGAATTATGGTCTTTTTAATAAGTTTGTAATAAGTATGAATTTTATTATATTCCTCTACTTTTTTTACCTGGTGGTCATCCTTGGAGTCCAATTTATTTCTCCTTTTTCTATTTATGCAATTTTTGGGGGGAGATGACCCCTGAGTAATTATGAAGAGCTTGATTTCTATGTCTATTGTCCACATGTTCTGCTATATATCTCTATATTTAGATATATATGTATATCTATATATATCCAGTGTTCTAATACCCTCTCCATAAAAATAAAAAAAACGAACAGCGTTTTGGTTATACTTTAAGATATATTAAAATATTAAGTTCATGGAGAAGTACAGCCTTAAAGGGTAGTAGTTTGCCTGTCCATCTCAGTCCACTTTATGTTTCCCAACATAATAAAAAATCTTTGTCTAGGTTTTTTCTTCTGTCAGTTGCCTTCATCTTCCTTTTATAAGATGCTGGACTCGTAGAACGGCAGAGAGGTGGCACTCGTGAGCAGGGCAGGCTACATTTGGAAGAAATTGTTGCACATACACATATGTGTTTTTTTTTTATTAACACTCCCTTAAATACACATAAGCACTTTACTACCCACTAAAATCTGCAGCCAGCAGGCACGCACGTTATCTTTTTTTTTTTTGGTTGGTTGTATGTGGGGAGGGGGTTAGTCAGGATTTGAATATTCTTCCCAGAATATACAGTAACTGCTTTATTATTATTATTATTATTAATTCAGCTGCCTTTTATAGGATTTCCCTACAGAAGTGCCTTTGTCTGGTACTGTATCTGAACAGTGGGTTATAAAGGCAAATCTTCCACTATCTGCTCAACTAATTGAAAGTTACCAAATCTAGTTACTATGTGATGCACAAGTCTCATAAAGTAAACACATTCCCTTTTCTTCCCTGCCTGAGCCATATCCCTAATTTGTGTCTTACAGTGAGGGAAAAATGTTTTTGATCCCCTGTTGATTTTGTACGTTTGCCCACTGACAAAGAAAAGATTAGTCTATTATGTTAATGGTAGGTTTATTTTAGAGTAAAAATAGACAGAATAACAACAACAATATCCAGAAAAGCATATTTCAAAAAAAGTTATAAATTGCTTTCTATTTAGAAGAGTGAAAAAATTTGACTCCCAGGAATCTTCTATACAGGTAATGAGCCGAGATTAGGATCACTCTCTTAAAGGGAGTGCTCCTAATCCTAGCTTGTTACACGTATAGAAGATATCTGTCCACAGAAACCATCGATCAGATTCCAATCTCTCCACCATGGCCAGGACCAAAGAGCTGTCCAAGGATGTCATGAACAAGATTGTAGACCTGCACAACTCTGGAATGGACTACAAGATCATTGCTAAGCAGCTTGGTGAGAGGGTGACAACAGTTGGTTTGATTATTTGCAAATGGAGGAAACACATCATAACTGTCAATCTCCCTCGACCTGGGGCTCCATACAATATATCACCTTGTGGACTTTCAATGATCATGAGAATGGTGAGGAATCGGCCCAGAACTACATGGGAGAATCTTGTCAATGATCTCAAGGCAGCTGGGACCATAGTGACCAAGAAAACAATTGGTAACACGTTAGGCCTTGAAGGACTGAAATCCTGCAGAGCCCACAAGGTCCCCCTGCTCAAGAAAGCACATGTACAGGCCCATCTGAAGTTTGCTAATGAACATCTGAATAATTCAGAGAACTAGGTGAACGTGTTGTGGTCAGATGAGATCAAAATCAAGCTATTTGGCTTCAGCTCAATTTGCTATGTTTGGAGGAGCAATGCTTCCCCAAGAACACCATCCCCACCATCAAACATGGAGGTGGAAACATTGTGCTTTGGGTGTGTTTTTTTGCTAAGGTGACAGGACACCCTCACCACATCAAAGGGACGATGGACGGGGCCTTGTACCTTCAAACCTTGGGTGAGAACCTCCTTCCCTCAGCCAGGGCATTATAAATGGGTCGTGGATGGGTCTTGCAGCATGACAATGACCCAAAACACACTGCAAAGGCAGCAAAGGAGTGGCTCATGAAGAAGCATATTAAGGTCCTTGGGTGGCCTAGCCAGTCTCCAGACCCTAATCCCATAGAAAATATGTGGAGGGAGCTGAAGGTTCGAGTTGCCAAACTCCAGCCTTGAAACCTTAATGACTTGGAAAAGATCTGGAAAGAGGAGTGGGACAAAATCCCTCCTGAGATGTGTGCAAACCTGGTGGCTAGCTACAAGAAACCTCTGAGTGCCAACACGGGTTTTGCCGCCAAGTACCAAGTCATGTTTTGCGAAGGGGTCAAATACTTTTTTCAATTCAAATCAATTTATAACTTTTTTGAAATGCGTTTTTCTGGACATTTTTGTTGGTATTCTGTCTCTCACTGTTAAAATAAACCTACCATTAAAATTATAGACTGATCATTTCTTTGTCAGTGGGCAAACATACAAAATCAGCAGGAGATCCAATACTTTTTTCCCTTCCCTGTACCTGCTCCCTCTTCCAGACGCTACAGACTACAGTGGGAGAGTGTCAGCAACAGAGGCAGTGTTGTCAATTTAAAAGCAATGGGAAGGACTAGGTGTAGCCAGGTGCCGATTGACGAGCTACAGACTAAGAATTGGCAGTGGCAGTGCGAATAACTATGCCACCCTCACCATCTCATCCCACTGTAGTTCAAGATGGCTCTATAAGATATAACAGTTTTGTATCTATTTAGTGATATTAGTTGGTTGACTTGGAGTTTTTACAACAGTCTCCATCATCAATTCATAGTAGTCTAGAAGAGCATCTGGAGCACAGGTCTTATATTTAGTGGTTTGGATGCTGCTGGATTGTAAGCTTTCCAGTCATAAAAAAAAAAAAAAAACCTGGTTAAATCCCTAATGACGTTCATGATGACAGAGGCAGTTCCATTAGTTGAATTTTTACACTCGCACACATACACACACACATACTTATATCTGTAGGAGAAAGTGACAACTTCCCGTCCTGCCTTTTTTTTTTTTTTCAGTCTGGCTGGCCTGCATGTGGGGGTGGACCACATCAGTTTCCAGTAATATAGAAATAAGCAAAGCCATGTGTGTGGGAGAGTTGGGTTCATTACGGGAATTTAATGTGAGGAAATGGTGGATCAGACATGGTGATAATGTCACGCAGACCCCAGGACAGATCCAAGAATTCTCTGGCTGCCCTTAAGCTTTTTTGTATAGAAGTTTAGACTTTCTTTTTTCCTAACCCTCCTACACTTGGAATTCATTGAAAAACTGTATGTGTAACAAACATGCAAGAAACTGTATGTGTTCCACCAGTTAACATGCAGAAACCTGATATTAATGTAGTCCAGCTGCTGGGCTTATTTGGCTGAATAGGTGTGCACACTAGGCATTTGGGGAAAGAATGTGTTTTGCATTGATAAACAATGAAAGGTTTGTATGAATGGGCAGCAATCTGCATTCTTGATAACAGGATCTGCTATTTATTGTGGCAGAAATAAGATTGCGGGAATGGTGAGCAATGCCATTGCATGTTCTTTTTCTCCAAAGTTATGAGTAATCGATAATGAACTCAGTGAACTTGTCTCGGACTATTAGAGAGAAGAAGGTAGCACACAATACGAAGTAAGACTATTCTATTATTAGCAGGAGCATAAAAATTGCATGAAGAACCTTGTGGCTCTTATTGGCCTTGGGTTCTTAGCATTAGGAGCCTGGCACTGGTAGATTTCAGTGCTGGATTCTTGATTCCAAGAAAAAGCGAATCTCCGCTAACACTAACTTGAAAGAGATCATTAAAGTATATCTAAAGCCTAGACATTTTTTTTATTATTTGGATCGAGTAGAGAAAGGTCAACATCTTGCCAGGTTTTGTTGCCAGCCTTGAGAGAATTGCCTTAATGTCCTGTAAACTCAGCAGGAAGTAAGAAGAGATCTCTCCAAAATAAAGGAAATCCCTTCTTAAAGCGGATCTCCCATGCAAATAAGTTTTTTTTTGGGGGGGAGTTAAATAGCCAATAGCAAGACTTCAAAAAACTCACATTTCTCGTGTCCAATGTCCACGCCACTCTGTTTCTGTCTGGAATATACACTTCTATTCCCTTCGGTCCGCCGTTGCCATTTAAGTGTGGGCATTAGAATCCCACGAGCAGGGACTTCTTGGTTGCGCGCTCGCAGCGGCGTCAGCGTCTCTGTTGCTGTGACAACGGCAGGCATTACCGCCCCTGATGTTAACCCAGCCTCATAGACCAATACAGCTCATTAGAAACGGACTACAAGTGAATCGCGCGATCACAAGGGAGCTATGACTCAAGCTCCCAGAACACACTGCGCCGTGCAGGAAATGAGGAAATTCCCGAGAAAAACCCGAAGGCTGCAGACCGGAAGGAGCTATATTATATCTGGTACTGTACATTTATTAAAAAAAATCTCAGTTTGGGCAATGTTTAGGAGCAACTGTAATATTGAGATTATGTTGCGATTCGGGTGGAGCTCCGCTTTAAGAAGCTGTAATTGGAGCATCAGAAGATTTCTCTATTCCTGTTCTGGTAACAACTCAGAATTTAGGCTGTTGCCTTATTTTCAGTTATTTTCAGTTCAGGTGACATTAGTCACTAGCACACATAGAGAGGGGAAATCTCCCCATTGGGAACATGGACATACAGTAAAACCTTGGATTGCGAACATAATTTGTTACAGAAACCTTCATTAAATGTAAAGATTTTGCTAGACTTAGCAACTTTTATACTCCGTTGTGACGTGAGGCTACTTGTATATCAAGACATCGCTTGTATATCAAGTAAAAATGTATTTAAATATTTTGCTTGTCTTGCAAAACGCTCTCAAACCAAATTATTCTCAAGCCAAGGTTTTACTGTAAATGAAATTCTGGCATAGGTTCTACCCCTATTCCACTCAAAACTAAAAACAAGTTTTGCATTTATATACACCTTACCACCTATACAAATTAACTTCAATTGCCATAATTGTGAACACATGCCTTAAACCTAAGTTAAGCCCTTAACGTCCACCTACCCTGTAGCCCCTAGTGTAGTCCTGAACATAATTACTTCTCACCCTAAGTCTGACCATAGAAGGATCAAAATTCAGCCAGTTTAGCAGGACCTGGCTGATTTTGGCTCAGTTTATGGGCAGGCTGGTTGCACTGAAAATCATTGTATTCTGATGGCAGGAAAACCTCCTGCTTTCAGAATACAATAGCACTTTAGGAAGGATTTACACACAGTGTTGATGGGGGAATCAAGTGTTTTTCTTTCCTTCAACCCATGGGTGAAGGAAAGAAAATTGCATAATCCAAGACGTGCTTAACTCTCTTACCAGTTTTTACTTACCTAAAATGCTAATAATTACTCAATGGTGACAACCAAAGTTATAGCACCAAGAACGAATGATCCGCTTTTGGGACCCTTAACTGTAAATAAGATCTTGGCATTCTTTCTTCACCCTTTCTTGGAGGAGACAGTCTAGGACCCAATGAGTTTAAAGTTGATCACCAAGAAAAAATATATTTTGTCTTGTGCTGTTTAAAAGTCAGTTACCTCGAATTATGATAATTGTAGGTCTTCATCCATGCTGTGCAGTTTCAAACTCATAGTTTCGCTGACTCTGGAATCTGCAGGCAGCCTTATTTTTCCAGTGCTGATGAAGAGCTGCAACAGTGAAGGATTATGTCTATCCCCACCCCCACCCCCTTATTTCCCCCTCGCCTTACACATTCACAAAATAGCCTTGTATTCTGTGAATGGACAAGTGGAGATCCTGTTCATTCTCCCCCTCCTGCCTCCTTGTCCATTCACAAAAATGCCTTGTATTCTTATTTATTTAACAGAGTGCAAGGCAAAGAAAAAATTCAGCAGTTCAGCTTTAAGGTTGGAGAAAAATAAAAAATTGAGAATTTACTATATAGTGCAAACATGGAGAGTAGGAACCATATATAAAGTCATGAAATTGTATTATACATCATATTTAAAAAAGAGAAACCACATGTATGCAAATTAATAGTTAAGAATCAGTAATGTAGTTGTGCTTATGGATAGAGTAAACCATATTGTATATATTCATACAGCAATTGTTGATATGCGTCATAAATTATAGCGCTGATTATTGGTCCTCGTGTCAACACATTTCGCAAGAATTGCTTCATCAGGACACATGAAAACATTATAGTAGTTATCTAAAAAAGAACAATGATAATTAAACTTTATACAGAACAAACATTATATTATATACAGGTGCACTCTTTACATGAAATGTACCTTAGTACCAAAGTATCTGTGCGCAAAGAACCCCCTGGGCGGGCATCGGAGCACAAAAGGCAGCCCACTGGGAAATGGAGCACATAGGATAAACCACTGGTGTGTCTATATAGAAAAGAATTTCAGAGAATATATAACCCCAACGATTGTGAGAACAAAAACGAACATACAAAAAAAAAAATCTAACAATCTAATCTAAAATCTATTCAAAACTAACACATGTGGGTAACTGCATGTGTCAGATAGGAAGGGGCCCTGATCATGAATTGAGATGTTTTTTACTAGGAAGGAAAGGAGACCGCAAAAATGTGAAAATATGAGACTTGTATCTATTGTCAATAAGATATTTGACTATATAGTTAGCAATGCAGTAAAATACCTCCGTACATGTGCTTGTTGTAGGAAAACTATTAAAGGGGGCACCCTGTTAGTCAGGAAGTGACCCAAGTTTAGTTAGTAGCTTGGATGAGCAGAGGATTTGTGTTTCTTTTACTAGATTTCTAGCACACCAGTTGATCTTCGATCTTTGATTCACAGTGAGATGAATCCAGTAGTGTAGGAGTTGACCAAAGTATAGCAGCCACTCAGAACAGTTTATATCGAAGGGAGGTGGGATAACCAGGGGGGGTTCCGGGTTAATAAAAATGAAACCAACAAAGATAAAAGTAAAAAGGATACAATTACCGGCTATGGTTACAACTGTGGGGAAAGAGGAAGTAGGGAGGAGGAATGTTGATGACCATTTGTATACATATATATTTTTTATTATTGCCTCAGTAGTTGTGATCCTGATGGTTTGTTCAGAGTAAGCAATGAAAACAAAGAGAAGATGTTCTGAGTAAAATAATAGAATCTTTGTATAGCGGTACTATATGAAATGTTGTTCTACTATCTTTGTGAAAGAAAATATTTAAAAATAAAGAATTTATAAAAAAAGAACAGTTTATATCATATACTGCAGTGTGTACATTTTTATCGCTATTTTGCGATGTATTTATTGACTGAGCCCTTATAATTACTTTCTTTTTATAAAAAGACAAATAACATCTGAAAACAATGAGCCACAATGCAGTCCTATATTACTGCAACTTCAGTCATATCTGTGGTTCCTAATAGTTTCATCATCTTCCTATCTCCTCTAAGCAAGCATCATTGTACTACCACTGCAATCTTTCTATAGAGAATAGCCATATTCCTAAATATTTTGCATTGGCGTTACGGATAAGTTCATGTGAGGTAATTGCCTCGGGGTGAATCATGTCTTGCACTGGGCACACACTGCAGTTAGTCAGAACTTTAATATTCAGTTTGTTTTTTCCAGGAAGATGTATTGGACAGATGGTGACAATATCAGCATGGCAAACATGGATGGCACAGAGCGTCAAATCCTGTTCACCGATCAGAAGGGACCAGTTGGTAAGAGATTTTTACCGTATATAACTACCTCATCCACGCTTGTATGCTTCCTGCTCTCACTTGTGTGCAGATTTAATGTAACATCTGCTGCCATGCTTCTCACTAGAATGGGTTTAGCTTTTACAGCTGGCCAGAGCATACAGCCTTATTTAAATGTTTGCACGTGCTACTTTTTTATTTTAAAATTTTGGGTTTCTTCACAGCATTGTGATGTGTTAAGCAGCCTCTTGTCATTAAAAGGAAGTAAACCCTGATGGGTTTTACTTCCTCTTTATTCACCTGCAAAGTAAAAGCATAATGGGCTAGTATGCATCGCGTACTAGCCCATTATGTGGCACTTGACTGCAAACAAAGCCTGGAATGTCCACACTATCCCCGCTGAAGGAAGCATCCATCTCCGCCCTCTTTCTTCCGGGGCGTCACTCCTGTGCATGCGTGTGAGAGTCACCAGTCACGGCACACGCTGGGAAAGAATCGACACAGAGGGTCGTTTATTCACTGCGCATGCGCCGATGACCTCATCGGCACACTACAAGTTAAATATCTCCTAAACGGCGCACGTTTAGGAGATATTTTCAGTACATATAGGTGAGGCTTATTATAGGCTTAACTATATGTAAAAAAGTCTCAGGGGGGTTACACTTATATATAAAGTAAAGTCATTGTGTGGTGCCTATCAGCACGGCTTGTCTCCTGCTGCCCATATGCAGTTGCTTCCTGTCTACATGCATTCAGATCATTTCTGCACGTGGAACTTGCCTGTGCAATTTTCGTGAGCCCTTTTTATACTCCATTAGAAAAGCATGTGACTGGGTAAAATGACTCTGTAACAGCAAGTGCAAGACAAGGACCTTCATGGCACCAAGAATCATTTTATTGAAAGCTAAACATTTAACACTTTTTAAAATTACTTAAATATATTTTTCTTTATCGTTACATCACGGGACACAGAGCGGCATTCATTACTATATGGGTTATATGGAGTACCTTCAGGTGTAGACACTGGCAATCTTCAAACAGGAAATGCCCCTCCCTATATAACCCCCTCCCATAGGAGGAGTACCTCAGTTTTTACGCCAGTGTCTTAGGTGTTAGTCATGGTTTAGCTTGCCTCCGCATCCTTGGGATTAGGTGAGCTACCGGTTCTGTCCAAAAAAGCCTGCGCGCTAAAGTGGTCAGTAACCGGACCCCAAACCCTTGGGGTATAGCCCATAATGCTTTCTTTTTAAGAGAGCTGGACCCTGGGCCCAGAACTTAGAAACCTTTGGGGCGCCTAATGTTTTCTGTTTGCCAGGGTGCTGTATGGGCCCAGGACAGTGGATCCTTCATGGAAGAAGAAGGTTCCCAGGGCCTGAAGGTCTAGACATCCCCACGGAGATGGGGGAAGATTGGACCTCTTGCTTGGCAAAGTCCTGCGGCATGGAGCAGGTAAGTAAGGGGAAAAACCTGCGGGGCTTGGCTCTTAGCAAGTTTTTTCTGGGAGGTCACAGGGGACATGCCTAAAGGTTATGCATTGCATCTGGCAAACCAGTCACATATCATGAAGATAGGATGGCTCTATATGTTATAGTTCCCCATAAAAGGTGACCTCCCTGGTAGTGTTGTAAAAGCTGTGAGTGGGGCCTTTTATGTACAAGTGTATGTGTGTGTCAGAGAGCTATGCTTACCTGCAAGCCTCCAGGCGATGCTCTATCCAGTCCTCTCCCTCATGCCTGCAAGGCAGGCAAAACGCTGACCTCCTCGTGTGTTCACAGGCCTGCGGCTGCAGGAACAGAGAGGCCCTTCCTCCCAACCCCCCCCCCCCCCCGTCGCGGGCGCGCGCGCGGTGCGCGTGCACGTGTTATAGACGCATTTGGCGCCGTTTTAGCTGGGGGGGAAGGGCGGGTCAGTGGTTTAAAGGAAGGGGCGGCCCTTCCTTAGATGCCACAGCTCATTCATTTCTCTGGCTTAAGGGAGGAAGGACTGGAGGGAAGCACGGGGCGCTGAGGACACACAGTGGCCAGAAAGAATACTACAGTCTTCAGAAGATTGTGGTTTAGCCTAGGAATAGGCTGGTTTTCTTTTCCATCTCATAGTCTTTTCTTTGGCAATACTACTCAGGGGGATAGAATGTTTTTTCTTGCCTAGATTGAAAAAAAAAAAAAAAAAAAAAAAAGAAAAGTTTTTCTTTGAAAAAAAAAAAAAAAAAAAAAAAAGTGTCATCTAGGGTAGAGGAAACATTTTTTATTCCCCAAACAGGTGTTTGGGCATTTAACTATTATAAGTCCCAGGTACCAATAAGTAGCAGGTGTACCTCGGTATTGTACCATGGCATCAAGATCAGAGGGTACAAAAGGTGGGGATTCCCCCGCAGAGTCTGAGGTCTCGGATAGAGCTATGCCGCTGCTTTCCCCACAGGGAGCCGTTGGGCCATCGGGGTCTGGGGCTAGAGCTGACGCGAGTCAACCCAACCCTAAGGTGGTCACGGAAGAGGTGTTACTCGCCTCTTTAAATGAGATGCGGAGAAGCATGGGAGAAATGATAGCCGCAGCCATGCGGGGTAGTAAGCGGAATAGATCTCCGACACCCGTGCGCGGACCCTCGGAAGAGGAGGTCCTTTCCTCTGGGGAATTGGACGACCTCTTGGACAGAGACCAAGTAGGTTCAGGGATCGAAGATCCGGATACAGAGGAGTCTGGGGCAGTCTCCCTGAGGGAGAGCTGGTGGATTCAGGGCTTGACGGACTTGGTCCATAAGGCATTCAACCTGCCTGTACCAGATCTCCAGGTATCGACGGTTTCAGCTTTGGGCTCACTGAGGGCGCCTCAAAGCAGGGCTGTGTTTCCGATCCATCCTCTCTTAGAGGGAGTCTTGTTCCAAGAGTGGAACAAACCAGACAAGGTTTTCTTTCCACCTAAGAAATTTTCTGTCTTATATCCTATGGAAGAAAAGTTTTCCAAGAAATGGGCTTCTCCTGCAGTAGACGCAGCCATCTCATGTGTTAACAAATCGTTAACATGTCCTGTAGAAAACGTACAGGTTTTCAAAGATCCAGTTGATAGACGCTTGGAAGCCCTACTTAAGAACTCCTTCACTTCTGCAGGGGCAGTAGTACAGCCAGCCGTGGCTGCGATTGGAGTCGCTCAAGCTTTATCGGATCAATTTAAACAAATGCTTGAACTTATTCCTGCCGAGCAGGCAGAAGAATTTTCGGATGTCCCTAAAGCCATATGTTTTACGGTAGACGCAATCAAGGATTCTATCCAACAAGCGTCACGTTTATCATTATCCCTTATCCATATGAGAAGACTCTTATGGTTAAAAAGCTGGGAGGCTGAGCCCCCATGCAAGAAGCTCCTGGCAGGGTTTCCCTTCCATGGAGGACGGCTCTTCGGAGAGGACTTAGATAAATACATTCAGACCATTTCAAACGGCAAGAGTACTCTCTTGCCAACTAAGAAGAGGGTTCAGGGGCCTGCGTTTAAACGACAGTCCTCCCCTGGGCAGGGGCCCTCTAATGCCAAGCAGTATCGACGGCCTCCTGCAAGAACAAACTTCGGCTTCAACAGCAGATCAAGAGGACAGGCTGTTAGGGGCAAGAGGCAGTGGTTTCGCAAGCCGGCAAAACCAGCCCCCAAGTCTACCTCATGAAGGGGCGCCCCCACCCACGAAGGTGGGGGGAAGGCTGCGACTCTTTTCGGAGATTTGGGAAGCCAGCATTCCCGACGAGTGGGTACGGTCTTCCGTGGCCACAGGCTACAAGCTAGAATTCCTAAGGTTTCCTCCTCCTCATTTCCAGGAGTCGAGGATTCCAAACGATCTGGAGAAAGGAGCCGCATTAAAGTCGGCTCTAGATCATCTACTTTCCCAGGAAGTGATAGTGGAGGTACCAGTCCTGGAACAGGGGCTGGGTTTCTACTCCAACCTATTCATCATCCCAAAGCCCAATGGAGATGTCAGGCCAATTTTGGACCTAAAGATGGTAAATGCATACTTAAAAATCCGCTCATTTCGGATGGAATCCGTGCGGTCAGCAGCTGCCACACTCCAAAAGGACGACTTCATGGCGTCCATAGACATAAAGGATGCCTACCTTCATGTTCCAATTTATCAGCCACATCAAAGATATCTACGCTTTATGGTGGCTTCGCGTCATTTCCAATTCGTGACACTTCCCTTCGGGTTGGCTACGGCCCCCCGGGTGTTCACGAAGGTTCTAGCTCCAATCCTAGCCAAGCTAAGGATCCAAGGGGTCACGATCCTAGCATACCTGGACGACCTCCTAGTCATAGACCACTCGTCTCCCGGCTTGGAACGAGCAGTGGCCCTCACGGTCCAATACCTCGAGAGGTTCGGCTGGGTCCTAAATCGAGAGAAGTCAGCATTCCAGCCCACAAGGCAGTTGGAATATCTCGGCATGAGATTAGACACAGAACAACAAGGGGTGTTCCTACCTCTGAGGAAGGTCAAAGCCATCAAGGAATTAATCCTACTGGTTCTAAGCAAGAAAGAACCGACTATTCGCCTATGTATGAGATTACTAGGCAAGATGGTGGCTACTTTCGAGGCGGTGCCATACGCCCAGAGCCACACTCGCATCCTGCAGGCAGCCATCCTGTCAGCATGGAGCAGAAGGCCACAGGCCTTGGATATCCCGTTGCCTCTCTCATCAAGAGTCCGACAAAGTCTGTGTTGGTGGTTAGACCCTCAGAATCTACTGAAGGGGAGGTCTTTCAGCCCAGTGGCTTGGAAGATAGTGACCACAGACGCCAGCCTGACGGGCTGGGGAGCGATTGTGGATGGTTCCACTCGCCAAGGTATTTGGACAAAGCCAGAGAAGCTTTTACCCATCAACATCTTGGAGCTCAGAGCTGTTCGACTAGCCCTCAGGGCTTGGACGTCGAAATTGCAGGGGCTCCCGGTGAGAATTCAATCAGACAATGCCACGGCAGTGGCATACATAAATCACCAAGGGGGGACCAGGAGTCAGGCCACTCAGAGAGAAGTGAGCTTGATTCTCCTATGGGCAGAGGCTCATGTGCCCTGCATATCGGCAATATTCATTCCCGGAGTGGACAACTTTCAGGCGGACTTCTTAAGCCGCCAGACTCTATGGCCGGGGGAATGGTCTCTGCATCCACAAGTCTTTCAAGCACTCTGCCAAAGATGGGGAGTGCCGGACGTGGATATCATGGCATCGAGACTCAACAAGAAACTAGACAGGTTCATGTCCCGCTCAAGGGATCCGATGGCCTGCGGAACCGATGCGTTGGTTTGCCCTTGGCATCAGTTCAAACTTCTTTATGCGTTTCCCCCGCTCCAGTTACTACCCCGCCTGCTGCGCAGGATCCGGGTGGAGCACATACCAGTCATCCTGGTAGCTCCAGCATGGCCCAGAAGGGCATGGTACTCACTAATCTTAAGGATGGTAGTGGGAGACCCTTGGACTCTTCCTCTACGGCCAGACCTGCTATCGCAAGGTCCGATCCTCCACCCTGCCTTACGGCATCTAAATTTGACGGCCTGGAAGCTGAATCCCTGATTCTCAGGGGTAGAGGTCTGTCTCAGAAAGTAATCTCTACCCTAATCAGAGCCAGGAAACCGGTCTCTAGGGTGATTTATTACAGGGTCTGGAAGGCCTATGTAGGCTGGTGTGAGTCCAAGCGATGGCTTTCTCGCAAATTTACCATCGATAGAGTATTAAGTTTTCTCCAGCTAGGAGTGGATAAAGGATTGGCATTAAGCACAATCAAAGGACAGATTTCTGCTCTGTCAGTGTGGTTTCAGCGGCCGCTGGCCACCCACTCGCTGGTTAAAACCTTCCTTCAAGGGGTCTTACGTATTAGACCTCCAGTTAAATCCCCGCTTTGTCCGTGGGATTTAAATCTTGTTCTGTCAAGTTTACAGAAACAACCGTTTGAGCCGTTGGCTGATATTCCTTTGGTTCTACTGACAAGGAAGTTAGTATTTTTGGTTGCCATAGTTTCCGCAAGAAGAGTTTCGGAGCTGGCAGCCTTATCCTGTAAGGAACCATATCTTGTTTTTCATAAGGACAGGGTCGTTCTCCGCCCTCATCCTTCCTTCCTTCCGAAGGTCATATCCAGTTTTCATTTGAACCAGGATTTGGTATTACCATCCTTCTTCCCTAAACCTACTTCCAGAAAGGAAGGGTTGCTGCATACCTTGGATATTGTCAGGGCCATGAAGGCCTATCTTAAAGCTACAAAGAAGATCCGGAAGACAGATGTGCTGTTCATTCTACCGGATGGGCCCAAGAAGGGGCAGGCAGCTGCAAAGTCCACCATTTCTAGGTGGATTAAGCAATTAATCACTCAGGCCTACGGCTTGAAAGGGTTGCCTCCTCCAGTATCATTAAAGGCTCATTCTACTAGAGCCATGGGCGCCTCCTGGGCAGCACACCACCAGATCTCTATGGCTCAAGTTTGCAAGGCGGCAACCTGGTCTTCTGTCCACACGTTTACAAAATTCTACAAGTTGGACGTAAGAAGGAATACTGATACTGCCTTCGGGCAGGCAGTGCTGCAGGCTGCAGTTTGAGACCCTCGGATTCCGGGGGCTCCTCTTTTTTTGAGTTAAATTTAAAATTTAAGATTATTTTTCTCAAATAAGTTGGATTTATTATGATTTGAGTATATCTCTAAATTAAATCCTTTTGTCTTGGAGATGTTCTCCCTCCCCTCATTGTAAGCATTGCTTTGGGACATCCCATATAGTAATGAATGCCGCTCTGTGTCCCGTGATGTAACGATAAAGAAAAAGAGATTTTTAATACAGCTTACCTGTAAAATCTTTTTCTTGGAGTACATCACGGGACACAGAGCTCCCACCCCTCTTTTGAGGACCATTTTGGGAGGCATACTGCTTGCTACAAAACTGAGGTACTCCTCCTATGGGAGGGGGTTATATAGGGAGGGGCATTTCCTGTTTGAAGATTGCCAGTGTCTACACCTGAAGGTACTCCATATAACCCATATAGTAATGAATGCCGCTCTGTGTCCCGTGATGTACTCCAAGAAAAAGATTTTACAGGTAAGCTGTATTAAAAATCTCTTTATTGCAGCTTAGGTTTATGAGATTTTCTTGGCTGGGTTAACCACCTACTTTACCTGTCCAATGTTAGAACAGCTACTGTCCACTGATAATGTGTCACTGGACAGTTGAAGCCTGGGGGCAATCTTGATCTTGACTTGGCAGGAACCAATGCTTCATTTATTGCCTGGGATTAGGCTCGGGGTGTCCTATTTGACATAATTGATTTGGAAACAGAACCTTGCAGGCATCACAGATTGTCTGTCTGCCCTTCGCCAAGAATATTAGTTTGCAAAACATGCAATTTCTTGCCTATTAACATAGGATGAACATTACTTGATCCAGCAGGTTACTATAAAAATTGTAAATTGTTGTCTTGACTGCTGACGAACATTGGCTTACAGATCCAACACCACCATTCAGTGACGCTGCCCCCCACAAAAATACACATAGACCAATTAAGTTGGAAAGGGCAAGGCCACAGCTTTATTAAAATGTTTCAATACAAACAATTTCCAACGTAAACACTTACCAGTGCCAGCCACAGTTATACTGTGAGTACGGTTGAACATTAACTTGTCTAAAGGGCCTGTTTTTACCATGAGTACTGGAAAAAGAGAGTTTGGTCAGCGGGACTTTAAATGAGGCCAATCACCATACGGAGTAAGCATATAAAGTATACAGTATTGCTTAATTAGGTTCCAACACAAAAGGAGGGAGTTGGTTGAGGACTTACAATGAGAGGTGTATAACAAAAAGAAGTCTTAGCAAGGAGCATTTTATTATGCCTTGTGATATAATATAAAGCATACTGAATGACAAAAATTGCATCCACAAAATCGCATGAGCATGCTACAAATTACATATGCATAATAACACCATGATACTTGGCATATCGTGGAGTAAGGACAAGTCCTGCACAACATGAACCAATGGAGGGGCTTGTTAGTCTGGACAGACTTTAAACAGACCCAACTTCCAATCAAGGGCATAGCCCATTAAGACAACTTTTTGATGCTGGCAAGGTCAAACACTGCTGGGAAAGCTGTGATAAACAACATAGACAAGGCGGGAGGGCAGGGAACTTTTTTTTAAAAAAAAGCTGCGGTTCCTGAAAGCTCGTATAAGTTACCTCAGTGAGGAGTTTAATTAGAGTTCAGACTCCACCCCCTCACCCCATATCAAAGTAGCCAGTCGTTTTTCACAACTTTACATATTGCATGTAACCACTCCCAGTTCCTAGCCTTGCCCCATCAGTCAAGGCTCCATTTTCCTATGGGGTCAAGGGGCCTTCTTTATATAAGAACTCCATCATCATTAGACACTTTTCGGCTGTCTGTACACGAGTGCAAAAAAATGGCTTGTTGGATCCTCCCACTTTTTTTTTTCCTGATATAGGTGTCCGTTTATGAAGCAGTGAATTCTATTCACTGCTTCGTTCTCCGGCTATCACAGTGATTTTTTTTTCCTCCTGTGTGCCTGTTTATGAAGCCGAGAAGATCGCTTCACCCTCGGAGGAGTGAAGTGATCTTCCAATGCTTTTAACAGTGGAGAACGGCCCCTGATACTGGAATCTCGTGAGATTCTCGTGGGATCACCGCTCTTCACTGCTTCATACACGGACACCATAATCTGGTTCAGGAAATGTCTGGCTATGCCATCTCTCTCCCTCTGTTATAAATGTACATATGTACACTTGGATATTTATAGAAACATATTTTGATGATCAGATTGCAGTTGGAAAACGAATGACTGATGGACATATTGAAAGAGAGTCTGTATTTATTTTAATGCTTAAAGTGTTATAATCTTTACATAAATACATTCGGTAGAAAGTGTTAATGGATAGAACAACTTTTCTGTACACTGGCATAATTACATATGTGCATGAGAGCATTTGTGCCTTACTTACTAATTAGTGCATATTAATGCTGTACAGTGATGTACTTCTTCTTCTTCTTATATCTGAAATAGGACCTCTCTCGGTACCTTACCCATACTCTCTCTAGGTGGTTTACCCAGTTCTTCATTCTGGGTCTCCAATAAGAATTCCGTTTGTCTGACCTACACATTAGCAAAAAATATATGGTACTGGAAGCAAGATATGCCTCGTACACAACTGACTTTTTCCATCGGAAATTCCGACCGTGTGTATGCCCATCTGAGTTTTTCCATCGGATATTACGATGAATTCCATCGGAGTTTAGGTGGAGAACGTGTTATGTTCTCTTTTACTCCGATGGAATTCCGATGTGAGTTTGGTCGGACAAAGGTCCGATCAGGTGTACGGGGCTTTAGTTTACTAAAAATGCTCAATAGGCAGATATAAAAACACATGTAAATGCAGTTTTGGATTACTTGTAAAATAAAGTATATGTAAATGCAGCTAATGCAAGTAAATGCATTTGACTTTGTAGTAGCTTGTTATATTCCCTTTTCAATGACACTCAGACAGGAAAAGGAAGGGGCAGCTCTATGAGATAAACAGGTTGTTCTGTATGAACATGTTATGACTAAAGTTAAAATCTACTGGCAGGAGGAGAAGGCAGAGTGAACAGGGGGAGAGCTATTTTGGCCCCTTCCCTGTCCAGTAACAGGTTGGGGTCAGGAGATGACATGGCTTTATTTATAGATGGGTCTTGCTATAAAAAGTGCACAAAACACAGGGCGACTAACACTGTGAATGCCAATGTAGCAGTGTGCCAACGTCCTGATAATATGTAACTAGGAATAGAAACCTGGCGAGTAAAAGCAACCTCCATCACTCCGCGCATATTCAATACAGTTCTAAGGATCTAAAAGTTTTTATATCATTTCTGGTGCTGTATGATTTCTGTTCTATTAACATACATGCACTAGTATCAACTTTTATGAAATTTCTCCTATGTATGTGCTGTGAATAATAGGCCGATATTATAATATCATGTTCACAAAGTTTTGTATATTTCTTGTTCTGTAAATGTTCTACTTTTATGAATAAATATACCCATAGTATTTTTACTATATCTACCTGTACCGTCTAAAGCCCATTTCATTAGCCCATCTCTATTCCTAGTGACATGGCTTTATTGCTTAACTACAACAAGGAAAATGCAGTTTGACAGAGCTATGTAACCAAGTCCCATATACAGGGAGTGCAGAATTATTAGGCAAGTTGTATTTTTGAGGATTGATTTTATTATTGAACAACAACCATGTTGTCAATGAACCCAAAAAACTCATTAATATCAAAGCTGAATATTTTTGGAAGTAGTTTTTAGTTTGTTTTTAGTTTTAGCTATTTTAGGGGGATATCTGTGTGTGCAGGTGACTATTGATGTGCATAATTATTAGGCAACTTAACCAAAAAAAAATATATACCCATTTCAATTATTTATTTATACCAGTGAAACCAATATAACATCTCAACATTCACAAATATACATTTCTGACATTCAAAAACAAAACAAAAACAAATCAGTGACCAATATAGCCACCTTTCTTTGCAAGGACACTCAAAAGCCTGCCATCCATGGATTCTGTCAGTGTTTTGATCTGTTCACCATCATCATTGCGTGCAGCAGCAACCACAGCCTCCCAGACACTGTTCAGAGAGGTGTACTGTTTTCCCTCCTTGTAAATCTCACATTTGATGATGGACCACAGGTTCTCAATGGGGTTCAGATCAGGTGAACAAGGAGGCCATGTCATTAGTTTTTCTTCTTTTATACCCTTTCTTGCCAGCCACGCTTTGGAGTACTTGGACGCGTGTGATGGAGCATTGTCCTGCATGAAAATCATGTTTTTCTTGAAGGATGCAGACTTCTTCCTGTACCACTGCTTGAAGAAGGTGTCTTCCAGAAACTGGCAGTAGGACTGGGAGTTGAGCTTGACTCCATCCTCAACCCAAAAAGGCCCCACAAGCTCATCTTTGATGATACCAGCCCAAACCAGTACTCCACCTCCACCTTGCTGGCGTCTTAGTCGGACTGGAGCTCTCTGCCCTTTACCAATCCAGCCACGGGCCCATCCATCTGGCCCATCAAGACTCACTCTCATTTCATCAGTCCATAAAACCTTAGAAAAATCATTCTTGAGATATTTCTTGGCCCAGTCTTGACGTTTCAGCTTGTGTGTCTTGTTCAGTGGTGGTCGTCTTTCAGCCTTTCTTACCTTGGCCATGTCTCTGAGTATTGCACACCTTGTGCTTTTGGGCACTCCAGTGATGTCGCAGCTCTGAAATATGGCCAAACTGGTGGCAAGTGGCATCTTGGCAGCTGCACGCTTGACTTTTCTCAGTTCATGGGCAGTTATTTTGCGCCTTGGTTTTTCCACACGCTTCTTGTGACCCTGTTGACTATTTTGAATGAAACACTTGATTGTTCGATGATCACGCTTCAGAAGCTTTGAAATTTTAAGAGTGCTGCATCCCTCTGCAAGATATCTCACTATTTTTGACTTTTCTGAGCCTGTCAAGTCCTTCTTTTGACCCATTTTGCCAAAGGAAAGGAAGTTGACTAATAATTATGCACACCTGATATAGGGTGTTGATGTCATTAGACCACACACCTTATTACAGAGATGCACATCACCTAATATGCTTAATTGGTAGTAGGCTTTCGAGCCTATACAGCTTGGAGTAAGACAACATACATAAAGAGGATGATGTGGTCAAAATACTAATTTGCCTAATAATTCTGCACTCCCTGTACAGTGGGTATAGAAAATAATCACAGTTTGTTGTGCAAGTTATAACATCCAAGTGAAAGATATAAAACCAACATGTCAGAATAAATAAAAACATTCAAATACTTGGAAAAAAGGATCTGAAATTAGGGAGACACTCTGGGTTTTCTTAAAGGAAGAGAAATACTAAGTATTTGGGGCTTGGGATGCATGCGACTCACTCCCCTCTTTTATTGGTGACCGTGCTAGTGCTTGGTGTATGGCAATTCAGGTACCCAGCACTGTTACATGGGGGTGAGGAGAAGATCCTTAGTCCTGTGTAAACTCCTAGTGCTCTCCTCTCACTGCTCCTGATAAGCAAGCAAAGCATCAGAGTAGGGAAGGCAGTTAATGCGTTTGTTACTCCAACACTTCATATTCGTGATATGTGCCTACTGTACCATATACTTTGTATGAGAAAATATCCTGTTCTCTTTTGCTTCCTTTGTGTGAAATCCCTGGTGTTCCTGCCATTCCCTCTGCTTTCTTATTAAAATCGGTTTTCTAGCTATGCTGGGAACTTGGTGTGCTCTCCTCCAATGATCAGATTTGTCCCGACACACCTTCCCTGCACAGCCATTCACTGGCAAGCTCAGTGTGATGCTGCTTCTCCTCCCCAGCTCTTAGTCAGCTGAGAACAAAAGGAATGTGATTGCATATAAAAAAAGGGGGAAAAAAAGTATTTATAATTTTTTTTTTTTTTTTATAGTTATACAAAAATGTTTTGCCTTTCATTTCTAATTGAGACGGAATGGGTTGTTTTACAAGGTGATCGTTTACAATTGTAATAAGTTGTGAGGGCTGTCAATAATGTAAACCTATTATCCATTACACAGATTTTTTTTCTAGATTGTCATCAATCAACTGTATGGTAAACAAAAAACAAAAACAAACCACCTCCTACAGCAATGCAAACAAATAAATAAGTGCAGCCCATCTACATCAGTCCTTCACTGGTCATTGCTTGTTCTAGCTTCTGAATACTTATATACTAAGCATTTATGGGTAACATTACAAACTATACACAAAAACACGTTTTTTAACAAACTGATAACATTTTAAAAATAGCTGATCTTTTCTTATATACATCTAACATTATTGTAGCTGTAGGTCCTCTATAGATAATACTAAAATATATTTTTGTGTTTTGGGTGCATATGAGTTTTTTTTTTTTTGTTTTTTTAGGTTTTCTTTCTGTAGAAGCTTGGCACGGTTAACAAAAAAGTGCATAAAAATAATGCATACAGCAGTAACCAAATGAAATGGAAGCTTCCTATGCATTTTCATTTTCTGTTAGTTGTTTCCCAGATGTATGGCCCTATTAGAGTGCAGAGTATATTTACAGTGAATGTTATTTTTTTTTAACTCTTCATTGCTTCCCTGCAGGCTTATCCATTGACTATGTTGACAAAAAGTTGTACTGGATCAGTTCTGGTGCAGGTACAATTAACAGATGTAATCTTAATGGCAAAGGACGGGAAGACCTGCTTACCATGAAATCCTATTTGGGAAAGGCAACAGCCCTGGCCATTATGGGTAAATTACTATTTTATTTTCAATGCTTTTAATTATGTTGTTATGGGTAACATACAATAAGAGTATGTTCAAGCAGTTTGTTGGGTTCGTTATAAGTGTGACGGAGTATAATCATTGTAAATGTATTTGTTGCTGTATCAAACCAGAGTTTCCAAACATGGGTATATCTGGAAACGTTATTCTCCAGTTTTGCCTAAATTTTTTTGTGAATTCTATTTGTGTAATGTATATTCCTATTTAGTTTCGGCTATTCAAAGCTTTTTTTTTTTTTTTTCCTGGTTTTGGTTATAGTTTGTCTGCTGTGAGCACTCAGAGTGGAAGTCTGCATTGTTCATTGGAGATATCTGGAGGCTGTTAATTAAGGAGTGCCAACATGGGGTCTATAGATACCCAGTAGGCTGATTTAAGATCTCAAATGTTTTGGTCTTGATAACCTAAGCTACTGGACAGGACCACCACATACTGTATCCACAAGCTCTGTACAGCCTCAAAAGCAGATGGATAGGTAATTGGGGATTAACGTGTTTATGCTGGCTGAGACTAAATACCATTTTGTAGGTTCATTACCAGTGCTGCTTCGCTTACAGGGGAGGATTTTGTTGCTTCCCAAATTTGATTCCAATCATCTTCCTTATGAATGATGTTGAGGTCAGCCTCCACTTATGTTTGTATGAGGGAGGGTTTGGAGACAATCATGATGGTGTACAGTGAAGAAATTAAGCCTGACGTTTTGTTTCTCTCAAGCACTTTTTTCTCAAAATATTTGAAGGAGCGTGGGCGTTCAAGCCCTTTAAGTGTATGCATTAGAATATGTTTAACCTGTAAGTTATGGAAGGTTTCACAGTTAAGAAGGTTGGATTATTTTTGTGGGATTTGAAAGGATTTGACTGTGCTTTGTATCCACTAATGTGCATACCCTAGAGATGTTGAGCTATGGGTTAATGACTTTTCATCAAAGCACAATGCCAAAGCTTGAACTATATTTATAAAGAGAAATGGTGACTGCAGAATGGGCTTTTTTATTTATTTTTTTGAGCATTGGATTAAAATACATAGGGGTGGCTCTTTTCTCTCTCAAGCCTTCTGTATGATTTTTTTTTTAAGACTGGTGTAATCGCCAATAAAATGCTGTCATGAACATTTCTATTGTATAAAAAAAAAAATCCTCCTCTCATTCGTAGTAGACCTGTAATCTGTTGCCGGGGAAAAATTTCAGAAAATAAGTTCCCTGAGCTACCAGTCAAATTTAGATTTTTTTAATGGTGGAATTGAAGTATAAAAGCTGATATTTTATTAGGTGTTGTGGGTTTTTATTGTCCTGTCAGTTAAATAAATAGCAAGGTTGATGGGGTCTTTTTTCTTTCACGTAGGTGACAAACTTTGGTGGGCAGACCATGCATATGACAAAATGGGAACATGTAATAAAAAAGATGGGTCAGATCCAAAAGTTCTACGATTTAACACGAACCAGGTCATGCATATGAAGGTGTATGATGAAGAGATACAGAAAGGTAGGAGATCATTTAAAAGTAAAGATATTCACTGACGTTAAATAACATTTATGTTATCTAATAAAACCCACATTAGTTACATGCCTTTGTTAGTTTTAGCTCATGATCATTTTGTTATAAAAAAATTCATTTAGAAATTGAAATCCTCTCTTTATTGAGCTGGAGTGTCTATGTTCTTTGAAGAAAACACCTCAAAAAACTTGTGGTCGAAGAAACTCATTGTTAACATTTATGAGAATCTTTGGTTTTAGGAGAACCAAACCAGTGCAATAATCTTTGTACATTGAATTTTGCATACATTGAATTTTGCATACAGAACACTGAAAAAGTTGTATGCACTAAATTCAGCAGATTTGTGAGATTTAAATACTTGGTGAAATGAAAAATATGCTTTTGTTAAAATGAGTCCATAAAGCATGTTAATCAAAATACTGCATACAGTATGCTTTAGTAAATTGACAGCAATATGTAAATATGCCAAGTTCCAAGTACTTTTTTTTCCTGGTACAATGAAGCTTTTTTTTTGCTGATAATAAATACACTTTCCCATCCATTCAACCATTGCCCAGTGCAGCATGGAAGAGTGGAAGGTAGAATATAGTTTTCTAAAGTTAACAGCAAAAACAGATTTTCGCTTGCCATATGAAAGTGCTCAGATCACAAAAATGTATGGTTGTGTAAAATAATATATCCCCTCTTTTTAGGTGCAAACAATTGTTCAGTTAACAATGGAGATTGTTCTCAGCTGTGCCTCCCAACCTCTGCTACAACAAGATCATGCATGTGCACTGCAGGGTACAGCCTCAGGAGTGGTCAACAGACCTGTGAGGGTGAGTCTCTGGTTTTTTGTCATATTCAGAGGCCATTTCCTATGGCATAAAGTAAATACTGTTCTTCACTGATAATCAAAATGTCACTTCCACATTGAAGCTTACATTTCTTGCATTGCTTGAATCGCTTTCATAAAAACTAGAGAGCCTGTTTAACCCTTGCAAAAAGAGCTTTGTGATTAAAGAAAAGACTGGCCACATGACTTTAACAGGTCATGTAACCAGACTGTCGTCCTGCTGACATATTTATTTATTAATTAATTTTAATGTTGTACCACTTTCTTGGAACCCCAGTGCAAGTGGAGTGCATTACACATTTGCAAATCACACTGCTTTTTACCACTGCTTGTGTTTCTATAATTGTGCTGAGCCACCTGTAATGTACAGTGCTTTGTCTCTTGCAGGTGTTGGTTCCTTCCTGCTATACTCTGTGCATGAAGGCATACGAGGAATTCCTTTGGATCCACAAGATAAATCTGATGCTTTGGTTCCCGTTTCTGGCACATCCCTGGCAGTTGGAATGGATTTCCATGCAGGTGAGAATGGCTTACCTTCATACTTTTATACACTTTGAATACATTTCTCTCATCTCATTCATCTCCCCACATGATTTGTAACTGCATCGTCTTTCAAAAGTAGACAAATTTTTAACAACCAAAAGTAGTTTCTGTTCAGGAAGCAGGGATGTGCAGGCAGTGAGTTATATTTCTGGCTCAAGAGTCAGGGCAGTGGATAAAATACACCATAAACCATTCTTGGACATCATGGCAGCACTAGCTATCAAATTAAGAGGTTGGATATTAAACTTGATCCACTAAAGCAGTAAATCATTGGACGAACTGTCTCTACAACTAACTGGGCTAAATGCCAGGAGCAGTAAAATGGGGTTAATTGTTATAATAGAAAACTCATTGTTGGCTTCCTGTCATTTATGTAATAAAATAATTTTGATAGCTGCAATCAAAGCATGTTCAAAGAAAAGCTGTAACACAGTTGTGTATACATTGTATACAGGTTGAAAACATACCCTCAATAACAGTTTCCAAGAATATTACATAGAAGGGTTGGTGTTCTCATAAGCTGACTATGTTCTGAAAAATAAAAGTACTTTGAGAATAACAGACCTTATTCTGTAGGTTCAGCACCCGAATTAATGTTTCGTTTAACCGATGAAGCTGATTGATGGTCAGTCGTGCCTACACACCATCGGTTAAAAAAACGATCGTGTCAGAACACGGTGACGTAAAACACGACGAAGTTCAATGCTTCCAAGCATGCGTCGACTTGATTCTGAGCATGCAGGGATTTTTAACCGATGGACGTGCCTACAAACGATCGGTTTTGTTCTATCGGTTAGGTATCCATCGGTTAAATTTAAAACAAGATTGCTTTTTTTTTAACCTATGGATAAATAACCGATGGGGCCCACACACGATGGTTTGGTCCGATGAAAACGGTCCATCAGACCGTTCTCATCGGTTTGACCGATCGTGTGTATGCAGCATTATAGTTACTCATATGAGAAATACTCCCAGTTCTCAGATCTCTATTTGTGACTTGACTGTAATAAGAGTGGAAGCACAGGCTAATGCTAATAGCCACCAATTTGAACACCTTCTTTACCACCCCCATATTTCCCTCTACAGCTGATGCTCAAATAATTCCTTTTTAATAATTAAAAACAAATTAGTATATTGTAGTTATTGTCTATTTCCTGTTCGTTTTATGAGGCCAGAAATTTCGTTTTACCCTTGCTATTGGTTTCATATAAAATGTCTTCAGGAGACTTTTAAAAAAGAAACAATTAAAACATATAGTGTGATATTTGCATATAGATATTTGCATAGGTCTACATAAGAAACGTTTTATTTGACACCATGTATTTCCTATATTCCTGAATAATGAGCCTATACATATTTAGTATTTAGCTAAATATGAAATATTTTTGTTTTGTACTGCTCTTTGCCTCTTTGTTATAAAAAGCCCATTGGATACTGAGCACAATAGCTCAAGACAAAGGTAACACACACTGGAATAAGCAGCGACTCCTCCCTTCTCTATCTGAGCTTTCAAGAGAGATGAAATTACCTGAAAGGGTGGAAGTACTGTTGTCCTAGCTCTTTAGATAACACATGGTGCCCCATAGATAAAACGGCACATTTGCCTTAGTGCCGGTTTACACAGGGGCAACCCGACTTACAGCGCGACTTTGCAAGGCAACTTCAGCGTGACTTGGAGCAACTTACAGCGCAACTTAAGGGGGAAGGGTTTGCCTGAGTAAGCTTTTTTCTCTAACTGTAAAGTTGCTTCAGATAAGACAGAGATCTGACTTGGAGGCAACTTCCATTGAAATCTATAGGTACAAGTTGCCTAGAAGTTGGATTGCAGTAGTACAGGAAAACTTTTCTGAAGTCAGAGCGACTTCAGTAGTGTACATTAAGATGGCTCTTATTCACTTCTATTGAATTTCTCATGTCACGCGACCCAAGTCGGATCCCAAGTCGCGGTAGTGTGAACCGGCACTTACTGTGGCCATATTGCTGCTTTGAAAAACAAAATTCACATTTAAAGAGTGCACCAGTGCCTCAAAGCAGGTGGAGTGCCATTTATGACCGTGAAAAGAAAAAGCCAGGAGACGGAGAGCCCAGTCATATAAACTGTCAGTTATCTGACCTGCCTGTCCTGCAATCACTGAGTTATGTTTGCAGCAATAAGCGGTTAATCTGTAGAACGATGCAGGTTCCACACCATGGCCTGCATTTAATAAATTGCTAATCAAATGCTTTTCATGGTGCAAACGCTGAAATGTCCAATGGAGAATAGATTGCAATATCCACTCTCCTTTATAAATCGGGCACAGTGTATCTGTCTGGGAATAATCTTCATATGGGAATGTTCATTAAAAGTTTTATATTTACAGTGTGTGTATGTAGTGTGTATATATATATTTATATTCTAAAACCGTCAAATATCATCATAAAAACAAATTAACAAACAGGAAGTGTCATGTACTCCATCCCAAATCTGTGCAAATACTTATCCCTGATATTTTTCCAGAGAATGACACCATCTACTGGGTGGACATGGGGCTCAGCACCATCAGTCGAGCCAAGCGAGACCAGACCTGGCGAGAAGATGTTGTTACTAATGGCATTGGCAGAGTTGAAGGCATTGCTGTAGACTGGATAGCTGGTAAGACTGAAGGGAATGATTTCATACTTACTGCATTGTTCTGTTTTTGCACTTAACATAATATACAGTTTCTGGAATGACTATATAATTCTGCATTGGATATTAATATACATTTTTAGGTTGGCGTTATTAGAATGTGAGTTACTTGTACATAGAACATGTGTGCATAACAGGAAAATAGAATTGAAGCATGCAATAAAGGCGCACTACAGCTATAATTGTAAATTAGGCCTTTAAATGGGCCCCCCTTTTGCTAACCTGTTTGTAATGCAGGAGAAACCTTCCCCAAATGTCCACCCTAGGCCCCTTGCTGTCTCTCGCATACAGAAAGCCTGATTTCTTTGACACTGACCTGCCTTGAATGTTCACCGCACCACAGTGGTCTTTCAAATACATTTTTGGGGGGGAAAATACACTTCAATGAATGAAAAAAAAAAAAACAGTAAAGTTAGCCCATTTTTTTTGTTTACTGTGAAAGATGTTACGCCGTGATAATCGTGAGAGAATCGTGATCTATCTTCTAAGCAAAAAAATTGTGATTCTCATTTTAGCCAGAATCTTGCAGCTCTATACCCATGTATGGATTTACATAGTTAGGTTGAAAAAAGACACAAGTCCATCCAGTTCAACCACAAAAAAAAATAAACAAACAAAATAAAAAACACAGTACAATCCCATACACCCAACTCCATGCCCACAGTTGATTTCATAAAAAATACCACACAAACCATAATCAGTGCCATCTATAGGGTAAACTATAAATGCCCCAATCCACAGCCATAATAGAAGGGGTAAGTACATAAAGTCAAAATATCCAGATGAAGCATGGATCAAAACCAATCTCCAAATGGGTTACCATGGTTGCTGCCGTAAGACTACAATCACAATAGTATATTTAAAAAAAAAAGAATGCAAAACAGACTTGCACATCCTACAGTGCCCATTGTGATCTAAAACCAAATCAAGGCACGGTGATGTCTAAAAACTGGCAGATGAAAAACTCCACAGCCTTCACACTTATGACCACTATATTGTATCATCATAAACATAATATGAAAAAATATTATATGTGAAACCATCAAGAAATAAGACAAAAGTAGTGGACAGGATGCTGATGGTTTTTTTTTTCTTTTCCAATTGTACCTTATTTTTTACTATATATATATATATATATATATATATATATATATATATATATATATATATATATATATATATACTGTATTTGTGTGATTTGTCTATTTAAATAAGAATGTAAAAAGGGTGTAAATTGATTTTTTTTCTTTCAAAGATTTTTATTAGATTTGTACAAGAACAAAATAAAATGTACAGACTTTCGGCATTCGGAGTGAAGGCACAGTTAAGAAACAGACAGTCGAAACTATTATGGCTTTTAATATATAGTCAGTGTCTGGCACTAGCATTTATGGGACTACGTCTCACAACCAGAAATTGGCATCCAGATCAAAGGGGAAGGACCCCCTATGGGATCACACTGTGCCTGGGGGAGTCCCCCCTCGGTCCAAGAGTCAGGTAATCGCCCAGTGGGCGGGGACATAGTGCCAAACCCTTGCCAGTCTGCTCCAGGGCAGAAATATTGTGACATACCATCAATCCGAATCTAAATTCGGGAACTTTTAAGAAGAAAAGACGGAAAGCATTAAGGGAGAGGAGAAAAGTGAAGAAAGAAAGGAGAAGTCACAGAGAGAGAAAGGAGAGGAGAAAGGGAGCCAATCTACTGGGGAGGAACCAAGGGTCCGTTGTCAGCCCTGCCTGGAAGGGCTTGGAGTCCAGGATGCAGGGGGATGCCTACATGCAGGGACCAAGGTTCCCAGACAGGCTCGAACTTCAGGACCGTGTCAGATAATATGCTGGCAAGTTTCTCCTGAGACATGATCCATGAGATCTTTCGTTTGGCTTCTAAGAGGGAAACCTTAGGCCGTTTCCAAGCTTTGGCTATGGTCATTTTGGCCCCTAGTAACATAAAGTGTATTAATCTGCGACTGGTCTTAAGTATTGAAGGAATGTTGGAGTTCAGAAGGGCTATTTCAGGAGTTCTGGTTAATTGATGGGTAATCACGGTTTGGATCAGGGTAAAAATCCTGCTCCAAAACGATCTAAGTCTAGGGCACTCCCACCATGTATGGACCATGGAGCCTATCAGTTGGCAGCCTCTAAAGCAAAGTGGATTAGTCGTTGGGAAAAAGGAGGCCAATTTTGAGGGGTTAAGGTACCATCTGGACATTACTTTGACGCTGAATTCAACTAAGGAGATGTGTCTGACCCCCTGAAAGACCTAGAAAAAGATGACTGCCATCTCTCCAGGTCCCAATCAATTTGAAGGTCCTGTTCCCAGGCCAACATATAGGACAATTTAGAGGGAGGAAAAGCGACTGGTAAACCACAGAGACTCCACCTCTCTGATCCACCGCCTGTCCACACCACAATTCATACAGAGTAAATCTGGGAGGAATGGGTTTCCCTTTCCATATCTTGTGAAGGAAGTGCTGTATCTGCTGAAATCTGTAGCGCTCCGAGGCCGGCATTTCTAATTTTCGAACTCAGAAAGTTTGGGAAACCGGGCCCGAGGGGGGGTGAAATAGTGTCCGATGCGATACAACCCCTTGTCCAACCACCACTGGAAGGACTTGATGGCTAGACCTGGCAGAAAGTCCAGGTTGTGGAATGTATGAGTGAGGGGTCTACATTCTGAGGTCAAGGAGGGTAACCGTCTCATTGTGTCCCACAGGGCCATGGTTTGTGAAAGGATGGGCGATAGAATTGGGGGACGCACCTTGGAGGGGGCTCAGAGGAGAAAGTCTATAGTATGGTTTGGGACAGCCTGTCTATGCGGAGCTGGTTTTTCCAGTTTGGAATAGACAGTGGATAACTGAGCAATTCTTGGTGCTTGGAAGTACCATAAAAGGCAAGGAAATCCTAGCCCACCATGAGACCTAGTGTGGAAAAGGTTTTTTTGGGGAAGCCTGTGGCCCGATCCCCCCCCCCCAGATAAATTTTGTAACCTTACTTTGAAAGGATTTTAGGTAGTCTTTTCTAATGTTGATTGGGATGGATCTGAACAAGTATAACAGTTGGGGAAGGAGAGTCATTTTGACCGAATGTATCCTTTCCGAACCAGGACAAACCCCCCCATCCCAGCTGGTTAGGTCAGATGCTAGCTTCCGGTACATAGGAGGGAAGTTAGTAGAGTACAAGTTCTCGATTTTGGCTGTGAGAGTGATTCCCAAGTACCTAATAGAGGAGGTACTCAATTCAAATTTGAAGGAATTTTGAAATGTTGTGACTATGTCCGGTTTGAGGGATACATTCAGTGCTTGAGATTTGGAGTAGTTCACATGTAAGCCTGAGATGATGTAAAAGTCATTTAGGAGTTTGCAGAGATTAGGGAGAGTTGAAATCGGGGAGGTAATAAACAAGAGTAAGTCATCAGCGAACAAACCGCATTTATGAGTCTGTGGGCCGCAGGACACTCCTTGGATGTTTGGATTGAAGCGTATTGCAATTGCCAAGATTCAATAGCAATAGCAAAAATTAATGGGGATAACGGGCAGCCCTGTCTGGTTCCCCTAGCTATATTAAAGAGTTTTGAGTGGAGTCCCTGCATGCGTATCATGGCTTTTGGGGAAGAGTATAGGGCTTGGATCACCCCCAAGAAGCGCCGGCCAAAACCCCAGCGCTCCATGAGGGCGAAGATGTAAGGCCAGGTTACCGAGTCGAAAGCTTTGTGCAAGTCCAGGGAGAGCAACATACCTTCCTGTTTGGGTCCCTGGTCCCAGCCAGATTGTAGTAGGGAGATGATGTCTATCACCCTCCTGGCTTGATCAGGGCCCTGTTTACCCGGGATGAACCCCACTTGGTCCTTGTGGATGTACTGGCTGATGAAGGGTGCTAGGTGATTGGCAAGAATCTTTGTCAGGATTTTAAGATCATTGTTTATTAGGAAGATGGGTCTATAGTTTCCCACCTCCCCTGGGTTTTTGTCTTGGTTGGGTATCACGGTTATGTAGGCTGTATTGAGGTGGGAGTCTAAAGGGGAACCCTGAGTCTTTGAATTAAAAAAAACACGCCATATAGGGGGCAAGGGTGTCGGCAAATGCCTTATAGTAAGGGACCGAAAGGCCATCAGGCCCCGGAGCTGATCCCTTTTTGAGGCCTTTTTTGACCTCTATTATCTCTTCTGTCGAAGGGGGCTTCTAGTGATTCTCCATGTTCAGTGGATAGGGAAGGTATAGGAAGGTCCCTCAGAAAAGAAAGGGTTTCCGGGCCCCCGGTCAGTAGGGGGGGGGGGGATGTAGAGCCAAGAGTAAAAGTCCTGGAATGCTTTAAGAATATTGTTGCGGGTGGCTGTCCTGCTATTCTAATCTGGGGAGAGGAGAGAACTCGATATATGGGGGAAAGTTTAGAGGCTAGAATGGAGCCCATGTCATCTCTCTGCATATAGAATTTGGCCCCGCTCCAACGGATGTGTTTCTCCCCTTTCACCATAAGGGCCAAGTTCAGTTCCAATCTAGCAGCATCTAACTGGTCTAAAGAAGTGCGGCTGATTAGGGACTCCGTGGAGGCCGGAGAGGGGGCTTGGGCAGGCTGTACAGACCCCTGGGTGACCTGTGAGTAGGTGAGGATAGCTGGGGCTATCACTTGCCTCTGTTCAAAGGGCTCCTCTGCGTGTCCTGTGTGTAGCCGCTGTGCTGAGGAGACGGCGGCCATCTTGGTACACCCGTCCCCCTTTAACAATGTAAATTGCGGGCGGAGATTGCGTCTGGTGCGCTGGTGTGCGCGAGGGTCTCCGGAGCCCGGTGGGATCGTCAGTGGGGGTTGATGCTGGCTGTGGGGGCTGCTGTGCGGGCCGAAGGTCCAGGGTGAAGCGGAGGTCCTGGTTTACATGCCCATCTTGGAGCTCCGGTGCATGCACACTCAATAGATATTTATTACACATTTTTTTATTCTAGATGGCGCTAAATCATTTTTCCATTCCAATTTTCTATTTACCTGAAGTCGTAGGAAGTAGCAGGAAGACATACCCATGGGTCTTGCTAGTGAGGACTTGTTCACTGGCATTACACATAGCAGGCAGGATGTTTGAGGGTGCATGGATTCTGTAGTGTTGATATGCCTGTTTTTTTTGTGCCACCCTATAAATTACAGAATTGAATGCCCTATTTTGTTTTCTGTATAAGTTTTGCTGTTCGAAATGTTCAAATTTTGTTTAGAGCCTTCAACTTTATATTTTACTTTGTGGCGAGCCTGGATAAATATAAACGCTGGTAGCACCAAAGGTTTGATTTCAAATACATTGGTGGGTTTGTGTTTTTTTTTTTTTCTTAACTGCTGTTTTTGTTTTTCATCTGCATGTTGCTGTTGTTCCCTTCACAGGTAATATCTATTGGACTGATCAGGGCTTTGATGTCATTGAGGTGGCTCGTCTGAATGGCTCCTTCCGCTATGTTGTGATCTCCAAGGGACTGGACAAGCCGCGAGCCATCACTGTTCACCCTGAGAGAGGGTAATAATCATCACTAAATATTTTCATAATGTACTCCTAGACCTAAGATGATGCTTTCTTGTAAAGATTTTGGCAGGTCAGGTGATTATATCCACTTGTCTGTTGGTGGGTGCAAAAATCTATAACCAATCAATTTTGAGGAAACTTGCATTTTGTGTAATTTATGTGTAGTACTACCCCCAAAGGAGCCGCTGGTAATTGATTGGGCCTGTACTTTGCTTTAACACCCCCCAATAATTTGGTCTCACTCCCCTTGACACAGCTGTGGTGCAGTGCTGATATGAAGCTCAATAATAAAAGACAGGTAAATAGACACAGATTATATTCACTTTACCTGTGTTGTCACCCGGGCATACACTGTTACAACTGCTTGGAGAATTAACAAGCCTCGCAACAGATTATGTTAAAGCAAAAAGTAACTCTGCTGCAGGCCATGCATCCTAGGAACAAGAAGAGACCTAAGATGGCCATCATAGGGCTTTTATCTCCTTCCCAGCATGCACTTCAGCCCCGAGTGTTCACGGGTAGGCTATTTGCATAATACCTCACTGTGCTCTTGAAAATCAAAATGAATAAAGTCCATTTCACATTTTAACCTCTAGATGGTGCCAAATACCAATTTATAGATGTCCCCGCTACATATGTTTAGCTAAACGAGTTTCCTCTAGCATACCAGTGGCAATGGGCTTAATTTGCTAATCTCCCTCTTGTTTGGATGTTGACATGAATAGTCAGGCAATCTGATTCAGTGGCGTCACTAGGGTTGGTGTCACCTGGAGCGGTAAAACATGGTTTCCCCCCCCCCCCCCCTTCCCAATAATTATTTTCCGCATAGAACACTGCATATATTGCCAATAGTAGTGTCATTAACAACAATCAAGCAACTAGCAAATTAAGGTTTATCTGTAGGTAAAATGAATATCTCCTAAACAGGCACAGTTTAAGAGATATTCACACTAGATGCAGCCGCTGAGGTTACTGACGCATATGCTCTGAAGGTCTGGCATACTGTGCTGGACCTTCAGAGCACCGTACCGTAACCAAGGGCTCTCGCACCCATACGCGGAAGTGACGTCATTGCAGTCCTGCCCATACTTTGCATAATATGCTGTCCTCAGGGACAGATCCGATCCAGAGATCCCACTGTATGGCGATCTCTGGATTGGATCTGTCCCTGAGGACAGCAGATAATGGCACCATTGGTATTGATGATTTGATTTGGTTTTTGGGACTGAACTGCTAACACAGGCAGGGGGGGGGGGTGTCGGCATGCGATGAGGGATGTCCGCTGGAGCCGCCGCCCTGAGGTAAGGTGTGATAGGTGGGGGGGGGGGGGTTGCCATGGTGTCTGTTACACCTGAGTCCACTCAGAGCTGGTGTAATAAAAGGGAGAGGTGTATGTATTGGGGCACCCTAAGCTGGTCTGATAAGGGGGGTTGGTTTTTGCTGTTGCACACAGCTTCTATCCATCTATCTATCTAGTAGAAATGTGTGTGTGTGTGTGTGTATATATATATATATATATATATATATATATATATATATAAAATCTGTGTGTAGCACCAAAAACCAACCCCATTCTTTATCAGACCGACTTAGGGCACCAGACACATACACTCCTCCCTTTTATTACACCAGCTCTGAGCGGCTCAGGTGTAACTGGGACTGGGTAAAGACGCCATGGAAACCCCCCCCCACCCCCCACCTATCACACCTCACCTCGGGCGGACACACTTCATCGCATGTCGACACCCCCCCGCCTGTTACTGTACCAGCTCAGGGCCAGGGCGGAGCAGGCGGCTCAGATAAATGGTACGCTCGGGCGGCAGCTGGAGAGAACAGTGTGCAGTCGCTCCACCCAGGTGGAGATAGTGACAGGCTCAGCAGCGAAGTAGGAGGAAGACTGGAAGAAAAAAATGCCAAATGAAACCAGGGCTTCCGTCACCCTTGGGATGGTGTTGTCCCCCCAGCAATGCACTGATCTGATTCAATGGAATGGTCTTTCCCATGTGAAATTACAGAGACTATTCCAATCATTCAGAAAGTCCATCTAATGTTAGTATTTCTCTTTGCATAAATGGAAAACTCTGAAAAGTGAACGAAGATATGTGCATTTATTTACTCACTGTAGATGGAAAAAGCATGATATAAAATTGAACAGGATAATGAAATCCTGGCCTTGTGGTCGGTTTGCACAACGGGAGTTCTGTCTGCTTTTTCTACCTGCTCTTATATGTTTTTTATCTGCTGCTTGCAGTTATCTGTTCTGGACAGAATGGGGTCAATTCCCTCGAATTGAGAGGTCCTATCTTGATGGCAGTGGGAGGCTCATCCTGGTAGATGTCAGTATCAGCTGGCCTAATGGAATCTCCATAGATTATGAGGTATGTAATCCATCACAGTTTATCTGATAAAGAGGTAAAGGTAGATGCTAAAATGGGAAAAACAGACTTCATTATGTTGGTTACATTAGTGGATACATATTTATCTTGCCTTAAAGTGCAACTCCCCTTTTTCTTTTTGGCTCAGCTGATATCCTAAACTAGGGCAGAAGAATACTCAACATTTTAAATTTCCCTTTCTTTTCCAATTTTTTTTTTTATATATATATATATATTAAAAGGTCTCTTTAAAGTGCAACAGTGTTCAGTCTATGGACATTAAATTAATGTAATCTTACCAAGCAGTAAATAAGCTTTAAAAATGCCATCACTACCTCTTTCGCTATAGGTACTGTAGAGCAATAATTCCTCAGAGTTCACTGCAATAGCAGTGAAGTAATTTAAGTTGGATCCCAGCACTCTGCCCTCTCCCCTCCTAGATGATTTGTTCTGTTTTTACATTAGAGATTGGAAGGCAAAGTTAATTCTGGCAGGGGAGAGCCTTCAGCTCAGAACTTGCCACACAGTGTGGTTGATTTAAACTAAACGGGTAGAACATGTTCACTTTGCAAAGCCAGGTTTCTCTTTGCAGGGGATTTTTCACTTACCGTAAATCTTTACCATGCAAAGAATACACAACTTGTGCAAGTAAAAAAAAAAAAAAAAGATTTTGGCTTGCATAGAAATGAGAAAAGTCAGCAAAGCTTTACCTCATCATTAACTCAGCTAAATTAAAATTCTAAAGTAAACATGCTTTACCCCTTTAGTAAAACACCAACAGTGCATGCAGCTAGAGAGGTCAGTGAGTGCTTGTTTTAATGTAGAGCTTTAGGCAAACAAAAAAAAATCATTTTGGATGGAGCAAAGGAGGGTTATGACCCTTGTTGGTTTATTTGTTGACATCTGTGCTCCACTGGGGAGATTTCACTTCCTGTCCCAGAGCCAAAACAGGAAGTGAGAGGAATACCCCGCAAATTAAGGTAATCCCTTGGGGACCCCCAGGCCACCAGAACTAGTGTCCCTATTGGAAAATTCTCCCTAATTACTTTTCTGGGGACAATCCAAAATGTGGGATTTTTTTTTAACTTTTATTTTCAATGATAATGGTAAACAGGACAAATGGATGGGGTGAATCTCCCTAATGGGGGGGGGGGGGGGCACAGACAGTTAAAACTGACACATTAATATCCATACAGACTAAAGAAAAAGTTTTACATTTACTGCTTTAGAAATTGTAAATCTTTGAATGTTTGTGGGTTTACATGCTACTTGTGAGATCAGTATTTATCCAGTCACTCCTCTTCTACAGGATGGAAAGCTGTACTGGTGCGATGCTCGCACTGATAAAATTGAGAGGATTGACCTGGAGACGGGAAAGAACAGGGAGGTAGTGCTATCCAACAACAACATGGACATGTTCTCTGTATCGGTCTTTGAAGATTACATATATTGGAGTGACAGGTGAGGACTTTGACACTGTCAAGTTGTTTTTCCCTTTTGTTTTGTGCAGTTTATATACATAATCTTCATTATTGAGTAGTAGCACAACAAAGGATTACCTAAGCCTCTCCTAAGCCCATAATAGCACATACTTTGGAGCAGCAGTTTGCATTTAACTTCAGAGCAAATACAGGTTATATTATACAGCATTAGGGAAAAACAAGCATTTCAGGTTATTAACCCTTTTAAAAGAAAAGGCTCGTTATCTAAAATGTGATTTATACACAGGCTATTTTGGAAGAGTTGCCTTTTCATTTCAGTTTAAGGATAGCTTTTGTCTATAGCTGATTTTTCTAGCTGACAGCCATGTCAAATCTTGGGAATACATGGGCAATCCCATTTCCTGCTTTTATGACATTCAAATTACATGTGTTCCCTGCATTTGGAGTTTCATTTTAGTCAGATACTTTAAGACCTACCACGACAGGTACAATGAAGGTTGTTTAATCACATAGCAGTCCTAAAGGTAAATGTTACATAGTAGGCAAGGTTAAAAAAAAAGACACAAGTCTATCAAGTCCAATCTATGTGTGTTTAATTTTATGTCAGTATTACATTGTATATCCCTGTATGTTGCGGTCGTTCAGGTGCTTATCTAATAATTTTTTGAAATGATCGATTCTCCCTGCTGAAACTACCGCCTGTGGAAGGGAAGTCCACAGCTTTGCCGCTCTTACAGTAAAGAACCCTCTATGCAGTTTAAGGTTAAAACTTTTTTTTCTTCTAATTTTAGTGAGTGGCCACGTGTCTTATTAAACTCCCTTCCGCAAAAAGGTTTTATCCCTATTGTGGGGTCAACAGTACGGTATTTGTAAATTTAAATCATATCCCCTCTCAAGCGTCTCTTCTCCAGAGAGAATAAGTTCATTGCTCGCAACCTTTCTTCATAACTAATGTCCTCCAGTTCCTTTATTAGCTTTGTTGCCCTTCTTTGTACTCGCTCCATTTCCAGGATATCCTTCCTGAGGACTGGTGCCTAGAACTGGACAGCATATTCCAGGTGAGGCCGGACCAAAGTCGTGTAAAGTGGGAGAATTATTGCTTTATCGCTGGAGTTAATCCCCCTTTTTAATGCATGCCAATATTCTGTTTGCTTTTGTTAGCAGCAGCTTGGTATTGCTAAGCCTAACATCTACTAGGACCCCTAGGACATTTTCCATCCTAGATTCCCCAGAGGTTCACCCCCTAGTGAGTAGATTGCATTCATATTTTTGCCACCCAAATGCATTATACATGTTTCTACATTAAACCTTATTTGCCATTTCTTTGCCCACCCCATTCATTTGTTCAGATCTTCTTGCAAGGTTTCCACATCCTGCGGAGAAGTTATTGCCCTGCTTAGCTTAGCGTCATCCACAAATACAAAGATTGAGCTGTTTACCCCTTCCTCCAGGTCATTTATGAACAAATTAAACAGATTGGTCCCAGCACAGAACCCTGGGGGACCCCACTACCCACCCCTGACTATTCCGAGTGCTCCCCATTTATCATCACCCTCTGAACTCGCCCTTGTAGCCAGTTTTCAAACCATGTACTCACCCTATGGTCCATGCCAACAGACCTTACTTTATACAATAAACGTTTATGGGGAACTGTGTCAAATTCTTTTGCAAAATTCAGATACACCACGTCTACGGGCCTTCCTTTATCTAGATTGCAGCTCACCTCCTCAAAGAGGGTTAATAGATTGGTTTGGCAATAACGATTCTTCATGAATCCATGCTGAGTAATGCTAATAATACAGTTTTCATTACTAAAATCTTGTATACAGTCCCTTATCATACCCTTCCAGAGCTTGCATACTATTGATGTTGGGCAAACTGGTCTGTAATTCCCAGGGATGTATTTTGGCCCTTTTTTAAATATTGGTGCTACATTGGAGAAAAGCCAATCAGCTGGTATCATTCCAGTCAGTAGATTGTCAGTAAAAATTAGGAACAATGGTCTGGCAATTACTTGACTGAGTTCCCTAAATGCCCTTGGTTGCAAGCCATCTGGTCCCGGAGATTTATTAATGTTAAGTTTTCCAAGTCTATTTCTAATTCTGTCCTCTGTTAGCCACAAGGGTGCATCATGTGATGTGTCATTAGGACAAACACTGCCGTTTTGGTTACTGAAGCCCCCCGATTCCCTTGTGATGACTGAGGAGGAGAATAAATTCAATACCTTTGCCATCTCCCCATCCTTTGTAACCAGATGTGCTTCCTCAATCTTTTTTTGCTCTCCACCGCTATCTGTCTTTCGTGTTCCATCTTAGCTACCCTAATTGCACCCTTACATATCCTGTTGCATTTTTTGTAAAGTCTGAATGCTGTTCCCTCAGCCTTGTATTTTTTGAAGGCATTCTCCTTTGTTTTTATATGCATTTTAAGCCATCCAGGACTTTTGTTTGCGCTTTTAAATTTATTTCCCAATGGGATGCATTGGATAATGCCCTTATTAAATATGCTATTAAAGCAAACCCATCTCCCCTCCACGTTCTTTGTTTGTTTCTAAGATTTTATCCCAATTTATATATTCTAGCAAGGTGTAGGAAAGTTGGCTCTTTTGAAATTCAGTGTCTTTGTGTTCCCCTTGTGTTTCCTAGTTGTGTGATTTTATACTGAAGCCAATTGCTGTTTCCTAAATTGCCCCATATTTCTACATTCGTGATCAGGTTTGTATTGTTGGTAATCAGTAGCTCTAGTAACGCCTTGTTACTAGTTGGTACGTCTACCATCTGACCCATGAAATTGTCCTGCAAGACATTTAGGAACTGACCACAAAATATAAATCCTCCTCGTTCAACAGTATCTCTAGTTCTCCCATATTGTCCGCTAGACTCCTGGCATTGGTGAACATGCCACATAGTTTAGACTGGTCACATACTGTCTTATTATTGGTTGTTCTGAGGTTTCAAATAGGACTTGTTACTATACTTACCTTGGGTTTATGTGCTTTAGTTAACCTACCACTAATGCCCCCAATACTACCCTCTGGAATATGTTGTGCGCTGACTATTTCTACCTTCTGGACCCTCCCCCCGTCGCCTAGTTTAAAAGCCCCCCTAACTTTTCGGCCATCTTTACTCCCAGCAGATCTGCACCCTCCTCATTTGGGTGCAGTCTGTCCCTTCTATAGAACTGGTTACCAACTGAGAATTCAGCCCAGTTCTTCAGGAACCCAAACCCCTCCTTACTACACCAGCTCCTCAGCCACTTATTTACTTAACTAATCTCCCTTTCTGGTGTGGCTCAATGTTCGCATAGAACACGTGCAGAGCCCGCCAGGAAGTGTGCACGGCGCTGCGCTAATAACAGCCAGGGAGACATTTCACGATCCTTGCAGCCGAGCATCGGGACAATGTCTCCCTGACTGTGATTAGCACAGTGCCGTGCTCACTTCCTGGCGGGCTCTGCAGGTGTTCTATGCGAACACGCCGGAGCTCATCCTTAACCGGTAGTATTCATGAGAATACTACAATGGAGGTCCTTTTCCTAAATTTTAGCTCCTAAGTCCCTGAAATCGTTCTTTAGGACACGCAATCTACCTCTGACTTTGTCATTAGTGCTAACATGCACCATGACAGCCGGGTCTTCCCCAGCCGCTCCTAGTAATTTGTACACCAGATCCATGATGTCCCGAACCCATGCATCCGGTAGACAGCATACAGTTCGGCACTTCATTTCTTTGTGACAGATTGTCTTTTCTGTGCTTCTAAGAATGGAGTTCCCTACCACCAGAATCTGCCTATCCTTTTCCTTCACTCCTATACTCCCCCCCCCCCCAACTCTTACTGGAAGAGTTTTTCCCCTGGCAGCTAAGAGAGTCCCTCTGCTCGCTCCAGCAGTGCGTACTTATTGGGATGCTCCAGCCCAAGATCTGCCTCCCTGGCACTTGCCCCATTATCCTTCCTGGCACTCGCCCATCTACTCGTTTCTAGTGCCTGCACCTCTTTGTCTCCACCCTCCTCTTTGCTGGCCCCTGCCAACACCTGCCGGGTATGTTTCCGGCTCTCCTTTAGTATGGAGGGTCTTCTCAGAGCTGACAGTTGCTTCCCTAGATTCAGAACCTGGGCTTACAGGGAAACAATGTACTTACATTTTACACAGCAGTATTCACCATCTATCCAGATGATCAAGGAGTGCATACATGCCGCAAGATGTACACCGAGTCGCATCTCCACACCCGCTGTGCATTGTACCAACTAATTTAATGAGGATTGGGGATTATACCCAGTTCAAATTACCTAACGACTAGCTTCCTGACACTAATACAATACACAGGTACTCAACAAGACACTACACGTGCACTCGCCGCCCACGTGCACCCACAGACCATGTGCACTCGCAGCCTACGTTCACTCGCAATACACAGGTACACACAATACTCAGCTAACAATCCCACACACGCTACTTGGACAACACTCGGGTACTCACACTAAACAGATACTTTGACCACTGTTATAATCTCCTGTTTTGCACTCTGGTTTTTAACTTGCCACTTAGTCCAGTTCAACTTGGTCTAAGTTCCAGCAAGCAAAAAGGTGATGAGCAGGCTCAAAATTTGTTCTACAGAAAGGTATATATGCCTCAAGCACCTATGACGAATTAACCACTCCCCTTAATTAGTAGGCTAAAGGAAGGAAAGAAAAAAAAGGCTGTTTAAAAAGTGACAGAGAGGTTGTTAAAAAAAAGCTGCAATGGATTGCCTTAATTTGCATAGATTTCCTCTCACTTCCTGTTTGGCTATGGGGCAGGAAGTGAAGGGAGATCTCTGCAATGGGACAGGGATGGTAAAAAACAAACTGACAGGGACTATAACCCTCCCTTACTCTATCCAAAATGAAAATAAAAAGTGTTGCCTATAGTTCTACTTTAAGCACACATTTCTGATAATTTTTTGGAGAGGACTAAGAAGATATAACCATTCCAATGGTGCAGCAAAAATATATAGCACAGTGAGGAAGGTCTGTGGTCCAGGATGATAGGACAGTCAAAATTATAAGCAGCTTGCGTTACACTAACAGTGTAGCGCAAGCCAGTGGGGACTCTTTCTGTGCTGCCCCCCTGCAAAGTGCTGACCAAGGCCTGGGCCTTGTTGGCCTAGGCCAGGATACAGCGTTGGTTCATAGCCCACACAAGAGTGAAGATTTTTTTTTGAATAGCTAAATATATATAATTATTTTTTCAACTTTGTTATTTTTATATTTTTTAGTGTGCATTAATTTCTGGCTACCTTGCAGGACTCATGCTAACGGCTCCATTAAGCGAGGGCAAAAGGACAATGCCACAGATTCTGTCTCCCTGAGAACAGGCATTGGAGTACAACTCAAAGACATCAAGGTGTTCAACAAAGACAGACAGAAGGGTAAATATGGTGCACAATATCGCAACTGACCAGTACATAAAACCTCCTTCCAAGTGCAAATAATTAATAAGGTTATAAATCAACAGTACCCCCTATTTTACACGTGAAACAACTGTTAGCTATGTGGCATTTTTTATATTTTTAGATATACTTTTTTTTTTTATTGTGTCTAGAATTTTCATTTTATTTTAAGATTTCATGTTGTCATACAACAGCAAAAATATTAACCACTGGTACAAAAATAGAATAGGATAAATAAAAAGATCTTCCTGTCTACCTATTTAAATGCACCTGTAATTGTATGAACAATGTTAAGTGGTTACTCATATTTTATAGCAGGCAGGTGTCTGTGTGCAGTTGCAGCTCTTCTCTGAAATGTCCCTCTATACTTTCCTCTTAGTTTTGGTTAATGCATGTGATGGTTGAATTTTACTAAATTATATAAGGGCAAGGGAAGGGTTGGGCCGGGCTTCATCTCGACCGCATGATTAAAGAGGAACTGCAGTCTGCTCACATAATTTGTAATAAAAACATCTTTGCCATGCTAAAGCTTCCCTCCAACCACTTTGCATATTATTTTATATATACTGTGATTCTGTACTTTCCAAATATGTTGCAGAAATCTCGCTCCACAGAGTCTGGCTGCAACCATTTTAACTGTGGGCAGCTGAAGCTGCTGCCTGTTCCCTTCCTAGGTTTACACAGACACACACATAGACACTCCCCCAGCTCTGCAGCCCTGCAGCTCTCATTGGCCCTCTTAAGACTCGTCTCCCTTCCCTTCCTGTCAAAATCTCATGAGAGAGAGAGCTGTGCATGATGTCATAAGTCTAGGCTTTTTACCAGACAAGAAACAGGAAGTGGGCTGTATAAGGTATTTACTGGCAGAAAAAAAAAATGTTTTACTATCCAAAGTTAAAACAACAAGGCCAGAGGATTTAATAGATGGGAAGTTTAAAAAAATGACTGAAGGTCCGCTTTAATTTTCCATATCAGAAAGCCAATGTTTAGAGCAGAGCTGGGCAAATTGTGGCCCCTAAGCCTGTCAGCTTCCTCACAGAAGGAACCGACAGGCTCAGAGAGGTATGCTGACAGATGTCTGTGGGGAACTGCAAGAACGGCAGACAATTTCTTTCTGTTGGCATCTGCTAGCTGCACATCCCAGGAGCTGTGCATCTGTTCTTCACTCCAGGTCAGGATTTGCAAAAATCCCAACTGTATTGATCTCAAGCACTCTCCTTTCAGGAGCCGCTCTCCTTTGCAGCTCTGCCAGTTATCTCCCTGAGCACTCAGTCAGCGTCTAACTTCCGCTTGTTCAATAAAACTTTGACAAAACAAAAAATGGAAGTTTATTGGTTTCTATTCAGAGCCGCACTAAATTTTGAACTCTCCAGTTTTAGTAAATCAACCACATGGTATTCCAATGTGTGGTTATCTAGTTGGAACCAGGAGTAGACAATGGATTACACAGATATTGATAATACATTGTATGTATATGTATAGACAGATTGAATATAACCGGTGTGATTAAAGAGCAGTTAAAACATTACAACTTGGGTAAATAGAAGCTTGGATTAGTTGCCAACCAGATGTAGTTTTATTTCCATGCAAGGACATTACTGGCCTATAGTAGTTTCAGAAAGGGCAGAAGTTAAAGTGATTGTAAAGTGTGCCACCATAGGAAATTGCTTCCTATAAACACACACCGGATGGCTTGGCCGCACCACCTGCTCCATCATCACTAGATTTGGTAGACTGCATTAGAAGCAAATGGCTCCCCCTGCTCTCACTGAGTCCAGTGAGGGGAGAGAGAGCACAGAGAAGGAGAGAGAGCGAGCACGCGCGCGCGCGCGCGAGAGAGAGAGAGAGAGAGAGAGAGAGAGAGAGAGAGAGAGAGAGAGAGAGAGAGAGAGAGAGAGAGAGAGAGAGAGAGAGAGAGAGAGAGAGCAGCGCCAGCGCCAGATCAAGATCAGGCTCAGGTAAGTATTTGAAGAGGGGGCTGGGGAAGCTGAAAATATATATTTTTTTACCTGAATGGATAGCGCATTATTTATCAGAGTTAAATAAGGCCCTGTGTAGGATATATACTGTACATCTTTGGGCTTTTTAAAAGACAGCTGAAATGATATGTCTAGCGTAACTGCTTAATAACTTGAGCATGCTAGTTGCCTGGCTGTCATACTGGCCCATGTGCTTCAATATTTTCATGTGGTTCTAAAGTCGTAAGATTTTTTTACCTTAATGCATTCATTGCCCACCCCCAAATACCTAAATACTTACCTGAATCCAGCGCTGTGGAATTGCAGGTAAGTATAACATATTTATTTTTAAGAAAAATGTATTACCTTTACAATCACTTAATATGGCCATCCATGAGCACATATGCAGATAAGGTTCTTCATAGTTTTACCAGCACCCTCAAAGTTTTCCCATTAGCACAGACAGCGCTGACTGGGGGACTCCCTCCTGTGAGCAATTGTCTTCTCCCAGTGGGGGCAGGCGGGGTTAGCAGTCCTTGCTGGGAGAAGACAGCGATTATTGCTACCGGCTATAGCAGCCGCTAGCATTAATGGTAAGTAAATCCGGCAGGCTGGTTGTACCCAAGCTGATCGATCGATCAACTTGGTACATTCAGCCTGCCCACACACAGTTCGAATCTCGGCCAGTTCCTGCTATGGCCGGACTTAGTGGCTGGATCACCAAAATGAGAACTGATGAAAGAAACTCTAAATAGGAAACTAATATAGCCATCACATGTAAAAATTGGTAAGCTGCAATATAATGTTTGCTTTTGGGTTTAATACTGCTTTAAAACTATAACATCTTAAACAATATTTGAAATTGTTTACCACTATAAATGTTTGTTTGCTTCTAGATGACATTAGAGATTTCTGTAAGTTTTGAGAATAAAAGGTGTTCAGCAAATAGAGATTTGTAGTGCTGAGCTTGTTTTCTATTTCACAGGAACCAATGTCTGTGCTGAAAATAATGGTGGTTGTCAACAGCTGTGCCTGTACCGAGGTGGAGGTCAACGTACATGCGCTTGTGCCCATGGCATGCTGGCAGAAAATGGCCTTAGCTGCAGGGAGTACGATGGTTACCTTTTGTATTCAGAACGAACAATCCTAAAAAGCATTCATTTATCGGATGAAAGTAGCCTCAATGCCCCTGTGAAACCGTTTGAAGATCACGATCATATGAAGAACGTAATCGCTTTGGCATTTGATTACCAGGAAAGTGACAAAGGGGGACCACGCATCTTCTATAGTGACATCCACTTTGGTAACATCCAGCAGATCAACAACGATGGGACTGGTCGCAAGACGGTGGTGGAGAGTAAGATTTTTGTTCTGCTAAATACAGTTTAGGGTTGGGTACTGTGTAACTTTTTTTGTTTTCTGCTATTGCTGTAAAATAAAACTATTCAGTACAATTTAAAAGGTAAATTGCAGTTACATTTCTAAAACTGCACAGGTGTTGCCTAAATCTGCAGCAACTGGCTTTGTAGGGCACAAGGGTAGCCTAAATATGCCAATGCCATATGCGAAGTGCTTATTTTGCTACTGTTAAAGTTGAACCCCGGGAATTCAAATAAATGTACAGAATGAGTTTCCAGAGGGAATTTTTTTTTTTTTTTTTACTTTTATGTTGCTGTTCATAGAGCTAGAAGCCCTGAAGATGGTGTCATCCATGGGCGTGATAACGCGAGTGATGACTGGTGTCAGTGGAAGCTTCTTAGGCTTGCCATACATTATATAATTTTTTTGTACAATGTTCCTTTAGATTTAGCATAACCATATAATATAAGGTCAAACCTAAACACTTTCAATTTGTATACAATCAAGCAGGCCCTTGCACTACATAGTTGAAGGTAAGTCTAAAGGAAACAGAGTAAGAAAATTCTATAATGTATGGCCAACTTAACCACTTGTCGGCAGAATGGCTCGGCTGGGCAAAGCAATGTACCTGTCATCGGGAGCAGTGATCACTGTCATGTCACTTGTAGCCCCCCCCACAGTTAGAATCCCTCCCTAGGACACACTTAATCCCTTCATCGCCCCATAGTGTTTAACCCCTTCCCTGCCAGTGTCGTTTATACAGAGATCAGTGCATTTTCATAGCACCGATCTCTGTATAAATGACAATGGTCGGAAAATAGTGTCAAAAGTGTCCGATGTGTCCGCCATAATGTCGAAGTCATGATAAAAATGGCAGATCACGCCATTACTAATAAAAAAAAATGTATAATAAAAATGGCATAAAACTATCCACGATTTTGTAGATTTATAAATCTAAAAATAAAACTACTATTGCCTGGGTATGTTTTGCTATTTCCAAGAACTGCCATCAAGGCAAAATAATAACTCATTCCATAAAAAGTGTTTTATGGACAATAATGTTTATGCCCATATGTAATTAAAAAAGAGGTGATGTGTATTGCTTAAAAAAAACAAAAAGATTTCATACAGGGAAATTGTCCTTTTTATTACCACAGATGTTGGATCAGTAGAAGGCCTGGCCTATCACCGAGCATGGGACACCCTGTATTGGACCAGTTACACTACATCAACAATTACTCGGCATACTGTTGACCAAAACCGTTTTGGGGCCTTTGAAAGAGAGACTGTAGTCACCATGTCTGGAGATGACCATCCTCGTGCCTTTGTTTTGGATGAGTGTCAAAAGTGGGTATTGGTTTCTCTCCTTTTGTGTTCCTCTTTGCTGATTTAATTTGTTTTCCCGCTACTTGAACTTTTTATTTTAAAGGTTATTTTTTTTTACTATACTTTCTTGTATATTGAAAAACAGCACAGCTGATATTTTCACCATAAGTACAGCAGGAAGTGCATGCACCACCTAAAGTATGTGTAAACCATAACTGAAAGGCATTTGGTTTGCTGAAGCTTTGTGTATAATAAACAGTTGTCTGCATTTTTGACTGCTTAGCATTTCTTAGGGTGGGGTTCTTAATGATGACAACAATGGACCGGGTCTGTTTAATGTGTGTTAGTATGACCTCTTATAGCCTTCATGTGACAGCATGGTGACAACACAGGAGCATACTTTTGTCCCCTACAGTATAACAGGAAATGTTAAAACAGAATTTAAGTGCAGCACAATATAAACAGTCAAAAACGTTGACTAAAAAACAAGTCCCAGACAGAGTAAATAATATTGAGTAGAAGTCCAGAGACGGTGGACAACAGGTCCCAGAAAGCCTTCACCAGTGAAGATAAAATCCACAATCGGTGACAGTCCCTCCACCTCCGGTCTTAATATCTACTCTCACCTTAAATTGGTTGTAAACCCTTACAGACCACTTTTACCTACAGGTAAGCCTAGATTGGGGCTTACCTGTAGGTGCAAGAAATATTTCCTAAACCTACACGGTTTAGGAGATATTTCCAAAAGACATGCACCGATGTCTACGGCACATGCGCCATAGACAACGGTGCACTGAGCGTGCCGTTACTAACGGCGATCATGCCATCAGTGGTGGCACCCGTGCGCATGAGCAGGAGTGATGTCATCGCAGGTTCAGCCAGTCATAGCGCCGGAGCCGCGATACGAGGAAGTCACTCTGGGGAAAGATGGCGGAGGTGAGGAACGAGCACCGTTGCGGGGACTTCGAATGCATACTAGCTCATTATGCATACTAGCTCATTGTGCCTTTTTCTTGCAGGTTTTTTTTCCGTTTTTTTTTTCTCAAGGGGGTTTACTTCCTCTTTTTAGGCATGGACTCCTGAGTTAACAGGCAGTCATGCAAAAAGATCTCAATAATCAAATGGTTAACATGGACCATATACTTCTTTCCAGTCTCTTCAATTCTCAGTAAAAGGCGCCAGACCATATATAATAAAGAAAAGATCTAAGTGCTCACTGTTTGACAGTATAAGTTTTAATTGTTTCCAAACACAAACTACTCACATATAAGTCGGTTTGATACAGCAGTTTGTTTGCTTCCGAAGGATAGCAGTGGGTGACGTTGTACGCAGCTCCTCCTCCGTACTCGTTACGTTCCTGTGAACTTCCTCAGCGGGGTGGAGCTTTGGCGTCACCCATCAATCTATTTATAGAGAGCCGTTGTTCTGGCAACAGCGCCACTGTTATAGCAGTATAACAGGAAATGCCTGAACAAGGAGCTTCATGGTAGGATCACCAGCTATTATGTTAAAGATTGCTGCAGTTTGAAATAGATTGAACGTGACATTGACATATTTTTTTTCATACTTGGGTGGATGCCGCATCGGTTTGATGCTGCATCTATCCCGTCCCCCCCCCCGACGCCTCTAACACTGATAATTGAGCGATCGAACACCACTGATCACTTGGTTCTCACAGCTCCATGAACAGAGAGCAGCTGACTGTTAGTCAGCCGCTCTCTGTTCTGCCCCTCCTCGGAGGGGGCAAGAGCGGCCAGCTTAGGCTCTCAGCGGTTCGCTGAGCGGGGTGTTGTTCCAGGGATCTGGCGGATCCCAACTTCCATTGTTGTGATGACGCAGTGACTGGACCGACTCTGATGTCAGCAGAAAATCACAGGAGTGCAAACTAAACTGTACTTTTGTGATCCATATGAGTAGTACAGCCAAACAAGCTGGCTGTACTTCTCCTTTAAAGCTTCTAATGCCACATACACATGACCTGTTTTCCCATTGGGGGGAAAAAAACAATGTTTTTCCCGACAGAATTCTGCTCAAGTTTGTCTTGCGTACACACGGTCACACCAAATTCCGACGGTCAAAAACGCAGTGACGTACATCACGTACAACGCCACTATAAATGGGAAGTTCCATTTCAACGGTGCCACCCTTTGGGCTACTTTTGCTAGTCTCGTGTTAGTAAAAGTTTGGTGAGAGACGATTTGCGCTTTTCAGTCTTCGTGCTTTTCAGTTTGCTACAGCGTGACAAATTTGCTATCTCCATTACGAACGCTAGTTTTTCCAGAACGAGCGCTCACGTCTCATACTTGATTCTGAGCAAGCGTGTTTTTTTGCGTGTTGAAATTGCATACAGACGAATGGTTTTCCTGCTAGGATTTTTTCCTGATGGGGGAAAAAATAGATCCTGCTCTCTTTTTTTTTTTTTTTGGCAGTTTTCCTGGTGTCAGAGCATACACACGGTTGGGATTCCTGGCCAAGCTCTCATTGGACTTTTTCCAACGGGAAAGCTGGTCGTTTTTATTGGGGATACGATTTTAGTGATTGAGCCAACATATACTTTATTTCAATTTGTAATGAGTTTAACCTTTTTCTCACCTCTTACCTGTCCAGTACAAATATCACATTCCTTCGCATGTTTCTGAATGTTACTCAGACATCTTTTGAATATTACTGTATCTGTGTCTTCTATAGCTTTATGTTCTGGACCAATTGGAATGAGAAGCATCCTAGCATTATGCGGGCAACACTCTCAGGCGGTAATGTGCTTTTCATTATTGACCGTGACATCCGAGCACCCAATGGCCTTGCTATTGACCACAAAGCTGAGAAACTGTACTTCTCTGATGCTACTCTCGACAAAATTGAGAGATGTGAATATGACGGTACCAACAGACAAGTAAGTCTTCTATCGTAAACATCTTGAGACAATTTGAAAAACTGGGTGATTCCACGTTCGAGAGTGACACCTTGGTTCTGGGCTTTGAGGAAGGTCAATAATTTAAGCCATGCTTCAAATATCAGATTATGGGTTTAGCTAGTCATTGAATTTTTTTTCTTGAAGTGGTTGTAAGGTCGCATGTTAATTAGTTTGATTCTCTCTGTTTTAGGCCCCTGTTCAGTACAGTGTGTGTATTTTTTTTTAAATTATAGTATGAGTATATATAGTAAGTATAATTGGAGGAGCTGATATTTCCGTCTGATGAAAGAAAGCTAGCAGAGGGAGGTCACGTGTCTGCATAGCAGGGCTCTGCAAAGAAGGTATTAACCATTATCATTTTAGGAAAACGCACACACACTGTACTGACCGGGGACCTAAAACAGAGAGGATCAAAGTAATGAATACATGTTTCTTTATTTTACAAGCACTGGAGCGGCTGCAGAGAATAGAATTACACAGGCATGAGAGGAGAGGAGATTGGCCCATGCACAGAATACATGAAACTGACAGGAAGAGAGGGTGGGGAGGAGGGAGATGCAGAGACGCTGAGGAGAGAGCAGGATGACGGAGGCAAGTAAACTGACCACGGTATCGTGGATCAGTAGCCATGATAAAGGTGGCCAATTTAAACAGGGGAAGACAGGAACAAGCAGGATCAAACAGGTATTGTACAACATAGAATGGAACAAATGACACTACAGAAACACTATGCTATATATTATGCCTTAAAGGGATAGGAGTATTTTTTTGGGGGTTACAACCACTTTAACTTGATGCAAAGATCATTTCATGAATTTGGTATAGATTGGGAGTGTTTTAGTGTGCCAATTACTGTAATATCATGTACTTTCTATAAGATAAGGTAGAGAAACCTGCATGCGCAGTGATCAGTACCACTATAAATAAATATCACATATAAGGCTAGCAAAGTACTTTACTATAGCCATAAACTGCAGAAAGGAAGTGAAATAAATAATTTTGCTCTTTTACAAAGTATTAGTTAGACTTCATCTAAATTATACAGTTTAATCTTAGACACCAGTTTACAGGAAGGATGTCTTGGAAGGGATTTAGAGAATTGCAACTACATTTAATATGGGGGCTTGGTGAAGTTTTTTTTTTATTTTGTTTTATTTAATGGCACCACAAAGTGAAAGTGTTTGTAGCTGAAAGAAAATAAATGTAACCTATGCATGCAGGAAGACCACTTGTACAATAAACTATGAATTTGGGCAATAATACTTCACAAAAACTGTGTCTATCAGATTCAGCTGATTTCTTCATAAAAGGGCTGGCTGCATTTTAAAAGCATGAAATAGAAATGGGTATTATACTTATAAATTAGTTGATACATTATTTTTTTTTAATAAAGTTGATGGATATGCGTCTTTTTAACATACATTAGTTAGCTATATATAGATATAGATATTTGTATGCATTCATTAATTTGTTCGTAATGAAATCATTTTAAATAAGAGGATGGTAATAAGGATGTTTACTAGCAGATGAATAATTTAATATTTAAAGTGTATCTACAGCCAGAACTCTTTTTTTTTTTTTTAGTCTTATATAGAGTGGTCAAGGGCTAGAGCCCCTGTCAAGTCTTTATTGCTGTCCATGTCCCCAATAGGGACAATCGCCATCCCTCTTTGTCTCCGTGACCATTGTCACTGAGACAAAAAGTTAGTAATAATCCAAAGATTGGCTTTAGAATTAATTTATTTTTTGTCTTTCTTTTCTTCTTCTGTAGCCATTTACTGCTTCATCTTCTTTTCCCTACATTGTGTGTTTATTATATTGCGGTATGTGATGTGGGATAAGGGCAAGCTCATATGGTATTGTGTTGAATTTTTTTTTTAGTGGATTTTAAAGTCTGATCCAGTTCACCCCTTCGGCCTAGCGGTATATGGAGACTACATCTTTTGGACAGACTGGGTGCGCCGGGCAGTTCAGCGGGCAAACAAATATGATGGCTCAGACCTTAAACTTCTCAGAGGTGATATTCCTCAGCAACCTATGGGAATAATTGCCGTGGCAAATGATACTAACAGCTGTAAGTATAATCTTTTATTTCATATTTTTCATACATTTTTTTAATAAAGAAGTGAGGTCTGCTATTTCTATTTGACCCAATAGTTACTTTATCGGTTAAAAAGAAAACCCTGTAAAATAATATATTTTTTATATATTTAAAGCGGTAGTTCACCCTCACTGACTTGATTTTACCATCGAGACAGGCATTGTAGCGCGAGCTACAGTATGCCTGTCCCGATTTTTTTAACCCCGGACTCACCTTGTAATCGGACATCGTAGATTTCGGCTCCCGCGGGGAATGGGCGTGCCTATGGAGAGGGAGGATGATTGACGGCCGGCCCTGGCACGTCACTCTCCCCGAAGACAGCCGGAGTAGGTCTCGGCTCTTCACGGCGCCTGCGCACAGGCTATGCGCAGGCGCCGTGAAGAGCCAAGCCTATTTCGGCTATTTCCGGAGAAGCGTGACGCGCCAGAGCCGGCCGTCAATCATCCTCCGTCTCCATAGGCACGCCCATTCCCCGGTATCTTCGATCTACGAGTACAAGGTGAGTACGGGGGTAAAAAAAATCGGGACAGGCTAACTGTAGCTCGCGCTACAATGCCTGATTTTATGGTAAAAGAAAAAAAAATTTTTTTTTTTGCGTTGATAGGGTGAACCCCCGCTTTAAGTTACTCGTGGCTTCTGCCCACATGGTGCCTAGGCAAGGGTAGTGTCACCACCCTTCAGCAAGATACCAGGAAAAGCCAAGTATCCCAAAATTCATGAGATTCTGGATACACAGCATTCCCTAAGATCTTTCTGGATGGATGTCACTCCCTGCAATATGAAAGTATATGTACTTTTTAAAATGGAAAATTCCAGAAATTCTTGCATTGTTGCTCAAGTAAAAACAGAACTTTGGTTAAGTTGCTGCCTGTTTATCATTACAGTAGGTTAATAGGGGTATGACCCAATGTAAAATATCCAGACATTTGATATTTGAATCAACCGCTGGATTGTGAGAGAAGCTAGATGTACATGTAATATAAACCAAAAATATCTGCCAATGAATGATATCGTTAATAATAGCAACCCGGCTGCTGATGCACATCTCCGGGCAAAAAGACAAAATAACATAAATCACAAAGTGTAGCGCTAAAAATGTATAAAAAGTCCCAATATTTGAGAAAATATGACATCTGAATAAAAACAGTCCAATAGGTGTAGGTCCATACAAAGGAAAGTGCTGGGAAGAATCCGTCATCAAGAAGGAAAGGTTCACACTGACTCTTGCCCAAAATGAGTGGACTACTTAATCAAAAGCAATCAAACACACTTGAAAATCCTCCACTTTGATTTTACTATACTCATGGGAGATGGATTGCATGAACACTAATAGGATCCTCAGACTCTCATCACATCAGGACTTCATGTAAATGGGTATAAAAAAACTTCATTGCACAGTATTACTGACAAGTACATTTATTAAGAATGCAACAAAGGCCAAAATACTCACAAACAATGCAGGAAAAAGAGCATTTCAATCCAATAAAAACGATCAATGTTTCCATCCAGTGTGATGGCTGGCTGTTGAGCTTGGCAGTGTCAGATGTACATGTAGTGTTTGATGGTCTTTAGGTGAGCAACAATCCTATTAAACCCTAACTCCAGCTAACCATTTTTAAGTAATTAATGTATGATTTGTCCAAGCACTGATAGAATCACTCATATAATAAGGCACCTAATCCCATATAAAAATATTGAATTCAAAACGAGAAAAGGAGGGAGATACTTTGCGGTGCAGGGGGTAAAGCGGTAATTATGAGAAAGAAAATTTCTTTAAGAAAATACAAAATATTTTTATTAAATATAGATATACAAAAACAGAATTCAATCAATTTTATAATTGGTGGTGGTCATTAAAACACATGATTCTGGTTTACAACACACGGAGATCGCATATTCCCAACATGTTTCGCGATTTTCGCTTCTTCAGGGGAAAGCAAAATCTGTGCAAAAATGTTTGTAACACCAAAAAAACACAGAGTCGGGCGCTCCCCAGCTCCCGGGGACAAGGATGGAAATATAGACCCTGGAATGGGTCGACACAAAGTTCCGAAAACCGTCACAAATAGAGGCTGTATGAGCATACAATGCGACTGAGGGAGAGGACAGTAAGTTGTTTCAAGGACAAAAAGGAAAGACGCAAGTCACAGCGTCGGAGACTAGTCCTCAAAAGTTTGAGGTTAACGAGATGCAGTCCTATCGCTGTAGCAGCTCTCCGCTCTCTGCCTACATTTTTAAGTAGTTATAGCAGTAGGATAAAATAACATTTAGCCATATGTTTAAAAGCTTTTGACCATATCAAGCACCCCTGGCTGTGTTATATGGTTTGTCCCAACAACAGTAGCATTCAGTTTTGCCGCAGAGCGTGGGCAGCATTTAAAGATGAAGCAAATATATACAGAATGCTTTATTAATCGTAAAGGCCCATATATAAAGGCCCATGAAAAAAAAAACACTATTACAGATTTTAATCAAATTGCACTGATATGCTAACATGTTTTATTATTACCCTGTAATAGGCGAGTTATCTCCATGCAGCAACAACAGCTTTTGTCAAGACCTGTGTCTTATCACTGCCGATGGGAGAGTGAACTGCTCCTGCCGAGGGGATAGGATTCTACAGGATGACTTTACATGCAAAGGTATTTTTTACAGAATCATAGAACCCAGCAAATGCATCCGGTAAGATTCAGATTAAAAGGGGCATCTGCTTTGTGTCATCCCCTCTAGAGTAAAGTGGTCAGTCATCAGATTTCACAATGTTATTAATGTATTGCAGTTTTAATAAACATTCTATTGTTAATTCTTTATAATTGTTCTTGCAACTAATATGGGAATAGAGAAATAGAAGAAAAGGCTAAATTATTTTATATTTTAAAAGTGTGTAGTTCATCTCTGTGTTCTTGAAGAACATTGGCTCTATTATTTTTATTACCACCTACTGGCAAAGTGGCGATAATGCCTCAAGAATGTCTATTTTCAGATAAGCACCTTTCTAAAAACTACAGCTGAAATGCTAGGTCTTTTTTCACTATTCTCTTTTACTGGAAGCAGCCTCTTCTACTATAACATTTTTGTTATTTCTTTTGCATCTTCTGTAATCAGCACCCAATTCTACTTGCAATCCCCATGATGAATTTGAGTGTGGCAATGGCGACTGCATCAACTACAGCTTGACATGTGATACATTGGCCCACTGTAAGGACAAGGCAGATGAGAAACAATCTTACTGTGGTAAGTTTAATCCCGTTTTGACTAATAGCAGGCCATGCAGTGATCAGATGGGCTTTTCCACATCAGGGGAGATCTGCATCTGCAATAAATAAATAAATTCTGTATAATAATAATAATACTGTGCCATACATGTTAATATCGATGAGGGTGTTACTATCGGTCATTGACACAGTGAATTTTAGACATATGAGCATATCGGCTCCTAGATTCCTCTTGACAGTAATCATCAAAAGGCCACAATTGCTTAAACTTTGATTTATCATAAAAACAATCTGTCTCACACTGCCCTAATTGTAAGTAAATATACACTTCTACTTAACAATTTTGTAATAGTAATTTGCTACATATGCTATGATGCCATGACTGAACATTAAATGAGAATTTTTACCCTACTGATCTAATGGTTCCATAATAGATTGGGAACATAATAAGGAAACGGAGAACATATAAAAAGTAGAGTGGCATGTGTATCAAGAGTATTACCTGGTAGAGAGAGCAGGAGTAGCATATTAGGGCAGCAGTGAGCAAACGAAGAGCGCCATTTGGCAAGTCATTCAATAGATCAGAGGGATAGATTAGCAATAATGCCTAAAACTGGATTTAGGCTTTTTTCAAGCACAGGTAGCTTTCCGAACACATTGAAGCACATTGAAGGGTGTAACTGTTGCAAGACACACACACTCCTGTACAAGTTCCTGTGCCATCATGCTTCTCCAGTGGATGACCATGATCTGCTGCATTTCATAACAAAGTTCAGGAGATTGTGGTGCTTGCTAGTAGTGAGATGATTTGAAGGAGGACTGCATGTTTTTCATAAGAGATCTGATCACCATAGCTGGGACAAGTGGTGGGCAGGAGGGCTGGGTGCTATGGTAGGAGATTAGTGGGAGGAGATTTGTGTTGGGTGGGGGATAAAGGAAGAGAATTTGTGCTAGAAGAGGTGATATGGGAGAGGAGGGAGGGGATTTGGGCTAGAAGGGGAATTTTTGTAGGTTAGTGCTCAATTATTTTTTTACTAACATACAATGCTCGTACATGTGGGGGCATGCAGTTTTCCATCTTTGCCCTGAGCCTCAGACGACCTTGTCCCACCACTGCTGGTCACCTATATCCACTATACCATTTGAAAGATCTAATAATTGTACAATAATGTATTCAGTTTTTATTTTGTAATAAAAGCAAAACGAGTCAACAGTGCTCAGGACCTCAAATAGCGCTATTGGCTCATTTTGCTTTTACTGATTATCCACTACAAGTGTTACTCACAACAGATGGGACAAGTATGTATTTTCCACTGGCTGTATCTCATGTGATTCAACAGATTCAGTGCCAAACTTTGTATGTATATTTACATTTTGAAGCAAATTGTTAGGTTTGTAAAATGTACTGTAATGTGTCATTTTTCAACAAATACATTTTGAGTGGCATACATTGTTTCCTTTTTCCCTTTGTTCCTCTACTAATAATTGACAGATGCCTACCTGTGACCAAATTACAAAGTCCAGTAAAAATGTAATGGTAAATGTTTCTTGTGCCCCCACAGCTAATCGTCAATGTAAGAAGGGTTTCCGTCACTGTATAAATGGGCGATGCATCTCCTCTGCTTACTGGTGCAATGGCCTGGATGATTGTGGTGACAACTCGGATGAGGTATCTTGCAACAGTGAGTATGTCCCACCCCCTGGAATATCCTGAATATAGCTTATGATCTGCTTCAGCTACAGCCTTCTTGATACAATCATAGATAGATCTTCAAAAATGACATGCAGTCGTTTGAATATTGGTGTATGTTTTTGCCTGTTGGAGCAGACAGTAATGTGTAGTACTTTAACTTATTGTATTCATAGTAAAGATAAACGATAAGTATGAGCAAAGAGAAATGTATTTAAGCAGTTTTACTGGCCATTTCTTTTGTCCTTATCAAAGATTTACTGTACAGACATCTGGTGGTCTTGTGGCTGACTTTGTCATTGTACTATGCAGTGAATAGTATGAGGCCTGTTAACCCTGCTGTGTCTTGCAGAAACCAGCTGTGCCCCTACAGAGTTTCGTTGCCGAGATGGGACCTGTATCTCAAACACAAGCCACTGTAATCAGCTCCTTGACTGTGATGACGCTTCTGACGAGATGAATTGCAGTAAGTACACTGTTAATAGGTGGTCATTACATTTGTTCTTTTGGATTATATTTCTTTTTACATTGCATTCTTGTACCCCAGGCAAGTATGACTGTTTTGATGTACTAGAGAAGACTTGAATTGGTCCAGTTATTCAAATGTGCAAAACTAAAAGTTAAAAATATTTGCAGCATCATCTACCATGTAACTGGTCAAAATCACATGACTATTTCAATGGTAATTCCATAATAAACCATATTTAGATTTTTTTTTTTTTAACCACACATTTTACCAATTCGTAATTTGAGGCTTTTGTGCGGTTAATTTCTTGGTATTAGGAAAGAAAAGACTCAGACCTGTTTGTGCTTCCTGCCCAGGTACATGCAGAAGAATTAATAATGTTGTCTGCAAGTGCAATTTACTCTTTAAAGTATAACTCTTTGAAAACAGCTCATTATAGGGTTGAATAAACATGCACAAGCTGTCTTGTCAGCCAGAAAATACACCTCTGCTAGATGGCAACAGAGCCTGGAACATGATTTTGCTCTAAATTATAGACCTTTAGTGGTATTGCCTCCCCACTTCCAGACTGGAAATAAAGGGACAGCAATATGCAAGTCGCCATCAATGCTGTTCTGTCTCTCCTTTTTTGTGTACAATGTCTGTACATGTGCATGTGGCAGAGTCTGGTTGACTGCTGGTCCTGACTCCCCACTCTATTGTGCAATACACACTGTTATTTAAAAAAAATATGGCTGGCGTTAAGCTCTGGGTCTAACCTCAGAGGGTTTTAGCCTTGATGCAGATGAGGTAATACAGATTCCTAATGATTTTAGTGGTCCTTACTGGCAGCAGATGATCTTATGTAATATGTTTATAATCGCTATTGGAAGAAATCACTAATTTTCCATTACACTCATGCTTGACACTTCCAGCCTCCTCTTTGCTCTTTACAGTGAGTTAAGATAATCTTAGGTGTTGTCCAAATTTAGGTTGGCCATAGGAATAAGAAATCAGACCTGTTGTGGTGTATTCTGGCCTAGTTTTTGCTGTAATGATGAATGCCCTGGTTGCACAAACATTCGTGTTTGGCCAGTGGAGATTGGAAGGACTCGCATACAGTGCTAGTACTAGCTTATTTCTGGAAAACCCAAAGCAATTTCACAATATTTTCTAACTTTTCTGATTCTTCTGTTCCCCAGGAATGGTCATTTCTGGGGGGTATTAAAGGCTGTCAAATGGAAATTAGATCTATGTATCTGTTAGTAAAGGGGACCTGATCTTGCTATGTTATAGGTCACGTAGACTTGCAGGTCCCCACCCTGTGACTGGACAGTAAAATGTGAAGCAGCACACTGATGAGCACTTCTATTTCTCTGTACTCCTGTCGGCATGCTTCTTGCACCGCAGAACACCTGTTGGCTCCTTGTGCTGCTTTTCTTATTCTGAGAATATACAATACCTGCCGCTGAGAATGTGTTTCCAGCACGACGGCACCACGCTGATTCTCGGCGACATGGTGCCGACATCTCGCACTCGCTGGAATAGAAAAAGCACATTCCAGCGACCGCGTCATAGAAGCGACGGGGATCAGACTTGTATTCCTGAAAGAAAAACCTAATTTTATGTACATCAAACGTAGGGTGATAATACGGATGCACCGGTGTTGGGTGTGCCACCGCCCCGATAATGTAGAATTGAACTAGGGACTAGTGAATTGGGCTTTAAAGGCACACAATACAAAAAATGTAGAAAACTAGAAAAGATTTATTATGGGTACAGAAATATCATAGAGACAGTTATAAATAAAAAATCACAAAGTGAAATTCAATTAACAACTGGTTTACCACACAAGGTTCACATTCATTGTATGATTTTAACATAGAAAGCTTAAAATAAAAAGCATAATTATAAAAATGTTATATCACAAGTGACCAGATGGTTATCCAGAGGAACAGGAGGATTTGCTTGACATGTTGCGCGCTTTTGGAATTAGCGCTTCCTCAGGAGCATAGATATCTCATTAAGGGGTATCCCGCGTTGGTGGTAATCAACGAACGGTCTCTTGTTAGCCTATTGTTGGTTGTAATTCACAGAAAAATTTACTTCAACCAAATAGGGGAGTATAATCATAAAGATGCAAAACCAAATTGCATGCGATGGTATGGCAGTCGATTGCTGGTAAGCAATGAACAATGAACCTAATCCAGGGATATGTTCACACACTCAGCTAATACATACAGTGTAGTAGACCGAACATAAAAGAGCAGATGGGTAAATCTGCCTAAACGATCGCCCACCTAACTGACCTTAATCCATGGATATGGAAAGGATAATAGGTGATGGCGTTAGAATCCTTAGTATTTCAATGGAGTGTATAGCTGAGTGTATCCCTGGTATCAAAGTAGCGCTACTTTCTCTGTGAATTACAACCAACGATAGGCTAACAAGAGACCGTTCGTTGATTACCACCAACGCGGGATACCCCTTAATGAGATATCTATGCTCCTGAGGAAGCGCTAATTCCAAAAGCACGCAACATGTCGAGCAAATCCTCCTGTTCCTCTGGATAACCATCTGGTCACTTGTGATATAATTTTTTTTTAATTATGCTTTTTATTTTAAGCTTTCTATGTTAAAATCATACAATGAATGTGAACCGTGTGTGGTAAACCAGTTGTTAATTGAATTTCACTTTGTGATTTTTTATTTATAACTGTCTCTGATATTTCTGTACCCATAATAAATCTTTTCTAGTTTTCTAAATTTTTTGTATTGTGTGCCTTTAAAGCCCAATTCACTAGTCCCTAGTTCAATTCGACTTGTATTCCTGCCAATTCTAGCCGCGGCGTTTGGTATGAATCATGAGTGGGAACTCCACGCCAAATTTTACATACAAAAACGGCATGGGTTCCCCCCAGGGGCATACCAGGCCCTTAGGTCTGGTATGGATTGCAAGGAGAACCTCCTACGCCGAAAAAATGCTGTGGGGGTCCCCCCACGATCCATACCAGACCCGTATCCAAGCCAGTCAGGAAGGGCATGGGGATGAGCGAGCGCCCCCCCCCCCTCCTGAGCCGTACCAGGCCGCATGCCCTCAACATTGGGGGGTTGGGTGCTCTGGGGCAGGGGGATGCCCTGCGGCCCCCCCCACCCCAAAGTACCCTGTTTCCATGTTGATAAGGACAGGGCCTCTTCCCGACAACCCTGGCCGTTGGTTGTCGGGGTCTGCGGGCAGGGGGCTTATCTGAATCTGGGAGCCCCCTTTAATAAGGGGGCCCCCAGATACCGGCCCCCCACCCTATGTGAATGAATATGGGGTACATCGTACCCCTACCCATTCACCTGGAGGCAAAGTGTCAAAATAAACACACAACACAGGATTTTAAAATAATTTATTAGTCAGCTCCGGGGGGTTTTCTTCCACCTTCTCCGCTCTCCGCTGTCGTCCTGGCGCTGCCCGGTTCTTCTCCCGCTCGCTCTCCGGTGCCTTCTTCAGGGCTGGCCGCCGCTATCTTCTTTTTAGCTCTCTTACTAGCAGCGGCCCCTCCCCCCTCTTCTTTGCCGTCTTCTGCCTTCTTCTTTTCTTCTTATGTTGACGCGACACTTGCTCCCGCTGTAATGCCGGGTGTCCGGTGCGTGATGATTTATATAGGCCTCTTATGACATCGCGAACCGGGGAGTGCCGAGACGACAGCGGAGAGCGGAGAAGATGGAAGAAGACCCCCCGGAGCTGACTAATAAATTATTTTAAAACCCTGTGTTGTGTGTTTATTTTATTGACACTTTGCCTCCAGGTTGTCGGGAAGAGGCCCTGTCCATGTTGAGGGCATGCGGCCTGGTACGGCTCAGGAGGGGGGGTCGCTCCTCCCCACTCCTTTCCTGACTGGCCGGGCGGTGTGCTCGGATACGGGTCTGGTATGGATTGTGGGGGGACCCCCACGCTGTTTTTTCAGCGTAGGGGGTTCTCCTTGCAATCCATACCAGACCTAAGGGCCTGGTATGCCCCTGGGGGGGGAACCCATGCCGTTTTTTATTAAAAATTTGGCGTTGGGTCCCCCCTCATGATTCATACCAAACGCAGCGGCTAGAATTGGCGGGAATTCAAGTAGGATCCCCGTCGCTTCTATGATGGCTTTTTCCCCATCGCAGCGAGCCGACTCGGCACTGGCTCCCGCAACGGGGCTCGTAGGTGGTCAATCTCGCCGAGAAAGGGAGCGAGATTGACACAATATCACGGTACAGTTGACTGCAAAAGGCTTATACCAGTCAAATGTAGGCACTTACAGTGTTTTTTAATTAAAAAAGACATTCAGTGATCTATTGGTGTATACAAAGCTGCAGTCGTTTGCAACTTTTATATCTGCCTGGAGTTCAGCTTTAATACTGTTATGATCGTAAATTTTCTCTATTTTTGAAGATGATTCATAAGATGACAGAAGCCAGAGATCTGTGATTATAGTATCTGATATCACTGGCTGAAATAATTACGTGCTCTTAGCGGATTTAAATTTGAGATTTTCCTGTGGTTAATGCATTTATCCTTAGTAAAGAGTTCTTATTCTAAAGTTCAGTTATACACTCAAAGTCAGTATACACTTTTTTGACTCCAGCAGACTGAATTTTGATTGGCGGCTGGGGAAGATTGCAGTGATTCAAGAATAGTGTGGTGAGGCTGGTGTTAGATTGGTTATAGCTGATGATCCCTGGCCCTCAAATGAAATGTCAGGTTAGATCATTTCACACTGCATATTCAGATTCTTGCATAGGCCCAACCACAATTGTTTTTCTTTAATGTTCTAGCTGATGATGGTAATCTGCACCCTATTTCTGGCGATTGTAGGAAAATGGAGTTTGCTAATGATGTTCTTTTTGTATGTGAACTAAGCCATAAAACAGCAGCATACTTAACTACTTGCTTACTGGGCACATATACCCCCCTCCTGCCCAGGCGAAATTTCAGCTTCCGGCGCTGCGTCGCTTTAACTGACAATTGCGCAGTCGTGCGACGTGGCTCCCAAACAAAATTTACGTCTTTTTTTCCCCACAAATGGAGCTTTCTTTTGGTGGTATTTGATCACCTCTGCCGTTTTTATTTGTTGCGCTATAAACAAAAAAAGAGCGACAATTTTGAAAAAAAAACAATATTTTTTGCTATAATAAATATCCCCCAACGCGGGCGGCGCACGCGTTGGGGGCGCGTGCGCCGCCCACGGCGCTCGTGCGCCCCCCAGTGGTCGGAGGAGCCGAGGACGTCTAAAGACGTCCTCCCGGCCATTGAGAGCCACCTTGAGGCTATCTTTTTACAATAGGCGGGACCTCAAGTGGTTAATTAGATTTGAACACATTTGGTAAATTCATTGTCATTTGGTGAGGCACACTGTGAAGCCATGATAATCGTATAGCCATACACAAAAAAAGTCTTTCTTTTTTTTGTTCTCTTTTTATTCTAGATACATTTTATCCTTTCTTTTTAGTCTCATTAGTACTCCAATAAAGCTGAGCCTGTGCCCTCCTAATTGCTTCTCATTTCTATATACCCAGACATCACCGACTGCAGTAGTTACTTCAAGCTGGGAGTGAAGGGAACAACCTTTCAGAAGTGTGAGAAGACCTCTTTGTGCTATTCCCCCAGCTGGGTCTGCGATGGATCCAATGATTGTGGTGACTTCACAGATGAGATGAACTGCCCAGGTAATGCTTGCACTTTGTGCCACCATTTCTTGTTGTAGCAATACAAATGCGGTTAGTGTCAGTTATCTTTAGCTGGCTTTCCACAATGAGTCAATCTAACTATGTATTAGTGATACTGTCTGTGGAAAGCCCGCCTACTAAAAAATTTATACTCCACTCCCCAATGCTTCCCACTGCTTCCTCTTCTGTGGCCACCAATGCAAAATAACCGTTTTCAGATATGGTCAGCATGTGATCTCCTCCCATAATGCAGTGCTTGGTCTAAAGGGTTTTGGTGGTAACTACAAAACAGAAGGGATCAGTGGGGGACACTGAAGAGGTGAGTTTGAAGAGTTGGAGCGAGAGGTGAGCTTGGCTGAAAAGGTGAGCTTAAGAGGTGTGTAGGGAGAGTTGGAGAAAAAGTGAGCTGAAGAGGTGAGCATAGAGAGGTGCGGTGAGCTAAAAAGGGGAGTATGGAGAGTTGGAGAAAAGGTGAGCTGAAGAGATGTTTACGGAAAGGTAGAATGACAGGTGAGTATAAGGTCAGCTGGAGGAGATGGACTGTGAGGTGAGCTTGAGAGGGGAGTATGGAGAAATAGAGAAAAGATCAGCCGGGGGATGTGAGTGTGCACCTTGAGAGATGAGAATAGAGAAATGGAGTAAGAGGTGAGCTTGGAGGGGTGAGGTATAGAGAGATGGAATTAGAGATGAGTATGGAGAGTTGGAGTGAAAGGTGAGCTGAAGAGGTGAGTATGAAGAGCTGGAGTGAGACTGGAGCTTGAGAGTTGGAGAAAAAGATTAGCTGAGGAGGTCAGTACGGAGAGCTGGAATTAAAAGTGAATATGGAGAGTTGGATCAAAAAGGTGAGCTGAGGAGGTGAGGATGAAGAGGTGGAATTAAGGGCGACTTGGTGAGGTGGGTATAGAGAGTTGGAGTGCAATATGAGCTGGAGAGGTAGATATGAAGAGCTGGAGTGAGAGGTGAGCTGGAGAGTTGGAGAAAAAGGTGCGCTCAGGAGGCGAGTATAGAGCGTTGGAATGAAAAGCGAGTATGCAGGGTTGGAGTAAAAGTGACTTGGTGAGGTGAGTATGGAGGGATGGAGTACAAGGTGAGCTGGAGGGGTGGACATGAAGAGTTGGAGCGAGAGGTAAGCTAGAGAGTTGGAGAAAAATGGTGAGTAGTAATGTAGTCTCTACAGATAAGAGTTGACCGTGTTTCTTTAACTCTGATCTGCAGAGACAATATACAGTACGCCTGAATACAAATACACCTGTTCCAATGGTTTTAATGTAATTTATTTTACAAAGAGGTTTTACATTAAGATTATAAAGGCTTCAAATTACCCTTTTGCCACACAGGTATTCGGAAGCCAAAGTGCTCAGTCAATTACTTTGCCTGTTCAAATGGGCGCTGCATTCCAATGAGCTGGACTTGTGACAAAGAGAATGACTGTGACGATGGGGAGGATGAGAGCCACTGTGGTAAGTGTCTGATCATGTTACATACATGAATGTCCTAACAGGAAAGTAGAAGATCATGAACTAAAGGTTGGGAAGTCTTAGATTTACATTACCAATATATTCTAAATGTACATTAAAATGAATGCTATAAGTTTCCTAAATTAACATCTAAATATGAAATTGAATGAAATATATGCCAAGATAAATACAGAGTACTACCATTGCAGAAAATTATAGTCTGCTTGTATCTGGTATTTCTCACTTAAAATCTTTGACCAGCCCAAACGCATGCAGATCAGGAAGAACATGAAGAGTGAAGTTAGAATCCCTAATCTGCATACTGTTTCCTGGTCACAGGCTAACAAAGTCCTGAAGCCAATGGAACATCATGACTGCTTTGTAGCTAGCATTTTTTTAGGAGTGTTCAGCAATGGCAGCCTTTATACTTTCTTAGTACAAGTGTCCATTAAGGTCAAATTACAAGGTGTGTTCTTAGATTTCCTGCTCCCTGTGCAGTGTGTCAGGTGTCCCACCCCTGCCCTGGCTATGTGCCCTCCTTTCATTATTACAGCTTTCCTTCCCACCTCCCAGCCTAAAAGAAGTAAAGGTAAGACTGTACTTTCATGCTGTGCTATAGGATTCCATCTTCATGAAGAGACAAGTAATGTAATAAAAAAACACACAGTTGCTTCATTAAACTTCAAGGCTAACATTCTTTTCTTTTTTTTTCTTAGACAAGTTCTGTACATCTATGCAATTTGAATGCAACAATCATCGATGTATCTCTAAACACTGGGTGTGTGATGGCTCAGATGACTGTGGGGACAAATCAGATGAGGACGCTCGCTGTCGTAAGTTACCCACTCTTTTTTGCTTCCTCTGTATTTAGTAGAAAAGATTAGTGAATCTGATGGAGACACTTTACTTTGTATTCTAGAATCTGCCACTTGTAGCCCTGAAGCCTACCAGTGCCCCAGTACTAATGTGTGTGTCCCTCGCCGCTGGCTCTGTGATGGAGATAAAGATTGTCAAGATGGGTCAGATGAAAGTGTCCATGCTGGTTGTAGTAAGTGATACTTTGCTTTAAATGGCAATATTGTCAAATTGTTGTATATTTTGTAAATTGATCCCCACTTTAAAGCAAACCTATTGGAAAACCTCCTTAAGAATTAAAATTGCAAGTCTTGTGAAATAGAAGGCACTGCAAGTGTGTTCTTACATTTATTAGCCGGAACGGTCTTGTACAATTCTCTGATATAGTATTACTTTATTTCTATATGCTTGACTTCTGAATAATTGTCACAAACTTTACTGTCTAGTAAAATAACTTCATTGGTCATTAAAGGCAGTCCTATTGGACACAGGGAAAGACAGGTGGGTAGGTCTTAACCCAGAATAGTAGTCAAGCCTACAAATAACAAAGTAACACTGAATCAGAGGAACACATAGAGGGAGCTTTTCCAGATCATAAATGTACTGTAAGAGCAGACACTCCGTGATGTCTGGTCTTAGGACTTTTACTTTTAAAAGCTAAGAAATAGTAGATGTATAAGCAATTTCACAGGGCTACTGCTGTGTTAAAGCTGAACTACAGCCTTACCTTCTATCTTGCACAGTTGTGCAGGCTCCTCTCCTGTCCTGAAAGTTCTTGCTCTGATTTCACTGCACACAGTAAGAGTCTCACAGTGTACATTAGAGGCTGCAGCAAGTCAGAACCTGCCTCATTTCCTGAATGGAAGATTTTCCACATCATCTAGCCCCTCTTTCCCAGCCCTACGGTCTCTATCTCATCCCTTTAATTCAATGGATTTAGGTTCTATCCATTATGGCTCAACATCACATGTAGGCATTACCACAGCTTCCAGTATTTAGGAATCTATGTTTATCACCCTGTTGGCTCTTCCCATCAGCCGTGATCTACCTGCACGGCATAGAAAAGCAGAGACCCAGTGATGATGTCACTTAAATTGTGTATAAATAAAATGGAAAGGTTTTATTAACCACTTCCCGACCTCCTCATGTACATATACGTCAGCAGAATGGCACGGACAGGCACATGTATGTACCTGTACGTCCTCTGCTAGACATGGGTGGGGGGTCCGATCGGGACCCCCCCCCCCCCCGGTACATGCGGAGGTCGGGTCCGCTCGGGGAGCGACCCGGGACGATGGCGCGGCTATTTGTTTTTAGCCGCTCCGTCGCGATCGCTCCCCGGAGCTGAAGAACGGGGAGAGCCGTGTGTAAACACGGCTTCCCCGTGCTTCACTGTGGCGGCGCATCGATCGGGTGATTCCCTTTATAGGGAAGACCCGATCGATGATGTCATTCCTACAGCCACACCCCCCTACACTAGTAAACACACACAAAGTGAACACTAAATGTTACAGCGCCCCCTGTGTTTAACTCCAAAACTGCAACTGTCATTTTCACAATAAAGAATGCAATTTAAATGCATTTTTTGCTGTGAAAATGACAATGGTCCCAAAAATGTCTCAAAATTGCCCGAAGTGTCCGCCATAATGTCGCAGTCACGAAAAAAATCGCTGATCGCCGCCATTAGTAGTAAAAAAAAATAAAAAAAATAAAAATGCAAAAAAACTATCCCCTATTTTGTAAACTCTATAAATTTTGCGCAAACCAACCGATAAACGATTATTGCGATTTTTTTTTTACCAAAAATAGGTAGAAGAATACGTATCGGCCTAAACTGAGGAAAAAAAAATTATATATGTTTTTGGGGGATATTTATTACAGCAAAAAGTAAAAAATATTGAATTTTTTCAAAATTGTCGCTCTATTTTTGTTTATAGCGCAAAAAATAAAAACCGCAGAGGTGATCAAATACCACCAAAAGAAAGCTCTATTTGTGGGGAAAAAAGGACGCCAATTTTGTTTGGGAGCCACGTCGCACAACCGCGCAATTGTCCGTTAAAGCGACGCAGTCCCGAACTGTAAAAACCCCTTGGGTCTTTAGGCAGCAATATGGTCCGGGGCTTAAGTGGTTAAAAAAAAAATCCATAGCACGTTAATGAGGAATAGTAGGAACCAAGGAGAGCAAGATATATAAAATGAAATCGTTTTTTTTATCATTACCTTATCAAAATGTGATTTTTATTAGAATTAAAAGTGTGTTCAATATGATCTGATTAGCCTATCTGATTATATTTAAGACTTTTGTTGACAAACTCTCATGTTGTTTATTTAGTTTTCAATAACACCTGTGACTCCAAGGAATTCATGTGTCAAAATCGTCAGTGTATCCCGAAGCAGTTTGTGTGTGATTATGATACTGATTGCAGTGATGGCTCTGATGAGTCGCTTGAGTGCGGTGAGTTTTGTGTAGCCATTGTTTATACCATGTATGAGACTTTGCTACTGATACCTGCTAATTTATTGAATCAGTTCAGGTGCTGTCTCTTTTATTAATGCGTCTGTTTTGTATTTTTTATATTCTGTATAGAATATCCCACATGTGGCCCTGAGGAATTCCGTTGTGCTAATAGCCGCTGTTTACGCAACAAGCAATGGGAATGTGATGGCGATTTCGATTGCCATGATAAATCAGATGAGGCTCCCATAAATCCACGTTGTACCAGCACAGGTAAAACCAAAATTACAGAGAAGCAGTATTCAGGTATTTAATACAGCAGTGTTTCCCAAATTAAGTCATACAGCCATTGTATTGCTGTTTGCAAAGTGAAAGAAATACTTTTGGTACTGCAACTGATCACAATTCAGAGCACAACTTTTTTTTAGGCTACATACATCTGCTACCTTCATGGTATTAGCAATATAAATGTAAATGTTGCCATTGCCATGTACTGTAGAGTATAGGGTACAGTGCCATATTCACAGATGATTGTGAACAAGTCCTGCAAAGGAACCAATGTCTAATCAGAATAGTTTTGAAAACTCATGAAAGGCTTCTGGCCTTAAAATATCTAGAAATTTGCTGGTGGTGATCCTTTTCTTCTACATTGATTACTGCCAGGCACAGGAAGGTGATGTTAAAGGAGAAGTACAGCCAAAGGTCTTTTAGCTGTACTTCTCCTATGGATGGGCAGGAGTGCAGTTCTTTTTGCTGAAGTCTGCTCTCTGCTGACGTCACAGAGTCAGTCCACGACCATGGAGTTGGTATCCTTCCCTATTTCTGGACCGGCTCCCACTCCATCCTCAGCCCAGCGCTCCAGTGGGCGAGGAGGGGGCAGAGCAGAGAGCTGCTGACTGACAGTCAGCAGCTCTCTGCTTGGGGAGCTGTGAGAACCGAGCGATCGGTGGTGTTGGATTTCTCAGTTCTCATTGTTAGTGGCGCCAGGGGACGAATGCAGCATCGGGCCGATGCTGCATCCACCTAAATAAAATCCACCATGAATAAAAAAAAAAAAAAAACGTCTCTTTTAAAGATTTAAACTGTACATATAAGAAGTGATTATTTTCATAAATATGCTTAGTGCTTCTCTTAATAGGGGGCTTAATACAATACTGACAGAATGGATGAGTTACATTGTGGTTTATGTCTTATATTTCCATTTATTATTGTTATTACACATGATGTATTCCCTCTTATCCACCTATAGAGATTTTATTGTTCTTGAAACTTATTCTTCCATCTGGAAATCCATGGTGAAATTATTCATGCAATCCATTTCTTGATTTTAGGGTTGGAAATGTGTTTATTATCAATTTCACAAATATCACAAAGAACAACATAAAAATTTCAACTTGGTGACAACTGTTGGTCGACAAAGGTAATGAGTCAGCTCGATGGCTGTCGCCCATAGCTTGACTCCAATTGGCAAACAACGTATTATAAGGGTTGTATTTTTTGATTTTAAAGCAAATCTCTTAGCCTTGTTAAATGTTTAAAGCTGAAATCATTAATACATGAAGGGCTGCAATAATTTTTCTTTTCTATTGGCCTAGAATTCAGCTTTAAACGTTTAACAAAGCTGAGAGATTTGCTTTAAAATCATGAAATTTATTGCAAAAATTATTTCACCATGGATTTCCAGATGGAAGAATAAGTTTTAAGAGCTATAAAATCTCTATATGTGGATAAAAGGGAATACATCACGCGTAATAACAATGTTGAATGGAAATATAGGATATACATCGCAATGGACCTCATCCATTCTGTCAGTGATGTATTTTTTAATGCAACCCTAAATGCAGGTGTAACATGTTCAGAAACGTGAACTTATCCTTTATACCAGTTTTACTTTGTCTCTAAAGCCATGGCCTAAAGATGAACGTTTTTTTTTCCCCTATCAGGATAGAAATGTTATATTTGTATTTTTTAGTACAGCTTGCACTGCCTAAATATCAGCTTGAAGGTATCTAAGCCCTGCTAGCACCCTTCTGTTCTTCAGAGCTGGCACTCATGTTGAGCAGAAGAATTCTGGCTGCACAAGGCTTAGTCACAGAACCCACCCTCAGTCACAAAGTGAAACTAGATCCTTAGACATACAGAGAAGGATTTTCTGGCTAACAAAAATAAATTGCAGGCACCTTGTGATGTCTACTGTTAGGTTGGACTATTAACAGTTTAAAATGTTCCAGCAGTTTTTTTGTTATTATTTTCTTATACTTCTTTTGGAAGAGGTGATTAACCACTTAAGGGCCGCCTCTGGCACATATACGTCGGCAGAATATCACAGCTGGGCACAAGCACGTACCTGTACGTCCTCTCTAGGTGCCCACAGCCGTGGGACCCGATTGCCGCAATCGGTCCCCGGAGCTGAAGAACGAGGAGAGCTGTGTGTAAACACAGCCTCCCCGTTCTTCACTGTGGCGCTGTCATTGATCGTGTGTTCCCTGATATAGGGAAGCACGATCAATGACGTCGCACGGCCAGCCCCGCCCCCCTACAGTTAGAAACACATATGAGGTCAGACTTGACCCCTTCAGCGCCCCCTAGTGGTTAGCTCCCAAACTGCAATTGTCATTTTCACAGTAAACAATGCAATTTTATAGCATTTTTTGCTGTGAAAATGACAATTGTCCCAAAAATGTGTCAAAATTGTCTGATGTGTCCGCCATAATGTCGCGGTCACGAAAAAAAAACGCTGATCGCCGCCATTAGTAGTAAAAAATGAATTATTAATAAAAATGCAATAAAACTATCCCCTATTTTGTAAACACTATAAATTTTGCGCAAACCAATCGATAAACGCTTATTGCGATTTTTTTTTATACCAAAAATAGGTAGAAGAATACGTATCGGCCTAAACTGAGGAAAAAACGTTTTTTTATATATTTTTGGGGGATATTTATTATAGCAAAAAGTAAAAAATATAGAATTTTTTTCAAAATTGTCGCTCTATTTTTGTTTATAGCGCAAAAAATAAAAACCGCAGAGGTGATAAAATACCACCAAAAGAAAGCTCTATTTGTGGGAAAAAAAGGATGCCAATTTTGTTTGGGAGCCACGTCGCATGACCACGCAATTGTCAGTTAAAGCAACGCAGTGCCGAATCGCAAAAACTGGACAGGTCCTTTACCTGCATTTTGGTCCGGGTCTTAAGTGGTTAAAGGGGAATTATACTGCATCTAAGCACCAAAACCTTTATTTAATTCAATAATTCTGTATTATACATTTTATTTTTCGAAGCAAACTCATCCATCCACGTTTCTATGTTTAATTTTGCTGAGAAATCACTTTGATAAATACCCCCTAGTATTTTTTGGCCTTGGCCATCTTGAGTAAGGGCAGATGATTCATGGCATGCATACAGAAGGGTGTGCTTAGCTGAAATATACCCCTTCTCCCCTCTTGAAGACTCCTGGAATATATGACAAAATTTGCCTAGACCTGAAAAATAGAGAGTAACTGAAGAAATGTACAAAAAAAAAGAAAAAAAAGAATAAGACGAGTCGGTATGATATACATTGCTATCTGTTCAATAATAATAGCAGCATTTTAAATTGCTGTTAAGTGCAAAGGGTACCTTGATAAATTTATTGTGTGTATACAATGACCATAAAGTGTTATCTTGTCAGGATAAAAAAAAAATTGTCGATTGAGAGAGTGAAGTTCCACTTTAACAGAGAAGCATTGATTCAGTGCCATAAGTGCAGATGTTACATCTTTAAAATAAAAATTTATAGTTAATTTTTATCATTTCAGAGGGCAAATGTAATGAGACGTTTTACCACTGTAAGAATGGCAAGTGTATCCCAGAGCATCTACTGTGTGACAATAATGATGACTGTGGTGATGGCTCAGATGAACGGAACTGTTTTGTCAATGAGTGTATAAATAAGAGGATGAGTGGCTGCAGCCAGGAGTGTGAAGATCTTAAAATTGGTTACAAGGTAGACATCCAATTATGTTTAAGATACAATTTACTTTATGTACAATTTAACCAACTGTGATTTTCTTAATGCTATTGATGTTTCCTGTAACCCGTGCAGTGCAGATGCCGTCCTGGATTCTGGCTAAAGGATGATGGTAAAACTTGTGTGGACATTGATGAATGCACAACTACCTATCCCTGCAGCCAGAAGTGTATTAACACAATTGGTAGCTTTCGGTGCCTCTGCGTGGAGGGCTTTGAAAGTAGACCTGATGACTTTACCAGCTGCAAGGTGGTTGAGTCTGTTGGAGGTGAGCCAGTCATTGGAATAAATATGTAATCCTGTATTTGTGTTCTTAATGATACCAAGTCATCAAATTCTGTATATATAAGGGGGCGAATCTGGTATTTCAATTGCTCATTTAGTCACTAGTTCTCTTTAAGAGCAGGTTTAAAAAATGCAGGGTAACCTTTCCTTTGTGACAATAGAATGCTTGATAAAAACATTCAAATTTCCCAAATTCAGGCGTCACGTGACATTTTTTCATTGCAGAGAGATAATAGCCCCAGCTAGTTGAAATTGTTGGGGTCCCAGTGCTGGTTACAGGTCCCTTATTGAAAGAATAAGTTAGCCACTGCAAGCCAGTACCTGTGCTTGTCCTCTTCTCCTCCATGACCCTTTTTCAGGTTATTGTCCACTATTTAGTCTCTATTTTTAGTCTGTATTCCCCTGTCTGCAGTATATTCTGTCCACCTTGTACATAACAATCTGCGCTTCTCTGTCCTCAAAATGTTCTATTCACTTTGTGCACAGTTCCCTGTTGCAAAAAAAGGCAGCGGCCTCACTCCACAGTTTAGGCTTAATTTCTTGTTGGTAGGAGATTAGCACCATAGGAAATGAATGGATGCTTCTTATTCACTTTTCTAACCAGTGTTCAGTTAACAGGAACTCCAGAAATTTAGAACTTGTTCCCGAACAGTAGAAGCACAAATATACAGTCTGAAAGTATTTGGAAAAAAATGTTTCCTGCCTTTTTATCAGGAAAATTCAAACGATATTTAACTGGCTTTCTGCATTCTTTTTTTCCCTTAGTTGAAGAACCATTCCTAATTTTTGCCAACCGGTACTACTTGCGAAAACTGAGTTTGGGAGGCACAAATTACACACTACTAAAGCAGGTGAGAGCTGGGAAGAGACATTTTCAGGCAAAAAACACATTACAAAGTATGACCAACTACATATTGTCTGATATACATCAGCTCTTATGACTTTTGGCTTGTATGTACATATATCCTTGAAACTGCTCTGAGGTCCTTGGTCTGTCTTCCTCTAAGCGTGGGTGCTGGCAATCTATGTGTTTCATCACATTTCCTACACTGTTTATGTATGAAAGTAATAACCTACAGCGCAATATATATGAAAGAAATAAACCCGCACAAAACCGATCTCTCGTATACAAAAAACACACTTTACTCACCTCCTCCCTCTGAGCCCCACGATTAAGCCCCAGAAGCAGACAAAACACATTGATGGAGTGTCTTTGTTATTGCTAACAGAATAAAGTTTTTGTATGCAAGGGATCAGTGGTGTGCAGCGAAAAGAGTTTTCCCAGATGGGGTTGTTGCGCAGCTCTGATAGAAAAAGGTTTAAACCATGTAGTAAAAAATGTATATTATATTTGATTCACATGTAAAAAATGAGAACAAAGAGGGATGGCGCAATGGATGGAACATGAGTTATAGCGGGTACACAAACAGCGTTTACATGAGTGTATAAAACGGTACACAAATGGTGTTTATACGATCAAAGATATGCATCATAATATAAACAATTCTAATGAACGTTTCGACCTGTTAAAGGTCTTCTTCAGAGAAATTTTGTGTAGCTGAAAGGGAACAGATAGTGGTTAGACATCTCATGATTGTAATTTTAGATATTGGAAAATACATTATTGCGTTTTAAGTTTGTGTCTGCTAATACAAAAAGGCCTGGAAATGGAGAAGCAGTAAGCTACAATGCAATACAAGCAGTTCATATGTATTTAATACAGAACAATGATATTAAATGTATTTTTTTGGGGGGATTTGTAGTCCCCTTACCTTGATGCGGTGTCACAGGTAAGTGCTGCGGGCCGGACGGCTAGATCAAATGGCCCACCCAAAAAACCCGCACAAAACCGATCTCTCGTATACAAAAAACACACTTTACTCACCTCCTCCCTCTGAGCCCCACGATTAAGCCCCAGAAGCAGACAAAACACATTGATGGAGTGTCTTTGTTATTGCTAACAGAATAATGTTTTTGTATGCAAGGGATCAGTGGTGTGCAGCTTCACTATTTTCATAAATATTGAACTGTAGATACCTGAAAATTTCAGCAACGATCTTCGAACAGTAAGGACGTTGGTTCAAGCACAAGGGATAATGAGCACTGCTTTAATGGTGGCAAAATGAGTCAAGGATAACTACATTCATACAGGACATAGATGCCCTGTGGTGCTTCAAGTTTCAGTGTTGGTGTTCTGCTGGTGAAAGGCTTTACTGTATGTCAAGGAGTGTTGGAGAATGGCCTTTGTAAATGTTAACTTTAAGTATGATGGACATGTTGGGTGTTCTGATGGGTCACTGGGTTAATGGATATTCTTTTTTTTTTTTTTTTTTCGTATTCATGGGACTATTTACCTTTTATGTGGCAGAGTAGCAGATTGGCACAAATGTAATCCTTTGCCACATCATAAATATTTAAATCCAGTAGAGGTGATATACTAATGGGTCAAAGCAAGCTTCACTACACCAGCGGAGCTCTTCTTGGGTTTTCCCAAGAAAACAAAGGGATTACTATACAATTGTATCGCTGTGCAGAATTTTGCAATGTTCTTAGAAGCACCCCTACCTTAATGTGCTTGGTTCAGTAGGTGTAACATATTTATTTTTATACAGGATTTATATAGTGCCAACAGTTTGTGCACTACTTTACAATATGAAGGAAGACAGTACAGTTACAATTCAGTTCAATACAGAAAGATTACGAGGACCCTGCTCATGGAGCTTACAATCTAAAAGGGAGGGGGAAGTGGTACAAGACAGGGTTGCCAACCGTCAGTAAATTTACAAACAGTTTGTAAAATCCGTAATTTTTGCATCTGTCCATAAATGTCCATTACGGACATACAGACCACACGTCCATAATGGACATTTATGGGCAGATGCAAAAATTACAGATTTTACAAACTGTTTGTAAATTTACTGAAAGTTGGCAACCCTGGTACAAGAGATAGTTGCTGTGGTAGATGGGCTGATAGAGATGATCAAAATAGTTTTTAGAGGGAGACATGGAGGTTTCCCTGAATAGATACATTTTCAGAAATATAAAAAAGCTATCAAGACCTGGAACTAAAATGGTCCAAATTATAAAAGCGCTGAAATTGGATAAATGTCCAACTAAATATAAAGCATTTGAATGATGCCGTTGCAAAAATAATTCATAAAGAGGTGAGTGCTTCTAGTAAATGGTTAGTGATGCGTTGTTTTAAAAAAATGGCATTTAAAATGATTGTGTGTGGGCTAAAATGACGTTAAAAATCCGCTCGTGTGTACGCGGCATTACTCTCACTTGAACATCTGTCAGCAATAGGGGGGGTAGCATGGGTTAAACTCCATAAAAGTACATAAAACACAAGAAAGCACTAGATAGTGTAATCCTGTTTTAATAAATAAAGAAATCCTCAAACAATATTCCCCCACTCCAAATGCACGTACAATTAATCAACTGGTAATGCACATGTAGTAAGGAATGTATTCACTGCTAACATCCGGTCCAAAGAAGCGCCCGTGTTGCTGTACGCGGCGTTAGAGTGTTCCTTCCTGGTTTGGGCCAGCTAGCGGTAGTCCAACGCAAATAAAGGTGGCAACCACTGTTCAGTTAGTAAGGTGGATAAATCTAGCAGCAGCATTCATGACAGAATGAAGGAGGAAAAGCTTGTGTAGAGGTAGCCCATGATTTGATGTGGGGCCCAAATGAGATGTCCGAGTCTAGGACTGTACCTAGCACCCTGAAATGCGTGGAGGGACAGATGCTGTTGATCTTGATAAAGTCAAGAGGGGGAGATCAGAAAAAATAAAATATTATAAGCTCGGTTTTGGACAGAGACTGAGTTTAAGGAAGTGGTGTGACTTCCATACTGATATGTCACTCGGTAGACTAGTGATATGGGAGGAGATCAAGGGGGTGACCCGAGAAACAGAGATAAATCTGGGTTTCATTGGTGTAGATGTGATATTGAAAGCTGTGAGGGGTAATCAACTGGTCCAGGGAAAGAGGTGTAGAGAGAGAATAGAAGGGGCCCAAGCAAAGAGCCCATTAGAAAGGGAAAGAGGAGATAGTTGTAGGTGACATTGAAGGTGCAATGAGTATGAAGCGAACCAGGAAAGAGCAGATTCGTGAAGGGCAAAGGAAATAAAGTTTATTGCACAGATACTCTACTCTAACAATGGCAGCTGAAAGGTCTAATGCCACGTACACACGACCGTTTTTCGGGATGTAAAAAATTAAGTTTTTTTTTATGTCATTAACCACTTAAGACCCAGACCAATATGCAGGTTAAGGACCTTGCCCCTTTTTGCGAATCGGCACTGCGTCGCTTTAACTGACAATTGCGCGGTCGTGCGATGTGGCTCCCACACAAATAGAGCTTTCCTCACAAATAGAGCTTTTTTTCCCTCACAAATAGAGCTTTCTTTTAGTGGTATTTGATCACCTCTGCGGTTTTTATTTTTTGCGCTATAAACAAAAATAGAGCACCAATTTTGAAAAAAATTTAATATTTTTTACTTTTTGCTATAATAAATATCCCCAAAAAAGATATAAAAAAAACATTATTTTTTCCTCAGTTTAGGCCGGTACGTATTCTTCTACCTATTTTTGGTAAAAAAAAATGCAATAAGCATTTAACGATTGGTTTGCGCAAAATGTATAATGTTTACAAAATAGGGGATAGTTTTATGTCATTTTTATTAATCATTTCTTTTTTTTACTACTAATGGCGGCGATTGGGACCATTGTCATTTTCACAGCAAAAAGTGCTATAAAAATGCATTGATTACTGTGAAAATTACAATTGCAGTTTAGGAGTTAACCACTAGGGGGCGCTGTAGGGTTTAAGTGTGACCTCATATGTGTTTCTAACTGTAGGGGGCGGGGCTGGACATGTGATGTCATTGATCGTCTTTCCCTATATTAGGGAACAGACGATCAATGATAGTGCCACTCTGAAGAACGGGGAAGGTGTGTTTATACCCACCTCTCCCTGTTCTTCAGCTCCTGTGACCGATCGCCGGACACCGGCGGCGATCGGGTCCGCGGTCACGAAGCTTCGAACGTGACCCACGGCTGGGCTCTTAAAGGCGACGTACCTGTAGGTGCCTATGTCCAGCCGTGCCATTATGCCGACGTATATGTGCAGGAGGTGGTCCTTAAGTGGTTGAAAACAATCGTGCGTGGGCTCCAGAGCATTTTTCACAACGTAAAAAATGGCTATTAAAAATTTAGAACATGCTCCAAATTTTCACGTCGTTTTTAACGTTGTCATTTTTAATGTCGTAAAAAATGGTCGTGTGTGGGCTTTAACGACGCGAAAAAAACGTGCATGCTCAGAAGCAAGTTATGAGACGGGAGCGATCGTTCTGGTAAAACTAGCGTTCGTAATGGAGATAGCACGTTCGTCACGCTGTAACAGACTGAAAAGCACGAAGACTGAAAAGTGCGAATTGTCTCTCACCAAACTTTTACTAACACAAAATCGGCAAAAATTGCCATCCGAATGGAACTTCCCTTTATAGTGCCGTGGTACGTGTTGTACGTCACCGCGCTTCGCTAGAGCATTTTTTTTCCACGATCGTGTGTAGGCAAGGCCGGCTTAACAATAATCCGGTTGAAAAAAACTTTTTTTCTAGACCATTAAAAATGGTCGTGTGTACGCGGCATTAGAGTATGAGTATTGGTTTTATCAGTTAGTGGGTTTTAGTATGGCAGTTTCAGTGGAATGTTGCCCCACGCAGAAGCCACAGACTGGACAGTGGAGATCTCATCACAAACTGTACTGATCTTGTTTTTGTTATGATCGGCAATCTCCTGGGCAGTAAGTACATTAAGAGGGGGGGGGGGGGGATAGAGAGTTAAGCCCTGTACACATGGGTCGAATGTTGGGAGACAACAGCTGGTTAAAAAAAAAAGTCCGACATTCGGCCTGTTTGTATGTCGGGCTGTCCGACATAAGCTCTCTGACGGACATGCCTGCTGGAAAACCTGCAGCCAACTGACTCGCAATCGGCCTTCTCAGCCAATTGCAGAGAGCACTGATCGGAGAGTTCTGGTTGGGGAGGGCAAAGGGGAGAGTTTGCTGAACTAACCCTGCATGGATTGCACAAAAAAATAACTGATGTGTACCAGGCTTAAAGCGAACCATGGGATGGTCTTTCACTCCGGAAATGTGCACTGATAAGTGCATAGGGTGCTGTTTCAAATCCCAGTTTCTTTACAAATGAACATTTTGTATTTTTACTGTTCTTCCCTGCCACACTATAAACTTACAGGGCTGGTGTCTTCATTACCCTTCACTGACTCTCCATAAGTCAGCAAAGTCTTCATTACTGGTCTTCCTACACTTAAACATAATACATTCTGCCTACCGTGCCCTTTTAGGTACCCTGTAAGCCTAGAGACTTAATGTTTCCATTACTTTTCAGTACTACTTCCCTGAGTAACTGATCTATTGCCTCTATTACCATTTTCTGTTATCCTGTATCCCTACAGGCTTGTATTTATTACTTAACATTATTTTTTCCAGCTTCAGTGTATAGCTACCCATCTAGCGTTTTCAGCACTCTACATTGCTACACTGTAAACATAAAGATTTAGAACCACCATTACCATCACCCTTTTCTAATGTTAACCTTCAAATTTTCTGCTTCCATTATCCTTTTGTTATCAAATGTTTTATCCTATGGTAACTCACTCCTTCTGGTAAATATACTGTAGTTCACTCAGATTTGTTCTTTGTGCTATTAAAGTGCTGCACTGATTGCTCTCAAGTGTGTACACTGATTATACTGTCTGTTCTGTCTTTGTAGGGTTTGAATAATGCTGTTGCATTAGATTTTGATTACCGAGAAGAGATGATATACTGGACTGATGTCACCACCCAGGGAAGCATGATTCGCCGCATGCATATCAATGGCAGCAATGTCCAGGTATTTTATTGTCTGCGAGTTGCTAAACAGCTGTTATTATGATGGATGAGGGACAAGTTAGTTGTGAGCATTGGGCCAGATTCACGTAGCCCGGGCGCAACGTAACTTTAACGATTTAAGTTACACCGCCGCAAATTTTCCAAGTTAGTGCCCGATCCACAAAACACTTACCTGGAAATTTGCGGCGGTGTATCCTAAATCCGTCCGGCGCAAGGCGGGCCAATTCAAATGGGGCGAGTCCCATTTAAATTAGGCGCGCTCCCGCGCCGGACGTACTGCACATGCTCCCGACGTATATTTCCCGACGTGCTTTGCGCGAAGTTACGATGCGCCGAGGTTTTGTGAATCGCGACGGGTAAAAAAGAGTTGCGCCGGGAAAAAAAAATTGAAAGCTACGCGGGAAAGACGGGTATACTTTTACATGGTGTACTAATTTTACACTTTGTAAAAGCAGCCCTATCTTTGCGACGGCAAACTAACACTTGCGGCGACTTTCTGATGGGAAAAAGTTTCGTGGATCGCCGTAAGTGCTAATTTGCATACCCGACGCTGGTTTACGACGAGAACTCCCCCCAGCGGCGGCCGCGGTACTGCATCCTAAGATCCGACAGTGTAAAACAATTACACCTGTCGGATCTTAGGGATATCTATGCGTAACTGATTCTATGAATCAGCCGCATAGATAGAAACAGGGATACGACGGCGTATTAGCAGATATGCCGGCGTATCCCTTTTGTGAATCTAGCCCATTGTAACTTGGTATGACAAAATGTGTTGATAAATATAGGTTAACAATTCCAATAATAGTGTAATATATTTTGGACTACATTACAATTTTATATTTATATAGATGTGTGTGAAATATTAAATATAATTGGATGGTATTGTTTAAGCTACATCCTGCTTTCCTTATTCAATTAGTCTTAGTGCTGCATAGTTTGAAGGATAGATACGATTACCTCTTCATTGCAGGTTCTGCATCGTACTGGACTCAGCAATCCTGATGGACTGGCAGTGGATTGGGTTGGCGGTAACCTGTACTGGTGTGACAAAGGAAGGGACACTATTGAGGTTTCCAAACTAAATGGGGCTTATCGTACAGTGTTGGTGAACTCTGGTCTGAGAGAGCCACGCGCACTGGTGGTTGATGTAAAACACGGGTAAGAATCTCCTATAATGTTTTTTTTTTTTTTTCATGAGATCATGTTATGAGGTCAGCATATGACAATATGGTGGTATCTGCCATTTTTCTGTATTCTCAGCTTTCTATATTGGACAGACTGGGGGGACAACTCCTTAATTGGCAAGATTGGTATGGACGGCACTAACCGCAGTGTCATTGTTGACAGCAAGATAACTTGGCCCAATGGCCTGACACTGGACTATATCAACAACAGAATATACTGGGCTGATGCGAGAGAGGATTACATTCAGTTTGCCAACCTTGATGGTACCAACCGCCACACAGGTATGTTGATTTGTATTGAAATCGGTCACTTGTTACAAAACAGAATTTGTCAAAAAAACAATAAAAAAATATTGTCTAAGGATATATATTTATAATCTTAGTAACAAATAAGGTAGAAAATTCCAAGTTTGCCAAAATAAAAAATCACAGCGAACCAGCGATTAATTGATCCTTGCGTCAAGAAAAAAAAACGTCATCCACATGATATTTTACTTCTGCTGCCCTCCTCACAACCTCCTCCGGTAGTGAATAAAAACGTTGTTTAAAAAAAATAACACATTTGGGGTTGCATTTTAGCAAAATTTAAAATTAAAAATCCTACCCAGTACAGAATAAAACCTGTAAATGTTTATCTCTGTGATTGTTTTTTTTATAAAGTACATTTTTTTTCTTCCTCACAGTGCTCAGCCAAGATATCCCACACATCTTTGCACTGACACTTTTTGAAGATTACATATATTGGACAGACTGGGAAACCAAGTCAATTAACCGAGCACACAAGACCACAGGAGTAAACAAGACCCTGTTGATCAGCACTTTACATCGACCCATGGACATACACATCTACCATCTCTACCGACAGCCTGATGGTGAGTATACTGGGACGCTTATAGCTCATAACCACTTTTTTTTATATGTAGACCTGACACAGCCTTTATAAGCATGTAAGCTCACTGGACACTTTTAGGTGTAGTATATACTTCTCATAGAAGGGTGCTCCTGGTCAGAACCTAGGTATGGTGAGATGTTAAAATAATTCTTAGCTAGGGCCCTGTGTATACCAAGAACATTTTCACACACCATTTCAGCACAATCAGCCTGAACAATTGATAAGAATGTCAGTGGATCTGTAGAATTCTGTGTATGCCCAGCTCTGACCCAATTGTCTGCTTGGAATGCACCATGGTCTGCTGCTACTGTAGCCCATCCTGTTTTAGAGGGGTGGTTAACTGGGCAGTTGTGGACTTCCTTCTTTAATGAACGAGTCTTTCCTTTTACAAATCAAATGTTTTTTGTCCGCAGAAATTCTGATTACTGGAAGTTTTTTTTTCTTACATTTTATTTTATTTTCATACTGTTCTCTAAATACTTGACAGTGGGGTAGATTCAGATAGATTTGCGGATCTTTAGATCCGGGTAATCTATCTGATTTACGATCCGCCGGCGCAAATTTGAGAGGCTAGTGCAGTATTCTGAAAGCACTTACCTCGAAACTTGCGCCGGCGGATCGGAAATCCCCCGGCGGAATTCAAATTCCGCGGCTAGGGGAGTGTAGTATTTAAATCAGGCGCGTCTCCGCGCCGATTTAAATGCGCATGCGCCACCGGCTAAATTTCCCAGCGTGCATTGCTCCAAATGACGTCGCTAGGACGTCATTGGTTTTGGCGTGAACGTAAATTACGTCCATCCGTATTCGCGACCGACTTACGCAAACAACGTAAAAATTCAAAACTCAGCGCGGGAACGACGTCCATACTTAACATTGGCTGCGCCTCCTAATAGCAGGAGCAACATTACGACGAAAACGACTTACGCAAACAACGTAAAAAACTACCGCCGGGTGCACGTACGTTTGTGAATCGGCGTAAGTAGGTAATTTGCATACTCTACGCTGAAAACGATGGTAGCGCCACCTAGCGGCCAGCGTGAGAATGCACCCTAAGATACGACGGCGTAAGAGACTTATGCCAGTCGTATCTTAGGCAAATGTCGGCGTATCTAGCTTTCTGAATACAGATAGTAGATACGCCGGCGCAGATTTGAATTTACGCGGTGTATCTATGGATACGCCGGCATACATTCTATCTGAATCTACCCCAGTGTCTTTATGCTTTATGTATTGAGTTGTAGCCACATGAACTGCTTTTTGAATATTTGTGAACAGTTGTACCTTAAAAAGTGGCCACTGATAGTATTTATCATAATCATATATAACAATATGTTATTTTTTACATAGACCTTTTTCAAACAATAGGTACTTTTTTGTTAATTTTGGATATGATTCAACATTTAAAAATAATATTTATGCACACTTTATGCACTTGTTCTTTCAAGAGGCCACAATAGAATGCTGTATTGTAGCGCATTACATTATGTTAATAAACATTCCACCAGTCTGCATTTCTATGAATGTCTTGCTTTAGTTAACCTTTCTTCCTGTTTTAGTTCCCAATCATCCCTGCAAATCCAACAATGGTGGATGCAGTAATCTGTGCCTTCTGTCGCCTAACGGTGGATCCAAATGTGCTTGTCCAACTAACTTCTACCTTGGGGCTGATGGGAAGACCTGTGTCTCCAACTGTACTGCCAGTCAAGTAAGTATATTTGCGTGTGGTTATTCTCTGAGGTAAAGGGCATTTATCATAAGCAACGGGGGGTTTGTAAAAGCCTCATCTGCAGATCACTTAAAGTTGTTGTAAACCCTTTTACACCTCTTACTTGTACCTACAGGTAAGCCTAAAATAAGGCTTACCTGTAGGTACTGTTAATATCTCCTAAACCTGCACAGTTTAGGAGATATTTACCATATAATCTTGCACCAACATCAACGGCACATGCACAGTGAAGAAACAGCCTGCTCGTGCTGTTTCTTCAGCAGCGTGCTGTGACCTGTGACTCCCACGCGCGGGAGTGACGTCATTGCGACTCCAGCCAATCACATCGCTGGAGCCAGCGACCCCGAAATAACTCCAGGAGACATGGGGCTGCTGCAACAGCTTTGATCTAAGGTAAGTATTTCATAATGAGCTAATATGCAATGCATAATATATCATTATGCCTTTGTCTTACAGGATTTTTTTATTAAAAACATTTTCGGATTTACAACCACTGAGTACACACAAATTTTAAATTTGACCGGTTCAGAAGGAACTATGATCTGTGTGTAGCCCTGTGTCTTCAACAGAAGCAACTGGCTTCTGTCAAATGGTCCTGCTGAAAAAACGGCGTTCAATCAACTGATCACTGTATTCAGATCTGGGTCCACCCTCTACAATATGTGATTACGTGTTGCTTTTGTAGCTTAAGGTGAACCTATGAGAAAAAGTAATCAAGACAACTAGGAACTTGGCTTATACTTCTTTAAAGAACCTTCCTGGATAGCATTTACTTTGTCAAGCAGCAGAATTGGCACTACTACTTCCTGTAACCCACAGTTAAGTGACTGGGATTCTAGCAGCCTATCAGTGGGCCGGATCTAATTAGAGTTGGCATTCACATAGAGAACTGGCTGTAGCTGGACACACACCATAAAGCAGTAGGCACAAACTGACGATTTTTCACCTGTCTACTAAAGCTGCTAGTTTGCCTCATCTCTATATCATAGAAAGCCTTAAAAACAATACCAATCACAGATATACTTTAACATATCTTTATAGGGATAGTGATAGATGACGTATTTAATATTGCTGCCCAGTCTGTTTTATGGAAGCGGGTGTTACAGGGTAATGTTGGCTTAACCTGTGGCACCTGTTGGCATTCCTGTACAGGAAGAATGTCTTTTCATTGTGGAGAAGTAGTTAGCCCATAGTACTGTATAGGCTTGATCATAAATATCTTCAATGTTGAAATTCTTTAGGAACTTTGCCATATTTTGGTGTACTGTTACCATTGACCAAAGCAGACATTTTGGTGTTTTTTTGAATGGTCATCTGAGCACATAAAAACACATTTAGTACATTTCTGCAATACAAACACATTTCCTCATGTGTTATTCCTTAATAAACACTGAAAGTACAGAAAAATACTTGTTGATCTGCCAGAAATCCAGTAAACACCTGTTTGAACTGATAACTGTGCCTCTTCGGCACTGAAATCACCCCAAGTAGATGTGTTCTCCCCCTTCTTATAATCCCCGTGTCTTTTCCTTTTTCAGTTTGTGTGTAAAAATGACAAATGCATTCCATTCTGGTGGAAGTGTGACACTGAGGATGACTGTGGAGACCGATCAGATGAGCCATCTGACTGCCGTATGTATAACTACTTTTTTTTTTGCCCTGTATTGTGTTTTTTTTATTTTTTTTATATTACTTTCATTGATGAAAGAGATAGGTCTCTTTGGCAGATGCATGTTTTATTACAGAGTGCCACACACACATATTTTGCTGTATTTTAAAGAGTTTGTTTTGTTTCTCTTTAGCGGAATTCAAATGTCGCCCAGGTCAATTCCAATGCTCCACTGGAATCTGTACCAATCCCGCCTTCATATGTGATGGTGACAATGACTGCCAGGACAACTCGGATGAAGCCAACTGCGGTGAGACTGTTGGCACAGATGAAGCACTATGTGTTTTTTAGGAAATCGGGAACAGGGTTTTTCTACAACCCCATTTCCAAAAAAGTTGGAACACTGGAAAATCTACACAAAATCAGAATGCAATGATTTGAAAATCTCATAAACCCATATTTCATTCGTAATAGAAAATAAATCAAATGTTTAAACTGAGAACATTTACCATTTTTATAAAAAAAATAAGATAATTTTAAAATTGATGACGGCAACACGTCTCAAAAAAGTTGGGATGGGGCAACAACAAGCTGGCAAAGTACAACCCCATTTCCAAAAGAATTGGGACAAGGCCATGTTTACCACAGTGTAGCATTTTTCAGTAGAATGTTAGATATGACTTAAAGGGTCACTAAAGGAATTTTTTTTCTAGCTAAATAGCTTCCTTTACCTTACCGTAGTCCTGGTTTCATGTCCTCATTGTTCGTTTTTGCTTTGAAGTAGCTGTAATCCTTCTCTGATCTCCACACTTCCTGCTTGTCTGGCTCCTTATGAAAAAACTCATGGGAGCTTCTCTGTAGTCCCTGATCAAGGAGGTGTGATTACTGTGTGTGTAAAACCCCTCAGAACCAATCAGATTCATTTTAAAAACAAACACTGCCCTGTGTTTGTTTGTTTTTGTTCTGTGTGTCTCTGTACTTCACAGAAACATGAAACTAGATTCAAAACGAAACTAAACTGCAGGCACATTATATGACTGATTTTTATCTATTTTTAATAATTTTTAAAAGGAATCAGTTAACTATTATGTCTCTATACCCTGTAAACTGTAATTTCAGCAAAACATTTTTTTTCCTTTACTGCTCCTTTAATCTAACTTTTAGAGAAAGCCCAGGGCCTGGGATCCAAGTGGCTTCAGAGGGACACAGTGATTGATTTGAAGGCAGCACAATGTGCCTACACTTTAATTCTGGTTGTTACTTTGGGCAACTTCAGTTGTGTCTGACACATTATAGTGCAAATTCTTTTGCCAAGTACAATTACAGTCCAACCTACAGATCTTAAGGTGCGATGCATCATGAATGTGCAGATAGAAAGCACCATACCGTTTCTTTTAAGACAATGTATTGACTTTACACAAATTTAAATGTACTGGCAAAAATAAAAAATAAATATGTATTTTGGTGTTGAGTGTGTCGGTTCAATATAAAGTTGGAGCCAATTTAGCAATCAGTTCTTTATTTACTGAATAGCCTATAATCAAGTTGGTTGCTATGGATTACACTGCTACATTTTTCTTTCCTGCAAATCATACAATTACTTTTACATGTACACCTCATCTATATACAGGCATTTTCTTTATGTCATTATGTATATTTCTGTTCTATTCCCTGTAGATATTCATGTCTGCTTGCCCAGCCAGTTCAAGTGTACCAATACTAATCGCTGCATACCAGGAATCTTCCGCTGCAATGGTCAAGACAACTGTGGTGATGGAGATGATGAAAAGGATTGTCGTAAGTATTTTACAGAATATGTCCCTTTCCAATTCTCACATGTTCTGCGAATATCATTGCCGTACAACGTAAAGCGAAATCAACTGTATCTGAACCCAACAAATGGAAAACACTATTCGATTCAGTTTTACTTTAAAAAGCAAACTCCCTCATCCATTCATGAAAAAGAAGCCTCTTAAGGAATAAATAGATAAGTTATGATAAAATTGGTCATACCATCATCCAGAGAATTTAAAGAGATCGAAAGGTTGGTCCCAAATCAACACTCCGAAAAAACAAGAGGGGGGCAGGCAAATTGGACTATCGCAGTACATATAAGAAAATGAAGCAAGATAGAAAAGCACATATATAGAAAAAATAACTTAATTTTATTAATAACAAAAATCAATAAAAGACCATAACATGATACATAATTAAAAACATTTAGTGGCGGACCATTCATGTCTGCATGCCTTATTTTGTTGAGAAATCACTTTAAAAAACACTCCCCTAGCATTTCAAGCTGCGGCCATCTTGAGTAAGGGTAGATGATTCATGTACTACTTCCTAGGATTACATCTACTGTTAGCTCAGCCATGCAGGCAGAAGGATGTGCTTAGCTCCTTCCCTCCTCTTGATTTTGGACAATATTTAGGCACTTTGCCAAGGCACCCCCAAATAACCCAGAAGGCACCCCAGGGTGCACAGGCACTCTGGTTGAAAAAGGCTGACATAGTGGAAATCTCTTAGCAGCACATGAGTAAAAGTGGCAGAAGAGGACAGAATGGGGCTCTGAGGAACGTAGTAGCTTGATCTCCTTCCTCCAATTCATTTAATTTATAGTCATGCAGGAAGCCTACATATATAGTGCACAATGGGAACTGATTGCTAACTTTTTAGTACAGGGAACAGGAATGAAACCTATTAATATATGCCAAACTTATGATATGTATCTGGGCTGGAACTTTGTCTTCATGTACAATGAATTCTAAGCTAATATTAAAAAATTGCCTGTGGATGTTCTGGTTCTCCCACATTATGCAAAGCAGAGACATGGCTTTATACATGTTCCTGCTTTTATTACAGGGATTGTAAGAATATAAACCCTGTGGGTTATGTCTATATTTTCGATTTGATGTGAATCAAATGTTATTAAATATCTCTGAAGCATTTTCTTTCCTTTTTAGCTGGCTTTTTTTTTTTTGTAAAGCAGAGTGCATTGTATTTTGTGTTATACATATTAAATGTACCATATTTATCGGCGTATAACGCGCGCCGGCGTATAACGCGCGCCGGCGTATAACGCGCGCCGGCGTATAACGCGCACCCCAATTTTAAGAGGGAATTTTCTGGAAAACCTTTTTTTAGTCCAAATAGTAAATGCAGTTAAAATTAAAAATAAGATAAGCAGCAATGTACAGCAAGCAACTCAGAGAGCAGCTCCTTTCCAAGGATATACACAGTACCTTAGGGCTTCTAGCTGTCAGCACTCGATGGTGGAAGGGAGGGAGCTTGAACTCTGAGACGCAAAAGCGCTGACCGGGACTGTAGCGCAGCTTGGGGCTTCTATACCCAAATGTTCAGCAGTCTGTGCTGAAGGGGAGGGTGAGGAAACCAGCCTAAGAAGTGCGTGCTTTGCACAATAAGAAATCACGTATGACATATGCAATAATAAACTGAAATTGATCAGAGCCCGGTTTTTCAAGTGCAAAGTCAACCTTGGTAGTAATTTTGGACTGATCTTCAGTTGCTAGTTGTAAAGTACAAAGATCAAAAGCAAATTGTACCTGTACACCAATTACCTCCCACACATAAGGTGTGGACCAAAAAAAAAAAAACACCTGCAAAGGACTTTGCAACTATTTGGTAGCGGTAACGCGTACCTATGGCATACCTCGGAGGGGAAAGAGGGGGACGAGCGCCCGCCAGGATTCACCGCTGGAAATCACCGAACCATCATCTCCACTCGGCTCTCACTCAGCTTTCACATCACACACGCACAGTCCCGCCTCCGCCATCGGCATTGGACCATCTCTTGTGACAGACAGAAAACTGGTCCAATGCTGGTGGCGGAGGCGGGACTGTGCGTGTGTGACGTGACCGCCGAGAGGAGATGACGGCTCGGTGATTTCCGGCGGGCGCTCGTCCCTCTCCTTCCCCTCCGAGGTATGCTATTGGCGTATAGCGCGCACCTGTGAAAAAAGTGCGCCGTATACGCCGATAAATACGGTATCTTTAACACTTGAGTGGTACTGATCCACGTCCTACTGTATATTGATTTTGTATATAGATACATCTATCTATATCTATATATAGATAGATGGATACATCTATCTATATTTAGATAGAAAGATGGATATATATATATATATATATATATATATATATATATATATATATATATATATATATATTTATTATTTGTGTGTATGTGTATATATATATATATATACACACATACACATACACACACACACAAGTGGATATAACAAGTCTACACTGTTAAAATGTCAGGTTTCTATGATGTAAAAAAATGTGACTTGTAAACTGCACAGGTCAATTGAACAACAAACTGAAATCTTTTAGGTGGAGGGAAAAAAATTAAATAAAAAAATATGCATAAGTGTGCACACCCTTAAACTAATACTTTGTTGAAGCACCTTTTGATTTTTTTGAACATTCAGCTTTTATTGAAAAGAAGTCAAGAAACAGGTTACATAGTATGTCATATGCAAGTACAGGTACATCAATAAACAATGTGATACCGTGTGTACATGAGTCAAGAGGATTGTAAAGTATTCCCATTTTAAGCAGATCAATAGTTCAAAGGTTGAAACTTAATCTTCCTAAGCATGCCCCAAAGGGTCTAAATACTGGTGATGTAGCTTCGTCCTGAGCCTGTGGCCTATGTCATCTTCAGGATTTAGAGGGGTGTCATCAATAATGCGGCCTAAGGTTGTAACGGTTCATCAGCATATATTGCACATGAAACCATGTATGAGGGGGGTTAGAAAGAGGAGAAAAGACAGGGGGAAAGGGAAGTGAGTAAGAACAGTGGAGTACCCCGGAAATGACACGGGTATAGAGGGAGGGGGAGGATGTACATCAACACGCCAACACTTGCCCTCCAGTCAGGAATGCCTGAGGGAGAAATATTGAAAGGACTGAATCTGCAAAGGCCCATGTGGCCAATCGTCCCTAGTTAAGTGGTCTGCATAATGTCATCATACTCCTGTGAGTATCGGAAAATGATCCAAGGCCTCCAAGTAGTCTGGAAGGCCTCTACTCTGCTATGTTCCTGCGCCACAGTTTCCTCCATCTCACCTTTTGATTTTATTACAGCACTCAGTCTTTTGGGTATGAGTCTATCAGCATGGCACATCTTCACTTTTATATGTGCCCACTCTTTGCAAAAACACTCCAAATCTGTCAGATTGCGAGGGCATCTCCTGTGCACAGCCCTCTTCAGATCACCCCACAGATTTTCAATCGGATTCAGGTCTGGGCTCTGACTGAACCATTCTAAAACTTTAATCCTCCAGTGAAGCTATTCCTTTGTTGATTTGGATGTATGCTATGGGTTGTTGTCATGCTGGAAGATGAAGCTCCTCTTCATATTCAGCTTTCTAGCAGAAGCCTGAAGGTTTTGTGCCCATATTGACTGGAATTTGGAACTGTTCATAATTCCCTTTACCTTGACTAAGGCCCCTGTTGCAGGTGAAGAAAAACAGTCCCAAACCATGATTCTCTGTGGGTATGGTGTTCTTTTGGTGATGTACAATGTTTTTGCACCAAACAAATCTTTTGAAATTATGGCCAAAAAGTTCAATCTTGGTTTCATCAGACCATAACACATTTTCCCACATGCTTTTGGGAGACTTCAGATGTATTTTTGCAAAATTTTGCCAGGCTTGAATGTTTTTCTTCGTAAGAAAATGCCACTCTACCCCATTGCCCAGACATATGAAGAATACGGGCGATTGTTGCCACACAGCCAGTACTTGCCATATATTCCTGCAGCTCATTTAATGTTTCTGTAGCCCTCCTAGCAGCCTCCCTGACCAGTTTTCTTCTCGTCTTTTCATCAATTTTGGAGGGATGTTCAGTTCTTGGTAATGTCACTGTTGTGCCATATTTTCTCTACTTGATGATGACTGTCTTCACTGTGTTCCATAGTATATCTAATGCCTTGGAAACTCTTTTGTACTCTTCTCCTGACTGATACCTTTTAACAATGAGATCTCTCTGATGCTTTGGAAGATCTATTCAGACTATGGCTTTTGCTGTAGGATGCGACTAAGAAAATGTCAGGAAAGGCCTACTAGAACAGCCAAACATTTGGGGTTAATCAGAGGCATTTTAAATGATAGCAGGTGTGTACTGACTCCTATTTAAGTTTGAATTAAGTTTTGAATGTGATATGCTTACATCTGAACACGGGTACATCGTCAGTTATAAGGGGGATAACCACATTATTATTATTATTATTATTATTATTATTATTATTACTCACCCCCACCCCCCTAAAAAAAATCTGTTTGTTTTTCAATTGAATTATACAGTTTATATGTCACATTAAAAGGTGGAAAACGTTCTGAAATTATTTATCTTTGTCTCATTTTTGACATCATAGAAATGTTCATTTTTATTAGTTTTATCTGCATTGCTTGATTAAAACTGGCGAAACACTGATCAAATTGTTTCAGTTTTCCTCTGAATCAGCTAAAATTTGATCAGTGGGTGACCTTGTCGACACCACCCATAGCGACAAACTTTGATCTAACGATTGAGGGAACCAGGCAAAAAATTATTTGGCAAACAGTGACTGCAGACAGTCAGCTGCAAGCAGTGTTTGGTATTCTGATGGCCACGGGTGGCAACTTTTGAAATATATAGCTGGCCGGGTTGATTTGTCTATGTGCGCTGTTGCACATGGATGGAGTTATCAGTTAGAATTATTGTGTTCAGCCCGCAATCTAAACAAAATAAATCTGTGCATGGCCAGCTTTAATCTGTTTAAGCTTAAATAATGTCATTCCTTATTTTTATTTTTTTTCAGCCGAAGTCACCTGCGCTCCAAATCAGTTTCAGTGTGCTATCAACAAGCGGTGTATCCCCCGTGTCTGGGTGTGTGACAGGGACAACGATTGTGTGGATGCATCTGACGAGCCTGATAACTGCAGTAAGTAATTTGGCTTTTGTGACATAATCCCAAAAATAATATCAGGGGGAGGGGTTTCACGGACTGGCTCGAAGCTGGGGAAGTTGTCCATAGCATTCAATCATAGCGGTTTAAAAGCCTAACTCCAGGTTTGGTGTTACTTTAATTAGTTTGGGCCAAGCTGCCAAGAAATGTGGTTGTCAGCGCTGCATAAATATACGGAGCATTAATCTACTTACACAATACAAAGCTACGTACAGCACATACAGCTGTGACAGCGGGCATGTTTCTTTCTTTTTTTAAGAAGAGCAGAAGTCTTAAGAGTGTCCTCTCTGCCACAGTGGGAGCAATATGCTCCACCAGTCCCAGAAGACATATTTTTGTAGTGGGAGAGAAGGGGGTGGCAACTATAGTATTATTTGCGGAACAAGCTCTCCCCAATATTGCACAATGGCGCGACTTGTCCAAAACACATGGTAGAAGTCTCCTGTGGAGTGGGCCAACAGGCCAGGGATATGGTCAAGTCAGTCTTATGAAGCCTATGTGGGGTGAAGTAAGCCCTGTCAAGGATCTTAAACTGGATGAGCCAATCCCTGATCGGCACAAGCTGTTTTAATGGAGTGTCTCGTATATCCTCCTAGTCCTCAGCATCCAGATCTACACCATCGTTGAGCTACTTTTGTCTGAGAGAGTATAAATCAGGGCGATGAGCCATTATCAGATGATTATATAGAGTCGAGGTTGGCTTCTCCAGATCAGGGGTCCTAAGCAGAGCTTCAAGATCAGAGCATGCTAAACCAAGTTGCCGAGTAGGAAATTAGGAGTTGAAGGCATGGGAAAGCTGCAGATATCGAAACTGGTAATGGGCTGGTTTATTGTAGGCCATGCAAAAGTACGATTCACCACTATTTGTGAAATAGTTTTAATTTTAAACTTTGCCCAGCAATGGGGGTCCAGCATAGAGTAAAAATCAGGCAAAGGAGGGATTTTTCCATAGAAATATTTATCTCTATCTAGCATAGCCGTAAGTACCCCCTGTAGGGTGGGCAGAATGTGCATGGTCTGTTTAGTACGGAGGTTTGGACTCCCACAGGAAGAAAGAAAGGAGTTGGTTAAGTTGAGTGACACATGAATTGGGAATTCACTGTGGCGAATTTCATAACAGGTAGGTGTATTTAGGTGAGATTTTCATTTTAAGGAGGATGCAGCCGCATTTCTTAGTAATGAAAAAATGTTGTTTAAACCAGCTTGGCCCAAATTAACAATTTAAAGTAAAACAGAACCTGGAGTTAGACTTTAAATACATGAAGAAAACAGGTTTACGCTGGGTAACTGTAAACCTGGGTAGACTTCAAGAAAATTTAGCTGCTGACAAACAGTATATGCAAATAGTATGTGGATATAGTCAGCCATACAATGACAAGCTTTTCAATCATCACTTCCAATAGTCTGCATGTATGGTGAACTGCCGTGCAATAATGAGCATGAAAAGTGCTTGTTATCTCTCACAGGGACATTGAAAATCTCTTCTCCCTATTGCGTCTTTCCTTAGTCAGACACTCATGGGGGGGAATAGCTGCAGTGGGTCTGGCAATTATGTGACTGCTGCTCATTGTTCTCAGTAAGTGATTTGTCCTTCTGTGTTCAGCCTGTTCCTTTCATATAAAATTACTCCTTTTTCATATCAATTTTGTGAATACTTTTGATAATGGAGTTTCAATATGTACAATCTATAGGGCTCATACAGTGAGTTTATGTATCCAATGCATGTTTTTTTTTCTTCAAAATTCCATTTTATTGTACTTCCAAACAGGGGGTTCTCCCAAGGCAGCCAATCATAACAGCTGGAGTTGCAGCGCCAAAGCCTGCATTATGGGCAGATGCTGTTTTTTGTTGTTGTCCTCAATGGTCCTCTGAGCCATTTTGCTTAAAGCACCCTTTCTGTCCCTGGCAAGCATTAGAACAGGCTTGAAGTTTCTGTGTCACTTATATTTGGCAGTCTTTGTTGAGTATTTTTTCTGGTGTTTTTGCTCTGCAGCTCAAATGACTTGCGGAGTGGATGAGTTCAGGTGTAAGGACTCTGGGAGGTGCATCCCCGCACGCTGGAAATGTGACGGTGAAGATGACTGTGGAGATAGCTCAGATGAACCCAAAGAAGAATGCGGTATGATACGTTTTTGAATCGCCAACACATTGATAAGATCCTATTGCTACAATGCTGATGTTATCCCTGACTGTTAGTGGCACACTGTAAATAGAAATTATGTTTTTGTTTGATCCCAGATGAGCGAACATGTGAACCTTATCAGTTCCGCTGCAAGAACAATCGCTGCGTCCCTGGCCGCTGGCAGTGTGACTACGACAATGATTGTGGTGACAACTCTGATGAGGAGACCTGCAGTATGTCCATCTTACCTGCATTCAATTGTCATTTACTGCTAACCAGCTCAGTCATTTATATTGTAAAAGGGTGACTAAATATTAGTTGTCAGCAGACAGAGTGCCATTCTTTTACTATACATTTCCAAATAATTAACCTGACCCGCTGTAAAGCAAGCTATAGATGATGCAATTTTTGTTTTTGCAACCATGGGTTGAAGTAAAGCAAATGGCGGCTATAGCTGTCTGCAAAAATCGCATGCAAAAAATCTGATGGATCGATTGATCAATTCAGTTCAACCTCCCTGTCCATAGATAGGTTGAATCTCGGCCGGTCCCTGCTAAACCATCCGAGATTCGATCCATCTATGGGCAGCTTAAAGCCTATTTTACACAGGCTAAAAAAAGTGTTTGTAGCCATGAGTTTGTTCTTACAGATCTGAACATAGGTGCATCGTTGTCTATAGGACAGTACACACAGCTGTATAAAGTTACAGAGCCATAAAAAAATGCAGTAATTTACACGTACATGTTTGTATATGGAAGTATGCAGGACCATAAATTGCTCTGGTAGATTTTTATGAAACATTACTTTTTTTTTATTTATTTTTTACTCAGGAATTTTATGCTAGTGAGATCCTTTATATAAACATCAGTAAATGATTAGGTCCCTGTGCAAGGGGCCTAAATCATTAACCTGAAATCTATGTGTAGAAGTGGATGTGTGGCTGCATCAACCAGTCATGCCCACACCTTTTGATTTTCCTAATTTGTGGTTAATAAGAACAGTTGGATTCAGGCTGGTATGACTAATGCTTTTAATTTGTTTGCTGTCATTATGATACATGAAACCGAGATCTGATTTCTAGAAATCTGTCCGATTTTCCTCCTGTTATTTCAGGTTCTCTAGCTTTCTCACTGCATCACATGCTCCTGTTGTTGACACCATTTTTCCTTAACCATCTGTCTGGGGCACGTACAAGTTTTGTTTCAGCATAGAAACTCACCTTTTGTTCTCACATGTGTACTTGTGTTGGTTCCATTTCACCTCATGTTATGTTTTTCTCCATTTTAACACTGTCGTCCCTGGGGGCATCCAGAGGTAGGTGCAGAACAGTCTTTACATTTAACATGACTAACCATGCTGCTCCCTTCCCTTGCTATATGCTCCCTGGCCTGCTCTCTCCTTCTGTTGTAATGTGATCCAAGCATGTCTCCTGAAAACCCAGGACAGGAAGAATGGATTGTGTATACAGGCGAAGGCATTAATATGTGTGTTTTCTATTAAAATTTACATACTGATTTGTATGCAGTAGGACTAGTCTGTACTTGAAGTGTAGGTCTGGAAAAAATATAAACAAATGCAGTATATCTCTGCAGGACATAAACATATCCCCAGAAAAGTAGCTGCTAATGAATGAATGAAAAACTTATATAGCGCGGCACATGCAAACTGAATCGCCTCTGGGCGCTTGTTGTTCCTGTCTCTTGACATCAAAAGAGTAGAGTTTTAATCTGTCTTCTGAAAGTCAGGTGGTTTTCCTCCAACCGAATGCTGGTTGGTAAAGCGTTCCATAGTCTAGGACCCTGGAAAGCAAACCTTCTTTCTCCTTTGGACTTGTATTTGGTTTTGGGTACCTTGACCAGATTTTGGTCAAGGTACCAAACAAAATAAGCTCCTAAATTCCTGTAGTATGCAGTCAACTTTGCCTCTGTATCACTGTATTCTCAAGCAGCCCTACTGGAGTTCTTCTCCGGACACTTCCCATTCTCCTCACCAAAGTCTAAGCAGGTAGTGCTTTGTACTCCAGCAGAGGAGAACTCAGGACTGACAACACTGCTTGGAATTTAAAGTGTAGCAGAGGTATACAACCATTGTCAATGGTTCTAGCCCTTCCTCACTCTACTAGCATTGGGGACATTTTTCATCACCACTTGGCCTTACAGGTAGTTTTTCATAACTTCCTTACCTTACTGAAAGTAAGGAGAAATCTCCTCAACCTGAGCACAATAGCACTAGACTAAGCCCCGAGGGTGGGACGAAACATGTTTGGGAATGGAGTTAGGCTGAGGCTGATATCACTTATTACATTCTGGGCTTGTATGGTGTGTGGTTGCTGAAATGTTTCTCTATTTGTTCTGAGCAACAGAAATCGGGACCTGTTCAAGATAAAATAAATAGTATTGGCCAGAGTTGGGTTTCACCTGTTAAAATGTAAAATGTAACACAGTGAAGATGGTGTAAAGAGCTTTCTTCTAGAAAAGTTGGTGAGGACAGCATTAAACAGTGTTGACCAACATTCAACATTTTTGATATCCATGCATGAAGCCCCCAATTCTTCCACTAGCTTTGAATAAAATGGACATAAATACCAAGGAGGAAGGCAGTCATATTCCTTAATATAAAATATAGTACCTTATATTTTAGTCCTTACTTGATGATGACAAATAAAACCACCTGGCAGTTTTCTATATATGAGAAACCTCAGCACCACCATTAGTCTAATGCCCCGTACACACCATCACTTTATGTGATGAAAAAAACCGACATTTTCTGTGAAGTAAAAAATGACGTTTTTGAAACTTCAATTTTCAAAGACGAAGTTGCCTACACACCATCGTTTTTCTCACAATGTTCTAGCAAAGCGAGGTTACGTTCCACCACGTTTTTCCATTGACGCTCGCTTCATAAGTAGCTTCTGGGCATGCGCGGGTGAAAAAACGTCATTTTAAACAACGTTTTTTGCTACACACGGTCAATTTCTGTGAAGTAAAAGTTGACGTTTTGAAAAACGACACATAAAATTTAAGCATGCTTCAATTTTTTTTGGTCGTTTTTTAGAAGACATAAAACGACGTTTTCCCCCACACACGGTCAATTAAAGTGACGTTTTTAAAAACGTCATTTTTTTTCAAAATATGTGATAGACCATATATGATAACAGATGGACATCAATCTGGAATTCTCAGTTGATGTAGCCCTCCTAAGACTGGGGAATCCACAAACAAGTACAAAGAGAACAGACCGGAAGGTGAAAATGCTTAATGTTTTACCAGAGTTTGTTTCTGCCATTTTAATGCTTTTATATTTTCCATTTTTGTAAGTACCCGCTTTGTATCTTTCACATTTTTATATATTACCGTAAATCTCTGGTAATGCACTAGGCAATTGTGCCTTTCCTGTCTGTTCTCTTTCCAGGTTAACTTTTAGTTTAAATCTACCAAATGCAGTCCAGGTGCATCAAGACAACAGGTGTGCAAAGACCCTGGCTTTCTGTGTGAAAGCAGTGGTCCCTCTGCAGGGGTCCGACACACTTCCTGCTAAGTCAACGCTTTCCAGTCAACAAGGGTCATGATCTTTGCTGATTGTAGAGCTATAGGTGTGACTCAGCATGTAGGACCTGTGCAGAGATACCACTACTTACACATAGAGAACAAGGGTAATTTTCTGCATCATGCTGGCAAGGGATTCAACAGGCTTTGATCTCTGTCTAAAGATAACAAACTGCACTTGAAATGTTTAGATGGTTTAAAATGCAAACACAGTTGAGCTTTAATGGTCCTGGTCAGGGTGGATTCGATTTAAAGTGACACTAAAGCTTAATTTTTTTTTTTTTAATAACAAACATGTCATACTCCCCTCCACTGTGCAGTTAGTTTTGCACAGAGTGACCCCGATCTACGACTTCTGGGGTTCCACGGCGGCTCTTGCGGCTCCTCCCCACAAGGGCTAACCCCTTCTGGAAAGCGCTCTCTCGCGGGGGGGACATTGCGGGTGCACTCCCGTGCCATACAACCGGCGTCAATAGCAACCGATTTTATGACTCGGCCCGCCCCCTGGTGGCTGCTTCATTGGACTTGATTGACAGCAGCGCGAGCCAATGGCTGCGCTGCTATCAATCTTTCCAATGAAGAGCCGATCAGGCATGGGGAGAACTACACTAAATCACGCCCTCGGAAATTCAGGGCTCAGGTAAGTAATACGGGGGCTCGGGGGGGGGGGGGGGTGTTGACTGCAAGGTGTTTTTTCAAGCTGCAAGGTGAATAAAAATAGGAACGTTTACAACCCCTTTAAATCAAGTCGATTTAAATCTTGATTTAAATGATTTAAATCACTAGTAAAAAGGCTTGATTTAAAGCAACTCGATTTAAATCATAATTTTTAAAGAGCAACTGTAATTTCTATCCCACAGAGGCTCCTCCTCTGAACCGCTGTTGACTCACCGTCGGTCCTATTCACTTTAATGGGACGGCTGTTGATGTGGCAGTGACACAACAAGGTGAGGGACGTGGCAGCAGCAGGTGAGTGGATGCCCGCTAACAGGTGCTGCCATGATGGATTTGAAAGGACAGGTGATCTTTAAATGTAAGGACTCATTCTTGCTGGTAGTTAGAATCTTTAATATTTGCAAACAAAATGAAGGTTTCCTATTTAGAATAATAAGCTGTCAGGTTAGTAAAACGGCTATATCAGAACCAATTTAATCATACAGTTTGTAGTGTACATAGATTTGCAAAACAATGGGATAAAGGAATATTCCTGAACTTTGTTTTATCTCATGGTTACTGTGAAATTGTGTGAATGCATCAATTGTATAAATGAGTTTACCAAAAATTTAAATATTGCACAATATATACAGCCTCGTGCTATATAACTAAGCTCCATTTCATGCTGAATAAACAAAATTATTAATGTACCTTAAATAGAAAACTATCTTTAAATAGATGTTTACTCCAAAAGAATTTTATTAAATTAAATTTGATAAAAATCAAAATAATCCGATAAAAAAAAAAAAAAAATCAGATTGATTTTCAAAAATAAAATAGAAATCGATTTTTATCCACCCTGGTCCTTTTCACGCCTTTTGTGTTGTGGTCAAGTGTTTAGTGATGCAGGTTATATGCATTGGTGCGCTGCAGTTACATTTATTTTGAACTCCGATGCATCTCTACAGTGCTGCTGTGTGCCACCATGCATTGCGGTGCACTGCGTTCGAAAAAATGCAGCAGGTACCATTTTTAGATTCTTTGTGGTGAATTTGGCAGCCCATTTAAACAAATGGGCTACTTTGACACGGCGCAACATAGAATATTTTAACCACACTTCAGTAGACTGCTCTGGTCAGAATTGGCCTTCAGTTTGCACACTTCTAAGGGTTACACAGAAAAATTAAGTGATTCTAAGGAATGGTGCTAAAATATCTGAACAAGCGTGTCTCATTTCTGTACTGGATCCTTTGTTTTTCAGTTGGAGTTGAGAATACTGTTCCTCTTTACTTCATTTTAGTAGATGTAAACTTAATTGGAGTCTTACCCGTCATTTCTCATCTCTTTACATTTTAGCACCGCGGCCCTGTTCAGAAAGTGAATTTTCTTGTGCCAATGGCCGTTGTATTGCTGGTCGATGGAAGTGTGATGGTGATCATGATTGCATTGATGGTTCAGATGAGGTGAGCACCTGTTTAAAAAAAAAAAAAAAAAAAAAATATATATATATATATATATATATATATATATATATATATATATATAACTAAAATCCTATACCGACAGGAATATGTAAGTGTCATTATGATCTCTCCTTCTGAAAATGTTAGTTATTTGGTTGCAATGATTTCAATATTTTGAGTCACTGATGTGATGTGCTGATGAGTTTTCACTTTAAAGGCTGCAGGTTTGTTCTTGGTCAGTGGCTGAGAAAGTGCTAAAGCTGGAGGATCAGAATGAAAATCAGCTAACATTTTACAAGTCTGCACTGTCGCTCTGATTATTTTAGTAATGTGAGAAGTACTGGAAATCAGCCACTAGAGGGTGCAACTGTCACAAAAATTATGATGAAAAGGTTTATTAGTATATTATTTCTATTACCTTGTTACTGTGGCTTCCTTTACTCCAGATTTTTGCCCAAAGTAGTGTTGTACCAGTTTGGCCTTCGGTTTATTGTTTTCCATGATTGCTCAGTAGTTTGATAAATGTATTCAGGTAGATAGGAAACCATTAAAACAGCAGACTTTTAGTTATTATTGGGATGCTTATTGATACTCTAGGGTGCTTGTATTACAAAGTCATTAGCTGAATTTACTCAGAAAATTGAGAGTATTTCCTCTGTTGTCTAAAAACAGAAAGATTGCGTGGTGAGGTGTGAACTAGACCAATTCCAGTGTTTAAACCACCACTGTATTCCACACCGCTGGGCCTGTGATGGTGATTCTGACTGCATGGATGGAAGTGATGAGTTGAATTGCAGTACTAGAGGTAAGTGTGCTGTTTTTAAATTGAAGATCTGTATGTAATTGATTCGTATGTAGATTGTCCTAGCATAAAAGGCTTTAGGGTTGATTTACTAAAAGCAAGTAGACTGTTCACTTTGAAAGTGGAGTTGCACTCTGCAAGGGATTTATGCCCAGAGCTTAGCGAATGTGGCAAAGCTTTACTTTTCAAAGAATACCTAATCATGTGCAAGGAAAATAAAAAACAAAACAAAATTTTGCTTGCACATGATTGGTTGATGGAAATAAGCAAAGCTTCGCCTCATTCACTAATCTGTGGGGCAATCCATTTGCAGAGTACTACTGAACATGCAAAGTGATCACTCTCTTGCCCTATAGAAAATCAACCCCTCTAGGTTGCTTATGTATTTCCTCAGCTAAAATGCATTAAAACATTCTAAGTAAGACATGTTCTTCAGTTGTCGGTATTCAGCTCCTCTGTCCGTATATAACATACTTAAAGTGGATGTAAACCCTCACAAATACCCAGTAAAGTGAACAGCCTCAGATGATGCACAGAGATGAAACAAATCCCCCTATATAAGTTTTACATGCATATCTGCTGTCTTCATCTTTATATAGTCTTTAGACGGTGTTCTACTAGTGATTCTAACTGTGGGGGGAGGTGACCGATCTGTGTCCTTATGTACAAGGGACGCAGCATCTCCCTGACAGGATGTGGAGCTCTGTGTTTACACACAGAGCTCCACGACCCTGCTCTGTCATTGCCGATCGTGGCCACCAGGCACGCGCAAAGGCACCTCAGTGACGCGCCGGCCACGCGCACTTGTCCCCCAATGGCCGGAGGACCCAAGGCGTAAAAAGACGGCCTCACGGCTTTTTAGAGCCACCTTGTGGCTGTCTTTTTACTATGGCCCGGGTCTGAACAGGTTAATAAAGGTGGAACAATGGTTTTAGGTGGATAATGATCACTGTGAGGCTGTATTGTGTGTGAAAAAAAAATAAGAACAGCATTGTCTGGGAAGAGGGAAATAAGTCGTAATTATTGAGAAACTGTTTAGTTTGGTAAAATTATGTTCTTTCCACTTCCGGGTTTTGGCCCCAACAGTGCTCACTGGAACATTCAGAAGTTTAGAAATCCTTCTGTAACCAATGCCATCAGTAGGTTCTGCAACAATAATGTTACAAAGGTCTTGTGAGAGCTCTTTACTAAAGATGTTTCTTGTGTGACACCTTGGTAATGAGACATCTTTTAATAGGCCATTATTTGAGACAGAACCAACTAATGTTAATTTTCACTGACAAGGGGCAGAATTGCTTACTAATTAATGATAGATTTCAGTTGGTTTCTTGACATTCCATGCCTTTCTTCACCTCCCTTCCTTCACGTGTTCAATACTTTTTCCCTGTGTCATTTCATTTTATTACACATAACTTTATTTCTAAACTTTTTTGTATTGGTTTCTTTGTATGTATGGATTGCATGGGTTGTTTTACTGATATGTGGTGAAACATGAATGTCAATAGCACCTATAGAAATATATTTACCTAGAAAAATGGTGAGTTGTTGAATACTTATTTTACCCACTGTATATACATTATCTCCAAAACTGGTTTAGAGGCACTCACAGATCTTACAGAAGAGGAAGATCAAAAATAGCAGTGTTTTTATTGTTAACGTTTTGATGAAGCTTGGACTCAGTCCAGAACGATGGAATGAGTTTCATCGAAACGTTGACAATGAAAACACTGCTGTATCTTCCTCTTCTGCAAGACCTGTGAATGCCTCTAAACCAGTTTTGGATATGGATTTCTTTGTGGGTGATTATCTGGGTATGTATATGTGTGTCTGTGTGTCTGTGTGTGTGTGTGTATGTATGTGTGTGTGTATATGTATGTATATATATATATATATATATATATATATATATATATATAAAATAAAATCAGCATTGCACTTTATATTTTTTTTGTAGAAATACAGACATGTTTTGTCCCCCAATGTTTTGTCCACCAATACACAGACATGTTTTGTCCCCCAATGTTTTGTCCACCAATACACAGACATGTTTTGTCCACCAATACACAAACATGTTTTGTCCCCCAATGTTCTGTCCACCAATACACAGACATGTTTTGACTTCTGATATAAAGGGGTTGTTCTGGACATCTAGTCTTACAGATAAAACTGTCCCTTTGAGCCTGAACATATAGCTTATGCGGGCCCCCGCAATAAAATTGAGTTTGACACCCTTGCCCTAGAGTTTTTATTGGTTCGAAAGTGCTGACCTCTATAGCACACTACTGCCTCCTGCAGTGCTGGGAAGTTCAACAAGAGGAACCAGGGAGAGTGTGGGGGGACCCAGGAGACTGACACTTCTAGAACTATTGATTCCCCTGCAGACTCCTGGGTACAATTTCTCAGGACAGAAGCAGCAATGTGCTGGGTAGCAGGGGAGATAAGTATTTAGGTACATGCTTCAAGAGTTATTGTTATATGACAGGGTTTCTTTAAGTCAGATTAGTAGAAATCTCATAGCACAGTGGAATGTACTCAGAGCTGGGATGTTGCATGCAGTATTGTTGGAGATAGGACTTCTCTTCAGTGATGGGTAGATAGATAATGAAAATAATAATTTTGCTGTGATTAAGAATAATTGAATTATTGTCATGCCTCACACACACGTTTGAGTCTAAGTAATGCAAAAGGTTGAAGGTTTTACAGCTCGGGTTGTGATACGTATTGTGTTTGCATCTATTCAGTAGTCCGAACCTGCCCTCTAGATGAGTTTCAATGTAACAACACGCTCTGCAAACCATTGGCTTGGAAATGTGATGGAGAAGATGACTGTGGAGACAATTCAGATGAGAGACCAGAGGATTGTTGTGAGTATTTACCAGTGTTGAACAGTCTGCTGTACCCAGGAATGTGAGAGTACAAATGGAGTATGCCAAAATAATACAGCTAGTGCTACCAGGCGTCTGCCATTTGTCATTCCAGTTGCCTTTAGGTTTTTCCTGTGCCTTTGTGACATGATGGTTAGATACACAGAATGATGTGCTATAACCATCCATTAAGGTGCACATTCAGATGTACAAAAATAAAGTCTGATGGTTGCCTTGACAATGCAATGCATGACAATGCAAACACAATGCGCTCTATGGGCTTGATAGAATTATAAGAAAAAAAAAGACAATTTAGAATTGCTTTTCCCTGATTAGTGATTAGATGTAAAAAAAACAGAGCATATAATATTTTTTTTCTTTTTTCTGTTTCAAATATTTTATTAAAATAATATTTTCAATGTGTCTATTGTTCCTGACAATCTGCTCTGTTTTTTGATGTCTGTAACAGTGAAGTTCCCCTGTCCGCCGTACAGACAGTTCCGCTGCAGAAATGACCGCGTGTGTCTGAGCACATCACGTGTCTGTGATGGGATTGATAATTGTGGAGATGGAACAGATGAAGAGAATTGTGGTGAGTGGCAAGTCCTGCTTTCCAGAGACATGTAGGGTTGCAGCAAACCCTACCCATGTAAGCTGAAGGATGCTTGATTGCTTTGAGTTTGAGTACATTGTTGCCCTTGGCACTTCTAAAAGCATGAAATAGTTTTTTGGTCACAGTCCACATTAGACTGTCCATTATTTAATGTGATCCAGTTTGACATAATCCCCATTTGTATCATTGGACATTAACCCCTAATGAAATGTATGGAGAGCCAATGGCCTCATGGAGAGGAGTGGTGCGGTGCTAAGCAGCCTTCCCAAACAAAGTGCAAGATTTTACTTGGTCATTTGCAGCCTATCCTTTCATTATTTTAATTAAAAAAATGGTTTAATTTTGGAGTAGAGTACCACCAAGAGAGAGGAGAAGCCAGCATGTGATTTAGTTGGTCAAAATCCAGTTAATACTGAAATATCTGTTTTCGGTGGAATTACCCTTTAAATGTCACTTTTTATAGCAAACTATGTATGATTTGTACATCTCTTATGCTAATAAATCCATGATAACATACAGTTGCAGACATTGCATGCCACTAATGTTGTATTCTTTTTTAATTACAATTTAGACTTGCACAAACCAAAGATCTGTGACCCGGACAAACAGGAATTCCATTGTAAAAACAGCAAATGCATCACATCCGACTTCAGATGTAACCTGTTTGATGATTGTGGAGATGGTTCTGATGAAGAAAGCTGTCATCACAGTAAGTTTGCATCGCCTGCATTGGCTGGGGAAATGTTTTAATTTGCCGTGAATCTGCAAATTAGATTCAAATTCTTCCATTCCTGCTGATGGTTGTCACTGATGTTTTGCTGTTTTACAGCTGTCCTTAAATTGTAGATGAAGGTATAATCTATAAATTGCAGATTCTATGGATTACACATTTTCTGGATAAAACTGCAATTTTGTAGTGTAGTCTTCTTATTTATTCAAATGTATTTTGTTCCGCATCTCCTAAAAAAAATACTTTCAGGGTAAATGATTTCTGCCTCAGTTGGTTTTTGGGTTGCGTTTTTGTGATGTTTTCAGGATTACATTTTATTAAAATGACCTATAATATGTGATTATAATCTGAGAATTCCTAATTTGGGGATATTTTATTAGATTTTATAGACATGAGATGATTGCCAGTTAAGGTCATCTTGATGTGGTCTGACAGATTTCAGCTGAACTGGGCAATGATCCCTATATGTATGGGTACAGGTAGATCTCCCAGGCATTTCTTTTAACCTCACCTCTTCCCACCGTGCATACGTATATGTGGCCTCTCGGCAGGTGAGCCTTAATCCTGAGAGGCCACATGTATGTGTCCCAAATTTAAACCTTTCTGTGCCTTGAGCACTTCCAGCACAGTTACCGGCAGGTACCGGAGAGCTCCAGATGCCTACTTATGATCGGCAGCTTCCTGATCATGTGACCGCTGGGACAGCCAATCAAAACGGTCATTTGATCGGAGTGCCCACCTCCCAGCATTTAAAACCTCTTAAAGCAGTGGTTCTCAACTTGGGGGTCAAATTACTATTTGCCAGGGGTCACCGAACCCTGGGCTGTTCCTGAACCCTGCACCGATCTCCCAGCCTTTTCGCAGCTGCCCAGCAGGACTGTCTCTGGAACCCACGGCCGCCCACTCAGCCTCTTCACAGCCACCCATTCAGTTCATGGCATGGCTGGGAGGCAGAGACTAGGGGTCAGCTGACTGGTGAGGAATGTAAAGTGGGAAGGTCTGAAGGAGACCCTATCTCCTGATTTCAGCATAGGTGTCACTGCTACGAGACACCACAAAGTCGGAGATACAGTGAGTAACACTATCTGTGATTATAGTTGCCATTAAAAGTCCCCACTACATTTCTCAGATCAGCAGATGACCTTGATCAAGAGCACCTAAGTTGGCTGATCAGAACTTTCCCCAGCACTGCCACTCCCTCCCATTCTTTCTCCCCCTTTTTCTTTGTTCCTCCCCTTTTTTCCATGTATTCTCTATTTGTTGTGTTCCTTCTCTTACCCACCAAAAAGGGGAAGGGCAAAGAAAAAGGGGGAGAAAGAAAGCTAGAGAGATGTGTGGGGGAAAAAAAAACAAGAAATTAGGATAGGGAGAGATAAAAAGGAAAGAAAGGAGAACAAAGAGAGAGTCGTACATCCTAACATGTACCATAAGGGTTTTAATACTGTACAAGTGGAAGGGACTCGTGGAGCGATATATGTCCGTAGGTTAGGGGCACAAATTACTTGTTTTGCCTTGGGTGCTGACAACCCACGCTACGAAAATGTTACTGTTGGGGGGTCCCCACACATTGGGAAATTTTATCAAGAAAGGTTGAGAAACACTATCTTAAAGGGTCAGAAGGCGGTGGGAAGGGGTTAAAGGATTAGTTCACCTTTAAAAAAAACATTGCCTATGCAAGTAAGGGACATCTGTAGATAAAAACAAACCGTGCAACTTTGACCAAAATTGAATAATGCCCTTGCTGTCATTTGCGTACGTCATAAAACCTGACCTGCAAACTCCCAGGACGTTACTAGGACATCGCTAAGCGAGGCCCAGCTATTATTGTTCATCTTCACCGTCACAAGAGTGAGCTCTTTCTCGAATTCAACCCTACTCAGAGGCGCTTTATCTCCCTTGATGCAATAGCTCTGAGCTAAGAGTTTTAGGGCTCACTACTGTAATGATGGTGATGAACAGTAACAGCTGGGCCTCACTTAGCAATATCCTGGGAGTGTTTAGGTCCAGCTTCATGAGGTATGTAAATGGCCTATACGTATAGCAAAGGCATTATCCAAAGTTAGTCAAATCTGCAGTTTGTATTTATCTACAAACACCTCTTATCTGCATTTTTGGTAAAGGGGTGTCCAAACTTTTTCAAAGGGAGCCAGATTTGATGAAGTGAACATGCGTGAGGGCCGACCATTTTGCCTGATATTTTTTGAACCATTAAAATTTGTGTGTTCGTTCGAGCACTTATACACTACCCAACAAGAATTCTCTTGCCTTTTATGTGAGTAAAGACATGAGCTTGGGTGTAATTATTTGGATATACTGTATTTATTGGGGTATAACACGCACCTTCACTTTAAGAGTGAAGTTTCAGGGGATTATTATTATTTTTTTTTTAATAAAGAACTGTGAAGCAAAATAAGGGTCAGTGCCCATCTGCAGCCTCACAAGTGCCCATCTGCAGACCCACCATTGCCAGGAATGCACTCAAGATTACCTACAAGAGAATACACGGCGGCCTCTTTAATAGAAAGTCCTGCCTCCTTTGATGGACAGAACAGTCGTCCAATGGCAGCGCCGGAGACGGGACTTCCTATTACAGAGGCCGCCTGTAAACAGGAAATTCTCGTGTGTGTGTGTGTGTGTGTGTACCGCGGTCGTCCCACCTCCTCCCTGTCCCCTCCAAGTCATATACATCTTCTGTGGCCTCGGCGCTAGGAGATAGTCGCGGGCCACAAGAAATATATATGTCCAAATAACCAGGCGGGCCGTTCGAAAACCGTAACGTGGGCGGACTTTGGACATGCCTGATTTAGGCAGTCTCAGGTAACATACGAACAAATCATATGTCCTATTCATTCACTGTTGTTTTTCCCATGCTAAGGTAACACCAGGGAAGTGTTTGCTTCTGCTTTCCCCCTTCCTCCTTTATAGCTCAAACCTCAAACATGGCATTCGTTTGGATGCAAGTTCACCAATACTGACCACTTTTCTAGTGTTTTTAGTTCAAACTGTACACTTTTTTTTTTTACTCTCTTTACTATAAGCATACAACTTACTTGCAAGACTCCAGTGTCCAAAAGTTTCCACACGATCTGTTTGGGAACTGTCTGCACTGTCTGCACTATCTATAGCAGCCCTCAAAAAATCGCCTGCTCACATTTTGCGAGTGGATTTTGAGGGCTGACGAGGAAGGGCTGCCTGGGAGACGGGGGGGGGGGGGGGGGCGAGCACCGCCGGCAGCCTGTGTGTAATGGAAGTTCTTCTCCCAGTTACCACGGAGGGGGAAGAGAGAGAGAGCCGCCTGGGTGTTTAGAGCGCAGCGCGGGGAACACAGGATAACAGTTTTCATTTTAATTGCTGTGTTCCCCGCTGCTCGCTGTCAGATCCAGCCCCGCCCCCTGGTCCCAGGTGTTTGATAGACAGATCACCCGTCCAATCCTGGTGACGGGTGATATGTCAATCCAAGTTCCCTGGCCAGGGGGTGGGGCTGAATATGACGTTGAGCAGCGGGAACATGGCAATTAAAATGAAAACTGTTATCCTGTGTTCCCCCGCTGCACTCTGATCACCTGGGCGGCTCTCCTGTTCCTCTCCTCCCCTGCACAGGTAGGCTGCATGTGGTGGACACGGGCTGCGTGTGGTGGACACGGGCTGCGTGTGGTGGACACAGGCTGCGTGTGGTGGACACGGGCTGCGTGTGGTGGACACGGGCTGCGTGTGGTGGACACGGGCTGCGTGTGGTGGACACGGGCTGCGTGTGGTGGACACAGGCTGCGTGTGGTGGACACAAGGCTGCATTGGTGGGCATAGGCAGCCTGAATTGGTGGGCACGGATACAGTTGTTGTTAATATTTATTTTTATAACTTAATTCTGCATAAAACATTTAAGTGTCATTTCATGAGATAATTTATGAGGGCGTGTTTAGGGGCGAAATTATGGGCGGGGTGGGCAACTGGTGGCGAGTAACCCTTGAGGCCTGGCTAGTAGCTCAGGACTTGAAATTTTGAGCCCTGATCTATAGAATCGGTTTGTCAGACAAATTGGATCTGGTTCTGGGTCATATCAACTATAACACATGTCCATCCTGGAAATCACTTCTCCATTTACAAGTGCTAGGCAAACTTAATTCTGTGTGAGCAGTGTACCTAGAGCCCTCTATGGCAATAAACATTTAACAAACACGTTATATATCCATATACAGAGATCAGACAGGTTCCACTCTGGAGTAATGACCATGGCAAACAAACAATCCTGACTTTTCGTCAACACTAACAACTTTTCACAGACCCCTAATTCTATTATTTTATTATTATATACCATGTTTGAGGCATTAAAACATATCCTTTGGTTGTGGGACTTTGTACATTGTAGCAGCACACCTTCACACACAAAGTGCATATTTTCTTAGTTTTCCTAGAGGTAGTGGAGGATATAGAACTTTATCTTGAGGCATAATATAGCAGACAGTATATAAACATTTTTATTCCTGCACTTAAGGCTGGCCATACACAGTTAGATTCCTCCACCCGCTATACAGCGCAGATGGAAAATTCTCACCCTGTGGCTATTTCGTTTAGAACTCACCAGCAAAGACTATGCGAATACCAAAACAGCAACTGCATCTGTTTGGATGCAGCCACCATTCAGCCTACAATTTTCCACATGACTCTTTTGATTTTGCAAAAAATCAAACGATGGGCAAGTGGGAGGGGGCAACATGGCCACCCACCAAGCAAATTTCAGCTGCTTCATTAGGATGCGGTCTAAATTCAAACAGTGTATGGCTTTACCCTGTTTGCTATTTCTGTCCTACTCTCAAGATGTTCACTTTTATAATGAGTCCAGACAAACTGACACCTGTTGTATAAAGAAATTCTTGTGCTGCGTACATAATAACTTTTACTCATAATACTATACTTGGAAGCTCTACATTATGAGAAGGAAATTGATCATTTAATATTTAATCTTGCAGATATTAAACATTATGGCTGTCATGCCAATAGCACCATTTGTGGAGAAGAGATGAATTGTATCCAGACCTCAACCAGTGTGTACTGCAGATGTAAGGAAGGATTCCAGAAGATTCCAGGAGAGAACGGTTGCAGAGGTAACACCTATATTTAGTCAGTTCTACTACGGTTAAGGTCTATTTTTACTTCTATAAAAGGCCAAACACTAAAATCTCATATAAGCGGTGCATGTTACCATGACTTCAAAGCCATTTTCACAATTTTTTAAACTACATCATAACTTTCATTAACAAAATACCTGGCAATCCTGCCATTAGAGTCCTTGCTCACACACTTGTGGATATATATATATATATATATATATATATATATATACACCTTTTCTTTGTAAATATGCACCATTAGAAAGACACACCTAAGGTGGTGCGAAGTATATCCTTATTTCTTTATTACGTAGTTAGTCTGGTTGAAAAAAGAAACAAATGCATCTAGTTCAATCAATAAAGGGAAAAAATATATACAATCTTATATACACAATCCTATACCCACAGTTGATCCAGAGGAAGACAAAAAACCCCAGCAAAGCATGATCCAATTTGCTCCAGCGGGGGGGGGGGATTTCTTCCTGATTCCCTAGAGGCAATCAGATATTTCCTGGATTTACTTTACTTATAAACGTCAGTACCCAGTTATATTTTGTACATTTAGGAAAGAATCCAGGCTTTTTAAAAGCAATCTACTGAGCTGGCCAGAACCAGCTCTTTTCCTATTTGGAGATGAAATCTATTTTCCTTCAGGTGTAAAGGGTGACCCCTTGTCCTCTATGATGACATTAAAGTGAATAACCCTACACCAAGTTCACTATATAGACCACTGTATTTATACATGTTGATCATATCCTCCCTTAATCTTCTCTTTTCAATAGAGAATAAATTCAGTTCCTCTAATCTTTCCTCATAGCTGAGCTTTTCCATGCCTCTTATCAGTTTGTTGTCCTTCTCTGCACTTTGTCCTGTTCCTTTTTGTGAATTGGTGCCAAAAATGTAACTGCATATTCCAGGTGAGGTCCACACCTCTCTTAATACAAGAAAGAACTTTCCTCGCTTTGGAAACCACAGCTTGGCATTGCGTGCTATTATTAAGCTTATGATCTACTGGAACCCCCAGATGAGATCTTCTTAGCCCCCAACTGTATAACTTTACATTTATCAACATTAAACCTCATTTGCCACATGGTTGCCCAATTAAACAGTGCATTGAGGTCGGCTTGTAAGTTGGAGACATCCTGCAAGGACGTTATTCCACTGCATAGCTTAGTGTCATCTGCAAAGACTGAAATTATACTTTTAATCCCAGACCCAACATCATTTATAAATATAACTAAAAGTAAGGGTCCCAACACTTAACCTTGGGGTACACCACTGATAACCTTAGACCCTTCAGAGTATACTTTTAGTTATATTTATAAAATCTCTCACTTCGACTACTGCAACTCTCTCCTCATTGGATTACCTTTACATAGACCAGGGGTCTCCAAACTTTCTAAACAAAGGGCCAGTTTACAGTCCCTCAGACTTTAAGAGGGCCAGTGGCAGTAGGAAATGTCCAGTGGGAGTAAACAATACCATATCTTTGGTGTCAGTGGGAGGACTAGTGCTCCATTGTTGGTATCAATAGAAGAAATTGTACCCCTTTGATAGTGTCGGTTGGATGAATAGTGCCCCATTGGTGGTTTCAGCAACAAAAATGATTCCCCATTGTTGGTGTCAGTGTATGGAATAGTGCCCCAAGGGCCGGATAAAGGCAAGCAAAGGGCCGTATCCGGCCCCAGGGCCGCAGTTTGGAGACCCCTGTCATAGACTATCCTCTCTTCAGTCCATAATGAATGTCGCGGCAAGACTCTTCCACCTTACAAACCATTCAGTGTCCTCCACCTCTCTGCCAATCCCTCCAATGGCTTCCACTCAACCAACAATTAGAATTCAAAGTACTAACAATAATTTACAAAGCCATCTATAACTCTGCCCCCAGCTACATCGCTAACCTAGTCCCAAAATACCAACCAAGCCACTCTCTTTGGTCCTCCCAAGATCTACTGCTCTCTATCTCCCTTTTCACCTCCTCCCATGCTCACCTTCAGGATTTCTCCAGAGATTCTCCCATCCATTGGAACTCCCTACCCCAATCTGTCCCCTAATCTATCTATCGTTAGACTATCCCTGAAAACCCTTAGCCTATCCTGTTTCTAACTAATAAACTGTTTTACTTCCTCCATCAGCTCATCCCCCACAACTAATTACCTTTTGTATCAATTGACCCTCCCTTTTAAGGTTGGAAGCTCTAATGACCAGGGCCCTCTGTTTTCTCTTGTACCAAACTGTAAAGTCTGCCTTTATTTTGTTAAGCACTGCGCAAACTGTTGGCACTATATAAATCCTGTATAATAATAATAATGAATCATTATCCACTACTCTCCGCTATTCTCTGAAATTAATGGAAAACTGGCTAAACAACTGTATTCAAACGGATTTTTCCAAGCCTGTAGACTTTTTACCTTACACATTTGTCATGTGTGGAGAACTGTGTCAAAACGCTGTTCAATCCACGTTGTCTGTAAGCTCTAACAAGCAGGGCCCTCTGATTCCTTTTTTTTATTTAACTGTATTATAACTGTACTAACTGCTCTAACATTGTAAAGCACTGCAAAAACTGTTGGCGCTATATAAATCCTGTATAATAATATGTGGACTTTTTGTTTAACTTTCCAGTATCTTCCCAACTATAGAAGTTAGTGCCGGTTCACACTAGTGCGCTGTGCGATATCGCATGTGATTCACACTGCACTGCAAATCACATGATATGTCCGTGCAATGTGATTTCATCCATACAGATAGTATGGCTGAAATCGCATCACATTCGGACTAAACTCACACATGACCATTTTTTTGGTCCGCACCAGAATCTAACCTAGGGATCCTCAAACTATTACCCTTCAGCTGTTGTGGAACTACACATCCCATGAGGCATTGTAAACCTCTGACATTCACAGACATGACTAGGCATGATTGGAATTGTAGTTCCTGAACAACTGGAGGGCCGTAGTTTGAAGATCCCTGATCTAATCGCATGGGGTGTTCACACCTATGCGATCTGATTCATGTCCGAACTGACAGTTCACAGTGCGATTTGCGAGCTGAAATGAGGTGTCATTAACAATGTATTGACACTCCCCAGCAGTTCGCATATGCGAAAAGCGATACAAATCGCAGGGTTCCCACATCGCACTAGTGAGAACCCAGCCTTAAACCAACAGATCTACAGTTACTTTGTAAACAAATTTCAGGAACGCACTGGAGAAAATTCCAAGGATTGTCCAACTAGCCCAATTTGTCCACAATAACTGTTCTAAAATACGCAGATGCAAGAGACAAATATGAATAAATTTACAAAATACAGGAACCACACGAAAAAGCTCCTCCTGACTTTGTGAAAAACGTATTTTCTGCAGATTTTTATAGCCAGATTCAGGTACGGCGGTGCATCTTTCCGGCGGCGTAGCGTATCGTAAGTGAGAGAGCCAAGTGCTGTATTCACAAAGCACGTGCCTCCTAAGTTACGGCGGCGTAGCGTGAATGGGCCGGCGTAAGCGCGCCTAATTCAAATGAGGATGAGGGGGCGTGTTTTATGTAAATGACTCGTCACCCTAAAATACGACGGCGCAGGCCGTCGTATCTTAGCTAGGTTTAAGTGTATCTCAGTTTGAGCATACACTTAAACTTACGACGGCTTCGATATGCTTTTTATTATGTTAACACACATGTAGACAATATTTATGGCTTTAAGATTTTTTTTCCCTGGTTACATTCAGGCAACAAGTGTTCAAATTGCTCACCTTCAATCTGCACGCCATCATTTATCTCCTCTTTATTATAGATCTCAATGAGTGTTTGGCATTTGGCACATGCACTCAGATCTGCAACAACACCAAAGGCTCCTACATGTGCACCTGTGCAAAGAACTTCATCAAGCATAATCACACTTGCAAGGCAGAAGGTAAGAGTGTGAGAAACTACTCTTCTATATGGGATGCAAATATTTTGAGTATTAATTATTGAAATGTATGTCTAGCCAAAATAGTTTGTGTTTAATTTTGGGTTAGGAAAAGTTAGACCCTTTTTTCAGGTTTTTATTGCTGTGTCCCTACTAGAGAGCTTCACATTTGTCCTTATGACTATTGGCCTAGCGATGAGAAGCTATTAAAATCGATATCCATGAGAATTCCCCTAAAATTTCGACCTGTGGATATCTTATTCCTAACCAAGTACCAGAGCCATATAACTATAAAGATAGGCAATGTGTTATGCCGCCCCCGGGGAAGGGGGATTCAACTCCTTCCCTACTCCCTTCTCTACCCACCTTTCTTCTCTCCACCTTTTGTTCCCCTTTCTCCATTACTGTCCCTCCTACCCTTTTTTTCATAACTTCAACTCCCCTAGCATACAACTTTTTTAGTACTCCAACACAAAACCTCTAAACTTCTTTCTTAACTTCCACTTTGTATGCTCCTCTCTTTGCATACAGTACACTCTCATCCTTGACAACATACATACAGGATTTATGCCCCCTTAAGAGTCTCAACTCTATCTCCATTAGAATGTAGATCTCCAGGCCTATGTATGTGTCATATTTTTTGGGGTGAGGGCAGGGCCGATCCACCCTATAGGCTCACTATGCAAGCCGCTTAGGGCCCTGCAAAGCTGCAGGGGGCCCCCCAAATTACTAGAGGCCCCGCCTGGTAAAAAGTCATTTTTTGGCCCCTCACCCCGCTTCTCAACTCGCTGGCTGCATGGGAGAAAAGGTAAGAAGTCAGCACCCCCGCCTTCTCACTTTAATGTAAGATGTCAGTTTCGATAGCAGAACACACCCCCCCGCCCCTGCTTCTCAACTTTAATATTTAATGTGACATGTCACTGTCGGCAGTGCCCCCCCCCCACTTCTCAACTTTAATGTGACATGTCATTTTGCTTAGGGCCCCAGGGAGGTCAGGATCGGCACTGGGTGAGGGGGTTTGTTAACATTGTAAACCCCATATAGCCAGGGTGGTGTGTGTGATGTAAAGGTGAATGGGGTACCCTCCATCTCCTCACCATGTTTTACATTCAGGCATTCTTGAACTATCATTCTTTAAATGCCCTTTTACCAGCAGTGTCTGTACCACATTTGTAAAACCTTTTCATAATTGGCCCTTATTTATGCAATTCGTTCTTTGTATCTCGTATGTTGACATTTTGGAAAGCAATTTTAAATAAGAAAAACCAAGAAAGAAAGCACAATTCCCTGTAATTGCTGCAGCGGACACTCAGGCCTGGAACTCTGCTATGGAAATCTTACTAGTGTGAGAGATGCAAATAACTGTTGCTGGGTTTTTACTAACAAAGGTAGCACATGCCCAGGGAACAGATGAAATCTGCTCTTGCAAATTTTCCAACACTTTATAAATCATCTCTGTGTAATAGCAAGCACCAAAAACACCTCTTAGGGATGCCCACCATGGCTTGATTATCACATATTCAAGGATGGACCATTGCTTACATGTTACCTGTTATGTATGGCACCCTAGTGTGCATATAATTAATGTCTGTGCCACAGAGTAATGGATTTACACTATTGCTGTCTTGGTTAACTGCTTGTATATGTTTGTTCCTTTGTTGTTCACAGAGGCTAATCAAGTGTTGTACATTGCTGATGATAATGAGATCAGAAGCCTTTATCCATTCAATCCTAACTCTGCATATGAGCAAGCATTTAGAGGTGATGAGAATGTGCGCATTGATGCTATGGATGTCTATGTGAAGGAGAACAAAATCTACTGGAGTAACTGGCATACTGGCAAGATCTCTTTCCGAGTACTGCCTACATCCGACTCCTCCACTACTTCTAACCGTAACAAGAGACAGATCGATGAGGGAGTAACTGACCTGAATGTAAGTGTAAAGCACACTGTGTTTGAAAACTTTTGTATGACTACGTATTAGATATATCTGAAGACACTTTGGATCTGTATAGCTTGGATGAATGGTGAAAGGTCTTCAGCATTACTGAACATGTTGAGTGGAATGTGACTAACTACTACTAGCTGAACCATACAACCAAATGTGTGCTTCTTTTGGAATGGTAATTTCCAACAATCATATAATATATTGTAGCAGGCGCATCACACATCTCTGCAAAATATCAATTGTAATGAAGTATATATATTTATATATCTGCTATTTATTTTGTACAGATACCTGGCTTGAAGATGCCCAGAGGCATAGCTGTTGACTGGGTGGCAGGAAATATTTATTGGACTGATTCTGGCCGCGATGTCATTGAGGTGGCACAGATGAAAGGAGAACATAGAAAGACTTTGATCTCTGGCATGATTGACGAACCACATGCCATTGTTGTGGATCCCTTAAGAGCGTATGAAATAGTTTACATTTAATAGTCATTCTTCTAGTGCTGTTGTTGGCCACAAACACACTCACACTAATTTCTTATAGCCAGATTCAGGTAGAGTTACGCCGGCGTATCGGTAGATACGCCGTCGTAACTCCGAATCTGCGCCGTCGTATATTTAAGTGTATTCTCAAATTGAGATACGCTTAAATGTAGCTAAGATACGACCGCCGGTGCCGTCGTATTTTAGCTGTCTATTTACGCCGGGCGCTAGGGGCGTGTACGCTGATTTACGCCTAGAATGCATAAATCAGCAAGATACGCCTATTCACGAACGTACGCTTGCCCGACGCTTACGTAAGGCGTTTTCAGGCATAAAGATATTCCACCAAAAAGATGGCGCAGCCAATGTTAAGTATGGACGTCGGACCCGCGTCAAATTTTTTAATTTTTACGTTGTTTGCGTAAGTCGTCCGTGAATGGGGCTGGGCGTAATTTACGTTCACGTCGAAACCAATGAGTCTTTGCGGCGTAATTTGGAGCATGTGCACTGGGATACGTCCACGAACGGCGCATGCGCCGTTCGTTCAAAACGTCATTTACGTTGGGTCATGCTTTATTTACATAAAACACGCCCACCTCTTCACAATTTGAATTAGGCGCGCTTACGCTGGCACATTTACGCTACGCCGCCGTAACTTAGGACTCAAGTGCTTTGTGAATACAGCACTTGCCTCTCTAACTTACGGCGGCGTAGCGTATATGAGATACGCTACGCCTTCCTAACCTTTAGGCACGGATACCTGAATCCAGCTATTTAGTCTTTTGTTTTACAATGTGACCTTTGATTTATGACTCTCTATTTTGAATTTTGTATTTCGACAGCTAACATATTTGTCTTATACAAACCTGCATTAAAGCAATGTTTTTCTCGTTTTTGTTCTGTATAGGACTATGTATTGGTCTGACTGGGGTAACCACCCAAAGATTGAAAAGGCAGCCATGGATGGAACCATGAGAGAGACTGTTGTAGAGAACAACATCCAGTGGCCCACAGGTATATATAATGGTGTTTTCAGTAGTACCCCAAGATAACTGATAGGTCCTGTTTAAATGACCTGTTCTCCTACCGCATATCTGTAGTTTAATTATACTGTGTTTTTTGTTCACAAGCAATTTTTTTTTTTTTTTTTTTAATTCTCATACTTTTTATAAAAAAGTTCATAAACAACAAAAACATTACAACATAAAACAGTTAACACAAACCCCCCCCCCCCCCCCAAAAAAAAACTGTATTTTCGCATAGCGGTTATTTAAGTCATCATTTAAATCCCTCCTTCAGTTCAGAACCATTGATCTCCCTTCGGGTTAACAGAATTAGCGGTTTCATAAACCTGACCTAAGTATTCCATTTAAATTATTACATATTAACAATATTTATTTGCTTTTACAGTCATCCTCAACAGATATTCTGTTTGAATATTAACTTTCCCAATTATCGTTAATATGCTCAATTGACTGCTCAGACAAATCAGAGACTAGCCACCAATACCACAATTTTTTTGGGGCATTGTAACGGTCACCACCGTTTACGATATTCCCATTCCATCAACTCAAGACAGCTTCCGACACACCACAATCCAGCAGACACGATCCATAAGGCCTCGTACACACAACGGGACCGGTCCGATGAAAAGGGTCCGCCAGACCGTTTTCATCGGACATGTCTGCTGGGATCATTTAGTCTGATGGCTGTACACACCATCAGACCAAATTCCCCGCGGACAGGATACGCGGTGACGTGGCGGCGACGATGACGCGGCGATGTACGCGACCCCGGAAATTCAATGCTTCCACGCATGCATCGAATCACTTTGACGCATGCGAGGGATTTCGGCCGAGCGGACATGTCCGATGAGTCGTACTGACCATCGGACATGTCTGATGGACATGTCCGATGAGTCGTACTGACCATCGGACATGTTTGACGGACATGGTTCCAGCGGACATGTTTCTTAGCATGCTAAGAAACATTTGTCCGCTGGAAACCTGTATGCTAGGCCGGGAATCCGGTCTGGTCGGCCCTACACACGACCGAACATGTCCACGGAAACTGGTCAAGTGAACAATGAATCAACTCCACCTACAAGGCACTTCAATACACACTCTCTTAGACAATGACATTCAGTTGAGTTAATTATCCCCCAGACATTCCGTCTCCGACAATTAGTGATTCACCTGCATAATACACAATCCTTTACTAAACATAATTGACATGCTAATTCCCTACCCCTGAAAGGAGACATCTGACCTTTAGACTGCTAACTCACAACACCTCTATCATCAATAGACTTTTCACACAAAACAGTATTAGCATTGAAGGAGACACTCTTATTGACCGGTTGGGGGTCAGAATGAAATCACCTGTAATATGTCCAGATCTCCTGCAATACATGAATTATCAGTAATGTCCCATCTCATGTAATTTATAATTAATATTTCCCAGTCACCCTATGCCCAAAAGGGGCACAGGATGACCCTAGACCCAAAAGTCATTAGTGACGCTGGCACAGGAGTACCCCACATCCTTCAAAAGTCTCTGGGTGTCCCGGGCCATTCTGTTACAGGCATTTCCTATGTTTACATGTCAGCTCCTTACATCTTAAATTAAGATTAATTGCTTTATTTAATTGATCTATTGTTGGTGGGTGGTTTGATATCCATATTTGTAATATAAGTTTACGAGGCATATACATAGTTCTTAACCACATCACATGCATTACAGCTGGGAGAGTATCCTCGGGTACAATCCCTAATAATGCCATCTTTGGATCAAAATGAACATGTGGGGAGCACAAGGAATTCAACGTATCAAATACTCCTTCCCAGTAACAATGCAATTTGGGACAACGCCACAGCATATATGTATGAGTGTACCTACATCAGTACATCAATTTAATGTAATTCCCTTACCCCAAGAGTGCAATATAATGAGCTCTATGAATAATAAACAGCTGTGTCAAGCACTGTGAGAAGGATAGGGATACCCCAAATAAGTTCTTCAGAGCTTTCTCCAACTCCTCATCACTGAGTGTTTCCAGATCTCTATGCCACCATCTAGAGCTACGCTCTAGTGGGTTTTCTCTACTTTTCTCTTGTAAAGAAGAATGTATGTTCCCAATTAGTCTGTTTAGATCATCTTACAGTTACCGCCATAGCTTTAATTGATGAAGGGTTATACAGTGGAACCTTGAATTACGAGCATAATCCGTTCCAGGAGAATTCTTGTAATCCAAAGCAATCACATATCAAAGTGAGTTTCCCCATAGAAGTCAATGGAAACAAAAATAATTTGTTCCGCATTTACTTCAATGGCATGCAATACCGCAAGTGGCTAGAAGTGGGAGGGTGCCGGAGAGCCTCAAAAAGGATCGGGGACCGCTCGGCTGACCTCAGAAAGGCTCAGGAGTATTTCCGAGTATTTCCAAACAGCTCGGCTCAGCTCCGGCGCCCCTTCACCTCAGGCCAAATATGGTACTGCACACCTTATTAGCTTGAATTCTGCTTGTTGTGTGAGACAACACTCGCAGACCGAGTCAGAATTTTTTTTAAAAAGTTGCTCATCTTTCAAAATGCTCGTTAACCGCGTTACTTGTAAACCAAGGTTCCACTTTATTTTAATAAAAATTATTTGCTTGCCTCTGCAGAGCATGTCACAGCTGTAAATAATGGAAAAATAAATTCTCTGCCAGTTTGTCAAATGGTTTCAAAACCTCATTATCAATAAGTTGACAAAGAAGCAAAATGACAACTCTTTTCCATAAATCAAAATTTTCAAGTTTTGCTACCTCCGACAGTCGTAGATTATTCCATATGGGCATGTATTGAGTGTATCCCTCATCATGAGTATCTCCTTGAATAGTAGTCCTTTAAAACATCTTCGGTCACTAAACGTTCCCAGGCCCTAGATCATTTTTTAAACCTTAGAATTTGAGAGTTAAACAAACCCCTCATATAAGCTTTTAAAGAGTCCCAATATACATGTGAAGATACGTAGGGTTTGTTTATATCTTTATAGGCCAAGATGTCAAGCATTACTTTCTGTTTTGAGGGAAAAAGATCATACCAATAGGGGTTGATTTTCCATGAAGTACAATTCTGAGTTAAATTTAAAACTTAAAGGGGTTGTAAAGGTACAATTTGTTTTCCTTAAATAGCTTCCTTTACCTTAGTGCAGTCCTCCTTCACTTACCTCATCCTTCCATTTTGCTTTTAAATGTCCTTATTTCTTCTGAGAAATCTTCACTTTCTGTTCTTCTGTCTGTAACTATGCAGTAATGCAAGGCTTTCTCCCTGGTATGGAGAAAGCCTCCTGAGGGGGAAGGGGGCGATCAGGAGTGTCAGGACACCCACTAACACACAGCTCCTTTCTCTATCTGCAAAGTAGAGAGTGTCTTGACTTGCCTGCTCGCCCCCTCCCCCCTTAAGAGGCTTTCTCCACACCAGGGAGAAAGCCTTGCATTACTGCGTGTAGTTAGAAAAACAGGAAGTGAGCATTCCTCAGAAGAAATAAGAACATTTTAAAAGCAAAATCAAAGGATGAGGTAAGTGAAGGAGGACTGCACAAAGGTAAAGGAAGCTATTTAGGGATTTTCTTTTTACCTTTACAACCCCTTTAAGTATCAATGGGGACTGATCAGATAAGCCTCTAGCAGCATAAGTTGCTTCAGATATAACTGGTACCATCGTAGGTATTCTATTCTTGAAAAGATCCCATGGGTGCTAGAGAAACAAGAGAATGCTCTATCATTGGGGTGTAACATTCTCCAGACATCCATAAGACCAATCTCCCCAATAAAGCCAGAAAAGGAGGTAGATATTGTAGTCGTTGTGGCTACAAACTAAATTAATCTAAAAGAGGGATCTAGGTAATAAAACCTCCTACTATTAACCAGGGAACATCCATTTTATCAGAGGCAAACTTCAGTAGTTCTCCAAGTACCTCTGAGGAATATTGGGGTGGTATAAATATATTAGCTAACACGTATGATCTTCTAAACAATGTACAATACAAAAATATATAGCAACCTTTAATATTCGTTTGTACCTGCCTGCAGAGAAAATCTACATCAGTTGCTATCAATATAGATGCACCTCTAGAATATGTAGTATAAATAGAAGGATATTGTCTACTATATTGTGTACATTTTAAATAGTTGCATTTTTATGTATTTAAATGAGTCTCCTGCAGGCAGATAGTAGACAGAGAAAACTGTTTTTACTGTAGTGAACATTGCTTGTATTTTTACTGGGTCGCTAAGCCCCCTAATATTCCAAGATACAAGAACCTACATTAAAGTTGACATATCATAAATGTATTACTCCCACGCTATCAGATAAAGATTAAGGGTACTCTAAAGCAAACACCTGGTAAGCTGATCTTTAACAGATAAAATGGAAAAAATTGGTAAAATGGTGATTTTGCGCTGTGAACCTACTAAAATTACTATAATAAAGTGCTGGTGCAAGGTTAGAACACACAATGCGTATCGGTGCAAACTTGCTGGGTGCTAAAGTACAACGTAAAACAATATTTAACAATAAAAGGTGATGGTAACTTGAAAATAATCACATATTGATAAACGGTAAATTAAACTGCTGTGCAATCTTTAAATGAGTAACTATAATAAGCGTAAGTAAAAAGTCCAAGTGTAAACTCTGTATCTATGACATGTACGCCAATCCCAGATAATACTGTGACAATCAAATGCATTTAAGGTGAGTGGTAAATCCCTCCATTGTGAAAGCAACGGCCGATGCCAGGCCAATCCACTGTAGTGACACTTAAATGCGTACCAGCCCCTCATCTTACTGCTGTAATGTTACAGCATGAATAAATCAAATGCAGCAATCCACAGTGTCGCTCTTTGAGCCCCCATTCACACCTAGGCGTTTTGTCGCCTGTAGTGTGACGCCGCAGCAGCCCCAAGACGCTGGAGGGATGAGAACGCATTGCCCTCTATGGAGATGGTTCACATCTCCACGCCGAACGCCGTACGCCTGCCGCCTGAAAAAAAGTCCCGACCTTTTTTTCAGGCGGCTTTCGGCATTCGGCATAGGAGATGTGAACCATCTCCACAGAGGGGGTGAGGCTGCATTCACAATCGCGGCGTTTTGTCGCCGCAAATCGCGGTACAAAACGCCGCAATTTGTAGCCGCAATCCGCGGGACAAAACGCCGCGATTTTGTACGCCTAGGTGTGAATGCAGCCTGATGGTTCGAGATGGATCGTAGTATGTCCTTCTTTGCTAACAGGCTCAGTATGAGGGGTGTAAAATGGAAGAGTAATCCCAATAGCATAATCCTGTTTAAAACAAGCCAATTTATTAGAGTAAAAACGTAGATACCCACTTTTGGTTAAATACAGATAGTGCTCCACGAGCACAGAGCTCGTATGTTTCCGTCACTTCCTGGTTTCACCTATTGCGCCAATCCCAGCGCATATTGTCATTTCACGTGACTTCATCCTCTGATCAAATCTTCAAATCTCACATAGACCCCCAAGTGATTTCCATTTCCCTCAATGACCAATCCCCAACGGGTCCTATATATGCAATTTAGAAACAATTTAGAAACAAATATTGAGAATAATGCAGAATAATTCTCCCAAAAAATGACATGTGCATTACCAAAAAAAAAAGAAAAACACAGACAATTAAAATAAAAAACAAATGTTTCCCTCTGGAAAAAAATAGAGTGTCCATTCTGTAAAATATTTTACTGGATGCTCTACTCCGGCACCAAAGTTATGTAGAAAATCAAGCTAACTACCTCCCAAATGTGCAAAAGAGAGGGAAAGAGGGAAGGAAAAAAAGAAAAAAAAAAGGGGGTCCCCCTATTTTTGTTCTGTTTTACTTATAGTGTCCAGCCATTACATAGCCACTTGTGGTATCTGTGATTATACTATTATAAAACTTATTTTCAATCTCAGATCTGATTGTAAAAAAATATTTAAAACATTTATTGGACCAAAAAATGTGAAAAATAAATGAACTGTTCACAGATAAAATACTTTAACGACTACTGTTAAGTATAAAATAAGTGCTGCACTTAAAAAAGTTATAATGAAAATAATGTTATCAAAACATAATTGCACCATGTGAATTTTTTTTATCAAAGTTCCAATAAACCATTGGACAGTCCACCGTCCAATGTGAAAAGAATAATTATACATTTTCAGAATATCTTCCCACAATGGTAATTAAAGTGCAGCTCATTACATTTATGGCTACCATATTGCTGTGTTCTTCCACTGCATGCTTATTGAGACATGCTTACCAGAGCCATTTGACCCTCAAATTAAGGGAAGTCAACAAGCATTTATTTCTAAGGGATCCTCTGGAAATATAGCTTTCTGCGTATACAGGTCTCTACTGGCTCCCTACAAAGCTCCAAAAGATTTACAAAAATAAAGCCAACGAAGACATGTAGTGTAAAACTATACAAGTAGAAAATGTATTAAAACAGCTGAAATACTCAAGTGTATATATAAACAATGCTTGTACAAATATAGGCCGGTCTCTGGAATCGAACGGGCCGCTTCTGGACTAGGAAATGTGTGAGCCATTGGTGGAGCTGATGTTCATGACATCCTCACACATCTCCTAGTCTCGAAGGGGACTGTTCAATTTCTGGGACCAGCTTATGTTTGTATAAGCATTGTTCATATATATATATATATATATATATATATATATATATATATATATATATTACACTTGTGAGTATCTCAGCTGTTTTATAAATGTTCTACTCACATGGTTTTACATTATCTGGCTTTCTTTTATGAATATTTTAGTGCTTTTGAAGGAGCCAGTAGAGACCTGTAAACATGGAGTTCTAAATTTCCTGAGGATCCCTTCTATACGAACGCATGCTGACTTGTCTTGAATGGAGGTTAAAATGACTCTGATAAGCATGTCTCAATAAGCATCCGGTGGAAGAACATGGAGGTGTATGGGGTCTATAAATGTGAAGAGCTGCAATTTAATCACCACTGTTGGAAGATATATCGCAAATGTATAATAATTCTTTTAACATTGGATGGTGTACTGTCATATGGTTTGTTTGTTTTTTCCTATTTTTTGCACATGGTGTAATTAAGTTTTGAAATAATTCTTTGCATTATACTTTTTTTCAAGCGCAGCACTTATTTTATGATTTCTGTAATGAATATGTATCTGTTGGGGTGCTGGCAGCTGACATTGGATTGTACCCTAAAGTGCAATTTCTTCTCTAACCTGACTATTGTTAAATACTCTTACACCAGATAGTAGTCTGGAAACCCTATACCTTTAATGAAATGTGTGGGTGAAGAACAGGGTGAAGAATATTCCCTGCAGTATGCCATAAGAATAGTAGACATCACTAATGATTAGTAGAAAGCAAAGCATTTCTGCAGAAGTCCCATAAAATCTTACAACTGTAAGCCATAAGTTTAATTCAATAAAAATAATTAATAGCATGAAATGAATGTTGAATTTTTACGGTCAAGAAAGGTGTAGTTTAAGAAAGGAGAGGCAAAGCCACATGTTAAATTCCCTGGGTGCCGTCGTGCTGATCAACATACTGTAAAATATCTACTGGTTTATTTGTTTTAAACGTCTGTGCTTATAAATGCTAATTGTGGTTTGCGAATGACAAAAATAAACAGCTTACACTAAAGTCAGAGCTAGTTTTACACAGGATAATCAATTTTCAAATTTGTGTTTTTATGAAGCTGAGGATATATTCAGCATTGTGTTTATCTTATTTTTGGGTTTCTTTTGTCTAAACCATTAGGCGGGTTATCGTTAACATTCAGTAAACTATGAGCCCTTCATAGAAGGCAGACAGTCTTATGATGTAACCTATATTGATTGCTCTTTTACAGGCTTAGCAGTGGATTACTATAACGAGCGACTTTACTGGGCTGACGCCAAGTTATCCATCATCAGCAGTATTCGTCTTAATGGGACAGATCCAGTTGTGGTTATCAGTAGAAAGAATGGTAATAAATATATATTTTCTGTATAGAAATGATATATCAGTGACCTTTCAAAGAAAAGAAAAATTGTCTTTCTGCCTGATCTCAACATGCCATTATGCAGCTGCTTATTTATGTTCTGGAAGAAAACGGGTATAGATAATGTTCCGAATTAAGAAGCAGGCCAGGCCCTTGGCTCGGGATATGTGTCACATGTCGGAACTATGATAGCTTGTGTAGATGGGCAGTGTGGTGTTGTGTATTGAGCTTATGTTTAAGGTCAGTTTAAGATTCCTTTAATTTCCTTCATTCTGACCTGTACTTTTTAAATAATACTTTCATTACAGTATAATATACAGACAGATGTTTAAGAGAGTTTAAAAAGTAGACATGGAATAAAACTGCCGCCTTACGCAAGCAACTTTTACCCAACTTATTTTGGGTGCTGGACTGCGGGCGGCTATCTTTTATTGGTCTTGTGTGGAATAACATTAGTCTTCTGGCACACAGGAACTGTACTCAAATCTAAATTGAGCTGTGCTTGCATATTCTCCTCTCCGAAGTGTGATATCAGCTGCTTTATGTAATGAAGCATTATTTGTAGAGTAAATCTTGCAATATTCCGTGGTAGTTAACGGGTTGAAAGCACAGTGATATATAAATGATCCCCACAGCATTTTATTTTTTAGATCTAGCCAATGTCTCACTTTTTTGTTTAGGTCAAATATGCATTTTGTTACAAACACCTAGGTTTTTATTTTACAAACCAATCAACAATTACTATTTTGTTTTCTTCTTTCTGCCACTATCAGGCCTCACCCATCCATTCAGCATTGATATCTTTGAAGATTACATCTATGGAGTAACATATGTTAACAACCTTATCTTTAAAGTGCACAAGTTTGGACATGGCCCTGTTACCAATCTTACCTGGGGAATAAACCATGTAACTGATATTGTTCTTCATCACCAGTACAAGCAGCCTGAAGGTAAGGCCATGCATGAGATAACATACTAGCTCTGTTTTATTGCATGCAAAATTGTCTCCCTTCTGGAGCACAGAATGTGACAAAGACAGGTAAGGCAAGCCATAGATGATTCGATTTTCTTTTCTTCCACCACAGGTAGAAGGAAAGAAATTCACTCAATTCCCCCCACCAATGCAATTGCTTCTGCAGCACTATTGTGTTCTGCTGGCAGGGAGCTTTTTACAGCTATAGCTGCCAGCAGTAGTTGCATGTAGAAAAAAAATCTGACAGCCTGGCTGCACCCAAGTTGATCAACAGATCAACTTGGGTACAACCAGCCTGCCCATAGATGGATCGAATCTTGGCCAGTCCCTGTGGAAGCAGCCGAGATTTGATTAATCTGTGGGCCCGGCTTAGTGTTACTAAACTCACAACAGTATAATCAGTGTGTATATGCAGTAAAGCATGCTTGTTATACTCACTGTGGAACCTAAGGGGTTAATCCTCTGCATTGTGTAAAACGGCTGTTTGATCCTGCCTTCTCTGATTCGGCCCTTCCACTGTCCCCAAACCATTTTCTGATAGAACATATGCTAGGGGACAAGCTGCACATGCTCAGTTTGGTGTGTATTGCTAGAAAGCTTTTTTTCCTTGGGAGAGTGCATGTGATCAGCACTGTCCAGACAGTCAATGGTCCTGTAGCTTTATAGAACAGTCAGAGCAGAATGAAAACTACTCCTACAAGCTTTAACCAGACACTGATAGAAGCCACAAGACTGCTCTAACTGTTGATGAGAAAAGGTATTTAGCAGTTTATATTGACTAAAAAATGTCCATGTTCTGGGAGACCAGATATAGTGAATGCAGGGTCCTGGGTTTAGTAACACTTTAAGGATTTAAACTAAATGTAAGAAATAGTACACAGCTTACATAATGCATAAGGAATTAATTTGGCTGCATTTGGTGATGGCTAATATCGTTCTAACGTTGCTTCCAATTGTGTGGTTGATGTTACTGAAAGCCCAGGTTTAATTTTTTAAAACTCAACATGTATGCTCCATGCTGATTGCAGAGCTCTAGCACTGACCTAGCAGCATACGTTTTGTACCAATGCAAAGAGTTTTACTCTTCAAGCTTTTCATCAGTGACACGCAAGGAACTACTAAGGTTCCTCTGCAGCCATCCAAGCTTTTCAGCGCTTAGTAATTAAAGAAATAATGTTTTTCATAAATGTTGGAGGCAAAGTTATTTTCACACCATAAGATCTTCTGACTCATGTAACTGTTTTCAGAGACGCTCTGTGATGTAGCAATTCTTTTATAATAGCTTACCCCTGTTATGGTGACTTGAAACATTTGTGCTTTTGTATCCCAATAATTGTGTCCTATAGAGCTCATTGAATTTGAGAAGGGGCAGCTCTACGCCTTACTCAGCTGTGTTCTTATGTTTCTTTTGTTCTGGAAAATCAAACAAGCATCAGTTCTGCCAGCTGTGTAGAAACTTTAAACCTAATCATCATAAAGAATAGTTCTTTCTCACAGAATTGTGTCTCATTAATCATGGGTTATGTTTGTTGTAGCTTTAGTGACCAATCCATGTGACCGCAAGAAGTGTGAGTGGCTGTGTTTACTTAGCCCCAGTGGACCAGTGTGCACATGTCCTAATGGAAGACGACTAGACAATGGAACATGTATCCTTATCCCATCCCCTACCCAGTCACCTGATGGTAAGAAGCACAAGGTGGCATGATCCTGTATTTATTTTTTCCTTTATGAATGAATATCTTCTGAAATTAATATTTACATCTGTTTTTTTTTAGAACCCATACCTGAATCTTGTCCTATAGAGTGTCTTAATGGAGGACAATGTTTCTTTAATGCAAGAAAACAAGCCAAATGCCGTTGCTCACCCAGCTACAGTGGAGAAAGGTGTGAGAAAGATCAGTGCAAGGACTACTGTAAAAACGGAGGAAACTGTGCACCATCACGCACAGGTAATGAATTTGGAGAAGACTAATAGATATTATAACTGCAATTCCCAAAAAGTTGGGACACTCTGTAAAATCCACACAAAAACAGAATGCATCGATTTGCAAATCTCAAAAACCCGTATGTTAATCACAATAGAAAATAGAAAACGTCAAAGGTTTCGACTAAGAACATTTTAGAAAAAAAATAGGGTCATTTTGAAATTAATGAAAGCAACGCATCTCTAAAAATTTGGGGCAGTGCAACAAAAAGCTGACAAAGTGGTACTAACAAGGAAGAGCTGGAAGAATATTTTGAAACTAATTAGGCTGATTGGTAACCGGTCAATAACTTGATTAGGTCTATGAGAGTCAGAATGTCTCAGAAGCAAAGATGGGCAGAGGTTCACTAATCTGTGAAAAGCTGCATCATATAATGTTTCTTAACATAAAATAAAATTTCAAAGACTTTAAATATGAAAATCATCTCCAGTACATAATATCAAAAGATTCAGAGAATCTGGAGAAATCTCTGTGCGTAAGGGACAAAGCAGTAACTCAATATTGGATGTCCATGATCATCAGGTTCTCAGACAGCACTGCATTAAATACAGGCGTGATTCTGTAATGGCCATCACTGCATTAGGACTTTTAGGCTTAGGACTACTTCTAAAAATCACTGTCTGTGAACACGGTTTGCCATGCCATCAAAACATTTAATGTAAAGCTCTTAATGCAAAGAAGAAGCCCTATCTGACCATGATCCAGAAACGACAGCATCTTCTCTTTTGGGGTTCATTAGTCCATATGGAATGAGCAGCTTGCACATCTGGAAAGTCACAGACAATGCAGAAAGATATATACAGGTTTTAAAAGCAGCCAGATTACATCTTTTTCAGGGAAGGCCTTGCATATTTCAACAGGACAATGCTAAACTGCATATTGTAGCTATGCCAACAGCATGGCTCCATAGTAGAGTCCAGGTGTTAAACTGGCCTGCCTGCAGTCCAGACCTTTCACTGATTGAAAATAGTTGGTGCATCTTGAAATGAAAAATGTGACCGAGAAGACCAAGGACCATTGAGCAGTTAGAATTCTATATCAGGCAAGAGTAGGACAACATTCCTCCCCCAAAACTCCAGCAACTGGTCTCCTCAGTTCCGAGATGTTTACAGAGTGTTACTAAAAGAAGCGGGGAAGCTACACTATTCTTTTTTTTTTTATATATAAAATTGTATATTTTTTTCAGTTTATACATATGATATGTTTTCTATTTTCTACTGTACATAAAATAAGGGTTTATGAGCTTTGAAAATCATGGCATTCTGTTTTATATGTAGAAATTTACAGTGTCAATGCTAAAGCGTGCTAGAGAAGTTCAGCAAAATGTTTCTTCAGACAGGAAGTGATGGTAAACGTTTAACAAAAAATGCATACAGAAATATTAATGCAATCATTGGTGATTTGAATTCGATATTACATTTCATTCAGGAATTTTAAAATATGTCCAGGCAAAACATTGTTTCGTTTTAGAGAGAGTGGGGGGAGGGATTAGAACCCTATAATATAGGGCTCCATTCGAGGTATTCTCTCATTTTAATGTCACTGGGACAAAAACTGCAAGTTACCCAGACATTTTCAAAATAGAAGAAACAATTAGACATAATTAAAATGGATTTAAAAAACTACAGTTATCTCAAAGAAAGCAGTTGGGTAATTTTTTATTCCATCATTTCATGGACCAATAAAGCCACCATTTTATGTCTTCAATTGCTCAATGGCTTTGACAATAATATGACATCAAAAATGTGTTTGCTTGATAAAACTACCACATGTATGGCCAACTTAAGAAAGATGGGACCAAAAAGTCACTATTAGCACAGCATATGTAGCTAATGAATAAATATAACTAGAATTGTAAAATGAATAAATGTAACTGCCTTACTTACAGATATGATTACAAACCATAAAGATTTTTCAATACTTTTTAAGCAGAATTTATATTTAAATTTTCTCTTCTCCTTTTTTTTTTTTTCTTGTTTAGGCTTACCAACATGCCGCTGCTTAACTGGATTTACTGGTCCTACATGTGAGCAGCAAGTGTGCACACCAAACTATTGTCAAAACAATGCCACTTGTTCTGTGAACTTGGGCAACCAACCCAGCTGTCGCTGCCTCGCTGATTACATTGGGGACAAATGTCAATACCGTAAGAAGTTTATACATTGTATGGTCATGTGTAGGCTACAGCTTCTATAAACCAGGAATAGTGTTTGTATTTCTTTGTAAAAAAAAAATACTGCTCTCCAGCTTATTGGGTCAAATAATATATTCTAGTGTAGATGTAAGGGTTAATCATTCCTCTATACAGAACTCCAGAGCCACATAAGATTCCATCAGCCCAGCAGAAGCTGATGAAGTGTACATTGCCCACCATATATACCCATTGCTGGCTTTGATATCTGGTCCATTAGAAAGATTTGTTATTGGTATTTTTTCCCCACATAGCAGGGTAAACCTGCATGTCTTTATATTTGCTGAAAGACACAATAGCTGCACCAGTGGTGCAAGCTTGACTGCCAAAATGTAAATGTTTAAAACAAAAATGGTGGGACTGTGGCTACAATGGTATTCAGAAAGCATATGTGGTATACAGGTCTGCTTCTGCTGCTGTTTCATTTTGTACAACTTTTCACATTGCTCTGCTATTAATGGGTTCAAACTCTGCCACCTACTCTTGAAAATTCTTCCAGTAATGCCTAAGGGGAAAAACCTGCATATCTTAATCGTACAACACAGTACACAGGCAGAGTAATCCTAAACCTTGGGTTAATGGCTTGTACCTTCAGGTGACTAGACTTTGGCAAAGCTTTTAAGGACACCCCCTGGGCACCTCCCCACTAACTCAGTCAATAACAAATAGAGTGGGCAATCTATGACGATTGTATCACTCTCGATTTGTATCACGATGCTTCACTGCTGTTCTACTCTCATGTCAGGGTCAACACATTCTTTACAACACATAAGGTTGACGGAACATTCTCCTTGTACACTATTAACACCTTTTTATTAGAAAGATTAAATCCTACTTACAAAGCCACTAGTCTTGCAAGCATTTAAACGGATACACATACAGCATATACACCTGTTGGAGACCGGCACGCAAAATAAAGATGAACAAATATAAGCGTTCCCTTTTCACATGCACCCACCGCCGTTTTTTTGAATGGCAAGAACGCGGTGACGTCATGGACTAGCATGCACTTGTCACATTCAATGCCATCGCCATCTTGCTACAGCTACACCCTACACTGCCCTTTTAAGCTACTGCGCATGTGTCGAAGTCTCATCGAGCATGCGCGCGCTTACCGGGGACAGGTAAGCATATATACACGCTCATTTTTTTTCGTCAGAAAAAAACTGCCATGAATTCCAATGAGAAAATAGAGAGCAGGTTTTCTATTTTTCTCGTCGAGATTCCTGGCAGTTTTCTCGACTAGAAACCATACACACGCACGGTTTTCTCGGCAAAAAGCTCTCCCAGCACCTTTCTTGCCGAGAAAACCATGCATGTGTATGAGGCCTTAGACTCATATTTTGATATAGGGTGCAGGCATTGGTCAGTCAACATTAAAACATTAAAATGGCAGGAAAGTAGAAACTTGTTAATACCTCCAAAATACATACAGGTTGGGTGTTTGGCTCAGGACCTCAACCAATAAACTGCTTTTAGAAAAGTCATCTCGCAGCTGCTGCTGTACTCGGTGGTGCTGATTTTTGTCTCTATACCATTGCAGCGCACAAACCTGTTGCTAAATCAGAACTGCATGTTGGAACTCTGCAGGTGCTTTTTATCTCTTTAAGGGTTTTGTGCAGGGAGATCCCTACACGTCTGCATTGGAGCACGACACATAGAAGGGGCTTGCACTTTTGTGCTGAAATAAACTTTCATCTCTAAATATAATAGTGCTTTGTGATTTGCACTTTGCTTCAGTTTGTGAGTACTTGAAAATCTAACAAAAGACTTGTGTGTTATAGGAAAATGTTACGGTTACTGTGATAATGATGGCGTCTGCCAGCTCAGTGCTAATGGGACCAGGCAGTGCCACTGTACACCACTCTTTGAAGGCAGCCGATGTGAAAAGAACAGATGCGACCGATGCAAGGATGGAAGATGCAGCTTAAAAAGTGGCGATGTTTTATGCGTGTAAGTCTTGCAGAATATAGGGAATCCTATGCCCTTATCATAACCAAGGAGAATATATTGCTAGGCTATAGATTAGGCCTACAGTAAAGCACATCAGAGGCCTTTAATGGTTTCTCCCTCCGATAATGACTGCTGTATACCATTAATGCACACTCACTAAGAGAAGAACTTAATGCAAAACCATTATGGACAAAGTAAGGAAGGGTTATAATCCCTGGGTTTTAGTTCTGCCATTGAGTCCCTTTGGCTAAATTTCCCTTTGCTTCTTGTCTCATAGTCAACACAGTTAGTGAGAAGAAATCCCTCCAAAGTGGGGGAATTTCAGGTTGCCTAAACTAGTGTCCCCACTGGAAGATTTCCCCTTTGTACCTGTTATAGTGACCCAAAATTTGAGATTTTCTTTCACTTTAAATGATAATGGTAAACAAGACAAATGGAGAGAGTGAATCTCCCAAACAGAAGCACAGACAGCATTAAAAACCCAACAAGTAATTTAATTCCTCACCACTTTTTCCAAAACAAAACAAAAAACAGTTTTGCATTACACATATTTTACAGTAGCGTAACTCCCAAGATGCTTTATTAGATAGCTGTGTGCTCCGCTGTTTTACAAAAAAAATCAAAGTGTAAGTATTAATACTATTGCATTTAAATTGACCCCATAATATAAACTCAATGCAGTTTCAAAGATCATTATTCATACCTCTTTTGTATGCATGTGGAAGATGAAATATAAAAATAAATCAGTAAAGTGTAGTGTTGCAGCTGTTTGGCATATGATAGTCTGTGATCAAATCAATACTATTCTTAATTTATGTATGGTTGACGGTTACCATTTACATTTCATAATTTTGAAGGTGTACTGATGGACGTGTCGCCAAGTCTTGCTTGACATGTGACAATTACTGTCTGAATGGAGGAATATGCAGTATTAACCGTTACACAGAGATGCCAGATTGCCAGTAAGTACCAAGCTGGAATTGGGAAATTAGTCTCAATGCTAACATTACAAAGTGCATGTCAGGGCAAAGTTAAAATGATCATATGCAGTACATCTATACACATGTCCCGCGATGTATAGTCCCTTCAGAAACGATGTACAGAAAATACCTATTGATTTTGCCAGAAACACAGTGATATGCTAACTTCCTTTTAAATAAGCTGTGAGCTGCATCTGCTGCACTAAAATCCAAAGCAGTATTGTCAGTCCAGGGTGATTTCTCGCTGAGTGAGAAGTTGGGGGTATTAAGTAGTCCAGCAAGAAAGAACTGGGCAGGATTATTGGCACTGGTTAAAAAATTTAAGCAGAACTACACTGCATCTAAGTACCAAAAACGCTATTTAATGCATTTTTAATGTTCAGTACAAACTCACCCATCCATCCATGTCTCCATGCTTGATTATGCTGAGAAATCACTTTGAAGCATTTCTGGCTGTGGCCATCTTGAATAAGGGCTGATGATTTCATATAGCATGGGTCAGCAGCCAGTCGATCGCAGGCTACCTGTCAACCGCAGGGAGGTGACAGGTAGGCTGGGAACAGGTCTGCTCCACCTTCTACTGCTAGCTGCTGGTTTCTGCCCTCAGGCTCCTCCGCCTAGCTTTCAGTCCTCCTCTCTCCCTCCCCTTTTGCCTCCTCCACTGCTGTCATCAGTGGATAGCAGAGAGCGAGAGGCAGCACGGGACAGAGGGCGGGCGGAGGAGCTGGCCAAGTTAACTTTTTTAGTTAACTCGCAGGTGATTGGTTGCTAGGTCCTAAGCAATCAATCACCAGCTTGTTAATATGAAAAGTCACTCGGCCAGCTCCTGCTCCCGCCCCGTCTAGAACTGTGCTGCTTCTCAGTCTCATGTATACAGGTAGGATGCAATGGAACACTGCTATGGGAGGGGGGGGGGGGAGAGGACACTACTCGGGGGGGGGGGGTGATGTGAAGGGGGCAGTGCCACCCCCATAGCAGTGTCCTCTGTACCCTTCACATCACACACACCCCCCATCCAAGCATTCTGAGGGTAAGGCACTAGTGATCCCTGCATTCTGAGGGTAATGCACTCCTGAACCCTGCATTCTGAGCATAGAGCACTCCCAAACCCTGCATTCTCTCTTGTAATTTTTTTTTTGCGTTTGCCATCTATTTGGGGTTAACAATGCATCACCACCTGCAGTAGATCACAAAGGCAGTGCATTTTGAACAGTGCAGGAAACACTAATGGAGCGTGCCTTCCTGGCATTGTGTTCTGGTGTGAACCAGCCTTAATAGGACACTGTTTACAGATCAGATCAGATGTGTGAAACGCATTTGGTGTCCCTGCTCAATTTTGATCGTCAGCAATAAAAGGCACTATTGCAAACTTTGGATGTGCAGCCATTTCTTTTTACAGAGGCGCGCCAGGGCTAGCACTCCTACTTGGTTCCAATCAAGGTATTGCACACACCTGGAGCAGCAGATTCTTCTTCTTTTAATAGGACACTGTGCCTGGTGATCTTTGACTTCTTCAGTTGTTGTTCAAGTAGATCTCCACCTCTCTAAGGTTGCCTACCCCTGATTGTAGCATTTACATCCTGGAATCCATCTGCCCTTAGCTCAGGCATGCAGGCAGAAGGGTATGCTTAGCTGAGAAACCCCCTCCTGAAGACTCATGGGATGTATAACATCATACTTCCTAGGCTTGGAAACCAAAAAGTAACTGATGACATGTAAAATAAAGTTAAAAACAAGCGAATATGATATATTTTCCTATCTATTAATGCTAGCAGCATAAGGATTACAAACAGTGTTGATTGAGAGAGTGAAGCTCCACTTTGAGACAAAACATGAGGAAAAAATTATGTATCGCATTTATTTTTTGCCTAGACATACACTGCAAAACCATTTTTAGGATTTTATAGTTGCAGGGGAGCTGTTGCATTATTTTTTTGAAAGCAGGTGATAAATCTACTATATTCACAACGCCCACATCAAAACACTTGGAATGTGAGTTTCATGATTTCAAAGACTGATGTTCAACTACAGGTTGCATGTTTTGAGTTACAGAGGAGATCTAGGGCTAGAATTATTGCTCTCGCTGTACAGATCGCGGCGATGCCTCACATGTGTGGTTTAAACACTGTTTTCATATGCGGGTGCTGCTCACGTATGCGTTTGCTTCTGCACACAAGCTCGGCTGGACGGGGCACGTTCATTTTATTTTTTATTATTTTACCCTTTATTTTTTATTTTTGCACTGTTCTTTTAAAAGAAAAATTGTGTCACTTATATTCCTATTACAAGGAATGTAAACATCCCTTGTAATAGGACCAGATCTCTTAAATGTCAGATCTGGGGTCAAAAAGACATCAGATCTCAATAAAATAAATAAAAATGTATTGTCATTTGAAAAAAATGAAAAAATAAATGTTTCCTTTTAAGAGCTAGCTATGGGCGGAAGTGACATTTTGACGTTGCTTCCGCCCTGCAATGGTATGGAGATGTGTGGGGGGCATCTTCCCCTCACTCATCTCCACACCAAGCAACAGAGAGGACCTGATCGCCTCCACCGATTCCAATGGCTCCGGTAAGCGGTGGAGGGCACCGGAGAGTGGCAGGAGGGGGGGCCTTTCCCACCGCCAATAAGTGTTCTTGCGGCAAATCCGCCACAGAGGCCACTTTTACTGCTCACTAAAGAAGAGGATATCTGGGTTATGGCAGCTACGTCAACCTTTGTTACAGAGATGTGGAGGGTGAGGATGTTCTGTAGTCCAGTTAAGGAGAACCGGGCAAGGCTGACATCACTACTTGGGATTTCAGTGCAGCAGATACATATTTATTAGGCTCAAACAGGAAGTTAGCATCTCACTGTATTTCTGTCAGATCAACTGGTATTTTTCTTTACTTGCAGCCACCTTGAAGGGATAAAACAGGGAAATATGTATGTACAGTATTTCATAAATGTACTGCAATTTTTTATTTTGTTTTGACAAGACATATACTTTAAAGAAAATTGTGTTCACAAAAAATATGATCCTCATTTAAAATAAACCTAGAGGACTGAGATACTATTGCCAGAAAAGATCTGTGTGTTCTGCGTGATAATAATGCAGACACTGTAAGAAGATATGTATCCTGTAATGATCATTTGTTATGTGATATACAGCTTATATTTACAATTCCCTTTGTAGAATACTTCTTCCTATATGTGCAGTTGTTCATATAACTTTACATTATCTTTCTAGGTGTCCGTCTGATAGAACTGGTCCGACATGTGAACAGTTTGTAGGACAGTCACAACCAACATCAAGTAAGTGTATATCTTTGCAGTTTCATGCTTGGCACAAAGCTTTGCACCAAATACTATTGGGTTAGTAACTTTTAGCCTGCTCTTTGGTACACATAACTTAGATAAAGTATGTCTCATGGAGCCTCAGCGCAAAGAATTTCAAAATATGTCAATGTGCCTAGGTGTCCTTAGTGACAGACGTGGTCCAGCATTTGTACTTTTTGTAGGACAATCACAACCAACATCGAGTATGCATATATTTTCTGAATTTCATGCCTTGGCACAAAGCTTTGTAACAGATACTCATATACACATTTAGGCCTTACCTTTGGTCTTTTTTTTATGGTTAATTCTTAATTTTAAGAAAAGACTAGTAATTACATAACATGCATAGGGGCAGTACAGATCATGGAAAAAAGGACTTCCATGATAACTGGAAAGGACAACAGATCTCAAGTTTTAAACAATGTACACTGATGTTCAATACAGCATATCAAGAATTGAGCTAGATATAGTCTCTCCAACATGTGCACTGCCTCCACTGAAAAAAGAGCTGTTGTAAACAAATCTCAGGGATCTTTTGGTTTTAGAAAAGTTTTGGTGTGTTAATGAGGGATGGGGTTTATATAATGTGGAAAATAAAATTTAAACAGGATATAAAGGTTCGGAAAATGTAAGTATTGAGTAAAAGAAAGGAAGATAATAGGACAAATCTCAGCAAAGATAGTCAAAAGATAAGAGAAGAAAAGAAAAGAAAAGAGGGGAGCTGGGTGTATAATATAAATTGAAAAGAAGGGGGTAATAGAAGCTATGGGAAGGTGGTGATTGCTATATAATCATTTGTGCATGTATTCCAGCCAGTAAGACTAATGCCTTGTACACGCGATCGGAATTTCCAATGGTAAAAGTCAGACAGAATTTTTTCATCGGATATTCCGACCGTGTGTGTGCCCCATCTGAATTTTTACCACCAAAGCCCCAGCATGTCTTGCTGTGCTGTGGATGCCTGGCCTTTTGCTCCTTTAAAGCGGGGGTTCACCTGAAAAAAAAAAATGTTTTAAAGCCACCAGCTTAAACACTTACCTGTCCAAGTCGCCGGCGACTTCGGCAGCCGAAGTCGACCATCCTCATTAAGGGAATCGGGAAGTGGAGCGCTGCGGCTTCACTGCCCAGTTCCCTACTGCGCATGCGCGAGCCGCGCTGTGCAGTTCCACTGGTCCCCGTTGTGTTCTGGGAGCCGAGTGTTTCCCAGAACACAACGGGGGGTGTGTATCTGCACCCCCTCCAGCCTGAAAGGTGTCAAATGTGACACCGGAGGGGGGGGAGGGTTCCGAAAAGCGGAGGTTCACAGATGCATTTCCAGCCGCCTGTGAGTTCAAATTCAGATGCATTGCTGATCTCTGGCCTCTGGATATATCTGATACTTCAGTGTTTGTGAATACCTGATTCAGGCTTAACAGCCATTGGAAGGAACCATAGTGTGAAGCGAAGGAACAGGTATTAAAGGGTCACTAAAGGAAAAAAAAATTTGCTGAAATGACTGTTTACAGGGTATAGAGACATAAAAGTTAACGGATTCCTTTTAAAAATTATTAAAAATAGATTAAATTCAATCATATAATGTGCCTACAGTTTCGCTTTCGTTTTTAAACTGGTTTCATGTTTCTGTGAAGTAAAGAGACCCACAGAACAAAAACAAACAAATCCAGGGCAGTGTTTTGTTTTTAAAATGAATCTGATTGGTTCTGTTAAGTTTTAGACACACAGTAATGACAGCTTAGACCACCGTGAAAAGCTCCCAGTATGATGGTTATAAGGAAATAGACAACCAGGAAGTGTGGAGATCAGAGCAGTTTTACAGCAACATCAAAGCAAAAACGAGCATGAGGACATGAAACCAGTACTGCAGTAAGGTAAAGGACGCTATTTAGCTTAAAAAAAAAAAATCCTTTAGTGATCCTTTAAGTAGGCCTGGAAGTACCAGATACCTGCGGTAGATTAGCAACATGGCATCATTTTAACACACAGGCCACTGGAATTGTAACCATATAAGCATCCTCTCTTACATGCTTAATTTTACTTGAACCCTTTGTGACAGAGTCCCTTAAATCACCCTTAACTACCGCTCAAATAAACACAGTTGAGTAAAAAACAAACAAAAATCTTTTTATATACACTTAATTTTTCATGCAGTGACTAATGCTTTCTCCTTTTGATGTATTTTCTGCAGAGACCACCTCCATTGTAATTCCAATTGTGGTAATATTGTTACTTCTTCTTCTTGGAATTGGACTATTTGCCTGGTACAGACACAGGATGAGTGGGTAAGAACAGCTCATTTATAAATGACATTAGTGATCTCTTACAATGGCTGTGTATATTTGGTAATCTAAAATATAAATGTGATAAAAACATTTTCTACATATTGTTTATTGTTACTATTGGCTACATTAAATACTGGAGATTCTCCTTGTGGTGTAAGATATGTATGAATCACACTAGTGAAAATATTTCTTGACCCCTCTTGTTTGAGCAAATTTATGATATTTACTGAAGCTATAAGAAAAATATCATATTGTGATTCGTGCAACATTGAGAGCTGCTGTCACAGTATCGTCATTTGATACCCCTTTATTGCAAAGGATGTGTTTTATACACCTGCTACAGTTCTCATATTGTAGAATTAATTTATAATATTTACTATCATTTAATAGTTACTCACATCGCAGTAATATTTGAAGACTTCCCTATATTATGCAGTGTATACTTCAGATAAAATAACACTACTGGCTATCTCTGTGTTGTGGAGTATACAATATTTACCTTGGCTGCAATAGTACTGTGTATCCCCTGTATTGCAAGGTACTGCTTATATACAGTAGTATTCTTGTGTACCCCGTTATTGTGAAGAATGCAATATTTACTCTAGACAAAGTAATACTTATAGTCTCTGTACCATGAACTAAGTCACACTTTTACCGACTATGAGCATACTACTGGGAGGCAACTATGCAGAAGTTCCACCAACAAAATTGCTGTTGGAGACTCCCCTATATTGTGAACTATATTCTATCAGCTATAATATTTCTGTAGACTTCCCTTCAATTAGTAATAGGAAATGTTTTCACAGGGCCAAAGGTTTCCAGCACCAGCGAATGACCAATGGAGCAATGAATGTAGAGATCGGCAACCCAACCTACAAAATGTATGAAGGCGAGCCAGATGATGATGTGGGAGAATTGATCGATGCAGACTTCACTTTAGACCCAGATAAGGTAAAATTGTAATTTTGATAAGGCAAATTTAAAATTTTGTTAGCCAACTAAGTGCTCCTTCATTATCACATGGACTATAATATGTGAAGCCTCTCAGTGCTTAATTCCTCTAAACACTTTCAGGCTTGGACTCATTGCTTTGGTAATGCTGCTGCTTCTCCTTAGCCTCTTTTATCCCATTCTCCATTTGCAAGCTTTAGAGTCATTTCTAGGAAGTCCTGTTTTTTTGCATTTTGTGTAAAAAATAAAGTTATTTTGGTGAGCAATGTAGGTTGATAAGCTTGAGCATTTACTGTCAACTGATAACACTGAGGGGAGTCATGCAGAGAGGAGTGTGTTGCACTAATTGAACAATATCTTTATATAAAACAATTAGCTCATTAAAGAGATATTGTCACTTTGCCTACCCTGGACGAAGTGACCATATGCACGTATATACCCCTCCCTAGCAAGGTATATTTATCTTACTTAGGTAAGCTCAGATGGTATCAGAACTGAGTAGATGTAGTAGGTCATGTGACAGTGCTAGGGCCTGATGGTTAGCCACTTAAGCCCAAGCCATGTCAAGTTGGTAAGGTCTCGTGCTTCCCACTATACCAAGAAGGCAGGGAAGGAGTGCATATTTGGTTGTATAACTTGCTGGGTAGGATGGGATATCCGCAAACACTGTTACTTTAATCTTAATAGGCAAAGTGACAGTGTCTCTTAAGGCTGGGTTCACACTATTGTGAATCGGATGCAGGTTTCCCCGCATGTCAGGAGGTTGTGACTGGCTCTCAATGGAGATGGCTCACACATCTCAGGAGCGACTCTGGAGCAAATTGCACAGGAGTCCTGTGCATCTTCTGGTCCGTTTCAGATCTGAATTCAGCCAAAAATTCAGAATGAAATTGGACCTAAAACGGTGAACAGAGATGCACCGGACTCCTGCTGTGAGCTGCTTCGTACAGCGGTGTGAACCCAGCCTTAATGTATAACTGTATAACTAAAGGCAAAACTTTTTTAACATCTTGGCTAGCGTGGAGAGGGATTAGAACACCTGTCAGGTCTTTATTGCCATCTGTGCCCCGCTAAGGACATTCATGTTCTCTATTTGGCCTGTTTACCATTATCATTGAAAGTTGAAGTAAAAGAAAATCCCCAAGTTTTGGGTTGTCCCCAGAAAAGTAATCTAGAGGAAATCTTCCAATGGAGACACTTGTTCTGGTGACCTTGGGGTCCCCAATGAATTCCCTTCATTTGTAGGGATTTCCTTTCACTTCCTGTTTGGCTATGGACAGGAAGTAAAGCGCCCATAGTTTCTCCCAAAGTTCTACAAAAAAGCACTGAGTATTAATTGACTGATTAGACAGGAAATAAACGATTGCTTGAATATGTTTCCTCAAAATCTCTTTCTCTCCTTTCAGCCAACAAACTTCACTAACCCAGTCTACGCCACATTGTACATGGGAGCACACAACAGCCGAAATTCTCTAGCAAGCACGGATGAGAAGCGAGAACTGCTGTCTCGTGGAGGAGAGGATGATTTCTCAGACCCACTGGCATAGGGATGACATTTTAGTAAAAAGAAAAAATAGATAAAAAAACTTTTAAAAATTATGGAGAAAACACACACACACACAGCCTAACGGTGTATAAAGTGTATAAATGAAGGACTACTTTTATATTGATCTCAGTATTATAAATATATTTTTTTCCTTGCCATTATTTTCTGGAACCTGTCTGAAATCCTTCAGCTCCTTGCCCATACATGCTTGGAACCTGCCTGTAATGGGACTCTGCAATAAACATAAAGTGGCACACTGCAGACAGGAGAATTGAAGAGAGAGATACTACAGAAGATAAAAAGGAAAGGCAGCTTGTATAGCAAAGAAGACAAAATTATACATCAACAAGAGGGGGTGCTTTTATATTTTCAAGGGCTGGCCTTTTAAACAAGACTGTTACGTTATTTTATTCACTTCAAGCATTATCAGAATGGTACAAAGTAAATGGAGCAAAACGTGCCAGGCGAGCTCTTTCCGTTGCTTTTGTTTTTTTTTTTTTCTTTTTTTTTTCTTTATTCATGTTTTTAGCTACAGCATACCGTAAATAACAATCATTTTACAATTTTCTTCTTTTTTTTTTTTTTTTTTAATGATGTGAAGAAGAGAGAATGTTGCCATTATTCAGGCTGAGCCTTTTGAAGAGAGAGAAAAGTATATTTCCTGGGTGTTACTGGTTTTGTACAAAGTGACTTTGAACACCTTCACTGCCACAAGTGAACCAGAAGCAACTGACTGCACGTATGTCATGCAGGAAATTAGAAAGCCTCACGTCTGAAGTCATAACCACAAAAACTCCCAAACACGGGCAACAGGGTCCATGCATCTTCCCCAACACCTGAGGAGCTTCTTCTACAAATCTTACTGTGCCTGCTTACTGGAGAACCAGATGAACAATCCCTTTTCTAGCTGGAGGAAGGACTCCCCCCACCCAAATGAATGTGTTTTAGCTAATTAAAAAAAAAAAAACTGCATTTTGCTTCCAACAGCTTCAAGTTTTTTAGCGTTTAAGGGCTTTTGTATTCTGTTACTTTGGTTCTGCTGCAGTCATCTTCAGTACTATACAAGTCTAGAAGAAAATGTTTATTTGTTTTATTATCCGTCAGAATCCAGAAAAAAAGAGGGGTGGATGACGGGGAGATTGAAATGATTGTGTATTTTAAAAGCAATGCTATGTAATCTCCAAAAAAAATGAATGTGCCCAGGTGTTTTTATTCTCATTTTATGTATTTTTCCCAAACCCAAATTTTTAAGAAAATCTGACTTTTCTGTTTTTCGACCTTCAATGATAAATTCACCTTTGTAACACTCTTCTCACTAAAAACCCTTTTTTATTTTATTGTTATTGTTAACGTCTTAATTGTGATATGAGACTTTATTTTAAACCCACAAGCCTTCACATAGAACACTTTGGTTATGGATAGCTCACAGGAGCAAAGTAGGTGCACCTTAACAGGTTATCTTAAATTATTTTTAAGAATAGTTTGTGTCTGTGGCGTTGCAACCTTTTAAGTGTGTCTGTCAATTAGGTTGGGTGGAGAGTCATTTTATCACTGAATTAGAAAACCAGAACAACGGTACAAAAAAAGACAAAAAATAATGGCTAATGGGAAGTTTGGCAATTCCCTAATTTGCACAGTAATATGGAAATAAAACATTTATTCAGAAAACCACAGTGCTTTTTAATAATGCACCATGTGTATTTTAAACAAAGGACTGCAAAGTTTTAATACGTTTTTATCACTGAGGTACGTTGCGTCTCATCTTACTGTTGTCTTTATTAAATAGCTGCCTTCAGCTGACAAAATGTCTACTTTGCCTGTGTACATGGCAGGTGTGATAGAAGTAAATGTCTATTAGTTATTTGTGTGATCACTTTTTTTTTTCCTGCCTGGTGGCCTTGCAGCACAAAGTTGTACTGACAGTGTAGGGGGTTTACCTGCCTTCAGCTGCCTTGTTGTGTCATGAGTTTACATCACCTTTCCTTTTTTATTTTTTTCTCCTTTTTTTTTTTAATCTTTCCCCCACAGGAAATGTCCTTTGTAGCTACAGTACAGCAGAATATTATTGCTGAAAACTTGGCCTTGCTGGAAGTTATAGGGGATTGGGCAGAAATCCTGGTCAGGTTTGGGTGGCAGTGTGAGAACAGTGCCACATTAATACTGACACGTTTCACCAAGTGATTCTGCTTTAGCATAAGGTTTTAATTAATTTTTCACAATACGTTTTTGAATTTGCACATAGAGCAGCACAGTATTACAGGGAGAAATTGTGCTATGGATATTTTTGTATATGAAGGGTGTAAACCCTTCATACGTAAGCACTTTGGCATTGTGCACACATAGGGGTTGATTTACTAAAGGCAAATAGACTGCAGCTGCTCCAGAGCCTACTAAATGAGAAACCATACAAAATTGTTTGCAAACAATACCCAATCACGTGCAAGGAACCTTTTAAAAGAAAACATTTTTGCTTGCACATGATGATTGGATGGTGGCAGTCAGCAGAGCTTCTGCTCATTTACTAAGCTCTGGAGCAACTGCGCTTGTAGAGTGGCACCGCCTATTTGCCTTTAGTAAGTCAACCCCATTGTTTTGTAAATTAGCATGCTGCAGTTGCTCTCCACCTATTCTAAAACCAGACAGAAGAAAGGTCAGGTATTTGAGGGTAAAATCCATTACAACGAGAAGCTTTCCACTAATCTGAAAACCCAGTAATATAAGCCATTGAATATTGAACAAAACATGAAATGTAACATTTAAAAAGAGAGACTATTACGCTTAATAAAGACGAAGAATAAAACACATACCTAAAGTCAAGTGCTTCAGCAGAATTTGATATTGAACAAACATATGGTTAATATAGGTTGTGAAGATTCATCCAATTGTAGACCATGAATAACCCAGCCATATTAGATCATGGACAACGTAGAACAGGTTTCTCTTTGTTCAAAACAATGTTGCACTATAAGCCTTATAATGTTAAGTAAAATCCCACCATTGTCACTCATCCTACTTCATGGAATGGAAATGTTCAAGATCATTTCTTGCACAAAACCTTTATTTTAAACTTTTTTTTTTTTTAGGACAGGAACACATTCCATGTGATACACCAGCACGCCCCTCCAAATCCAACTCAGCCAATGGCCTTTGTAAGAACTGCTTTTTTTTTTGTTCAGTCACATCCAGGAAATCTATTTTCTTTCTCATTTTATTTTCTCAGATGTGCTAAAGGATATGTTATGTTCACATACAGTATTTTTTTATTTGTTGAATCTGGAAAGCACTCATTTCAAAAATGTTTTATTGGGCTGATTTGAGGGAGGCAGGGTTACAAAAAAAAGAGTTTTAATAATTTTTGCTGGATTACTTTACAACTTAAATAACACAGAATATTGTTATAAATAAAATTGAAAATTATACTGAAGTTTGTTTTACTTTTTTATTATAACATTTGTTTGTGCGACTCTGGGTTAGAATGTCTTGAAAAGACAAAGCATTAGTAAAGGGCCATATCTATAAATCCACACATTTGTTAATCACTTCCCAGGTATTTGCTGCCAGATGCTGAGGATGCAAGGCATTTTATAAAGCATGTGTGCAGGTAACATTCACTGCTATTCACTCAACTTCTGCAATGGGAAATCCAGGTTTTGGCATTGAATGCCATTTGCTGTTGATTTCTTTTGCATGCTTGCTGCCAAGCCTTATTTGATCACAGAAATAGGATGTAAGCCGCATTCACACCTGAGCAATTTTCAGCTTGATGCTTGTAGCTCTAAAATGCTCATCAAGCCTTATCCCTTTAATTTTAATGGCCCCTGTTCACATTTGACCATTCTGTTAGCTGAAGTAAATCGTCTGTCGCTCAAAAAGTACACAAGCTTCTTTTTGGCCCCATAGACTTCGATGGGAATGCCTGAAAATGTGTGAGATGAGCAGCTCGCCACCTCTCCTGCCGCTACTTATTTCTATTGGCTAAACAAAAATGCCCGAAGCTGTAAAATGCTTGTAATATGCTTCTAAGACGATTGTAATACACTTCTAAAATCGCTAAAAAACGCTTTGCTCGGGTGTGAATGCATACTTAAACCTGTGACTCTTGATTGCATATGCTAGTGTTTGCCTTCTTTTCTCATTATACATGTTATAACTTTTGTGAATTTATCAATTTTAAAACATATATTTTTTTCTCTCGTAAAGCTAAATTACAAAAAATAATAAATTCAGTAATGTATCTGAGAAATATATTTTTAATTTCAGCTAATGTTAGTATGTGAAACTGTTTTCATATTAGCCGTCTGTAATCCTCTCTGCAAAAACACAGACCAGACGAAGAATCAGCACTAGGTTCATTTAGGCTCTGCAGCTGGGTGGGTGTATTAGCAATGAAGATGCTGTCTAGAGAGCATCATGAAGGCCAAGGAACACACCAGACAAGTCAGGGATAAAGTTGTGGAGAAGTTTAAAGCAGGGTTAGGTTTTAAAAAAAAAAAATCCCAAGCTTTGAACATCTCACGGGCCACTGTTCAATCCATCATCTGAAAATGGAAAGGGTATGGCACAACTGCAAACCTACCAAGACATGGTCGTCCGCCAAAATTGACAGGCTGGGCAAGGAAAGCTTTAATCAGCCACAAGGCTCATGGTAACTCTAGAGGAGCTACAGAGATCCACAGCTCAGGTGGGAGAATCTGTCCACAGGACCACTATTAGTCTTGCACTCCACAAATCTGGCCTTTATGGAAGAGTGGCAAGAATAAAGTCATTGTTGAAAGAAAGCTGTTATACCTGAAAGTTTCAACACATGTACTGTCATTTTAAGGCTGGCTCCACCCAGCAGTGATGACAAGGGTCAAGGCGCATAGTAGCCATCTTGGAAGAGCACATGTAAAGAAGCTGATAAGATGTACTGTCCTGAGATGCATGTTGCAGTGTACAGATGACCTGAAATAAACATCCATTGTTCCAGACCAGAGTCTTGTGTCTCTCAACACAGAGGATATAACAAAAGCCATAAGAAGTCCTGTTTGCAGTTTGCAAAAACCCCATGTGGAGGACACAGCAAACATGTGGAAGAAGGTGCAGATGAGTCAGATGAGACCAAAATTGAACGTTTCTAATAGCAAAACGCTATGTGTGGCAGAAAACTAACACTGCACATCACCCTGAACACACCATCCCCAACGTGAAACATGGTGGTGGCACCATCATGTTGAGGGGATGCTTTTCTTCAGTAGGGACAGGGAAGCTAATCAGAGTTGATGGGAAGATGGATGGTGCCAAATAGAGGGTAATAGCAGAAAACCTGTTAGAGTCTTCAAAAGACTTGAGACTGGGGCAGAGGTTCACCTTCCAGTAGGACAACGACCCTAAACATATAGCCAGAGCTACAATGAGATGGTTTATATCAAAGCATATTCATGTGTTAGAATGGCTCTCAAAGTTCAGACCTAAATCTAATTGAGAATCTGTGGCAATACTTGAAAATTGCTATTCACAGACACTCTCCATCCAATCTGACAGAGCTTGAACTATTGTGCAAAGAAGAATGGGCCAGAAATGTCACTGTAGATGTGCAAAGCTTGTAGAGACATCCCCAAAAAGACTTGCAGCTGTAATTGCAGCAAAAGGTGGTTCTACAAAGTATTGGCTCAGGGGGTCAAATATAAATGCACATCACCCTTTTTAGATTTTCATATTTGGAAAACCATTTTATAATTTTCCTTCCACTTCACAATTATGTGTCACTTTGTGTCAGGGCTGGTGCAAGGATTTTTGACACCCTAGGCAACATCTCAGTTTGACTCCCCCCAGCATTAAGGGGACGCATTAAAAAAAAACAGCATTGATGTCGGTGGACCCATTAAAAAACCCCAGCATTGATGTCAGTGGATGCAATAAAACCCCCAGCATTGATGTCAGTGGATGCAATAAAACCCCCAGCATTGATGTCAGAATTATTAACCCCACATTGGTGGTCAGTGGCATTGAAATGTAACCCCTTCCATGACCACAATGTGGGAGGAGGGGGTTAATAATACTGACATTGCCACAGATGTAGAAGGGAGAGGTGGGTTAAAATATCACTGCCATGAGGACAATGCAAGGTAGAGGGTGGAGGGGAGGGGGTAACTTTCACTGCCAATTACTCCCCCTATTCCCCACCTGCATCGGTGGACACAGCAATGTTAACCCTTTCCTTCACGCCCAGCCTGCTGAAGTCCCATTTCCCTGGTGCTCTGGCAATTAGCTTACCTCGGCACACACTTGCTCCTGGTTGGCTAACCTACATCTCCCTCCGAGTGCTGGTGGGTGGCTGGGCAAAAAGGCAGGCGGGCAGTATGGGTTCAAACGTGTGCAGGCGGATGAGCAGCAGGAGGCTCAGACATGTGGGCGGGCGGTATGGGGGTTCAGGCAGGCAGTTCAGACATGTGGGCGGGCAAACAAACAAGCAGACAGTTCAGGCAGGCGGGATCTCCAAAGCTAGCCGCATCCCCAGCTTGCCCACACAATGAGAGCCTGGCTGAAGATCCAGTCCCACAGCTGGAGAAATGGTGGGATCAAATTTCTCCTTACAGCAGCCATTCCAGCCTGCACTGTGCTGTTCGGAATAAGAGGGAAGTTACCTTTCCTTCTGTCCCTAACTCGCACAGCCGAGGAGGCACCAGTCAGGGGCACCTCTGGTGCGCTCTAGGCGGCCGCCTACCTTGCCTATGGGTAGGGCCGTCCCTGCTTTGTGTTGGTCTATCACAAAATCCCAATACACATTTACATTTTTGGTTGTAACATGACAAAATGTTTGAGGGGTATGCATGCTTTTTCAAGGCACTGTATACATGTGGGTTGTGTGTGTACAGATGTGAGGGGGGCTGAGTGTGTACAGGTGGGGGGTGTCTGCAGGACTGTGGGATGGCCAGTGGGATGGTAAGTGGGTTGGCCCTAGAGAATATTTGGGGTCAGGCCTAAAGCTGTGCAAGGGGCCCCAAAATTTCTGGTGTCTGCCCTCAGCCACCGGATAATGGGCAATGTGTGGAGGGGACAATACTGAAGAACCAGGAGATTAGAGAGGCTCACAGGAGGGGTAAATGACTGACTACAGGGGGTGGGGGGACAATATGGAGGATGATGAAGGAGAGGGCCAGTATGGGGTCAGATCAATGAAATATGATTGCTGGTTTTAAATAGTACAGTTAGTACAGTATTTTTCCGAAAACAGTCGAAAGAGCAAGACTGCGCATGCTTGGAGACAAAAGAATACATTTACAATACAGTACAACACATTACATCATTACCGAAGTTGTATTTTGTCCTTCGAGAATTTTTAGACATTTGGTAATCTCTTCACCTTTGATTTGAGAATGGCATGCAAAAAAATGACGATTGTTTGTCCAATATGCTCATCGTGTGTACGAGGCTTAAAGGAATTTTTTTTTGCTGAAATGACTGTTTACAGGTTATAGAGACATAATAGTTAACTGATTCCTTTTAAAAATGATTAAAAATAGATAAAAATAAATCGTATAGTGTACCTACAGTTTCAGTTTCGTTTTTGCATGTTTCCAGCTTCTCTGCTGCACAGAGCCAATACAGGGCAGTGATGGTTTGAAAAACGAAACTGATTGGTGTTGAGGGGTTTTAGACACACAGTAATCACACCTCCTTGATTAGTGACCACAGAGAGAAAGCTCCCATGACTTTTTTCATCAGGAAACAGACAACCAGGAAGTGTTTAGAACAGAGAAGGATTAGAGCAAAAACGAACAATGAGGACATGAAACCAGGACTGCAGTCAGGTAAAGGAAGCTATTTAACTAAAAAAAAAATCCTTTAGTGACCCTTTAAGCCCACAAGATTTTTTTTAGAAAAATCACCAGTTATTCAATTTGCAGTTATCAAATAGATAATAAATAGCACCTTCTGTGATATATTCAAAGTGGTTGTAAAGGCTGAAGGTTTTTTGACCTTCATGCATTCTGTGTATATAACCTTCTGTGTGCAGCTGCCCCCATAGCCCCCCTAATACTTACCTGAACCTCCATCTCAATCCATGCCTGTGTAGTAACTTTCAATACACCAACTTACTGTAATGGCATAAGTACGACCCATTCAAGTCTATGTGACATTACCGAGCAGGTGTAGGCAGTGATGAGAAAATGTCTGGATGGAGGATGTAAAAACAGCGCAGACCACTGCCATCCAGAAGAGTTAAGTGGGCACCTGCTTGGGGAGGTTTACTTGAAGTAGTTTGGGAATGGGAGCTAGGAACTTTTTATCCAAACTTGAACTTGTTTTAAAGTCCAGGTCAAGTGTTAATTTTAAATGGCATATTAAATCATTTTGGTGGGTCAGCTTGGACCAAACAAATGATTTGCATACTGGAATAGACTAGCAGCTGCATAGGCTGTAATACTGTATACTGCTCTGGCAGATGTGCAATAGACATCAATAGGAGAAGTATTGTACTATCAATGAATACAAGGCTTCTGCTGAATGACCAAGATGGAGTAGCAGGAGGCTAACGTCATGATCTACACCTTGGCCATTCAGAAGAAGCCTTGTATTCATTGATAAAAATACAAGGCTTCTCCTATGGTGGAGATGCTATACGACTAGTAGAGTAGAGAATTCTATTGTACTGCTAGCAGAACAGCATGCTCTTATGATTTAGCAGCTTATGCTATATACAATATTTCAGCCTAAGCAACAGCCATACTGTTCTAGTAAGCAAATCATCTGTATGGCCCTATCTGACCCACATAAATTCTTTAGGCTAGGTTCACATAAATGCGAATTGGATGCATTTTGAACCACATCCAATTTGTATTACATGTGAAAGAACAAGCTTTCTATTGCATCTGTTCACAAATGTCCGATGCAGCCGAGTGCGGATTCAGTGTGAAAAAAAAGTCCTGTCCGTTTTCTGAACAGTGTGGTCCAGATCAGGTGGGAATTCAGACCCATTGACTTCCATGGAAACGCTTCTGAATCGCACATGTCATTCAGTTGTGAACAGGATAAAATCCTGACCTGATCAAAAACTGACTCTGAACAACTACAGAACTTTGTCAATTACAGTGGCGGCTCGTTCATTAGGGGTGCGCAGGCGCCACTTCCTCTCTCCAGGCCTCCCCTATATGCAATGGATAGATTCATGCATAGCATGAATCTATCCACGGCTGCCATGGCCACCCCCGGCCCTTTCAGGGCATTGGGCGCATATATTACAGCGACCAGATATATATTTTTTAAGCGCCTGATTAGAGTCAGAGGCTCGGGTCGCAGAGAAACACTGATCCTCAATCTGGCCAATCAGAAGCAGGTTTGAGACCCGTTTTCCAATTGGCCGAAAAGAGAAGACCCCCGATTGGCCTGCCGAGAAGGAAACTGAAGCCGTCACCGTGATGTCTTGCACTGCATATTCGCACACTATGACAGTCTTACCTGAACACGGAGTCCCCCCCCCCCCCCCCAGTGCAGCACTATCACGGCTACCCAATGTTTCCATCTTCACCCGGTCTTCGATCCGGGTTTACGGGCTCCGTCTGTATGATAGTCGGGGCTGCAATGATGTCACTCCCATGCATGTGCACGGGAGCGCTGAAGGTATGGCACAGGTGCTGTCCCTTCAGAGTGCATGTAACAGTGACCTCACCGACTGCATCCCATGTGAATATCTCCTGAACAGTGCAAGTGTAGGAGATATTCACTGTACCTACAGGTAAGACTTATTATACTGTTGGCTAAAAAGTAGACTTTACTTCCACTTTAAAGTGCCAGGAAACCTAGAATGCTCTTTTTATGGGTTAAATTTCAGGGTTAGTCCCAATTTTAGGGTTAATATTGTTACTGGCAGTATAAAAGCTTGAACAAATAAATAAAACTAATGCAGTAACCACATCTAAAGACTGGTAAGCTGCAATATATATATATATATATATATATATATATATATATATATTTTTTTTTTTGGGGGGGGGGTTTAGATATATTTTAAACTGCTGGGTTGCACTAGGTACATTTAGTATGCAATACAATTAGCATCTTTCCTACTGATTAGTGGCCTTCTTTATACAATACCTGATTCAGATTTTAATCATTCCCTCTTTCCTGATTGATCGTAGAGAAATTAGAGACTTAAGGCTTAATGGAAATGAGACTCTCTTGGGGCCTGGTTCTTTAGAGATCATGTTTGGAGAGGCAATTGACATGATGTTATATAACAAATGTGTACAGCAGCACATTAAAAATATTGCACGTGTGTACACATGTCATTCAGTATAAATGTTATGTCATTTTAAATTTAGAATATATACCGTAGGCCCTATTCAATTTTCTGAAAACACCCAGATTCTTCATCTGCAGTGCATCAGAATGAAGGGACAATTGGGATTACCGTATTTATCGGCGTATACCGCACACTTTTTTGCCCTGAAAATCAGGGCAAAATCGTGGGTGCGCGATATACGCCGATACCCCGCGCCGAGTTTGAATACTGCGCCGGCATATACCGAGCGCAGTACACTCGTGTATAGTCGGGCAGGCGCGGCTCCTCTCGCGCTCACGTCTTGGACGTACAGGACGTGAGCGCGAGAGTAGCCGAGCCTGCCCGACTATACACGAGTGTACTGCGCTCGGTATATGCCGGCACAGTATTCAAACTCGGCGCGGGGATCGAGTGGGGAGGACGCCGCAGAAGGACGCCGGACCCGACGAAGAGGACACCCAAAGCCGCAGACTGACGCCGGACCCGACGAGGCCGCCAATGGACGCCGCGCAAGACACCAAAACTGTATGTACAAAAATCTTTTTTTACAGGAATGTCGGGTCCACTTTAGGGGTGTGCGCTATAGGCTGGAGCGCGCAATACCCCGATAAATACGGTATTTACAAAAGGCAAATCCACTTTGCACTACAAGTGCAAACTACAAGTGCACATTGCACTTGGAAGTGCAGTTGCTGTAGATCCGAGGGAGACATGCAAGGAAAATAAAAAACAGCATTTTTAGCTTGCACATAATTGGATGATAAAATCAGCAGAGCTTCCCCTCATTTCAGATCTAGCCCTCAGATTTACAGCAACTGCGCTTCCAAGTGCACTTTGCACTTGTAGTTTGTACTTGTAGTGCAAAGTGAATTTCCCTTTCGTAAATAACCCCCAATCTTACTGCTGAAACACTTTATAACTTATTTATGAAGAGGCTTGAAAGTTTTTGATGTACTGGAACTTTTATGTATACGACGATCTATAGGGCAGCAAACAAAGATTAGCATTAAATGTTTTGCATACATTTTACTGAGCAGGTTCTATAACATCCAGTCATGTCCTGCATTTCTGTCAGATAATGCACCACTTTGCCCAGAAAATGTTTGTATTTACTAATGTTTAGGCATTCTCTTGTTTCTTTTGCTTGTATTGGTATAACAAAAAAATAATAGAGAAACAAAAAGCCAAATCTGACACATTTCACGCAAAACTAAAAAAATGGACTGGACAAAATAATTGGCGCCCTCAATTTTAATATTTGGTGGTACATCTCTTGGAAAAAATAACTGTTTCAATTGCTTTTGTTAAATATTTTCAGAAGAGTAAGGAAGGAACATTACTTGCCAAGCTTCATACATTCAACATCATAAATGCATTAGAATAATAAGGAAAAATAAGAAAACTGTCGGCGGTGATACCACAAACGCAGCACAACCGTTGGAAAGTGTAATCAGGTGCTCACTCCTGACATCTCTGGCCACAACCCAGCATCACACCCTTTTATAGGCGCGATATGTGCGCTTTGTACACTGATTGTGACAACCTTGGGCTTGTTTGGAGAGAGGGAGGTCTTGCTGTCGTACTGGGTGCCCCTATTTTTCCAGTTTTAAGGGCCCTCGTTTGCAACTGCCTAGATGTTTGCCGGATCAGCCATGAGTTCACATATATGGTGACGGTGTGACCCCCACATGGACACTGGCCCCTGATGAAGGGACAAGGTCTCGAAACGCGTAGGGCCCTGAATGAACTTCTGTGGACAAGTCAGACACCTATCCATGAACCTTGATTTTAACATTTATATTTTTGTATTTATTGTATAATAAACTTTTATTACTATTACTACGCTTTTGATTTAATGAGCTGTTACCGTTCAAGCCCCACCTTGGTGGATTTTTCTCTTTCCTATTCTATATAGGGGTGTTGGTAACGCACACAGGTTTCCTTTTTTGATGTTTCCTTACAACTGTTACATATGCATATTGGTAAGGCAGTCCATTCATTGACGCATCACAATGCGGGTTTTAGCAGACATTTTTCTCCCTGTAGTGCACCACAGAACACAGGTGGTTCAATATGTACGTAGTGTGCGTGCATTGGGTTGGGTGTTGGGCTTTACTGCAATGCACATATGTAAATACAGCTTAATTGTATCTAAAGTTTTTTGTTTTTTGTTTTGGACAGAGAAGGGGATGGTTGGATTGGATTGGATTGGAATAAATACTTATAGAGCGCCGAATGCGAGTTGTGAAACTCGCATCTAAGTTAACACCCCTGGCAGTTTTTTTTATTGATGCCTGTTCTCATTGGATACATTCACTTCTTCTTTTTGTCTTGGTAGCTATTGTAATCAGGACTGTGAGTGAAGGAAAATCCAAAAACTTTGGAGCGGTCACCAGAACAGAAATAGAGGAATAATCTTCCAATGAGGACATTTGTTCTGACAACTGTCTAAAAGAGGATTTCTATCTCTTTGTAGAGATCTGTAACCAAGCGTTGACTGGTAAAGGATATCTAAATATGAAACTATATCCAGGAGAGATTGTATCTTCAGGTCATTTTTGCAGTGTATCATGTTTATTTAAATAATGAAATTGGTGGCTTTTGTTTGAGTTACACACGTTTGACCAGTAGGTGGGGCCAAAACCTTGATAAAAATAGAAGGTGTGATTTTTTTTTTTTTTTCCAGGGATCTGGCTACATTAGGATTACAACTGTTCTTTGCAAAAAATCTTATTAACTCCCTAGACCGTGTAGGAGTGTTCGTCAGAAAAAAATTCCCCATAAAATAATGATATTAGTGAAAAGGAACATGTACCTTTTACATCGCCTGTAAACTCCGGGGCCAGAACTAACCTGATGGAGTGCCATACAAAGCTCCCCACAAAGGATACAATCTCCCTTAGATCTACCAAAAATGATGATGTCAAGGGCCTGCCTAATTTGATGTACATTGATTGGATAGTTTAGGTAGGTCCTTATATTACACAAGTTTCGTAGCTCTAAGGCAGTGATTCTTAACTCTGTGCTCAAGTCCCCCCAACAGGCCATGTTTGCAGGTTTTCCTTTATCTTGCACAGGTGCTTTAAATCCAAGTCAATGGCTTGGTATGGCTTGGTATTTTTGACAGCCATTTTATATAAGAGAAATTCCCCAAAAAAACCTGTTGGGGTTACTTGAGGACAGGGTTGAGAACCACTGCTCTAAAGTACATGCGGTCAGGTTTTAAACCTGTATGGTGAGCCTAAAGCTGGCCATACTCTGATCAAAACTTGGCTGGTCCATCAGGGATTGGTGGAATTCTTCAGCTTGTGGTCATCCCTGCTTGATGGAAGTCAATCTGGTGGAAAACTGTTGTTGAGTGTGTAGCACTACCCCATTTCAGCTGCTGGTAAGTTTTGGGCCTGCACGTTACCTCAACACGTGTTGTCTAGGGGAAGAAAGTCTGAAATAATTCCAATGTCCACACAAGATGTAAAACCTATAACTGTCAGGTTTTATTTTTTGCTTGAACTTGTGGAGAAGGTAGAAGGATGAAGGGGAAAGGAAGGTTCAGGTACATGGTACAGATTACTGGGGAAAACCCCTAAACTTCAAAGTCATTCGCCACTCCCTCCTGAGTGGGTATTGCTCACCCGGATAGACCCATCTCACCTGGCCTAGCAGCCGGAATGAAGCACAAAAAGTTTGCTAACAGTCTGCCACAGACTGATTGAGAACAAATTAAACAGTCCGGAATCCTCAGCCATAGGATGTAATACCCTAACTTCCAGCTGTACAGTTAAAGAGCCTTTAAGCCAACCCGGCGAACTGTAGGACAACTGGATCCCTCCTTAATAAAGTCACCAGGCCTATCCTGAGACATTCCGCTTGGTCTCCTCCAGGGCAGGTCCTTCCCTGGTTTCCTTCATTTAGTGTAGCTTCCTTCACTTAGATGGACAGCTTAGAATCCCTCGTGATTCGTAGACCCCAGCCAGCATAGCTGGGCCTACTAGCAGAGTTGCAGCCTCGGGCCGGAAATCATCCAACACATACCTCGCGCCAGGAGGGCCATGAGGCGAATAGCCCCAAAACATGGCGTCTGCCCCTTAAGTATCCACTCCCGGCATGCACAGCGGGGCACCACTCCCACTCGGCTGCTCCCGACAAAAGACACTCAATGACCTATGGCTTACCCGGGTTCCAACACTGACCTGTGGGGGTATTGCCACCTACAGGTAACAGGGGGAAAATGCTATCAGCCACTGCCAGAACAGAAGCTAATTTAGAATAAAACATACAGTCTGAGCCACATTATCGGCTCAGACACCCACTAAATTTAACATAGCATCCAGTCATTTGGGAACAGGGCGCTACAAGTGTATCAGTGTATTCTTATGATGGGTCCTACTGCCAGTACACAATGTCTCAACAGTGGGATTCTTCCACCCACCTCGCTTTTGTTGATGGAGGAATCTGTTAATTTTTATTTTTTTCCGCCTAGCCTACTGCATAAACTTAAAAAAATTAACTGTCTATGGCCACCTTAAGGGCTTGTTAACATGTACAGTACATTGCATTACGCCCTACTACCTGCTTTAACTCCTTGATCGCTGTAGTTGAGAGATGCTTGCAAAGCAACAGGGGATGTTATTTCTACCATGCTTGCAAGGCAAAGAATTGTGGCCATTTCAGATGTACACCCCCGACTGGTGCCTCTGCAGCCAAAGGGGTAGCGGTTGGGGGGTGGTAAAAGCGTTGCTCAGCCACAGGGTTTTAGTGTGAATGAGTCCTAAGTCTATTAAGCGTTACCTTTCAGGGGTTCTTTTTCATGACAAGCACTTGCCAGTAGGTCAAATAGTGGCTTAAAGAGTAACTCCACTCAAAGCTGATATTTCAAATTGTAATATAGATTAAATATTCAGGTTTTAGGGGGTTAAATCTCCCACTGGCTTTTTAATATGTGTTAGTGAGTAAGCAGTAATTTTTCTGCAGTTGTCATTTCCTGCTGGTGTGGCTGTATACCTTGCTACTGGCATCCAAGAAGGGTTTAAATAAGTGGTTCAGCCTGTCCATCCATTAATAAAAATATCTGTTTTGGGTGGGCTGACTTTTTATTTACAGGTATTTATTAGCGCTGTCAATTTATGCAGTGCTTTATATACAGTATATTTACATCAGTCCCTTACCCTTTAAAGCGGAGTTACAGCCTTTTAGTGTTTATTAAAAGTCTGCAGCTACAAAAAGTGTAGCTGCTGACTTTTAATAAACAGACACTTACCTGCTCCACGGTCCAGCGACACAGCCGCCCGGAGCTCCGCTCCTCTCGCCCCCCCCCCCTCTCCGGCCAGCGCCTCCATTCATAGTGTGGGCACCCGGCCGTGACAACTTTTGGCTTCACGGCTGGGCACTCACTGCGCAAGTGCGAGTTGTGAGTGTACAGGCGATCTTCTGGGACCTGTCGCGTGTCCCTGCAGATCGCCTAAAGGAAGGGGCTGCCTAAGGCGAGAAGAGGAGTCGCCGAGGCAGTTCCTGGGCGGAAGGAGGAAGTGGGACAAGAAGTCCCACTCCCCCCCCCCCCCCCCCAAAAAAAATGACATGCCAAATGTGGCATGTAAGGGGCGAGGATGTGCTTACAGCGGAAGTTTCACTTTTGGGTGGAACTCCGCTTTAAGGAGCTCACAATCTAAGGTCCCTAACTCGCATTCATACACATACTAGGGCCAATTTAATCAGGACCGAATTAACGTATTAGCATGTCTTTGGAGTGAAGGAAGAAACCCACGCAGGTTCAGGGAGAACATGCAAACGCCAGACAGGTAGTGCTGTGGTTGGGATCCAAACCGATGACCCTAGTTCTGCTAGGAGGAAGTGCTAACCACTTAGCCACTGTGCTGTGTTTAAACTGATATATCAGAGATTTGCATAAATGTCATGCTTGGAATGCCACGCAGTAGAAATTGGCATTATATTCATGAAGGGTATGCCTGCCACAAAAGTCTGTCTACACAAGTATTACCTGGTTGGATTGATCAAAAATAGCAAGGCATTTCCTGTACTTACAGCCTCAAAGCTGTATATCTGCAGTGTGAGATCATCGTTGGCACTGCTGCCTCTAAATGATAGTCTCAGGAGACTTGGAGTGAGAGTTGATGATAACACTACTGTACTGCTCACTGTTCAACTTACTAGAAAGGAAGGGGTACTCGAGGATCTGCAGTTTAATGATCTCCCTGCTTTTGCTCTATTCACTCTGCGGATCTGTACTTTCTCAGTTCCAGCAGATAGATCCGGTCGTGTGTACGTCCATGCGGACATTTCCCAGCGGATAAAAATCCAGCCGACGGATTCCCAGCGGATAAAAATTTCTTAGCATGCTAAGAAATCTATCCTTTATAATGTGAGTTGTGATACCGGCGCAAAAAACAAAATAAATACATAATAATAATGCTAAGTCTGCTGCAGTTGTGGTTTACTCCACCAGGTGGTGCAGTTGTGTGAAATTTTATAAGTGTTCGTACATGTAACATGTACTACTGCGCTGACTTCAGAAAATAAATGTGGCTAAACTACACACAACAATCATAAACAAACTCATATATTGTACAACCGTTATCCCCAAAAAATATATATAGTGATGTGCTCACATAAATAAAATGAACCCCCTTTGTGCAAACTCAGAAGCGCCAATGCGCTGACAATCAATGATGTATATATAAATAAATAAGGATAAATAAAAAACTATAAATAATCTATAAATAATCTATATAAGTGAATACAGTCCAATATGATCATGCACTAATGCAAAATCCTCAAAGCGTGTTTCCAAACGTGGAGAAATTTGTGCCTTGCTGCAAGAAAATTTGTGACTTTTCCACCTTTAATACAAGTGTCACCACCACCTCCTATTTTTCTATGCGCTCACCAGATCCAAAAAGATATACAGCATGTAATCATAAGGTATGCGTTCCCACTGCTGGTCCAGGACCTCCGCGCTCCAACTCTCTATGGGTTCTTTTTTGCTCCCAGAAAAAGAAAAGTTCCATATGGTGTAGTACGTTTTAAACGATTTATTGGTAAAACATTAAAAAGAGAAATGTACACTCACATGCTCGTGTGCCTAAGCCGGCACTAGCCTGTCCAGCGTCACTGCTCACTCCCCGGCGTGCACTCCAAGCCTCGGCCGTTGTGCGCTTCAGCGGGCGGAAGTGCCTATGCAATGCCGCTGCGGAGGTCTGAGTCGTGTGGCGTGTTTACAAAAGAGTATTACCCCTGGACGCGTTTCGCATGTACGCATGCGTCATGCTTTCCCTGATGATGCTTGCGTACATGCGAAACGCGTCCAGGGGTAATACTCTTTTGTAAACACGCCACACGACTCAGACCTCCGCAGCGGCATTGCATAGGCACTTCCGCCCGCTGAAGCGCACAACGGCCGAGGCTTGGAGTGCACGCCGGGGAGTGAGCAGTGACGCTGGACAGGCTAGTGCCGGCTTAGGCACACGAGCATGTGAGTGTACATTTCTCTTTTTAATGTTTTACCAATAAATCGTTTAAAACGTACTACACCATATGGAACTTTTCTTTTTCTGGGAGCAAAAAAGAACCCATAGAGAGTTGGAGCGCGGAGGTCCTGGACCAGCAGTGGGAACGCATACCTTATGATTACATGCTGTATATCTTTTTGGATCTGGTGAGCGCATAGAAAAATAGGAGGTGGTGGTGACACTTGTATTAAAGGTGGAAAAGTCACAAATTTTCTTGCAGCAAGGCACAAATTTCTCCACGTTTGGAAACACGCTTTGAGGATTTTGCATTAGTGCATGATCATATTGGACTGTATTCACTTATATAGATTATTTATAGATTATTTATAGTTTTTTATCTATCCTTATTTATTTATATATACATCATTGATTGTCAGCGCATTGGCGCTTCTGAGTTTGCACAAAGGGGGTTCATTTTATTTATGTGAGCACATCACTATATATATTTTTTGGGGATAACGGTTGTACAATATATGAGTTTGTTTATGATTGTTGTGTGTAGTTTAGCCACATTTATTTTCTGAAGTCAGCGCAGTAGTACATGTTAAATGTACGAACACTTATAAAATTTAAGAAATCTATCCGCTTGAATCCAGTCCAGCGGACTGATCCGGTCGTCTGTACAGACTCACCGGATCAGTCCGTCCGCTCCCATCCCTCGCATGCGTCGTAATGATTCGACGCATGCGTGGAAGTATTTACCTTCAGGGTCGCGCACGTCGCTGCATCATCGTTGCGGCGACGGCGCGGCCACGTCACCGCGGGATTTCGATCTGATGGTGTGTACAGCCATCAGATCCAAATCCGCCAGAGGATTTATCCGCTGGAAACGGTCCGGCGGATATCCTCTCGTGTGTACAAGGCCTAAGTCTCCTGCCGGTTCTTGATCATTCATGACATCAGTCATTGAATCACCAGGAGGGCAGTTCTGACATGAGGAAGCAAAGCCCTGCTCCTACCAAGACACCTGGTCCTGAGCACTCTGCTTACTTTTACAACTTCTACAGCACATGCTTTAAAAATACTTTTACATGGCAGTAGTAGAAGTATAAAGGGCGCAGGAGCACCGCCCCCTCTCTTCTGCACCGCTCTATTACTATAGATAGATTCATGCATTGCATGAATCTATCTATGGTCGCTACTGACACCCCCTATTCAGGTGTCCGGCCCCTTTTCGGGGGCCAGGCACCTGATCTACACCAGTGTTTTTTTTTTTTTTTTGGAAGCGCCTGATTAGAGCTGTAGGCTCTAATAGGCGCACAAAAAAGTGAACAACGGGCGACGGGCACAGTGACTGCATTTGATGGCACAGTAGCTGTGTTTAATGGCACAGTAGCTGCAACTAATGTTTTTTTTTTTTCAGTTTGTTTGCGCCCCCCAAAAATGTTGAGCACCAGCCGCCACTGTTCCACGCTAATAACAAGGTAAGATATCTAGGCACTGGTCCAAATAATTTGGTGGAGGGGGGATTATCATGTGGGATGGTTTTTCAGGGGTTGGCCCCTTAGTTCCAGTGAAGGGAACTCTTAAGGCGTCAGCATACCAAGACATTTTGGACAATTTTATGCTCCTAACTTTGTCGAAACAGTTTGGGGACGGCCCCTTCCTGTTCCAACATGACTGCACACCAGTGCACAAAGCTAGGTCCATAAAGGCATGGATGAGCGAGTTTGGGGTGGAGGAACTTGACCTTAACCCAATAGAACACATGTGTGATGAATTGGAGCAGAGACTGCAAGCTAGGTCTTCTTGTCTGCATCAGTGCCTGACCTCACAAGTGCTTCTGGAAGAATGGTCAAACATTCCCATAGACACACTCCTAAACCTTGTGGACAGCCTTCCCAGAAGAGTTGAAGCGGTTATAAGGGGGGGGGGGCAACTCAATATTGAACCCTTTGGACTAAGACTGATAGGCCATTAAAATTCATGTGCGTGTAAAGGCAAAACGTCCCAAACTTTTTGGTAATATAGTGTGTGTGTATATACACACACACACACACGCGCGCGCACATATAAACATTGGCTTAAACCGCAAAAAAAATCTGAATAATTTACAATAAATCAAATATAATACAGAATAAGTAATGTAACTTTCACTACTAAAACAGCTTATATCTAGTTCTATGTTAACCACTTGCCCTCCAGAAAATGTTACCCCTTTATAACCAGGCCATTTTTTGCTATTTGCACGGCGCTACTTTAACTGACAATTGCGTCATGAAACACTGTAAACAAACAAAATTAATATAATTTTTTCACACAATAGAGCTATATTTTTGCGCTATTTGAACACCACTAGGACTTATTTTTCGGAAAAACACAACAATTTAATATATATATATATATATATATATATATATATATATATATATATATATATATATATATATATATATATATATATACACAGTGAGGAAAATAAGTATTTGAACACCCTGCTATTTTGCAAGTTCTCCCACTTGGAAATCATGGAGGGGTCTGAAATTGTTATCGTAGGTGCATGTCCACTGTGAGAGACATAATCAAAAAAAAAAATCCAGAAATCACAATGTATGATTTTTTTTAACTATTTATTTGTATGATACAGCTGCAAATAAGTATTTGAACACCTGAGAAAATCAATGTTAATATTTGGTACAGTAGCCTTTGTTTGCAATTACAGAGGTCAAACGTTTCTTGTAGTTTTTCACCAGGTTTGCACACACTGGAGGAGGGATTTTGGCCCACTCCTCCACACAGATCTTCTCTAGATCAGTCAGGTTTCTGGGCTGTCGCTGAGAAACACGGAGTTTGAGCTCCCTCCAAAGATTCTCTATTGGGTTTAGGTCTGGAGACTGGCTAGGCCACGCCAGAACCTTGATATGCTTCTTACAGAGCCACTCCTTGGTTATCCTGGCTGTGTGCTTCGGGTCATTGTCATGTTGGAAGACCCAGCCTCGACCCATCTTCAAAGCTCTAACTGAGGGAAGGAGGTTGTTGCCCAAAATCTCGCAATACATGGCCCCGGTCATCCTCTCCTTAATACAGTGCAGTCGCCCTGTCCCATGTGCAGAAAAACACCCCCAAAGCATGATGCTACCACCCCCATGCTTCACAGTAGGGATGGTGTTCTTGGGATGGTACTCATCATTCTTCTTCCTCCAAACACGGTTAGTGGAATTATGACCAAAAAGTTCTATTTTGGTCTCATCTGACCACATGAATTTCTCCCATGACTCCTCTGGATCATCCAAATGGTCATTGGCAAACTTAAGACGGGCCTTGACATGTGCTGGTTTAAGCAGGGGAACCTTCCGTGCCATGCATGATTTCAAACCATGACGTCTTAGTGTATTACCAACAGTAACCTTGGAAACGGTGGTCCCAGCTCTTTTCAGGTCATTGACCAGCTCCTCCCGTGTAGTCCTGGGCTGATTTCTCACCTTTCTTAGGATCATTGAGACCCCACGAGGTGAGATTTTGCATGGAGCCCCAGTCCGAGGGAGATTGACAGTCATGTTTAGCTTCTTCCATTTTCTAATGATTGCTCCAACAGTGGACCTTTTTTCACCAAGCTGCTTGGCAATTTCCCCGTAGCCCTTTCCAGCCTTGTGAAGGTGTACAATTTTGTCTCTAGTGTCTTTGGACAGCTCTTTGGTCTTGGCCATGTTAGTAGTTGGATTCTTACTGATTGTATGGGGTGGACAGGTGTCTTTATGCAGCTAATGACCTCAAACAGGTGCATCTAATTTAGGATAATAAATGGAGTGGAGGTGGACATTTTAAAGGCAGACTAACAGGTCTTTGAGGGTCAGAATTCTAGCTGATAGACAGGTGTTCAAATACTTATTTGCAGCTGTATCATACAAATAAATAGTTAAAAAATCATAAATTGTGATTTCTGGAATTTTTTTTTTGGATTATGTCTCTCACAGTGGACATGCACCTACGATGACAATTTCAGACCCCTCCATGATTTCCAAGTGGGAGAACTTGCAAAATAGCAGGGTGTTCAAATACTTATTTTCCTCACTGTATATATATATATATATTCAATATATTTTTTTACTTTCTGCTATAAAACATATCCAATAAAAAAATTGAAAATCTAATTTTGCCATACATTTTGGCCAAAATTTGTTCTGCTTACATGCCTTTGGTACGCCGTCGGATCTTAAGGTGCAATATTTCGGCGGGCGCTAGGTGGCGTTTCCGTCAATTTCCGCGTCGAGTATGCAAATTAGCTATTTACGGCGATCCACGAACGTACGTCCGGCCGGCGCATTTTTTTACGTCGTTTTCGTTCGGCTTTTTCTGGCGTATAGTTAAAGCTGCTATATGGTGGCGTACTCAATGTTAAGTATGGCTGTCGTTCCCGCGTCCAATTTTGAATTTTTTACATCGTTCGCGAATAGGGATTTGCGTAGAATGACGTCACCGTCGTAAGCATTGGCTGGTTCCGGTTTAATTTGGAGCATGCGCACTGGGATACCCCCACGGACGGCGCATGCGCAGTTAAAAAAAACGTTGTTTACGTCGGGTCACGACGTATTTACATAAAACACGCCCCCATTACATCCATTTGAATTCCGCGCCCTTACGCCGCCAAAGATACACTACGCCGCCGTAACTTATGGCACAAATTCGTTGAGGATTCGAAAAAAAAAATAAGTTGCGGCAGCGTAGTGTATCTTAGATACGCTGCGCCCGGCAGATTCTTATGCGCAGGTACGTGGATCTGCCCCATAGTGTCTACAAACTATGGGGTATATACTGGAATTTTTACTTATTTATTTATATACTACTAATGGTGGTGATCAGCAACCTATAATGGGACTGGGATTGTGCAGTGGGCAATCTGACACTGGGGGGATTGACAAACTGCCACTGACATCTTCAGTGACATTAATGCAGTAATCAGTGCTAATTATATGCACTGTCACTGTACTAATGACGCTGAGTAGGAAGGGGTTAACATCTAGGATGATCAAAGGGTTAAATGTGTGCATAACTATGTGTAATGTATGTGATATGTGCTCCTTTTACTAATGATCTTGTTTTTTCCCCTGCTTAGCAGAGACCAAAAACAGCAAGATCCCCTGTCAGTGAACTGAGCTCTGTATTGTCTACAATCAGAGCTGTGATTTGTCAATGACTGAGCCGATCAGCGGGTGCCAGCAGGCACGTGATCAGATCACGTTCTTGGTGCGTGATCCAGCGCAGGGAGGACGATTTGCCGACCCGCATGTATTTTAGGTGGTCGGTAAGCAATTGGGTCCTTTTGGATATAAACAATCCATATCAAAGATCCAAGTTGTTTCTATCTTGGCAATTTCTCTAAATCCCTTCCTCTCCGGTTACTCAAAATAAATCAAATGGATCTATAACCACTTAAGCCCCGGACCATTTTGCAGCTAAATGCCCAGGCCAGGTTTTGCGATTCGGCACTGCGTCGCTTTAACAGACAATTGCGCGGTCGTGCGACGTGGCTTCCAAACAAAATTGGCGTCCTTTTTTCCCCACAAATAGAGCTTTATTTTGGTAGTATTTGATGACCTCTGCGGTTTTTATTTTTTGCGCTATAAACAAAAATAGAGCGACAATTTTGAAAAAAATTCAATATTTTTTAGTTTTTGCTATAATAAATATCCCCCAAAAACATATATAACATTTTTTTTCCCTCAGTTTAGGCTGATACGTATTCTTCTACCTATTTTTGGTAAAAAAAAATCGCAATAAGCGTTTATCGGTTGGTTTGCGCACAATTTATAGCGTTTACAAAATAGGGGATAGTTTTATTGCATTTTTAATATATATATATTTTTTTACTACTAATGGCGGCGATCAGCGATTTTTTTCGTGACTGCGACATTATGGCGGACACTTCGGACAATTTTGACACATTTTTGGACCATTGTCATTTTCACAGCAAAAAATGCATTTAAATTGCATTGTTTATTGTGAAAATGACAGTTGCAGTTTGGGAGTTAACCACAGGGGGCGCTGTAGGAGTTAGGGTTCACCTAGTGTGTGTTTACAACTGTAGGGGGGTGTGGCTGTAGGAGTGACGTCATCGATCGAGTCTCCCTATAAAAGGGATCACTCGATCGATGCAGCCGCCACAGTGAAGCACGGGTAAGGCATGTTTACATACGGCTCTCCCCGTTCTTCAGCTCCAGGGAGCGATCGCGAGGGGGCGGCTAGAAACGAATAGCCGCGCCGTCGTCCCGGATCGCTCCCCGCGGGAATCCGACCCGCGGAAAGGCGGGGACGTACATGTATGCCCATATGCCTGTACGTGCCATTCTGTGGATGTATATGTACATGTGGCGGGCGTTAACCGGTTAATATTGATTGTTTATATCAGAAAAGACATCTAAGACTTGGCGTAGCTGCTTACTTTTTACTTGCTCTTTCATGTTACTCTTAAACATTATTTTCCTGTGCAATGCAAGGAGGTTGGGCAGTTAATGGGGTTGATTTACTAAAGGCAAATAGACTGTGCACTTTGCAAGTGCGGTTGCACTCATTTTACCCAGAGCTCTGCTGATTTCCATCATCCAATCCAGGGCTTTTTTTCTCAGACAATAGGTGCAGGAACTGCCCCTTTCCGAGTCACCCCTTTTCTCCGCCCCTACCCACCTCCTAGTACCGCCCCTTTTAGACAATATAGAACCAAGTATCATTTTGTGGTGCTAAGTAATTTATATGGAATTTGGTAATGATATCAAGAAAAGCAATAAAATAGATCCCCTGCAGCCAGCAACAAAAGATCCCCCTAACAACAATGGACCACCCACAACAAAATGTCACCGTCAGCAACAATAGACTCATGGCAGCATCAACAGATCTCCGTACAGCCAGCATTAATAGACTCTCTGGCTGCCATCAACAATAAACCCTTCCCCAACAGTAGATCTCTTTCAGCAACAACTTACCTCCCCAGCAACATAAGACCCCTCTAGAAACAATAGGTCCCCCACCAGCAACAATAGACCCCCTGCAAAAATATATCCACAGCAGTGAGCATCAATACCCTGCAGCACACCCCAGCATCCTTTGCCATTACATACAGTCAGTTCAGAAGGTGCCGGAACTGCGTTCCCCCGCGTTCCCGCTGAAAAAAAGCCCTGATCCAATCGTATGCAAGAAAAAATGCAGTTTAAAAAAAAAAAAATCCTTGCACCTGATTGGGTGTTCTTTGCAAAGGGAAGCTTCACTACCAGCAATCAGTAAGCTCTAGACTTCAATTGTTCTGCAAATTGCACAGTCTACAGTATTTGCCGTTATTTATGGTACACATTGGTGGTTGATATACTGACCCTGTCTGTACTGTGCTGGCAGATCTCCTTATCAGTTGTAAACTAGATTTGGGTAAAAGATTAGAAGCTGGGCTTCTTCCTTGTATGTTAATGAGAGATTGCTCAGTTTGTCCCCAGTTTCAATGGGTACAGAGACACTGGGATTGTTCAGAATGTTTTGCAATCTACCATGAGACCTTCTCCTCACAAACTTCATATTAGGTAAGAAATATATATATATTTTTGGCATGCTGTCTGAATAGAAGCACACAAACATATCGTGGGCTTCTTAAATTTAAAAATAAAAGTCGAAATGCGCTTTAAGAAAGAGAATAGTAGCTAGGCAGATATGTGACCTACACAATGAACAAGTCCATATTTGTAACTACAAAGAAAAAATATTTAAAGTGGATGTAAACCCCAACATTTTTTTTTTTTTTTTTGATGTCACAATGTAAAGTATAAGATTCCCTATCATCTGTGCCCAGTCTTGCCACACAGAGTTAATCCAGCGCTGGGCAATCCTCTTTTAATGTTCAGTGAAAATTAACAGAATTCCAGATAAAAACTTGCCAAATTATAAAGTCTGTTTCTCTGTTCTTGCTTTGTGTTACAGGTTATTTACATATCTAGAGCTTGGACATGTTTATCATATGTTATGTTATGTTTATCATAATATGAGGTGATCCAAAGTTCATTGTATATTACCAGCATATGTAAATAACCTGTAACACAAAACAAGAACAGAGAAACGGACTTTATAATTTGGCAAGTTTTTATCTGGAATTCTGTTAATTTTCACTGACCATTAAAAGAGGATTGCTCAGCGCTGGATTCACTCTGTGTGGCAAGACTGGGCACAGATGATAGGAAATCTTATACTCTACATTGTGACATCAAAAAAAATTAACATTTTTTGGGGGTTTACATCCACTTTAACTGTTGCAAGTTACCAGCGACTAAACTGTACTGTGAAGTCAGCAGCTTCATGATTTTTAATTACGGGGAGTTTTGCTCTTTACATTTTTGATACATTTCTAATGGCACTTTTGATGTAAACCTGCATTGGCTTTGGCAGTAAAATCAAAGGGGGAAGAGAGCCAATTAGACAAGGCAGACATCTGGCCAGAGACGTATGGGATTTTTATGAAAAAGTGGAGAAACAGTAAGGTTTCCGCGCTGCATCAACCAATCAGATGCTTTATTTTTATTTTTCTGAGTTGCATTGCAGTTCGGAGATCATGTGCAACACAACCACTTTCCTTCCTTCCAGCTTTCACAATATGATCAGGAGTTGGCTACAATGTTGAGTTATCAAGAAGTAAAATTATTATAGCAATGTGGTGTTTCCATGTACAAAGCCTTGTACCATTTTCCTATGTTTCTGATGTGCACAAAGTATTATCATAGATACATAGGTGGATTCAGAAATACTGTACTTAGGCCGGTGTATCAGTAGATACGCCGGCCTAAGTCTGAATCTGCGCCGACGCAAATTTAAGCGTATTCTGGTAACCAGATACGCTTAAATTAGGCTAAGATACGAGCGGCGTAAGTGTCTTACACCGTCGTATCTTACAGTGTAATTTTTAGGCTGGCCGCTAGGTGGCGCTTCCATTGCGTTCGGCGTAGAATATGTAAATCACTAGATACGCCGATTCACGAACGTACGCCCGGCTGACGCAGTACAGATTCGCCATTTACGTAAGGCAATTTCAGGTGTATAGTTATTCCATCAAATAGCTGGACTAGTAATGTTAAGTATGGCCGTCGTTCCCGCGACGAAATTTGAAAATTTTACGTCGTTTGCGTAAGTCGTCCACGTCAAAACCAATACGTCCGTGGGGCGTACTTAGCCGCAATGCACACTGGGATATGTACACGGACGGCGAATGCGTCTTAAAAAACGTCAATCACGTCAGGTCACACTTCATATACATAAAACACGCCCCCACATCCTCATTTGAATTAGGCGCGCTTACGCCGGCCCCATTTACGCTACGCCGCCGTAACTTAGCAGGCAAGTACTTTGTGAATACAGTACTTGCCTTGCTAACTTACGGCGGCGTAGTGTAAATACGATACACTACACCGCCGCAAAGATGTGGCGGGCTTTCTGAATCTAGCTAACAGTGTACATGTGGAGAGGTCTGTGTACACACAAACCACAGATATTTTTTATTGACTATTCCCAATTATTACATCCAAAACACCATTGGCAGGTATAGCAGAATGTAAAAAAAACTTTCTTGATACGACATGAGTACATTGACAATTACATGTTATTGGCAGTTTAAGTGCCATTTTAGTGGCTCATGTGGTTGGAGAGACATAGTGGGCTGATGATAGTAAAGATAAAGAACATATTAAACATAGTAACAAGACAAAATAATAAATACCTACAATAAAACAAAAGGAGGAAAAGATAATATCATCCCATATGTGATGGATATTTGTAGGGCACCCAAGAACCAGAGATATTTTCTCAGGAACAGTTTTTTTTTCTTTGAGAGAAATGCCATTTAAAACTATACAACACTTAAATGGGTCTATATACTTTTACTTATACTTATACTTTTGTATTAGAGTAAGGAAGGTTTATATTTTGGGCCTCGTGCACACTATGCTCTTCTGAAAGCTTTTCTTCTGAAGCCCCATACACACTATCAGTTTTCCTGCTGGTTTTCTCTTCAGGTTTACCAAAACCATGTAGTACAAGGACCTGCCTGATTGCATTCAAATTGAAACGCTTAAGGTTTGACCTCATATTAGATGGTTTTGGTAAACCTGAAGAGAAAACCATCAGGAAAACTGATAGTGTGTATGGGGCTTAACAGGAGAAAAGCAGCGTTAAAAACTCACCCAAAGCTGCATTTTTCAAACATGTTTAGGTGCATTTGGACGAGTTCAGGCGCATCAAGCGTTTGGGCGTTCGTTCATTTCATTGGCCAGAAGAGTAATTTATTCTGGACACTAAAATAATCGCTCTAGCGCAAAACACACCTAGCAAATAGGTGCATTTAGACACGTTGGCCGCGATTCAGATACATTGTCGTATCTTTGAGCGGGCGTAACGCATCATCTATGCGCTAAGCCGACGTAACATTGAGAGACAAGTACTGTATTCAGAAAGCACTTGCTCCCAAAGTTACGTCGGCGTATCGTAAATGGGCCGGCGTAAGCCCGCGTAATTCAAAGTAGCAAGGCAGTGGGCGTGTTGTATTGTAATGAAGCGTGACCCCATGTAAATGAATGTCCGATCTAACGGCGCATGCTCAGAATCACGTCGCTAATACTCCTTAAGATACGTCGGCTCAACGTTTTGTCGACGTGAACGTAACTTACGCTCAGCCCCATTCACGTACGACTTGCGCAATCGATGTAAAATATGACGCTATTCTGACGTTTCCGACGTCCATACCTTAACATGACTTACCCCTGCTTTATGAGGGGTAAACTTACGCCGGACATACGCCTTACGTAAACGGCGTAGCTAAATCCGACAGGCGCAAGTACGTTTCTTAATCGGCGTATCTAGGTCATTTGCATATTCGACGCGTAAATCTACGGAAGCGCCCCTTGCGGCCAGCGTAAATATGCACCCAAGTTACGACCGCGTAAGGAGACTTACGTCGGTCGTATCTTGAAAAATTCAGGCGTATCTCAGTTCCTGCATAAGTGCATAGATACGACGGAGCGCATTTGGACTTACGACGGCGTATCTGGAGATAGGCCGTCATAAGTCCTTTCTGAATCCCAGCCGTTGAGTGTTTTTTCTGCCCAAACACTCCTCTCCAGAACACTATTTTGGTGTATTCCGATTTTTTTCCCCTAAACGCCCCTGCCTCTAATTGCCTGTAAATGCCGCCTATGTGTGCATGGATACAAAGGGGTTGATTTACTAAAACTGGGGAGTGCAAAATCTGGTGAAGCCCTGCATAGAAACAGGTTTTTTTTTTTTTTTTTTTTTGTCAAAGCCTAATTGAACAAACTGAAGTTAGAAGCTGATTGGCAGCCATGCACAGCTGCACCAGATTTTGCACTCTCCAAATTTAAATCAACCCATAGGTTACCATTAGGGCTGTCCCGATACCGATACACACGGCTACACAAGGCTGCATTTGGGGACACAAGGCTGCATTTGGGACACAAGGCTACATAAGGCTGCATTTGGGACACAAGGCTACATAAGGCTGCATTTGGGACACAAGGCTACATAAGGCTGCATTTGGGGACACATGGCTGCATTTGGGGACACATGGACACATTTTAAAAAAAGTATCGGTATTAGCGAGTACATGAAAAAAAGAATCGGTACTTGTACTCGGTCCTTAGAAAAATGGTATTGGGACAATCCTAGTTACCATAGAGTGCCATTTAAGGGCAGAGATGGGAAACTGCCCAATGCCCCCCCCCCCCCACTGTTAGGTGGAGAAGGCGATGGGGCCAATAGTGGCAAGCATCAACATGTCTGATATGTTTGTAGCATGCAATGAAATAGTACCAGTGAAAAGTTTAAAATGGGTGCACAAATATGTGGCAAAGATATAAATGTCCGTGTGTTGGTGGTGTCACTGGAAGAAACACTACTACAAAGTTCCTTTCCTACCCTCATTACAGAGCTCTTCTCCAATCTCTCACCCTCTGTATCTCACTACAAAGCTCACCCTCATTTCTCCCCTCTTGCCACCCCCAGCCCCACCATACAACGCTCCCCTGTTCTTCCATCTACCCAGTACAGACCTCCCCCCAGTGCAAAGCTCCCCTCTTCTCCCTTCTCCCAGTACAGAACTCTCCCCAACCCCAAACCCCCCTTATCCCGCCTCCCAGTAAAGAGCTCCCCCCACCCTCTAGCTCTCACAGTACACAGCGTTCCCCCCCCTTCTCTAGTACACAGTTCTTCCTCCTTCTCCTACCTTCCCCAGTACAGAGCTATTTCCACCCATAGCCCTCCTAGTACACAGAGCTCCCCCAAGTACAGTGCTCTACCACCCATTCTAAGGACATTCTAGGGCCAATTTAGATAGGAGCCAATTAACCTACAAGTATCTCTTTGGGTTATAGGAGGAAACCAGAGTACTCGGAGCAAACCCACAAAAGCACAGAAGAACATTTAAAAAACGCCATACAGGTAGTTTTGTGGTTGGGATTTGAACCAATGGAACCTAGTGCTGCCAGGCAGATGTGCTTTACAGGTTTTTCACCCCTTTTCACTCTCTGGATTTATGTCTGATGAATATTTTTGTTGGTTGGATTCAACAGTGGAGTGAATATGTGTGCTGTATTATGCTTGATGTGGTATGACATACTTGCATTTTTGTACCTATTGCATAATTGTATGTATATAGAGTACCTAATGCAACTTTATTGCTAAAGTATTTTTGTTATATGGTGTGCTTTCTCTATAAATTTAAAATGATTGTACAGATTGATACACTGTGAAGTGCTTTTTCCCTTAGCCCAGGGCTGCCCAACGATTGGCCCGGGGAGCCCTCTGATGTGGCCCACGACCTCCTGAGCTGGGATGGCTGGTTGGCAAGTCCAGATCACAGGTTGCCGACCGGCCATTCGAGAGCATCAGTTTTGTGATTGCAGTAGATGAAGCAAGCGACTGTGAAGCAGAGCCACATAAGCTAATGATTCCTGTATAGCGCCCCCTCCTGTCACAGACGGAGTGATCCTGGATGCACCCTGCTTGGGATAGCAACAGCTGGCGATACCTGAATGGAAGACTATTATTAACAATAAGTTTATTAGTAAAATCACAGTGTGTATATATAAGGCCATACCTGTTCTACAGGGGTTACTGGGATGCTTTCAAACTGATCCACAGGTGCAGCGCAGTACACCTGCGTGTTACCTGCACTGAGTCATAAACTTCTGCTATTACCCACAGGTTTGGTGCGCTTTCTGAAAGTGCATTACACCCGCAGGATATAATCGAAGCCTATGACAAAGTGCAAATAACCCGCTGGAAAGCCACAGGTGCACTGCACCCACAGTGTGGGTAAACCGCAGTGCATCAATATGAAAGCAGCCTTAGGCCCCTTTCACACAATCGGTCTGGCCCAATCAGACCATCCATTCACCTCTATGTAGTGGCAGATGTAAACAGACTTGTGTTGGTTTATACCCACCTACCTTCAATCCAATTTGCTAAAAAAAAAACAGAAGTAGGTCCGTCCCCTTCTGTCTGGGCGGATTGGATCAGAGGGCCCATATACAGTAGTGTATTTAGGTTTTGTGCTGCCCTAGGCCTGACTAAACTCGTGCACCCCCTAATTTAAATATGACCCACCCCTTCCTGTCAAGGCCACACTCCTTTCTCTTTAAGACCTGCCCTGAAATTTTCGAGTGGGGACACTAGTTCTTAGGACCTGGGGGGTGGGGGCATTGGATTCCCTTAATTTGCATAGATTTCCTCTCACTTCTTGTTTGGCTATGGGGCAGTAAGTGAAGGGAAATCTCTGCAATGAGTCAGGGATGGTAAAAGAAAAACTGACTGGGGCTATAACCCTCCCTTACCCTATCCAAAATTAAATAAAAAGTGTTGCCAATAGTTCTACTTTAAGCAAACATTTCTAATAATTTTATGGAGAGGACTAAGAAGATATAACCATGCTAATGGTGCAGCAGAAAACATATAGCACAGTGAGGAAGGTTTTTGGTCCAGGATGATGGGACAGTCAAAATTAGAAGCAGCCCCCCCCCCCCCCCAGTTGCGGAATGCCGGCGTCCGCATACTAGAAGCAGTGCGGCCGCTTTATGGGGGCTCTAGACTAATTTGCCTCTTGTTCCAACCTGCCCCATAAGACTGGCGGTACACACGATCGGTCCATCCGATGAGAACGGTCTGATGGACCGTTGTCATAGGTTAACCGAGGAAGCTGACTGATGGTCCGTCGCGCCTAAAACACCATCGGTTAAGAAAACGATTGTGTCAGAACGCGTAGACGTAAAACACAACGACGTGCTGAAAAAAACGAAGTTCAATGCTTCCAAGCATGCGTCAACTTGATCCTGAGCATGCGTGGATTTTTAACCGATGGACGTGCCTACAAACGATCGTTTTTTTTTCTATCGGTTAGGTATCCATCGGTTAAATTTAAAACAAGATTGCTTTTTTTAACCTATGGATAAATAAGCGATGGGGCCCACACACGATCGGTTTGGTCCGATGAAAACGGTCCATCAGACCATTCTCATCGGTTTGACCGATCGTGTGTACGCGGCATAACAGTTTAGCGCAAGGCGGCGGGGACTCTTTCCGTGCTGCAAAGTGCTGCCCTAGGCCTGGGCCATGTTGTCCTAGGCCAGAATACAGCGTTGCCCATAGAGTAGAGTAAGCTTTGTCTGTGTCCGCTCTGCATATGCAGAGTGGATACGGACCCGTCATCTGCACCCCCTGCTCATTTTGGCCTGCGACCAGTTACCAGGTGGCCTTTTATCTTCAAAAGTTTGGGCACCTCTGCCTTAGCCTATAGCCTTCTCTATATACCGTATTTATCGGCGTATATCGCGCACTTAAAATAAGGGGAAAATTGTGGGTGCGCGATATACGCCGGTAGCCGCTTCCTGCGCTCAGTTTGAATTCCTGCGCCGACATATACCGAGTGCAGTACACTCGGGTACATCCGGCTAGGCTCGGCTTCGCTCGTGCTCATGCATAAACGTCACAGAGCGTGAGCGTGAGCGAAGCCGAGCCTTGCCGAATGTACCCGAGTGTACTGCACTCGGTATATGTCGACGGAGGCGTTCGAACTGAGTGCGGGAAGCGGGGACTTGACTTGAGGCGCGCGCTGGAGAAGCCGGGAGGACACCACCGAGGCCGCAGACGGACGCCGGACCGGACGATGGACGCTGGGAAGACACCAAAACTGTAAGTAATAAAATCATATAACATTTTTTTTTACAGGAATTTTGGGGGCAACTTTAGGGGGTGCGCGGTATATGCGGGAGTGCGCTATACCGCAATAAATACGGTATTTAAAATGATTGTGCTTACAGCACAGCCAGAAAACTGACCACACTGGAAAGGATATACTTCTATGTCTAGCATGGTCAGTTTGAAATAGAAAAGCAGGAGACCTGCAAGATCACCAGGTATTTCACACAAAAAAAGAAATACAGTATAAAGGGAAAAGCATACGTTTTAACACATATACGTGGTATAACAGACGTGTCTATATAAAAAATTTGAAATGTTGGGGGAGCATACACTTAAACTGCCTGCACCTGTGCTTTAAAAATCATGTGTCTGTACAAACTATAAAATAGGGGTGTTACAGCGTGATCCTATGGCCATGTACAATAATAGCTCTCTTTGCCATTTTTTTTTAAGTGCAGGAAGAATGGAAGAGAGAATAAGGGCAGCACAGGACAGCATAACGAAATTGTTGTTCTCTATGCAGTAACGTATTATCTGTTCCCTCTGAGCTTGCCATAAACAGACATCAAGCTGTGCTTTTCCCTCATGTTTCTCTGATGTCTATTTATGGCAGGCTTAGTGGGGACAGAAAACGCGCCTGCATTTCTCTATGGCCGACCGTTTGATTGTGCAGTGGGCAGCCATGTGAACTTTGTCTAAGAATGGTACACAAATCAGATACATTGCGTGCGCCCCCATATTTCTGCTGTATATCATTGATGCAAATTCTGCAACCAATAATTCAATAACTGCAAAAACACACTCAACTCCTTTCCATTCGGCATGAGGAAGACGATGAAGAAATTCTACTCCAAGTCTTATGATAACACGACTTAAGTGCCTTGCTTTATTGTTATATTCTTATTAGTCGTACGTGTTTTTACATTAGTGGAATCAAGTTTAAAGCTTTCATCAATGGGAAACACAAAAGCAGCTTAAAAATCCTGCTGTCTTGATGACGGTTTCTCAGCGGCGATGGCGTTAGCGGGTTGCAGGTACAGCCTGAGCCGTAGACCAGCAGTGTAAAGTGAGAGGATTAAGCTGGAGTGCTGATCTGTAATTTAGTGACTGCTACCAAAGCTCCTGGAAAATGAGTCTGGAGGTTTGAAGAGGACTGAGTCCGCAGGTGTCTGATCCGTAGATTTACCCTTTGCATAAAACCTATATATTTCCTGCCCTGGCAAGTGTAAATTGCCTCTCTTGCTGTAAAGTCAGAAAGATCAGTTTTTAATCAATACATTGCTTCCTCGGCCTGGTTACAGGTAAGCTCTGATAGACAGGGCTTGGGTTTTTTTCTCAGCAAAGCCAGTGAAAATCAGAAGTAAGCGCTGGTTAGTGTACAAAGCTAATGTCCAATGACAAATGCTTTCTATCTCAGGGGAAAGATTTATTGGTCGAATGTAAGTAGAACGGTTGAGACTGTTTCAGCGCAGGCGATATGTCATGAGGATGCCATTTTCTATCAAGAGAGTCAGTGCGGATTCTTGTTTCCAGGAAATTAGAGCACACATACTTATGTGTTGGTAGCAAGAACAAGATAGCAAGAAGGAAAATATACATTTTGAGTATTTTCAAGGAGGCTCCATGATGTCTACACATCTAAAATTTCCCCAAATGCAACACACAGAAATCTTGATAGGTTTTACATTTGTAAACAAGTAAACCTGTCATTAGAGAAATGTGGAGGTAGGCATTGCTTCATTCTGCGAATAGTTGTCTTGCTGTTGTACTGAAATCACCACTATGTGCATGTAAAGCCTTTTTTTGTAGGGTTGGGTAAGGCACAGAAGGGGTAGACTCTTTTCTAAGGGCCAGATCCACAAAGAAGTTACGCTGGCGTATCTATTGATACGCCGCGTAACTTCTAGTTTGCTCCGGCGTATCTTTGTTTTGTATCCACAAAACAAGATACGACTGAAGCTGGGCTAGATCCGACTAGTGTACGTCTTAGTACGCCGTCGGATATAAGGTGCATATTTACGCTGGCCGCTAGGTGGCGTTTCCGTCGATTTCCGTGTCGAGTATGCAAATTAGCTAGATACGGCCGGCGCATTTTTTTACGTCGTTTCCGTAAGGCTTTTTTCGGCGTATAGTTACCCCTGCTATATGAGGCGTATCCTATGTTAAGTATGGACGTCGTTCCCGCGTCGAATTTTGAAAATGTTACGTCGTTTGCGTAGTTGTTTGGGAATAGGGCTTTGCGTAGAATTACGTTCACGTCGAAAGCATTGGCTTGTTGCGGGTTAATTGGGATCACGCGCACTGGGATACCCCCACGGACGTCATTTACGTCGGGTCAAGACGTATTAACATAAAACACTCCCCCATCTCATACATTTTGAATTGCGCGCCCTTACGCCGAAAAAGTTACACTACGCCGCCGTAACTTACGGCGCAAATTCTTTCAGGATACAGAAAATACGCTGTAAGTTACGGCGGCGTAGTGTATCAGAGATACGCTACGCCGGACGGAATGATGCGCTGAGGTACGTGGATCTGGCCCTAAATTTTTAATCCCAGTGGGGAGTTTTGTCCTTTTTTTTATTTGTTCTTTTGACCACCAGGACAGAAAGTAATGAACAATCCCTAATTTTAGAGTTGACCTTAGCTATACTGATGCCATGTTGATACTCAGCTAATACAATTAGTGTAGGGAGGGGACTTAAAAAGAGGTTTACTGTTGAAATTACTATATTATGTTTAGAACTAAACGTGGCCTTGCCTTGTTCAGTGGAATGATAATTGGGTGAAATTAGACTTGGTTTTAGAAAGTGAAATACTTTCACTGTTTCCTAATGGGTAACACCACATATTCATCATTATTGGATTCGGAGACCCTGCACCATTTACATCTAGGAAGAGGACCAGGTACTGCTGTGTGTCCTCTGTAAAGAATACACCTTCTATCCTGCTGTACAATTATGTTTGTACTGTATTTAGACACATTTACACAGGAAAACCCTGAGGTCCCATATCTCATGGGCCTTGGCTTGGGTGTTCAGCAGAACCTCCTTCACACTAGGTTTGGACCAAAAAGTGTGTTTCCTAACATGGCCTTAAGACTGGGAACCTGAGAAAGGTAAATTACTTGGGTCTCAAATTCATCATATCTGAAAACTGGACCTTCATGCAAGAACTGGCTCAATAAACCGCAACAGGGTCAATACAGGTATTTAAATAAGACCTGCAGCATATAACCTGGTTTCTCTTTGCATCTTAAAGTGGTTGTAAAGTCAGGCGTTTTTTTTTATCTTAATGAATTCTATGCATTGAAGCGGAGGTCCGCCCACAGCTGCAAAAATTTAGAGCTGCTGGCTTTTAAGAATCGGACGCTTACCTGTCCTGGAGTCCAGCGATGTCGGCACCGCAGCTGATTTTTCTATCAGCTGTCGGGTACTGCCGCCACCATTGCGAGTGAGGCCCCATACACACGAGAGGATTTATCCGCAGATACGGTCCAGCGGACCGTATCCGCGGATAAATCCTCTCGAGGATTTCAGAGGATTTCTATGCGATGGCGTGTACACACCATCGCATTGAAATCCGCGCTGAAATCCTCTGCCGATGACGTGTCGCGCCGTCGCCGCTATTATGACGCGGCGACGGGCGCGACGCTGTCATATAAGGAATTCCACGCATGCGTCAAATCATTACGACGCGTGCGGGGAATCCCTTTAGACGGATGGATCCGGTAAGTCTGTACAGACGAGCGGATCCATCCGTTGGAATGGATTCCAGCAGATGGATTTGTTGTGCATGTCAGCAAATATCCATCTGCTGGAAATCCATCCCAGGGGAGATTTCTCTGCGGATAAATATCCGTTGGCGTGTACACACCATAGGATCTATCCGCAGAAACCCATTTGATGGGATTTATCTGCGGATAGATTCTATGGTGTGTATGGGGCCTGAGGGAACCCAGCAGTGTAGCCTTTCGACTTCATGCCAGGAACTCTATTGTGCATTCACTCCGCTCCACTCCTCTCTCCTACTGGCCTGGCGACAGGGTGGAGGGGGGAGGAGGGAGCCCCAGCCGTGACAGCAATACCCGCGGCTTAGGCTCCCGAAAGTGGGGAAAGCATACGTGTGAAAGACAGGAATGCTGTCCCCCTCCCCCTAAAAGGTGCCAAATGTAACACCGGAGGGGGGGGGTACAATGAGCGGAAGTTCCACTTTTAGGTGGAACTCCACTTTAAGATAAAATGCCTTCTGTGTGCAGCAGCTGCCCCAGCACCCCCTAATACTTACCTGAGCCCCATCTCTGTCTAACAATGTCCATGAGTGCCTCAACAATCCAGGACACTCCTCCTGATTGGCTGAGACACAGCAGTGGTGCCATTGTTTCCTTGCCATTGTATCTTTATGTTAAATTCAAAATGGTTCCTGTGGGCTGCAGGGAAGTGCTTGTAGATAATTGTTTAATTCAAGAGCTCTTCTTGTTGCTAACAGCGACAAAATTAGATTTATGTTTTCAGTGCTTTCTGGGTGAGAAAAATGTAAAATCTATCTGGTAATTATGGGCAAACAATCCTTTCTTTGTTCATACACCAATGTGGCTTAATTTATTAAAGTGTTACTAAACCCACAACAGTACAATCAGTCTGTATATGCATTAAAGAATGTTTGATATACTCACTGTGGAACCTAATGCCGCGTACACACGATAATTTTTCGGCATGTAGAAAAAACAAAGTTTTTCCAACTTCATCATTAAAACCGCGTTGTCCACACACTGTCGTTTTTTAAAAATGGTAACATGCTGAGTACCCCATACTGCTTTTTATGATCCCAATTTCACGTGATTTTACTGCTACATTTTTTAACAAAATAAAGCCTTCACGGTTTTTACTTGTTTGACCTGCACCATTGGAGCATTTTTTCATTTATTCCTCACATATGCTGTGTTCCACGAGTGTGGCCTTTTCCATCATTTGGCCTCACCCATTGGGGTTTCTGCCTTGGAGAGAGCGTCTGACCAGATCGGTTCCAATATCCTGAGTGGAGCGACCATCTGAACCATCCAACAGAGCCATCCATCTGCACAAAACCCAGGGTCCGCTGTGACCACCACGCTTTACCTGACTTGGCGCTAGTATTAGCACGCAAGTCCACCACAGCTGGTAAGAGTACCCTTTTTATTTCCTATACCAACGTGGAGATTGCTACAGACAAGCCATTACCACTGTTTGTTTGAATTTACATCATCTGTGAAGTGCATTCACCTTTCCAGCTGGAAGCAGTTTCATGAACTCTCTCCACAGATCATTGAACTTTGATTGCTTTTTTGCATTTATCCAGTGTTTTCCACTAGCTTGATCGCTTGACACATATACTTTGGCTCTCATGAGCTAACTTCCCATTTACCATTCACTACACAAGTGTTTCTTCAATTGTTTATGTTTATATAACATTTTTTTCACATTGTTTTTTAGCGCTGCACTTTTTTGTATTTATTTGCTTGGACTTTGTTTGTTTGTGTGCTGGTTGCTTTTTGGGTCATACCTCTTATCACTAATTTTTCTAGTTAGCGCAATTTTTCCCCCACATATCCGTTTTTTAAAAATGCTCTAGCAAAGCGCAGTGACGTACAACATGTACGATGGCACTATAAAGGGGAAGTTCCATGCGGATGACGCCACCCTTTGGGCTTCGCGCTTTTCTGTCTGTTACAGCGTGTGAATGTGTTTACTCCATTATGAACGGTAGTTTTACCAGAATGAGCGCTCCCGTCTCACAACTTGCTTCTGAGCATGTGCAGGTTTTTAACATCGTTTTAGCCCACACACGATCATTTTTTACAACCCCAAAAACGACATAATTTAAAACGTTGTTAAAAAATGCAGCATGCGCTGAAAAAAAATTGTCGTTTTTCAGAAGCCGAAAAATTATGTGAAACCCACACACGATCATTTTGAAATGAAATTTTTTTAAAACAGCGTTTTTTTTCATCCCGAAAAATGATCGTGTGTACGCGGCATAAGGGGTTAATCCTCTGCATTGTGTAAAAAGACTGTTTGATCCTGTCTTCTCTGATCCTCCCCTTCTTCCACTGTCCACCGATAATCTCTTGATAATACAGAGCCTATTGAGTCAGGCTCTACATGCTCAGTTTGGTGTGTATTGCTAGAGAGGTTTTTTTTTTTCTTGGAAAAGTGAATGTGATCAGCATTCAGCACGGGGGCAATCAGCACTGTCCAGACAGAGGGTCAGAGGTCCTTCAGCCTCATACCCATCCATAGAGGGCACACGGGAACCGCCTCCCTTATCCAGGTGTCCATCCCCCTGATCTACATATCAGTGGTGCCGCACCATGGATTTCAATGTGGGGTGGATGTTTTTTGAAGCACCTGATTAGAGCCAGAGACTCTAATAGGCTTCAAAAAAGTGTGACCATAGCAAATTAATTTTCCTCCCCGCCAAGGAGGCAGGTCTGTAAAACCTGTTTCCCGATTGGCCAAAACATCAGGTGATCCTTTTGGATGCCTAGCGTTTTAGTGGAAGAGGAGACACATGGCAGAGGAAGTCGCTGGAGGAGTGGACATCACCTCCCCTGGTCACAAAACTCCTTTTACAATCTTTAACCAGTGCTCGGCTGCACACTGATAGAAGTCACAAGACTGCTCTAACTGCTGATGAGAAAAGGTATTTAGAAGTTTATGTTTACTAAAATAATTATATTTCCACGTTCTGTTTATGGTGAGAGACCAGATACAGTGAATCATGGGTCCTGGGTTTAGTAACACTTTAAGTAATGAGTACAGTTTGCAAACAAGTGAACAAAGGATAACATTGCAGTGTTACAGAGAAGGAAAAATATGATGAAGCTCACAGTTAATTAGAAGCCTGTGTGTTACATCTACAAATGAGTTATATTTTATGTTTGTGATAGGTCAAAACATCCACACTTCTGGAAGGTGTAATAGAAAGTGTAGAACTATGCAAATAATAATGTGTGCCAAATGAGAATTGGGTGCTAGGGCAATAAGGGTTATTTATTTCATCTAATATATGAAAATTAAGTTGGTGTGAGTTGTCTTAGTGTGCAGATATGCTTAGTTGTGGTTACACTGAGGTAAAGTTGATTTAAATGTAATGTATAGCAGTTTTGAATATTTGTTTTTACCTTTTTTGTGTATTTAGGTCCAACAAAAATAAACATTTTTAAACATGTTTAAAATTGTATTTTCACTTTTTTAGTAAGGTAAATATGAACTATGTAGGTTACTGATGGATCACCGATAGCAGAACCTACGCCAGCTAACTCAACACAACCAACCAGCCAACCAGTTGAAGGCAACAAGCCTGCAAAATTGTGAATGAAAGTGAATGCCATGTTTCTCACAGAAACTAAAAAGGTAAGACACAGTTCCTTGAAAATGTATTCATAGCCCTTGAAATTTTCCAGATTTTGTCATGCTACAACCAACAACGTAAATGTATTTTATTGGGATTTTATGTGATAGACCTACACAAAGTTGCACTTAATTGTGAAGTTGAAGGACAATTATAAACGGTTTTCAAAATATCTGAAAAGTGTGGCGTGCATTTGTATTCAACCCCCTTTTGTCACAATGGTACTGATGTGAGCCCACAGGCGAGCAGGTGACACGGGATCACCCAGGGTGTGGAATGTAAGGGCCAGCCGGTATTCCGCCAAGGACCCCCACACAAGGGTTTGGGCTTAGCTGGGTGCTGACCCCTGGTCACGACCCCCAGGTTCACTCTGCTCGTGAGGAGAGTACTAGAAGACACAGTCAGACATTGATGGATAAATGAAGCAAAAGGAGAGACAGATAGCGAGCCAAGGTCGGGGCGGGCAGCAGACAATGTAATCAGGAGAACTAGCCAATTCGGTACAGAAGAGATCAGTTCACGAAAAGTCAGGTAAGCAGGTTACTGGAAGGGTGCTCGGAAACAAGTGTTGCTTAAGCAACCAGAAACTGAACAAACAGTATCAAGAATGCCAAGGAACACACTAGACAGGTCAGGGATAAAGTTGTGGAGAAGTTTAAAGCGGTGTTAGGTTATAAATCCTGTAATCATGTAATCCTGTGCCCTGTTCCCATGTAATCCTGTGCCCTGCTCTCATATGCCCTGCTCCCATGTAATCCTGCACCCTGCTTTCATGTGCCCTGATCCCATGTAATCCTACATCCTGCTCTCATGTGATCATGTGCCCTGCTTTCATGTAACCCTGCACCCTGCTCCTATGTAATTCTGCGCCCTGCTCCCATGTGCCCTGCTCTGAGGTAATCCTGTGCCCTGCTCTGAGGTAATCCTGTGCCATGTAAATATGTGTGCTGCTGCCATGTACTGTGTCTCCTACCTCAGGTGCTGTGCCCGGCTTGACCCTTGCACCTTGCCCTGCTGCTACCGCCAGGGCTGGACAGGGACAAAAATTTGGCCCTGGACTTCATCCAGACTGGCCCACTTTGACAGGTCTCTCCCACAGCGGCCGGACAACTCCTGAACCCCCCAGCCACCCAAGCCACCTCTCCCCCTTCACTAGCCACTAGCCGTTTTACTTTATTAGAGTGAAACGGCTGGTACTGGTACTCTTATAGGCAGTACCAGTGGGGAAGCTAGACATTATTTCTCCCGGGGCAAAGAATCAGTTTGGGACAAGATTAGGCAGAAGTGAGAAACTCCCAGGCCGCTGTCACTGAAGCCGGCCCACTGAGCCATCGGCCCACCGGGAAACTCCCTGTAGTCCCAATGGCCAGTCCATCCCTGGCTGCCGCCCCGGAATGTATGCATATGTGCAGAAAAAACAAGTACTTTCGCATTAAATAGGTACGTTTTACTTTTTATTCTATTATTTAATGCTATTTTTCAAAATAATTGTTATAACTACATGACCTGTCGATATAAAAATTATTTCAGGGGTTCCCCGAGATTTCAGACTGTTTGCCAGGGGTTTATTCGATGGTTAAAATTAGGGTTGTCCAGATACCGATACCAGTATCGGTATCGGGACCGATACCGAGTATTTGCGCTAGTACTCGTACTCGCGCAAATACTCCCGATACCAAAATAGAATACTTTTTTTTTTTTTTGTGACATCGAACACAAATTGGATGGCACCATTGGATGGCACTGATAGGTGGCACTGGCATTGATTGAATGGCACTCATAAATGGATGGCACTGATAGGTGGCACTGGCATTGATTGGGTGGCACTGATGAGATGCACTAATAAGCTGCCTCCCTGCACTGATGCACTAATGGGCACTGATCTGCACTGATAGGTGGCACTGGCTAGCTGCACTTTTGGGCACTGGCACCGATGAGCTGCACTGACAGTGATCACTCCTTCAATGATATGTAGTTTTCCAGTAACGTATGCTAAAAAACAGCCCCACACCATGATGTACCAGTTCTTCATAATTCTAAAGAAAATATCTTTGGTCTGTATTGTGGTTTGAAAACGGTCACATGACATTAAAAAAAAGTATCGGTATTCGGTATCGGCGACTACTTGAAAAAAAGTATCGGTACTTGTACTCGGTCCTAAAAAAGTGGTATCGGGACAACCCTAGTTAAAATGTTGAGAAACACTGATTTTGATGTTTATTGGCATGACTGTACATGTGCCTTCAAGAAGAGGGGGACTTGCCATGTTTGGAAAAAGAAAAATGTTGACTATGACCCTAAGAACACCATCTCTTCAGTCAAGCATGGAGGTGAAAATATTATACTTTGGGGGTATTTTCTCTGCCAAAGGTACAGGCCAACATTGCCACATTGAGGGGGCCAATGGATAGGGGCATGTATTGTAAAATTCTGGATGAGAACCTTTTTCCCTCAGCCACAACACTGAAGATGGGCCATAGATGGGTCTTTCAGCATGACAATGACCCAAAACATGCCACCAAGGCAAAAAGAAGTGGCTCAAGAAGAAGAAGCTCATTAAGGTCATGGAGTGGCCGAGGTAGTCTCCAGACCTGACCTGCATACCTGACTACACTGACCTGACCTGCATACACTACATTGGACCTGACCTGACTACACTGACCTGACTACACTGACCACACTGACCTGACCACACTGACCTGACCTGCATTGCATACACTGACCTGACCTGCATACACTGACCTGACCTGCATACACTGACCTGACCTGCATACACTGACCTGACCTGACTACACTGACCTGACCACACTGACCTGACCACACTGACCTGACCTGCATTGCATACACTGACCTGACCTGCATACACTGACCTGACCTGCATACACTGACCTGACCTGCATACACTGACCTGACCTGACTACACTGACCTGACCACACTGACCTGACCACACTGACCTGACCACACTGACCTGACTACACTGACCTGACCACACTGACCTGACCTGCATACACTGACCTGACCTACATACACAATCACTGACCTGACCTGAATACACTGACCTGACTACACTGACCTGACCTGCAATACACTACACTGACCTGACTACACTGACCTGACCTGCATTGCATACACTGACCTGACCTGCATACACTGACCTGACCTGCATACACTGACCTGACCTGCATACACTGACCTGACTACACTGACCTGACTACACTGACCTGACCACACTGACCTGACCTGCATACACTGACCTGACCTACATACACAATCACTGACCTGACCTGCATACACTGACCTGGCCACACTGACCTAACCTGAATACACTACACTGACCTGACTACACTGACCTGACCTGCAATACACTACACTGACCTGACTACACTGACCTGACTACACTGACCTGACCTGCATTGCATACACTGACCTAACCTGACCTGCATACACTGACCTGACCTCCATACACAATCACTGACCTGACCTCCATACACAATCACTGACCTGACCTGCATACACTGACCTGACCTGCATACACTGACCTCACCTGCATACACTACACTGACCTGACTACACTGACCTGACTACACTGACCTGACCTGTATTGCATACACTGACCTGACCTGCATATACTGACCTGACCTACATACACAATCACTGACCTGACCTGCATACACTACATTGACCTGACCTGACTACACTGACCACACTGACCTGACTACACTGACCTGACCTACATACATACACAACCATTGACGTCACCTACCTCAGCCGTGATGTGCCCGTCATAGCGATGGAGGGAGCCAAGGAGGAGACAGGAGAGGAGAGCCGCCGAGCAGGGAGTGGGGATGTGGCATGGCGGGCAGCCGTGGTGCCAGAGGAGAGGAGGCTCAGGAGCCGTGGAGAGCCTCCGAACTGAGCGGGGATGTCGCATTGCGCCTGGGGAGCGGGCAGCATTGTAATTCCCGCCTTCTAAGCTTTCGGCGCCTATGATGGATGTCACACATCCCGCGGTCCCGGATTGGACCAGTGGGACGTCCATCATAGGCGCTGCAGGCTCCAGAAGACGGGACCTGCTCTGTCACTCGGCGGCGCTCGGAAACAAAATGTTCCCTGCGAGACTCTGGGCTTTTCAGCGACCCATTTGGGGCTCCAGCCTCCCCAGCCCACCCCTAACAACACCCCTGTCTCTAATTATGTTTGAGGTGATTGTAGCCGTATTAGTGCACTTGCGACAGAAACAACTGAGTACTGTATGTGATACTTTTTTTATTTGGACCAACATAAAAGTTTTCAGGACAAGCTTTTGGGGTATGTCCCCTTCTTCGAGGTCCCAGAAGAAGAAGACATAACCCAAAAGCTTGTCCTGAAAACTTGTATGTTGGTGCAAATAAAAAAGTATCACAGACAGTACTCGTTTCTGTCCTCTAATTCTAAGCTTAACATTCTTTTTTTTTTTTTTGTTAAATCTTTTATTCATTTCTTTACAAAACAATACAATAAATACAACATAAAATCAATATACATACTAACATACAAGGTCTCAAGATATACCCCTTCCTGAAGTAGCTTAACATTCTATATAAGTAATCTTCCACGCCAAATCAACTACAATCTGCGCACAGCACAAACGTACAGTAACCTTTGCAAACAATTATATAACCAATATTAGTTCTTGTGTTTTTGCCAGAACCAATGAACCTAATTCTACACCATGACTGATACTACAGGCACATATAGACCCCATTCCTTACCCCTCCATTGTCAAGGTTAGATAATCAACAGTTGAACAAGGGTCCCACTCTGGCCCCATAACAGGCAGTGGAGTTGATTTACTAAAACTGGGGAGGGAAAAATCTGGTGCAGTTCTACATAGAAACTAATCAGATTCCAGGATTTTTGGTCAAAGCTTAATTGAACAAGCTGAAGTTAGAAGCTGATTGGCTACCATGCACAGCTGCACCAGATTTTGCACTCTCCAGTTTTAGCAAACCAACCCCACTGTGTTACCTCATTGAGTCTAAATCTTTAAACCCCAGTCCAATCTTAAGACTGTGTCCTGTTTTGTCATCCATATGTTACATTAGGTCCATTAAAGTATTTGGGGAATTGTGGTGGTTATAGACTGGAATATAGCTACTGGAGTAATACCAAGACAGTAGATCATGGGGAGGCTGAAACTATTATTATTAAGCAAAATCATGTTCTTTCTAATGTTAGGTGTTGCCACAGATATAATAGAAAATATGTATGAATCTTTGCTTCACTAGATATCTCCAGCTGCTGAGGAAACTATAAGTTATACAACGGAAAATCCCCAGGATGTCTGCCTCTTCTCTAGTCAAGGGTCATAGGGTATACTGTTAACCACTAAGCTTCCCATACACCTGCTGCTATGATGACTTATTTTCAATGCTGAGTGCTTTTTGAATTTTTATGGTTTGTTCCATTAAGCATGCACTTGAAAGAGAGTACAGTGCTTCAAATGACTGTCGAACTCCATCTCATCCACTGGTGGAGTTGACTAGCAATATGATAACAAACCACAAGAAATAAAAACTAAGTGTGAAGTGAACCTTCCTTTCCTGACAGTCGCACTGAGAATAAACTACTTAACTCTTGACAATAAAACTCAAATCAAATTACATCTAAACATCTCGAAGGGAAATTGGTTTACGGAAGAAAAAAACTCATACAAACAAACCTCGAATTATCCTGTGTTCCTAAGTAAAATCTGATAGATGAGGCATCACTGCGCTCTGTATGGTACTCTAATCTGCATGAAATGACCTAAATATCTGCCTTAACCCCCGCAGAGCTTCAAGGGTGAGCAACATGCTCAATTTCCATATGGCTATATTTCGGGGAGAGCAGTAAGGGTGGATTAACTACACTGCTGCAGGAGAGACGAGTACAAGCTGTTTTCTTATTGCAGCCTTTTGCTGTGCATTTCTGAGATGTCCAGAGGAGAGGAGATAGGCTGGTATTTGGGTCATCTGAACAGCAATCTATAAAGTGCATGCAAAAGTAATGTGAAATGCACTCTCATCTTCGGGGTAGTAAACTTAATTTACTAAAGCAACTAAACAGTAACATCCTATAGTTAACATGCTATAGCATAGTTCTCAACTGTTTGCCAACTGTACCCAAAGTTGATAGTTTGTTTCTGCAGTTGCTGGCTAGTTCAATCAAATGCAATCATACAATACCAAAATATTTGTTTTTGATTAATATTGATCTTTAAAGCCCAACTCCAGACAGATAAAGATGTCCCCTTGCTGTGGAGCTGTGCCTACAGTGTATGGGTTAATTGTTAATTGTGTCTAGGAAAGAAAAGAAATATCATTAATTGCCTGATACTCCACTCCCCCAGTAGGTGGTGCTACCCCACGATTTGGCAGTGCACTGCCCCTTGGCGTCCTCATGTCTGCCCCTTGGCGTCCTCATGTCTGCCCCTTGGCGTCCTCATGTCTGCCCCTTGGCGTCCTCATGTCTGCCCCTTGGCGTCCTCATGCAATGCACATTTGTGAACTGATCCTATTGCTATATGTTACTTCCAATGAACAGTATTAGTGATATTAGTGTTTTTAGAGCAGTATGTACACATTTTTTTTGTATATTTAGCAACTTTTGGATACAATTCAAATGTGAAATTAATTTATTTTGATTTATTTTTAAGTTTATTGTGATTTTATAGGATTTAATAGCTGTTAAATGTAACTGATAAACAAATAGACTTTTAACAGTAAGTCAACGGGGCCATTGAGTCTAATTACTCACATGTGAGAATTTATGCTGTAGGGACTTAAAAGAGTGGAGAAACTGATAAAAAATACCAATCGGTTTAAAGAAGAACATTGGTAAATGCTGTTAACATGAGAATAACTATATAAATATATCTGTTAATGTAATATTTATCTCTGTGCTACTGTTGAGAAGAGTGCAATGAGGAAAGCAGACAGGTAGCCTTGAAAGCTGCAGCCTGATACTATGATGTACAGCATGTCCCATAATCCACAGTAATTTGTCTTTTACTGATCTAGCTTCCAAAATTAAAAAATAGGATTGGTTGTCATAGAATACCCAGATGTCAACAGGAGACAACATTGTTGTCACCCTGTGGACAGACAGTTTTAGATTAACTTTTAGTAGGCAACAACCACACAAAGTACAGCAGCTACAGCAACAGTTTTTCTTAATTTTTTAAAAATTATTAAATGATTATGAACAAAAGCTAAATGTTGTAAACACCCCGGGCACTTTTATGTGGTTTGTCCCAAAGTGAGGGAAATCCCTTCTTAGACAGTTGCCACCGGAACAATAATCTTCATTGAAGGATGTCCATTCCTGTTCCAGACAACTTAATATTTTAGATTTCCCGTCACTTTCTGTCCTAGAGAGAGTGGTCACTTGGACTAATGGAGAAGGTGAATTTCCCTAGTGGGCGCAGTCCCATTTATGTTAGTAGGTGGGATGGCAAGCTTCAGCACTTTCCTAACGCTGTTTCCCAACTTAAAATTCCCTCACTGTGATATAAAGCATAGAGCTGCCACTATGTTACTTTGAAGGTGGGCGGTACAAATATGGCGGAACCACCTGTTTTTGCCACCTGTGTGAACAAGGCTTTACAAATCAAATAATTTGTTAAATGTCCACCATCTAGAAAAGTAGAAAAACAAGTGATGTCCGGTTTCATGTGCTTTCGTCGGTCTTACAGAAGCAATAGGCAGGAGAGGGGCATGCCACACAAACATACTTTTTTTTTTTTTTTTTACTTTTCTGCATTTGTGGGGCTGTTCGAGCAATGAGGAAAGCAGTAAGTATTTACCCTCAAATTATTATTTCCCTGAAATTGCAGTTGGACTGTCTGCTGGGCCTCATGCACACTGGATGTTTTTTTAACTGTCCTAGAAGCCAGCTCGTTTGTGCATAAAAAATGCCAGACGCTTGTAAAAGTACAGTGGGACAAAAAAGTATTTAGTCAGCCACCAATTGTGCAAGTTCTCCCACTTAAAAAGATGAGAGAGGCCTGTAATTGTCATCACAGGTATACCTCAACTATGAGAGACAAAATGTGGAAACAAATCCAGACAATCACATTGTCTGATTTGGAAAGAATTTATTTGCAAATTATGGTTGAAAATAAGTATTTGGTCAATATCAAAAGTTCATCCCAATACTTTGTTATATATCCTTTGTTGACAATGAGGTCAAACGATTTCTGTAAGTCTTCACAAGGTTGTCACACACTGTTGCTGGTATGTTGGCCCATTCCTCCATGCAGATCTCCTCTAGAGCAGTGATGTTTTGGGGCTGCCGCTGGGCAACACAGACTTTCAACTCCCTCCAAAAGTGTTCTATGGGGTTAAGATCTGGAGACTGGCTAGGCCACTCCAAGACCTTGAAATGCTTCTTACGAAGCCACTCCTTCGTTGCCCGGGCAGTGTGTTTGGGATCATTGTCATACTGAAAGACCCAGCCATGTTTCATCTTCAATGCCCTTGCTGATGGGAGGAGGTTTGCACTCAAAATCTCACGATATATGGCCCCATTCATTCTTTCATGTACATGGATTAGTCGCCCTTTTTTCCCCTTTGCAGAGAAACAGCCCCAAAGCATGATGTTGCCACCCCAATGCTTCACAGTAGGTATGGTGTTCTTTGGTTGCAACTTAGTATGCTCAATTTCTACCAAACAGTTTGGTTTCATATGACCATATGACATTCCCCCAATCTTCATCTGGATCATCCAAATGCTCTCTAGCAAACCTCAGATGGGCCCGGACATGTACTGGCTTAAGAAGGGGGACACATCTGGCACTGCAGGATCTGAGTCCCTGTCGGCGTAGTGTGTTACTGATGGTAGCCTTTATTACGTTGGTCCCAGCTCTCTGCAGGTCATTCACTAGGTCCCCCCGTGTGGTTCTGGGATTTTTGCTCATCGTTCTTGTGATCATTTTGACCCCACTGGGTGAGATCTTGCATGGAGCCTCAGATCAAGGGAGATTATCAGTGGTCTTGTATGTCTTCCATTTTCTAATTATTGCTCCCACAGTTGATTTATTCACACCAAGCTGCTTGCCTATTGCAGATTCAGTCTTCCCAGCCTGGTGCAGGTCTACAATTTTGTTTCTGGTGTCCTTCGACAGCTCTTTGGTCTTCACCATAGTGGAGTTTGGAGTGTGACTGTTAGAGGTTGCGGACAGGTGTCTTTTAAACTTATAAGTTCAAACAGGTGCCATTAATACAGGTAATGAGTGGAGGACAGAGGAGCCTCTTAAAGAAGAAGATACAGGTCTGTGAGAGACAGAAATCTTGCTTGTTTGTAGGTGACCAAATACTTATTTTCCAACATAATTTGCAAATAAATTCTTTCCAAATCAGACAATGTGATTGTCTGGATTTGTTTCCACATTTTGTCTCTCATAGTTGAGGTATACCTTGAAGTCTCTGACCAAACATTTAGAAACAAACTTCATGGGGGTGGCCTGAGGTCCCCAACATCCGACAGTGTGCTCTGTGCTCACTGTCGGATACTGTGGAGCTCGATTGGCATTTCCCATTGAACACCAGAATCAGCAGGTCCGCCGCTGGTGCCCCATGCTTTTACAGATGAGAGCAGGTTCACCCTGAGCATATGTGACAGGCGTGAAAGGGTCTGGAGAAGCCGCGGAGAACTTTATGCTGCCTGTAACATCGTTCAGCATTATCGGTTTGGTGGTGGGTCAGTGATGGTCTGGGGAGGCATATCCATGGAGGGACGCACAGACCTCTATAGGCTACACAATGGGACCCTGACTGCTATTGGGTATCGGGATGAAATCCTTGGACCCATTGTCAGACCCTACGCTGGTGCAGTGGGTCCTGGGTTCCTCCTGGTGCACGACAATGCCCGACCTCATGTGGTGAGAGCATGCAGCCAGTTGCTGAAGGATGAAGAAATTGATACCATTGAATGGCCCCCATGCTCACCTGACCTAAATCCAAAAGATCACCTCTGGGACATTATGTTTCAGTCCATCCGGTGCCGCCAGGTTGCACCTCAGTCTGTTCAGGAGCTCAGTGATGCTCTGGTCCAGATCTGAATGAATGAATGAAAAACGTATATAGCGTGGCACATGCGAACTGAATCGCTTCTGGGTGCTTGATTGTTCGTGTCTCTTGACATGAAAAGAGCAGAGTTTTAATCTGTCTTCTGAAGGCCAGGTGGTTTTCCTCCAACCGAATGCTGGTTGGTAAAGTGTTCCATAGTCTTGGACCTTGGAATGCAAACCTTCTTTCTCCTTTGGACTTGTATCTGGCTTTAGGTACCTTGACCAGGTTTTGGTTAGTGGATCGCAGAAGGCGATTGGAATTGTGGGGTTCTATCTTGTCGCAAAGATATTGCGGAGCCTTCCCATGGATGCACTTATGTGTCAGACAGAGTGCTTTAAAAGCAATTCTGTCCTTTACTGGCAACCAGTGCAGGGTTCTCAATGAAGGTGAGATTGATTCCCATGTTTTTTTCCCAGTCACAAGTCTGGCGGCCGTATTCTGAACGACTTGCAGGCGAGTGATTTGGTATTTTGGCAGTCCGAGGTAAAGAGCATTTGCGTAATCCAATCTGGAGTTCACAATTGTTCCCACCACGACTGCTACGTCTTCCTTAGGGATAAATGGAATAAGTCTGCGTAGTAGGCGCAGCAGATGGTGAGAACTGCTGACTACTGACCCTATTGATCTGGGAAGAAATACCCCAGGACACCATCCGTTGTCTCATTAGGAGCATGCCCTGATGTTGTCAGGCATGCTTACAACAACTTGGGGGCCATACAAACTACTGAGGACCATGTTGAGTTGTTGCAACGAAATTTCAGCAAAATGGACTAGCTTGTTACATTTTTTCACTTTGTTTTTCGGGGTGTCTTTGAATTCAGCCCTCTGTAGGTGCATAGTTTTCATTTGAATTAAATTATGTGCCATCCTTTCATTCCTAACACATTACCCAGTCCATATCAGTATAGATATCCAGCATGAGATGTTTGCCCCGTTGAGATCTAATATGTTTTGAAAGTGTTCCTTTAATTTTTTATTTTCTGTACTTTATATACACTGCTCAAAAAAATGTAAGTCTATTAATGAAGAGCACACAAGATTCCAAATAAAGCTTTCCCATAACGGGTATGTATCCACAAATGCAGTTACGGATATCCTCCTGGTGTTGATCATCCAATACAGCAGGACACGTCCACACAAGGATATCTCATCAGGAAAACTTGCTTTAAGACTTGCTTACAGATGATCATCAATATCCCGGGGTTAAAAAATAAACATACAGGACATACAGTGGATAAAAAAATCACACCACTTTTAAAATGTCTCGTTTCTGTGATGTAAAAAAAGGACACAAATATAAATAATTTCAGAACTTTTTCCACCTTTTTATATGACCTATAAACTGTACAACTCAATTGAACAACAAACTGAAATCTTTTAGGTGGAGGGAAGTAAAAATGAAAAAATAAAAAAATATGGTTGCATAAGTGTGCACACCCTTAAACTAATACTTTGTTGAAGCACCTTTTGATTTTATTACAGCGCTGTCTTTTGAGGTATGAGTCTATCAGCATGGCACATCTTGGCAATATTTGCCCACTCTTCTTTGCAAAAACACTCTAAATCTGTCAGATTGCAAAGGCATCTCCTGTGCACAGCCCTCTTTAGCATTATGGGAAAGCTTATGTGACCCTTTGTTAATTCAGAGGTCCTGCTGTTGAGGTGAGCCGCTAAGTGTCCATTCTCTTAAAGGCACTTCACAGTACTTGGAATCTTGTGTGCTCATCATTAATGAACTTTTATTTTTTAAGCGCGGCACGATCTGTACTTTATAAGGGTATGAGAGAGCCCTTTGGCCAACCTAAAGAAAAAATAAACAAAATTATGACATTAACTTTAGAGTTTTTACTTTATATCTTCCAAACTCAGAAAACTTTTAAACTCAGAGGGCCTGATCCACAAAAGGGATACGCCGGCGTATCTACTGATACGCCGTCGTATCCCTGTTTCTATCTATGGAACTGATCCACAGAATCAGTTTCTCATAGATAGGCAGAAGATCCGACATGTGTAAGGGACTTACACTGTCGGATCTTAGGATGCAGTACCGCAGCCGCCGCTGGGGGCATTTCTCGTCGAAATCCAGCGTCGGGTATGCAAATTAGCACTTACGGAGATCCACGAAGCTTTTACGCTTCGTTTTTTCTCCGTAAGTATTAGTTTGCCGTCGCAAAATTAGGGTTGCTTTTACAAAGTGTAAAGTTAGTACACCATGTAAAAGTAGACCCTTCTTTCCCGCGACGCTGTCAAATTTTTTTTTGTTCCCGCCGCATCTCTTTTTTTTCCCGACGCAACTTTTTTGACCCGGCGCGATTCACAAAACTCGGCGTAACGTAATTTCGCGCAATGCACGTCGGGAAAATAACGTCGGGAGCATGCGCAGTACGTCCGGAGCGGGAGCGCACCTAATTTAAATGGGACTCGCCCCATTAGTTTAGGAACGCCTTGCGCCGGACGGATTTAAGTTACACCGCTCAAAATTTCTAGGTAAGTGCTTTGTGGATCGGGCACTTAGGTAGAGATTTTGCGGCGGTGTAACTTAAATCCGAATATTTAAGTTAAGCCCGCTCGTTGTGGATCAGGCCCAGAATTCTGACTTTGTAACTTAGAATTCCAATTTTTAATCTCAGAATTCTGACATCTAATCACAGAATTCTGAGTTTCCATTAAGCCAGAATTTGTTGTGATAAAATAAAAAAGGCAGACTTTTTACTCCCAAAATTTGAACTTTCAGAGAGTTTTATCCTTTAATTATAGCATTCCGACTTCACATTAAAAATTCTGACAAATATCAGCATTCAGACTTTTAAAGTGAGAATTTTGTTTCATAAATTGCCTTTAGAATGGCTCCAGGGTTTCTCTGTACTGTCCAGATCATTCAGATCTGTAAATATAAGCTTTAAAATGTGCTCATCTTTCACCTAAGCAAAAAAAAGACATACAAAAGTATAAATAATGTGCCCTAAATTCCATAACTGAAAAGAAATTGAAAAAGTAAAATTATTTTTTATGGCTGCGCTTGAAGAAATTGCATTAATGGGAAAATAAATGTCTGTCCATTACTTGAAGAGCAAATTACAATTTGTACAATTCTCTTTGATTGCAGGAAGTAGACAACGTTCAAGTGACAGGCAAAGCTCTTTATGCCTTATTGTTGTAAAGATTACACTTGTGTTTTGTGCACTAAATGGAGTAGTTCCATTTTTTATGTTCAGAAGAAAGAGAAGAGGGAGAGAGAGATATATGGTGAGTTTGAACATAAGATGTAATGATAATAGCACTTATTAGCATTAGACAACATCACATTCTGCCCACCAGCTGTGACAAATGTTCTGTGTTGCATAGGCCTATTTTACATCCCAGCAGTTTCAAGATTTAAACATTTCAGTATCTGGGAATCTCAGCTGCCGAGCTATGCTCACCCTTTGTTACACAAAGACCTTTGTCTTCTCAGCACTCCTACAGAGATTGCTGGATCACCTTTATTATATTCCATCGAATAGCACAAATTAGCCTTGCTAGAATAATGTACTACTGCCTGATACTTCATATATTCATATACCTCTGCCTGTGCCATGTGATCACAAACATTTACAGAGAAGATATTTGCTTCAATCATGTTTTGTACCCTGGAGCCAAGAATGCTTAGGAATTCAAAACAGTCATAGAGGAGGCTTACGCAAGTTGGGGACTTTAGCATTTTCAGCTTTTGCTAAAATTCATATTCAGTTTATGACAGGGAACATAGAAAAAAAAATAAGCAGAACAATATAAATGCCAAAGTTAACTCTTACAAAGTCTTAGCACGTGATTGCAGATATATATATATAAAGCCATTGAATGGGTTTAAGCCATCTTTTTTGTCTTGGCAGGACAGGGAGGAAAGGTGGATGGAAGGCGGAATGAAGGCACTGTGGGATGGGGGTGTGAAGTGGGTATCGGGTAACTTGACCAGGGGGTTAAAGTGGCTTTAACAGGGAAGGGTTTAGAAGAATAGGAGGAAAGTATGCACTCTGCTTCTTAGGAGTTTTTATGTGCCTGACATTAGTAAGCTGCTGAAGCGGTGACAATGTGCTACTGCCTAAGTGGCAGTGGATTACTAAAGAAGCCTCAAAGCCCTAACCTTTTCAAATAATTATAATTCTATACTTGTATGAAGGAGGAGTCACTGGTATTAAATCTGAAATATATACTTAATCATAAAAAAATTAGTTTGAGACTCTAATCCTAAAGTTGCTTACCAATTTATCTGTCCAGAAGTTAAACCATACCAGTACAACCACTTGTGTAATCTATAATGTACAATACTTTAATAAAAACAATACACAAACAATTTAAAAATGTTTTTGCCAAAAAGCATATATAACAATGACTAGGGGTGCAACGGATCGTCACCGATCCGTGATCCGAACGGGCCACCCCGTTCGGATCGGCACACCCCGCGATCCGCGGAGCGCTCCGGAACCTAGGCCTAGGAAAGTCCCCGGCTTCGGCCTAGCTCCGGAGCGGCGGCCATCTTGCTCCACCCAGTCTGCTTGCCAGAGCCCAGCGTGACACGCCTCCCCGCCTCCCCGGGGAGGCGTGTCACGTTGTGCACTGGGCTCTAGCAAGCTGAATGGGAATGTTAGCAGTGAAGCACTGGTGTGAGAGGAGGGGGGAAAAAAAAGAGCACAATAGCAATTCACAGGGGTGGATTAAAGAGGAAGCAGGTGAGGCTGTTTGGGACTTAAAGTACAATCTTGATGTTTTTACAGCAAAAACAAAATATATATATATATATATATATATATATATATATAAACATTTTTTTTTTTTTGGAAACTGACCCTTTTTTTTTTTTGGCTGATCCGAAAATGATCCGATCCGTGACTCCTGATCCAAGGATCGATCCGATCCGTGAGTTTTTTGATCCGTTGCACCCCTAACAATGACCCACCCAAATGAACTCTGGGTTCTGTATAAGTAGTATATCAAACTTGGATATGAATATTTCATTCAAATGTACCAAATAATGGGCCTTCAAAAAAAACTCAGCCAGATCCTGTATGTAGTAATAGAAAAAGTCCAGATTATTATGCAAGACACTTCCTAGTGCAGCCCCTATACCTGATTATATCCAGGGAAAGACAGAGACAGGCCTATAATTTGGTGAGTTCCCAAGTAGCTAGTAGGCGTCAAAGACAAGTGTCCAGAGGAGGATGAGTTACACACTACTGCCTGGCCCCACAAATGGTTAAATATCTCAAAGTTCATCCAATCTATGTTATGCAGATGCATCCATCCAGTTGGCAGTTCTACTCAAACCTACCTCACACTGTCATAGATTTCTTAACACAGATGCAGGAAATTTACAGGTCCATGAAATTGCCTGTAATCTGTAATGAACTTAGTCATCACTGTTGTTAAAGGGGCTTCTATGCACCAAAATTGAACATAGTGTAAATGGTGTAAAAAGAAAGTATACTTAACAGTCCTGGTTACGAAGGTCCAGGTGCCAGAGAAAGAGGGCTGGGTTAAGATGAAGAAGCCTGACCGGTTTTGTCAGTTTTAAAACTGGCTGCATCATAGGCTGAAAAAACATACCTATCGTCGACCATGTACTTATAAGTCTTTCAAAATGGCTACCACATCCTTCAGGGTGAATGCCATGCACAATAATGTCATCAGAGCCTTGACAATTTTTTTTTTCTAAATCTGGAAAAGAGGGCCTACAGCACAGGGTCAGTGTAGGCATATACATACAACATGATATACCAAAACGAATTAACAACAATTTCCCAAAAAACTGTAATTTAAACAAGGTGGTTTTGTATCCTCAAGTTCCCAAATCCACCTGGTTTCTCTCTGTAGAATTTTCTGGTAAAAGTTCCCACCTCTGGTGTTTTGTGTAACAACCTCGAAAAATCCAACATTTAAAAACACAAACGTCTGTACTACTGGTGATTTTAAGTTATACGTGGAGATAATGTAATAAATATGATCTTGTAGGCATCTCCATATTGATCTAATAATTTTGCTGATGTAAGGCATACAAGCGCAGGTGAAAACATACACAACACCACTGGTGCCACAATTAGTTCTCTGTATTGAACATCCTCATCTGCAGTCTTAGAACCTCGCCTTTCATCAAAAAATTGCAGAATTATCCACCACCACATCTGCTCATACCTTGATTAGCTGTAAAAATGGGAAGTTTCTAAGGTACAGTATCTCACATACTGAGTACACCCCTCACATTTTTGTAAATATTTTATTATATCTTTTATATCTTTTCATGTGACAACACTGAAGAAATTACACTTTGCTACAATGTAAAGTAGTTAGTGTACAGCATGAAATTTGCTGTCCCCTCAAAATAACTCAACACACAGCCATTCATGTCTAAACCGCTGGCAACAAAGGTGAGCACACCCCTAAGTGAAAATGTCCAAATTGGGCCCAATTAGCCATTTTCCCTCCCTGGTGTCAAGTGACTCATTAGTGTTACAAGGTCTCAGGTGTGAATGGCGAGCAGGTCTCACTTTCTCATACTAGTTACTGGAAGTTCAACATGGCACCTCATGGCAAAGAACTGAAAAAAATAATTGTTGCTCTACATAAAGATGGACTAGGCTATAAAAAGATTGCTAAGACCCTGAAACTGAGCTACAGCTAGGTGGCCAAGACCATACAGCGGCTTAGCAAGACAGGTTTCACTCAGAACAGGCCTCGCCATGGTTCGACCAAAGAAGTAGAGTGCGTGTGCTCAGCGTCATATCCAGAGGCTGTCTTTGGAAAATAGATTATGCACAAGAAAGCCACAAACAGTTTGCCGAAGACAAGCAGACTAAGGACATGGATTACTGGAATTATGTCCTGTGGTCTGTTGAGACCAACATAAACTAATTTCGGTCAGATGGTGTCAAGTGTGTGTGGCGGCAAGCAGATAAGGAGTACAAAGTTAAGTGTGTCTTGCCTACAGTCAAGCATGGTGGTGGGAGTATCATGGTCTAGAAAAGCATGAGTGCTGGGGAGCTACAGTTCATTGAGGGAACTATAAATGCCAAAATGTACATACTGAAGCAGAGCGTGATCCCCTCCCTTCAGAGACTGGGCCGCAGGGCAATATTCCAACATAACAACCCCAAACACCTCCAAGTGTGTTTTTTTCCAACTATTTACACTTCCTTCGTGAAATGGTAGGGGTACAATGTACCCTATTACCAATTCACATAGGGGGGGCAGGATCTGGGGGTCCCCTTTGTTAAAGGGGTCTTCCAGATTCTGATAAGCCCCCCGCCCGCAGACCCCCACAACCACCGGGCAAGGGTTGTGGAGATGAGGCCCTTGTCCCCATCAACATGGGGACATCCTCCCCATGTTGAGGGCATGTGGCCTGGTATGGTTCAGGAGAGGGGGGCCGCACTCTGTCCCCCCCTCTTTTCTGCGGCCGGCCAGGTTAACGTGCTTGGATAAGGGGTCTGGGGCCTTTTTTTTTTTATTTGGGGTGGAGTTCCCCTTAAAATCCATACCAGACCTTAAAGCGGTTGTAAACCGCATAAACTTTTTTTTTTTTCAAACCTGCAAGGCAAAAGGCATAATCAGCTAGTATGCACCGCATACTAGCTGATTCTGAAATACTTATCTCGGAACGAGGTGAAGAACACTTTACCTGGTCCACGCCGAGCAAGATGTCATCTTGCTCCGGCGTGTCTTCCGGGTATCGCCGCTCCAGTGCTGTGATTGGCTGGAACGGCAATGACGTCACTTCCGTGCGCGCGAGATTTAAAATCGGCAGGGTCCGGCGGATGCCGAACTTTTCGCCGTGGATTCCCCCCTGCGCATGCGCCGCTGCAATCAGCGGCGCATTGCGAGGGGAATATCTCCTAAACCGTACAGGTTTAGGAGATATTCTTTATACCTACAGGTAAGCCTTATTATAGGCTTACCTGTAGGTAAAAGTGAAAAAGTGGGTTTACAACCACTTTAAGGGTCTGGAATGGATATTTGGGGGGAACCCCACGTCATTTTTTTTTTAATTGACGGCGGGGTTCCCCTTAATATCCATTCCAGACCTGAAGGGCCTGGTAATTGAATTTGGGGGGACCCCCACGCTTTTTTTTAATGAATGAATTTTGCTCTGAATTGCCAGAGCCGACAATTCATTATAGCCGCAAGTCAGTTTTAAATGTATTTTTTTCTTTCAGAAATTACACTTTGTGCAGAGACAGTTCTAAGTACGGGAAACATGCGCTATTTCACATGCTAACTTTACACCCCCCCATAGGTACGAAATTTAAAGGAATATTTCACTTTTATTGTTTCTCTTTTAGCATTATTAAAATCACTGCTCCCGAAAAAACAGCTGTTTTTAAAACTTTTTTTTGCATTGATACATGTCCCCTGGGGCAGGACCCCAGTCCCCAAACACTTTTTAGGACAATAACTTGCATATTAGCCTTTAAAATTAGCACTTTAGATTTCTCACATAGACTTTAACAGGGTATTCCGCGGCTTTTCGAATTTGCCACGAACACCCCAAATTGTTCGTTGTTCGCCGAACAGGCAATGTTCGAGTCGAGCATGAGTTTGACTCAAACTCAAAGCTCATCCCTACTCACTACTTTACACTACTTTTAGTGTCATTACTTCAGTGTTGTCACATGTAAAAATGTAATAAAATATTGACAAAAATGTGAGGGGTGTACTCACTTTTGTGAGATACTGTATATAGTTATACAAACTTACATCTTTCAAATAAGCATGTATAAAGACCCATGCAAAAAGATAATTCTGTGGATTTGCTTTGTGAATGGCAAAGCAGAGGGAGTCATGACATTAGAACTGGCGACTTTGACACCATTTTGATACGACTGGGAGATGGAATTACAACTTTTGTTGTATATTCGAGCAGCTGCTCAATTGGGCTTCTAGACAAGTATGGAAGTAAGTAAATCCTGTCAGTCATTTAATGGCAGTTAAATTACAAATCAAAAGATCATAGAGTTGGGCTTTAAAGCCTTCATTTTAATTATCTGTGGATTTATCCCATTTCTTTTGAATCACTTGAACATAGCCCCTACCCCTACTCAAGTAGTGTTTTTGTGTTCCTGCATGTTGATAGGCAAGCAGCTTAAGCAGAAGACTGCTTTTGTATTCCCTCATATTGATCATTAAATTATACAGTATGTTACATAGTTGGTCAGGCTGAAAAATGCCTGTTCAAGTAACAGAAACAATAAATGTAGCGGCCTGCTCCTGTCGAACAGGCGCTGCTGTAAATTTAGAGGGGGTCTGAGTTGTTAATTGACTCAGGCAAATGTAATTATGGACAATTTAGCCTCTGTTCTAGCCATGGCTGTGCTGGGAGTAACCACCATTGTTCGCCCGGGGGTGTTATTACCATCCCAGGCCAAGGGTGGCAGCAGCAAGGTCAGGGTGTATTGGGTGTCCCTCTTGCCAGCGAAGCAGTGGGAGTGTCGTCTCGCTGTGCATGCTGGGGAGGGGTACTTAAAGGACAGATGCCATTGGACCAGGATCGTCGTTGGCCTGTCATCCCACACACCTCATGGCCCGCCTGGCCGGGGGTGCGTGGCTCCGGGACAACATTGGTCCGGGGTTGTGGTTCAGCTGAGTAGGCCCATGTAGTTAGACTGGGTCTGCACTTTCAAGGTGATCCTGGGGTGTCTGTCCTGGAGGGAAGAAGCCACTTGATGAAGGAAGCCAGGGGAGGACTTATCCTGGAGAGGACCATGCAAAAAGCTGGTATCTTGGGAGAAGGCCTGGAAACTTCATCGAAGGATGCACCATACACTGAGAGGCTTGATGGTGATCGCCTGTCAGATCTGAGTTCTACAGAAGTTAATCTGGAGAGATCCAGGTGCTGAATCCTGGGTCAGGGGATTCTGGACCAAAAGTGTCTCCTCATAAAGGAAGGTCTGTGGCAGAGACTGTACTTTATTCTGTGTGCCATTCCGGCTGCTAGGCCAGTGAGAGGGACCTATCCGGGTGAGCAATAACCACTCTGGCTAGAGTGGCGACAAGAACTGTTTGCTGGAAGCAGGAGTGTTTCCTAGTTGAGGTTATGCACCTGAACCTGTCTACCTATTTACCCTTCCACTCCTTCAACTACTTTTTTTTTTTTACCAAGTTCTGCAAATAAATCCTAGAAAAGGAAGTGTAAAGTGTGGAACTTTTTCAACTCTCTTCTATTACCCTAGACAGCGAGAAGATAGAGATAAAATGCCACCCGAAATACTCAGCAGCTCCTTCGGGGGTAATGCTACATAAATAAATAAAACACCTTCATATACAGAACCCTATACCTATAGGTGATGCAGAGGAGGGCAAAACAAATCCTCTCTTCTTCCCAAACAAAATATCAGAATGTTGATTGTAAGTACCGTATTTATCGGGGTATTGCGCGCTCCGGCGTGCTTTACGTCCAGGACATGACTGCGAGAGTAGCCGAGCCTGCCTGACTATACACGAGTGTACTGCGCTCAGTATATGCCGGCGCAGTAGTTCAAACTCGGCGCGGGTATCGGCGTATATCGCGCACCCCCCACGATTTTGCCCTGAATTTCAGGGCAAAAAAGTGCGCGGTATACGCCGATAAATACGGTAAATCTTTGAACTTTGGAACATCTTGTTGGTCTCAGATCTGCAGGCAATAAACAGGCAATTTGTGTGTTATTCATCTTATTTTTCCTTACAGATCATTTGTTTTACAAATTTCACATCACAGGTAGTTAGTTACAAGAGACACATTTGTATCTGCTGAAATACATGGTAAGATTATTGTAATTGTTTAGCTAAACAATGGCATAAGGCAGAATCCCACTAAGTTTACGGAAATATACAGTATGTACATCTTGATTTGTATCAGCCTCCTTCCACATGATGGAAGCCTTGGCATTTTGCTGTGTGTGCTCTTATAGCACCAGTTACATCCTGCTGATCTCTTATACAGGCTGATTATTTAATATCAGCAAACATTTATAGTAAGGGAATGTGTTAAAGGGCACATGATAGAGTAATAATACCTGTAAATAAATTATAAGACCTATCATTACATTCACGCACAATCGTAATTATCTGGAAATAGAATTTCATAATAATACAGGGAAACGCAAGCAGACAAAGTGACAGCCAGGTGTTTGATGAAATGAGATTATTGCCAATACCTTCTATGTTTTATTCACGTAGTGTTAACCTAAGGCTATACAGATATTTATGAGATGCTGTTCATGCAATAAACTTTTATGACTGGGGCACTCTTGCATTCAGGCAGCAAAGAATATAATATGTGGTATTTAGTAAAAGTGCTGGTGGGAACCCCTAAAAATCTCCAATTACCTTATTTAATAATTGTATTACACTGCATAAATTAAAATAGTGCACAGTTTTCTTGCCATGGTAATAATTCACCATAATATCGCTGGTTTACTAAAACTATACAGATATGATGTACTAGATCCAGGGCACAACATTACCCAGGGCCTGTAAAATCTTTTTAAAATGAAAAGGCCTCCCGTACATAATGTTACAAAAGAAAAAAAAAATCATGTTATGGTTCTAAGGGGGTTATTTACGAAAGGCACTTGGAAGTTCAGTCGCTGTAGATCCGAGGGGGGACATGCAAGGAACATAAAAAACAGCATTTTAGCTTGCACATGATTGGATGATAAAATCAGCAGAGCTTCCCCTCATTTCAGATCTACCCCTCAGATTTACAGCGACTGCACTTTCAAGTGCAATTTCAAGTGCACTTTGTAGTTTGCATTTGTAGTGCAAAGTGGATTTGCCTTTCGTAAATAACCCCCTAAGTGTCTGTCTGCCAATTTGTGGAATGCAGGTACTGCCACTCACCGTATTTAACTGATTGCCGACCAGCACATGACTATATATGTCGGCAGCATGGCACGGACAGGCAGAATGACGTATATATACATCCCCTTTAAGATCGCGGCATTGTGGACGCGCGCCCACTGCAAGCTCCGTGAGCCCGACCGCGGGTCCTCGATCCCCGCGGGGATACCCACGATCGTCTCATGGTAAGGAAGAACGGGGAGATGCTGATGTAAACAAGCATCTCCCCGCTCTGCCTAGTGACAATGACAGTGATCACTGCTTCCTGTAATCGGAAGCGGTGATCACTGTCTTGTCATGTGTAGCCCACCCCCCTACAGTAAGAATCACTCACTAGGGCACACTTAACACCTACAGTGCCACTTAGTGGTTAAGCCCTTCACTGCCAGTGTCATTTTCACAGTAATCAGTGCATTTTTATAGCACTAATCGCTGTAAAAATGACAATGGTCCCAAAAATGTGTCAAAAGTGTCCGATGTGACTGCCATAAAGTTGCAGTCACGATAAAAATCGCTGATCACCGCCATTACTAGTAAAAAATAAAAATATTAATAGAAATGCCATAAAACTACCCTCTATTTTGTAGACGCTATGGCCCGGATTCACGGAACACTTACGCTGACGTATGTACAGATATGCCGCGTAAGTGTAAATGTGTGCCGTCGTATCTATGCGCCGTGCCCATAGAACTAGATATGCCTGAAAATAGGCTTCCTCCGACCGACGTAACTTTCCTACGCCGGCGTATCTTGGGCGCATATTTACGCTGGCCGCTAGGGGCGCTCCCATTGATTTACGCGTTGAATATGTAAATGACTGAGATACGCCGATTCACAAATGTACTTGCGCCCGTCGCAGTAATATACGCCATTTACGTAAGGCGTACGTCCGGCGTAAAGTTATTCCACATATAGGAGGCGCATCCCATGCAAAGGTATGGACCACGGAACAACCGTCGTATTTTACGTTGTTTACGTAGTACTACGTGAATAGGGCTGGGCGTAGGTTACGTTCAGTGATTCGACGTATCTTAGGCGTTTGTTCTGACGTGATTCTAAGCATGCGCACTGGGAAGCGTCTACGGGACGGCACATGCGCCGTTCGTTCGGCCCATCATTTGCATGGGGTCACGGTTCATTTAAATATATCACGCCCACTTCCACCTACTTTGAATTAGGCCGGCTTACGCCAAGGAATTTACTTTACGCCGGCGCAACGTTGAGAGCAAGTGCTTTGTGAATACCGTGCTTGCCTCTCTGTGTTACGTCGGCGTAGCGCATATGAGATGCGCTACGCCGGCATAAAGATGCGCTCAGGTATGTGAATCCGGCCCTATAACTTTTGCGCAAACCGATCAATTTACCAAACATATGTAGAAGAATACGTATCGGTCTAAACTGAGGAAAAAAAATTATATATTTTTGGGCGATATTTATTATAGCAAAAGTAAAAAATATTGCATTTTTTTCAAAATTGTCGCTCTTTTTTTGTTTATAGCGCAACAAAAAAAAATTGCAGAGGTGATCAAATACCATCAAAAGAAAGCTCTATTTGTGGAAAAAAAAGGATGTCAATTTTGTTTGGGAGCCACGTCGCACGACGGCGCAATTGTCAGTTAAAGCAACGCAGTGCCGAATTGCAAAAAGTGGCCTGGTCTTTGATCACCAAAATGGTCCGGGCCTGAAGCGGGTAATATATATTAATATCAATGTAAAGGCACTCAGGACACTGAAACCTATGACACTGTAAAAGATGAAAAAAATAAAACCAGCCAATATAATAAACTGGATTAGATAAATAATTCTCTTCTGGAATAATGCAATCTAAGCACAAAAAGTACATCTTTAAAAATAGAATAACTTGCTCTAGGTAATTATTGTGAGCAGATACTGTAATGGTGTCATTTAAGACACAAACCTCTTTAATATATTGTTAGGTTGGTAGAAAAGTCTTAAATAAAATGCGGGAGCTTCAGTGTGGCAAAGAAGAGTCTGGAATCATATTAAACAAGGACGTAAATGCTGGCTGAAGCGCTCGGCACATCAAAGCTTCTGCCTGTCTTTCAGTGGGATAAAAATGGCATGTTGGCTGACATACATATAATTGAAGAGAGCCTTCAAATCAGACTCTTTTGGAGAAACAAAAAAAGAAATCACATTGTGATGTTTGGGAGGTAGATGGCTAATGCTGTCTACAGCTGAGCAGAACAGTAAACAGTTGTTCTTCGACTTCACGCCATGCTTGTCAAAAAATTATTCTAAAAAAATTGACGCCTAACTGGATAATTGCTGTAGGTCCCAGCCTCCCTTTTCATCCCTGGAGTAGATAAAATAGTCGTGTGCAGTCTGGGACAGTAACAAAATCTCTTCAGCACATAATTATAACATCAAAGAAAGAAAAAAAGATTATATTCACTTAGGGAGACGATGTTTTAATTCTCTATCAGATTTTCAGATAGGCATTGTGATGAAAATAAAACGTGAAATTAAAAAGTACCTGTCTGATGTTTTCTGTTATGTGGCAAACCAATTTTCTTAGTGTAGGCATGATCTGTTTCAGTGGAAAAGCTGGTCAAAGGCCTGGAAGCTTTATTTATAGCTCAATCAATCTTTAAGGGCTATTTACACGCAAAGCTCACATTTCAGGGCTTGGTGGACTCCGGTCGGTTGAAAAACACATTTGTTTCTGAGGTTGACAAAGGTCTTAGGATGGTGGTGCCTGTGATGTACCTGGTCCTGAAGCCGAAATACTGAGAAGGCTCTCCTTGCAGCTGAGTGCTCGGTTTCCCTGAGGCCTCGTACACACGACCGGACATGTCCGCTGAAACTGGTCCGCGGACCAGTTGCCGCGGACATGTCCGACCGTGTGTAGGGCCTACCGGACAGTTTTCCGGCCTAGCGGACAGGTTTCCAGCGGACAAAAGTTTCTTAGCATGCTAAGAAACATGTCCGGTGGAAACCTGTCCGTCGGACATGTCCGATGGTTAGTACACCTAACCATCGGACCGAAATCCCCCGCATGCGTCAAAGTGATTCAAAGCATGCGTGGAAGCATTGAACTTCCTGGTTCGCGCACGTCGCCACGTCATCATAGACAAAGTAAAAAATATATATTTTTTTCAAATTCGTCCGTATTTTTTTGTTTATAGCGCAAAAAAAAAAAAACTGCAGAGGTGATCAAATACCACCAAAATAAAGCTCTGTGCGGTTGTCTTACTAAAACTAGAGAGTGTAAAATCTGGTGCAGCTGTGCAATCAGCTTCTAATTTCAGCTTGTTCAATTAAGCTTTGACAATAAGGGTCCTTTCACACCAGCGGACCGTTCGTCCCTATGGGAACGTGTCCGTTAGCGGATGGAGCATCCGCTAGCGTCCGCGTCAGTCGGGATCCGCTTTTCCGAATGGAAAGTCAGGCCAGCGCATTGTTTTTACGCCGTTTGCGTTCGGCTTTTTCCGGCGTATAGTTAAAGCTACTATTCTGAGGCATACTCAATGTTAAGTATGGCTGTCGTTCCTGCGTATAATTTTGAAATTTTTACGTCGTTTGCGTAAGTCGTTCGCAAATAGGAAATTGCGTAGAATGACGTCACCGTCCTAAGCATTGGCTGGTTCCGGTTTAATTTCGAGCATGCACACTGGGATACCCCCATGGCCGGCGCATGCACAGTTAAAAAAAAAACGTTGTTTACGTCGGGTCACGACGTATTTACATAAAACACGCCCCCATTACTTCCATTTGAATTCCGCGCCCTTACGCCGCCAGAGATACACTACGCCGCCGTAACTTACGGCGCAAATTCTTTGAGGATTCGAAAAAAAAAGATAAGATACGCTACGCCGCCGTAACTTAGATACGCTGCGCCCGGCGCAAAGGTACGTGGATCTGCCCCATTGTCGGTAAACGGGCCAGGGCCAGTTAATTAACATTGAAGGTAGAAACATGGTAGCAGGCAAATGATCCACACAGGTATTTGAAATGGGAAAATGTCTGTTAATAATAAGGGGAAATAATTTCTGATAGATGTGCGATAATTTTTGAGGCAATCTCCGATGCACAAGACAGGTTGGGAGGGACATTGGGGACAATAATAGCTGGTATCTCGTCTTAAGTCTCGTACACACGATAGGTTAAACAAATGACAACGGTCTGATGGACCGTTTTCATCAGTCAAAACCGATTGTGTGTGGGCCCCATAGGTTATTTAATCATTGGTTAAAAAAAAGCCAACTTGCTTTAAATTTAACCGATGGATTCCTAACCGATGGGGAAAAAAACAATCTTTAGTAGGCACAACCATCAGTTAAAAATCCACGCATGCTCAGAATCAAGTCGACGCATGCTTGGAAGCATTGAACTTAGTTTTTTTTTTAGCACGTTGTTGTGTTTTACGTCACCGCATTCTGACACTATCGTTTTTTTAACCGATGGTGTGTAGGCGCGACGGACCATCAGGCAGCTTCATCGGTTAACCGATGAAAACGGTCCATTGGTCCGTTCTCATTGGATGGACTGATCGTGTGTACGCGGCATTACTCCTCCTCTGCTGCATACACAGCATCTCTTTGGGCATCTTCTTCCAGATTCTGTGGGGGGAATGTTATAAGGAAAATGTTGCTCATGAAGTTGACTCACACTATCAGAGCGAATGCTTTCCTGGGGCGGGTCCTTGTTAGTAAATCAGGGCAGTGAGAATGTCTTCAATAGACTTGAGGTAGGTGATTTGTTGGTTTTAAGTTGATTTTTGGAAGCAGACAAACAAATTAAACAGGGCCATATGAAATGGATGAAATGCAACTTTCTTATACAAATCTTTCTAGTTGACAAATAGGGCTGTAGCAGCTGATCGTTTAAATCTACCCCCATGTACAGATTGTAGTCATGGACACATTCAGGCTTTACAAAGGGGCTGTGTCTTCCCTGGATCTCCACCAAGGTGTGATTGTGGATGGTAGAGAGGATGTGGCCATCTTTCTTGTCCCTCCACTTCATGGCCAACACCTCCTCATTTCTCATGAATGCCGATTCTCCGTTTTGCAATTTTTTTGTTAATAGATTTTGTGGGAAGCCCATCCTTTTTTTGAAGGTACTGCAGGCCAGGGTTTATTTACTGTAAAGGTGACGGAAAAGGGCAAGCTGGTATAATAGTTGTTCACATATAAATGATATAATTTATCCAACAGGGGGTAGGCTAGCTCCCAGACAATTTTCCCATTGTTTCCAATATATGTGGGGCACTCACGGGGCTGGAGCTGGGAGTCTTTGCCTTCATAAATCCACAATGTGTACATGTATCCAGTGGCTCGATCACAAAATGTATTTAATTTCAACCCAAACCTGGCTCTCTTACTTGGGATATACTGCATGAAGTGCAGTCGGCCAGTAAAATGTATAAGGGATTCGTCCACACAAATGTCGGGGGATGTCGGGGATAACCACTTCAGCAAATCGCTGGGAAAATAAATTTCTTAGGGGGCATATCTTGTACAATTTGTTGTGGTTGGGATGATCTCAGGGATGGCACTGCAAATTATCGTTAAAGTGTAGAAAACGCATAATCATGTTGTACCATGTCCTGACAGCAGAATATATCGGCATGTGGTGGATGGGGTTGGTGGACCAAAAGGCATGGAGTTCGTTCTTTTTTGGAAGACCCATATTAAACGTAAGGCCCAAAAACTATTTAAATTCGTCCAGAGTGAGACATCGCCACTGGAACATGAGGGCTGAATTGGGGTTGGCAGCAATAAATTGCTCTGCATACAGATTGGTTTGGTCGACCATATTCTGCAACAAATCTTGTGGGAAAAATAATGTAACTGGGGAAAATTTGTGGTGTTGGGCTGCACACCTGGCTGTGCGGTGAAAGTGGGCATTATAGCGGATCCTGAGTTGGCAGGCAACCATAAGGGGTTTGCCAGGGCATCGGGAAGGTAGGACGGGCCTGGATTCTTCGGGTTAGGCGTGTAATTCCAGTACTTGTACTGGGCTCCTCTTCCTGGGGTCTGGCACTGCTGGAGGTAGGCAGGTCTCCTGATCTTGGTCCTGATCTCCTTATTCTTTTAGGAGGGATGGTTTCCTCCACTGGCTTGCATTCCGAAACAGAATCGGATGATGGGAGCTTCCCGATGCTCTCGTCATCTGACATGGTAAGGGTGGCATTTGCCTCCTCAGGTGTGTAAACCCTTAAAGACATGATGACGGTAATTATTGGTGGGCCTGTGCGATGGTAACAATGGCAGTACTGATGGCAGGCCTGTGTGATGGTACTGATGGCAGTACTGATGGTGGGCCTGTGTGGCGGTACTGCTGGTGGGCCTGTGTGGCGGTACTGATGGCAGTATTAGTGGCAGGACTGTTGTTAAATAGTGCAGCGCTATGAAATAAACTCTAAAATATACATGCAAATATAAAGTGTACAATGCTTATTACTAGTGATTGTCTCACACTCTAGTCAGTCCTTGTGTGACCGCTCAAAAATAATATTATTGAACAAATAATAATAATAATAGTGAAAAAACAAAAATGTTCTTAATTTTTTTTCTCATAAATGTGTTGTAAACAGAAACACCGCTGTGCAGATCCTCTCTCTCTTGAGTATAATGCTATGTGCACACCATCACCAGCCAAAATGCCTGCTCACCTCAAGGAGGAGTTAAAAACTCATAGAAAAGATCTTGCATTTAAATCCTCCTCATTCCTTTCTTTTTCTCGGCTTACTGGTGGTAAGAATCTTATGCTCCTTAGGCCCCGTACACACACGACCGAATATGTCTGCTGAAACTGGTCCGCTGGAAGCCTGTCCGTCAGACATGTTCGGTCGTCTGTACAGACTCACCGGACCTGTCCGATCGGCCGCCATCCCTCGCATGCGTCGTACTGATTCGACGCATGCGTGGAAGCTTTGAACTTCCAGGGCCGCGCACGTCGCCGCGTCATCGTCGCGGCCACGTCCCCGCGTATTGTTTACGCGCGGATTTCTGTCTGATGGTGTGTACAACCATCAGACAGAAATCTCCGGGCGGACATGTCCGCTGAAAACGGTCCGGCGGCCTTAGACTGCCTGTTCATGCTGGTGGCTTGACTACAGCTGATTCCAGGGAACACCCTGCTTCGCGATTCACCCTCTCATTGGGCTTCCTCTGTAGATCCACTGAGGAAGCCCAATGAGAGGGTGAATTGCGAATAGAGGGGAGAACACATTAGATACCGTGGGTGAGACCTGCACTGAATAAGCCAATGTTTTATATGCTTATCTGATGTTTTTACTTTGTAAGTGTAACTCTTTGGGGGTGGTTTTATAAATGTAGCAACAAAGAAACACTATGGTAGTTGTGTTTGTTGTTCCATGTTACAAAACCACACTGATTAAAGAGGAGCTGAACCTGAGTGAGAGAGTGAAGGAGGGTGTTCCCTGGAATCAGCTGTAGTCAAGCCACCAGCGTGAACAGGCAGTCTAAGGCCCCTTTCACACTGGGGCGGGAGGCGCGGTGGCGGTATAGTGCCGCTAAAAATAGCGGCGCTATACCGTCGGATTTGCAGCGGGATTCGGCCGCTAGCGGTGCGGTATTAACCCCCACTAGCGGCCGATAAAGGGTTAATACTGCCCGCAATGCGCCTCTGCAGAGGCGCATTGCGGGCGGTATTGCCGCGGTTTCCCATTGTTTTAAATGGGAAGGAGCGGTATACATGCCGCTCCTCTAAGGCCTCGTACACACGACTGAACGTGTCTGCTAAAACTGGTCCACCGGACCAGTTCCCGCGGACATGTTCGGTCGTGTGTAGGGCCGACCGGACAATTTTCCGGCGGATCGGACAGGTTTCCAGCGGACAACTGTTTCTTAGCATGCTAAGAAACACGTCCGCTGGAACCATGTCCGCCGGACATGTCCGATGGTCAGTATGACTCATCGGACATGTCCGCTGGCCCGAGAACCCGCGCATGACATCGAATTGATTCGACGCATGAGTGGAAGCTTTGACCTTCCGCGTCAGAGAACGTCGGTATCGTATACGTCACCGCGTTCTCTGTCCGCGGGGATTTCGGTTTGATAGTGTGTACAGCCATCAGACCGAAATCTCCGAGCGGACATGTCCGATGAAAACGGTCCGCGGACCGTTTTCATCGGACATGTCCCCTCATCTGTACGGGGCCTAACAGCTTCAAAGATGCTGCTGGCAGGAGATTTTTTTCTCTCCCACCAGCGCATCGCCTCAGTGTGAAAGCCCTCGGGCTTTCACATTGAGTATGCAGTGCAGGAGTTTTTCAGGCGGTATAGCAGCGCTATTTTTAGCGATGTACCGCTTGAAAAATTCCTCAGTGTGAAAGGGGTCTAAGGAGCAAAGGATTCTTACCACCAATAAGCCGAGAAAAAGAAAGGAATGAGGAGGATTTGAATGCAAGATCTTTTCTATGAGTTTTTAACTCATTCTTGAGGTGAGCAGGCATTTTGGCTGGTGATGGTGTGCACATAGCATTATACTCAAGAGAGAGAGAGAGGATCTGCACAGCGGTGTTTCTGTTTACAACACATTTATGAGAACATTTTTTTAAGAAAATACACAAGATGTTTTTTCACTAATATTATTATTTTATTATTTCTTCAATAATATTATTTTTGAGCGGTCACACAAGGACTGACTAGAGTGTGAGACAATCACTAGTAATAAGCATTGTACACTTTATATTTGTATGTATATTCTAGAGTTTATTTCATAGCGCTGCACTATTATAGTCTATATTTTAGACTTTTTTTTTTAGTTCTTTTAAATGTTATTATGTGGTTTTATATTGTTATCTTCAGTAATGAGAGATGTGTTTTGTACTTGTATATGTTAGTTCTATGAGCGCATCGAGGCCTTCTGGTAATGACTGCGCTCCCAATAAGCATTTTAATAAATAAATAAATATATTAGGTGTGGTGATTCACTGAGACTGTCACAGCAGCTGTGGAGAAAGACTTTCATCACAATGTGGGGACAGTGTTTTACCATTACAAAGTGTATAAACATGGATTGAGAAGTTCAAATACGGTCAGACAAGCGTTAAGCAAGCAGATGGAACAGGACGCCCATCTACATCCACTATTGATGACAACGTTGAGCAAGTTTGTGCCATTAATCTGACAAATCAGTGTAATTTTATCTATAAATGAAGGTATTGTGTGATTTTGGGAGGCAGTGATCTGTAATGCCGTGTACACACGACCGTTTTTCGGGTTGTAAAAAATGACTTTTTTAATGGTCTAGAAAAAACGAAGTTTTTTTCAACCCGATCATTAAAACGGCCTTGCCTACACACGATCGTGAAAAAAAAAATGCTCTAGCAAAGCGCGTTGACGTACAACACGTACGATGGCACTATAAAGGGGAAGTTTCATTCGGATGGCGCCACCCTTGGGGCTGCTTTTATTGATTTTGTGTTAGTAAAAGACGATTCGCGCTTTTCAGTCTGTTACAGCGTGATGAATGTGCTTACTCCATTACGAACGCTAGTTTTACCAGAATGAGCGCTCCCATCTCATAACTTGCTTCTGAGCATGCACGTTTTTTTCACGTCGTTAAAGCCCACACACAACCATTTTTTACAACCTTAAAAACGACAACGTTAAAAACGTCGTGAAAAATTAGAGCACGTTCGAAATTTTTAATGCCCATTTTTTTACATCGTAAAAAATGCTCTGGAGCCCACACATGATCGTTTTTAATGACATTAAAAAAAAACTTAATTTTTTACAACCCGAAAAACGGTCGTGTGTACGCGGCATAACACTTCCTTACTTATGCTGCTGGTGAAGAAACACTTTGTGATGATTCAGAAGAAAGAGTGTTTCTGGAATAAGAGCTCATCGCACTTTCATTCTGGGCCTCATCATTTAATTTCATAAGGATCCTATTGCATTTATGAGTGATTTTGGAGACCATTCATAGATTGAGGATTTTGAGCGAAGACAATACCTTACCAATACCCTAGTTAAGGTAACATTGTGAAAGATAATGTTACGCCGAGTAATGATACCCAACATGTCACTTTTCAAAATTGCGCCCGCTCGTAGAATGGCGTCAAACTTTTACCCTTAAAAATCTCCATAGGCGCTGTTTAAAAAATTCTATAGGTTGCATCTTTTGAGTTACAGAGGAGGTCTAGGGCTAGAATTGTTGCTCTTGATCCAACGATTGTGGCGATACCTCACTTGTGTGGTTTGAACACCGTTTTCATATGTGGCCGCTACTCACGTATTGGTTAGCTTCTGCGAGCTCCCCCCGTCGCTCCCCCCGTCGCATAAGCTGCGTCACGATTGCCGAAAGGAGCCGAACGGCGAGTTGGCGCTATACTGCGCTATACTGCGCCTGCGCACCACCGTTCGGCTCCTTTCGGCAATCGTGACGCAGCTTACGCGACGGGGGGAGCTCGTTTTTGGTCATCACGTCAATCACCAGCAAGTTAGGAACGCCCACTCCCGCGGGATTCGCAACCCGGAAGCCCGGGTGAATTAGCTGTACCGAGGTATGTACAGCATAAAAAAAACAAAATAGGCATAATTGTATTGTAATGTGTCGGGACATTGTAATGCTAGAAAGTAGTTTTAGGGTGAACTCCCGCTTTAAGTGGTTAAGGACTTTTATATTGACCTTCAGTGTTTAGCTGCTTCGATTAGGGTTTAGTTTTTGCGATGTCTGATCTTTTTTATTCGGTACTAGTGGCGGGCCTGTGTGGCAGTACCAATGGCGGTACAGGTGGTGGGCCTGATGGCGATACCGATGGAGGTACTGATGGCGATACCGATGGAGGTACTGATGGCGATACCGATGGAGGTACTGATGGCGATACCGATGGAGGTACTGATGGCGATACCGATGGAGGTACTGATAGCGATACCGATGGAGGTACCGGTGGCGGTACCAATGGCGGTACTGGTGGTGGGCCTGTGACAGATGGGCTGTATGATTGACAGATGCAGATGAACAGAAGTTCTGACAGGTCCTCTTTATTTGAATGGGGGACCGTGTTGTGCACAGTAATATAGTAGTAGACAGACACTGATTTCACTCACTGATCCCTGCTCTCTGCTCACACGATTGGTGTGTGAGGAGAGAGCAGGGATCAGATAGTAACTGCTCTTTAATTTTTACATTTGTGACTGGCTGTGACTTGACATAACCGGTCACATGGTAAACAGCCAATTTCATTGGCTGTTTACCCTGATCGGGAACGCGATGTGTCCGAGGGACACGCATCGTCCCCGATCGCCAAGCTGTGCACCCCCGCGGGTGCGCGCTAGGGGTTATACTGAAAGACGTCATATAACGTCAAGATAACACAACCACCCCCGGCCGTCATTCTGCTATAGTGATTAATTTAATTTTTTCTTCTAAAACTGTTTATTTAGTCGTGTGACTGGCACAGCACCAATCAGGGCTGGCCAGTCAAAGGCTCATACTATAGATAGCATACATCAGCAGAGTAATGCCGCGTACACACGATCGGTCCATCCAATGAGAACGGTCTGATGGACCGTTTTCATTGGTTAACCGATGAAGCTGACTGATGGTCAGTCGTGCCTACACACCATCGGTTAAAAAAACGATTGTGTCAGATCGTGTCAAAAATTCAAAACGAACGACAGATTGCAAAAGATAGTAGGACAAACCCCAAAAAATTCTTTAAATATATTAATAGTAAAAAGGTGAAGTCTGAGCATGTAGGCCCCTTACAAAATAATCTAGAGTGGGTGACTGGGGACAAAGAGAAGGCAAATTTATTAAATGTTTTCTTCAGCTCTGTGTATACAATGGAGCATGGGGGAGCTCATGTCCAAAATGGGGGTGGGAGTGACACAGCCCCAAATCCACAATGGCTCAAAAGTGATATGGTCCAGAAATATTTAGACAGAATAAAGGTGGATAAAGCACCTGGACCTGATGGCATCCACCCACGGATCCTAGGTGAGTTGAGCTCTGTCATTTCAAAGCCACTGTATCTAATATTTAGGGACTCATTAAAGACAGGAATAGTACCACTGGATTGGCGCAGGGCCAATGTGGTGCCCATATTTAAAAAGGGAACAAAGTCTTTACCAAGTAACTATAGACCTGTTAGTTTAACTTCTATAGTTGGGAAGATACTGGAACGTTTAATAAAAGACCACATGGATGAGTTCTTGCTGGAAAAAAACTATTTAAGCAGCAGACAACATGGATTCATGAAAGACAGAAGTTGTCAGACAAACCTGATTTCCTTTTATGAAGAGGTAAGTAAAACCCTGGACAGAGGCGTGGCTGTGGACGTGATATATTTGGATTTTACAAAAGCGTTCGATACAGTTCCGCACACACAGCTCATGTGTAAGGTAAGGTCTACAGGATTGGATATATCAGTTTGTAAATGGATAGAAAACTGGCTGAAAGCCAGAATTCAGAGAGTCGTGGTTAATGATTCTTACTCTGAATGGTCCAATGTTATCAGTGGTGTACCCCAAGGTTCAGTGCTGGGACCCTTACTTTTCAATATATTTATAAATGATATTGGGTCTGAGATCAAAAGTAACATTTCTGTCTTTGCAGATGACACCAAGCTATGCAGTGGAATAACGTCCTTACAGGATGTCTCCAATTTACAAGCCGACCTCAATGCTCTGTCTGATTGGGCGACTAAGTGGCAGATGAGGTTTAATGTAGATAAATGTAAAGTTATGCACTTGGGGGCTAAGAATATGCATGCATCATACATACTAGGGGGAGTACAACTGGGGGGTCTGTAGTGGAGAAAGATCTGGGGGTTTTAGTTGATCATAAGCTCAATAATGGCATGCAATGCCAAGCTGCGGTTTCCAAAGCGAGCAAAGTCCTTTCTTGTATTAAGAGAGGTATGGACTCCAGAGACAGAGATATAATTTTGCCCCTGTACAAATCATTAGTAAGACCTCATCTGGAATATGCAGTTCAGTTTTGGGCACCAGTTCTCAAAAAGGATATAGGAGAACTGGAGAAAGTGCAGAGAAGAGCAACCAAACTGATAAGAGGCATGGAGGAGCTCAGCTATGAGGAAAGATTAGAGGAACTAGATTTATTCACTCTTGAGAAGAGGAGAATAAGGGGGGATATGATCAACATGTACAAATATATAAGAGGTCCATACAGTGAACTTGGTGTTGAGTTATTCACTTTACGGTCATCACTGAGGACAAGGGGGCACTCTTTACGTCTAGAGGAAAAGAGATTTCACCTCCAAATACGGAAAGGTTTTTTCACAGTAAGAGCTGTGAAAATGTGGAACAGACTCCCTCCAGAGGTGGTTCTGGCCAGATCAGTAGATTGCTTTAAGAAAGGTCTGGATTCTTTCCTAAATGTACAGAATATAACTGAGTACTAAGATTTGTAGGTAAAGTTGATCCAGGGTAAATCCGATTGCCTCTCGGGGGATCAGGAAGGAATTTTTTCCCCTGCTGTAGCAAATTGGATCATGCTCCGCTGGGGTTTTTTGCCTTCCTCTGGATCAACTGTGGGTATGAAGTTGGGTGTATAGGATCTTACTGTGTTTTTTTATTTTGTTTTTTGTGGTTGAACTGGATGGACTTGTGTCTTTTTTCAACCTGACTAACTATGTAACTATGTAAGAACGCGGTGACGTAAAACACAACGACATGCTGAAAAAAAACGAAGTCCAATGCTTCCAAGCATGCGTCGACTTGATTCTGAGCATGCGTGGATTTTTAACCGATGGTTGTGCCTACTAACGTTCGTTTTTTTTCTATCGGTTAGCTATCCATCGGTTAAATTTAAAACAAGATTGGGGGCGTGGCCAAGATGGCGGACTGAGCGGACGTGCTCTCTGAGCTCTCCTGGAGTGCGATCCGTTAAACCCATCCTTTCTACTGCCTGGGCCTATCTGAGGGGCTCTGTGGTGCACTAGATGCCTCCTAAAGCCCTGGGGAGCCAGAAGAAGCCTAAGAGGTTGAAGTTTCCAGCGTTTATACCGAAGGACTCGACTCCGGTTGCTGACGGCCTGCTGTCCCCTGTGCGCCTTTCCAACATGGCGTCGCAGACGGAACACGAGGAGGACCCGACTCGGCCTCCCCCTGGCATCCCGGAGGTGATGGCGGCTATTACGATGTGCCAGGCGGCCCTGACCAACAAGATTGAGGAGGTTCAGCTCGACGTTAGCCTCATCAGGCAGGACTTTGACAAGATCCGCTCCCGGGTGTCAGAGGCGGAACACCGACTGAGCGAGACGGAGGATGCGGTGGCGGGGCACGATGCCTCCATTAGGGCCCTGCAATCTAAAGTCAAAGCCCTTGAGTATCGGGCGGAAGACGCCGAGAATAGGAGCCGCCGCAACAATTTGAGGATCGTGGGCCTACCGGAGGGGGCGGAGGGTCGTGCCCCGGCTCAGTTCGTGGAGGAGCTATTCCGCTTGTTGCTACCGGCGGCCCGGTTGTCGCCGTACTTTGCGGTGGAGCGGGCTCACCGGGTCCCTCCTAGGCCCGGCCCCGAGGGATCCCCCCCCAGAACATTTATCCTGCGGTTGCTCAACTTCAGAGACCGGGATGAGCTCCTCAGGGCCTCCCGCGCGGCCGGGGAGATGCCGTTTCGGAATGTAAAGCTGATGCTTTTCCCAGACTACACGATGGAGACTCAACGCCAGCGCCGCTCTTTTGATGCAGTCAAGGCGGCTCTCAGACGCAAGGGGATCAAGTACAGCGTCCTGTTCCCGGCAAAGTTGCGCGTGGTCGACGGGGAGACGGTGCGGTTCTTTACCTCCCCCAAAGATGCCTCGGCCTGGCTGGATACCCTGAACTGACTCCTACCGGTGCTTGCTTTCCTGGGATTGCGTGGATGAGTCGTCTACTAGTGAGTACTGTGGTGCCTGCCTATGACTTTTGTTGGCCGCGTTTGCCGTTGTTGTTACCTGGATGGCCGGGGTGGCTGGGGAGAAATGTTTGCATTGACTCTCCCGGCGGTGATCCGTTCCCCCCTACCCGCCACCCCGCCAGGCATAGCTCTGGCTGCCATGTCTCCCTGGGATGGATAGACTCCTTTCCACCTGCTGTCGGGCGCCATGTTGGACACCGGTATGGGTTGTTAGAGGCCAATAGCCTGCTTGACTGACCGTAGTGAGACTTAGCCCGAGTAAGTGTCATGCTGGTATCGGCCCCGTACACTGCCCGCAATCCCTATGTTCCTAGGTGCCTGCAACGTTTGGATTACTCAAGTATGTGCCCCTGCCCAGGCAGGAGAACTTTTACAAATATACATTCGATCTACACCACTCCACGGCTCCCGCGGAGAGACTTGGATTATTCCCCCTTCTTTTACTTTCTCCTTCCGCTCACTAACGGGGTGGTGCATATGTCCCGATCTGGCTACACGTCCCCCTAACTGTTAACTGTTGATTTTAAAACTATGGGGTTGAGGGGATTCAAGCGCTCCTTAATGTTCCGAGGGGCGCGGGGTGGGGGGTGGGGGGGAGGGGTGTTCTCCTGCCGCGGTTTGGCCGGATGGTTCACGGGGGGTTGTTTCATTAAGGTTGGTTGGTCTATGCTCTATCTGTTTGTATTCATGTGGGTGCACACGCTGAGGTACAGTCGCGGTCCTGATGTGCTGGCCGGACCTGGCGGGCCGGGGGGGGGCGTTATCGCGCCCCGCTGGTGTGTCGGCTCCGGTCGGTGTTATTGGAGCGTAGGCTCTGATAAGTTCTTTCCCACCCCTTATGGCTCAATGTAACGTAATTTCATGGAACGTACGGGGACTCAATTCTGCGGTGAAGCGCTCCCTGGTTATGAACTACCTGCGGAGGCTCCGCCCGCAGGTGTGCATCCTTCAAGAGACGCATCTTATGGGATCCCGTGTCCTGGGTTTGAAGAGGGCGTGGGTCGGGACACACTATCACGCGACATATTCCAACTATGCCCGTGGCGTTAGTGTCCTGGTGCACAGGTCCCTCCCTTTTCAGCTGCTAGATGTTAAGTTGGACCCGGGTGGGAGGTATGTGCTGCTGCATGCCCTGGTCTCGGGGCTACCTATTGTTTTGGCGGGTGTGTATCTGCCCCCCCCTGCGGACTTAGATGTCCTTCACGCTCTTATGCAACTGATCACTATGTACAATGTCCCAGATGTATTGGTTGTGGGAGACTTTAACTTGGTTATGTCCAGGGATCTAGACAGGTTACATGCCGCTGGCCCGCAACAGCAGGGCCTTGCCAGCTGGGCGGAGACGTTTCACATGACGGATCTCTGGAGGCAGATGCATCCCTCCACCAGAGCTTATACATGCTTGTCTACCACTTACCGGACCATGTCACGCATCGACTTGGCGTTTGCCTCCCCTGAACTGCTTAAGAGGGTAGGAGATGTGGAGATCCTCTCTCGGGGCATCTCGGACCATGCTCCGGTATCTGTTACTATCCGGCTATCTCGGGTGGAGGGTGTGCGCCTGTTGAGATTGTCCAAGTATTGGATCATGGACCCGGGGATCCAGGAGGAGATGCCGGAGGCTCTCTGTGACTTCTGGCTGAGGAACGAGGGCTCTGCAGACCCCCTGCTGGAATGGGATGCCTTTAAGGCCTGGCTGAGGGGTGACTTTACGGCTAGGGTGGCGGTGCGCAAGCGTGAATCGGTGCAGTCTCTGGGGGACCATGAGGAGAGGGCGAGATTGAAGGAGGCGGAATTTGTGCGATCACCAGACTCCGAGCACTATGTGCCATGGAGTGATGCCCTGCGTGACCTCTCTCTAGTTCGGGTGGACCTCACCAAAAAATCCATGCTGGAGAGTGCCCAAAGGGTATTCGAATATGGAGACAAGAATGGTCGGCTGCTGGCCTGGCTTGCTAGGGGGCAGCGACCTCTGACCCACGTTGGGAAAGTGCGCGATCAAGCTGGGGGGTTACTCATGTCCCCCAAGGATATTGGTGCTAGGTTCCTTGAGTTCTACCAGTCCTTGTACTCCACTAGGGTTACATACACTACGGCCGAGTTGACTACCTATCTAGACCAGATCTCCCTTCCCTCCTTGACGGAGGCACAATGTAGGAGGCTTGACTCGGACATCTCCCTGGAGGAGGTACAGGTGGCCCTACACTCCATGCAGGCTGGGAAGACCCCCGGCCCGGATGGTATACCAACGGAGTTCTACTCGGTGCACCAGGAGCTTCTAGCTCCCAGGCTCACCTCACTACTTAAGCGGTCCTTCTCCATGGGGACTCTCCCTGATTCGATGTCCGACGCAATTGTTGTGTTGGTGCCTAAACCCGGTAAGGATCCTGAAGAGTGTGCCTCATATAGGCCTATCTCTCTCATTAATGCAGACGCCAAGCTCCTAGCTAAGCTTCTGGCTATTAGGCTGGCCACAGTGATAGAAGACCTGATACACGTGGATCAAACCGGGTTCATGCCCGGGAAGGGCACTGACATCAACATTCGTCGCCTGTTCTTGAACCTGGATGCACAACATGACAACGGGGGTACCCGAGTCGTGGCCTCTCTCGATGCCGAGAAGGCCTTTGACTCTGTGGAGTGGGGCTACCTGTGGGAGGTGCTGCGTAGGTTTGGGTTTGGCCCTGGGTTTCTTAGATGGCTCCAAATGCTGTATAGGTCCCCTAGGGCTAGGATCCGGGTGAACGACCATCTATCTGACACTTTCCTCCTCCAGAGGGGAACCCGGCAGGGGTGCCCCTTGTCACCCAGCCTCTTTGCCCTGGCCCTCGAACCACTGGCGGTTTTAGTCAGGGACTCCGAACGGGTGGTCGGTCTCTGGGTTGGCCCTCTGGAGGAGAAAATATCCTTATATGCGGATGATACTCTGCTATATCTCCACGACTCAGCTGACTCCCTAACATCAGCACTGGAGATATTTGATGAATTTGGTAAATTCTCGGGGGTACGTATCAATTGGACTAAGTCCGCCCTCTTCCCACTAGACGAGAGGGCTAGGGTGGTTTGCCCGCAATCAACATTGCAATGGGTTGAGGAGTTTGTGTACCTGGGCGTGAGGGTTTCCCGTGAACTTGGGTCCTACTACCGACTCAATTTGAGGCCGGTGGTGGACAGGCTCAAGGAACACTGCTCGCGATGGAGTAATCTACCTTTGAACCTCCTGGGGTGCATCAATGTCCTAAAAATGATTTTTTTGCCCAAACTCAACTACTTTTTTCGGAACTGCCCTGTATGGCTGGCTAACTCGGTTTTTCGGGACTTAGACAGCTGCATTGGCTCCTTTCTGTGGCGGGGATCTCCCCCTCGGTTGGCCAGATCCACCCTTCAACTGCCTGTTGGATTCGGGGGGTTGGCGCTACCCAACCTACTAGTGTATTATTGGGCCGCCGTACTAGTTACGGTGCGGTGGTGGTTTGAGCAGTCCAGGGCCAATGCGGCGGTCTGTTTGGAGGCAGCTATTGTGGGGTCCCTTACCGAACTAAGCAACCTGGTTTACCGGGGTCCGACTGAGTACCCCCTGTTGCCGGGTCCGTCTAGGACTACGTTGCGGGTGTGGGGTGTGGCTAGACGTCGTTTTCAATCCCCTGGCAGATGGTCCCCCTTTACCCCGCTGTGGGGTAACCCTAACCTCAAACACTTCCGCACTATACCGGACCCGCAGGTGTGGGCGCGCTCGGGCATTAAGGTCCTCCGGGACATTGTTAGTGGGGGATCCTTGCTCCCCTTCTCGACCCTGTCCAGTCGTTTCGGTCTGGCGCCCTGGATGCTGTTCCGCTATCATCAGCTGCGGCATGCTTTCAGGGCCCAGTTCCCGGCCCCCCCTGACCTCCAGACTGACCTGGTTGAGGACTTGCTGGCTCAGAGCACCCTTAAAAAAGCACTCTCCACTCTGTACTTGACGATCCTCAGTAAGAACTCCCCTAAGATGGATGCTGTGTGGGGCAAGTGGGTGGTGGATGTCCCGTCCCTGGACAGAGGGGTATGGGAGGAGTGCTTTGAAGATGGGTATAGACTGGTGATCTCATCTAGAGATAAGCTGATTCAGGCTAAGTTCTTGCACAGAGTGTACTTCACCCCCCAGAGACTGCACGGGATATATCCGCAGCGCTCTCCTAACTGCCCGAGATGCTGCACGGCGGTGGGAACATATATGCATATGTTTTGGACATGTCCCAGACTGTCAGACTTCTGGGCCGCTGTTTTTGAAACAGTTAATGTGCGCCTCCACCTGTCTCTCCCGATCTCCCCGGAGCTGGCGCTCCTGGGGGTGCAGGATGATGAGCAGAGGCCTCGGTATGTTAAGCTGCTGTTGTCACTACTTCTTTTCTACGCCAAAAAAGCGATTTTACTAAAATGGACCTCTAGAACCCCCCCTACGGTGGGTGGGTGGATGGATGCGGTGAATGCAGTTCTCCCGCTGTATAAAATGACGTACATGAATAGGGGCTGCCCGTTGAAATTTGAGCGGATGTGGGGGCCATGGATAAATCCTCTTTGATCGAGCCTGGATATTGTATTGCCGCTCCTGCTGACTGTCTCTCCCTCCCTGCCTTCTCTCCTCCCCCCCCCCCCCTCCCCCCCCCCCCCTCTCCCTGTCCCCGGCCTACTAAGCTTGGTAATTGTCATGATGGATATGCTTAGCTGTACTCCTGTCGTGATGTGACTTGTGGAATGTTCACCTGCGGCTGTGATTTCTGTATCTCATGTCTGCCTACGATGCTGCTTTGTATTGATGACTAATGTACCTTATACTGTACCACTTTTGCCTTAATAAAGACCAACCTTGTTGTTAAAAAAAAATTTTAAAACAAGATTGCTTTTTTTTAACCTATGGATAAATAACCGATGGGGCCCACACACGATCGGTTTGGTCCGATGAAAACGGTCCATCAGACCGTTCTCATCGGTTTGACCGATAGTGTGTACGCGGCATTATAGAAGCCCCATTCCAAAGCTCTTCCCCTGCAGATGCCAAATAACAGGGAAAGGTCACATGACCAAACAACAGTGCTGCAAGAATAAGATACTTACAGGATGTATTTTTAAAACAAATCCAGTGGCATGATATATATGATTTATGGCAATTTACACTTCTCTGTTTAGTATCACTTTAAGTCCACATATCCTGGAACCTGTTTTTAAGTATGTGGCAAACGCTAACATTTGAAATCATTAACTTATGCAGTACATTTTTTATGAATTATACTGTATGTATATGTTTATATATATCTATATAGATTTACATCGAAGTGATCTGATCTCCCTTATCCTCCTGAGGAAGTAGATTGCACCTGAGAAACGCGTAGAGGAATCAGGATCCCTATGTCCATTTTAGCATAATTTATTTCAAACTATGCATTAAAGGGTCACTAAAGGATTTTTTTTTAAGCTAAATAGCTTCCCTTACCTTACTGCAGTCCTGGTTTCATGTCCTCATTGTTCATTTTTGCTTTGATGTTGCTGTAATTCCTCTCTGTTCTGGACACTTCCTGGTTGTCTGTTTCCTGATGACCACAGTGCTGGGAGATTTCTCACTGTGGTGACAAATCAAGGAGGTGTGATTACTGTTTGTAAAACAAAACTGGATTGGTGCTGAGGGGTTTTAGACAAAGCATCGCTGCCCTCTATTGGCTCTCTGGCTCTGTACATCAGAGAACCAGGAAACAACAGCAACAACTAAACTAAACTGTAGGTACATTATATGATTGGTTGTCACGGTCTGGAGTCAGGCTCAGAGGCCAATTGCTATAGCAGCAGAACAGGTCACCCTGGCTGATGACACGGGGTCACCTGAGGTGCGGAATCTAAGCGCTAACCGGTATTCACCAGAGCTTCTGAAGGTGAAGATGGATTTTGCTGCGTGTTAGCGCCAGGTCGCGGTCCTCAGGATTGCCCCACCAGGAGGTGAGAAAGCCGGGGTACAATAGCAGATAAGCAGGTGAGGATCAAACAGAAGCGTAGTCGATAACAAGCCAAGGGGTCGGTAATAAGTATTTGTAGGTTGGGATCAGGCAGAAGCGTAGTCGATAACAAGCCAAGTGGTCGGTAACGAGCAGTAGCAAATATGGACGGCAGCAGGGAAGACAGGAGCGAGATATAGGCTGGAGATAGCACAATATTCTGGCAAGGAGGAAGTGCAGAGACATGGCTTATATCAGGAAGTTCGTGGGAGGAGCAAGGGGTTCAAGGTTCAAGACAATCAAGACACAAGGCAGGAATGTTCAATGGATCAGATGGGTTTGTCCAGCAGATCAGACAGGGAGCTGTCCAGCATCCCAGATAGCTCAGTGAGAAGGTTCACTGCCAGACATAGCTGAGGTCCCAGGTTCAAATCCAGGTCCTGACAGTACTCCCCTCCTCCCAGGACGTCCACTGGACGTCTTAGGGCCTGGTTTGTGAGGGAACCTCTGGTGGAATTCTCTTGTTAATCTAGGAGCATGAACGTTCTGCTCAGGCTCCCAAGAATTTTCTTCTGTCCCGTATCCTTCCCATTGAACCAGATATTGCAATTTGTTCCTATAGATCCTGGAATCAAGAATTTTCTCCACCACGTATTCTTCCTCACCCTGTACCTCAACAGGTGGAGGGGGTGGAAGTGTTCTTCCAGAAAAAGTATTTTCGTGAAAAGGTTTAAGTAGCGAAATGTGAAACACAGGGTGAATCTTCATACTTGCTGGAAGTTTTAGGCGAAAGGCAACTGGGTTGATCTGGGCCAAGATCTGGAAAGGTCCCACAAACTTTTGTCCCAACTTTGCAGATGGAACATGAACCTTCAGATTTTTAGTAGATAACCAAACTTGATCACCCACATGAAAGGTAGGAAGTGCTCTGCGATGTCTATCTGCAGCCTTCTTGTAACTTTCCTGAGCTTCCCTCAAAGTCTCGATCAATTTTCCCTGGATCTCCTGTAAAGCAGTTAATCTGTTGGTAACAGCAGGAATTGGAGTTGAGATAGGGAGATCAGGGATAAAAGCTGGATGAAGCCCGGTATTTAGGAAAAAAGGGGTCTGAGAGGTGGAGCTATGTTTAGAATTGTTATAAGCAAACTCCGCTGTAGGAAGATAGTCCACCCAGTCATCCTGAAGATAACTAACAAAACATCGGAGGTACTGCTCTAACGTTTGATTGGTCCTCTCGGTCTGACCATTAGACTGAGGATGAAAAGCAGAAGATAGATTAATTGTTACTCCTAAAGCTGAGCAAAAGCTTTTCCAAAATTTTGAAGTGAACTGTACTCCTCGGTCAGAAACTACATCTTCTGGAATTCCATGTAGTCTAAAGACTTCTCGAACCATCAACTCTGCAGTTTGTTCTGCAGAGGGTACCCCCTTCACTGGTATGAAGTGAGCCATCTTAGTGAAGCGGTCAATAACAACCAAGATAGTGGTCATTTCTTTAGAGGGGGGTAAATCAACCACAAAGTCCATAGAAATTGATCCCCATGGTCTTGATGGGACAGGGAGTGGCTAGAGCAACCCCAAAGGAGAAGCTCGGGGTGTCTTATTGCGAGCACAGACCAGGCACGAGGCTACATAACTTTTGACATCTCTTTTGTACCCAGGCCACCAAAAGGAACGGGATAAAAGTTCCTCCGTCTTAGAAACTCCAAAATGTCCAGCAAGTTTGGAGTCATGAACCAACTTGAGGACTTCAACCCGAGCAACTTCAGGTACATAGAGGCGATGTGCTTGAGTCCAGAAGCCATTCTTGTAATCAAGGATGATGTTCATAGGAGGATCTTTGAGGAGTGGGTCATTCTCATACCCTTCCTTGAGAAGACTCAAGAATGCTTTAGAACTTGTGACACCTAGAAAGTTCTTTTGAGGCAGGACTGTGTATTCAGAGTTGTCTTCCTGGAGAGGCCCAGACAACATTCGTGATAAGGCATCAGCCTTACCATTCCTTGACCCAGGTCGATATGAGATAATAAAATTGAACCTGGAAAAGAATAATGACCAACGTGCTTGTCTAGAAGACAATCTCTTGGCAGAACGAATGAATTCCAGATTCTTATGATCAGTGAGAACGGTTACAGGATGCTTAGCGCCTTCCAGCAAATGCCTCCATTCAGAAAATGCTTCTTTAATTGCTAGCAACTCCTTATTCCCAATGTCATAATTTCTTTCGGCTGAAGACATTACACAAGAAAAGTAAGCACAAGGATGTAGCTGCATCTTTTCACCATGTCGTTGGGAGAGGATAGCTCCCACGGCAGAGTTTGAAGCATCCACTTCCACTATAAAAGGTAATTCAGGATTGGGATGTACCAATACTGGTGCAGAAGTAAAAAGAGTTTTTAACTTTCCAAAAGCAGCCTGTGCCTCAGATGACCACACAAAGGGCACCCCTTTCTTTGTTAGCTGGGTAATTGGAGCTATCACCTTAGAGAAGTTCCTTATAAATTTTCGGTAAAAGTTGGCAAACCCGACAAATCGTTGGATTTCCTTAATGTTTCCGGGGGCAGGCCAATCTACCACTGCTTTAATCTTCTCAGGATCCATGCCCACACCATCTGGAGAAATAATATACCCTAAGAACTGGATCTGGGTTTGTTCAAACTCACATTTCTCCAATTTGATGTAAAGTCGATTCTGCCTTAATCTTTCAAAGACAATGCAAACATGCTTGCGGTGCTCTTCCAGGTTATCAGAAAAGATAAGGATGTCATCCAGATAAGCAATGACAAATTGGTCCAACAGATCTCAAAAAACATCATTTATGAAGTGCTGAAAGGTCGCAGGGGCATTGCAGAGACCAAAAGGCATGACCAAGGACTCAAAATGCCCATATCTGGTTCTAAAGGCGGTTTTCCATTCATCTCCTGAACGAATACGGACCAGGTTATATGCCCCCCGTAGGTCAAGTTTTGTAAACACTTTGGCAGAACGAAGTCTTTCCAACATTTCCGAGATCAAGGGGAGTGGATAACGGTTTTTAATTGTGACCTTATTCATGTGCCTGTAATCAATGCATGGACGCAAGGTGGAGTCTTTCTTTTCAACAAAGAATAGAGCTGCTCCTGCAGGAGATGTTGAGTGTCTAATAAAACCCTTTTCTAAATTTTCATCAAGCCACTCCCTGAGCACTTTTAATTCAGGTTCTGAGAGATTAAAAAGGCGGCCAAAAGGTATTTCGGCCCCTGGAAGCAGCTCAATGGGGCAATCGTATGGGCGATGAGGAGGTAATTGATCTGCATTTTTCTTATCACAGACATCCCGGAATGCATGGTATTGTGGAGGCAAGTCGTCATATGACTGGGTAGTTACCACACCAACTTGCAATTCCTTGACCAGCGGAGAACTTGTTTGATAAGATTCCCTACAGTGTTCCTTGCAGTGGGAGGATGTGAAATCTATGGTCCGTGCTCCCCAGTTGATAGAGGGATTGTGAGTGGAGAACCACGGAATGCCCAAAATGATGGGAAATTTGGGTGATGTGATCAACTGAAAGCTGATGGTCTCACGATGATCCGCCTCAAACTGGATTACCAAAGGAACGGTTTTATGGGTAACAGGTCCTGAGGATAAGGGTGAACCATCAACTGTCTCCATCTCAATAGGAGAAGATGTATTTATGGCTTGAATGTTATTGTGGTGGGCAAACTCTATATCCATAAAGTTTCCTCCAGCCCCAGAGTCCAGCATAGCAGAGCAGGGGATTTCACGGCCCTCAGAAATTAGCTTAATGGGCATGACAAAATGAGTTAATAAAGAATTAACCTTATTTGCTTCCTGAATTAAAGGAGAGACGGACTGAGAAATTGAGTTTATTTGTTCAGATACTGTAATATCTGTTGCTGCAATTGTTCTTTTAAATTTATTGGGACAATTAACTGCGTAATGTCCGGAGTCTCCACAATAAAGACATAAGTTCTCTGAACGTCGTCTTTCTTTCTCCTGAGTAGTAATAGATCTTTTAAGAGCATCCACCTGCATAGGTTCAGGAGTGTCAGAATCAGGAGTAAATCTTGAAACCTTAGGAGGATACTGAGTAGTAGAAAAACGCATGCCACCATTACTGCCTAAGATTCCCAGTCTCTCCTTTCTCCTTTCAGTAAGTCTTTGATCAATTCGAATACACAATTTAATAAAAGCCTCAAGGTCGTCAGGACTTTCTACTCTGGCAAGCTCATCTTTTACTTGTTCCGCGAGTCCTTGACGGAACTGACTCTTTTGTGCTGCTGGATTCCAATTGGTATCTGAGATCCAGCGTCGAAATTCAGTTGTGTACTCTGCAACAGAGCGTCTACCCTGCCGTAAATTGTGCAATTTTGCCTCAGCAGTAGTGCAGCGGTTAGGATCATCGAAAACTTGGTTCATCGCAGTCACAAAAGAATTGAAATCATCCAGGACGACATCATCTTTCTCCACATAAGGGGAGGCCCAGGCTAATGCTTCCTCAGTCAGGAGGTTGATAATAAACAGCACCTTTTTCCTGTCCGAAGTAAATGCAGCAGGTTGCATCTGAAAGTATATGCGACATTGATTAAGGAACCCTCTATAATGGCGGCAGTCTCCGTTAAACTTAAGTGGTAGGGGCATTCGTGTATTAGTATCTACGGCAGCAGTGTCTCGAGCACGAAAGTCACGCAATTGTTTATTCATATCAAGGATTTCCTCTTGTAGTGCTTTCACTTCAATTTGTAACTCAGAACATTTTTCCTGGTAGTTAACAGCAAACGTCTGCAACTCAGCGATTTGCACCCTGAGAGGAGCTACAGCAGCTGCTACAACGGCCTCCATGTTTTGGGCCAGAATATTCTGTCACGGTCTGGAGTCAGGCTCAGAGGCCAATTGCTATAGCAGCAGAACAGGTCACCCTGGCTGATGACACGGGGTCACCTGAGGTGCGGAATCTAAGCGCTAACCGGTATTCACCAGAGCTTCTGAAGGTGAAGATGGATTTTGCTGCGTGTTAGCGCCAGGTCGCGGTCCTCAGGATTGCCCCACCAGGAGGTGAGAAAGCCGGGGTACAATAGCAGATAAGCAGGTGAGGATCAAACAGAAGCGTAGTCGATAACAAGCCAAGGGGTCGGTAATAAGTATTTGTAGGTTGGGATCAGGCAGAAGCGTAGTCGATAACAAGCCAAGTGGTCGGTAACGAGCAGTAGCAAATATGGACGGCAGCAGGGAAGACAGGAGCGAGATATAGGCTGGAGATAGCACAATATTCTGGCAAGGAGGAAGTGCAGAGACATGGCTTATATCAGGAAGTTCGTGGGAGGAGCAAGGGGTTCAAGGTTCAAGACAATCAAGACACAAGGCAGGAATGTTCAATGGATCAGATGGGTTTGTTCAGCAGATCAGAGAGGGAGCTGTCCAGCATCCCAGATAGCTCAGTGAGAAGGTTCACTGCCAGACATAGCTGAGGTCCCAGGTTCAAATCCAGGTCCTGACATTGGTTTTTATCTATTTTTAATCATTTTAAAAGGAATCAGTTAACTATCATGTCTTTATAGCCTGTAAACAGTCATTTCAGCAAAAATATTTTTTTCCTTTAGTGACCCTTTAAGTTTTGGTGTTATGTTTTTTTTCATCTGTAACTTGTATATTAAGCACTATCTACATGGTACAGGGATGGATGAAGTCATTCAATATATGTAACATTTAACAATGTTGTTGAGTTACTAAAACTCAAGAATGCAAAATCTGGTGCTGCATAGAAACCAATCAGCCTCCACACTTTTTCTCAAAGTTTAATTGAACAAGCTGAGGTTAGAAGCTGATTGGCTACCATGCACAGTTGCATTCTGTTTTGCACTCTCCAGTTTTAGTGAATCAACCCCAATGTGTCTTTTTGTATGTTATTAAAACAAATTTGTCTATTTTTATATAAATCTGTAGTTGTAATACTTGGGTACCTCAAAATTCCAAACATCCTTGTTTTTGTCTATACCACAAAGTAAAAATTCATGTGGTACCCATAATTTAGGGCCGCATCAATATATATATATATATATTTTTTTTTTTAAAGTGTATTTTGTGCGTGTACTCGAGAGAGGAGCCGGACTGCAGGAGTAGGCAGGCCTCCCCCAGAGGCAATCTGCCACCTTTCTCCACAGCCCGCCCTACCTGCTCCGCTTTGAAGCACAACGGGGCAGAGGGACTCCCTATAAGGGATTGAGAGGATTTGCCCGCTCAACCAGCCTGAGTCCTTCGCCTCTCTTTTTTAGAGACCGCGTGGTCAAAGTGCGTGCATGTTAACCCAATTTCGAGTGCGTGTAAGTGTGGTGTTTTTTTGTGGGAGGGGGGTGGGCGTACTAAGCGCAGGCTTACCTCACATAGCACACCCACCGGGAGCCGGGCTGAGACCACCAAACTCAATTCACATGTAGCCGAGACCGGGATCCGAACCCCTAGCTGCAGAGGTGAATGGCTTGTCAGTGCAGTGCCAATCGCGTTGAGCCACCGCAGCTCCCTATTTTGATTAAGTACAATTAAATCTATTACGTATTCCTGTCTCATTACAACAGAGACAGCATGCAAACTATGAATACATTGTTGTCCTACTCCTTTTCAGACTGTTGGTGGCATTCACAGCCTATAGCTCAGTCCTGTCCAATAAACTACTATGAAACATTCACCTCTCATAAATTTCCTCAACATTTCTTCAACATTCAGTTGGGAACATCATTTTTACACTTTATAGATCACTTTATCAATACTTAATGCTTTTAACAATTCCTTTTAGTACAATTACTCTTCTGGTTTACCTAACTACGACAAAGTGCACCACAGGGAGAGGTCAGTTCCAAAGGCAGAAAAGACATTACAACATATTTTCACAAAATTAAAAGGATGAATTAGCACTGGTTGTAAAAACGAACAGTCAAAGACCCAGATAGGGGAGTAAAAACTAAGGGCCAGATTCAGGTACAAATACGTTACGCTGCGGCGGCGTAACGTATCCCATTTACGTTACACCGCCGCAAGTTTACAGCGTAAGTGCCTGATTCACAAAGCAATTACCTGTAATCTTTTGGCGGTGTAACGTAAATCCGCTCGGCGCAAGCCCGCCTAATTCAAATGGGGCGGGCACCATTTAAATTAGGCGCGTTCCCGCGCCGAACGTACTGCGCATGCTCCGTCCGTAAAATTAACCGACGTGCATTGTGCTAAATGATGTCGCAAGGACGTCATTGGTTTCGACGTTAACGTAAATGGCGTCCAGCGCCATTCACGGACGACTTACGCAAATGACGTCAAATTTAAAATTTCGACGCGGGAACGACGGCTATACTTAACATTGACTAGTCCACCTAGAGGGCAGCCTTAGTTTTACGTGACGTATCTCGACGGAAACAACGTAAATTTAGAGCGACGGGTAAAGCGTACGTTCGTGAATCGCCGTAACTAGTCATTTGCATATTCTACTCCGACCGCAATGGAATGGCCACCTAGCGGCCGGCCTAGAATTGCAGCCTAAGATCCGACGGTGTAAGTCAATTACACCTGTCAGATATTGGTGAGAACTATGCGTAACCTGATTCTATGAATCAGGCGTATAGTTACGACGGGCGGATCACAGAAATACGACGGCGTATCAGGAGATACGCCATCGTATCTCTTTTGTGAATCTGGCTCTAATGCCCGGATTCACAAAGCACTTACGCCGACGTATCTCGAGATACGCCGCGTAAGTCTATCTATGCGCCGTCGTATCTATGCGCCGTGCCCACAATCTGAGATACGCCTGAAAATAGGCTGCATACGACCGACGTAACTTTCCTACGCCGGCGTATCGTGGGCGCATATTTACGCTGGCCGCAAGGGGCGCTCCCATAGATTTTCTATGCACATATGAAAATGAGGGATATACGCTGATTCACAAACTTACTTGCGCCCGGCGCATAATATATGCGGTTTGCGTAAGGCGTACGTTCGGTGTAAAGTTATTCCACGTATAGGAGGCGCAACTCATGCAAAGGTATGGACCAGGGAACAGAGCCGTTGTATTTCACGTTGTTTACGTAGTACGTGAATAGGGCTGGGTGTAGGTTACGTTCACGTCGTAGGCAGTGATCCGTTGTATCTTAGGGAGTATTTCCGACGTGATTCTGCGCATGCGCACTGGGTTGCGTCCACGGGACGGCGCATGCGCCGTACGTTATTCGTATCTTTATGATGCTCAGTCCATCATTTACATGGGGTCACGCCTCATTAGCATGGCTCACGCCCACTTCCACCTACGCTTGCTTACGCCGAGGAAACCCAGCGTAGATTTGGGGGCGAGTGCTTTGTGAATCCAGTGCTTGCATCTGTGCGCTGCGTCGGCGTAGCGTATATTAGATACGCTACGCCTGCATAAATATGCGCCGATGTATGTGAATCCAGGCCTAAATATTTAGCAAGACTATTGGTACACCTAAGTTGCAGAAAGACTGGTACACACTCAAATGGTTAAAGACCATCCCATCTGAAACTAATATTTCTCATAATGGTGAAGAGAGTGCAACTATGCACAGCTTGAATTACTGTGTTTCTTCCCTGAATGTGCACCGGAAGTACACTCGTGCTATTATAATGGTGGAGCTTACCAACAGGGTGGACTCCTTGAACAACATGTTAAACATTCCAAGGTGGACTATTCCTGAGAGTTAGCCAGACTTTTGTCTATTTTGTATAACCTATTCCTTGAAAGCATAATTTCATTCACTATACCACATTCTATTTCTCTGGGTCTGATGCATGAAATCTTGCAAAATGAAGCAGCTCCAAGCAGCAATACAATGACAAGGGACCATTTCAATCAGATCCTTTGGTCGCATGAGAATATCTTTGAGCCTAGTTAGGGATTGGAAATCTGCCAGGGATAAAATGAATTGAAAAGGATAATGCAACATTTTGATATATTTTATTGGCTTATTGAGGAAAATGCTTTGTATTCTGACTGAGGTTTAGAAATCAAAAAGAATAAACATTAACTATAAATACTAAGAAGTGCTGTGTCTATTCCCATTTAAGGACCAAAAGCTCCACTGGGGTGAAATAACTAAATAAAAAGTTTAACAGTGCTTCTACAGAATGGCTATGTAATAGCTGGATCCCCCATTGCTTTTTCCAGGCGAAAGCTTAAAGGGGTTGTAAAGGTAAAAAATAAATTCCCTAAATAGCTTTACCTTAGTGCAGTCCTCCTTCACTTACCTCATCCTTCGATTTTGCTTTTAAATGTCCTTATTTCTTCGGAGAAATCCGACTGTGTTCTTCTGTCTGTAACTACACACCGTAATGCGAGGCTTTCTCCCTGGTGTGGAGAAAGCCTCTTGAGGGGGTGAGCAGGAGTGTCAGGACACTCTCTAATTTGCAGATAGAGAAAGGAGCTGTGTGTTAGTGGGCGTCCTGATACTCCTAGGAAAAAAAAACAAGATGCGCTAAGCAATTAAATGTGATAAATTTGCCCAAAAATCATGTCACAAATGAATGTCCATAAATAGGGAAAAAAACAGGAAAAACAGGAAGACCAAAGTCCTTAGAGGGACATCGAAGCTCCTATTCACCAGTGCAAAAAAGGAGAAGGAAAACCAAACAAAGTCCACAGATAGCAATCCGAAACTTGAAGTGATAATCCAATAAACAGTGATCCTCCACCAAAAGCATTTGAATCCGCTTACCAGATTTCCGGCAGTCTCTTAATTAAAAGAAGACCCCAGAAAGCATGTAGTTAATGGCTGTTAAAGTTGGAGTATAGATGAGCCAAGCTGGATGCCAATCCCCGCCGCGACGGACAAGGGGATAGTTGGCGTGGAGGTCTAGGTAAGAACAAAGGACATGTATATGTACATATGTGTATACATATAATGGTGTAACCCCCCAAGGATACATAAACTGGCGGGAGAAGGGGGAGGTGGAAAGAAATAAGGAGGGAGAGGTATAGGAAAGGGGGGGGGGAGAGGAAGGGGGGGTAAGGGAAAGAGGGGGAGGGGGCGCCAGTTTATGTATCCTTGGGGGGTTACACCATTATATGTATACACATATGTACATATACATGTCCTTTGTTCTTATCTAGACCTCCACGCCAACTATCCCCTTGTCCGTCGCGGTGGGAAACCCTATGGCTGCCCGGCATCCGCGCACTTTCAATTGACTCATAGGGTAAGCTATTATAATTAATGTTATAATTTCTTTTGGAATTTATGTTTTATTGCTGATCCTTTGTATGTATTTATTTATGTTTACTGTATAATGTCCTTTGCATCATTTTATAGATTGGCTGTCCTGATGAAGCGGTATTTCAATTCCGGCGAAACTAGTCGACCGTGACCAATCATTGATGTGTACAATTAATTGTTTGTTCTGCAATTTTATGGACAATAATGTTTTTATACCAATAAACGTTTTATACTATTTTGTCAACCAGATTTTATCAGTACCGAAATAGTCCCCTCAAACAAATTTGAGTGGCGGTCTTGGGTCTAGCCTCAGCCACTATTCCCTTACCCCTACCCTCCCCCTTTTCTCTATGTAACTATGTTTTTTTATATTAGAGACTTTTTCAATGGTGTGGGTGTTTTTATTTCCTTTTTTTTTGTAATGAGTAACAAGAGCTACTATGTACCGTGTACTCATGTAGGGGGGAGGGGATAGACATCTAAGGACCCCGTGTTCAAAAGGGGATTTGCTGGGGGCATTTTTGGAATTTGGAAGCCCCCTTTGGAATCTTCAGGTGAAAAAGTATATATTTAGATACATCATAAAAGTGCTCAGTTTGACAATTGGCCTTACATGTGAACCAATTTATGACTATAAAATCTTATAAGAACATTTTAGAAAGGAGTGCAAAGTATCAGTAAACTTTCTGAGAAGTTTGTGATGGATCTGAGATTCTAACAATTTTTTATTTCACTTAGGCTGCATTCACACCTAGGCGTTTTGTCGCCTGAAGCACGACGCTACAATACGCTGGAGGGGAAAAATAACATTATTGTCTATGGAGATGGTTCACATCTCCACGCCGAACGCCTGAAGCTGAAACAAGTCCCAGACCCTTTTTTGTCGTGCGTATCGGGCGGCTTCGGCGTTTTCCTATACAAAACCGCGGTTAAAAACGACGCGTTTTGTCGCGGCAAATCGCGGTACAAAACGCTGCAATTTGTCGCGACAAATCTTGGTGCAAAACGCCGCAAATCGCCTACGCAAAGGTTTGAATGCAGCCTTAAGCCCCATACACACGGTCACACTTTTTGCCAACCAACTTCAAAATCTGCAAGTTTTTTAATTTGTCTGACTGTGTGTAAGCTCCATCGGACCAACTTTTTCGGGTTTCATCCAACAAAAAGTTAAAAACAATAGCAGAAGTTAACCAAAGGGTGGTGGTAAAGAGCAGAAAATAGCAAAAAAAACATGTGATGTTAGGAAAGTTTTAGAAAAGTTTGCAGAAAAGTCTGACTGTGTGTACAGTATGCTATAGGTGTGGCCGGACAAATCAATTAGGAAAAAAATCCAAGGGAAATTTTGTTGGATGTCGGACTGTGTGTATGAGCCTTTAGACTACTAAAATATTTTATGGCTGAAATGGCCAGTGTGGATCAAACTCCCCAATTCTCAGGGGAAGTTAAGTAAAGGTGCTGATCTTACTATAACCAAAGTGGCTAATTATGAAAATTTCCAACAGCTTGTTCAGGCACATTTAAAACTCATGGCTAAATCAGACAAAGAACTTGAGGTAAGAAAGGCACCCACTACTGCCCCCAGACAAGCAAAACTGAATTAAAACTTATGTGATTCAATGTCAAATTTTTTTGTAAACGACAAAAGTGTTTTGCAATAGGTCACACATGTCACAAATACAAGAAAGATATAATGGTTAAAAAATGTGCTGGATATTGATTCTGCATCTAATACTGATAAAATTCAAGTATCAATTAAAATGGTTATCAATGTTAGTAGATAATCTGCCTTTGTAAATTTAATAAAAAAGTCAAGCTTTCATGTAAAAACCTCAAAAGGGAAAAAAGAAAACGTAGTCATTTGCAAAAGGGACACACATGAACGTGATATGGATTTCAATAGGGCAAAGCTTTTAGAGCCAGTCATATCAATGACAAGCTTTATGGATATGGCTGTGAGCATTTGGATGCAAAAGACATGCAGATTTTCACTTGTACCTACAAAAGAGAAAACATAGGCTGACATACAGTATACTGTAGTGTACAGTTAATACCATGGCTAACCTGTTGTCGTGGCTCAGAGCTTGTCTGCTTATAGAATATTGTCTGTAGAGTATTTTCAATACAGAATGATGTGAAGTTGGTAGCTCAAATATCCTTGATGAATGCAAGGATGAGCAAAAAAACTTTAAAAAACTGTGGCCCAGATTCTCAAAGGGCTTACGACAGCGTAGCGCCATGTAAGCTGTCGTAAGTCCGAATGAGAGCCGTCGTATCTATGCGGCTGATTTTTAGAATGAGTTACGCATAAATTCGGCTAAGATACGAGCGGCGTAAGTCTCTTACACCGTCGTATCTTAGGGTGCATATTTACGCTTCCGGATATTTCCGCATCGAATATGCTAATGAGCTAGATATGCCGATTCACGAACGTACGTGCGCCCGGCGTAGCAAGATACGTCGTTTACGTAAGACATACGCCGGCGTAAAGTTACCCCTCATAAAGCAGGGGTAAGTCATGCTAGGTATGGACGTCGGAAACGTCGGAACAGCGTCGTATTTTACGTCGTTTGCGTAAGTCGTCCGTGAATGGGGCTGGACGTAAGTTACGTTGACTAGGCATTGAGCGGGCGTAATTTAATTTGAAAATTCGACGTGATACTGAGCATGCGCGCGCATGCGTCGTTCGAAAAAAGCGTCATTTACGTGGGGTCATGATTAGTTTACATAAAACACGCCCCCTGTTCCTCATTTGATTTAGGCGCGCTTACGCCGGCACATTTACGCTACGCCGCCGTAACTTTAGATGCAAGTGCTTTGTGAATACAGCACTTGCCTCTCTAAGTTGCGGCGGCGTAGCGTAACTACGATACGCTACGCCCGCCTACATTTACGCTGCTGACTGTGAATCTGGCCCTGTGTGTGTAACTGTAGACACCTGTGAATGCAAATAATATGTCTATGTCATTAACATGTACAATATAAAAAAGAAAAGCTGCGCTGCAAATTAAATCAACATAAAACATCAATTATGTTTCAAGTACACAAAAATCCCAGTGCAAAAACTGAAAAAAAGATTAGTGCAAAAAGTCCATATAAGATGTATCACAGAGGATTGCAAAAAGTGACAGGAAGTTCTCCGAATGGGTGAAGTAAAATATCAAGTTAAGAATCTTGTGAATCAGATGATAAATCCACCACCACTTATGTATCAGCTGCTTACCAGAGCAAGAATATAATCAAGCATGTAAGACATAGGTCTATAAGGGTCCTGGATAGGCTGCCACTCTCTCTCCTGTATCACCAATCCTCTATGTCAGACCAACTCTCTCCATAGATGCGACCCAGAGGAGAAAAACACTCACATGGTGTAATAACGTTTTTAAAATATTTAATGTATAAAAGGTATTGCACTCACATGTAAACAGTATAAAAAGTGCGATCGATAATAGTATAGCCAGCCGGCTCTGCTGTCTGCTCGTCCTTCCGGGTAGACAGCGTGGATCGTGGTGACGTCAGCACGTCGCTCCTCCCTACGCCGTTTCGTCACAAGAATGACTTCTTCCAGGGGATACGAGCGACGCGCTGACTCGCCACTCTTATAACAGTAAACAACACCCGGGACCGCCCAGCTCTGAACCTTGGGAGATCGCGGGCATCGGCCGCCATTTTTAAGTTGGGATCGCTGCCAGTATTTAAACTATAAAAAAAGCTACTAAACTTAAAAATTGCGGTGGATTTAAAAACTTGTGATGCTAGTGGGTATCGACAAACCCTTATAACAAGAAAAAAAGCGGCATATTGACTCACCACTTTTAAAACCAAGCATCATAACAGAAATCACCTCCACTGGAATACAGGGCTGCGCGTATCTGTCACCAAGTAAATTTTAATGCTAGACCAGTAAAGAGATAGTTAATATGTGATATTAAGAGGCTTAGGTTATCCAAATTACTGTATAATTAAGCCATTTAGCAATGTGAATTACTCACAGATCCGCAGTTTAAACAACTGCAGATCTGATGTCAATATACAAATACATTTATTTACTGTCCAGCAGTTGGTAAATCTATCAACGGATACCCACATTAAAAATTAGCATGATATTAGACTAAGTCAGGAAGCGTATGATAAAGCTATCCGACAGTCAACATCCAAAATGCAGGAAAAGAAAAATCTAAATTCCAGTATTAGGTATCCTTACAAAGTGCAAAAAATTCATAGAGAAAAAAGGTGAGTTAATTAATAATCACATAACACGAAAGCAGCCAATAATCCGCAATTTAAGCAGACAAAGCTGTGCCCGTGCTATAACAACAGAAAAAAAGGCCTCATGAATGTAATCAAAACATCCATAGGGAGAAAAAAATTATTTTATTTTAATAAATATAATGATCAAGATAATCTTGATCTGTATAACAGAGCAAAACTGTGAAATTACCATAAGCTAACCACCCATCAGTGGATGTACATTAAAAATTAGTTAAAAATTAATGGATGCACATTGAAAGATTAATGGATGCACATTGAAAAATTAATTGTAATATAAAATATAAAAAAATATAAAAATATAAGAATTGTGACAAATGGGTTGGAAGTAAGGTAAACTTGTAGGGGTAAGCCATCGTCAAGCCCCAGATGTACCAAGGTTCAGAGATGGTTCACAGAAATTCATCACAAGTACACAAGAATTAGCCATTGTCTATAAACACGTTAACGTCAGTATCTATGTTTAGTCCATAAGGACTATATGTACGGACTCTGTATATCCAGGCCATCTCCATCCTAGAGAGAGTGTGTGTGTATCTTACATATAAGCTGCAGCAGCATTTTTTTATTTTCTTTTATTTATTTATTTATTATTATTTTCCACATATTTTCTATAGTGTCATCACTATTCCATTTATTAGACCTGCACAGTATCTTCCTATTATTTTACATTAACATGTACTGCCTGCTAGCACTAAATACGTGTTGAATTGCACTAGTTTGCAAGGAAGTAGTATAGCCAAAAAAAAACAGGTGAGTAGACAATTTGCCCAGCAGTGCATTTTCCCTACAGATTTCCACTATCATTATAAAAAGACTGTAAATTTTGAAGAGTTAATTAGATTTGTAAATTAAATAGTCATAGTTGAAAACTCACATACAATTGAGCAGTAACGTAACTGGACTAAATACAGTTGTAAAGCAGGAACACTAGTAAATGCCTACACTAAAAGACATACTATAACTTAAAAGTTGGCTGGTTCAAAAAAACTTTAAGTTTCTGGATATTAGGTCAAGGTTTTAACAGATAAAGCTGGACAAGGAGAGTTCCATATTTGATAACATTTAATACAACGCTTACCATTTGATATTTAGTCTGAACCAGAAATGTTCCAAATCAAAGTAAATAGAACTTATCTATAAACTCAAAAGGATAGACTGGCATGTTAAAGATTTCTTAATGTTTGCCATCACCGTTAAAGCACACGATTCTATATGAAAAAGCCAAAAAGGGAGGTAAATGAACACTATTAGCAATCAAAGGTCAAAGATATTGCCCACATTGTGTGTTCATCCCACCTAAAACCAGGTCAAGTTAAAATTGCAGCTGTGACAAAAGCCCAACTAAAAACTAGTCAGAGCTAGAAGTACTTCTAGTAAGCCAAGTTCCAATACCTGGCAGAATTCACTTACCATCTTGCTGATTCTTCTCAACGTAGGCCCTCGTGCATTGCTTAAGCTCTGGGGACTCTGACATAGGTCAATTTCCATTACAGTGGAGTCTATGTTGGACACGGTCTTGTGCAACTAATTGAATACGTTCTCTACATACGTTCACACACCTTTATAATTCTACCCTTACCCCTAGGACCTTGCACATTGATATTCTAATTGGAAAACCTAACTAGAAGTGTAATTGCCTTTTTCTTTCCTTTTTTGTACCATATTTAGTTTTTGATGTATTTGATTTTCCTTTTAAACATTTTGTAAAACCTAAACAAAGATGGGATGCATAAGAAAAAAAAATCTTGCAAATTTTTTTTGCCTAAAAAAACTTTTAAAGAAAGCTAAGTGAGAATCTCGACAACATACAACTTTTCTTAAAATGAAGCAACTCATTGCCAATGCTTGAATATTAGCATACTATGATATGTCAAAATAACTGACAGTTCAGGTTGATGTCTTCAAACAAGAACTTGGTGGTATGTTACTGCTAGAAATGGAAAGCAGTCATTTAAAGCCTCAAAGACACTGACAGAGACAGAGATCAATTATGCCCAAATAGAAAAGAATGCAACTGTATTTAAATATGAACATTTCTATTAATACATACTGCATGTTGGCAAAGAGTAATTGTAGAATCAGTTCACAAACCCTTAAGAATAGTCACAAAAGGAATCTTAGAAACACAAAAAAAGCAGAAACATAGAGAAGCGATGTCAGAAGAAGACCAAGTGGTCCATCAAGTCTACCCTTGTGTTTTTTTTTTTTTTAACCTTTTAGTCTAGATCTACATTTTCCCCAAGCATGCTTAAATTAATTTAGGCCCCTTTGACATGTGCTGACCGTATGTTCGCATTTTCATCCAATCGTTGTGGATGAAAAAGGGACATACATTGGTCCCTATGTGATTGTGGGCGTCGGCGGATGACCATCCGCTGACACCCGTAATCACCCGCCTCCGCAATGATCCGATTTTTCGGACGGAAGAAAATCCTATTTTTCTTCCGTCTAGCGGATCAGATCGGGTGAACACGGACATACGGTCCGTGTTCATCCAATCCCCCCCGTGTGAAAGGGCCCTTACTGCGGACTGACTTACTGTCCCAGCTAACAACAAAGTTTGAGGCTACACCTATAAAAATTTGACAACGTAGAGACTTAACCACTTGGCGCCCAGAGACGTCATATGACGCCCTGGGCTTTGTGGTTGTATACCTGAATGATGCCTGCAGCTTCAGGCATCATTCAGATATTGCCGTTTTCAGTCAGCGATTTTCTGAACCCTAAGAATGATCATAGCGACTGTTCCGTCCCCCCCTCCCGCCGCCCTCCAGTGCTTCTCCCGACACACCGATGTGATTAGTGAGTCAGAGAATGGATCCGCCGGCCCCGGATGCTGATCATAAAGATTTCCGGCGGACCACATGGCGATGTTATGACGTCACGCCCGGCCTCTGCATTAAAAAAAAACGTTGCTGCTTCTGCTGTGAAGCGGTGATTGTTTTTTTTAACTATTTATTTTAGGCTTCCCAGCCTAGTGGTGAGATGTGGGGTCTTATTAACCCCATATCTCACTGTAAAGAGGTCCTGTCATGTCATATTCATATTACAAGGAATGTTTACATTCCTTGTAATAGGAATAAAAGTGATGACATTATTTTTTTTTAAGTTTTAAAATAAAAATAAATAAAGTTAAATTAACAATATTTTTTATTTAAGTGCCCCTGTCCCTGTGTGCTCGCATCCAGAAGTGAACGCATAAGCAAGTCACGCCCACATATGAAAACGGTGTTCAAACCACACATGTGAGGTGTCGCCGCAAACGTTAGAGCGAGAGCAATAATTTTGGCCCTAGACCTCCTCTGTAACTCAAAACATGTAACCAGTAAAAAAATGTAAAGCCTCGCCTATGGGGATTTTTAAGCACCGAAGTTTGGCGCCATTCCACAAGCCTGTGCAATTTCTAGGCGTGACATGTAAGGTATCGATTTACTCGGAGTAACTTTATCTTTCATATTATGCAAACAGAGGTGACCGATGCTGTGTCCCTATGTCCCTATGTACAAGGGACACAGATCGGTCTCCTCTCTCCCGACAGGACGTGGAGCTCTGTGTTTACACACAGAGCTCCACGTCCCTGCTGTCACCGCCGATCGCGGGTAGCTGGTGAACATCACGGCCGCCAGGCACGCGCATCGGCACCTCAGCGATGCGCCGGGCACAGTGTTTCCACGCTGTGCGCCCCCAGCGGCGCCCGTGGGTAATGCACTTGAGAGCCGCGCTGTGGACGTCTTTCGTCTATAGCGCGGCTCTCAAGTGGTTAAAGGAACCTATTTAGAAAATAAAAAACAAACCTTTACAACCCCTTTAAAGCTCTGTGGGGCAGATTCACGTAGAAATTTGTTACGCTGCGGCGGCGTAACGTATCCCATTTACGTTACACCGCTGCAAGTTTACAGCGTAAGTGCCTGATTCACAAAGCACTTGCCTGTAAACTTGCGGCGGCGTAGCGTAAATGCGGGCACCATTTAAATTAGGCGCGTTCCCGCGCCGAACGTACTGCGCATGCTCCGTCCCTAAAATTACCCGACGTGCATTGCGCTAAATGACGTCGCTAGAACGTCATTGTTTTCGACGTTAACGTAAATGGTGTCCAGCACCATTCACGGACGACTTACGCAAACGACGTGAATTTTCAAATTTCGACGCGGGAACGACGGCCATACTTAACATTGGCTAGACCACCTAGAGGGCAGCCTTAGTTTTACGCCGCGTATCTCGACGGAAACGGCGTACATTTAGAGCGACGGGTAAAACGTACGTTCGTGAATCGGCGTAACTAGTCATTTGCATATTCTACGCCGACCGCAATGGAATCGCCACCTAGTGGCCGGCCTAGAATTGCAGCCTAAGATCCGACGGTGTAAGTCAATTACACCTGTCAGATCTTAGTGAGAACTATGCGTAACCTGATTCTATGAATCCGGCGCATAGTTACGAAGGGCGGATCTAAGAGATACGACGGCGTATCAGGAGATACGCCGTCGTATCTCTTTTGTGAATCTGGCCCTGTGTGTTTTACATGTTTTCATCCAATTTTCAAATATATCTCTAATCTGTGGATACTTTAATTCTTTTGTACAGTTTTTCAACACTATCATGAAAATTTGCATAAATGCTGAAAATAAAACTTTGAACCCAAAAAACAAACAAAAAATAAATAAAATAGATTAATCCAAATGTTATCTTTAATTGTGACTTTAGGATATGAATAGCTGAAATACCTTCTTTTAGAATAAGTATGGTTTAAAAAGTCACACATTGTAAATGAGTGATCTCAACATCTGTGGTGCACCTGCTGTCTTATTAAATGATTCCCGGTTGGTGGGAATAAGCTGATTTCTCCATGTTGTGAATGGCTAAGATCTTTCCTATTGCAAGAATACATGGGGCATTTCAGATATATGCTATATTGGCAGCTTGCAGAGATAATTAGTTTCAGTGAGTACCGTTGTGAAAATAAAAAGATGTTTGTTTGTCTCTATCTATCTATCTATCTATCTATCTATCTATCTATCTATCTATCTATAGCTCAGATTCTCAAAGGGCTTACGACGGCGCAGCGCTATGTACGCCGTCGTAAGTCCTAATCTGGGCCGTCGTATCTATGCGTCTGATTCTTAGAATCAGTTACGCATAGATATCCATTCGATCCGACGGTGTAAGAGCCTTACGTAACTGCAATTTTTTCCCCCCCGTTAGGTGCCGCTTCCGTCGTTTTCCCGTAGAGTATGCAAATTAGCTAGATACGCAAATTCCCGAACGTAGGCGCGGTCGACGCAGTAAAGTTACGACGTTTACGTTAGGCTTTTCCCGGCGTAAAGTTGCCCCTGCTATATGAGGCGCAGCCAATGTTAAGTATGGCCGTCGTTCCCGCGTCGAAAATTTATAAAAGGACGTCATTTGCGTAAGTCGTCCGTGAATGGTGCTGGACGTAATTTACGTCAACGTCAAAAACAATGACATCCTTGCGACGTCATTTAGAGCAATGCACGCCGGGAAATTTTGGGAACGGCGCATGCGCAGTTCGTTTGGCGCGGGGACGCGCTTCATTTAAATGAAACACGCTCCCTACCCGCCGAATTTGAATTCCGCCAGGTGATTTACGCTACACCGCCGCAACTTTATAGACAAGTGCTTTGTGAATAAAGCACTTGCCTGAAAAACTTGCGGCGGCGTAACGTAAATGAGATAACGCCCGCACATTTTTGCGCCCATCTACGAGAATCTGGGCCTATCTATCTATCTATCTATCTATCTATCTATCTATCTATCTATCTATCTATCTATCTATCTATCTATCTATTTGCCTGTCTGCCTCATTCTCTGTATGAACTTGAAATATGGATTACCTGGTTTTCTGAGTTACTAAAGCACATTTATTCAAACAAGTATGTCGGTATAGGTATGAGAAACATTTACCTGGGCACTTGGCACCTGTGGTTTTCCACTGAGCAAATCTGTATTTCATTTTTTTAGCACTATATCCAAAATATATGATTTTTTTTAAATGTACTCCAGTCTTGCTCATATTTCTCCTAGCATACATAATTTCATTAACATGTTTAGAAGCATTACAATTTACTCTAAGTGAAAATTATATATGCATTTGACAATATAAAAGAAAATAATTTAAATGATATGCTTTGATGTATTTCGGTGTCTGCACCTGACAGTGGGTTTTGCTGCAGGTGCAATAGGAGAAGGGCATTTTTTACAGATTATTGAGCATTCTGTGTGGCATTTTCTCTGTGACATTCATGGGCATCCTGTATGGCATTTATAGCAACTGTCATTGTAAAATTTGATTGTAACATTGATGGCTATTCCTAACGTGTAGGAATGAGTGACTCCTGATACAAAATTCTGGACATTTTCTAGGCAAGTTATTGTTAATAAATGGTGTGGAATTTGGCTAATGTATCCTCATTTTGATGATTACCTGATAATGTATAAGTTTTTTGTATTGTGCTTAAAACTGTAATAGAAATTACTGAAAAAAAAAATGGTGTGGAAGTATCAGCCACAATAGATCTAACAGTTATGCCGCGTACACACGACCGTTTTTCGGGTTGTAAAAATTACATTTTTAATGGTCTAGAAAAAACAACGTTTTTTTAACCCGATCGTTAAAACGGCCTTGCCTTCACACGATCGTGAAAAAAAATGCTCTAGCAAAGCGCAGTGACGTACAACACGTACGGCGGCACTATAAAGGGGAAGTTCCATGAGGATGGCGCCACCCTTGGGGCTGCTTTTGCTGATTTTGTGTTAGTAAAAGACGATTCGCGCTTTTCAGTCTGTTACAGCGTGACGAATGTGCTTACTCCATTACGAACGCTAGTTTTACCAGAACGAGCGCTCCCGTCTCATAACTTGCTTCTGAGCATGTGCGTTTTTTTATGTCGTTAAAGCCCACACATCACCATTTTTTTACAACGTTAAAAACGACAACGTTAAAAACTTTGTGAAAAATTAGAGCATGTTCTAAATTTTTAATGGACATTTTTTACATTGTGAAAAATGCTCTGAATCCCACACACGATCGTTTTTAATGACATTATAAAAAACATAATTTTTTACAACTCGAAAAACGGTAGGCTCAGTTCACACTGCAGTGATGCTGGAATCCACTGCGGGTACCTGCATCACATGTCTTCCAATGGCAGGTCACACTGCACTATGCGAACAGCTGGGAGCGTCAATTAAAAGTTAATAATCAGTTTGCATATCGCAGTGCAATCTGCAAATTCAGACAAGAATCAGATCTGTATGGCTGAATTTGCATCACACAGACATGCCATGTGATCGCACTGCAGCAGACTACTGAACTGGCCCTTAAAGGAAAGTTTACTTTTAAAAATAAATAAAACAATCTCTCAACTTTGTATAAATTGACCAAGGACACAACAGTTTAATAATATCATTTTTGAGCTTCTTCTTTACAGTATTGCACTAAAATATGCCTATATTGTAAAGGGATGCTGTGCTGGTGCAAGGAGTACACGTGGAAGAGCTAATGTGGTGCACATTACAGTGGTGATCACTGTGCACATCAGAGGTGATCAGTGTGCCCATTACAGTGGTGATCAGTGTGCCCTGCCCCCCTTCTAATAATCAGACGAATACCTACTGTATGATTTTAAAGGTGGCAACAGTGAGTGGGTAGGCGGGAAGCCAGATGAGCAGGGATATCGATGTAGGCTCAAACAGCATTCCTGTTCCCACTGGCTATCACACTTATGGGAAAGAGTTCTGCCAGCACCAGAAAGTTGAGTTTGCCCACACATATAAATGCAGATGTATATATAGAAATATAATTGCAGGACAAAAACCAAGTGTTCCCCATACATCTCAATTATTGTTACAACAATAATAAAACATGATTTAAAAAAGAAAAACTGGGGAGAAAGGGGTTTTGGTCTTGCAATTATATTATATTTATATCTATCTATATATATATATATATATATATATATATATATATATATATATATATATATATATATATATATATATATATATATATAGAGAGAGAGTGAAGAGTGCAAGTGAAGGCCTAAAGATGCACTGCCGGCGCCAAGTGAATGCACAAAGTGATTGGAGGTGACTTGATATAGGAGCTGAATATACCACTTACAGAATGAAAAAACACCAAAATGGGTGAAAATGGTGTTTGGAATAATAAAGCGGCTATTTTAATAAAACGGGGGTGAGCCGTTTTAAAGTGTAAATACAAATATTTCTAACCGTGAACTGTAGTTCAAACAAAGATGAAAACAGCGCTAATAAGTAGATATGTCAACTCAGAGAGAAAGCACTGGTGGACCCAGATGGCACAAGAGGTGATCAGAACCTGAGTGTAAGTGCACCAAAAACAGCTCAAGTAAAAGATACCTCAAAAGTGGCTAGTAATACCCACAAGGGGTGCAAACCTGCCACGGCAAAGAGAAGACTCTGCAAATGCACCATCAGGTCCTCCAGGTATTGTATGGGTGATACACGTCTCAGCGAGATAACATGAAAGAGAAATCAACAAGAAAATGATAGTGCAGTGATGTCTAAATGTAGTCAAGTGAGAGCAGGTCAAACAGAAACCATAAGTATATGCCCGTACAATAAATCACTGAAAATGTAGCAAAATAAACAGAAAGGGTTCACCGCTGTCACCGCTGATGTCAGACACCTCCTGGGGCCGCGCGCGCTCTGTGCAGTTGTTACTGTATCAGGTGCTGGGCTGCGATTGGAGATCGGTGGAGCGCGGTGGAACGCAAGCTGCTTCCGTGTGTAGCGTCGTTGTAGCCACGCCCTGGCGCGTTTCGTCACTTCCGACTTCGACAGAGGGCCCTGTGTTTTGTTTTGTTTGCTGTGCTGAAGGTAAAACAGACTTTTTCATTTGTGCTGAAGACAAGCAGGACCTTTGTTTTGATGATTTTCCCTATGCTGAAGAAAGCATTGTTTTGTTTGGTTTGGTTTTCAAATAAAACCCCCTTTTTATTCACTATTACGGTTTAAGCACTTGTCTCGCTGAGCTAAAGAACCCCCAAAGTTCACAATATATACACATCTGCATTTATATATTCTCTATTGGGAGAATAACAGCTCAAATAACAGCCTGGAGATCCCGAGCTGTCACAGCAAACCTGGGTGTTTAAATGGTATTTTCTGGCTCACTGGAGGGCACATCTCTCTCCTGCACTGGCTCCTTCCAGGTGGGGTCAGCAGAGCACATAGAAGCAGCCAGCATTTCAGGGACATTATCTGGTTCCTACTGGGCATTACTTACAGTCCACCTGTCCTCATCTATCTATCAGAATGCATGTGCCTCCATTGTGGGGACACTCATAGTTTAGTGTTAGGACCATAGACTCCAGGGTGCCGTGACGTGGCTCTGTGGCTCACGCATGCGTTTGCAAATGCATGCGGACAAAACTCCTGTTTTTAACGCATACTGCTAGACAGGTTAATTGGTTGGATTGGATTGGATTGGATTGGATTGGGATACATACTTATAGTGCGCCGAATGCGAGTTGTGAAACTCGCGTCTAAGCGCTTACCAACAAGCTGGGGGTATCCAGTTCCCAAGAGCAAAAAGAAGAAACTAGGACATCTAATTAAAAGAGGGGAACAAACAAGAAATAAACAGAGATATAAAAAGAGGGGGGGGGTGTCAGGGCACAAAAAGCCTATCCCTACTCCCTGACCATGGACCGCAGCCTGGGATTAAGGCAGCGTCCTGCTAAGGGCTTGGAAGGCCAAGTCTCTATCTGTAGGCTTGTGAAAAAAGAAGTGTTTTCAAGCCCTTACGGAAGGCCATCAAGGAGGAGGATGCTCTGAGCTGATGAGGGAGCTGGTTCCAAAGAGAGTTCCCCAGTGTTTGGAGCCGGCAGCCACCTTTTGAAGCTGATCGACTAGATTGAATAATTGCTAACAGGGCGTCAGTCGAGCAAAGCTCTCTGGGTGGACAGTAGTGTTGTGTCATATTCGGTTGTCTGCGAGCTGGTCGGTAAGTAGGCTTGGTTTTTTCCTGGGCATTCCCCAGGCTTTTGTTGATATCTGTTTCAGCCTTCCAATGCTGCTTACTGCGATGGCCAGCTATAGATGAGGGCGGTGGACAAGTCTGTTTCACCTGTGGTGTGTGTATTGGTCAAGCAGCGCACCAACACCTTTGCAGCCACTGTGCTACATGCTGGGTGTTTGGTGTGCTCCTGGACCCTTAAGAAGGGATGGGCTGCCCTTCAGTCCACCTGTCCTCATCTATCCATCAGAATGCATGTGCCTCCATTGTGGGAACACTCATAGATTAGTGTTAGGACCACAGACTTCAGGGTGCCGTGACGTGGCTCTGTGGCTTACACATGCGTTTGCAAATGCGCGCGGACAAAACCCCTGTTTTTAACGCATACTGTTTGTTGATTACTTACAGTTACCAGCTCCCCGACCGAGCTGCAGGCCACGGCAAATCTACATTCTTCTTCCTCAATGTCACAGATTTTCACATTGGAGTCACCAGTCTCCGACTCAACCCTGCCTTTCTTGGAAGATCCAAGGCCTTCTGCTGCATATTGGGACTTCCGCGGCTGTAATTAGCACAGTACTGATTGCAGGTCCACTCGGTAGTACTGTGGCCCCTGCTGGCTGGATACTATCCAGGTAAGCAGCTCATTGCAGTGCCCACACCGGATTCAGGCACTGACCACAGCAGTCAGTATCCAGCATTCAGAACACCCTCTCCTGTGGCTACTGCTCCCTCTCTTCAGGCACTGTCAGCCCACCTGGTTGCAGCTTCCCCTTTCACTAGCCCTCTTGGCTATTTCTCCACAGTCCTCCCTGACTGACTCTGCATCCATCCCAGACTGCTTGCACAGTCCCTTCAGGCATGCCTCTCAGTCCTCTGAATGCAACACTCATCAGCCCTCTTGGTTGTTTTCCTTCCTGGAGACTTGCCCAGCAGTGTCATGTTGTCCTCTCCTGTGCCTCCTGGTCAGGATCCCCCTGCATGTCATGAAGAGGGGTCCCTTCTGAACATGAGCCCAGGCCTCAGTTCACCCCCTCTCAGACTAGGGGGCTACAATCAAAGGCCTCTGACAGCCTAACACTCTATCTCCATCTTCCAATCAATCTCCACACTGGCCCTGCTGGGCTGACTCTGAGTATTTTAGCTTGGATTGGTCAGGGCCCTCAGAACACTCCAGTCAGCTCCTCCTAGACCCCTCCCAACAGCTCTGGAACTTTCTCCATGTTTACAGCAATCAGGGAGGAGTTCACCAGAGAAGCTTCTGCTGAGTCATTCAGCCTACCTGAGTCACTTACCCAACCCAGATTAACACACAGGCTTGTCTGAAAATCAAGTCTGAAAATCTACCTACACTAACAAAAACAACCTACTCTGGCACTCTAGCAGCGCTAGGAGGTGCTACAAATAGCTAGTGATATGGATATTGTTGTGCTTATTAAGTAAAATATTCCTGCACAGTATTTATGATGTAAGTCATTTTTAATGATGATATTTTTAAGATACAGGTTCAATCAAATATGACCACAGTCTAAAAATATGAAATTTATTCACCAGACATGTAATTATACAAAATAGTTTATATATATATATATATATATATATATATATTATATATATATATATATATATATATATATATATATATATAATCTTGGTTGACAAAAACAAATGTTACATGAAATTAAAATACTAATTGCTTTACATAAAATCTTGAATATCAATTGAAACACCCGCTAAATGGGAGGGTAGTACCTTTGACATGAAACCGCAATGATAAACTTTCCTGTAAAATCAATAACCTTGTAAAATGACACTTACGTCTGTATTCCACAAATTCAACTGTTACTATACTGCAGATAAGTAAGTGGTTACCAACAGGAAATAAAATTAGATGTTTGTTATGTCAATAAAATGGAGACTATGTAAATTAAAAATATTGAAAATCTTCACAGAAAGGCGGTTATTGATTCGGGAGATTAATTATCAATTGTATAATGCTCAATAAATCACTATATAAGAGAACACAAATGAATATACGGTAAAAATCAACACAACATAATTACCCGTTCCAAAATGGCAAAATGAATTACTGGTTAACAGAGTTTTTAGAATGGCTGCCATGGCTTTCAAGATGGCTACTCTTAAAGAGGAATTACTTCTTGTGACCTCCGAGTTTCAAAGCATAAGAAGGTGTCCAGGAATTTTCATGAATGTAAAGTGTGAGTTGATGAATGGTGTATGTGTCTGCGTGTATGATTGATGGTAATTGAGTGTTCTTGAGTGTCCCTTCTCCATGGCATCTCTCATACTTTATACCATCTGGGACAATAAGCTCATAAAAATATAATAAGCTCAGCCCAGAAGGTATGGCTTATTTTCCATAACCTTTCTATGGTAGTGCTGTGTCTCTTCTTTTATCTACCCAACAAGGACAGGTAAATATCTTTGGTTTCGTGAAAAGGAACACTATTGTTCAGGAGACTCTGTTTCAACATAAGGGGCCAGATCCACAGACAACGTACGCCGGCGTATCTACTGATACGCCGGCGTACTTTCAAATTACCCGCGTTGTATCTTTAGTTTGAATCCTCAAACCAAGATACGACAGCATCTGGGTTCGATCCGACAGACGTACGGCTTCGTACGCCTTCGGATCGTAGATGCAATACTTCGGCGCCCGCTGGGTGGAGTTCTCGTTGTTTTCCGCGTCGGGTATAAAAATTAGCTATTTCCGTCGATCCATGAACGTACGCGCGGCCATCGCATTTTCTTACGTCGTCTGTAGTCAGCTTTTTCCGGCGTATAGTTAAAGCTGGTATTTTGCGGCGTATAGATAGGCTTGCCATGTTAAGTATGGCCACTCTGATGAAGAGGCCCTTGACGCCTCGAAACGCGTAATCCGGCAGTGACACACCTCTACACATCCCCCCCCTATTTTGGAGTGTGGTTCGAGGGGTATCCACCACAACGTTGCTGATAAGCCTACTATGTCAGTTCTCTTGTAAGTAGTTTTCTACTATCATTTTATTCTATTAAACCCGTCAACGCTAACACACTAGGCTGGTGCGCCTTTCTTTCTTTGCTTTTGACGTTTTCTACTAGGACATTCCCCGTCCACGAAAGGCAGCAAGGCCTCTGTTACCGGTTTTTGACACTGTTGGTGTGCTCCATGTGGAATATTGAATAACTTTGGACAATTCACCTGTGCGCAGGAGCTTGTTTTCGTTAAGGAAGTTAATGACCTTCGATTTAATTAATTTATCTTCAAATCTAATTATCACTAAACTCATTTAGGAAGATATTGCCCATATTTGGGAGAGACCGGCCCAGAGGGAGGAGAGAGATAACAGTAGCCAATCCTAGTGAACCTGTTTAAATCAATAGGAGAGAGGCTTATAAAAGTAGAGCCTTAAATCAATAGAGTTAGGAGAGATGGGATGACCTGGGCCCAGGAAGTCATTATTTGAGTTAATTATAAGAGACCATCTCCCAGCACTTACAATATACTTGCTTTATTATGTTTTTATTTTTGATATTTGTAGTGTGATGTACATACTTTATATTTGAAACTAATATTTACTCCCTTGATTAAGACTGTAAATGTATGCGGTGTATTAGATAGACTAATAACAAATTCTCTAATAAATGCTTATTATGTTGAAGCTTTCACTTCTGGTCAAAATAACTCTTATTTAAACCATATCATATCTTGAAGCTAATATTAAATCTTAAATATGCATTTAGAAAGCTACACCTGCCTCAAAGTCAAATCACCTTTCAAAAATGCTTTAAAAATAAAGCTGTTGCTAAAAAAACAGAACATAGGCGTGTGCACAGGGTGTGCCAGGTGTGCCCAGGCACACCCTAATCACCACATGTGACCACAGTGCCTCCGGTTTCCCTCCTCTCTCACTGGCTGCTGCTGGCACACACAGACGATGTCTCAGGATGAGTGGGGGAAGTTGTAATGTCATTTACCAGCCCGTTACCTTTCTGAATGTAAACAGTGATTGGTACTATGCATTTGAGCTTTGAGGTGCACACCTTAATACAATAGGCTGCGCACACCTATGCGCTAGAATATGCCCGTGCCTTGGGCTGGACTGTATTTTTGGACAGCTTTTTTTATTTACATACATTTTTTTTCTTTAATAATACATTTGCTGTATATTGTAACAGTTCAGAAATGTATTCATGCACTTGATTTACTGCATAACAATTCCCGAGACAGTTGTTTGAGATGTCAAGGGGCTTTTTTAATATCATAATGTAAGGTGTGAACAACACTGAGTTTGACGTTTCAATAACAGTCTTGTTTAGGACTCATGTACAGCAGCAATTGTAAGTCACATTTAGCAAAGCAATTAAACTAATGTAAACACACAGTAGAATAAAATGGTCCTGCATTTGCTGCTTATTTTGTAAGCATTCATATTGTACCTTCATATATTTTAAAAGCACCCTGCTTCATATTTCTGCTTTTAAAAGCTGATTTCTTATTTTGCTTGAATAAAGGAATATAAGCACAAATAATAATACAACCACAAATTATACGTGTACGTGTCACCATCTAGGAAAGAAAAATTCTTACAAAGGTCCCTGCTTGTAAGAGACCTTAAGACAGAATAACGAGCAGTGATAATGTGTGCATTGCAGTAATGCATAGCAAGCAACTTCATGATTTAGGTGTCATAACTTTAAAAAAAAGATTACTGGTTAGTTGTTATGAATAGAGAAAACTAAACATTACTTTTAAATGTATTATTATACTTGAACTCCTTGTAAAATGTCTCCTATATAATGTTTGCTATTATTTATTTAAACTAGAACTATGGCATCCCATTACAAAAATATATGTAGCACTTGATTGTAAGCGTATCTGCTCTTAAAGGGGTCTTCCAGACTTTTTTTAAGTTCATTAAAAGTCAGCAGCTACAAAAAGTGTAGCTGCTGGCTTTTAATAAACAGACACTTACCTGCTCCACAGTTCCAGCGACGCGCCGGCCGGGACTCCGCTCCTTGCCCCCCTCGCCAGCCGGCGTCTTCATTCCTAGTGTGGGCACCCGGCAGTGACAGTTTTCGGCTTCACGGCCGGGCACCCACTGCGCATGCGCGAGCGGCACTGCGCATGCGCGAGCGGCACTGCGCATGCGCGAGCAGCGCAGCGCCGTCCGATTGGACAGGCGCTCGCCTACAGGGAGGGGCTGCAATAAGGCGATTAAGCTATTCGCCTTACCAGCCCCTCGGTGGAAGGAGGAAGTGGGACAGGAAGTCCCACTCCTCCTGAAGCCCCCACTCCCCTCACCCAAAAAATTACATGCCAAATGTGGCATGTACGGGGGCAAGAAGTGGATTAAGCGGAAGTTCCATTTTTAGGTGGAACTCCACTTTAAAGTATAACTAAAGGCAAAACCTTTTTTTTTTTGTTTTGAACTGAGTGAAGAGGGATTAGAACACCTATTAGGTTTTTATTGCTGTCTGCGCCCTCATTATGGAAGTTCACCCTCTTTATTTTTCCTGTTTACCATTATCATTGAAAGCGAACATAAAATAAAATTCCAAATTTTGGATTGTCCCCAGAACAGTAATAGAGGGGAAATCTAACAATAGGGACACTAGTTCAAATGACTTGGGGGCCCCAATGGATTGCCTTATTTTGCAGAGATGTCCTTTTACTTCCTAAACAAAAAGAAACAAAAAGAAAAAATACTGCGCTATCTCATAGAGGTTAATAATAAAGCCGTTAACACAGCAAAAGAGATCAAAAGTTGCTAGTAAAACATATGTGGAAAAAGTGTAGCGCTAACAGTGAATCAATTGTGATAAAACAATCTAAATTGTATCGTGCAACACCACATGTGAACTAATGGTATCGGTGATAATTAAAGTCCATAAATCCTTGACTGGATAAATGAATTGAATCAAACTATGTTGAAAGACGTTCAATAACTGGATAAATAAACAAAATCCAACGGTGAGAAGTCCACCACCACTTATGACAAGGGGCTTACCGGATGGATTGGACCCAGAAAGGCATATACCTACCAGGCCAATCAAGCTTTGTTAAAGATGATACACTGAAGAGGGTACACCATACACGTCTTGCGATTCGGTATTATTGAAAAAGAGACCTCAGGCAGACAATTCAGGAATGATTCCCAGCAAGCAGCGATATTCAACAGATCACAAGGAGGGCATATCGATTATTCAACCGATGAGTATGTAAAAGAAAAAGTGGGGCGCACATAGCATAATTCCGTAAAAATCAATATTTATTTTGCAATGATAAACCAAGCTCATAAAATTAGGGTAGCAGGAACAACAGCAGTCCATCCCTTGGTGGTGGACTTCTCACTTCTCACCATTGGATTTTGTTTATTTATCCAGTTATTGAACCTCTTTCAACATAGTTTGATTCAATTCATTTATCCAGTCAAGGATTTATGGACTTTAATTATCACCGATACCATTAGTTCACATGTGGTGTTGCACGATACAATTTAGATTGTTTTATCACAATTGATTCACTGTTAGCGCTACACTTTTTCCACACATGTCCATTTACTTCCTGTTTGGCTATGGGACAGGAAGTGAAGGTAAATCTACACGATGGAACACAGATAGTGACAGTGGTTATAACCCTCTTTTACTCTATCCAAAATGAAAAAAATAAAGTTTTGCCTATAGTCTTACTTTAAAGCGGAGTTCCACCCAAAAGTGGAACTTCCGCTTTAAGCACTCCACGCCCCCTTACATGCCACATTCATGACTTCATGTCCCACTTCACATTCATGACTTCATGTCCCACTTCCTACTTCCACCTAGGGACCACCTAGGTGACTCCTCCTCTGTCCCTAGGTGGCCTCTTCCTCTAGGCGATCTCCTGGGACACGTGACAGGTCCCAGGAGATCGCCTGTCCATTCCAGGAGCGTAGCGCGACTCGCGCATGTGCAGTGCGTGCCTGGCCATGAAGCCAAAAGCTGTCACGGCCAGGTGCCCAGAATGTGAATGGAGGCGCCAAGGAGATGAGTGGGGAGAGGAGAGACACTCCGTGCGGCCTCATTGCTGGACCATGGAACAGGTAAGTGTCTGTTTATTAAAAGTCAGCAGCTATACTTTTTGTAGCTGCTGACTTTTAATAAACATTAAAAGGCTGGAACTCCGCTTTAAGGGTTTCACTTAGTCCCCCTTATCCAGGTCACTGATAGGGGGGGAACAGGCCCTCTTGTAGGGGGCCCGAGCACACAGGGGGGCCCACACAGGGAGGGGAATTAGTGATAGACTTGTCTCTCTTCTTCCAGCAGCTGAAAGCTGGTCTCATCCCCTCTCCCTGCTGCCAGCTTTTATCTGCTGAGAAAGACAGTCATCCTTCCCTATCCCTCCTCCCCGTGAGGCCCCCTCCCTCTCAGCACTGGCTCTAATGTTAGCTCTTCTCCTGAGTTACTTTTTTCTCTCCTTCTGTCTCTCTGATCCCAGAGCCTGTATATTTGTTTCATATCATCTTTATTTTCATTTATTGACTCTGTTTTATCTTTTAGATTTAGCAGGAATTCTGTGAGTTATGTTGTATTTGCATCTGCTAAACATTTTATTGTATTTTTAGTGAAATTTAGCTTTAATATATTCTTGGGGGGGGGGGGGACGAACTGTCATGGAGTCTGTACGGGGCCCCACAATTTCTATCAGAAGCCCAGCCCCCTGCTAGTGAAGCCCACCTCATGAAGCTTCCAATGATAGGGTGACAATGCTACTGCACTGCTAATGAATTGAAAGCAGCATTGTCACTCTCAGGTGGACTGTGCCTGTCTGCACTGCAGGATAAGAAGACCGTGCAGGGGTGCTGGCTTTTATCATTGTCACTGCTGATTCACAAGTATGTAGCTTGTCAGTTAGCAGCTGAACTCATCTAGTCCTGCCCACTGTTTTGTGGATTGACAGCACTGCATCTTTGTAGAGGAGGATTTGGCTCAAGAAAGACATTTTTTTTTTTACTTTGTAAGGCCTACGCATTTCATAGTTGCTGGATTTGGGACCTGCTTAGCGTTTCACATAGGAACCATTTAAATGTACTTTAATTGTGGCAAAAGATGAAAAAGCCCCCTTGCTGCTCTTGACATTTGGCCAAATGGCACTTGTAATTGGCAGAGAGATAACGACAATTTAATTAGTGAAATAATTTGACATTATGGCAAGTGTTATAGCCTGAAACTGACACCTCTAATTACTTTTACAGAGAATTCACGTAACTTTCATCCAAGATAAACACATTTTTCCCAATTTGATTTACCTGGAAAAAATGTGTAACTCCTGGGTGAAATCATTTGTAATCAGACTCCACAAGTCCTAAATGTCTACTGATTGTTTTCACATTTTTAAGCTTCAAAGGTGACATGCAGTATATTTCAGACCTCTAACATATGTATTAAGATCTTTAGAAGACCATATTAAACCTTGCTGTGCTTTTAGTGTGGGTTTGGTATAGAAGGATCAGCCAAAGCGGCTTGGTGTTATCAGATCCTTGCCCCTGTGTCTCACCCTGCCTGCTTTCTGCATACTACTCAAGTCTCCACTGCTGTCAATCTATCAGCTGTCACCAACGCAGAATATAATATATGTTCTTGGCGGCAAGAACCAAGCACAAAAAATGTTACATAGAAAATTTCTGCATAATTTCCTACTTTGTGTCACTAGAGGAAAAAAAGATAGATGATTCTTTGCATGCCCAGACCTACGGAAGGCCTCCCTTGGCAGTGCTATGTACAGAATAAAATCAGCACACATCAAAAGTACAAATGCTACAATGTTTAAAAACACCACAATAGATGCAATCTTTATAAAATACAACTAAGATTGCCTTGAAGTGATGCATGCTACCAATAGTTTGGACAGACATTGTCACAAATGTGAATATAAGAATACATATAAATGTAGACTGTAGAGATATGGAGCATAACCAAGGACAATTAGTAATACAAAATAAAAAGTGAGAGAAAAATAAAGTAAATCATACATCTACTACAGTAGGTAAGAGGATTCATAAGTACTTCTTGGAAACGATACCTTGCATGTAGGCCAGGTAACTAGGTTAATGCATGAGGAAACTACATCTTTCTGTGTGGTCACAGTGTATGTGTTTGCCAAGAAGTTGGCATACACCAAATGCAGCTTTAGAGTGTAAAGTGTAGTGACACTCCATGATGTATACTTTCTCATGTGGTCTAAAATTTCTTGCTAGGGTTAACAATTCTCTTAGGTGCCGTTGGCTCACGCAAAGCATGGAGTGACAACTTGTTACTCACCAGAGCACCCCACAAGGAGTGATTGACCAGTGACTCTAGAGGTCCGAGGACTATTTTGCTTTAAAAAGACAGAAGATCACGTTCCTTGGGATAACCCCACCAAGGGGTTGCAGGAACAGGGTGGGTACTATGAGGAGACAGTGGTGCATTATAACAAAGGTCAGAATTTTAGCAGAGGTTAAGGCAGCTGTCAGTCAGGGGAATGTTCAGTGCTTAAGCAGAAGTTGAGGCAGGCAGTAGGCAGGAGAATAGTTGGTGTTTAGGCACAGGTCAAGCCAGTCATTAGGTAGAGTACACACACAAGGTACCATAGACAATTTAATGAATTAAAAATGTAATAAAAACTACTCACAAAGAAGCAAAATAGAAGGCTTGTCGACAACACTGTAGTAGATACCCCTCGAACCACACTCCAAATGGGGGGAATGAAGGTCTGTCACTGCCGGCTGACGTGTTTCGAGGCTACAAAGACCTCTTCATCAGAGCCCAGCAGTGCAGACCCTTCCACAGGCTCCCCTTATATACATATGAGCACCCATGAGTGTCCATACACAGTTGCAAGCCGCAGAGGACCTCCTAGGGGTCATCACCAACTCCTCCCACCCAGGTGGGTGGTCCCAGATGCCTCACACTAGTCGGATTGACAGTGGTGAAAATAGACAAAATAATAAAAATAACCTAGATTAGGAATGTATAATGAAATATCGATGTAGGTGCCAGTGTTGCCAACAACAATGCACCCTACAGCAATGGCCACTAGTCAGGTGTCACTAGTATAAATATATATGTGGGTATAGAAAAAATGCGAAAAGCAGTATGATCAAAGAGAGCTAAACTTACTAGTGCTTGGTATCGGCCTGGTCTAAAATAAAGCTCTAGCCCCCTGCTCCTCCAGGATCATCCAAAGAGATGCCTGTTCTCCTGGATGTACAGTCGTCCTCTGTAGCGCCAGCTTTAACGGTTTTTGCCCCCTTCTCTGCTTCTTTTTTCCCCCCTCTCCTCCTTTGTCTTACTGCCATCACCTCCCTTCTTTCCCCAGCGTCTGGTCTCCACCAAAATGGTGGAGACTGAGCCTCTGTACGGTCCAGCTTGGCGTAGCTCTATCAGCGTGCTAGGAGCTGGTGTTGCGGGCCACTAGTGATGACGCAGAGCCCCGGCGCGTGTGCACTTGGAGCGCAGATGGACTTGTTTGCGCTCCACCTACTGCCCACTATGGAGGCCCAGCACTGCCGCAATGTACTGCGCCACGACGAATGGCGCTACAGAGGACGACTGTACATCCAGGAGAACAGGCATCTCTTCGGATGATCCTGGAGGAGCAGGGGGCTAGAGCTTTATTTCAGACCAGGCCGATACCAAGCACTAGTAAGTTTAGCTCTCTTTGATCATACTGCTTTTCGCATTTTTGCATTTTTTATATACCCACATATATATATTTATGCTAATGACACCTGACTAGTGGCCATTGCTGTAGGGTGCATTGTTGTTGGCAACACTGGCACCTACAGCGATATTTCATTATACATTCCTAATCTAGGTTATTTTTATTATTTTCACCACTGTCAATCCGACTAGTGTGAGGCATCTGGGACCACCCACCTGGATGGGAGGAGTTGGTGATGACCCCTAGGAGGTCCTCTGCGGCTTGCAACTGTGTATGGACACTCATGGGTGCTCATATGTATATAAGGGGAGCCTGTGGAAGGGTCTGCACTGCTGGGCTCTGATGAAGAGGTCTTTGTAGGCTCGAAACGCTTCAGCCGGCAGTGAGACACCTTCATTCCCCCCATTTGGAGTGTGGTTTGAGGGGTATCTAGTGTTGTCGACAAGCCTTCTATGTTGCTTCCTTTGTGAGTAGTTTTTATTACATTTTTAATTCATTAAATTGTCTACGGTAACACACTAGGCTGGTGCGCCTTTTTATTTTCGTCTTTCTTTTCTGCTACTAGGATTTTCCCCATCCATGAAGGGCAGCAAGGCCACTGTTACCGGTTTTGGCATTTTTTTCCATGGAACATTGATCACTGGACAATCCACTCGTGCGCAGGAGTTTTTGTTTTCTGTGTCTAAAGTACACACACAAGGTAGCTGGTAAGAAGACACAGCACTGATCACCGTAGTGGACAATATTTTAATACCCTCCAGAGCCTGTGTACACACCCTTTGTCAGGGATTGCCAATACACTCTAACACATGCGCACTGATAAATGCTAATGGATACATGCCAATATATGCACATTCACATGTGCAATTGGCCATAGGCACAAGGACAGACCAGGCCCTGGGATGAACATATGCAGATCCTGGGGGTATTGTAACATTTATACTGCATTTCAGATAAATACTGTATATACTGGACAATTATTCAGTGGTTAGAACTTCCTGAATGCAAAGATTATGCTGTTTTTATATAATATAAAAGTCATTGTTCAGCCACCATGTAGTGCATGTAGAAAGAAAAAGTATCTTGCGCCAATTGTAGTGGAAAAATAATAATAAATGAAAAGTAAATAAAAGCTGCTACCCAAAATACTAAGTGGAGATACCAATAGTGCAATTATGGAAGTGAAAGTGTGGGGGCGCTAGAGAGCTAATAACAAACTCTGAAATATAATCCAAACTGATTGTTAAAGCGGATGTCCGCTGAAAAAAAAAATATTAAAAGTCAGCAGCTACAAATACTGCAGCTGCTGACTTTTAATATCGGCACACTTACCTGTCCTTACAGTGCCTGCCGCCGAGAATGTGTTGTTAGCACGACGGCATCGTGCTGATTCTCGGCGACAGGGTGCCGACATCTCGCACTCGCTGGAATAGTAAAAGCACATTCCAGCAAGCACGTCATAGAAGCGACGGGAGATCCGACTTGGATTCCCGCCAATTCTACACGTGTGCGGCGTTTGGTATGAATCCTGAGGGGGAACTCTCCGCCGGATTTTAAATAAAAACCCGGCATGGGTTCCCCCCTCAGGAGCATACCGGGTCCTTAGGTCTGGTATGGGTTGTACGGAGACCCCCCTACGCCGAAAAAACGGCGTAGGGGGTCCCCCTACAATCCATACCAGACCCGTATCCAAAGCACGCTACCCGGCCGGCCAGGAAGGGAGTGGGGACGAGCGAGCGCCCCCCCCCTCCTGAGCCGTACCGGGCTGCATGCCCTCAACATGGGGGGGTTGGGTGCTCTGGGGCAGGGGGGCGCACTGCGGGGCCCCCCCACCACAGAGCACCATGTCCCCATGTTGATGAGGACAGGGCCCCTTCCCGACAACCCTGGCCGTTGGTTGTCGGGGTATGCGGGCGGGAGGCTTATCGGAATCTGGGAGCCCCCTTTAATAAGGGGGCCCCCAGATACCGGCCCCCCACCCTAAGTGAATGGATATGGGGTACATCGTACCCCTACCCATTCACCTGGAGGCAAAATGTTAAAGGTAATAAACACGACACAAGGGTTTTTAAAATAATTTATTAGTCTGCTCTGGAGGCCCCCCCTGTCTTCTTTATTAGCTCTTTTCACCAGGGGGGGCTTCTTCTTTGACGTCTTCGGGTGGGGGCCGCTCTTCTTCGCCGCCATCTGGTTCTCTTCCACCGCCGGGGGGGGGGGGGGTCGCTTTTATAAAAGCGCACCCCCCGGCGGGTTTCCTCCGATGTCTTCGGCGGGGGGTGGTGTGCTTCTTCTTCCGCTATCCGGGGGGTCTTCTCCGCTCTCCGGGGGTCTTCTATGTTCGCCGCTCTCCGCTGTTGACTCGGTGCACCCCGGTTCTTCCTCCTGCTGTCCGGTGCCTTCTCCTTCAGCGCTGAACGTCTTCACCTCTTTTTTTATTTTAATGTATTATTTAGCCTTTAGAACTACTTTAAGCATGGCTTCTAGCTGGTTTACAAGTACCTGTGACTTTGGGGAAAACTGTATTTTAAACTTGAAGAGGATGTTAAAGCAAGCATGAGATTTCAGCTGTTCACTTAAAAAAAAAACTAACATCTGCTAGGTTGTTACGTTAAACACAGGAACTTTGTATTTATTTGAAATAGTGTGCTGTGTGGGAGCACTGATGGATGGTGTGATGCACTGTTATAGCACATTGCACCATTTACAATTTTTTGGAACCTTTCTGGAAGTGTTACAAAATCATACTTCATTTAAGCCACTGCACAGCAGGACTGGGGTACAGTGACATGCAGTGTCATGTGATGCGCTGCAATAAAATGACCACTGCATAGTTTCTCACAGTGCACACTAATGACCGTGTGTATGCCCCATCGGAGTAATTCCATCGGAAATTCCGATGAATTCCATTGGAGTTTCCATAGAGAACATGTTCTCTTTTCCTCCAATGGATTTCTGTCGGAATTCCGATGTGAATTTGATCGGACAAAGGTCCGATCGTGTGTACAGGGCATAACACAACACATTGGTATGAACAGGCCCTGTGAATCTCAAGGGAGCCCTTGGTTAATTATGTCAAGTAGGAAGTTGTTCTTTTACTGTGAAGAAAATAAAAATGTTGCTCATACAGTGTTTGTTTATTTTTTGTGTTTCAAATCTGAACTCTGATTAGTTGCTTTCCCTAACAGTCTTTTAAAGCGGTAGTAAACCCATCCTGTGCTATTTCCACCATATCAAGCTTCCCTACCCTATGAACGAGTTGCTCTGTGTAAAACGCTTCCTACCTTATCCCTTTCCGTGTAATCTAGCATTTTCTAATGAATGACGTAATCGGCACATGCGCAGTTAGTGACGTTTTTCCGGCTGGCTCTTCTTCTTGACGGAAAACTGTGTACATGCCAGGGCTGCATAATTTCCTTTGGCCCCGACATCCCGCGATACTCCCTCGCTGAGAAGCTGATCCTAACCCCATGTGACTCGCTATGTCACAGGGGTTGGAGCGCAGAGCCGAGGACAGAACCTGTCTGTCTGAAACGAAAACGAGGCTTGGCTTCAGGAACGAATGCGCACATGCGGGATTATGGACACAGAAGGAATGTGAGGGCGGAAATAAAATACAACTGAAACGCGGAAGACAGGAGTCATAATGGCAGCGGCTGAGTACAAGCAAAGGGGATCATAAAAAGTAATTTTTTTCAAGTAAGAACATTCTATTTGCATAATGTATGTGGCGCATAGCTGCTAAACAGCAAGATGAAATTGCATATTGCTGATTTGGGGTAACATTATCTGAGTTTACAACCGCTTTTAGCTGGGCTTAAATGGAGTGAATTTCTTAGAGAAGTAATTGCTAGATTCCTCCATCAACACAGTCAACACAGTGGCCTGGAGAATACATAGTGATTATAGGCAGTGGCTATAGCCACTGGAAATAATCGCATGAAAAATCAGACAGGCTTATTGTACCCAAGTTAATCGATCAACTTGGGTACAATCAACCTTCCCATACATGGTTTGAATGTTAGCTGGTTCCTGCTGAACCAGACGGGATTTGAACTGTCTACGGACGGTTTTATTTGTTATAGAATATCCAAGTGTTCTTATTTAAGGACAGTAGCTGTTCAGAGGTTGTTTTTTTTTTGTTTCGTGAGATATAATTTACATCTAGCCCCAGTTGGTTTTGGTCCGATCATGAATGTTGTTTTCAACAGAAGCAGCCTAGAGTATCTCTAATAAAGAGTAAATAAATGATAACTGGAGCCTATGGGGAACAGAGAAATTATAATGGCAAGATTGATTAAAATATAGATGGGGTAAGATGATGGCCCAACCAAAACATTTACATTATTGCAAGATAATATGTCCCTGCTTTGGTTTTTAACTCAATGTATGATTTGTGGTCTCCCATACTGTTTTGTCTTTCTAAAGGGTTAACATAAATCTGGACTGAAGCGTCTGTCTACTTCCAAAGCCATTAGATTTCCTATCTGTTATGTTTCATATCTATACTTCAGATTACTAGACTTGAATAATAGTTCATTTGCTATGTTTGCTGTCATTGTGCAGCTAGAACAAGAACATAAACGAAATCCAGTAATTTCCGAACTGAAATAGGAAAGCCCAAGCCACTCCTTTACAAAACTAATACAAGTTTTGACCTTGCCTCAATGATAAAGACTTATTGAATCCTTTGCTTTCAGGTTTCCCAGCCAGCAATTGTAATTTTGCATTTGTTATTCATTTGTCTGCTTGCCCTGTAGAAAACGCTACATCTCAAATAAATCTTCTCAGGACAGACTCCTCATAAGCACATCTTTTCACAGCCCCAGCTTGTGACTTTTTAGGAAAGCAATTTAAGCCTCTGGAATATTAGCCTTTCAAGAGCAGACTATGGTTCCGGGAAGTGTAAGGCAGCCTATAGGAGCCGTTCATGTTATACTATTCACCTTCTATCAACGACTTGCCGTGAAAGTAATTGATACCATAAGATCATAACTCTTTCAGGAACTGCTGAGAATGAACGTTTCATCATTGGGACATTCTATTGGTGTCGAACAGGAAAGCCTTTCATTGAAGACTTCTGTAAGGACATTGTGTTCCCAGTGTTTTCAAAGGGAAAAGTACAGTTACAATATGTTGCATAAAACATAATTCCAATTTTTTCCAACTTACTGTCAAATCTAATAACATAGACATTGAAATATTCAGTTTTGTAAACATCTTAAATTCTTTATTCTTGCAAAATTTTTAATGCTTGGGTAGAGCCACAGAACAATGACCACCATTGATGTGAAGTTAGGCCTTTTTAATACTTTACCCTCTCTACTTGATGTCTATGATATGTCCAGCCTTGGCTTGAAATCTCAAATGGACCCAGCCATCTCCTGAATCCTGGACCTTCCTGTACATCCTACCCCCTTCCTGCCCAATAGGATTGCTTCTCCTGTCGGCCAATCGCGCTCCTCCCACTTCCTGATTGGCCAGGAGGAGAAGCAGGAAGACAAAAGAGAATATTAATTTGCTATCGTCACACAACTGGGTGGGTTTGGGGCGCAGTGTTCACACCTGTTTATATAAGGTCCTACCGTTAACAGTGAATGTCAGAGCACAAACACAACCATGAAGTCCAAGGAATTGTCTGTAGACCTCTGAGACAGGACTGTATTGAGGCACAGATCTGGGGAAAGGTACAGAAAAATTTCTGCAGCATTAAAGGTCCCAACCTCCATCATCACTTCACTTATCCAATTTTGATGCTGCATTTATTGGGGGAGGGGGAGATTTTGTATGGAAATCCCCACTGTCTGTAATAAAAAAATAAAAATAATATTACTTTAATGGGTAGTACCTTAGTAAGGTAATATTTAGCATTTCATTCTCAGGTTATGAACATCTGTTTTGCTTTGCGTCCAACAAGGGTTCTTGCAGTAAACCCAAGGAAGCAATTAAAACCTCTGTACTGTATTGATGTGCTTTTACTAAATGAAAATGCTGCACATACAAACTATTACAATTTGCAAGACTGACAGATATTACATAGCCTTCTTAACAAATGAGCATGTACAATGTATGCAATAAGTATACACTAAAGCCATGTACACACGATCAGTTTGTCCGATGAAAACAGACCGATGGACTGTTTTCATCGGACAAACCAATCGTGTGTGGGCCCCATCGGTCTTTTTTCCATCGGTGAAATGAAATAGAACACGTTTTAAATTTTTCCTATGGATAAAAAAACGATAGAAAAATCCGATCATCTGTGTGGAACGCCATCGGCATCGGCTCGTCGTAGAGTTGTACATCACCGCGTTTTGGCACGGTCGGAATTTAGTCTGATAGTGTGTATGCAAGACGGATGAAAGTCAGCTTCATCGGATACCCAACGACAAAATTCACCAGATTAGATTCCATCAGATATCCAATTGTGTGCACAGGGCTTAAAAGTTACTTAAAGTGGAATTCCGCCTGTGGATTTTTTTTTTAAAGTCAGCAGCTACAAATACTGTAGCTGTTGACTTAAAATATAAGGATGCTTACCTGTCCAGGGAGCCAGCAATGTTGGCACCCCAGACTATTGTTAGATTGTCCGTTGGGTGCTACCCCCGCCATTCATGTTAAGGGAAACCGGCAGTTCCCTACTGCGCATCCATGAAGGGCGCTGTGCTTTCTAACTGGCCCAGTGGTGGAGGAGGGGGACCAAACTTCTGAGGGACATCGCTTTGGCGCAGTCTCCCGAGAGTGGGGAAGGGTACATGTTAAAAACAGATACCTATTACCCCCTCCTTCCCCCTGAAAGGTGCCTAATGTGGCACTGGACGGGGAGCGGAAGCAGATAAGTGGAAGTTCCACCTTTGGGTGGAACTCTGCTTTAACATGGGTTGTTCCTTTGATGGAGTTTTCCTATGGCTCCTTCCTTCTCAGTGGCTTACAAACAACTGTTTCTTTGTCTCTCCTTTGTTCCTGAGCACAAGGTTTTTCCTTCCCCTCCCCTCACTTCCTTCTACCTAATTTCCTGTACTGAGCTTCATGAAGCAGTCCAAGGAGATTATATGCATATCATTAGGGGAGGCCTAGCTTCCAAAAACAACACCAAAATCGAACAGTCCACATATCTAGGCGTGGAAGTGGCGCTTCCACATCCCCCACTGTGTTGGTGAACAAGGAGAAGATCCCACCGCCTGGAGGGTATAATGTGCAACTCATTAACCGCTGGGTAACTGGCCCATCCAAGGAGTGAATGGAACCTGGAAAAGGACAGCATACTTATTGGTAGTCCCAGCAGGCAACTACCTCATACCCCACGAGGAGACGCCAGCTGATGAAGATGGACTGAGGATCCTCTGGGAGTGGTAAAATACCTTCACTATTACCTGAGACATTAACTGCTATGTGGTGACATCTTTGCTAGCCCTACACTTAGCACTCCCTTGCCATTTCCTTGACTCTGTGTGGCTGCTCTCCAGTGCACCCACCTAACAGTGATTGTTACATTGGTGCCATGTTCACCACCGCAGCTATGAGGCTCACTGTCCCACAGGTGCCTCCCCCCACACTGTGACCGTTACCTTTCCTCCTCATCTACACAAGGGATAACACTTGACTCTGCACCCCCAGCAACTGAACTACTGCACTTGGGGTGATCCAAGTCTTTTCTACTGCCCGGACAGTTATAGTCCCGAATACCAGGATTTCAGTACTTAAAGCGGGGGTTCACCTGATTTTTTTTTTTTTTTAAAAGCCAGCAGCTACAAATACAGCAACTGCTGACTTTAAAAAAATTAATACTTACCGTACCTGTCCAAGTCTTCCCCCGCTGCCATCTTCGGTAAGGGAATCGGGAAGTGAAGCGCTGCGGCTTCACTGCCCGGTTCCCTACTGCGCATGCGCGAGTCACGCTGTGCAGTTCCCACTGGTCCCCGCTATGTTCTGGGAGTGTTTCCCAGAACACAACGGGGGGGGGGGGAGAGTGACGTGGAGGGGCCGGACTCTATACCCGGAAGTGGTGCAAATACCTGTTTTATACAGGTATCTGCACCCCCTCCCCCCTGAAAGGTGTCAAATGTGACACCGGAGGGGGGAGGGTTTCGAAAAGCGGAGGTTCACTTTTGGATGAACCTCCACTTTAAGTTGAATGAGGGCTTTACAAATTTTTCATGATCTGGGACATTTGCATTGGTCAGAGTAGCAGTGTCCATCATTCCCATCCACAGTTGGTCCTATCTCCATCCCTCTCTCAGCTCAAGCCTCCAAGGGGCTGACACATGGATGTTCCACCTAGTTATACTCTGTTATAATTGATATACAGCAATTGTCGTGGTAGTGCCTTACGTGCCAATCTACTTGGCATTCGGATGTCCTTGTTATATATTTTGTGTATGTACTACTATGTTTTGACATATGCCGGCTTGCTTCTCCATCAATGCTGAGCGATTTATGTCCCCTACCTCTTTGTCTGTGATTGCAGCACCATGATTTTAGATCATACTGTATATCCTACATTATCAATAAATGATTTCATTTTTCAACTAACAGCAGTCCGCACTCTCTGTTACGTTTGTAGCTTCAAAATTGTAAGTGTGATTTTATAATTTTATACAATTTTCGGTGAAATACTACACTGTGTGGATTTTTCTCTGCACTCCTCTATGAAGTCCATCTTGGCTTATGCCCCGTACACACCATCACTTTATGTGATGAAAAAAAACGACGTTTTTAAAAACGTCACTTTAATTGACCGTGTGTGGGGGAAAACGTCATTTTATGTCTTGTAAAAAACGACCCAAAAAAATTGAAGCATGCTTCAATTTTATGTGTCGTTTTTCAAAACGTCATTTTTTACTTCACAGAAATTGACCGTGTGTAGTAAAAAACGTCGTTTAAAACTACGTTTTTTCACCCGCGCATGCCCAGAAGCTACTTATGAAGCAAGCTTCAATGGAAAAAGTGGTGAGAACGTAACCTCGCTTTGCTAGAACATTGTGAGAAAAACGATGGTGTGTAGGCAACTTCGTCTTTGAAAATTTAAGTTTCAAAAACGTCATTTTTTACTTCACAGAAAATGTCGTTTTTTTTCATCACATAAAGTGATGGTGTGTACGGGGCATTAGGAGGTTGTGGAACCTTTGCATGTAAAATCGTGGTATATATGGCTGCTATGCAGCAAGACGTCTAATGATCTCCTCGTGGGATGAGAGCAGCTGGTAAGGAGCTCATTTTATCGCTTGTGGTGATTCCCTTTGGGAGCACTCATTCTTCGTGGTGCACGTTATCATCATTTCTTCACGGCAAAGAAAGATAAACTATTGATGTTTAGAAAATCTAAACACCTTTTGGCACTTTAGATATATATTTTTTATAATAATATATTTTTTTTGCACAATGTTTGCACAATTCATATGGACTTTATTTGCACAGGCATGTCAATTTGAGATGAGTTTGTCATAAACTATATTACCAAAAGCATTGGGACACCTGCCTTTAAACGCACATGAGCTTTAATGGCATCCCAGACTTAGTGGGGTTCATTTGCAGCTTAATCTCTTCTGTGAAGGTTTAGAGAGTGTGTCTATGGGAATAATTGCCCATTCTTCCAGAAACGCATTTGTGAGGTAAGGCAGTGATGTGGTCGGGGAAGGCCTGGCTTGCAGTCTCTGCTCTAATTCCTCCCAAAGGTGTCCTATCGGTTTGAGGCCAGGACTCTGTGCAGGCCAGTCAAGTTCCTCCACCCTAAACTCGCTCATCCATGTCTTTATGGACCTTGCTTTGTGCACGGGTCCAAATAATTTGGTGGAGGGCGGATTATGGTTTGGGGTTGTTTTTTAGGGGTTGGGCTTTGCCCCTTAGTTCCAGTGAAGGTAACTCTTAAGGCATCAGCATACCAAGACATTTTGGACAACTTCATGCTCCCAACTTTGTGGGAACAGTTTGAGAATAGCCCCTTCCTGTTCCAACATGACTGTGCACCAGTGCACAAAGCAAGCCAGGCCTCCTCGTCCAACAACCTGAGCGCCTAAGCGCCTAACCTCACAAATGCGCTCCTGGAAGAATGATCAAACATTCCCATAGACACACTCCTAAACATTGTGGACAGACTTTCCAGAAAAGTTGAAGCTGTTATAGCTGCAAAGGGTGGGCCAACTCAATATTGAACCTTACGGACTTATGGGGTGCCATTAAAGTTCATGTGCATGTAAAAGCAGGCATCCTGATACTTTTGGTAATATAGTCTATGTTTAATGCACTTTTTTTTGTGTCTTTTATGTGATAATGTAAAGTATTACTGCCCTCATTACAGGACTGAATCATTTTAATAAGGTTATATTAAAAAAAGATCTGTTCACAAAATTTTGCTTTGAAAGACCACCAGCCTAGTGTATCAGATCTGCACATATCGGTGTCCAGGCCACCGCCTGGTAGTGTTTGACTACATGTGGTTGTGTTACTAGATCAGTGCTGACAAATCTGGGCTTGTAGCCAGTCAACTATGCCAATGTTATATTTATTTAACGGATTTAATGTGTCTTTTTAGCATAATTTTAAATATTTTTTTAATATTTTATAGGGAATACTTATCCAAAGTGAAGGTAAATGAACCTTTATAGCTAAATGGTGACCAGAGACATGAGAATATGATTGTTTAAGATCGCAATCATTTTGGTAATTCAAACACTTTCGAGCATCAATGAACAAAATGATCAATTTTATCAATGCAAGCTACCACTAACATTTTCAATTAGGTTGCCCTCATCCATTTTTTTTAATTTAAAAGCTTGCCTTAGTGTGCGGCCAGCATTAGAACAGGTTAGGCAGGCAGCTAGGGAGGGGGCACTGCATTTTAGCATGTATCCTTCCTCTGTCCACCATGGCCATATGAATCTAAAGGTTAGTCAATGCCTTATTTAATTGTTGCAGAACGGAACTGTAAAAGCAGCTTAAAGCAGGTCAGAAGACAGTCAGAAGCACCTCTGAAGTATCTCAGCATCATCTCAAACTGATCTCAAATGCAAGATGAATGCACCTGAAAGCATGATGCATCTGTCCATCTGCAAAAGCTCAGAGTTACATAGGGATAGTAGCAGGGCTCAAGTCCTGCGGGAACGCGTGGGAACAGAGTTCCTGCACTTTTTTCACAGCAGGAACGCAGTTCCCTTTGCAGGACTAGAGCAGCCGAGCCGCCCGAGCCAATCCTTCACTAAGCGCCGATGCCCAGCTCGAGTCACTGTCAGGGGCAGGCGAACCTTAGTAATCCTTTATGTTACTGGCTGCTTCCTGTATATGGATTCATCGGGTAGTGTGTGGGTATTCCATCACTTCCTCAATGCCGCAATGTCTCCTGGGAGCTTTTGTCATTGTTCCCAGGAGACTTTGCGGAGATCTGGTGCGAGTTATCGCGGGATTTAGAAAGAACTTGCTTAAAAAAAAAACATGTGTTTTAGTAATTATGCATATGAGGGTATAATTTTTTTTTTTTTTTTTGGTGGGGGAGTGGATCTTGGGTGGGAGTTCCCACACTTTTTCCCCTAGGACTTGACCCCTGGATAGCAGTGATGATGCCCTCTTCTTACCCTGCAATTTCCACTCTGTGACAGATATAGGAATTTGTATTTAGTTGTAAAGGAATTTTTTTTTTTTTTCTGAAATGACTGTTTACAGGGTATAGAGACATATTGGTTAACTGATTCCTTTTAAAAAACGATTAAAAATAGATACAAATAATGTACCTGCAGTTTAGTTTAGTTTTTGCCTGTTGCTTCCTGTCTCTCTGATGTACAGAGCCAGAGAGCCAATAGAGGGCAGTGATGGTTTGTAAAACGAAACTGGATTGGTGCTGAGGGGTTTTAGACACACAGTAATCACACCTCCTTGATTAGTGACCACAGTGAGAAATCTCCCAGTACTGTGGTTATAAGGAAACAGACAACCAGGAAGTGTCCAGAACAGAAAGGAATTACAGCAACTTCAAAGCAAAAACGAACAATGAGGACATGAAACCAGGACTGCAGTAAGGTAAAGGAAGCTATTTAGCTAAGAAAAAACTATTTCCTTTAGTGACCCTTAAACTTAGGAAGGCAGAGTATTTCATATTTCTGTTTTAGTAAAACTATTCCATACTCCACAGTCAGGACAAGTCCTCTGTGGTGCAGCAAACTACAGCCAACAGATGTCTAGAAAGATTAGCATTAGTGATTGCTGCATACATGCTCCAAACAAGCTAGTCTAGCCTTGTACATACTTACGGTAGTTCAAATATAAGACAACATTTCATATAAAAGATATTCAAACTCATTGAACAAGTTTCTCTTTGTGCATCCAAATGACACATTTTTATTATTCTTAAAGGACATATAGAGGGATACATTACTTAAAGAACAGCAGTGCAGAGGGGACATTTGGAAAGCTATGATCTATTGCGCATTGCCAGTAACTGAGTCATTGCTTTTGGAGTTCAGCCATCTTGGCACTGCTAGGCTGAGCAGTGAGGAAAGAAATTATGAATAAAGAACTGTCAATACGTAACTAACTTTTTTGAAAATAAACTCAGATCGCCACTAATCATAGTCTGTTTTCTGGAAAATTCCTATGTTTAATGTGTGAAGTTTAGGATTTACTCCATGACATGTAAAAATATTTTTTAGAAAGACCAACATACGCTTTGTGCACCAAGTATAAGGCCCCTTTCACACTGGAGCGGTGGGTGCATTGGCGCTTTACCATAAATTTCACGGCGCTATTCCCCCTGCTAGCGGCCGAGAAAGGGTTAAAACCACTGCAAAGCGCCTCTGTAGGGGCGATTTGCCAGTGGTATAGTCGCGGTGCCCATTGATTTCAATGGGCAGGAGCGGTGGGGGAACGGTAAACACACCACTCCAAAGATGCTGCTGGCCAGGACTTTTTTTACCATCCTGATAGTGCATCGCTCCAGTGTGAAAGCCCCGAGGACTTTTACATTGGAGAGACATCAGTGGCTGTTTCAGGGCGCTTTGCAGGCGCTATTTTTAGTGTTAAAGGGCCTGCAAAGCGCCCCAGTGTGAAAGGGATCTAAGTGTTCTATTCATGGAATTTTACCCACAGGTTAGCCTTAGAGCTCAATCTCATATGAGTTATTTTCACACTTGGTGTGGCCGATGTTAGCGGTAAAGTGCAGCTCGTTTTAGCTGCACCTTACTGCTGTTAAAGCGGCGCTGCTTTTCGGGCAGTAGAGGGGCGCTTTTAACTCCCAATAAAGGGTTAAAAAGGGGTTAAAAGCACCAGTGATGCAGCGCTTTCCCAAACACTTTTCAGGCACTTCGGAAGTGGTGCCCATTTATTGCAATGGGCAGGGGCGGTGTGGGAGCGGTGTATACACCACCCCACAATGCCCCAAAGATGCAGCTTGCAGGACTTTTTTTCCAGTCCTACAAGCGCACCGCCCCAGTGTGAAAGCACTCGGGCTTTCACACTGGGGTGGCTTAAATTGCAGTTTTTACGCGCATTACAGGCACCTTTACAACCACTTTTCACTACAGGTAAGTCTATAAGGCTTACCTGTAGCTACCGTGAATATCTCCTAAACATGCATGGTTTGATGTCGGCACATGCGCACTGAAGCAACGGCTCATTCGTGCCGTTGCTTCAGCTGATGTGGCGTTACGTAATCACGGCTCCGGCCAATCACAGCTCTGGAGCCCGCAATACCCGGAAATAACTCGGGAAAAACAAAAGCAGTGTGCCAGGACTGCTGCGGGGGCTTTTATCTAAGGTGAATATTTCACATTGAGCTAGTATGCTATGCATACTAGCTCATTATGCCTTTGTCTTGCAGGTTTTTTTTTGTGGTTTTACAACCACTTTAAATTCAGTTTGTTCAATTAAAGTGATTGTAAAGGTTCCTTTTTTTTATTTTTCTTAAAATAACAAACATGTTATACTTACCTGCTCTGTGCAAGGGTCCTCTTCTGGGGTCCCCTGGCGGTGCTCCTGGCCCCTCCTCCTCATCGAGTGCCCCCATGTAGAGCCGCTTTCCATGGGGGTACTCGTGCAGGGGCGCTCACTGACACAGACAGCAGGACTCGGGCCCTGCCCCCGACTTCTGTAATACTGAATTTGATTGACAGCAGCAGGAAAATGGCTCCCGCTGCTGTCAATCTATCCAATGAGCACCTGAGTCAGCTGCTGGGCTTGTTCTCAAGCTGGAACAATCAGGTTTAGGTAACAAATTTGGGGGCTCTGGGGGGCGGGGGGCAGCTGCACCACAGAAGATTTTTCACCTTGAAACTTTACAACTCCTTTAAAGTGGACTTAAACACATTTTTTTTTTAATTCAGGCTTGTAACTAGTTCAGTATAGGATTTCATATCATCTGTGCCCGTTTTGCCATGAGGAGTTAATCCAGCTCTGAGCAGTCCTCTTAATGTCATGCAGGAGCCGGAGAGAGGCATTATGTGTAATTCTCACCCCTCCCTCTTTTCTTCTTCAGGTCACCCAGGATTGGCTGCTCCACACCTCAGCATGATTGGGCATGCTGAAGTCATGTGGTGACTTTTCTGGGTTTTAACTGGATGTTAGTGATCATTGCAGAAGTTCAGTGTGAGAAATACACAAGAGAAAAAGCATGTTGACCAGGGGAGTGTGGAGGTGGGCGGGGAGTCTACTGACATCATGACTCCACCCACCGAGCTCTGGACAACAGACCCACACAGAATCTGCAATTTTTTGGGTCTAATAACAGACAGAGGGAAGACATTTGACAGGTAAGGATACATGCAGGAGGCATATACATCCTTATAGATAACCACTATGGCAGTGGTTTAGAAAGCACAAGAGTGGGTTTACATCCACTTTAAGTTTTTACAAAAACAAAAAACTGGAGGCTGATTGGTTTCTAGGCAGAGCTGCACCAGATTTTGCACTCTCCGATTTTAGTATATTGGCCCCACAGAGACTGCAGAAGGGCTATGTATATGTGCTCATGGGAGACACGACTGACAATCCAAGAAAAAAAAGCTATGTTATCAGCCCACAGCAGGTACATTCTGGCAGATCAACAGGTATTTCTCTGTACTTTTTTTGCTTTTATTTTTGCCTTGACATTCGTTTTAATGTGGGATCGACATCATTAATATCTATCCTTAATAATTATTAATGCATTGCTCCCAGCTACAAAACTACTGGTACTGAGCTCCTGGAAATAAAAGCAAAATTATCTACAAGCCTAACAATGTGGTTATATTTGTCTGTGTACTGTCATCCTAATTCATGATCACATATTCTAAATGTAGCACCCTCCTAATTAGGCTGCTATGTAAATTTTGTTTTTGGTTCCTGTTTAGTCTGGTTTGTTTATGGTTTCACAGGCTAGGAGTTTGATTGCTTCTCCTCTAGAAGAAGTTTTTGGAGTTTAGGGCAGGAAAATTCTAATGACTAGCCTGATCATTGAGCAGGGCCTAGCCAATCCCTGGGAAGATGTGCCCAGTTGGTGGCTGGGAAGCAGTTAAATTGTCTGAAGGTCTGAGAATAGAGATGGCCTGGCGGTTCGCCCGGCGGTCGTTTAGCGGCGAACTTTGCTTGTTTGCGGTCTGCCAAACCGGCGAACATCTGGCGATGTTCGCGGCGGTTCGCCATTTTACATGGAGAAGAACTTTGACCTATGACACATCCATCAGGTGGTGCAGGACAGCCAATTTCAGCACATGGACATACCCCCTACCTTAAAATAGACCTGATCTGGCGGCTATCTTACATTCTGCTTTTTGTCAGTGTAGGGAGAGGTTGGTGTTTGGAGCAGGGACAGGCTGTATTCAATCAATCTAAAATGTCCACAAAAATCCTTTTAGGACTGGTATAGGTGTACTACTTGCTGTGCAGTATATACAGTACAGACCAAAAGTTTGGACACACCTTCTCATTCAAGGAGTTTTCTTTATTTTCATGACTATAAAAATTGTAGATTTACACTGAAGGCATCAAAACTATGAATTAACGCATGTGGAATTATACATAACAAAAAAGTGTGAAACAACTGAAATTATATTTCATATTCTAGTTTCTTCAAAGTTGCCACCTTTTGCAGCAGACACATCTCTAGAACTATTTAAATAGAGTACACAAAAATGGCAGCAACAGGGGGGGGGGGGGGGGAAAAAGTGCACTTCCCGGCGCCAAAGGGAATTAATTAACTTGTTAGTGAGATACTGTTAAGTACAGGAAAAAGACCATAAATAATAGGAAATATTAAAACATATATAAATATCAAAAAATACCCAGCAGTATGATATAATAAAAACAATGTATAAAATGCAGCAGCTGTTTAAAATAGATGAAAACTCATCTATCAAGGAATATAAAATTGTATCAAAAACATATAGCCTAGAAGTGGTTATAAAATGATAAAACAGTGCTAAAATGGATATAGTCCAGTGTAGATAATAAATATTAGGAAAGTCTGCAGGTGAATAAATATGGCAGAGAAGTGTAAGAAGTGCTTCAAGGAATGGTAGTGCACCCTCCACCGACTCCCAATCCCAATCATAAAAAACAAAAGCACCAATATAGTTACATTAAAGTGGAATTACACTATATTGGTGCTTTTGTTTTTTTTATGATCCGTGAGTTGGAATTAAACCTTTGCTGTTTCTGGAATGATGTTGGAGGTCTGATCAGGAGGATTTATTTTCAAGGCTCTGTTTAGACAGCTATCTGGTGAGTGTGAACCCCAGAGGGGAAGTGTGCCTCACTTTTGCTTGGTGAAGATTGGGAGTCGGTGGAGGGTGCACTACCATTCCTTGAAGCACTTCTTACTGTACACTTCTCTGAACTGTGCCATATTTATTCACCTGCGGACTTTCCTAATATTTATTATCTACACTAGACTATATCCATCTTGGCGCTGTTTTATCATTTTATAACCACTTCTAGGCTATATGTTTTTGATACAATTTTATATATCTCTAGAACTGTTAAGATGAGACTGTGTGAATCATGCCTTCATGGTAGAATATGTGCTAGGAAACCACTGCTAAAGAAAGGCAACAAGCAGAAGAGACTTGTTTGGGCTAAAGAACACAAGGAATGGACATTAGACCAGTGGAAATCTGTGCTTTGGTCTGATGAGTCCAAACTTGAGATCTTTGGTTCCAACCCCTGTGTCTTTGTGCGACGCAGAAAATGTGAACGGATGGACTCTACATGCCTGGTTCCCACCGTGAAGCATGGAGGAGGAGGTGTGATGGTGTGGGGGTGCTTTGCTGGTGACACTGTTGGGGATTTATTCAAAATTGAAGGCATACTGAACCAGCATGGCTACCACAGCATCTTGCAGCGGCATGCTATTCCATCCGGTTTGCGTTTAGTTGGACCATCATTTATTTTTCAACAGGACAATGACCCCAAACACACCTCCAGGCTGTGTAAGGGCTATTTGACCAAGAAGGAGAGTGATGGGGTGCTGCGCCAGGTGACTACCTCTTGAAGCTCATCAAGAGAATGCCAAGAGTGTGCCAAGCAGTAATCAAAGCAAAAGGTGGCTACTTTGAAGAACCTAGAATATGAAATATATTTTCAGTTGTTTCACACTTTTTTGTTATGTATAATTCCACATGTGTTACTTCATAGTTTTGATGCCTTCAGTGTGAATCTACAATTTTCATAGTCATGAAAATAAAGAAAACTCCTTGAATGAGAAGGTGTGTTCAAACTTTTGGTCTGTACTGTAGGTGTGTAATATATTCATATACTGTTTGTCAGTGTAGGGACAGGTTGCTGTTTCGAGCAGGGACAGACTGTAGTGACAGAAATCGTTACCTAACAGGTCCACAAAAGTTTTTTCAAGCACTGGTATAGGTGTACTGCTTGCTCTGCAGTACATAGGTGTGTAATACATTCATATACTTGTTGTCAGTGTAGGGACAGGTTGCTGTTTCGAGCAGGGACAGGCTGTATTCAATCAAATAGCTAACTAAAAGGCACTGACAACTATTAGTGACTACTGGCTGTAAAAATCAAGCACAACTACCCTGACTTATTTATACCATCTACCTGCATCTTTCAGGGATAATTTTATGCGACTTCAGTATTACCAAGCCACCTGGCCTACCTTTTTGTGTGGGAAGAGTCAAACCATGGTTTAATATCTGTAGTAGATGAATGCAGACCTGCGTACCCAGAACACAGCTCCGTTCTTTTTCTCCTAGTTTTTACCTTGTTATGGAATGTTTTGCGTTAGAGTTTTTCTCAAATATACACTTGAATGAATTTTCCACACATCCCTGAGGAAGGAGATTGAAGTCTCTGAAACATTGGGTTATCCAGTAAACATTCATGTCTTGTATTATATTATCTGATATAAACTCATATGCTTAAGTGTATGCATTCTATTAATGTGTTTTTTTTATAAGATTTTCAAATTTCTTATACTCTATAATAAATGTATATATTTTTTGGAAAACTTGTTTATATGTGAGTGCCTTTAAAGTCCAATTCAGGGGACAACTTCTTTTGTCTATACAATATGGATGTGGCACACAACAGAGACCTATACTGATAACTTATTCTGTTTATAGGATTATGTTGATAAGTCAATATTCATTTATTGGTTTGGGTATATATAACACTGCACTTTTTTATTATATATGTGTAGCGGCCTGCTCCTGTTGGGCTGGCGCTGCTTCAAATTTAGGGGAAAGTCTGAGAGTTAATTGACTCAGATATGCATGATTTTGATCAAATTTGATTTCTATTCCAGCCATGGCTGTGCTGTGAGTGACCACTATTGGTCTCCTGAGGTGTCGTTCATACTCCAGGCCAAGGGTGGCAGCAGCTAGGTCAAGGTGATTTGAGTATTTCCCCTCGGCAGCCAATCAGTGGGGGTTGATTGTCCTGCTGTGCATGCTGGGGAGGGGTACTTAATTAACAGAAATTATTGAACCTGGGTCGTCGCCGATCCTGGGTCTGTCGTCCCACCACCCAGTGTGTGGCCCTCCTGGGCAGGGGTGCGTGTTCCTTCAATCCTGTCTCTGGATTGGTCCGGGGTTGTGATCTTCTAAGTAGGCCCAGTAAGCAGATTGGGTCTGCGTTCTCAAGGGTGATCCTGTGCTTTCCGTCCTGAGGGAGGAAGCCGATTGATGAAGGACCTATCTTGGAGAGGACCGAGCACGAGGCTGGTGTCTCAAGAGAGGCCTTGAACTTCATCCAAGGATGCACCGTTTACTGAAAGGCTTGATGGTGATTGCCTGTCAGTTCCGTCACTCTGAAAGAAGTTAGTCTGGAGAGATCCGGGTGCTGAATCCTGTGCTATGAGGATTTTGGTCCAAAAGTGTCTCCATTTGTGGGAAGGTCTGTGGCAGAGACTTACCCTGTTCCGTACGCCATTCCGGCTGCTAGGCTAGTGAGAGAAACCTATCCGGGTGCGCAATACCCACTCTGGCTAGAGTGGCGACGAAAGCTGTGTTGCTGGAAACAGGAGTGTTTCCCGATTGAAATACTGCACCTGAACATATTTACCTACTACCCTTCCACCCCTTCAACCACTTATTTTATTCTTTACCAAGTTCAGCAAATAAATCTTTAAAAAGGAAGTGTAAAGTGTGGACATTGAACTTTCTCTACTCTCATCCATCACCCTGGAAGGCGAGGAAATAGAGGTAACACGCCGCCCGAAAATATCCAGCAGCCCCTTCGGGGGTAGTGCTACCTATGTTTACACAATTTCTGTTAGATTGTAGTGCTGGCTGCTACCATTTTAGATACCATAGCGCAGTCATTTTCTTCATCATTTTTCATTAATAGAATATCTCTGGTAAATATCTGCAATTTATGTCTAAAACAAATACTGTAGGTACCAATCTGCACCCATATAAACATAGGGTTTGATTTACTAAAGGCAAATAGGCTGTTCATTTTACAAGGGAATTCTGTGGCTAAGTGAATGAAGCAAAGCTCTGCTGACTTCCATCATCGAATCATAAGCAAGCAAAAATACTGTTTTTGTTTCTTTCATGTGATTATTTCACAACATTCACTAAACTAAGTGAAAACTCCCTGCTATAAACCTTGCATTTAGTTTGCTTCAAGTAAATCTATTTGTAGTTTATTTTCTTTTTAGTAAATCAGCCCCAGAGTGTCATAGACTCATCAAGCCATAAAGCCAAAGAATTAGCATGACACCCGGTCATTTTTCAAAGAAGGTCCCTGTAACAGTCACCACCGTTTACGACCTTCCATCAACCCACGACAGCTCATCTGACACACAGACAAACCAGCAGGCATCCCATTTCCCAGAATAATGAGACTTACTTCGTGTTCTGGTAAGACAACTTTAATGGTTCACTCTCAGCTTTTATACAGTTTTCAAGGCACAGGAACAATCAAACTCTCCACCCACACCCTGGGGGGCTTCAATACACCTTCAGATGGCTAATTGCTAAACATTCTAGACATCTCGGCGCCGGGCTATAATTATCATGACCTAATCACTGCACATTCCTTCATTAACATAACTCAAACAAAACACCATCACACAATGATCTCTTCTCAATCCACATCCCTAGACAGACGTTCTGTCTCCGCATACAGCTTGACCGAAAGGTATTCACACCTCTGAGCATCAATGGGCTTTAAACAGTGTTATCACACAATGGAAAGGTCTTAGGAGCAGACCTGAATTAATACCTCTACAGCCTTACACAATGGACAATGGAATATCTTAGGAGTAGATGCAATTAACACCTTTCAAAAGAATGTGTCCCCACATTGAATAAGCCAACAACTTGTGATATCTCAAGACATCCTGCAAACATGAATTATTATTAATGTGCCATCTCATGTAATACATGAATTATGATTCACTTGCCACCCCATGCCCAAAGGGACACAGGGTGGACTCAGACCCAAGAGTTATCAGTGACGCTGACACAGGAGTATCCCCCATCCTCACAAAGTCTCTGTTTGTCCCGGGTCATTCCGTTATGGTCCCAACAGCCGTAACTAAAAAATCCTCCCTTGCAGTGGGGTTGTATCCAAAAAAAGTAAAAATAAAAATGGTTTTACTTACCTGATCCTCCACTTCCACAGGCACCTCTGCACTGCTAGACTGTTGCCTGCAGCCTCTTCACCCCTGCACTACAGCAGTCTAAGTCCCTTTGACGTCAACAAGACAGATGCAGTGCCCATAGCACGGCATTGGATTTGAAGATGCAGAGAAACAGTCCATTGCTGGAGCCGAGGGGAGAACCTTTTGCCTGTAGAACAGAGGATCAGGTTAGTAAAATTGCTTTTATCATTACCTTGACTAAACTAGCAGTTAACCCTTGGAGTTCAGGTTTAAATTCTGTGGCATCAATGTCTATCTACAACCATATCCCTCTTCTGCATTTCCTAGAGCAGATATATTGACATCACTGATAATAAATAATTTAGCATAAAAGTCTCTTCATCTGTAAATCCACTGAATGATTACTGCCTGTGCTAACACAATTACTGCAATTGGGTTTGCTCAGAAGACATTAACCTGTGACCTGTGTAGAATAGCAAATCCTTTTATCTATCCCTTTTTTCAGCTATTAATTTTCTCAGAGAGCTATAGAAATAAAGACCTAAACCTGCTACTGGAATATGATATGATATGAAGCTCATATTGCATGTATTATAGGGTGACCAGACATCCCCGGTTTCAGGGCACAGTCCCCAGATTGAGGAAACTGTCCCCGGATCAAGTCTGTCCCTGGTTTTGCCCCTGGATTGGATTTGAACAGGGGCTGGGGAAAATTCAAAGACAGTCAGTGCAAAATTAAAAAATATATACCGTATTTATCTGGGTATTGCGCGCTCCTGCGTATAGCGCGCACCCCTAAAGTGGACCCGCATTCTTGTAAAAAAAAAACATTTTAGTACTTACAGTTTTGGTGTCTTGCGCAGCGTCCATTGGCGGCCTGGTCGGGTCCGGTGTCCTCTGCGGCTTCGATGGTGTCCTCCTCGTCGGGTCCGGCGTCCCGCGCTGAGTTCGAACTACTGCGCTGGCATATACCGAGCTCAGTACACTCGTGTATAGTCTGGCAGGCTCGGCTCCTCTCGTGGTCACGTCCTGTGCGTCCTGTACGTCCAGGACGTGACTGCGAGAGGAGCCGAGCCTGCCAGACTATACACGAGTGTACTGCGCTCGGTATATGCCGGCGCAGTAGTTCAAACTCAGCGCGGGAAGCGGGTATCGGCATATATCGCGCACCCACGATTTTGCCCTGAATTTCAGGGCAAAAAAGTGCGCGGTATACGCCGATAAATACGTTATTCTGAATTACACCCCCCCGCTCCACCGCTCCTACTAGCTTAGGGGGGTGTATTTTTTCCATTATCTGTTCCCCTTTCTGATGATCATTTGCTGGTCAGAGCGAAGGGACCATTTCTTCAGTTTCAGGCGCATGACCATTCAGCTCAGCTCTCATGTTCTTCTGCCTTGGCTCAAGTCCTGGCCAGCCGCCTGCCTGTTTTATCTCTTTGCCTTCCCTGGCGGAGTGATCTTCCTCCGCTCCCCACCCATTAGTAGCCGGGGCCTGGAGAGTGAGACTTGAGAGGCTGTGAGGTGGGCAGGGGGCAGCGGCAGTGACGGGCAGGGCGAAGCAGCTGGGCTCAGCTGACGATGTGCACAGCAGGAACAAAGGGGAAGCGGATCCGATGGTGGGGCTGCCAGCACCTTCAAGGCTTCAACACAGGAGTGCTTTGGGGGTGTCTGAATAGACTACATTGCACTGTGTCTGTCTCTCTGGCATCATGGATGGTATCATAACTCACAGGCAGCAGGCACTCTATCATGGCTTGGGCTGGCTCTGTCACAGTGTGTCACATAACATGTCTGCTGGGTGCTGATTTTGGTAACTTATTGGTCATATGTATCAGTACCCAGCAGCCATGTTATGTGACATACTGTGACAGAGCCAGCCAAAGCCATGATAAAGTGCCTGCTGCCTGTGAGTTATCACCTGATAGCAGATTTACTACTACAGGCCAACTGCGCTGCGCAGGATCACATATATACATTTCTGGGTATGGGAGCCAATCAGCGGCTCTGACAGACTCAATGTCCACCGGTACCTGCTGATCATTATGTTCAAAGGCAGAACTGTGGTCTGCCTATGTAAACAAGGCAGATCGCCGTTCTGTCAGTATGGAAGACATCGATCCTGTGTTCCTGCAAAGCAGGTACAGGGATCTATGCCTTCCCTTAGTAAAAACACCTCCCCAAAGTGAAAAAACACTTGTTAGACACACATTTAACCCTTTGATTTCCCTAGATGTTATCCCCTTCCCAGCAAGTGTCAATAGTACAGTGACAGTGCATATTTTTAGCACTGATCACTGTATTAGTGTCACTGGTTCCCACAAAGTGTCATTGGTGTCCGACTTGTCCACCACAATATCGCAGTCCCGCTATGAGTCGCTGAACGCCACCATTACTAGTAAAAAAAAATGTCCCCGGATTTCATTAAAAAAATCTGATCACCTTAATGTATTAGTGTGTATGTGCACACCAGCACCTTTCTGTGTAAATACATATTACTACTCACTGAATTCTCATTGGGTTAGGTACGGTGTGCATAAAGCCCCCAGAGTGCTCCCCAAGGCAGTAATGTTATGGAAAAAAATTAGTACTTACAGTTTTGGTGTCTTGCGCGGCGTCCATCGGCGGCCTCGTCGGGTTCGGCATCTGTCTGCGGCTTCGGTGGTGTCCTCCCGGCTTCTCCCGCGCTGTCTCCCCGTCAAATCGCCGCTTCCCGCGCTCAGTTTGAATGCCTGTGCCGACATATACCTAGTGCAGTACACTCGGCTACATTCGGCCAGGCTCGGCTTCGCTCGTGCTCACGCTCTGTGACGTTTATGCGTGAGCACGAGCGAAGCCGAGCCTGGCTGAATGTAGCCGAGTGTACTGCATTCGTTATATGTCGGCGCAGGCATTCAAACTGAGCGTGGGAAGCGGGTATCGGCGTATAACGCGCACCCACGATTTTCCCCTTATTTTAAGGGGAAAAAAGTGTGCGGTATACGCCGATAAATACGGTACCTCATCCTTCCATTTTGCTTTTAAATGTGCTTATTTCTTCTGAGAAATCCTCACTTCCTGTTCTTCTGTCTGTAACTTCACACAGTAATGCAAGGCTTTCTCCCTGGTGTGGAGTGTAATGCTCGCCCCCTCCCTTGGACTACAAGAGAGTCAGGACGCCCGCTAACACACAGCTCCTTTCTCTATCTGCAACGTAGAGAGGGTCCTGACTCTCCTGTAGTCCAAGGGAGGGGGCGAGCACAACACTCCACACCAGGGAGAAATCCTTGCATTACTGTGTGGAGTTACAGACAGAAGAACAGGAAGTGAGGATTTCTCAGAAGAAATAAGGACATTTAAAAGCAAAATCCAAGGATGAGGTAAGTGAAGGAGGACTGCACTAAGGTAAAGGAAGCTATTTAGGAGGAAAAAAAGTGTACCTTTACAACCCCTTTAAGCTATATGCCTGGTGAACAGGGTTGGTATCTTTGGGGAAAAGGTTGTGAAATACATGCCTGTTTTTTTTTTTTTAATATATACAGAAACTTTGTTATATATTTCTAATTTTACACTTTTTCTGTAGTTCATATACATATTGGTAAATGCTGCCTCTAGCGGTCATATATGTCTATAGCAGGGAATGTGGTTAGCATCTAAATTTAATGACTCCAGAGTTAAAATGAACCTGTGAAGACCAATGTATGGGAGCTGCATACCTCCCAACTTTTTGAGATGGGAATGAGGGACACCTTATCAGTAAAAGTATGCAGGCATAGAACACACCTATTGCCACGCCCCCTTAAAGGAGAATTGTACAAAAAACAAGATTGGTTAAACTCACAAGTGCTTTTTTTACCACTATTTTTCCTTTATATTGGCTTTTGGCCATCAAAATGCCATATTTTATTCTCTGCAAAATATCACATTTAATCAATTTTATCAATTCCAGCAATAATTTATTCAGGCGTTTATACAGTGTCTACACTGCACGTGCACAAACAAACAATAAACATGAAATGATACAGTCACACAAATAGCCTGGGTAGAATTGTCAGTAATTTTGATACTACAAACACTAAGGCCCGGATTCAGATACAATGGTGTATCTATTGGCGGGCGTAACGTATCTCAGATACGTTACGCCGCCGTAACTTAGGGCGCAAGTTCGTATTCATAAAGAACTTGCGCCCTAAGTTACGGCGGCGTAGCGTATGTGGTCCGGAGTAAGCCCCGCCTAATTCAAATGTGGATGATGTGGGCGTGTTTTATATAAATTAATAGTGACCCCACGTATTTGATGTTTTTTACGAACGGCGCATGCACCGTCCGTGAACGTTTCCAAGTGCGCATGCTCCAAATTTCCCCCACAAACTGTCAATGCTTTCGACGTGAACGTAACTTACGTACAGCCCTATTCGCGAACGACTTCCGCAAACGACGTTATCGACGGAAAATTCGACGCTGGCCCGACGTCCATACTTAACATTGCGTACGCCTCATAGACCCAGGGGTAACTTTACGCCGGAAAATGCCTAACGTAAACTACGTAAAAAAATGCACCGGGCGGATGTATGTTTCTGAATCGGCATATCCACCTAATTTGCATATTCCTTGCGTAAATCGACGGAAGCGCCACCTAGCGGCCAGCGTAAATATGCAACTAAGATACGACAGCGTAAGAGACTTACGCCAGTCGGATCTTAGCAAAATTCCGGCGTATTTTGTTTTCTGAATACAGAAAAAAGATACGCCGGAGCATCCTAGAAGTTACGCGGCGTATCAATAGATACGCCAGCGTAACTTCTTTCTGAATCTGGGCCTAAATCTTTTGGTTGAAAAGAGGGGGGAAAAAAGTCCTAAATGGAGCGGTTGGGATTTTACTGTTGTTTGTGTCCCTATTGGAGAATTTACCCTAATTTTCCAGTGATAAGTGTCAGTCAAAATAGGTGTGATGAAAAGTGAGGGAAACTTAGTAGTCTTTTTGTTGGAAGGTGGTGAGGTTTAGGGTCCAGGTAGGGAGATTTTACTTACTTCCTGTTCTGCTGACAATGGTTTCACTGGACAGGAAATGAGGGGAAATCTGTCACAGACAAAACTAAAAATCACGGATTTTAACCTTCCCCGACTCTACTAAAAAAGGGCATATATTTCTAATGTTTTTGAATTTCCTTCACTTCCTATTGGAAAAAGAATTCAGTAGCACAGGATGTGAGGGAACATATATTTGATTAATCCAACAAGGGTACTAATATTCCCAATACTAAGAAAATGTTTTGGAGGACCATACACTTTTAAGGGAGTTCTATGGTCACAGCATACAATTTCATATTGTAACATCAGCATTATAATAGTTAAATAAACAATAGCTATATTTGACAATCCGATACAAGCTTGCTTGAAAAATTTCCTTTCATGTTGTGAATTCTGTCTGTCTGCCTTCCTGGATTCTCTGCATGCTTTGCAGCTTCTCCTCGGCTGTTTACTTTAACCACTTGCTGCTGGCCGCACAACTTTCTACGGCCGCAGTGTGGATCCCAATTGCCGGGAGGCCATCTATATGCGGCCTCAGCCACTGGGGGGCGCGCGAGCGCATGTCCGACGCATTACTGAGATGCCGATGCGCGTGCCTGGCGGCCGCGATGTCCGCCAGGCACCCGCGATCGACGGTTACACAGACAAGGACGTGGATCTGTGTGTGTAAACACACAGATCCACGTCCTGTCAGGGAGAGGAGACCGATGGTGTGTCCCTTGTACATAGGGACACAGATCGGTCACCTCCCTCAGTCAGTCCCCTTCCCCCACAGTTAGAAACACTATGCAGGGTACATATTTAACCCCTTCCTCGCCCCCTAGTGTTAACCCCTTCCCTGCCAGTCACATGTATACAGTAATTAGTGCATATTTATAGCACTGATCGCAGTATAAATGTGAATGGTGCCAAAAATGTGTCAAATGTGTCTGCCATAATTTCGCAGTCCCAATAAAAATCGCAGATCGCCGCCATTACTAGTAAAAATAAAATAATAAAAAATAATAATTCTGTCCCCTATTTTGTAGGCGCTATAACTTTTGCGCAAACCAGTCGCTTATTGCGATTTTTTTACCAAAAATATGTAGAAGTATACGTATCGGACTAGACTGAGATTTTTTTTTTTAATTGGGCTATTTATTATAGCAACAAGTAAAAAATATTGTTTTTTTTTTCAAAATTGTCGCTCTTTTTTTGTTTATAGCGCAAAAAATAAAAACCGCAGAGGTGATAAAATACCACCAAAAGAAAGCTCTACTTGTGGGGAAAAAAAAGACGTCAATTTTATTTGGGAGCCACGTCGCACGACTGCGCAATTGTCAGTTAAAGCGACGCAGTGCCGGAAGCTGAAATTTCATCTGGGCAGGAGGGGGGTATATGTGCCCAGAAAGCAAGTGGTTACATTTCTAAGGACTATTACCTAGATTCAGGTAGGTCGCCGCATCTTTAAGGCGGCATAGCCTATCGTATTTACGCTACGCCGCCTTAAGTCAGAGAGGCAAGTACTGTATTCACAAAGTACTTGCCTCCTAACTTACGGCGGCGTAGCATAAATGCGGCCGGCGTAAGCGCGCCTGATTTAAATGAGGATGGGGGCGTGTTTTATGTTAATTACTCGTGACCCAACGTGATTGACGTTTTTTTTACGAACGGCGCATGCGTCGTCCGTGTACATATCCCAGTGTGCATTGCTCCAAAGTACGCCGCAAGGACGTATTGGTTTCGACGTGAACGTAAATTACGTCCAGCCCCATTCACGGACGACTTACGCAAACGACGTAAAATTTTCAAATTTCGACACGGGAACGACGCCCATACTTAACAATGACTACGCCTCCTAGGGGCAGCTTTATCTTTACGCGGCGTATCTCTTACGGAAACGGCGTATCTTTACTGTGACGGGCAAGCGTACGTTCGTGAATCGGCGTATCTAGTCATTTACATATTCTACGCCGAACTCAACGGAAGCGCCACCTAGCGGCCAGCCTAAAAATGACACTTTAAGATACGATGGTGTAGGAGACTTACACCGCTCGTATCTTGGCCTAATTTAAGCGTATCTGGTTTCCAGAATACAATTAAATTAACGCCGGCGTAGATTCAGAGTTACGACGGCGTATCTTCTGATTCGCCGGCGTAACTCTCTATGAATCTGCCTAATAATATCCCATGATTACTTTCTGCCTGCAAACAGTAATTCCTTAATTCCTTATAATCCTTAGGGGATTATGGTGTGGAGTTGCTTTCCAAGAGTTGGGCCTGCCCCCTCAGTTACAGTGAAGGGAACTCTTAAGGTTGTCAGCATATCAAGACATTTTGGGGACAATTTGGGGATGACCCCTTCCTGTTCTAACATGACTGTGCACCAGTGCACAAATATGGTCCACAAAGACATGGACAAGCGAGTTTGGGGTGGAATAACATGACTGGCCTGCACAGAGTCCTGACCTCAACCCGATAGAACACCTTTGGGATGAATTAGAGGGGAGACTGTGAGCCAGGCCTTCTCATCAGTATGAGAGAGTGATAGCATCAAATTTAGCACACCTACTCCCCATTCACAACTGAGACAGTGCTGTGTCTTGGCCACATACAGCCTCATGTGTGCACACACGCGGCATCAGCACCCGCATCCGCCGCCCACAGCCACTGAGGTGCCTGACCAGTGGTGGAATTATCTGCAACCCTGTGTGCTGCGTCGGGGTCTGAGAGCCTGGATGTGTCTTCTTCAGACATCGGGAAATCCTGCCCACTGCTTCACCATGCAGCGTGACATGCAGATCAGACTCAGGAGGACACCGTTGTAAGGGGAGAGTGGTGAGCCCGAGGGTATGACAGCCAAGGAGTGAGTGAATGGGAAGGCTGTGCAGTCTCCTCATGCTGTGTTTGGAGGACTGGTGGTAGCCCGTTTTGCTGGAACTTGTAGTGCACTCTGGGGGCTGAAAGATGGCAGCCCCGTTTTGCTGGGACTTGTAGTGCATTCTGGGGGGCTAAGATATGGCAGCCGCGTTTTACTGGGACTTGTAGTACACTCTGGGTGCTAAGATATGGCAGCCCCATTTTGCTGGGACTTGTAGTGCACTCTGGGGGTTGAAACATAGCAGCCCAGTTTTTCTGGGACTTGTAGTGCATTCTGGGGGGCTAAGATATGTAAGCCACGTTTTGCTGGGACTTGTAGTGCACTCTGGGGGCAAGATATGGCAGCCCCATTTTGCTGGGACTTGTAGTGCACTCTGGGGGCTGAAATATGGCAGCCCCTTTTTGCTGGGACTTGTAGTGCACTCTGGGGGCTGAGATATGGCAGCCCGTTTTGCTGGGACTTGTAGTGCACTCTGGGGGCTGAGAAATGGCAACCCCGTTTTGCTGGGACTTGTATTGCACTCTGGGGACTGAGATATGGCAGCCCCTTTTGCTGGGACTTGTAGTGCACTCTGGGGGCTGAGATATGGCAGCCCCATTTTGCTGGGACTTGTAGTGCACTCTGGGGGCTGAGATATGGCAGCCCGTTTTGCTGGGACTTGTAGTGCACTCTGGGGGCTGAGAAATGGCAACCCCGTTTTGCTGGGACTTGTATTGCACTCTGGGGACTGAGATATGGCAGCCCCTTTTGCTGGGACTTGTAGTGCACTCTGGGGGCTGAGATATGGCAGCCCCATTTTGCTGGGACTTGTAGTGCACTGCCGCCGCACACAGATATACGTCTGCAGAATGGCACGGCTGGGCACAAGGGCGTACATGTACGTCCCCTTTAAGAGCCCAACCGTGGGCGCGCTCACGACTCGGTCCTAAGCTCTGTGACCGTCCCCACGGGAACCGCAGACCCGATCGCCGCCGGTGTCCCGCGGTCAGGTCACAGAGAGGAAGAATGGGGAGAGGTTCTGCCGCGTACACACGATCGGTCAAACCGATGAGAACGGTCTGATGGACTGTTTTCATCGGACCAAACCGATCGTGTGTAGGCCCCATCGTTTTTTTATCCATAGGTTAAAAAAAAGCAATCTTGTTTTAAATTTAACCGATGGATACCCAACCGATAGAAAAAAAACTATCGTTAGTAGGCACGACCATCGGTTAAAAACCCATGCATGCTCAGAATCAAGTCGACGCATGCTTGGAAGCATTGAACTTAGTTTTTTTCAGCACGTCATTGTCTTTTACGTCACCGCGTTCTGACACGATCGTTTTTTTAACCGATGGTGTGTAGGCACGACTGACCATCAGTCAGCTTCATCGGTTAACCAATGAAAACTGTCCATCAGACCGTTCTCATCGGATGGACCGATCGTGTGTATGCGGCATAAGTGTAAACAAACCTCTCCCCGTGCTTCCTAGTGAGCCTGTCACTGATCGTCTGTTCCCTGTCATAGGGAACGATGATCAGTGATACCACATGCTAAGCCACGCCCCCCCCACAGTAAGAAACACTAATCAGGGCACACTTAACCCTTCCGGCGCCACCTACAGGTTAACCCCTTCACTGCCAGTGTCATTTTTACAGTAAACAGTGAATTTGTATAGCACTGTTCGCTGTATAAATGACAATGGTCCCAAAATAGTGTCAAAAGTGTCCAATGTGTCCGCCATAATGTTGCAGTCACGATAAAAATTGATGATTGCCGCCATTACTAGTAAAAAAAAAACATTAATAAAAATGCCATAAAACTATCCCCTATTTTGTAGACGCTATAACTTTTGCGCAAAGCGATCAATAAACGCTTATTGCGTTATTTTTTATACAAAAATATGAAGAAGAATACGTATCGGCCTAAACTGAGGAAAAACAATGTTTTTTTTTTTATATATTTTTTGAGGATATTTATTATAGCAAAAAGTAAAAAATATAGCATTGTTTTCAAAATTGTCGCTCTTTTTTTGTTTATAGCGCAAAAAATAAAAACCACAGAGGTGATCAAATACCACCAAAAGAAAACTCTATTTGTGGAAAAAAAAGGACGCCAATTTTGTTTGGGAGCCACGTCGCACGACCGCGCAATTGTCAGTTAAAGCAAAGCAGTGCCGAATCGCAAAAAGTTGCCAGGTTTTTAAGCTGCATAATGGTCCGGGGCTTAAGCGGTTAAGATGAAGGATTTACCTTTTCTTGCACTACCCGTTTTTATTTTCCATAGCCATTGGACTATGTGATCTTAGCCTTTATGCATTTGGATTCTAATGACCCATCTCTTTTGTAATTTTATTATTCATTTGTTTTTTTAGCGCAACTTACTTTTGATATTTACTGATTTTTGTTTCATATTTCATATTTTCCGTGCATGTCCCCCTCGTATCTACAGCGACTGCACTTCCAAGTGCACTTTCAGTGCAATTTCAAGTGCACTTTGCACTTGTAGTGCAAAGTGGATTTGCCTTTCGTAAATAACACCCTTTATGTTGCTGCTTTACACTTACTCAACACAAGCGCAATATTACTTTACAGATTTTTGTACGTCTAGATGCCTAAATGCACTGAGTTGCTGCCATGTGATTGGCTGATTAGCAATTTGTGTTACCAAGCAATTAAACAGGTGTACCTAATAAAGTGTATATGTAAAGTGTAGAATATATATGTAGAGCGCTGCGTAAATTGTTGGCGCCATATAAGTACTTATGATAAATAAAATAAATAAACATGTAAATTACAGCAAGATATTGTCTGTATATTTGAAAGGGAATAAAGTTGATATAAATACAATAAAACACATACATAGATTCAAACATTAAAATACATGACACCCCACATACAGCACCATGTCTTCCTGTCATCGCTCAACCTTCCTATCTCTACGCAGATCTAGTTACAATACGCAGCCCAATTCTTGATTACTCTTTGGTCTATGTCTTTGATGTTCACCTTTTTGATACTCAATTGTCAATTGGCTATAGCCTTTTCAGTAGTTATGCCTGTTTATGATCAAAGTGTTTTTATAAAAAAAAAATATTTTTCTCTAATGTTTGATTTCTCTGTCTTTACTGTGCATATTATGCTTTATTTGTATTCCAACAAATTTCAATAAAAATACAATAAAATAAAAAAATACATGATATTGGGGGTTATTTATGAAAGGCAAATCCACTTTGCACTTGAAATTGCACTGAAAGTGCACTTGGAAGTGCAGTTGCTGTAGATCCGAGGGGGACATGCAAGTTAAAACATAATTTTAGCTTGCACATGATTGGATGATAAAATCAGCAGAGCTTCCCCTCATTCCAGATCTACCCCTCAGGTTTACAGCAACTGCACTTCCAAGTGCACTTTCAGTGCAATTTCAAGTGCAAAGTGGATTTGCCTTTCGTAAATAACCGCCATTGTGTTGCTACTATGTAATAAGTAAAGACAATGAAAAGTGTCCTTTAGGATCAGGAATGATCAGAGAGGGTGGAAAGTAGACTTGGACAGTGCTGGCTTTGCTTTAGGATCAGAAATGATCAGAGAGGGTGGAAGGTAGACTTGGACAGTGCTGGTTTTGCTTTAGGATCAGAAATGATTAGAGCGGGTGGAAGGTAGACTTGGGCAGTGCTGGCTTTGCTTTAGGATCAGAAACGATCAGAGAGGGTGGAAGGTAGACTTGGTCAGTGTTGGCTTTGCTTTAGGATCTGAAACGATCAGAGAGGGTGGAAGGTACACTTGGGCAGTGCTGGCTTTGCTTTAGGATCAGAAATGATCGGAGAGGGTGGAAGGTACACTTGGACAGTGCTGGCTTTTCTTTAGGATCAGAAACGATCGGAGAGGGTGGAAGGTAGACTTGGGCAGTGCTAGCTTTGCTTTAGGATCAGAAATGATCAGAGAGGGTGGAAGGTAGACTTGGACAGTGCTGGCTTTGCTTTAGGATCTGAAACGATCGGAGAGGGTGGAAGGTAGACTTGGTCAGTGCTGGCTTTGCTTTAGGATCAGAAACGATCAGAGAGGGTGGAAGGTAGACTTGGACAGTGCTGGCTTTGCTTTAGGATCTGAAACGATCGGAGAGGGTGGAAGGTAGACTTGGTCAGTGCTGGCTTTGCTTTAGGATCTGAAACGATCGGAGAGGGTGGAAGGTAGACTTGGACAGTGCTGGCTTTGCTTTAGGATCTGAAACGATCGGAGAGGGTGGAAGGTACACTTGGACAGTGCTGGCTTTGCTTTAGGATCAGAAACGATCGGAGAGGGTGGAAGGTAGACTTGGGCAGTGCTGGCTTTGCTTTAGGATCAGAAATGATCGGAGAGGGTGGAAGGTACACTTGGACAGTGCTGGCTTTGCTTTAGGATCAGAAATGATCGGAGAGGGTGGAAGGTACACTTGGACAGTGCTGGCTTTGCTTTAGGATCAGAAACGATCGGAGAGGGTGGAAGGTAGACTTGGGCAGTGCTGGCTTTGCTTTAGGATCAGAAATGATCGGAGAGGGTGGAAGGTACACTTGGACAGTGCTGGCTTTGCTTTAGGATCAGAAACGATCGGAGAGGGTGGAAGGTAGACTTGGGCAGTGCTAGCTTTGCTTTAGGATCAGAAATGATCAGAGAGGGTGGAAGGTAGACTTGGACAGTGCTGGCTTTGCTTTAGGATCTGAAACGATCGGAGAGGGTGGAAGGTAGACTTGGTCAGTGCTGGCTTTGCTTTAGGATCAGAAACGATCAGAGAGGGTGGAAGGTAGACTTGGACAGTGCTGGCTTTGCTTTAGGATCTGAAACGATCGGAGAGGGTGGAAGGTAGACTTGGTCAGTGCTGGCTTTGCTTTAGGATCTGAAACGATCGGAGAGGGTGGAAGGTAGACTTGGACAGTGCTGGCTTTGCTTTAGGATCTGAAACGATCGGAGAGGGTGGAAGGTAGACTTGGGCAGTGCTAGCTTTGCTTTAGGATCAGAAATGATCAGAGAGGGTGGAAGGTAGACTTGAGCAGTGCTAGCTTTGCTTTAGGATCATAAATGATCAGAGAGGGTGGAAGGTAGACTTGGGCAGTGCTTGCTTTGCTTTAGGATCAGAAATGATCGTAGAGGGTGGAAGGTACACTTGGGCAGTGCTGGCTTTGCTTTAGGATCAGAAATGATGGAAAATACACTTGGGCAGTGCTAGCTTTACTTTAGGATCAGAAATGACCAGATAGGGTGAAAGGTAGACTTGGACAGTGCTGGCTTTGCTTTAGGATCAGAAATAATCAGAGAGGGTGGAAGGTACACTTGGGCAGTGCTGGCTTTGCTTTAGGATCAGAAATGATGGAAAATACACTTGGGCAGTGCTAGCTTTACTTTAGGATCAGAAATGATTAGAGAGGGTGGAAGGTACACTTGGGCAGTGCTGGCTTTGCTTTAGGATCAGAAATGATCGGAGAGGGTGGAAGGTACACTTGGGCAGTGCTGGCTTTTCTTTAGGATCAGAAGTGATCAGAGAGGGTGGAAGGTAGACTTGGACAGTGTTGGCTTTGCTTTAGGATCAGAAATGATCATAGAGGGTGGAAGGTAGACTTGGACAGTGCTGGCTTTGCTTTAGGATCTGAAATGACCAGATAGGGTGAAAGGTAGACTTGGACAGTGCTGGCTTTGCTTTAGGATCAGAAATGATGGAAAATACACTTGGGCAGTGCTGGCTTAACTTTAGGATCAGAAATGATTAGAGAGGGTGGAAGGTACACTTGGGCAGTGCTGGCTTTGCTTTAGGATCAGAAATGATTAGAGAGGGTGGAAGGTAGACTTGGGCAGTGCTGGCTTTGTTTTAGGATCAGAAACGATCGGAGAGGGTGAAAGGTAGACTTGGGCAGTGCTGGCTTTGTTTTAGGATCAGAAACGATCGGAGAGGGTGAAAGGTAGACTTGGGCAGTGCTGGCTTTGCTTTAGGATCAGAAATGATTAGAGAGGGTGGAAGGTAGACTTGGGCAGTGCTGCCTTTGCTTTAGGATCTGAAATGATTAGAGAGGGTGAAAGGTAGACTTGGGCAGTGCTGGCTTTGCTTTAGGATCAGGAATGATCAGAGAGGGTGGAAGGTACACTTGGACAGTGCTGGCTTTGCTTTAGGATCAGAAATGATCGGAGAGGGTGGAAGGTACACTTGGGCAGTGCTGGCTTTGCTTTAGGATCAGAAGTGATCAGAGAGGGTGAAAGGTAGACTTGGGCAGTGCTGGCTTTGCTTTAGGATCAGAAATTATTAGAGAGGGTGGAAGGTAGACTTGGGCAGTGCTGGCTTTGCTTTAGGATCAGAAGTGATCAGAGAGGGTGAAAGGTATACTTGAGCAGTGCTGGCTTTGGATGGGACGTTTGCTGTCCAAGGTGCTGATCGCTTTCTGTGCTGTAGACTCATTCATCTCATTAGTTTCTTCATATTACATTGATCCTGGAACAAATGAAAACATTTAAGTGTCATTCTGCATAAGCTAATTAGAAGACCATGGTGGGATTGTGAATGTGAACCCCCATGTCACAAGTCTATTGATCTCCTATAGAGCAGTTGTAGAAGATCAGATCCACATGGAGTAGAAGTGATATTAGTGATGATCAGGCACAATTCATTATCACCCCCCTTAGAATAAACACAAGCCTCTGTGATGTGGTCTGATCACAAAGCACATATCACATTGCTTGTACAGGAAGACAGCTGAGATTTAGACACGTTAACAATCTATAATATTTTCATTTTGTCGCCATTAACATTGTGGTCTGGAGCAGAGAAAGCTTTTAAATCAATGACAATTTGATCAGAGAGATAACAAGGATAAAATAGATCCAATATGACGACTTGTCTCTGAGTCTTGATTCCAGTTCTGTAATCACAATGACTCTTTCATGGAAGGTGAAATTGACTCATTTGCCTTCATAATTACTTGAAATGTGTATTCATCAGGAGCTCTGTAACTGTTCTAAGCTTAGAAAAAGCCTCCTTTCTGGGTAATAAAAATGAGCATTGTGCAAATGGAGCTTTATAATGCATGAGGAGCAGTGCAACTTAATTGGTCTGTGTAGAGAGAATATGGCCAGACCTATTCATTTATTCTCCTGACATAGTTGGGGGATCACATCCAAATATCCATGCTGTGCATGGGGGGGGGATACATCACAGTGCCTGATCATTTCCTAAAACTGCCCAGACACTAGTAATCAAAGGCAAGCTAAATAAACAGAACACACTGCGTTACTCTAAGATCAACATATGCCCTTTGATTGGGACTTGTGTCATAATAACGATAGTGTGGCTCTGGAATCCCCTGCAGGGACAGTTGGGGATGGAGCGCCTGACAGCTGGGTATCCTCTGATACAGATTAGGCAGCATTGCAGGCTGTGTGATTCATTCATCTGACACATAACATACTTGTATCAGGACTCAACAGATTTGTTTGGAGATCAATACCGTACATGCCTGGAGCTAAACTTATTTATATGCCGCTCCAGAACTAATAGGAAGATATTATGGCTAATGGAGAAGAGCGCAGCCAGTTTACAATAGTACATAGCGCAGGCTGCTGCTGCCTCTGTCATTGGAGGGATAAGGTGGGCATTGCTTGAGTGTGCATGCCTAGCATCTTCCCAAAGTTCTTATTACAGTATATACTGTACTGCACATCTATACATTACACCACCGCAGCTATATACTGTATACAGGGTGGATAACACACTAGGTATAGATAATACACCCTGGCACTGCTATATATTACAAAGTATGCAACACACTGGCACAGCTCGCTCTCTCTCTCTCTCTCTCTCTCTCTCTCTCTCTCTCTCTCTCTCTCTCTCTCTCTCTATATATATATATATATATATATATATATATGTATATATATTAAAAGGTGGATAACACGCTGGCACGGCACGGATAACACACATGGTACAGCTTTACATACTATAGGAGGAATAACACACTGGCACAGCTTTATATACTATAAAGGTGGGATAACACGCTGGCACACCTTTATATAGGATAGATAACACACTGGCACAGCTTTATATACAGTATAGGATGCATACCACACTGGCACAGCTTTATATAATATAGGATAGATAACACACTGGCACAGCTTTATATATAGGATGCATACCACACTGGCACAGCTTTATATAATATATGCACACTGGAACAGATTTATACTATAGAATGGACACTGGCAGAGCTTTAATATAGGATGGATAACACACTGGCACAACTTTATATAATATAGGATGGATAACACACTGGCACAGCTTCATATGGATAACCCACTGGCACAGCTTTATAGGATGGATAACACACTGGCACCGCGCTATATAATACAGGCTGGATAACACACTGGCACAGCTTTATATAATTTAGGATTCACACTGGCTCAGCTTTATATAATATATGATGGATAGCACACTGGCACAGCTTTATTTTAGGATGCACACTGGCACAGCTTTAAATAATATAAGATTGATAACCCACTGGCACAGCTTTACATACCATAGTATGGATCACACACTGGCACAGCTTTATAGGATGGATCACACACTGGCACAGCTTTATATAATAAAGGATGGATAACACACTGGCACAGCTTTATATAATATAGGATGGATCACACACTGGCACAGCTTTATATAATAAAGGATGGATAACACACTGGCACAGCTTTATATAATATAGGGCGGATCACACACTGGCACAGCTTTATACAATATAAAGAATAGAATGGATAACACGCTGGTACAACTCTATGTTATAGCGTGCCTAGCAAGCACACTCACACTGCTATATTATTACAGGATGAATGACACCCTGGCATTGCTATATTACAGGGTGGATAATCATAGCACACTGGCACAACTATATATTACAGGTTGGCAAACAAAATGGTACAGCTGTATATATTAATATATTAAAGGGTGGCTACGCTGCCACTGGTATCTATTACAGGCGGGATCACACAAAGCATTGTTATCTATTAGAGGGTGGATAACACACTGGCACTGCTATCTATTACCGGGTGGATAACACACTGGCACTGCTATACAGTATATTGCAGGGTGGCTAATATAATGCAGTGTAGGATGGATAACGCACTGGCATAACTATATTTTCCAGAGTGGATCATGCACTGGCACCGCTGTATATTACAGGGTGGATAACACCCTGGCACGGGTATAGACTAGAGTGTACAGGGATAACAGACTGGCACCGCTGCTATATATTACATGATGAATCTATCACACACGGGCAGAGCTGTATTACCGGGTAGTTAACACACGTGCATAGCTATATTACTGGGTGGAGAGCAGACTGGCACCGTTATTTATTACGGGGCGATCACACACTGGCACTGCTATCTATTACCGGGTGGCACAGGTATTAGTAAGACCGATAAGACTTTGGCACTGCTGTGTGTATTACGGGTGGATGACACAGCGCTGGCTGAGATATAAGACAGATATAGAGGGAAGATGAGATGCCAGCTGGTTGCACACATGCTGCTGAGGGCACGATCCATGGGATGGTGAGAGATGAGAGCCAGGTGCACACCTATTGCTGAGCTCTGATGCTCTGGGATGCTCTGATGCTCTGGGATGCTGTGATACTCTGGGATGCTCTGATACATGGAGATTGGAGAAATGAGATGTTCTCCTCCAGCAGCCCAGCTCTACCTATCTCCAGCAGAGCCGGATCGCAGAGACACAATACTCGGAGCTGAGCTCAGACAGCATCAGATGGGAGGGATGGAGAGGCTAGGACAAGGCAGTTCCAGCAAGAGGACGATTGGAGGAATAGAAAATGATGAAAGGAGGGGGTCTCTCCTTCCCACCATTGGAGGGACTGGGGGTGGCAATGGACCTTGAAACTCCTTCCTTGGACTTTCTCCCGTAACACATCACACTTCCACATCCTCAAAGCAAGTGGATAACATTGTAATCTCACACTTCCCCCCTTCTTCTCAATCTTTTCCCTCTGCCTCATCTCCAAAAAAAAAAAAAAAAAACTCCAGCACCCCACACCTTGCCTGTCCTCTTCTCACCTTCACCATAGACAGACAGTGGCTGGTTCAATGGGGGAAGGTCTGATTCCTGATCTCTGGACAGGTGACTGTGCCCTGAGCTAGGAAGACTCCACAAGCTTCTCTTCTCTAAGTGGAGACCAGTTCTCTTAAGACAATGGATCTCCTCACCTGGGCATTTGCCATGTTCTGCCAGTGGATTCTGCACAAGGTAAGGCAGACAAGGTGGGAGCCACTTCTGGGGGTCTGGTGATGCAGAGAGGAGTGTGGGAGACTGGCTGGTGATCATCAGCCCATACCTTGTTTTTCAGAATGCATGATATGAAAAAAAAAAAAAAACATATACCAGTTCAAAACTTGTTGGAGGAGAAAACTGTGATCTGGAGCAGGAAAGGAGTAGGTGGCAAAGCAAGCCTCCTGCTTAGTAGTCCTCATTGTGTGGGTAGCTGTTTCTCTCTTACAGACTAAACAGTACTGAGCTCTGGAAAGATGAGCTCAGGTTTATTGGCATGTGCTAGATAAGTACTTGTTTGCTTAGATCTGTTCCCTATCCAACAAGCAGTAGTCACTAGATGACTCTCCTGAGCTGTAGGGAAAATGTCATTATAATCTGGGCACTGTATGGTGCCCCCTTATCATCTTTGCACATGTTGCTGGGGGGCACATTGGTTTATTTTCTGTGCTGTGAATGGCTCTTCCTGTCATTTAGGAGCTTATTACTCTCAGTAGTTGACTCATGAAAACTAGTGCAAACGGGAATAAAATCATAACTGTTGTTCATTGGCAACCCACTTCTTTCTTCCATTCGCTAACTAGTAGTGAAAAGTTGAAAAAAAGCACAACTTTACTCCAGCTTTTAAAGTTAGCCCCAGTGTCTCCTGTTGCAGGGGTGTTGTATTTGTCTGCATTGTATTTAAACAATTGAATGTTCATTTTTGTCACAATCAATTTTCAGCCTAGATCAGGGATCCTCAAACTACGGCCCTCCAGCCGTTGCGGAACTACAAATCCCATGAGGCATTGTAAAACTCTGACATGACTAGGCATGATGGGAATTGTAGTTCCTGAACAACTGGAGGGCCGTAGTTTGAAGACCCCTGGCCTAGATAGTTAAATCACAGTCACAGGTAATTGCTTAGGAGGTGCAAAGTGAAGTGACAGAGTGCAAACTACCGTCACCAATAGCAGTCAGTTAAATCACATAGTCTGATCAGTAGAAGGGAGTTTGGTTGCTAGGGGTCCTGGCACTTGTGTATAGCCTTCACTTTTGCATTGCCATATTTTGCAAGCTTGATTCAAAATGGAATAAAAAACAATTGCCTTTTGTTGCAGGGAATTATGATTGCCTGTGTATAGTATCCATAAGCCACCGGGGATAAAGAGTTAAAGAGCCTACTCCATATCCTATTATAAATAGTGAATTATTCACACAAACAGGGTACCACAGGGTGCTGCATGTGCATGCTAATAAGATAGGTAATAACTCCTTAGCATAAACATGGGGTAGATCAAACAATATATATGAGGCCCGCAAGGCAGTACCAGCTGAAATCCATGTATCGCATAAAAGGTGCCTTTGTAACCAGAACTCATTGTGTCAACTTATATGCAATATGATCAATGTGACTGGACCACTGTCTTTTCAGATTCCAAGGTTATTCAGATCTACAATAGTTATGATACAACTACATCAGGTAGACTTGTATAAAGGATTATACTTATAAAGTATACTACAAGTCATTCAATGCATTAAGTTAGAACTTAGGTTTATCACCATAAGAAGTATTATAATAAGCACCCTTTTTCTGTATTACTGCTGTTTGACGTGTTTTGATTTTTCTTTGCCAAGTCACACTCTATTGAAACCTGTTTCCCTCTTTACACTGGCAAAAATTAATTGGCAAGAGCCGGTCTTTCATATAGGGCTGTGCCACACAACTTTACACCATGATAACATTTCAGGATTATTGCTGCATTCTGTACTTTAATACCTTGCAAAGTCCCCAATTTAAATGATGCAATGTGGCCAGGGGTGGCCAGGGATGAACAAATGATACATAATCCTTTTTTGAATAGCGCCCTAAATACATTGTGGGAAAAGAAGGTCTAGAAAAGAACTGTTGGGTTTATGTGAACTACAGTGCTCACATAATATTAAATCAGCAATCATTTCCTAGCTCATGTATAGAGTAAGTGTACCCATCATGAAAATAATTTATATTCACAGTGAACATAAATTATAAATTAATAGGATTCATCGAACACTGTGCATAGACTATAGAGTCTTGCTTCTGCTCTAAAACCCACAGAATAGAAATATCAGTGACAAATTCTATGTTGTTTAATTAAATTATATAAAATTGAATTTAATGATTTTTTTTTTTATAAAATTAATTTATGTGTTTTGATATAGGTTAGAGTCTGCACATTTGTTTAATTTAATATTAGTTAAAAGTCATTGAGTATATGATTTTCAACAATTGAAATTAAATTGTTTAATTCACATTAAAAAGCACAGTATCATATACAGAAACATGTCTATTGTTTTGGCAGAATAAGCATAGGTATCAATCGGATATAATATAATAGAATACCAGTTTTGTAAGGCAATCGATAATAATATGAACATTAACAATTACAGTCCTCCTGTTAATATCTAACTGTGCGGCATTATCTGCATGGAGTGATGTTGTATATTAGTTATTAAAGCCTTAGCAGATTGCATAAACACTATTTCTTCTTAACCTTGTGCTCTAGTGGAATTCATGGAGGTAAAAGAAAAGCATGTATCGTTTGCAGAGTTTTTTTTTAAACGAGATGTTATATTGGTGAGCTACTCATTGGCTAACCTCTCCAAAAATCTTATCTATGATAATCCTGCTTTCAATTGCGAGCTACTTTGCAAAGTTCATTTTGCACATCCCATTGAGTTACATCATGTGTAATCAGCCAACTGAGCTTAACAAAGTTTCACGCTTTGACTGTAAAAACATTATATATTATCCTTCATACTCATGGCATTCGTTTTCATCTCAAGTGTTGTCAAAACTATATGTGTGGTTCAATACAGTAATATAAATAAAAGGATAACCGACAGAAAATATTAAGCGATTATGCAAATCTGTTCTTTCAAGTTCGGTACTTGTGAGCCATGACCCCGACACCAATTATTTATATTTTTTAATAACCTATTGAAATAGGTCAGAAAGCCATATGATTGTGTCTACTGCAAAGAAATGACTTCCTGTGGCCCGTAACAATTAGTGTTTAGAATCTAGATAATATAATCAGGAGGGTAAAAAAGGTGTGAGGCCTAAGAGCATAGTTAGCTAAATAGAACTTCTACACATTTTGTATGATAAAGAATTTAAACATATACGTATAAAGAAAATGAATGAAGTTTCTGTGCCTATAACAGTATAGAAAATGCTTGAGTAATGTCCGAGAGAGACTTCGGAAAAACAAACTGACTAAGAGTACACTCTGATTTGGCAGAGCCGAAACAAGAAATGCCTTGTACTTATACCTCTTAAACAACAGTTGTATATTGTTGATGTTTGTTATGTAGTAGAAGATGTGCTCATATACTGCTAATTGGGTGCTTAGATGTAATACTGTTTAAATGGATTTATCTATTGTAGGCGTTTGGTTCTACTGGCAGTCAGCACACAATCTACTGATGTGATCAACCTCTACCTACATTTAGTACCTTTGCCGCAGGGCATACAGGATACATTTAAAAACAAGATACAATTATTATAATAAGAACCAAAGGTTTTTCTTTTATCAAACATCTAGCTTTATTGCAAATGACACAAAAGCTTTACACTAGAAATATGGGCTTATCATTACCACTTAGGTGGTACACCATTACTTATCTACATAATGTGAAGTCATTGACCCAATGCAAAGGAGAAAACAATTTTGGAGGAGAAAAATTCATAGAAAAGAGTTGCTCCACATTTACGCCTTTAAGGCAGGATGGTATTTAGGCAACCCTTGGGTTGAACTAATTGATAAAATGAATGAATACAATAATAATAAGAGGTGTGCTCATTCATAGTAACTAGCTATACAGCTTGCATAAAATGCACAAAGGCTTAGAGTACCATCCTTTACCAGTTGTGTGGCACTCTCAGATATAATGTGTAAACTAAGAGGCACATTCCGGAATTTGGTGCAAAGAGCATTTATAATGTCCACCACATAACAACTTCTATCAGCTAATTAGATAACAGTTCTCTGCAGTCAAATTAATTGGAGATACATTTTATGTGTTTGCTGCTGGCTATGTCACCTACACAGCAAAAAGTATATAATGTGCTACAAACCCAGACACACCTGTACTTGACATCTGCTGTAGGTTGCCATAAGAAAAATAAGGGAGGTGTACCTCCAATACTACTACATGGCATTTACTAAGAAGCCAGGAACTTTAGCTTTTTATCCTTCACCCTTTGTTCAGTGTTTGTTCAGTATTCTAATTATAATGTCTCCAGTAGTCAAAATGGCTGCCTATTCCATGTCCAAGTAGTAGCGTGACCTTTAGCTTATATCATATCTGCTGCCATTGTAATGATAGTCATTCAGGTACATCTTTTATAGCTCCAGCATGCTGTCAAACTGGAGGGTAAATGTGTCTTTCAAAGGGGATGTTTAATGTAATTTGAATATTGAAGAGAGAACCTTGCAGATGCTGAGGAGTGTCTGAGAACTGGAGGAATCAGCATGTTCATGTACAGCTCCCTTTGTGACTTGACTATAACTTAGTATGCTGAGGGTATCTGTCACTTGTTCTGTACAGGCCATAATGCTATTGAGCCAGTAATGTAATAAGGCACTCCGCTCTTGTGGTGTTACCAACATACTGCACTGCTGAGAGAGTCAGCACTGTATTACTCTGAAATGTGTTGACTTTGTGATTATTGTTGTAATATAAGGGCTTTGGGAATTGTCCCCTGCAAATCAATCATTGATGTTATTAATACCCCAGCTGCTGTAACGGTTTTAAACAATATTTTATGAAATGGGCATTGGAATGCCTCAAAACGTGTTACCTCCCATGTCCACAATACATATCCTCATATGTATATTAAACATCACTTAAATGCACATCTGGCTTAAGATGTTTAAACAGGGATTGTCTATAAGGATTAATACATTATCAGCTGGATAGCTGATTTAAAGTGACCCTCTGTGTTGCCAGCCCTACACAAACAACAAATGTTACAGATCATACTGTTTTAAATGGAGGCCAATTGGATCACTTTAAATATTTGGAGGAAAGCTACAAACAAAGTCTAAACATACAAGCAGGAATCCCAAAAAGTGTAAAATCAGTTATCTTGTACTGATGTGAATTCAGTAACGTTAATTCCACTTGTTCACTATGGTTTACCGCACTTTCTGCACTGAACTTTGTTACTTGCCCTGTTAATAAATATGTTTAATAAAATCGGAATTGGTTACTCTAATTTTTTGATATATTCATATAATACTAGTAATAGTAATAATACTGATAAGAATAAATATAATATTAACTAGTAATATATTACCAATAAAAATAAATATAACAATAACTAGTAATAGTAATAATACTAATACAAATAAATATAATAGTACTTAATAATACTAACAAAAATAAATATAATTCAACCTTTTTTTTTTTTTTTAAAGAATTCAAACATTTTGCACCTGTAGATAGACTGTAAATATATAAATAATAAAATACAATTTCCTTGTGTTCTTCTCTGCCATTAGAATTGAATGTGATCATTAATTATGATTTAAGTGTGTTTCCACTTTTTCAGCCATGTTCCCATTCACATAGTAACACTAAAAGCTATACAGTATATAAGAATTACTACTTACCTTTTTGCTTGCTTTAAATCCTACTGAGCTTTCCCCTTCTATGCAGTGTTAAAGAGGGGACTGTGGAGTTATGTATACCATAATTAACCCTGCTTGTACCACGTTGGCAGATCTTCATTATCAGTTGTAAGCTAGATGTGCATACTGTCTATCCTAACAAAGGGTTAAAGATCTCAAAGTTTTGGTTGTTTGAATGTCAATTCGTTAAAAAAAAAGTCTGACCCTACAACTGTCCTCCAATTGCACATTACGCACTATTCTTAACAATACAAACTATCTATAGAATTCGATATATAAACCTGAAACAACCAAAAAGGTAAGAAATATTTGATTATTTTGAGTATGCTGTGTGAATGAGAACAAAACATGTAGAGGTTTTGTAAATCTGTCTTCAAAAGTGGAGCTTTACTTTTTGACAGTGCATATGTAAGAGTTAAGGGAGTGGTAAAAAGGTGGACGTGATTTGAAGGATTTGGAAACTTTTTATTATGCAAATAAGTCGTCAATAGATCAGTACGTTCATTGTTCTAAACATAGATTAACTATACATGGCTAATTGTGTTAGAATAACTCATTATTATTTCAATGTTTCAGCTCAATTGAATTTATTTTTGGATGTGAGGTATGCATATGCAGTGTTATGCTGTGTTGGAAAAAGGTGATATCAAAGAGCAGGAAGTTATAAAAAGATAGGTTGAAGCAGAGTATTAGGCTGTACGTGTATTCTGCAAATGTATTCTTGCACTGGAAGTCAGTCTGCAGGAAAGTGCTAGCCAAGCTAATAGCTTTTCAAAGAAACACCTATTCATACTAAATGGAATCATATGAAAAACAAGTCCATTGTGAGGCTGAATTATTATTGACCGCGCTTTAAGGGACATACCAAAATAAAAAAGTTGCATTATATTTGTGAAAAAGATCTGTACATCTTTTATAGGTATTTATATATATATATTGCAGAAGATTTCCGCAGTGCTTTACGTATTGTACATTCACATCATTCTCTGACCTCAAGGAGCTAACAATCTAAAGGTTCCTATTTCACATGCATGGGCCAATTTTTTGACCGGATGTAATTAACCTACCAGCATGTCTTTGGAGTGTGAGCAGAAACCAGAGAGCTCAGAGGAAGCCCACACAGGCACAGGGAGAACATGCAAACTTCATGCAGGTAGCATCATAATTCGACTTTGAACCCTTAGGGCCAGATTCACAGAGGAGATATGACGGCGTATCTCCTGATACACCGTCGTATCTCCTGTCGTATCTATGCGGCTGATTCATAGAATCATTTCCGCATAGATAGCCCTAAGATCCGACAGGTGTAATTGACTTACACCGTCGGATCTTAGGATGCAACACTTCGGCCGCCGCTGGGGGGAGTTTGCGTCGTATTCCAGCGTCGGGTATGCAAATGAGGATTTACGGCGATCCACAAAGTTTTTTCCCGTTGTTACGTCGTCGCTAGTAATTTTTTTCCCGTCGCAATTTTACACCTGCTTTAACATGGCTTAACTTTAGTCGAGCCATGTTAAAGTATGGCCATCGTTCCCGGGTCGAATTTCAATTTTTTTTTGTTTTGGCGTAAGACGTCCGGGAATACGAATGGACGCTACGCACGTCGCCGTTCTAAAAAATTACGTCACATCGCGCAAAGCACGGCGGGAATTTTAAAACTGAGCATGCGCAGTACGTCTGGCGCGGGAGCGCGCCTAATTTAAATGGTACCCGCCCCAGTTGAATTGGGTGGGTTTGCGCCGGACGTGTTTATGATACACCGCCGCAAGTTTACAGGTAAGTGCTTTGTGGATCAGGCACTTACACTGAAAACTTGCGGCGGTGTTTAACATAAACGGGTTACGTTACACGGCCGCAATTCTACGAGAATCTGGCCCCTAGTGCCTAGAGCAAGAAGTTCTACTGAGTCACTGCATTTATAACCATTCTATAGTGTAATTGTATGTAAATGTCCACACTAGTACAAAATATTATTATTTAACATTAGTGTAACTTTGTTATCTATCCTTTTGCTTTGGCATTGGAGAGGAAATAAGGAAACAAACACATATGGTAGTTGTTTTTTCTGTGTGAGAAACTAGATAGGAAGTCAACTATGCGTTGGAAAAGACCTGCTGACATATTTTCATATTTTGTTCTGAGTTTTACACAATTAAATATATACCATATATGTGAAGCAAGTGAAACCTGTCCTTCCAGCATAATGTTTTATGTTAGAAAGAAATTTTCAGTGATAGGGTCATGAAACACCGAAAATCTGTAAAAACACATTTTGTTGTGTTTTTTTTTTTTAAATCAATTGCACATTCTTATTCCAAGGTCTTTGACAAAATTGGTGGTGATTTCATTAAAAGTTTGAGGTTTGACGGGAGTGTTGCCTTAAGTTGTATTGCGGTGGTCGAGGCTCAGAAAATCAGTAGCAGAGTTTGATTTTTAGATCTAGTGTGTTGTACCTGAACTGTAGATGAATCTATTTATGTATATACGTAAACCCAATCGCTAAAACATCTTATAGACTTAAACATGTTGCTGCAACTTCAAAAGTAATTAGCAAAATGTGTTAATTTGCAACTTTTATTAAAATATTACCTAATGATTCTGTCATTCTGTCATGATGATCCTTGTTCAGGCATTTCATGTTATAGTATGACAACCCTCTCTCCCTGTCTCCCAACTTTTCTTCTACATCGTCATTTTGTCTTACAAGTATTTGATGGAGACTACTAATGGCAGTTTTCAATTCCCCAAGCATGGTCCTCTGTTGTCACCATCAGGAAACCCATCCTCAGAAATACAATGCAGCCATTGTATTTCTGAACATCCAACATGTTAGTCGGTCTGACAGAAGCCGGCTGAACATGCTGGAGAGCAATGGCTGAAAACGATGAGCGGAATGTTCTGGCGGGGGGCCGTCCCCCTGTCAGAACACAATGGCTCAGTGAGTGCTGTACTAATGTTCAATCATTAGTTAAGCCTGGTACAAACTGAGGCCTCGTACACACGACCGAGTTTCTTGGCAAAAACCAGCAAGAAACCTGCTGGGATTTTTTTTTTGCTGAGGAAACCGGTCGTGTGTACATTTTGCGACGAGGAAACTGTCGAGGATCCCGTCAAGCCAAAAAGAGAGCATTTCTTTTTTTTCATCAACGGGAATGGAGAAACTTGCCTTGTCGAGTTCCTCGACAGCCTAACAAGGAACTCGACGAGGAAAACGATGTGTTTCGCCCGTCGAGTTTCTCGGTCGTGTGTACGAGGCTTCACAGTTGTTTTTATTCAACCCAGGGAGTTAAAAAAACTGACAGCTCCAGTCGGAGCTGCTGTACTAACAATCAGACAATAGTACTGAACTGTTGTGTTCTGACAGGGGAATGACCCCCGGCCAGAACACTCCGATCAGCATTCTAAGCCATTGGCAGAGAGCGCTGATCAGGAGTCAGTCAGCTGGTTTTCCAACATGCTCGTCCAACAGAAGCTGGCCAAATGGCTGGCTTCTGTTGGACTGACTGACATACACACTGGCTGAATGTCTGAGGCCTCATACAGACGACCGAACATGTCTGCTGAAACTGGTCCGCTGACCAGTTTCAGCAGACATGTTTGGTCGTCTGTACGGCCGACTGTACAAATGTCCGGCGGATCGGACAGGTTTCCAGCGGACAAATGTTTCTTAGCATGCTAAGAAACATGTCCACTGGAACCATGTCCGTCGGACATGTTCGGTCGTCTGTACAGACTCACCGGACATGTCCGATCGGCCGCCATCCCTCACATGCGTCGAAGTGATTCGACGCATGCGTGGAAGCATTGACCTTCCAGGGTCACGCACGTCGCCACGTCATCGTCGCGGCGACGGCGCGGCCACGTCACCGCGCTGTCTGTCCATGCGGATTTCTGTCTGATGGTGTGTACAACCATCAGACAGAAATCTCCGGGTGGACATGTCCGCTGAAAACGGTCTGGCGGACCGATTTCAGCGGACAGTCCGCTCGTCTGTATGGGGCCTGACAGTTTTGAATTGAACCGGCCAATGTCTGCAGACATTCAGCCATGTGTACAGGGCTTTAGAATGTACCAGGCTTTACTTACTAAGCTGTGTGGCAAGGACAAGGAGAACAGACTGGACCTTACATCCTGAGAAGTGGTAGACCCCTTATATTTCTAATGACAGGTTCCCTTTAAGAGAATGAACTGCTTTCATGCAACTGTGATTAAGATACACCTTGTATCGACTCAGAAATGATGAGTTTTAACTCCTTTAATTTTAGAAACATACAAAACAATTGAAAAACTTCATAAACGTGTATTATAAAGTAACATGTGAAGGACAAGAAGGACAATCACAGCTCAATCAAGTCCATAACTTCACAGCAGGAGTGATGTGCTGTGAGCATACTGACATCCACAGGGGTGCGATGGTAAGCAAACAAACATCAGTCAAAGACGCCATTCACTGGCACTCCACGTAACCATCCATGTATCTGTGATGTACTAATATTGTACTAAAAACACAAATATATTGTTTTAATCCAATCCCGACATGAAACCGGATATTATGCATTGCTTAAAGCCATATAATGAAAGCATTAAATTAGAAAATTGTCTTTATTTGTTCAGGGGCATCATGTTATGCAATAAGAGCTGTCACATGAGAAGCCAAGGCATCTGTTGGGGTTAACATCATATGTGCAGGATTTAAAGCAGAACTAAACTCTCTCTGTCAGCATTAACTATTTTTATCCTTAAGCTGCTAGCTTTAGTACATAGACATTATATTTACCTGTTTTAATCTTTTTTTTATATTATTTCAGTGGTTTCTGGCCTAGGCAAGTGATGCCATACATCCCAGGCATCTTTATCAACATTTTTTTTTTCTTTCATCTGCATGCCTGAGCTAAAAGCAGATGGATTGAAGTAAATGCTACATTAATTTTCGGCCCTTACTCAAGGTGGCTGCGGCTAGAAATACTAAGGAGTGTTTTCAAAGTTATTTCTCAACAATATAAACATAAAAATGTAGACATGGATAGATAGGTGAAGTTGAATAGCATTTTGTTTGTGGTTCTCAGATTCAGTTAAAGCGGAGTTCCACCCTAAAAATGAACTTTCTATTAACAGCTTGCCTTTAATGTAAAAAAATAAAAATATACTCACTTCTATCTGGCTGTTACTAAGCAGATTTCGTAATCTGCCTACTTCCTGGTCCTAGGTGGTTCAACTTCCTGTCCTAAGACCCCATTGCCTCCTGGGAATTGATGACACTCATTTCCCAGGAGTCTCTGGGTATTACTGTGCCTAAAAATCGCCCAGCATGCACCTCTCCCTGAAAACCAGGAAGAAAAAGGAACTGGGCTTCACATGCCCACACATATGATGGATACGGACACAACATGAGCTGGAGGATATAAGGCAAGTGTTTGCAATGATTTCTGGAATGATTGGGGAGCTAGCAATATGTTTCAGGGGCTATTTAATGTGATTAATTTTAGCTTACAAAAAAATTAATTATGCCCGGAACCCCGCTTTAAGTTCCCTATTAATATCAAGTGAAAATAAATCTAATTTATTTAGGATCAGCTAAAGAAAAACAAATAAATGTAACAGTAAATGATCAATAGATAATTCATTAGGAAAGCAGCTATGATCACCACTATACCACCAATACTACCATATTCTCACAGGTTTAATTGTTTTTTGAATGATCCTTCAATCAAGGACACTTGTTTGAGGCAATAGTTGTTTGAGGCAAGAAAAAAAACAATTTGATCTTGAACAATCAGATTTTCCTGAAGGGTGGTTCATGTTCATTTCTATAAAAACAATAATTTATGGGTTGAAATGGTAATTTCACACAAATTATTTCTAAACAAATGTTCATTCAATTGAATCAATCATATTAAAAGATCACATGTTGCATGTATTGTCAGCAATTTTGTTGAGAAAAAAATGAAACCAAAAATAAAACTCTTATTGCAGGGGTGTCTGAAATTAGACATGCCAAAGTGACACCTTCTGGCAATAACCCAATAAGACAAATTCAAATTTGGAAAATGTGATGATAGTGAGGACTGGGCAAGCCAAAACAGTGTGAGAAGATGCAGAGCAGCCTTGTTGTTTCAAAATGATTTATTAAAGAAGACACAGAGCCAGCTTCTATTCCCACAGCGAACAGTGATACCCTTCCAGAATGTGACTATAAATTTACGAATGGCCATTAACAATTCTACCATAACATTAGTTATGTGGGGAGGTGCACTCGGTAAACACTCGGAGACCAGATGTAACAACGGAATTGTATTGTAGTAAAGTCCAAGCAAAAACAACTTCCCAGTTGGTAGACAACCCCACTGGGTGCAGTTACAGAATGTTGCATAGAATAGAGTAGCAGCAGGTCTCGGATGCTCCGATAGCATCTGTCTTGAAGGATAGAACGCTGCTTGGTCAGTCTGCGCCCAGATAGGGGAAGCTTCCAGGAAGCATAACATGTCCCTAACCTTTCCCAACTTGTTGGGAACCATTCCCTAGAGCTATTACTGTTCCTGTCAGATGGACGACCTGTCCCTACATAACCCACACACAGAATGTGCGCCAAGCCTGGGAGTCAGGTAACTAATTGTCTTTGCCTGACCCAAGATGGCTGCAAGAGTCACATGAGATGACAGCATCCAATCGACCCAGGAAACAATAGAGAAACCATGTTCCTCTTAACTTTCCCTCCAACTGCAATGCCACTCCACCTACAGTGGAGAAAATAGACTGTACCACAGGCAGACTACTATGAAAAAAAGGATCAGCTAATAAGGCCTATCATATACCCCATCCCAGCTTGTTTATTCAGGCCTGGGTTATAAAACCTATAAAAGCGATAGTAAAATGTCATAAAAAAAAAGAAAGAAAAACTTAACCCCTGAAAGTTAATGTCATAATGTGCTAGTATGCATTGCATACTAGCACATTATGAGAGACTTACTTTAACCACTTTAATACCCGCCCATAGTCAAGTGACATCCACAGGAGGGATCTCCTATCCTGGGTGGACGTCATATGACGTCCTGGCCTTCACGGCCGTCTAGGGGGCCGCCGCATCGCTCAGGACATGGTGCACGTGCCCGGCGGCCGCGATATCCGCCGGGCACCAGCGAATGCCCGGGATCACGGCAGGACCGTGGATCTGTGTATGTAAACACACAGATCCATGTCCTGTCAAAGGTGAGGAGACCGATGTGTGTTCCTAGTACAGAGGAACACAGATCAGTCTCCTCCCCTTGTGAGTCCCAGCCCCCTACATTTAGAATAACTCTCTAGGGAACATATTTATCCCCTTGATCGCCCCCTAGTGTTAACCCCTTCTCTGCCAGTGACATTTACACCATAATCAGTGCAGTTTTTTTAGCACTAATCGCTGTATAGTTGTGAATGGTCCCAAAAATGTGTCAAAAGTGTTCGATATGTCCGCAATGTTACAGTCACAATAAAAATCGCAGATCAACGCCATTACTTTAAAAAAAAAAAAAAAAAAAAATGCAATAAATCTACCCCTTATTTTGTAGACGCTATAACTTTTGCGCAAACCAATCATTATACGCTTATTGCAATTTTTTTCACCAAAAACATGTAGAAGATTACATATTGGCCTAAACTGAGGGATAAAAATGTGTTTTTTTTTTAAATTGTGATATGTATTAAATCAAAAAGTAAAAAATATTGCAATTATTTCAAAATTGTCGCTCTTCTTTTGTTTATAGCGCAAAAAATAAAAACCGCAGAGGTGATCAAATACCACCAAAAGAAAGCTCTATTTGTGGGAAAAAAAACATAAAGATTTCATTCGGGTACAGTGTTGTATGACCGCACAATTGTCTTTCTCATTGCAACAGCGCTGAAAACTAAAAATTGGTCAGGGCAGGAAGAGCTTGAAAATGCCCTTTATTAAAGTGGTTAAAATGAAGCCCTCCAATGGCATGCTGTCACTGCTGACATGGCTTCTATCTTTACCCAGTCTTCCTTCTGGGTTTGCGGACTCTGGCCGTTTGACTGTCTGAGCCGTGATGACATTACTCCCGAACATGCACATGGGAGCCACGGCTGTGACACAGTACTCTGAATGGCTGTCCTTTCAGAGCACAGTGCGCATGCGCTGGTGACATCATCTGTTGAAGTAGTGAGTATCTCCTAAACACAGCACGTTCAGGAGATATTCCTTGTACCTACAGGTAAGCTTTATTATTACTTGAAGGTGCAAGTAAACAAATGGTGTTTACAACTGCTTTAAGGCATGTTGTATCTAGCTTAGCAGGCATTAGGGCAAAATATATATGCTTTTGTGAGGAGTGTTTCTCCTCACAAAAGCAGGTTTTAGAAAGCAGAGGAATGCATCCTTGGCAGAGCAAACATTTCTTGGCTGAGCTAAAATCTAAAATAAAATTCATAACCTCTGGTCTGATTAAACTAGCTTAAAGGAGTTGTAAAGGCAGAAGATTGTTTTATCTTAATGTATTCTATGCAATAAGATAAAAAGTCTTACGTGTGTAGTAGCCTCCCTCAGCCCCCCTAATACTTACCTGAGGTCCCTCTCTATCCAGCGATGTCCATGAGTGTCTCAGCCACTTGAGTATTTCATTGATGCTTTTCCTTCCCACATTGGCTGCAACTGTTGTCAGTCAAAGTCAGCTAGCCAATCAGGAGAGAGAGGGGGCATGGCTGGGTCAGGGCTCCATGTCTGAATGGACACAGGGAGCTGTGACTCGGCTTGGGTGCCCCGATCACAAGCTGCTTGCTGCGGGGGGCACTGATCAGGAGGGAGGGGCCGGGATCACAGAAGAGGGACCCAAGAAGAGGAGGATCTGGGCTGCTCTGTGCAAATCCACTACAACAGAGGAGGCAAGTATAACATTTATAGGAAAAAAACAAGACTTTACAATCACTTTACTACTGAATATTCCACTAAGTGTAGACAACCACTGCTATCAATTTAAGACTAAGGCCAGGTTCACATATGTGCTGCCACGGTTTCCAGGCTGGGGTCTGGTGTGTTCCTGTTTACTGGTTCAGGTGCGATTCAGGCCCAAATTTTTGCCTGAATTCACACCTGAATCAGACCAAAAAATGCATTGGTCCCTTTTGGAATTCACACCGTGACCGCCTCGGCTCCAATGAGAGCCAATCACACTCACATGTCATGTGAACCCAGCCTAAAACCCACATCTTACAAAGGGCAGCGATAGGTACATTACTTATTCTTAGGAAGACGCATTTCAAAGATAGGTCAATGGTGCTTTAATTCAAATGCCAGTTTCATGCTACACAATAAAATATGGATTAGATTGTGGCATGTGGTATACTCACAATATTAACACATTTAGAAAACTGTACTTGAGGGAGTGACAGCTGCATGATCACATTTTTTACATCCTCTCAGCCACGCCTCACACCTCTTGGCTGGTCAACGCCTTCTTGGGGTTCCAGAAAAGAAGAATGGCATCAGCAGTCTGGAGCTCTCCGTTACCATCAAAACAAAGAACATCTGCAAAGAGTCTTATTTCTTGATAGTCCAAAGACTCGGAAACCTTGGATCTCTGCCAGTCCCAAGGAACCCAGGACTTTTCTTAAAGCGGCATAAATGTTTTTAATTCTTTTTTGCAATCTCAAATACATTATTATGAATATTCATTAAAACATATTAATAAAGCACGATCGGTACATAAACAGTTGCAAAAACTTACCTGATATCATCTCAGGGATCTTGTGGCTGTTTCCATCATACCTGTGGGCATTATGAAGCCCAGTTCATTTTCCTTCCTGGATTTTCAGAGAGAGGTGCATGCTGGGTAACCTTTACTTATCGTACCTGCTGGGTGTCTATAGTATGCCTGTGAAGTGGCACGTGTTTAGAACTGTCCCTGCACAAAATGAGATTACTATAAGAAAAAAGTAATTTAAAACTGCTCGCGGCTTTAATGTAATGTCTTGTCCCTGCAATATGGATGAAAATCATTGAGAAAAATAGCACAGACACAGACAGTACACACACCATGTAGCTTTAGGTGCACACTGCAGAGGACATGGGCAGTACACACTACGTAGCTTTAGGTGCAATCTGCAGAGGACACGGGCAGTACCCACCAAGTAGCTTTAGGTGCAAACTGCAGAGGACAAAGGCAGTACACACACTACGTAGCTTTAGGTGCAAACTGCAGAGGACACAGGCAGTACACACCATCTAGCTTTAGCTGCAAACTGCAGAGGACACAGGCAGTACACACCAAGTAGCTTTAGGTGCAAAATACAGAGAACAAAGGCAGTAAAAACACACCACGTAGCTTTATGGTGTACACTGCAGAGGACACAGGCAATACACCACGTGAGAATACTGCAGCTAGCACAATCACCTGCCTTCCAGTAAATTAGGAAGAGCTTAGCTAAACTATACAGTGTATAAATATATATACAACACCTGGGATGCATATATATCCTCTACACACTGTGGGCCAGATTCAGAGAGATCGGCGATCTCTGTGCGGGCGTAGCACATCTCATATGCGCTACGCCGACGTAACATAGAGAGGCAAGTACAGTATTCACAAAGCACTTGCTCCCTAAGTTACAGCGGCGTAGCGTAAATGGGCCGGCGTAAGCCCGCGTAATTCAAAGTAGGCTGGTAGTGGTCGTGTTGTATTGAAATGAATCGTGACCCCATGTAAATGAAGCGCCGAACGAACGGCGCATGCGCGCATGCTCAGAATCTCGTCGAATTTACTCCCTAAGATACGCCGGGTCAATTCATGCGACGTGAACGTAACCTACGCCCAGCCCCATTCACGTACGACTTACGTGAACGACGTAAAATACGACGGCTGTTCCGACGTTTCCGACGTCCATACCTTTGCATTACTTGCACCTCAAATAGCAGGGGTAACTTTGCGCCGGACGTAAGCCTTACGTAAAAGACGTAGCTAAATGTGACGGGCGCAAGTACGTTCGTGAATCGGCGTATCTAGGTCATTTGCATATTTGACGCGTAAATCTACAGAAGCGCCCCTTGCGGCCAGCGTAAATATGCACCCAAGATACGACGGCGTAGGAGACTTACATTGGTCGTATCTTGGCAAAATTCAGGTGTATCTGGTTTCCAGAATACGCGTATAGATACGACGGCGCACATTTGGACTTACGACGGCATATCTGGAGATACGCCGTCCTAAGTCCTTTCTGAATCCGGCCCCCCGTAACTTTAACTGACTAGCCTGCCTGCCTGCCTGCTCTATCTACCTACTAAAAATGACACTCTCTCTCTCTGTATTCTCTCTTTTAACCACCACAACACACTACACAAGGCCGAACTGCAGGCGGCCTTTTATAGTGTGGGGCGTGTACTAAACCCCCTGAGCCATAATTGGCCAAAACCACCCTGGCTTTGGCCAATTATGGCTCTCCGTTTTTTGCAAGTTGTGATTGGCTAAGCATGCGTGCCAATCATCAGCCAGCAATGCCGCAGTGAATTATGGGCCGTGACGCGCCACTCGAATTTGGCGCGAACGGGCCGTTACATTCGTATTTCGACGAACGAACGAACATACAATGTTTGAGTCCAACATGGGTTCGACTCGAACACGAAGCTCATCCCTACTACACAGTGAAATGGAACCAATCACTCAATGAAAGAGTTTGGTTTAAAATGCAAACTCCCTTTAAATTCACACATAGATGTAATTATTTTAGATGTAAATAATTACAATGCAAATAATGTATCTGAAACTGTTAAAGCTACAGCTTTAGAACGTCATAGAAAATTGAAGGATTTATAAAATTCACAGCCTAAAAAAAGTCACAAAATGGTGATTACCAACATATTTTTTTATCTTACAGTCAATGTTTCTTTTTCATTAAAGAAAAATAAAATAAAAAATTAAGGCTAAATAGAATGTGTTAGTATGAGAAATGCCTAATTTTAGTTGGGTGTTTGAATAGTTCATTTTTAATATGAGTAATGGGATGCAGGTCATAACCTTGTTACTTACTGACCAATATCTAAATTTTTCAGATAGGACCTAATTACTCACTGTGATTTGTTTTAAAAGTGGGATTGGTCTTTTGACTTTCATTGCTCGTTAAATTGGAACTAATCTTTCTCAGTCAACATTAATTGTTTCTAATCCTTATGCTGCTAGAATTAGTAAATAGTTAGGAAAGTATTGTATGTTTTTTTTTCTTACCTTTTTTATATTTCGTCAGTTGCTACCTGGTTTTTGTCTTAGGCCAAAATGATGTCTCACATTCCACATTCCAACAGTCTTCCTGGGAATTTTTTTCTTTCATATGGAAGAGGGGAGGAGGGGCTTTAACAGCTAAGCATACATTCCTGCCTGCATGCCTGAGCTAAGGCTAGGTGGATTCCAAGAAGTAAAAGCTACATGAATCAGATGCCCTTACTCAAGGTGACTGTGGCTAGAAATGCTAGGAGGTTGTTTTTTTAAAGTGATTTCTCTCAAAATAAAGCATGCACACATGGGTGGATGGGAGAGTTTGTCTTAAATATAACATTTGAATTAACCAACTTTTCTGGCCCTTTTTGTTTACAAGTTTAAATCAGTATTTTTTGGCAGAAAATTACTTAGAACCCCCAAACATTATGCATTTTTTTTGCAGAGACTAAAGGGAATAAACTGGCGAATGTTGCAGTTTTTTACGTCACATTGTATTGGTGCAGCAGTTTTACAAATGCAATTTTTTGGAAAAAAACTAAATACAACATATACCCCAATTTTGTTGTAAAATGTGAAAGCTGATGTAATGCCGAGTAAATAGATACTTTACATGTCACGCTTTAAAATTGCGCACACCCGTGGAATGGTGACAAATTACGGTACTTAAAAATCTCCACAGGCAATGATTTAAACACTTCTGCAGGTTACCCGTTTACAGTTACAGAGGAGGTCTAGCACTAGAATTATTGTTCTCACTCTAACTTTTGCAATGATACCTCACATGTGTGGTGCAAATACTGTTTACATATGCGTGCCAGACTTAATTATGTATTCACTTCTGCGCACAGCATGGAGGGATTATTATTTATTTTATTTAAAGAAAAAAATCAATGTGCCTTTATTTTTTTTATTTTTTTATCACTTTTATTCCTATTACAATTAATATAAAAATCCCTTGTAATAAAAATAAGGATGATATGTCCTCTTTATAGAGACATTTGGGGTCAAAAAGACCCCAAATCTCTTCTTTACCATTAAAAGTAAAAAAAATTGGAAACTTTTTTGATCTTTTTTCCTTAAAAAAAATAATAATTTCCTTCCAGCCTGGACTTGAAGAGATGTTGTGACATTTCTCCGTTGATCTTAGGCCATAGATGCGATAAAAGAGTATCTACTCTTTGATCGCCTATGGGAGCAGCGGGCTGCACCATTGGATCGTTTCTTTGGCGAACTGGCGGTGGGGAGCATCCCTTCCCGCCTCTTCTGAAAGCGTTCCAGCTGCTTATGAGCTGCTCGGACCGCTTTCAAGCCAGCTGCTGACTGAAAAAAACAATACTGGGGTTATGACTGATATCTTCAGCCATAATCCCAGTGAACCACTTGAAAACAGCAAAGTATGTATATGTATTGCGGTCGGCAAGTGGTAAAATAGCGTTTTCAGTTTGCGGTGCTCGGATACAGTTAAGTTCCACGTTAACACATTTAAATTATTCTCCATTTCTATGAGCTATGTTATACGTTTGTTTTATCAGTGGTCGTGCCATGTTAACCTTGTAGTTTAACACATTGGGGTTGATTTACTAAAGACAAATCCACTGCAAACGCATGTGGAAGTGCAGTGACTGTAGATCTGAGGGGTAGATCTGAAATGAGGCAATCTCTGCTGATTTTATCATCCAATCATGTGGAAGCAAAAATGCTGTTTTTAATTTTTCTTGCATGTCCCCCTCAGATCTACAGCGACTTGAAAGTTTACAGTGGATTTTTCTTCAATAACTAACCCCCAGTGTTTCACAACCTTTTTTTTAGTCAAGGGACCCTTAAAAATGATGGACAATCTCTAGGCACCCTCCAAAATTATGGACAGTTTTGAGGTGCCCATTCTAAAATGTAAAAACTATTCTAATAGTTTTACATAATGCAACAACATCAGTTCACGTAGGATACCCAACATCAAAGGTGATTTTTTTCAAAACTGATACTGACTAGTATTCCAATATTTCTCCCTCAGTTTTACTCCATCACTCAGCTAATGTGACTCCAGCTCTGACAGAGAGGGGCATGGGAGGGTCATTAATTCTTAGGATGCTGGTGGCTAGTAGACATGTGCACACTGAAATATTTTATTTCGGAATTTGGTTTTAGCCCGAAAAATAAATGTAATTAGTTACTCCCGAAATTTGTTTTTATTTATTAAAAAATGCATTTGTTTAAAAATCCGAGTTAATTAATGTCGATACTGTCATTGAAGGCTTATGGTGTCTATCGAATGTTCTAAGAAGATTCAACGAAGCAGCTAAACTATACGACGCCGCCATCGTACATTTCCGGTTGAATGCTCCGCCCACAAGCTATAGTAGAATTCTGATGTTGTATGACTAGTAATAATTATATTTATTAATTGTTATTACAATCAACCAACATTAAAATTCTTCTATAGCCTATGGGCGCAGCATTTGATCATAAATGTCCGTTTGTGGCGATCATATGTTTTTAGATGCTTCGTCGGTTTTTTTTTTTTTTTTTTTACTCAATAGTTTTTTATTAAGAAGTGATAAGGCATACAAAGGTATTATCGCATGTACAGACCATAACAATTTTTTTTTTCTATGCAAACGTCACATAGATATAATAAAGATCAGAGGTCAATAAAATATAACATGACATATGAAGGGCCTTAGCCCTGAGATTGGCAAATTGACAAGTATCATAGTAAAACATATTAACATGTATTGAAACATATCTAAACAGACTAGGAGAGACGGATCGGAGGGTATTAGCCAATTACTGATGTTTCTCAGGGTATGGGAGAGGGCTCCCTCCCCCTGGGCACCCCTTGCGGGTACTATGCTGTGCCCAGGTAGGGAACTCCATCCCCCCTCCCCTTGCCATCTCCGATCCCTAGTTAAGCCCCTATAGGGCGAGGGTATCACCTAGTGCTATTCCGTGATCCTCTAGAGGGAGTCAATCAAAGAGAAGAGGAGAGTGTGTCTGTCAAACCTGGTGAGTCTATCCATTCAGTCCATAGTTGCCATGTCCTGAGGAGTTGTGTCTTGTCGCTGTGGTGTAGCTTCAGGGTAGATTCATAGATAAAGTGGGTATGTGTGGTGTGTACTACGTCCCGGATAGTAGGAGGGTCAGGGTCCTTCCATTTCCTAGTGATACTAAGGCGTGCGGCTAGGAGCACGTGAACTATAATCGGAGGGTCTCGCAGGGTTAGGGAAACGGTCAATAGTGAGAGAAAGTAGTGCTAAGGATGGTTGTTTGTCTATAGTCACCTTTGTGACGTCATGAAGGAGTTGGAACACTGAGGTCCAGTACTGAGTAAGTTTTGGGCATCCCCAGAGCGTGTGAATCAGGTCCCCTCTCTGGCCACAGTTCCGCCAGCAGGTGTCGTTGAGTGAGGTGTCAAATTTGGAGATCCTATCGGGGGTTAGATACCAGCGGTAAGTTATCTTAAATGCTAATTCCCACAGCGTGGAGCAGGAGGTAGCCTTATATGTGGATTGGCCGGCCCTTTCCCATTGAGTCAGGGTGAATTCTTGCCCCAGATCTCTCTCCCAATTGGTTAATGCGATGCAGCTAGTAAATGTGGTTTTGGAGCCAAGTAGGTTATAAAACGTTGTTATCCCTTTTCGGTGTGTTGTTGGGGACCTATAGTATATCCAGGCGGTTTGGGGTAGGGAGCATTCCCACGTTTTTAGTGAGAGAAGGCAGGGTCTGGTGCGGAGGTGAAGGAATAAGTCAGAGTCTGGGATGTTGAATCGTTCCTGGAGGACCTGGAAGGGCGTGATGGTGTTTCCTATTATTAGGTCGGATATGTGGGTCAGCCCTTTGGCTTTCCAACGAGAGAAAGAAGTGGAAGCCATCAGTATTTGCAATGTCTCTAGTGGGACAGGTATTGTGGAGCGTATGTCAGGGGTCGCGGGCAGTCGCGCAAATCGAGTCCAGACCTTGAGGGTCGCGAGAATGGTCGGAGAGAGGTGGGGAGGTGTCTTTGCTCCCAATGTGGTAGCACACAACCAGGCTGGGAGGGTTTGATGTGGAACTGAGGATTGTTCTATTCTACCCCATAGTGTGGAGGGGGGGCCAGGGGAGAGCCATTCCTTAGCTTGTGTTAAAATTGAGGCCATGTAGTAGTCTCGGAAGTTGACATAGCCCATTCCCCCTGCTGAGCGGTGTTTTGTCAGTCGAGTGTGTCCGCATCTGGCTTTTTTGCCTTTCCAGACGTATTTCGATAGCATTGCTTGTAGTGAGGAGAAATACTTGAGGGGGATAGGGATGGGGAGAGTTCGAAATAGATACAATATTTGGGGGAGATGGAGCATTTTAAACGCCGCTAAGCGGCCAGACCATGAGAATTCCAAGGATGCCAGCCTGGTGAGATCCGCCTGAAGTTTAGAACGAATTGGTAGATAATTAGAGGCAAATAAAGCTTTCGTAGTAGAGGTGAGCTGGATCCCCAGATATGTGATGCTACTGTCCGCCCAAACATATGGGAAGTTGAGTGTAATCCGATTCTTGGTGACCTCGTCTAGGCCTAGGTTAAGCATGTAAGATTTGGTCTCATTGGCTTTATAAAAAGATATTTCGCTGAACCAGGCAAGCATCCTTTGGGTCTCAGGCAGGGAGCGCTCAGGGTCAGTAACTACAAGGATCACATCATCCGCAAATAGGCTTATCTTGTGTTCTACTTTTGCTATATTCATACCCGAGATGTTTTTGTTGGTTCTTATAACTTCTGCTAGGGGCTCCATGACTAGATTGAAAATTAGGGGTGATAGGGGGCATCCCTGCCTAGTACCGTTGGTGATTTGGAAGGGCGTGGAGAGGGCACCCGCCGAGAGTACCCTGGCTGAGGGATTAGAGTATAAAGCCATGATGGCATCCTGGATGCCACCGACTAAACCAAATTTGGTCAGTACTGCTGAGACATATCCCCAGTGGACCCTATCAAACGCCTTCTCTGCATCTAGGGAGAGAAGCAGAGAAGGCGTTTTGGATGCCTCGATCTGGTGTATGATGTTTATCATCCGTCGCGTGGCGTCTGAGGCCTGGCATCCCTTGGTGAAACCTGATTGGTCTGGGGAAATTAGAGAGGGGAGAATGAGTTCCAGTCTGTTGGCTATGAGTTTGGCGTAAATTTTTAGGTCGACGTTTAGCAGGGAGATGGGGCGGAAATTTTTCGGGGAGATGGGGTCTTTGCCTGGTTTGGGTAAGGTCACTACCGTAGCCGCAAGCATTTCAGCTGGGAAGGATGCTGAACCAGCGGCTGAGTTGAAAGTGCGCTGTAAGGTGGGAGCTAGGAGGTGTTGAAATTTCCGGTAGTATTCCCCAGTGAAGCCATCTGGGCCTGGGGATTTAGAGGAGGGGAGGGCGTTTATTACTTTGAGGATTTCCTCAATCGTGAAGGGGTTATTTAACGTGGAGAGTTGTGTGGGGGTAACCGATGGAAGAGTAACACTATCCAGGAATGTTTGGATCGAGGTAGGAGATGGTTGGGTTGTGGAGGGGTCTTTTTTGAGATTGTAGAGGTCAGCATAGTACTCACTGAATGCATCTGCTATCAATTGAGGTTTAAGGAGCTTTTCTCCGGAATGGGGGTGGATCAGATATGGGATTTTCGTTTTGGTTCTGTAACCTTTGACTCTGAGGGACATTGCTTTCCCAGCTTTATTGCCCGTGGAGTAGCAAGTGGCTTTAAGAAGCTTATATGATTTTTCATGCTTTTCAAGAAGTAGTGCTCTGAGGTCCTGTCTCAAGGTAAAGATTTGCGACTGTAGGGATGGGGAGGGGTTGGTTTTGTTAAGGGCCTCCGCAGAGGTCAGGGTTTGTGTGAGTTCGTCCATCTTTCGAGTTCTATGTCGTTTAGCTCTAGCCCCCATTTGGAGGAAGACCCCCCGTATCACCGCCTTGTGGGCATTCCACACCACCAGCGGGTCAGATGTGGGAGTGTGATTGATTGAAAAGTATTCCTCAAGATTTTTTTTGATGGTGTCTGAGTAGTAGGGAGTAGTGAGGAGGTAGTTGTTGGCTCTCCAGATATAGGTGATGGGAAGGGAGGAATTGTCAGAGATGGTGAGACTGATGGGGGCATGATCTGACCAGGTGGTGGTGTGGATTTCAGAGCCCAGAACCCTTTGCAATAACCAGCTATCAGTTAAAAACAAGTCAATACGTGAGTAGGTGTTGTGACGGGGCGACAAGAACGTAAAGTCCCTCTCGCTCGCATGACAGCATCTCCACACGTCATACATGCCCTGAGAAGAAATGAATGAGTCCAAGGAAGAAGCACGCCGGGGAGGCCCGGCGGTAGAGTCCATGGTATTGTTAGGGACCTTATTGAAATCCCCACACATAAGTAGGTGTCCTGTTTGGAACTTGCGAATTGCCTTCATCATTTTCCTGAGGAATGTCATTTGGCCCTGATTTGGGACATAGAGGGAAACCAGTGTGTACGGTACATTGTTGATGTCACAGTTGAGAAACACGTATCTACCATCCTGGTCAGTGAGACTTTGGTGTAGTTGGAAGGTGACCGAGTCTCTGATGGCGATCATCACTCCGCGTTGTTTCTTGGAGAAATAGGCCTGAAAGATATGTGGGAACTGTTTGTGGGAGCACTTGGGAGCTGCTTGTAGCGCAAAGTGGGTCTCCTGGACGCACAGAACGTCACAATTGTGGGCAAGTGCTGAGGACCACAAAGATGTCCGTTTCGCGGGGTGGTTTAGGCCCTTGGCATTAAGGGAGAGTATTTTGAACCCCATGTTCTGGTGTGAGGTGGTGGTAAAAGAGCTTAAGAGTACTTACAGTTGTAGGTGAAAGCCGCTCAGGGCCCAGGTGGGTATATAGGGAAGACGATGTGGTGTGCTTTCCTGTCGTATCAAGAGGCAGGGCAGGATTGAGCCGCTAGGACGGAGGAGACAAAGGTAGAGGTGAGTACTCACAGTAGGATGTTGAGATGCGTTCGTGCCGTAGGTTTAGAGGAGAGGTTCACTTGGTACAGTGTATGTAACGGCAGCGCCGTTAGGTGATCCCTAGTGAGGGAGAGATATCCAAAACAGAAGAAATAAAACAAAAAGATGCAAAATAATAAAAAAAAAAAAAAAAAAAAAAAAATTGAACCGTAGGTAACAAGAGGTCAACAATTTCCCTGTACAGGGATTAACGTAGGAATCAGCAACAAACTGCTCTACTCGAGCGGCTGATTAAGTGTAGGGGAGAGTTTTGTGAGCAGGTGGTGGGTCGCATGACCAGACCGGACATATGCGGTGCTCAGCGTAGCGGTCTCGGGTTATTTATTTTGAACTTCCCCTTGTCAGCTCCAAAGGTGAATGGGTTAGGGGCTCCGTTGTGTTCAGGCTGGTTGTGGGGGGGATCCGGTAGGATTCCCCAGGAGTGTAGTAGCTTCATGCCGCCTTCTAGGGTGGATATGGCATGTGGGATGCCATTGTGAGTGACCAAGATGGTCGCTGGGTGTCGCCATTTATAGATGATCTTATGGTTATGCAGGGCCTTCGTAATGGTTTTAAGCTGTCTTCTCATCTGGAGTGTGTACTGAGAGAGATCGGCGTACAGCTGTATATCTGAGTATGGCGTCGGGAGCGGGGAAACTTCCCTTGCTTTCATTAATATTTGCTCTTTAGCCTGAAAAAAATGTATTCTTAATAGTACATCTCTAGGTATATCCGCTTCCAAATGGCGGGGCTTGGGGAGCCGGTGTATGCGGTCTATAGTGAGTTCAATGGGGGAGAGATCAGGCAGCATGCTGGAGAACATGGTGCTGGCATAGGCATGCAGCTCCTTTGGCTGGACGCTTTCAGGGACCCCACGGATTTTAATATTGTTGCGTCTGGAGCGGTCCTCAAGGTCCGCGAGCTTCGCCTTGATCCATAAATTGTCATCCCTTTGCTCAGCATAGCTATCCACTAGCTCGTTTACTGTGTCAGTGCAATCCACCATTTTGTTCTCTATAAACTGCATTCTATTGTCCATGTGCTTCATTTCCAAAGAGAATGTGTTGATCAATGAGGATAGGTTAGTCATGAGTGAGGATTGTAATGTCATGAGCATGTCCTTCATTGTGGTGTCTAACACCGGCTGCCCTGTGGTGGGGAATTGGGCAATGGAGGACTGTAGGGAGGATATGGCAGAGTCATTATGTAGGCCTGTACTCACTGCGCTTGAGGCCTGCGTGTGGGGGTCCATCCTCATCTTGGACTTGGCAGGGCTCTGCGTTCCCGGTGTGGCAGGTGAGTTGTCCGGAGGGTAGGAGAGCTGCTGCGGCAGCTTCAGATCTCGTGGATGGGCTGTGGGGAGAGCCGTGTAGTCCAGCATCTGCCGCACTGTGTTCCCGTCGGCACCATCTTGGCTTTTTCGGCGGGGCTGGAAGGAGAAGGATTCTAGCCTTTTCGGGCCTCGTTCCTGTGCCCGTTTTCGGGTCATTGTGTCGGCGGGACCCGGGGGAGGTGGAGACGTGTCCGTGGTGACGGTGTAGAGCAGCGTGGATGCCCATAAAGTCGCTCGTTGTCCGGTCCGGTCGGCGGAGCTCACAGCTCAAGCGTCCATTCGCGTGCACGCGCAAGCCACGCCCCCATGCTTCGTCGAATCTTCATGTCTCTATAATGTCGAATCTTTTCTCTCTATGTCGAATAATCTTGGACCAATACAGTTACGGTTATTCACATTCGACCGCAGGACACAGATCGCTATTGTCACCGTCATGTTGAATCTTCTACCTATATCGAACTGTTGTCGCAACGAAACGAAAATACATTTATTTTTTTGTGGGATCTTTCGGATTCTGTGCGTTCGTTATCGTTTGTTTGCACATGTCTAGCGGCTAGAAGGTTATAATGGTGTACAATGAAAACTTGTGGCTTTGTGTAACTAAAAGGCAGGCTTTATCCACCCACCAGCTTGTATACAATCTTGGGGTAATTTTTGGGCATTTTGCCAAGGCACCCCTGAAAAAACCTCAAGGCACCTTGGTTGAGAAAGGCTGGTTTAACAAGTGTGCTACAATCCTGTCTTGCTACTTCTTACTTTTTTTGTTTTGCTGAACTGGTATCTGACCTTTCACATATAAGTGAAGTCATAAAGCATCATTATATAAAACTTTCGGATGCCAAGAGAAGAAATCAAATGTCAGTTCTAGCTTTTGGTGGAACAAAAGAGTTGTGAAGGAAGACCCTTTTGTTATACTACACAGGACAGTCTAAAACATTGATCAAAATTGTATTTAGCCTTGAAAACCTCTTTGATATCTCTTGCAGTATGCAAATTTAACAGAGCAAAGTTTAGTTATAATGAAGTAACCTTGATAACTCTTGTCTTTACATTGAACCCATCCAGCATGCTAAGCAACCCGGTCAGCATGCTAATCGCTGCTACTGCTGTCTTCTGTTACATGCCAATGGACATCCATGAGAAGTGCTGGTATGAAACAGGTAGCTTGCAATAGAGGGATAGCAATCTGCTTGGTATGCTGTTAGCGTACTGAGTGACCTATCTGTCTTTCTGAAAGATCAACTGGGAAAGGTTTTTGTTACTCACTTTGCATAGACAATAGCATAAAATATCATATTACAGTAGCAATGATATGGGACTTACAGTGAACACAAATTTATAGGGGATCTTTCTAGTTGCACCCCCTCCTTTACCGTCAGTAAAGCCTCAGAAAATTAGGCTATAGACCTTGACTGAACTGCGTAGTAAAAGTCTTACAGGGAATTGATATGGTGAGTACAAAGGCACCAAAAACAGGTGAAGAATGTTTAAACGATAAATTGATTTAAACCTTAAACTAAGGAGAACTTTGAGTGCCTGCTTTGCAGAAGTCCTATCTGCTCATGCTCAGACTGCTATCCAGAGAGAAAAAAAACTCTGGCGAAGTAATACTAATCCCACATTCCAGGTCTAACAAACTGCAACTGCGGGGCAAACCTTGCATATGTTTGTGCCAAGGTGATGCTATATGTCACCTGCCAACCACCCACCCAAAAAGTAATTATGCTCAAAACTGTTTGTTAGACCTGGAGTGTGAGTGTTGTCTGTTTGTGGTCTACAACACCTGCCAAGTTCTTATTTTAAATAGCCATTAGAATGAGGTCCAAAAGAAAAATACGGAATGGTGTGATTGTGGAAAGTGCACAGTCTATTTGCCTTTAGTAAATTAAACTCATAGGGCCGGATTCAGATAGGAGATACGACGGCGTATCTCCAGATACGCCGTCGTATCTCTGAGTGTGTGTGGTCGTATCTATGCGCCTGATTCAGAGAATCAGTTACGCATAGATTTCCCTGAGATCCGACTGGTGTAAGTGTCTTACACCATCGTATCTTAGGGTGCAATATTTACGCTGACCGCTAGGGGCGCTTCCCAAGACTTCCTTGTCGAATATTCTAATTAGGTATTTACGCCGATTCAGAAACGTACGTCCGGCCGGCGCATTTTTGTTACGTAATTTACGTTGGGCTTTTATCGGCATAAAGTTACCCCTGCTATAAGAGGGGTATCCTATGTTAAGTATGGACGTCGTTCCCGCGTCGAATTTTGAAAATTTTACGTTGTTTGCGTAAGTCGTTCGCGAATAGGGCTGTACGTAAGTTACGCTCACGTCTAAAGCAATGACGACTTGCGGCGTAATTTCGAGCATGCGCACTGTGATTTTTTCACGAATGGTGCATGCGCCGTTCGTAAAATATGTCAAATACGCGGGGTCACCATTCATTTAAATAAAACACGCCCACATCATCCCCATTTGAATTAGGCGGGCTTACGCCGGACAACATACGTTACGCCGCCGTAACTAAGGGCGCAATTCCTTTCTGAATACGGAACTTGTGCCCTAAATTACGGCAGCGTACGCCCGCAGATAGATAGACGAATCTATCTGAATCCGGCCCATAATGTCTATACTTACTGCCTAGTCTTGAATACCCTAATCCAACAGATAGGCTATATGAATGACTCCACTATAAAACCTTATTGTAAGTGTTGGTCCACATGAAGTGCTTTTTCATCCAAATAATATACCTTTTACAGGTACAAATGTTACACCTGCTTAATCACTGATTAGGAGAGTATTGAGAAGTACTCTACTTGAAACCACACCATTTCTTCAACCTAAAATATCTGACCGAACTCTCACAAAACTTTTAAAGCTACAGGCAGAATAACAACTAATCTATAAAAGTGGTTTAAATAGGAAACATTTGATTTCCATTTGTGATTATCTTTAGGTTAGAATGCCGTGTATTCTGTGCTATTAATTTATGCTTATAAAAGTTGTCTTCAGACAAAAGATCCCTCTGTAACTTGAGTCTTGCCTTTCATCTACCTTAGGTTTTAAAGTTTTAGGTCATCTTTACAAAGGATCATTGTTTTAATATGGGTTCAACAGGACAGTGTGTTTCATAAGCCTCATACACACGATCGGACTTCCATCAGATTTTTCCGTTGATTTTGGTCCAAAGGAGCGTTGGCCGTCTGCATACACATGGCAGAACTTTTTCAGCCAACATTCACCAAATCACGTGGTTTTTCAGCTCTTAACCGCCCCCCTTTGGGCAACTTCTGCTATTGTTGTCTGATCTTTAGCATTGGTTCGGAGCATGCATGTTTGTACTTTGGACTTTGTACACATGATTGGATGATGCTCCATCGGACATTTGTTGTCGGAAAGTTTGAGAGCATGCACAGCAAACATTTGTCTGTTGAAAAACCGAAAACAATTGTCCGATGGAGCATACAGACGATCGGATTGTCCGATAAAACACGTCCATCGGACCGTTGTTGTCAAAAAGTCAGATCGTGTGTATGGGCCTTTAGAAACAGAATTTTGAAGACATCACTATTTTTCCACACTCAATGGGCCAGATCCACAAAAACCTGACGTAACTTAAAAAATCCAATTTAAGTTACACTGCCTTAAAGTTTCTACCTAAGTGCCTGATCCACAAAGCACTTATCTAGAAATTTCAGGCTGTGTAACTAAAATTCCGCCGGCGCAAGGCGTTCCTATTCAAATGGGGCGAGTCCCATTTAAATGAGGCGCGCTCCCGCGCCGGCCGTACTGCGCATGCGCGAAGTTACGTTACGCCGAGTTTTGAGGATCGCGACGGCTTAAAAAAGTTGCGTCGGGGAAAAAAAAAATGACAGCGGCATGCATTCCTGAGGGAGAACTCCATGCCAATTTTCAAAGAAAAAACCGGCATGGGTTCCCCCCCAGGAGCATACCAGGCCCTTAGGTCTGGCATGGGTTTTAAGGAGACCCCCCCCACGCCGAAAAATTGACGTAGGGGGTCCCCCTACAATCCATACCAGACCCGTATCCAAAGCACGCTACCCGGCCGGCCAGGAATGGGAGTGGGGACGAGCGAGCGTCCCCCCCCCTCCTGAGCCGTGCCAGGCCGCATGCCCTCAACATGGGGGGGTTGGGTGCTCTGCGGCAGGGGGGCGCACTGCGGGCCCCCCCACCCCAGAGCACCCTGTCCCCATGTTGATGAGGACAGGACCTCTTCCCGACAACCCTTGCCATTGGTTGTCGGGGTCTGCGGGCGGAGGCTTATCGGAATCTGGGAGTCCCCTTTAATAAGGGGGCCCCCAGATACCGGCCCCCCACCCTAAGTGAATGGATATGGGGTACATCGTACCCCTATCCATTCACCTGGAGGCAAAAAGTAAAAGTTAATAAACACACAACACAAGGCTTTTTAAAATATTTTATTATTCTGCTCCGGACGCCCCCCCTGTCTTCGTTATTAGCTCAATTACCGGGGGTCTTCTCCGCTCTCCGGGGGGGGGTTTCTTCTTCCGCTCTCCGGGGGGGGGCTTCTCCGGACTCCGGGGGGCTTCTTCCATCTTCTCCCCTCTTCCGCTCTTGACTCGGCGAACCCCGGTTCTTCTGCAGCTCTCCGGTGCCTTCTTCTTCAGCGCTGGCTGCCTGCTATGTTTGTGTGTTAGCTCGATTTCAAACAGGCAGCCAGCGCGGTCTTCTGTGGCGTCAGGGTCTTCTGGTCTTCTGTTCTTCCGATGTTGCCTCGTCGCCTGTTGTCGCTGTAATGATGGAAGCGCGCCTTGCATCCCATTTATATAGGCATCACCGTCCCATCATGCTCCGGTAGGTACCCACGTGGTGGGTGCACGTGGGTAGGCACCCACCACGTGGGTACCTGCCGGAGCATGATGGGACGGTGATGCCTATATAAATGGGATGCAAGGCGCGCTTCCATCATTACAGCGACAACAGGCGACGAGGCAACATCGGAAGACCAGAAGACCAGAAGACTCTGACGCCACAGAAGACCGCGCTGGCTGCCTGTTTGAAATCGAGCTAACACACAAACATAGCAGGCAGCCAGTGCTGAAGAAGAAGGCACCGGAGAGCTGCAGAAGAACCGGGGTTCGCCGAGTCAAGAGCGGAAGAGGGGAGAAGATGGAAGAAGCCCCCCGGAGTCCGGAGAAGCCCCCCCCCGGAGAGCGGAAGAAGAAACCCCCCCCGGAGAGCGGAGAAGACCCCCGGAGAGTGGAAGAAGAAGCCCCCCCTGGTAATTGAGCTAATAACGAAGACAGGGGGGGCGTCCGGAGCAGAATAATAAAATATTTTAAAAACCCTTGTGTTGTGTGTTTATTAACTTTTACTTTTTGCCTCCAGGTGAATGGATAGGGGTACGATGTACCCCATATCCATTCACTTAGGGTGGGGGGCCGGTATCTGGGGGCCCCCTTATTAAAGGGGACTCCCAGATTCCGATAAGCCTCCGCCCGCAGACCCCGACAACCAATGGCAAGGGTTGTCGGGAAGAGGTCCTGTCCTCATCAACATGGGGACAGGGTGCTCTGAGGTGGGGGGGCCCGCAGTGCGCCCCCCTGCCCCAGAGCACCCAACCCCCCCATGTTGAGGGCATGCGGCCTGGCACGGCTCAGGAGGGGGGGGGGCGCTCGCTCGTCCCCACTCCCATTCCTGGCCGGCCGGGTAGCGTGCTTTGGATATGGGTCTGGTATGGATTGTAGGGGGACCCCTACGTCGATTTTTCGGCGTAGGGGGGGTCCCCTTACAACCCATACCAGACCTAAGGGCCTGGTATGCTCCTGGGGGGGAACCCATGCCGGTTTTGTTTTTTACAAATTGCCGTGGAGTTCTCCCTCGGGAAAGCATACCAAATGCCGTCGCTGGAATGGGCTTTTACAAGGTGTGACTAGTTTACACTTTGTAGAACCAGCCCTAATTTTACACTTGCAAAATAACACTTACGGCGCAAAAACGAAGCTAGAAAGCTTTGTGGATCGCCTTAAGTGCTAATTTGCATACTAGCAACGGCATTTCGACTCGAAATGCCCCCAGCGGCGGATGCGGTACTGCATCCTAAGATTCGGCAGTGTAATTCAATTACACATGCCGAATCTTCTGTCTAACTTTGGAAAAAGCCTTTTGAGGATCGTTTCCAAAGTTACACACAGACTGAACAGCAGTTAAGTCGGAGTATCTCTTTTGAGGATCTGGCCCAATGTATATAGTAAAATGTGTTCTTCTGACTCCTTTAGATGATCATGGACAAACATGTGGCAATTTACCATAGATAGTCAGGATTAAGACTAGGTTTACATCTAGCCATTTCCTGTGTGTCACGTTTGCATGGGCACAACAGCCTATTCATTTGAATGGGCTGCTCTGCCTGTGGGAAAGACAGAAAAAAGCATTACACAATGGCTGTCTGTCATCTTGTTGGTTTCCACTTCGTCATCTAAGCTGTCATCCAGCCTGATGTCAGGACTTTCCTGGCTGCAAGTTGTAGGAAGAGGCTCCCCATTCCAGATGCAAAAGCTAACCGCTCACAGATTACAGTACATACAAAAAGATTTCTTCTTCCCAAGTGAGTTACTAATTTACAAGTATTTCTCAGTACTATTGATGCTGCACTTAGTTTGGTGCCCCCCCCCCCCTTGTTTTCTCTTGGTCCTATCAAGTGTATCCAACGGCCCAGTACTCCTATCTTGGTCTGAGGTTCCCTGTTGTTGTAAGACTGTCTATCTGAAGCCCTTACAATGTGAAGAGCCTGATTTTACCTGTCACAATGTGAGTTGTCATTTGTCTCTTCAGTACAATAAATCTGTTAATATACTACACTCAGATTGTGCACTGTTGTTTTTCTTTTTTATTTGCGTAGAGATACTTCAGTCTCTTCAGAGGTGCTGTATCTGGTGCATTGAAATCAGTGGGAAGTTACCTTGAACTTTCGAATTTAACTCTAAGAACTTTTTGCTGTTCTGCATAGACATTTACTGTATGTACACAAAAAACGTATTGCACCATATACCCCAATACTGCAGGAAACAGGAGCCTGCACCTTTTTAAAATCGCAGTCACACTGAAACCACATTTTGCTTTTGCAACATGCAGTTTCATGCACTTGAAAATGTGCCAAGTTTTTAGATGCGTTGTGGGTGCCATTAAGAATTAGTGGTCCCACTAAGTGTCTGCTAAAAAGCGTCATGTTTTGCCAGCAGGTTCTATATTAGCTATAAGTGGAAACTAACAGCTGAGTCTTACCTTTGCTTATCATATGCCTTGTATTATTCAACAGCGAGATCTCTTTGAAATAGTTTCTGACTCTGTTCTTGTACTTCTGGAGGTTTGGGTTCTTCCAGACTACCTTTGGAGGTTCTATCTCCTTCCATTGCATACTCCATAATACTGTATAAAATACATAATAAATTTAACAGCGTAATGGGAATCTCTTACAATGGGAATCTCTACACATATGTGTAGATCCAGAAACACAAATGTAGATATCTAACTCGAGTTTCTCCAAGATAAAAGCCACTAGCAAGGGATTTAATGCTCCTGTATCTACTAAAAACTTTGTGTGGAATGTCCCTTTACCTTAACAGCCCCCCTGCAAAGTGCTGCCCTAGGCCTGGGCCTTGTTGGCATAGGCCAGGATATAGCATTGGCTTAAACCCCTAGTAATTCCAGGCTTTAGTGGCAGTGCTAATGTGCAATGTGCATCAGTATCTTGAGGGAATTTTAGTCTTTCATGATGAAAGACCTGTACCCCGTTATCAATACCAGCCCATTACTTGTCTTTCAGAAAGAAGCTAGTGGCATGCCATTTAGTATTTTTTTTTTTCATTTAGTGTATGTATCCAGTAAAACCCTTTAGTGTCAGGGGACCTGACCCCTTCTGGCAGAAGCTACACTCATGAAATCACCTCCATCTCCTGTATAAGTGGTTATTTTGCTGGACTTAAAAGGACATGTAGTGCTTAATGTTGTTCTAGAATTGGAGTTTTGTTGTGATGGCATTGATATATGGTTCTCTAAATGTAATAACATGGGAATCTGTCCAGTGCTACAGACTGCAACAAGAGTGCCATGGAATGTTAAGAAGGTGTATTAACAGATAAATCTCTTTGCCTCTTCTACTTTGTGAAGTGGCCTACCTATGATTAACACTCGTGACTGTGAATGATTAAGAAAAATTCGACAATACAGACCCAGGACACACAAAATATTTTTTCTTACTAACTATGCATCAGTGATGAGCAATGTTTATAATGAAACAAACAGAGAGGGAGAAAGAGAGAAAGAGATTCTTGATGTCAATAACTATATGCTTATGTGGAGTTATTCCTATTAAAAGTACACAGTTAACATATGGAGAGGAGTTACCTTTCACACAAAGAAAGAGATATTTGATAATTTCTCTGCCCTTGCATGTTCCTCGTCATTCTTCCTTCATTTCATTGAAACTCAGAGGATGCTTTGACAAGGGCAATTTCCCCAATGTGTTAATGATAGGAAAAGATTATATATTTTAGTGTTAGTGAGAGGCTAATGTTAGGGATAGAAGAAAAAGTTATGATTAGGCAAGAGCAGACAGTTACGGCTGGCAGGACTGTAGGCATATGAGGCCACCAGGGCTAGGGCTTTGGCAATCAGAGCTGTAGGTGTGGACTCAGAATGTTGGTGAAACTGCTTTAAAGCAGACTATAATGCACACAAAGGTAATCATGTTGGTCAGTTACTAGTGTAGCTCTACCCCAGCAGCAGCTGCTGAGAATTATTTTGGGTCTGCCATTACCCCACTGTTCACCATCCCAGAACAAACGAGTCTCTGTTAGGAAAATGTCAGACAGATGTGAGCGCCAATCTCTTTTTTTCCAAATGCTTTATTAAACACAACTTGCAGTAGTAGAAGTAGAGAGATAGAGGGTTAGGGGAAGTTCAGATACCTTACTGCAGAGCACTGAGGAACTTTAGGATCCAAAAGACAAATACCACTTTCTATCAGTGGATTTTTTTGCACACCCAGATAGGCCTCTCTCACCGACCTAGCAGCCGGTATGATGCAAAGTCTCTGCCACAGACTTAACGATCGGTATGAAGTACGGACAAAGTCTCTGCCACAGACTTAACAAATATATAGAAACTGCTGGATAATCCTCTGCCACCGGATTGTGTGACCAATAGTTGGTAGATTGAAGCACAGCTACACAGTACCAGAGCCTTTAAGCCATCTGGCAGTACTGTGAGGGTAACTTGGTTTAGGTGCGTCCTCCAAATGCGTCACCAGGCTCTTCTTGAGAAACCAGCCTTACGCTCGTTTCTCTCCAAGAAAAGTCCTCCCTGGATCTTCCTAGTTGCTCGGCTTCTTCCCGCAGGCAAGACTGCACAGGATCACCTCTGGACCAGTAGGCCCCCAGCCAGACTTCTGGGCCTACGTGTAGTAACACAGCCTCGGGCCAGCAGGGCCCGAGGTAGAAGAGACCAGTTGTCACATACCTTAGAGGAGGGTCATGAGGTCAGAGAGTCCGAATCACATGGCTTCTGTCCCATAAATATCCTCTCCCACAATGCCCAGCTACAAAGAAGCTCCTGATTAGGCTGTTTCCGGGGGAAAGAATAGCCAATACACTTAGCTTGCTGTATTTCTCACACTGGCCTGTGGTTTCAATGACACCTAATGGCAACAGTGAGAAATGTACACAACACAGCCAAACTGGAACAGAAGCTAATTTAGCTTTGAAATATAATTTCTGAACTATTTACAATTCAGAACAGCACTAAATTTACATTCTAGCGCCTATTCATTAGGAGCAGGGCACTACACTAGTATATAGATTACCACATACTGGAAAAAAATGGTATAGTATGTATCACCTGACTAATTTTCAAAGTGTTGGGTAATGAACTCACTCTAAAAAAAGTTAGTATAGCAAGCATCTATTGCATAGTGTTGGGAATCTATAGCAGTAGATTTAGTCAAACATACCAGAACACAAGGAATAATATATCCTAGTGTATTAACTACGTTTAGAGAAAGAAATTCTAAGCCTGGAGCAGGGAAACCTCTAACATGAAAATATTTCACTTGAGAAAAGTACTGACAAACAGCAAACATATGCAGCTGCTTATGTTTGATGATAGTCAGTACTTTCCCCTTGTGCACTATTTTTATGTTAGACAATGCATTTCACCAGGTTTAGAGTTTCTTTCTCTGATTAAACTTGTTGCTGGCTTTATCCCGGGCTGCGATACCAGGGTTGTGTGGAAGCAGTTGGGGGCGGCAGTGCCTAGTGGAAAATCCAGCCCTGCCTGGGTCCCTTGAGTAGCCTTAAAGTGATAAAACTATAAACGATCACTTTGTAAAACAACCCATTCAGTTTAAAATAGAAATGAAAGTCAAAACATTTTTGTATGGCTATATATTTTTTTATAAATACCCCCTTTTTTTTATAAGTGATCACATTCCCTCTGTTCTCAGCTGCATAAGAGCTGGGGGGGGGGGGGTACCAGCAGCACACAGAGCTTCCCAGTAAATGGCTGTGCAGCTGTGGCATATCAGGACAAGTCTGATCATTGGAGGAGAGTACATGGAGTTCCCAGCACGGCTAGAGAACGAACCACTGTTTGCTCTCCTGCTTAGTGTGGTCAGTTTTTAATAGGAAAGCAGAAGGGCTAGCAGGGACACCAATTATTCACACACAGGAAGCAATACAAATAGAACAGGATACTTTATCATACAAGTACATAGTACAGCAAGCACATAACAGATATATGGAAATGCTTTAACCTCTCCTCTCCATACCTACAAGGTATGGCGCTGACACAAATAGTAATATATAGTGCTGGGTTCCCCCAAACAAGGAAATAAATAATTAAAAATATAATTATAATTTTGCTGCAGCCTCTTTAAGTGTTAAACACCTTTTAAACCTGCTCAAGAGATAATATAAAGTAAGCGATTGCAATAGTAAAATTGTGAAATGACAACAAACTACGTGCTCAATAAATCATTCTCAACAGTCCATAAATGTAAAGAAAGTCCATAGCAAAGAATTGCTGATTTTCCCACACCTAGATGGAAATTAATTCTGGGGACAGGTTCTTATTTAAAGACCAACCGCTGGTGCCACCACCTTAAAGTATGAAGTGCTCAGTCACTCTCCAGAAAATATTGACCCCCTGAGCCCAAGTCAATATGCGCTTTATATGACAGCAGGCCGACACTCTTCCCAGTGGGTTCACTACAATGGTTCCCCCAGTCAGATCTCCAACTTAAAAAGGACCAGGACGACCTCATTCCAAACCGGTAATGATCACCTGTTGCTGTGCTTGGGGTAGCCTGTAATCCTGTTTGCTGCTTGAAATCCCACCACTATGGTCCATCAATTGCACACAGCTTGCTTCACCTTAGGGTGGGGCCAATGATCAATATATGGACATTGATGGTGTGCTGCCGAGTTCCCATGTTGCTAGCTTGTAGCTTCTAGAAAGTGCCCCACATTGTCTTGTTTTGCATTGTGTCTCTGTGTGAAGGTAGCCATCCTGGTAGAGTAACAGGGCTTGTCACAGCTGCCACCCTGATGACTGGTGATCTGATGGCTGCTGGGGTAATGTACAAGGTTCAGCAGAACAGGTGTCAAACTCACATATCCCCAGTTATGGCTTCCTCTCAAGCAAGGAGAACAGTGGGTCACAAGGTAATTACATAACCAGAGCTGGATTCAAATCTGGTGGGACTAGCAAACATGGACAAGAATGCTCACACTTCAGATTTACATTGTTTATGCCACGTACAGACGATCGGACATTCCGACAACAAAACTGTGGATTTTTTTCTGACGGATGTTGGCTCAAACTTGTCTTGCATACACACAGTTGCACAAATGTTGTTGGAAATATCGATTGCCAAGAACATGGTCACGTACAACACGTACAACGGCACTATTAAAGGGAAGTTCAATACTAGTCGTGTTAGTAGAAGTTTGGTGAGAGACGATTTGCGCTTTTCAGCCTTGTGCTTTTCAGTCCGTTACAGCGTGACGAATGTGCTATCTCCATTACGAACGCTAGTTTTACCAGACCGAGCGCTTCCATCTCGGACTTGATTCAGAGCATGCGTGGAATTTTGTGCGTCGGAATTGTCTACACACACTCGGAATTTACGAGAACGGATTTTGTTGTCGGAAAATTTGAGAACCATCTCTCAAATTTTTGTTGTCGGAAATTCCGACAGAAAATGTCCGATGGGGCCTACACACGGTCGGAATTTACGACAAAAAGCTCCCATCGAAAATTTGTTGTTGGAAATTCCAATCGTGTGTACGCGGCATTAGTCTACAGAATACTAGACAAAGACATATGTCAGGATGGGCCCTACTGTTTTGCAGGAGGAAGTCATTTAGGCACAATTAACATTTGTAAATGCATTGCTCCTTATAAGAAAGAAAATCTTCACTTTTTGATTTCAAGTCCACTTTAACAGTTCACTGACTGCTTTTACTTGACATTACTTTTTTTCATCTTCTACTTCTTATTAATACTTTTGTGTTATTTAAGCTTACAGTTATAAAGCAGTATAGTGTGCTTTGCGGTCTACCGGTTTCAGAAGTTTGAATCTAATAAAGTACAATACAAATGAAAAGTATTGTAAAAAAAAAGGTCGGGAACGCAGCCAGGTCACGTGACCCCTTAAAGTTGCATGACCGACTCTCCTCCACTCACAGAGCTTCTTGCATGCAGAAAAAAATATGCTGACTCCACACCTTGGCATTTATTTTATGGATGGACAGCCTACGATTTGCATAGATGACTGGGTATAACAGAGAGCCGGGAGTGTTATCTGCTCTCCATTATGAATAAGCCCCTTGGTGTGGCTCACCATCTTTTATTAAAATCAAATGTGTTTCATAAAGCTTCAACATTCAATTTTGACTTCTGTTGCAAAGTGGTTCTGCCTTTAAACGTTTAATATACTGTATACTACATTGCCAGTTACTAGTATCAGGATATTTCCATAGAGTTAATGGACATCAGAAGTGTTTTCATCACATATTACTTCAGCGACAAATTAAATTCTTATTTGACTTTGTTCCCGATAGCAGCAGTGAGATGTGAAAAACAGTGGGAAGGGGCAAAGGTTAGAGCTGTGTAATAACCACATTCCCATCCATGCAGGTAGATATTTATGTTCGTCCCTCGGAGTGTTGTGCACAGTTTATCACATCGCTTGTGTCATATGGATGGAAATAGATATGGGGGGTGTGCCAGGATTGGGGTAGGGTCCTGACTCCTGTGTATTGTCAGTCATTCTTAGCGACCAAGCAGATGCTATGGAGCCAGTAACTGCATACTCAGCACCACTGTGTGCAAATGATGAAGAATAGAAAATATAATGGGGAGAAAACACAATGACGGATATCCACAATTCATCACACAGCTGACTGCTATGTGAAGTAGAAATCCCTATCTAATTCAAACAAAGGCTGACTGGTAGATTGTAATGCCTATGCTGTTGGAGAAGCTTCATTTGACAGAAAGAGCTTGAATTCTTTTCTATCCTATAACAAGGAGATAGAAGAAGAAGAGCTTACCGACTGTCAAATATACAAAGTATTTTAATGGCGTGGTTAGAAATGCGTATTGTGTACCAGATATGTCAAATGCATCTGGCTCTCTGCTGATTTCTTTAGAGGTTGTTAGATTCCCGGACTAGAAAGTACATCCGATATGTAGAAGAAAAATATACCCAATTAGTAGTGTTAACTGTACAGTATTGCTAAACATTGTGATGTAATTTTCCATACAGAAAAAAACTTTCCTATTTTGAATATACTAAGCCATCTTCTATTTCATCTCTGAAAATTGACAATGGAAACTCTTTGACTGCCATTATGGCACATCCGTGCTAGTATACGGAGAAGGAATACAGATGTGTGCATTAATGTATATGTGATTGTATGTCTTCTTTTTTTTTTGGATAAACTTGATGAACTTGTTTCTTTTTTCAGGCTGGTCAACTATGTATATAGAGCAGTTTTACAGATGGGGAATATCTTTTTTACCTTAACCATTTATCGACTGCCTTATAGTAGGGATGGTCCCGATGTTCGAGTCGAAAGGAAGTTCGACTCAAACATCGGGTGTTCATTTGTTCGTAGAACAAGCGAACATATGGTGCACTCGTGGGAAGTTTGTCCGCTGTGCCCCATAATGCACTGCAAGATCGCAGTGCATTGACAGCTGCTGATTGGCCAAGGCATGCACATGTATGCTTTGGCCAATCACAGCACGATTTGCTGTGAGAGCCATGATTGGCCAAAGGCAGGGTGCCCCACACTATATAAGACTGCTGCTTACATGGCAGCCATATATAGTGAACAAATAGAGATTAGGCAGGTAGTTATTGTAATGTGCAGTCACTCAGTGTAGTATATATAATACAGTTTAGAGTATCGTGCAGTCAGTGTAGTATATATAATACAGTTCAGAGTATATAGTGCAGTCAGTGTAGTATATATAATACAGTTCAGAGTATATACTGCAGTCAGTGTAGTATATACAATAAAGTGGAGAGTATATAGTGCAGTCAGTGTAGTATATATAATAGAGTTCCGAGTAGGGTTGTCCCGATACCACTTTTTTAGGACTGAGCAGTGGTGGCTGGTGCTCCAAATGTTTGGGGGGGCACAAACAAACGAAAAAAAAAGAAAAAATTGCAGCCTCACTGTGCCCATCAATTGCAACCACTGTGCCCATCAAAGTGAGGCACCTGTGCCCATCAAATGCAGCCACTGTGCCATCAATTGTCACCACTGTGCCATCAATTGTCGCCACTGTGCCATCAATTGTCGCCACTGTGCCATGCCATCAAATGCAGCCACTGTGCCATGCCATCAAACGCAATTGTCGCCACTGTGCCCATTGTCACCACTGTGCCATCAATTGTCACCACTGTGCCCATCAATTGTCACCACTGTGCCATGCCAAACGCAGCCACTGTGGCATCAAACGCAGCCACTGTGCCATGCTATCAAACACAGCCACTGTGCCATCAAACGCAGCCACTGTGCCATCAATTGTCACCACTGTGCCCATCAATTGTCACCACTGTGCCCATCAATTGTCACAACTGTGCCCATCAATTGTCACCCCTGTGTCATCAATTGTCACCACTGTGCCCAGCAATTGTCGCCACTGTGCCCAGCAATTGTCGCCACTGTGCCCATCAATTTTCACCACTGTGCCCAGAAATTGTCGCCACTGTGTCCATCAATTGTAGCCACTGTGCCCAGCAACTTTTGCCAATGTGCCCAGCAATTGTCACCACTGTGCCCATCAATTTTCGCCACTATGTCCAGCAATTGTCACCACTGTGCCCATCAATTGTAGCCATTGTGCTTTGTAAAATGCCCCCCCGCCTGGCACTTACCTTTCTGGGGTCGGCCATCCTCCTTCCACGGTCCCTCAATGTCTTCTCCCGCTCTTGATGACGCTTCAGCCAATCAGGTTACCGGTAACCAGAACCGGTGAACCTGATTGGCTGAGACGCCTGTCATTCTTATCTAAGGAACGCACCCCCGTACGCACCTGGATAAGTGTTTGGAAGCCTATTACAGCCTGAGGGCTGTAATCAGAAAGCCCATCAGAGCTGCTGGCTCTGATAGGCACTTCCACAGCCAACCAGCTGCCGTCATTCAGATGGCCGGCGCTCGCCAGGGGGGCGGTCATCTGAATAGTCGGCGGCAGCGGCGGCAATACATAGATTCATGCAATGCATGAATCTATGTATTGTATCAGTGGCGTGTGTGGGAGCCAGAGGGGGCGGTGCTCTGGCACCCTCTATGGACGCACCGCCACTGTCTACTACTGCTGCAGCATGCATTTCTCCCTGCCAGATTCCTATCCCAGCAATAGACATAAGAGCTGAGGGAAGCTCTGATGACTATGACGTGTCACAGTACACGAGACCCGGGGAGCAGGGGAGGAAGAACATACATTGCCCTTGCATATTGCCAATCCGCATCTGAAGTCTGAAAGATCACAAAGGGATATAGGGATAGTACTGGGGGATACAATGACCTAGGAAGGTAACAAAGGTTTGTGTTGGGGGGGGGGGATTTGTACTGAGAGGGGGATTTTGGGGGGGAGGGAGGACATTAGCTGGGAGGGGGGATTTGTTAGGGGGAGATGAATTGTGCTGGAAGGGGCATTTGGGGGAGGGGGGCGAGGTACTAGTAGGGGAGATTTGGTTTAGGGGTGAGGGGTTGTGTTACGGATGGGTTGAGGGTGGAGATGATTTGGTGGAAAATTGAATTTGTTCTGGCAGGGGGATTTGGGGGGGGGAGATGAATTGTGCTGGGGATTTTTGAGGGCAGAGGGGGATTAGTGCCCAAAGGAGGGATTTGGGAGGAAGGGTCAGATGATTTGTGTTGGAAGGGGGATTTGGGGGAAAAAGGATTTGTACAAGGAGGAGGGTTTTTGGGAGGGAGATTCATGCTGGGAAAGTAGATTTGGAAGGGGAAGAGGATTTGTGCTGGGAAGACAGATTGGGGTGGTGGTTGTAGATTTAGCAGATTTGATTGGGTGATGATGCAAATTAGTGGTGGATTTTTTTGGGCTGAAGGGGGCCTTTTTGAGAGAGGCAATGGGTGAGAATATTGCTTGCAGGGGAGGATTTCAACTCTCCTGTGTTTACAGTCTGTTTGTTACAAACCCCTGATTTTGGCACTCTGTACATTTCGCACGCTTGATCTCTGCACTGTGCACATTACATACTCTTGACCCCTAGACTCTTAACATTACACACTCCTGCACACTTCCCATTACACAATCCTGACCCCTGCACACAGTGCATCCCACACACTTAACTCCTGAATTTTGTGTATTATGAACTCCTGACTCCTGTAGTGTGCGTATTGAGTAAACCTTCCAACTGACTACAGCACGCCATGTGTTTTGTATTTCTTGAACTCTTTGCATTACACACCTCTGACTCCTGCACTCTGCATTAACCACTTCATTACTAAGCCTGTTTTTCAGATTCAGTGTTTAGGAGACTAAAACAGTTTTTTTTGCTAGAATATTACTTAAAACCCCCAAACATTATATATATATTTTTTTCTAACACCCTAGAGAATAAAATGGCAGTCATTGCAATACTTTTTGTCACACCGTATTTGCGCAGCGGTCTTACAAGCGCACTTTTTTTGGAAAAAATTCACTTTTTTAAATTAAAAAATAACACAACAATAAATTTGGCCCAATTTTTTTATATATTGTGAAAGATAATGTTACGCCGAGTAAAATGATACCCAACATGTCACGCTTAAAAATTGCGCCCGCTCGTGGCATGGCGTCAAACTTTTACCCTTAAAAATCTTGATAGGCGACGTTTAAAAAATTCTACAGGTTGCATTTTTTGAATTACGGAGTAGGCCTAAGGCTAAAATTATTGCTCTCGCTCTAACGATCGCGGCGATACCTCACTTATGTGGTTTGAATACCGTTTTCATATGTCGGCGCTACTCGCGTATACGTTCGCTTTTACGCGCAAGCTCGTCGGGACGGGGCGCTTTAAAAAAATTTTTTTTTGCTTTTCGCATTTATTCTTACTTATTTTACAATTTTTAACAGTGAAATAAAAAAAAAAAATAATTATCACTTTTATTCCTATTACAAGGAATGTAAACATCCCTTGTAATAGAAAAAAGCATGACAGGTCCTCTTAAATATGAGATCTGGGGTCAAAAAGACCTCAGATCTCATATTTGGGCTTAAATGCAAAAAAAAAAAAAAAAATTTGGAAATGTCATTTTTTCAAATGACAAAAAAAAAAAATGTCTCTTTAAGAGGCTGGGCGGGACTGACGTTTTGACGTCACTTCCGCCCAGCAGAGCTATGGGGGACGGGCGAAGGAGATTTTTCCTTCAGTCTCGTCCCCGCTCAGCTGCCGGATGGTCGCGATCCACTCCGCCGCTACCGACGGCTCCGGTAAGCGGCGGAGGGCGCGGGACAGCGGCGGGAGGGGGGGGGCCCTCTCCCGCCACCGATAACGGCGATCTCGCGGCGAATCCGCCGCGGAGACCACCGTTATCGTGTACAGGACCGTCGGCACTAAAGATGGATACCTCAGTTGTGACAGCAGCTGCTGCCGTTACTGAGATATCCATCTTTAAAAACAGGACGTCTTTTTACAATGGGCTGGAAAGCAAGTGGTTAAACACCCCTAACCCATGCACTCTGCATTATGTACCCCTAACTTGGCACTGACTGCAACTCTCTATGCATTGTATACTCTTGACCCTTGCACTGTGCATTACACACTCCTGACTTCTGCACTCTGTACCTTACAGACTTTTGCACTATACACACTATATTGTATATTATATACTTCTCACCAAAGTATTTATTGATTCAACAGTTGCTATTTACTGAGCAGTCCCTGAATATATTAATAAAGTTTTTCTTCAAGGCGGGCTTAGACAAAGTGTTAAATCTCTGTTTATTTGTAGTGGGTACAAACGCATAAGTAATGGAAGCATTCATTTTAAAAAAAATTATTTTCCTAAGGTTTATACATGTCTGTGAAACTCTTGCTTGTGGGACAGAAATTAAAGCATATTTAATGGGAACCAGGAGGCATGCCCCTTCCACTGGTAACACAATTTGGCCATACCCACTGTTTGCCATGGTGTGCATAGCATGTCGCATTATTACACTCCTTAGGGAGCCCAAAGTAGCCCCAGGTCTTTTTCAATCCTAGCAACACCTCTGGTCTGCAGTGTTTTAAAGGTATTACACCTGGGGAAATGTGCATGGGTGCGTGTATTGCAGAGGCTTTTTTTTTTCTTGCTAATTGAAAGTGTTAAAACTGCTATAAAATTACCCAAGTGTATAGGCAGCATAAGTATAGATTGTACATTGTAGTGGTACCCATGGTCATGGTCAGTGGTACTGACTTACCAGTTACCAGTTGGACTGGTCTTTGAATTCCGACTGTATATTAGTACTTACAGGGATCCTTGTGGACACTGATAAGCTGTGGCTAATGGAGAGTAGCAAATAAAAAAATGTATCTGCACTACTTTTGGCCATTGCAGCTCATCACAAAGCACAATGTATTCACATTGGTGTGTCGTGGTGCACTGAAGAGCAGGCATGCTTAGTTGATCAGCGCGGGGAACAATACAGCTTTCATTTGAATAGCTGTGTGTTCCCCGCCGCACCTCGTCATATATAGCCCCTCCCCTTTGTCCGGGCACTTTGATAGACAGATCACCAATCCAATCCTGGGATGGGTGATCTGTCTATCAAAGTGCCCGGACAAGGGGGAGGGGCTATATATGACGAGGTGTGGTGGGGAACACACAGCTATTCAAATGAAAGCTGTAATGTTCCCCGCGCTGATCAACTAGATGGCGACGTCGGCGGGGTGGGGGAGGTCTTGGCTTCCTATTTGGGGTCTAGACGGCGGCAGCAGCTCTCCGCCCCCTCTCCACCTGCTCTCTGAAAAAAAAAGTATTGCTGAAGCATCGGAAGCATTTGCGCGAGTACAAGTACTCGCACAAATGCTCAGTATCGGTCCCGATACCGATACTATTATCGGTATCAGGACAACCCTAATGGTAATGCACATTTGCTTTGCGGTACATGCATTTTGAAGGAGCCTTAGAGGGCTAACTCTGGCCATAACACGTTGTGTTAGCTTGTTGTGCTTCTACATTGGAGAAGACTAATGCTGCATACACAGGATCAGACATTCCGACATCAAAACCATGTATTTTTTGCCTGACGGACTGTTCGCTCAAACTTGTCTTGCATACACACGGTCACACAAATGTTGTCGGAAATTCCGAACGTCAAGAATGCGGTCACGTACAACACTACGACGAGCCGAGAAAAATGAATTTCAATGATTCCGAGCATGCGTCGAATTGATTCCGAGCATGCATAGGATTTTTGTGCGTCGGAATTGGCTACAGACAATCGGAATTTCCGACAAGAACTTTTGAGAAAATTGAGAACCAGCTCTCAAACATTTGTTGTCGGAAATTCTGACAGCAAGTGTCCGATGGAGCATACACAGGGTCGGATTTTGCGACAACAAGCTCACATCGAACATTTGTTGTCTGAAATTGCCATTGTGTGTACGTGGCATTAGACAGGAAGTTTAGAGTAATCGCTCCAACTAGACAACAATAATAAAATCATGACAGAGGTCCAAAGCTTTTGACTCCCAGTATCTGGCTCCAAACTGGGGTTTAGATTGCTCATAAATGTTCTAAGTAGAGTTCTCTTTATTTCAAATGCTGGTAAATAAAAAATTCTGCGTATTTTGATTCCAACTAAATGGTTTAACCATGGTACCTCTGAGGCCTTTTACATAGATAAAACACTGCATAGTGCAACAAATCGAAAAACCCTTGAAATGTAAGCTTTCTATAACCCTTGTAACTCATTTTCATATCTTGTGCACATAAAAGAATCTAATTTTAGTGATTTAGTTGAGCAGCCATGCACATAATTGCATCTAAATAGGAATGTCCCTTACACCTCAATCCAGCCTCTAATTAGGGCAAAAACAGTTACCTTTCATAAAATGGAATATTGTGGTTTTCAGAGACAATCCAAGTTGCAGACTGATGCAAAGGGTTTCACAGTATAGTAACCTACAGAAACCAAAGTTTGTCTTCTACTGAGAACAATATTGTAGTAAATAATGTCTAACTACTTGCCACATTCTGCATATCATCATTGCTATTTGCTATAAATGACTAAAAAACAGTTGTCATCCAATCAGCATAATCTCTATACTAATTAAAGGTGAGAATTAGTTGCAATGCGATAAAACAGTGTGCATAAAGTCGCTGAATGCTTTCTGCCTGATTTACTTTTAGAAGGGCAGGCTTCCTAAACCATGGATTATCGTGGCTGGACAAATTTCTGCTGCCAGCTATAGCCGGCAATCGTGGCTGTCAGAATACTAAAAAGTAGCTGCCTTTGAATGGATGTAGCCATTGTTTGGCTCATATTTTATCTTCTGACTCCTTTGATTTTCCTTTGATTTTCCAGATGTTGGGCTGGAGGATGCTTACCAAGGCAGCCAATAAGGATAAGCTCAGGCATGTTTGGATTACTTGAGCAATCATGGCAGGAAGCTGTCACTCTGCTTGGCCACTCATAAGTGACTTATGCATCCCCCGCCATGTAGCTGCCCAGAGGCGATTCAGTTTGCATGTGTTGCGCTATATACGTTTCTCACTCACTCGCTCACTCACATATACATTACCCCTGTATGTGTACATACACTATATTACCAAAGGTATTGGGACACCTGCCTTTACATGCACATGACATTTTTTGGCATCCCAGACTTAGCCCATAGGGTTCAATATTTAGTTGGCCCACCCTTTGCAGCTATAACAGCTTCAACTCTTCTGGGAAGGCTGTCCACAAGGTTTAGGAGTGTGTCTATAGGAATATTTGACCAGTCTTCCAGAAGCACATTTGTGAGGTCAGGAACTGATGTGGACGAGAAGACCTGGCTCGCAGTCTCTGCTCTAATTCATCCCAAAGGTGTTCTATCAGGTTGAGGTCAGGACTCTGTGAAGGCCACTCAAGTTCCTCCACCCCATGCTCATCTATGTCTTTATGAACCTTGCTTTTGCACTGGTCCAAATCATTTGGTAAAAGGGGGATTATGGTGTGGGGCTGTTTTTCAGGGGTTGGGCGTGGCCCCTTAGTTCCAGTGAAGGGAACTCTTAAGGTGTCAGCATACCAAGACATTTTGGACAATTTTATGCTCCCAACTTTGTGGGAACAGTTTGGGGATGACCCCTTCCTGATCCAACATGACTACACACCAGTGCACAAAGCAAGGTCCATAAAGACATGGATGAGCGAGTTTGGGGTGGAGAAACTTGACTGGCGTGCACAGAGTCCTGACTTCAACCCGATAGAACACCTTTGGGATGAATTAGAGCGGAGACTGCGAGCCAGGCCTTCTCGTCTAACAACAGTGCTTGACCTCATAAATGCGCTTCTGGAAGAATGGTCAAACATTCCCATAGACACACTCCTAAACCTTGTGGGCAGCCTTCACAGAAGAGATGAAGCTGTTATAGCTGCAAAGGGTGGGCCAGCTCAATATTGAACCCTATGGACTAGGACTAGACTGGGATGCCATTAAAGTTCATGTGCGTGTAGGGGCGATCCGCCCTATATAGGCTCACTATGCAAGCCGCTTAGGGCCCCGCAAAGCTGTGGAGGGCCCCCCAAATTGCTAGAGGCCCCGCCTGGTGAGAAGTCATTTTTGGCCCCTCACTCCGCTTCTCAACTCGCTGGCTGCATGGGAGAAGAGGTAAGAAGTCAGCACCCCCCCCGCTTCTCACTTTAATGCAGTGTTTCTCAATTCCAGTCCTCAGGCCCCCCCAACAGGTCAGGTTTTCAGGATTTCCCTCAGATGAAAAGGCTGTGGTGATTACTAAGGCAGTGAAACTGATCAAATCACCTGTGCAAAATAATGGAAATCCTGAAAACCTGACCTGTTGGGGGGGCCTGAGGACTGGAATTGAGAAACACTGCTTTAATGGAAGATGTAATTTCCAACAACACCCTCTTCTACCCGAATTTCAACTTTAATCTTTAATGTGACATGTCACTGTCGGCAGCGCCCCCACTTCTCAACTTTAAAGTGACATGTCATTTTTGGCAGCCGCCCCCCGCTTCTCAACCTTAAAGTGACATGTCATTTTTGGCAGCTGCCCCCCGCTTCTCAACCTTAATGTGACATGTAATTTTGCTTAGGGCCCCAGGGAGGTCAGGATCGGCACTGTGTGCGTGTAAAGGCAGACGTCTCAATACTTTTGGTAATATAGTGTATGTGGGGTGGGGAATGCTTGAGCCACTTGTGCTTGGCACAGTGCAGAAGACAGCCTCCTTGTGATTGGCACAGTGCAGAAGACAGCCTCCTTGTGATTGGCACAGTGCAGTGACAACTTCCTAATGGGATCGCTCAAGTGGGTTTGGACTAGGATTTAAATGCGCTTGAGATCATCCTTAGCAGCCACAGCTCAAATTTTGGGAATTGTTTAAAATGTGCTTAGGGTATGGCCAGGATTAATCCTGGCATTTATTTCTAGTTATATTTTCCGAAGGTCTCCTCTAATACAATGACACAGATATAGATAATCCAGTTTATAAAAGTCACATAAACACTGCAATAATAAAAAAATATGCCCTCATTGAAAATACACAGCATTTTATTTTTTTAACAATTGTCCTTTGAGAGTCTCTTCATTTTTAATGCTATCGTCTATCAGGCACAGTTAAAAAGCTTGTGTACACGATCCCCCCGCAGTGCTTTAAGGCCAGTTGTAATCCAAGTTAAATCTATCCTGCCCTTGTGATGCTTAACGTGACGGGGGGAAAAACACAAAGCTGATATTAACAAGATGACTTTAGAAGCAATTGGGTTCTAAAAATGACCATGTGAATAAAATGTGTTAACATCCATACACGCTGCCTGTAAGCAGGCCTCCTGATCTCATCAAAGAGCTGCAGGATTTCATTAACCCCTTTCTGCTTTAAATCAAATAATCCAGGAGCTCTAGCGAGTGATTAGTGATTAGAGGATAAAGATTGCTACATTCACATGCTGTGCCAGCCAACTTCAAAACGATCTGGTCCATGTTTGTGGGTCACCGGAGACCCTATTCAAACAAGAGGCTTTTTTTGTTGTGCTGCTCTTTGTAAAATGATATTGTTGCCTGTAAATGTGTTTATGTGAGAGCCGGGAGTCGCCGGAATATAATGCAGCGATAGTTAGGGAGTGGGTAATGATAAGTGTCTGTTGTCATTTCTGAACACAGAGAAATCAAATGAGCCTTCGCATAATGTTGATCCAAAGAGCCATCTAACTACAGAGTGACTCGTCGGGACACAGCATAGTCTACTTCGTCTTGTGTTTATCTTCTGCTGCAACTATAAGCCAAGGATCAGTGATTTCTAATTAAGTGTTTCATTGCTTTACAGTGCAGTTATTTTCTGTGTTATCTTAATCTATTCACTTTTGCTTTGTTTTTTTTTTGTTTTAAAGGTAAAATGAAGCTATAAATCTTATACAGCCGAAATTGCTGTAGTCTGCTCTAATGGTTAGATAAGAAATACCCTAATACATCTCTTTGTGATCATTGCAGATACGTTTGGTTGGTCTTTGGTCATCCAATTGTTGGCAAATTACAAGATGGATTTCTCAAAAATTTCATGTACCCATATAAATTTGTCTTTGACTCCGCTCGATCTTTGTTTAATTGGTCAGGATGAGCAAAATAAAAATTTTTAATTTTACAAAAATTTAGAAAAACGTTTTCATTTGGGCTAAATGCTTTGCAGTCAATTAAAAGGGTAAACTAAAAGTAATAAATTGTTACTGCCAATATAAGAGTCCACAAACTGTGATCAGGTGCTCTAGCCAGGATGTTAAGGGCCCACAGGTGCAAATTCTTGAATCAGGAAGGCTGGCAACTTGGATGCTCTTGAATAAAAGTACAGTAAAACCTTGGTTTGAGAGTAACTTGGTTTGAGAGCGTTTTGCAAGACAAGCAAAATGTTTTAATACATTTTGCCTTGATATACAAGCGATGTTTTGATATAAGAGTAACAACATGACACAACTGAGTATAAAAAAAGAAGAGAGGAGCCTCTAAGTGTTGCAATATAGTTACATTTAATGAAGGTACAACATTTAGCAACTTATTGCTACACTTAGACCCCTTTCATACTGAAGCGTTTTGGCAGCGTTTTAGCATTAAAAATAGCGCTATTAAAACCCTCATAAAACGCTCTCCATGCATCTCAATGGACCATTTCACATTTGAAAAAAACGCCCCTCTCCATTGAAATGAATTGAAAGCGCTGTAAAAACGCCTTACCCTTTCACACTGAGGCACTGCAAAAACTCCCTAAAACTTTAGGGTCTTAGCGGTGCTTTACCAGCACATTAGGATTGCAGATGAGGCTTCGCTCCAATAATGCTTGAATAACGCTCGAATAACGCTCAAAAACTGCTAATGCTTGAATAACGCCCCAGTGTAAAAGGGGCCTTAGAGGTGCCTCTCTTTTTTTTTATACCCTTTAAAAAAATGCTTTGATATACAAGTGCTTTGGATTACAAGCATGTTTCTGGAACGAATTATGCTCGCAAACCAAGGTTTTACTGTACGCGTTTCAGCTATGAAGTTTTCATCAAAGCATACGTATTTGATTTAAAACTGATATGTATAACATAGCAAGCCTTCAAAAAGGGTTTCTTGATTAGAAACAATTAAATCAATTAAAAAAACACATGGAGAAAAAGGGGAAAAGGCACAGAAAGCATATGAAGAACACGTCATGAACAAATAAAACATGTTCTGCCATTACTCCAACGAATATAACAAAACAATTTAATTATGTTAATAAAATATTTATGTCCATCCTGTCAAGCCATATGGTTTTCTAGTATTGAGTGTATGGATCCACCACACTTCACATTTAAGCAAAATACGATGAGTGTCACCACCTCTTGTTTTTTTTTTTTAACCTGTTCAGCATCAAAAAAGAAAAGGTGTCAAGAAGAAATGTGTTTTGACACATTTGAAATATTTTTAGCATTAGTATTGTTGGTTTCATTCATATGTTCCGAGATTCTGACTCTCAATGGGGGTATAGTACACCCAACATATTGCAGGTTGCTGGCACTACATTGAATTACATAAACCACCGATTTAGAATTGCAATTAATATATTGTTTAATGGTATATGTTTTCTTAGTTGAGAAGGAGAGCACTAAGGTACTTTTTTGTTATGTCTATGGCACGGTCTGCAGGTATTTTGGCCACACATGTAAGATCCTATAGTAGAAATCCAGGTCTGTGGTTTGTTTGGCTTCTGAGAGCAAAACAAACTAGGTGACAACATGCTGCCTAAACTGGGGGCCCTTCTACAAGAAAAATTTCAAACACCCCTAGGGCCCTTTCACACAGGCGGATCCCGTGAGCATCCGTTCCTTTAATATCCGCTTGCCCAGGGGGATCCCTCCATTGCCAGCACTGTGCAGGGACCGCCATGTCAGATCTCTGATCTCCTCTATGGGGGATCGGATGAACATCCGATGAACACCCGATCCGATGATGGATGGAAAAATAGGATTTTCCTCCGTCTGCAGAATCGGTCCATAGCGGGGATCATCCTCTGACACCCGCTATCCAATAGGGATACATGTATGTCTGTATTTCATCCGAAAACGGATGGATGAAATACGGACATACGGTCCGCATGTGTGAAAGGGCCCTGAACAGCACTATACAGATTTTTGTCAGCATACAGGATAGGAAGATGTTTTTTAAGAATTGCAACAATTTTGTTGTACTCTAAGGAAAGTGTAGTAACAAAGTAAACTTTATTATAATCGCTACACTGTTTGTGTTTGTTTTTACTATTATTCTGAATCATTGCTACCCGATCTCTGTGAAGAGCTATATTTTTGCTTCTAGCTATTGTCCGTATACTATTTTTCATGTATGGCCAAAATACAAGGGGTTACCGAATGTGTCAAAACATTTGAAGCACCATCAGATAGGAAACATGCCAACCTTTATTTTTTATGGCCTTGAAAGGGTTGGGGGGTAATGTACACTGCAAGCGACTAGAACATGAAGTATGGTGGATACTCAACCTCCATACCAGGACTCCATCTAGTATGAACTTAAGGTATGATGTAGATCTTTTCCTCAGATGATTGTTTTACACGATTTGACGTCTTTGTGTCTTGATTAATTTGTGAATTGAAATGCATTTACTTTTATTGTATGCAAGCCCAAGCTTGCATACCCAGTATATTTTTATAATTCTTTCTCTCATTATGTGCTATACTCTTAACAAGGGGGTGTACACCAGCAGCAGTGTTTCCGATTTAACCTTGATTGATGAAGTCATCTATTTAGAGAGAGTGAATTGTACCATCTTTTAATTGTATATGCATATATATGTATAGGTTGATTTTGTGTGTTGTGCTGTGAACAAGGTTCCTGCCAAAACGCGTTAGCCCTTACATGGTCATATTGGAAAAAACATTATCAAGACTTTTTCTCCAGAAGTGCAGGCCCCATTATGCTTTGATTTTGTTTGTTCTTGTCAGGGCTGTTGAAAGGACATCCTAAGCCAGAGCACCTGGACTGGGTGTGCCATTACTATCCTCTCAGCAGCTACACTGATAAAAGCGATGCTTTCTCTGAGCTACTTATGGCTAAAATACCTGCAGACCGTGCCATAGACATAAAAAAAGTACCTTATTGTGCTCTCCTTCTCTAATAAGAAAACATATACCATCAACCAATATATTAATTGCAATTCTAAATTGGTGGTTTATGTAATGCAATGTAGTGCCTGCAACCTGTTGGGTGTACTATACGCCCATTTAGAGTCAGAATCTCGGAACATGTGAATGACACCAAATATTTCAAATGTGTCAAAACACTTCAGAGAAATACAACACGGCCAGGGGAGGGCTGGGCCGGGGGGCAGGGTGGCAATTGCCTCCCAGGCCACCCTGACTTATGGCCGGCAGCCGCTTCCCGATACCATTTTCTTTTTTATTCTGGTCTAGGAAGTTGGGCTGGGGGCATGGCCATGGCGGCCGACCACTAGCTGTTGCATTCTGGGAGTTGTAGTCCACACTCAAGCTCCCGGTGGGTGGAAAACAGAGCAGCGCAGAGGAAACTACAACTCCCGGAGACCGGATTCTTGGAAGCAGGGTGTGCCAGGGAGTTGGGACACAGGGCTGGGTGCTGGCTGCAACTTGACACCAGGAGCATTACCCCCCCCCCCCCAGGAGGCCGTGGTGTGCAAGGACCTGCTGAGATCACTGTAGTGAGAGACCCTGACACCCATAGCTGACCCCCCCCATACACCCGATGTAACCTGCCCCAGTGATCAGGCTGCATTGTTGGCTGCACTGGTGAGGTTGCATTGAAAAACCAGATGGGCCATGGATGGTGAGCTGATTTGGCGGTTCAATGGGCCAATTGACTGAACTTGCCCCCCAGGCCTAATGCTGCCAGCCCTCCCCTGAACGTGGCAATCTTGACACCTTTTCTCTTTTTGGTGCTGAACAGCTTAATAAAACCCCAAGAGGAGGTGATACTCATCTTATTTTCCTTAAACGTGAGGTGTGGTGGATCCATACCCTCAATACTAGAAAACCATATAGCTTGAATGATAGGATGGACATAAATCTGTTCTTAACATACTTACATTGTTTTGTTATATTCGTTGGAGTAATGGCAGAACATGTTTTATTTGTTCATGATGTGTTTTTCGTATGCTTGTTGTGTCTCTTCCCCTTTTTCTCCATGTGTTTTTAATTGATTTAGTTGTTTCTAATCAAGATGTACCTGCCCTTTTTGAGGGTTTGCTTTGTTATAAATATCAGTTTTTAAATCAAATACGTATGCTTTGATGAAGGCTTCATAGCCAAAACACGTGTATCCATGTAACAAATAAAGTACTTTCATTCAAGAGCATCCGAGTTGCCAGCCTTCCTGATTCACGCAAAATTAAAGTGGTTGTAAAGCCAAGCTCCACCATTATTGGACGTCTGTACTGGGTACCCTTAGGAGGGTTTTTCAATCAAATTTACCTCTTGACCCAAAATTGTACCTGCTTGGTATCCTACCTGTTTGGTATCCTAAGTGACATTATCTGAGAGGAACCCATAAGGGTTACATTTAGTAGTGCCCTGTTTCAGGCCCAGAAAACCATTCTTATGTTGTGGAAGTCGCTTTGAGCCCCCCTCTCACCAGTTATGGGTGACGTATACGGGAAACACACTTATTTAAAAAAAAATTATGTCTACCAACACAGAGTTTGCTTGGGAAAACTTGAAAGACTATGGGTGCTGTGGTTGAACACCCCAGGCCTGAGTCCGCGTGAACATGTTCATTTGCGGCTACTGCAATGTCCTGGTTGTCCAACATGAGCTGATGGTGCTTATTTAACTATATGCAAGTAATACGTTAATTTGAAATGTATTACCTACCGTCTTTTCTTTTTTTTGCTGATGATTGGTGTATTGCTGATGTGCAAAATTAAACATTTTTGTAATATCGGATTGTTTTCTATTATATTTTTTCTAATAAAAAAAACTGTTTGATAAAAAAAAGTGGTTGTAATAGGTAAAAGGTTTTTTTCCCTAATGTATAGAAGTGCAGTTCCCCCTCAACCCCCCTAAATACTCATCTGAGCCTGATCTCAGTCCAGCATTGTGCACTCTGCAACATCTCTTCTTCCATCTCCTGGCCCTCATAGGCCTGGCTGAAAGCAACGGGAGCCATTAGCTCCTGCTGCTGTCAGTCAAAGCCTGTGAGCAGAGGGTAGGGCCAAGCTGGGCTGTGTCTGAATAGATGCAAACAGCCAGGCTCGGGAGAAAGCCTGCATGGGTGCCTGCATTAGTGCCCCCATGGTGCTTTTTATGGGGCCACTCGGTGGGGGGAAGGAACCAGGAGCGCCGGGGACCCAAGAAGAAGCAGATTAAGGCTGCTCTGTTCAGAAACCATTCCATAGAGCAGGTAACTATAAAATATTTTTTATTTTTTAAAAATTTAACATTTAAAGTGGGTGTAAACCCGATTCATGAAATTTGAGCCAGGCACATATATCTGCAGTGTTTTGTTATCTCTTTTCAATGAGCTAAGTCTTATAGCTCTCTTCTAAACGGTTCCTCTGTTATCAGCCTGAGAACTCCTGACAAATTCTTCAACTTTTTAGACAAATGCAGCCTGAATCTTTTGTCGGAGGAGGTTGCTAAAATAGATTAGCAGAGGGCAGGTCCTATTACAAAGCACCTCTGAGAGTCTCTGCCTATGACGAGAGGGGGTGTGTGCCTTTCCTCCAATCAGCAATGTATATATATTGTGACAGGAAGTCAGATAAATCTGTGGGTGTTGTCACTGATGGGACATACATTTCTGCCTTGTTTTTTATCACACAGAAAAATCAATGGTGTCCTCACCTCCTCAGAAGACTTTCAGTACTGGCCTGTATCACTCAGAAAGCCTCAGCAGGCAGCCAATTAGTGGTAATCCTTTGGACTACTTATAGAGGCCTTAATTGCCTCATACACAGATACACAGATGATTTTCGGGCGTCGGCTACAAACGTAGCCAGAGAAAGGCTAAAGGCTGTTAAAAAACTTCAGCTGTTCAGAATGAGGCAATTAAGGCCTCTATAAGTAGTCCAAAGGATTACCACTAATTGGCTGCCTGCTGAGGCTTTCTGAGTGATAGAGGCCAGTACTGAAAGTCTTCTGAGGAGGTGAGGACACCATTGATTTTTCTGTGTGATAAAAATCAAAAGACTATTGTTTTCTGCTGTACGACCAGCACTGTCTGCCCAGCGCTAGGCTGAGTCAGACTCCATAGATAGGTTCCTGTGTGGAAGGTAGATGCCCAGAGTGGCTAGGGTTTATTTTATGTTTGATTTTGTTTATGCTGTTTGGATACTTGCAATTGTTTTCCAGCAAAAAATAAACCAAAAACTTTGTTTTCAACTGTCTTCGACTGCCAGTCTGTATAAATTCAGTGTGTGGTGAACCCATCAAAGGGGTCACACACCCCGCTACCGAGGTAACCCCTCACAATATATATGTGTATATATATTTTATAGGAATTAAAAAAAATAGACAGCAAAGAAAGTAAAATAACAGTGAAAGCAACAATATACAAATACCAGTCACAAAAAAGAAGAGAAAAAAAAGAAAAAGAAATACAAAGCACAATATATGAAATAAAATAAACTACTTTAAAAACAAAAAATCAATAAAAAAAAAAAAGAGTAGATTTTTTCAGACTTTTGTCTAAGCAGTTTAACAAGCAAAATTAAGAGTTGGCATTTTAGAGAAATGTTGATGCAAAATTAGTCTACTCAAAATCACTGCTTTTTTCTTTTGAGGAATTACTAAATAACACATGTGACAGGTTTCAATGCAATAAAGGATGATCTTCTTGGGAAGATGTTTGCTCATCTGTGACCTCCTTTATGTTGTAATAAGCTGGGCTTTGTCAGTTATCAGTAGGGGAAGCAAAGCTGGACCGGTGACTGACTAGAATAACTTCGACCTAATTGTACTCTCTTTTCTGAAATGGTGAGCTTTATAGATATAAGGTTTCGAGGGATAAACAATGTAAGTAATGTTAGTATAATCGCTGAACAGACAAAACAATTGGTAAATAAGTCTAATGAAAAAAGCTACAAACTACAATGATTTCTACAATGTTAAAAGCATGAAATACTATCATTGTAAACACAGGGTTATAGGCTGCTGATGTGAAAAATTATCACAGGATGACCGCACTTATCAATGAATATATTTCTACAGGCAGTCTTTAGAAGACCACTAGAGAGCAATATTGTAGTAAAACTAAAAGAACAGAGGAAAAAACAGCTAGGAAAAATGATATCACGTAGAGAATAGAGATCAAATATTTATTATAAATTGTCCTAAAACAGGGGTGTCAACCTATGGATCCCAAGCTGTTGTGGAGCTACAATTGCATGTGTGCCGTAATAACCCAAGAGTGGTGTGACATGCTACACAGTAATACACACAAGAATAACTTTACTTTAAAATATATGACATATCAGTTGTGAGTAATGGCTTTGAGTGACACTGGTTCCAGCAGAGAGAATGAAGTCCAGCCCATTGTATGAAGAGAGTAAATAATATAATTCCTTTAGTGGGACTAGGACAGAACATATGTTGTTGCCAAACCATGCAAGTCCCTGTCCTGCTTCTTTTTAGATAGGACAGCTGCTCACCTTCTGCCATATTGTGTCCTACTCCTGGCCATAGTCCCGCTAACGACATCCCTGGCCTGAGGTTAAAATATTTGAGAACAAAGAAATGTCCACACTGTAAAGCATTTTTCTGTACTTTACCGAAGCTTTCCGTGACATACTAGCGCAATATTCAGTATGGAATGCCATGTGTAAGGTTAGACATTTTGTAGAAGTTATTTCAGAGCAGAGCGCAAGTGTACATGTGTAATGCCCCGTACACACGATCGGTCAAACCGATGAGAACGGTCTGATGGACCGTTTTTATCGGACCAAACCGATCGTGTGTGGGCCCCATCGGTTATTTATCCATAGGTTAAAAAAAAACAATCTTGTTTTTAATTTAACCGATGGATACCCAACCGATAGAAAAAAAACGATCGTTAGTAGGCACGACCATCGGTTAAAAATCCATGCATGCTCAGAATCAAGTCGACGCATGCTTGGAAGCTTTAAACTTCGTTTTTTTCAGCATGTCGTTGTGTTTTACATCACCGCGTTCTGACACGATCGTTTTTTTAACCGATGGTGTGTCGGCACGACTGACCATCAGTCAGCTTCATCGGTTAACCAATGAAAACAGTCCATCAGACCATTCTCATGGGATGGACCGATCGTGTGTAGGCGGCATAAGCCATTTTCCTTCTACACCTCCATTCCTCTCCTTAGGTGCACCCCAGAGTTTGGACCTATGTATAAAGCATTAATTTTCCTTACTAAAAAATGTCTTTACAATTACTTTCATTTAAAGGAACCCTGTCGTTGACTTAAAAAAAAATGCAATTAAAAGCACAGAATTTTTTTTATTTCAAATGTTTTATCACGCTTTATTTATTTAATTTGTTTATTTATTATAATGTATTTCTGAAATTGCTTACAAAGCTGTCTATTTCAGAAGAGTCAATTCCCTAGCACAGCCCCCTCTCTCCTTGGAGGTGATAGCCCTCTCCTCCTCTGGGAGTGTCTAATTAGTGTCTATGCTGGCAGAGCTTTTTCACCTCTCACCTCTCTAAATAACCTTCTATGTACAAGCTGGGGGAGGAGAGAGGAATCCTACAGGATGTCACTTTAGTTACGACACTGACTGTGCTGGGGCAGCTGACATCAGATTCAAGATACTTGGCAAATGTGGCAAATGAGGTTTAATGTTATAAAATATAAACTTATGCACTTGAGTGCTAAGAATATGCATGCATCATATATACTAGAGGGAGAACAACTGGGGGAATCAGTGACGGAGAAGGATTCTGGTAGATAATACAGTGCCTTGCAAAAGTATTCACCTCCCTTGGCATTTTTCATGTTTTGTTGCCTCTCATCCTGGAATTAACATGGATTGTTTGAGGATTGGCATCATTTAATTTACAGAACATGCCCATAACTTTGAAGATGTTTTTTTTATTGTGAAGCAAACAACAAAAAACAGAAAAAGTCAATGTGCATAACTGTTCACCCACCTAAATTCAATACTTTGTAGAGCCACGTTTTGCAGCTATCACAGCTCCAAGTCGCTTTGGATAAGTCTCTACGAGCTTGACAAATCTTACCACTGGGATTTTTGCCCATTCCTCCTTGCAAAACTGCTCCAGCCCCTTCAAGTTGGATGGTTTGCACTTGTGAACAGCAATCTTTAAGTCTGACCACAGATTTTCTATTAGATTGAGTTCTAGATTTTGACTAGGCCATTTCAACACATTTACATGTTTCCCCTTAACAAGGAAAGAAAAAAGGGAACCGCCACCTAAGTGCAATATGTCAGATACTATGTTTAATCTCAAAAGTAATGCACTTACAATACACAATTACAAAACAGGCTCATCAGAGAGCGGGACCAGGGAGAGCACCGGAAGGAAGGTGAGACTAGAAACAACAGGCTACGCGCTCGGAGACAAGCTCCTTCTACAGGCCTACTGGGATACTGCGCATCATGAGACCCTGATGAGCCTGTTTTGTAATTGTGTATTGCTCCACACAGTAATGCGACACTTTCTCCCTGGTGTGGAGAAAGCCTCTTGAGGGGGGAGGGGGCGAGCAGGAGTGTCAGGATGCCCACTAACACACAGCTCCTTTCTCTATCTGCAAAGTAGAGAGCGTCCTGACCCTCCTGCTCCCCCCTCCCCCCTCAAGAGGCTTTCTCCACACCAGGGAGAAAGTGTCACATTACTGTGTGTAGCTACAGACAGAAAAATAGGAAGTAAGGATTTCTCAGAAGCAATAAGGACATTTAAAAGCAAAATGGAAGGATGAGGTAAGTGAAGGAGGACTGCACTAAGGTAAAGGAAGCTATTTAGGGAAAACATTTTTTACCTTTACAACCCCTTTAAGGTCAGCACAGAGGGGGCACTCTTTACGTTTGGAGAAAAGGAGATTTAATCTCCAATTAGTGAAAGGCTTCTTTGCAGTAAATGTGGAATAGACTCCCTCAAGAGCTGGTTCTGGCCAATTCAGTAGATTGTTTTTAAAAAAAAGCCTGGATTCTTTCCTAAATGCACATAATATAACTGGGTACTAATATGTATAGGTAAAGTTGATCCAGGGATTATCCGATTGCCTCTTGAGGGATCAGAAAAATAATATTTTTCCCCAGTTGGAACGAATTGGATCATTATCTGGAATAGCTGGATCTTTATTTATTATTATCAACTTTGGATCATCCTGGTATATAATTGTGTATATGGAGGTTTTCAATTTGTGTGTGTTTTGTTTTGTTTTTTTCCTCTAGATTGAACTGAATGGACTTGTGCCTTTTTTCAACCAGATTAATTATGTAACGTTGCTTATTACCAGTCTTTGAGATTTTGGATTTCTACATAAGGGAAGTTTTTACAGGTAAAAAAATATGCCTAAAAATACCTTAAAATAGGAATTTCAGGTATGGCTATTTTTACATAGTTACATTGATGTTGCTTATACCAATACAACTATGTATATACCACACCTGGCCGATCCCCCTGGAAGCTGGTAATCACCACTACTACGCTGTTAATCCATGACCTCCACTTGCTTCCCGGGTCCAAAGATTGACATTGAAATGAATGTTCGAGTGACAAGGTGTCTTTATATTTGATTCTGTCTGGTTGCTGTAGAGCAATGCAGACAGTTATTGTTGATGAATAATACAAAGATTATGGAGAACAAATTGAAAGAGAGTGAAAAAGATCTTGTTTGGCCTGCATGTTTTGGCGATTTTGATGGGCTGAATTGAGAACATTGGCTCTGCAATGTTCGTTTCAGATTAGGATTATTGTGAGCAGGCACTAAATGTTATAGTCTGCTTGAAGATTACTTTAATGGAATGTCCCATGCATGAGAAATACAAGGAAAAATACAAGATCTAATTGCCCCTAATGGAATGGTCAGAAGGTTGGGAACACACAATATTCTCTAGTGATGATACTGATTAAAACATTGCTAATTATACAAGAAAAGTACAGAGGTGATAGAGAGACTAGCTTGAGATTGCTAACAAAGAACGCACAGTGTTTATGATGAACTTTGCCTTATCATGTAATTGTTTTGTGTGCTAACACACAAGGTAGGAGGAAAACATGATAGGTACTAGGCACATTTCAGTCATTAAAATGACAGGCAGATCATTGAGTTACCTATGTATTGCACTCTACTGTAGGTAAGCCCAAGTGAACCTTCAGTTGAAATCATTTTAGGTGTATTAAAGTCTTACAATTATTTTCTTTCTAAGCCAACCACAGCTTGAGTAGAACAAACTGTTCCTTTACAGAAGATGCAGAGTAGGACCGCTGCTCTCTGTGTAGGTCTTACACACCCCTACTGAGTTATGAAATAATCAAAGCTCACACTACCCACTAAATGGAGAGCTCTGGCGTGTGTTGTGGCTGGTTTTTAAGGAGAGCCAACAGTAAGGGATGTATTAAAAGAAATTAAGCTAGTCATTTTCTAAAACTGCTTGTAAATGAATTCTGTGTAAATGGGGCAAAATAAAAAACACAAGGTTGAGACTCGTTTCTACGACCCCCGCGCCCCCCAAAGTTGTAAAGGCAGCATACAAGGATGTTCACATGCCAAAGTTGCAATGCTTTGCTTCATGCCCAAGGCAAAAATTATCCCCCTAGGCTAAAGATGTCTTGGTTGGAGTTTTGCTGGGTTTCAGCTGCCAAAGCTCATATTTGTGGCAGTACTGCATACATAATTTTTTGAATATTTAGAAGAGAAAGCTGTTTTAACTTAGGACAATGAAATAAAGGCACCATCCCTTATTTTTAACGTAGGACAATAAATAAAGGCACAAGTCCCCCCCCCCCATAACATATTGCCCCCCAGACTCCAGGATCTGTGGCTTTCAGAAATCCAGCCATGCCAGAAAGTTTAATTACTGTGCCTGGACTGTGATCTGGTTCATTGATGAATCCGGTGACTGAGATTCTATATAAGTTTTTACTCTGAAACAGCTGCAACTCACTGACTTAATTTACAGCTTGAAATCTGCTCCTTCTAAAATGTAATATCTTAGAAACACAGGAGTCTACAAAACAAATCTAATAAAGAAACCCAATTTGTCCTAGTTTCTGTACTCTCAAACTTGTGAAATCAAACTATTTTTAAAGTGAACCTTCAAGGATGGAAAAACAAGAACTGTCATTACTTGCTTCTTTTTTTGAAAGGTGCATTATCTAGTTTTGTCATTCAGATCCTGACATCACAATCTAGTGAGTCGCTCACCTGGAACATGCATATAGCAATTAAATTCTGAAATATTGTCCTAGGTCAGTGTCAAGCTGTGACAACAGGATCAGGATGACAACCTTGGCACCTGCACCTTTAAAAACCCAGTTGGCAATGGCATTTACCATATTAAAGCCCAGCATCCCATATTAAAAATATGGGTTGCTGGGCTTGCAATGTGTCTGCACTGCAAGGGTTTAATGCTCATTTCAGTCTAGGGAATGAGGAACATGCGTTTCCTTACCTGATTCTCTGCTTCCCCACTGCACTTTCCCAGCAGCATGGAGGATCCTGCAGGAGCAGAGAATCAGGTAAGTAGAGTGGCTTTTCCATGTCCTCATGTAGATTAACGAGCATTTAACCTTTGCAGTGCAAATGCAACCCCACTGCAAGGACCTATTGTTACTTTTCCTGTAATTCAGACTTAAGAATTCCACATAGTTTCTTTGGTAGATGTTAGGGAAGTAAGTGCTATGTATTAATTTCACATATATTTTTTAATGCTCAATTTAAAATAAATCCAGAATCAGCCAAAAGCAAAATAAACGTGTATGACTATGCTGTGTAAATATAGTAAAACAAAATGTTACCCATTGAGTCCTCAATATGCAAAAGTGCTCATCTGACAAACCAGACAACCAGAATAATTAGGTGTCAGCATATGAGTCATGGCTGCTATCTGGGGGGGTGAATGTAGAGAGTTTCAGCAGCTCCCTCATCACTATTATACAGTATGTTCTTACTGGTGTTGAAGATCACATATCTGCTTTATATGCAGCACTGTCTAGTGGTAGAAAGGGGAATTTTGCTTCCATGGGGTATCAAGAAATGCCTACTTAAGAGGTGCAGTTTAGATATAAGTTCTCAAAGAACTTGGCTATGTTATAGCCAGACCATTATTTCAAATTTTTAAGGACAACTGATTGACTGGAATGGTACCAGCAGATTGGTGAAAAGCAAATGTGGTACCATTATAAAAAAAGGGCCAAGATATAAGTCTGGAAACTACAGACCAGTCAGCCTAACATCAATAGTAGGTAAAGTATTGAAAGAAAAGATAAGGGACCATAACTAAGAATTTGCTGTAGAATAGTATCATTAGTAGCACGCAACATGGAATTATAAAGAACCGTTCTTGCCTAACCAACCTTTTTAACATTTTATGAGGAGATAATCTGTCATTTGGATAGAAGGAGGCCTGTGGATGTAGTCTATTTTGATTTCATCAAGGCATTTGGTACAGTACCCCATAAATGATTAATTTACAGGTCTTTTGGCATTTATGATATTGTATGTAGATAGAAAACTGGTTGGAGGAGTGCATACAGAGGGTGGTGATTAATGGCATTTTTTCTGAATGGTCTAGAGTTGTGAGTGATGTGCTCAGGGCTCTCTCCTGGGACCTATCTTCTTGTTTAAATTGTTGATAAATGATATAGAGGTTAGAATAAATAGTCCAGTCTCAGTGGTGTTGCTGGATATAGGTACTTTACAAGAAGACCTAGTTAAAATAGAGGAATAGGCAGCTATATGGCAGGTGAGGTTCAATGTAGAAAAATGTAATGCTCTTGAAAGTAAAAAATATGCGTGCAAGTTATACGCTAGGGGGAGAATCTCAGGGGGGATTTGAGGATGAAAAAGGGTATGGGGGTCCTAGTCGATCACAGGCTCAGCAATAGCATGCACCTTGCACTGGAGAGAGAGTCTAGAGAAGGGCAACAAAGAAAATATGGGGGCTGGAGGACCTCAGTAACAGTACAACTACAAACATTAAACTAAGGCAGGCCAGACATGATCAATTTTATTTCCTACAACCAGCGGGTTGAACAATACTGATCATTGCATTGTGCCAACGAGCCTGCCCACTGGCACAATACAATGATTAGTGTTGAAGGCTGTAGCCTGCGAGAAGGATCATTCAGGAAAAACCTGACAAGCTAGTCAACCGGTAGATCAAATTGTGCACAGCCAGCTTGCCCATATTTAGATCTAAACATAGGCGTGCACAACCTATTACATTAGGGTGTGCACTTCAAAGCTCAAACACATATTGTGTGTGCATGTGTATTTAAATACTGACTGTGTCAGTAGAGCAGTGGACAGTGTCAGTAGGGCATTGGATGTTATTAGTGGGTTTTATTTCTATATTAACATATTTCTATTATGTTATTTTGTATTTTTACATTTTTTTTTTTAAATGATTTCATACAAATTTTTTAGGAGCCCCATAAGGGAGCGTTGGTAAAATATCAGGGGTTTAAACAAGGGGAATCAGCGCCACACGGGGTGATTAGGGAGTGCCAGGTGTGCCTAGGCACACCTGGCACACCCAGTGCGCACACCTATGGATCCAAACTTGGCTGGTCCTTGCTGAACTAGCCGAATTTCAATTCATGTATTGCCAGTGTCCTGTCAAAGGCTATCCATCAGAAAATGTAAAGGAAGTGACGTTCTGAGGAAAAAAACGCTGTATATATGCAACCCCCACACACACACACCTGTATATATGTCAGCCCCCTCCCTTATGTATATATGTCAGCCCCCTCACACCTGTATATATGTCAGTCCCACACATACACAAATCTGTAAACACACAAGCCTCTGTCCCCTCCCTGTACACAAACAGCTCCCTCCCTTTCCTTCATAGCCCTACTTGTAAAGAAGGTCTTCCTACCTAGTCACAGCTCATTTCCACAAAGCTGACATGTTGCTGGCACAGAAAAGCACAGTTCAGGCAGATCACAAGAGGGGTGCACATGCACATAGTAGCCAGAGGTGGCAGTAAAGAGCTCAATGTCACACAGAGAGCAGCAGAAGCTGCAAGATCGTTTCCATAGTGCACAACACGGCTCCCCTTCACCCGTCCTGCCTTCTTCTGGCTCAGTTGTACGGCTGTACCCCCCTGAGGGCGGCCCGGAATCTGTGACACTCTGTTGATTTTGCATTTGCAAAAGCAGTAACAAGCCTGCAGTCAGCAGGTGGTGATGGCCATCTTGGTTCACCCTGCACTGCTCAGCGCTAAACTGATTTGGTGCCAAGGGACATTTTTCAAGACCCTCACTCGGTCAAAGTGAAATAGTCTATTTCAGTATATAATTTGAGTTAACTGCTAAAATAAGTGTGAAATTCAAGGCTTGAATGGGTGTAACAAAATGTCCCCTGCCACCTTTGTGTTCTGTCAGATTAGGAAACCTATTGAAGTGCATAGCAGCCATGTTAGAATATAAAAAAGTGAAAAAATGCGCATACCAAAATAAACTCAATAAAGAAGCAGCAAACTCAAAATGTTATACAACATAAAAACGAATAGTAAAAAATAGGAGTTGCGCTAAGTAACCCTTATATGTAATTTGACCATATAGTATAAAAAAGGAATTGTGCTAGAAACACCTCGTAACGATGACCAAAAGGTCAAATGTGTAAATAGTCCCAATAAAATATGAACACACAAAATTAGTGAAAATATATAAGATTGTCCAATCAGTAAGAAGAGAATCCAATTCCGTGGCTAATGCTGGATCAATATCAGGGTAAAACACGTTCAAGCTGACCCTTACCAGAAGAATAGATCCTTATGGATCAAGCTAGGCAATCCGTGGTGTATCCAATTGAAGATCCAACATATATATATTTCGGTTGAGAAGCTCCCACATCAATGGACTCAGCCCAGTAGATAAAGAGGAAACAACAATAGTGCAAAATCGTATGGCAAACAGACACTCTGGCTTTCTCCCGGTGACTAATTAAAGCGGTAGTTCACCCCCCCCCCGACACATTTTACCATCGAGACAGGCATTGTAGCGCGAGCTACAGTATGCCTGTCCCGATTTTTTTAACCCCGTACTCACCTTGTAGTCGTCCATCGTAGATTTCGGCTCCCGCGGGGAATGGGCGTGCCTATGGAGAGGGAGGATGATTGACGGCCGGCCCTGGCACGTCACTCTCTCCGAAGACAGCCGGAGTAGGTCTCGGCTCTTAGTTTAAAAGTAGCAAAGACAGGAACAGCCGGCCGGCAAACAAACGAGGTACGTCCTCAATACGCGGTGACGTCAGCACATCAGCCTCCCAATGTTTCGTCTTCAGGAAGACTTGGTCACGGGGACCTTAGTTACGGCGGCGTAACGTATGTGTGGTGGCGTAAGCCAGCCTAATTCAAATGGGGATGTTGTGGGCGTGTTTTATTTAAATTTTAGATGACCCCGCGTTTTTGACGTTTTTTTTTAACGGCATGCGCCGTCCGTGAAATATCCCAGTGTGCATTGCTCCAAGGTACGCCGCAAGGACATATTGGATTCGACGTGAACGTAAATGACGTCCAGCCCTATTCGCGAACGACTTACGCAAACGACTTAAAAATTTCAAAACTCGGCGTGGGAACGATGTCCATACTTAACATTAGCTACCCCTCATATAGCAGGGGTAACTATACGCCGAAAAAAGCCTAACGCAAATGACGTAAAAAAATGTGCCGGCGCGACGTACGTTTCTGAATCGGCGTAAATACCTAATTAGCATATTCCTCGCGTAACTATACGGAAGCGCCACCTAGCGGTCAGCGTAAATATGCAGCCTAAGACACTTACGCCGGTCGGATCTTAGGGAAATCTAGGCGTAACTGATTCTCTGAATCAGGCGCATAGATACGACAGCCCGCACTCAGAGCTACGACGGCGTATCAGGAGATACGCCGTCGTATCTCCTATCTGAATCCGGGCCAATGTTTTTTTCATGCCGAAAAATGATCGTGTATACGTGGCATTAGGTGTGGTTCTTGAAAGCTGTGTACTAATGATCAGAATACTGTACGTTCGCTTTAAAAGCGGTATTTTTCATCCGATTTTCTGATCGTGTGTACTAGGCTTTACTCAGTGCTTTGCAAATGTACAGTGAAAAAGGTAGTGCTAACAGATACTTAGAAATTACCAATAATTGTTTTTTTTTCACTTGCTTTACTTCATATAAAGCCATTAGATGATGAATTCAGTTGGATTAGAAAGCTGATCCCCATGTCTTCATGTCACAGTATGTCAGAATCAAATATTGGTTGTTGGAATTATTACAACTGGTAGTTATTGTTTGCTCCCTAAAGCTCAGCTAGTGTCAGATGTCTGAGAGAGCTCCCCTCCTTTCTATATAGGCAAAAACATGGTTAGTCACGATCTTTAAGACTCGTTTCACACCTGAGCTTAGTGCAGCCCATTTTTTAATAGTTCTTTTAGTGGAGCATTTTTAGAGCGGTGCCATTCATTTGAAAGGGCCTCCCTCTGCTCCAAAAACGATCTGAAGAAGCTTATGTACCAAATCTTGGCGCAGAGCCAGAAGCATTTGACATTGCGATTTTTTCAGCGATTTTAGCACGGTTTGTCTCTCAACAATCGCTGCAAAATCTCCCCGCGTTTGGGGTGCCATTAAGAAATAATAGCTTTGCAAACAAGTCCCGTGTTTGGCCACAATTCTGGAATTGAATGCAGAATCGCGGCTTTTTCCCCCTGAGATTCAAATTGCCTAGGTGCGAATGGAGCCTATACGAAAATTCTTCCAAAGGAGTCTCTGGCTAGCCCTCTTTTATTTTTTTATTTTCCGTTCTTTTTTTTTATTCACTCTTTTCTCATTTTCCTTTTATATTTTTTCTTTTGTTGATATTCATTGATAAATTCAAGATACTTTTGGTGGAACACACAGTTTTATCTTGATCATTTTTCTAGGCAAGTGCACAGTGGCTTCCCTTCTCTATAGGTCTCCCCCACTACCCTCCCTTCCCCCTTCCCCTTCTTCTTGGCCCCTGCCTCTTCTTATTGTGCAATAACCATTTCCTGCATCACCCGATAGATGTTCTCTTTGGGAAACTAATGGGTCAAAAGTGTATTCCTCTGCTCATTTGTTACAGATTTTTTATACTGTTTTATTACTTATACAGTAAAACCTTGGATTGCGAGCATAATTAGTTCCCGAAACATGCTTGTAATCCAAAGCACTTGTATATCAAAGCAAATTTCCCCATAAGAAATAATGGAAACTCAAATGATTCATTCCACAACCATTTATTCACAAGTCCTTCAGTTTATAGTCCATATAAAAAGATTATAGCAATGTGATTTGTTGTGTAACCATAATATGTCCATCTGCAAATGAAAGCCTCCACAAGGGGATTAGAAGCAAAATCCAGGAGGAGCTAGAGAGCATAAAAGAGAAGAGAGCACATCTAAGTATACAGGCATCCGGGGTAAAGCTGTCTGCAATCGTGACCGTGAAGACTAACCTGCAGTAGAGCGATCTGTAAGCGAGGCTTAAATCACTCAGGGAGTGCAGGAGTGCAGTGCGGAAGGGACAATGTCAATGACAGTGCGGAGAATGGTCTATGTGGCCAGCTTTACCCCAGATGCCTGCATACTTACATGTGCCTCTTTTATTCATCAACCATGTGAGTTTCTAAATGTTGCACCTTCATTAAACGTAACTGTATTGCTACATTTAGAGGCGCCTCTCTTCTCTTTTATACTCAGTTGTGACATGACGCTACTTGTATATCAAGACATCGCTTGTATATCAAATCAAAGCGTATTTAAAAATGTTGCGTGTCTTGCAAAACGCTCTCAAATCAAGTTACTCTCAAACCAAGGTTTTACTGTACTGTTATTTTTACTGTTATTCTCACTGAGAGATTTACAGTTGGATCCTTATATTTGATGTCATGATCTATTATACATGCCAGTCTTTGGAAGGAAAATTTTTTTTTTTTATGTTTACCATCATTTACAAACTTATTTGCACTATTGTTCTAAAAAAGTGCCATCTATAACATTGTCTCGTTACTTCAATAAAAACTATTGGATGTAAGAAAATTCTTCCAGAGTTTGTATCATGTCTGTTCATCCAGGTGCTCTTGCAAAGTTTGTGGTTGCCAGTTTTCTCAAATAAAAGCACCAAAAGATGTGAAACCAGTTATGTGCTTGGTCAAAGGGGAATATAAACCATCCCAAACCAATACTGGTAGATGCTGAAGAGAGTCCCAATAAGGTCCCAATACTCCAACTTTAAGTTCTGCATTTCTGAAGTCACATGAACATAGGAAGGGTTTTTCCTTCCTGATAGGTGTCCTGGAAAATTTAGGAGTGAATGTATCCACGGAACATCAGGAGGGTGAGCTGGGGTAGATCCAGAGACATAGGCATGTGAAGTTATATGTGTATTTATATATATACATACACATATAACTTCACATGTCCAAAGCCCAACAATACAATCAAAAATCATATGATATAATAAGGAAAAAAATATATGCGCATGTGTATATATATATATATATATATATATATATATATATATATATATATATATATATATATATATATATAGGGCTAGATTTATAAAGGAGTTACGTTGGCGTATCTCCAGATACGCCGTCGTAACTCCGAATGCGGGCCGTCGCATCTCGGCACCTGATTCATAGAATCAGATACGCCTCAATGTTGCCTAAATACGAGCGGCGTAAGTCTCCTACGTCGTCGTATCTTAGGGTGCATATTTACGCTGGCCGCTAGGTGGCGCTTCCATTGATTTCCGCGTAGAATATGCAAATGAGCTAGATACGCCGATTCAGAAACGTACGTGCGCCCGGCGCATTGTTTTACGTCATTTACGTAAGGCTTTTTCCGGCGTAAAGTTACCCCTGCTATATGAGGCGTAGCCAATGTTAAGTATGGACGTCGGGACAGCGTAGAATTTTGCGTTGTTTGCGTAAGTCGTACGCGAATAGGGCTGTGCGTAAGTTACGTTCACGTCAAAAGCATTGACTATTTGCGGCGTGATTTCGAGCATGCGCACTGGGATACTTTCACGGATGGTGCATGCGCTGTTAGTTAAAAGCGTCAATTACGTGGGGTCACGATTAATTAGCATACAACACGCCCCCTACCAGCCTATTTTAGGCTTACGCCGGCCCATATGCGCTACGCCGCAGTAACTTCGGGCGCAAATTCTTTCAGAATACGGGACTCGCCTCTCAAAGTTACGGCGGCGTAGCGCATATGAGATAAGCTACGCCCGCCTAAAGATAGGCGATTCTTACTGAATCTAGCCCATAATGTTTATTTTTTCCTTATTATATCATATGATTTTTGTTTGTATTGTTGGGTTTTGGACTACCCCTTTCAGACTCATGTTAAAGGACCACTAGGGAGGCCTTGGATTAGGGTTGGTGATGGGATCAAGTTCCAATTTTTCAGGAAAAATTGAGATGGATTCAAATACCTATGATTTTAGAGCGATTGATTGTTCTGTCTTGCAGATGTCACTGAAGCTAACCTCTGCTTATGCGGTTTTTCTTCATAACCTCTAATGAAATGCCACCCAGGTTAAGAGTGTAGGAATTTCATGCTCAGTATTGCTCTTTATTGCTCAGCTAAATGGCTGGACAGCTGACAGTACAGAAAGTGTCCTCATCTTCCTGATCATGTTTGCTGGCCATGCACTAGATACTGTATGTGGATCCCAAATTAGCTAAACAGCATTAAGAATCAATTGGAAAGTAAATGAGTTCATAGATATGTATTTCTTCTGTGTATTCAGCAGTTTGTTTGGGGTTAAGCTTTTACAGAACATTCTTGACTGATTACAAAACAAGCAACATAAGCATTGCATAATAAGTAGGAAACATTAGCGCCCAGTAGCTGCCAAACCCGAAAAATAGCTAAATTGTAGATGACAAAAAGTACACAGAAAGGTGTTCCTTTTTTTTTTTAATTGCCGCAAATTATTGGTGTGTTTAATTTCATGCTTGGCAGCTATTTTGAAGCTTTATGCTCTCCATTCTAAAAATCCATCTCTATCTAAGCACCTAAGATGGCACAAGTTGATGGTCTCCACTCTTTTTACAGTGGAGACCATTTTTAACCATTTTTAACTGAAATGTCCACCTACTGCAAACTGAGCCTTCTCATGAAATGAGGTCGCTAGTTGCACACATGGATTGTCCTTACTTTGGAACTAAGCAAACAAGGTATAAATGCGGTATGACGTAAACAAGGAAGCAGCCAGTGGTGGCTGTTGCTCAAAACATTTGGGGGGGGGCACAAACAAACTGAAACATTCTGGAAAAAAAAAACATCACTTGCAGCCACTGTACCAAACGCAGCCACTGTGCCCATCAAATGCTCCCACTGTGCCCATCAAACGCTCCCACTGTGCCCATCAAATGCTCCCACTGTGCCCATCAAATGCTCCCACTGTGCCCATCAAACGCTCCCACTGTGCCCATCAAACGCTCCCACTGTGCCCATCAAACGCTCCCACTGTGCCCATCAAACGCTCCCACTGTGCCCATCAAACGCTCCCACTGTGCCCATCAAACGCTCCCACTGTGCCCATTAAACGCTCCCACTGTGCCCATCAAACGCTCTCACTGTGCCCATTAAACGCTCCCACTGTGCCCATCAAACGCTCCCACTGTGCCCATTAAACGCTCCCACTGTGCCCATCAAACGCTCCCACTGTGCCCCAAATGCTGCCACTGTTCCCCAAATACTGCTATTGTGCCCAAAATGCTGCCACTGTGCCCCAAATGCTGGCACCAATAATAGTAATGTGATAAAAATAATAGTGCGCTAATCCTTAAAAAATTGGAATCAATGACATACACAAAAAACACATAAGGTACTGTGTATGTGGAAAGTACCATATAAAATACATCAATAATAAAAAAAAATATTACATAAATGTACAAAATATAAAATTATATATATAGAACAGTCCACATGAAATCCCAGATGATTATGCAATTTTTTTGTGATAGACATAAATTAGTTCACTCCACAATCCATGCCACACATTTATAATAAAAGTGTGTGATTAGAAAAAAAGGTTATCACCACCACCTGTGTGTGCAATGCATTCTCACCTCATTGATAGACCCCCTTGGGTCTAATCACGCTCTTGTGATATAAGTAAGAAATCGCACACAATGGAACGGACCATCCACCGATGAATAATGAATCCTGTCTATTCCTCTATGCACAGCTTGGAATCCACGCTGTAGGCTTGGATACGCAAAAAAAAAAAGGCAAAGAGATCATCGAGCAAAATTTGTATAAACAATGCTTGTTTATTTAAACATAAAATATTCCACGCATATTTGGAAAATCTTGTACAATGCCTGGTTAAATTAAAGTGCTCATAGACAGCTCTCTCCCTCACCATGCTTCCGAGGATACAAGCCTCCGGGAAAACGTCACTGGCTCCTCTTGACGTGTTGCGTCACAGGTCACGTAACTTTAGCTTTAGGAGAGAAGACCTGCTTGCTCCCTAGATTGCAAAACCTATATATGAAAGCTGGTTATACACTAATAGACTTCTTTTTTTTTTAGCCAATCCAAGCTCAGGAAATATCCCAACATTAAAGGACCAGCAGCTGGCCCAGCCGTTCAGCGAGTTGCTGGAATACTGAGCCAGCCTCTACCATTCCCGTCCATAGCCAAGCTCTCCAGTGAGTGTTAGAGGGGCACAGCAGTCACCGGCTCTTTACAGATTGAAGACCAAGAACAGTGAACAGTGGTCATTGATCACTTAGTTCTCAGTAATAGAGCTAGTGGGGGACAGGTGCAGCTGGGATCAGTGCTGCATCCACCTAGGTGAATATGAGTGTTTTCTTTTGTTTTTTTAATTCCCATACTTCTCTTTTAAGAATGTTCATTTGATTTTCTAATCCTTATTTTAGTCAAATCAGCCTTTATTTTCAAACACATTGATGAACATTTTTAAAGGATCAGGGTAGAAATTTTTTCTTGAACTAATTATTTTCTAACAGCATATGTGGTATTTGTATGATCAATTTATATTCATTTCAAAATTGAATGTTAAAAACAAACACAATTTTGAAGTACTTTTGCGCAACATTCATAAAGTCATTGAAATCTACTAGTGTACACATGTTCACACAAAAGTTTGGTGAACTTTTGACTGCCAAGAACACGGTGACGTAAAAGACTACGACAAGCTGAGAAAATTAAGTTCTATGCTTCTGAGCATGCGTCGATTTGTTTTCCGAGCATGCGTCTGAATTTTTCACCTCGGAATTTGTACACATGATAGGAAATTCAGATCGGATTTTTTCCTGACGGGAAAATAGAGAACCTGCTCTCTATCTTTCTCCAGCAGTTTTTCCATTGGAAAAAGTCTGAAGGAGCATACACACGGTCGGGATTCCTGACCAAAAGCTCTCATCTGACTTTTTCCAACAGGAAAACCGATTGTGTGTACGGGGCATAAGTCATTTGTCACTGTGTCCCCATTGGAAGAGTAACAGTCTCATCTTGTTCTGATTACAAATGTGAAATTTTGCACTTCACATCTGTCCCAGTGACAATGGTCACCAGGATAAGCAGTAGGGACACAGACAGCAGTAAAAACATATGTCCTTATCCCAAGAAAAAAATACTTTGACTATACATACAATTATTTTTTTCCATGGCACTTCTTGCTTCTGATGTTCTCAGTTGCAAAGATATCATCTCCCTACAGTTACTACTCCTGTATCACTTGCCCATTCCTTTTAGATTGTAAGCTCTCATGAGCAGGGCCCTCTTATACCTGCTGTTAGTAACGAAGCCACAGATTCTCTTTGAATTTAACAATGGAAAATAAAAAATAACAATATTGGGAGTGCTGTGCCAACATTCCTTTAGTTAAAAAATAATCTTGTTAACAGAAATCAAGTCAGATGAGTGTCAAGGGTTGTAACTGTGCTTTTACATTAAATATTCCATGCTGTTGGGGATATTTCACAATCCAGGGAAAAGTAGATTTTTTTTTCATTCTCCGTAGTTGGGAAGGTCAGGAGGTTGTAGAAAATGATGGCATTTTGTAAATAAAATAGTGTCATACTTGCTGATTGAGCTGTCTAGGAAATGTGCATTAGCATAGTCATAGATCTTAAGGCACATTGGAAATATGAGGTCAGCAAAGGTTACAGCATCCATCGTTATCTACTCTTCCTGTATCCCCAGATGGTTATGGATAATCATTTTTTATATATATAAGTAGCCCCCACTTACAAGTAAATGTATTTAATTGTAAATATGTGGCATTCTTTTACTTTCCATGATAGATAGTCAGCTTATTATTGTGTGATACCACTTATGAACTCATCTGTTTTAACTCTGCATTCTATGTAAAGATTCTGATAACGCTAGTGCTTACAACAGCATTCTCACCCATACGATGGAGCACTTGATTAGCATCATGACAGATTCTGTAAAGAAATCAACATCTAGATTTGAGCTCGTGTTGACTTTTGGCCGTGATTCAAATACATGAAATTACGATTTTCAGCATATTGATGCCTAAAAAAGCCTTCACACTTCACAGATCTAAACTATACGTAATATATGAGATATACAGAATATAATACCAAATATATAAAATATGAAGTTAAAGGGTCCCTCACCTCTCTGATAACTTGCGCTGGCAAATGCTGCCTCTTTGAATAGAAATCCTCTTCCGAAGTCTTTTCCACAAATGGACCCTTCCAGTTGTGTAGATCTCCTGGTCCACCACTGTGCGCAGTGATTCCTCTAGCTCAAGGGTGTCAAACTCAATTTCATTGAGGGCCACATCAGCATTATGATTGCCCTCATAAGGGCCGGTTGTATCTGTAAGATTAGATGTCCAGCAAATCCCCTCCCCTTACATTAGATGTCAAGTGCCACCCCACTATCAGAAGTTGAGTCTCCCTTACATCACAGTGCACCCCCTTACCTTATGCTGCTGGTGGGAAGAAGCTGGAAGCATTACTTGAAAGCAAGAAGTAAGGGTCTGAAGGAGGACCAGAGGAGGGCTGGAGCTTTCCGGCCACTGCAGAAGAGGTGCAAGGGCCACATGAATTGGCCTAGAGGTCCGAATTCGGCCTGCGGGCCTTGTGTTTGACACCTGTGCTCTAGCTGATCCCCACAATACTATAAGACCATGTAGAGAAGGAGTTAGTGGGAGGAATCACTGATCGCAGCATGGGATCAGGAGATCAAAGCTCCCCGAAAAGATCAATTTCTGAGGAAGACCTCAGCAGAGGATTTTTTTTCTGAGAAGCAGTTTTTTTGGCAGCCCAGGTGATAGGAGGAGTGAGCAGTTAAGCTGGCCATATATTGGTAAAATTTGACAAGAAAACTCTCTTTTTTTAAAAAAAAACATTGTTCAATTTTCTATTGCTGGGGACACATTGCCGTCCATATTCGACCATATAGACAAGAAAATTTGAAGTCCCAAGATTTTTGTTGTTTCTTATCTGAACACAATTCTAATGCCGCGCACACATGATCGGATTTTCCGATGAAAAAAGTCAGATGGACTTGTTTCATCGGAAATTCCGATCGTGTGTGGGTCCCATCGGACTTTTTTCCATCGGAGTAAAAAAATAGAACATGTTTTAAATTCTTCCGATGGGAAATTCTGATCCTCTGTGTGGAATTCCGTTGGGGAAAAATCAACGCACGCACAGAATCAAGTCGAAGCATGCTCGGAAGCATTGAACTTCATTTTTCTCGGGTCGTCGTAGTGTTTTACGTCACCGCGTTTTGGATGGTTGGAATTTAGTCTAACAGTGTGTATGCAAGACAGCTTGAATAGAATACCGATGAAAAAATCCATTGGATTTTAGACCATCGGATACTCCGATCGTGTGTACGCGGCATAACTGTTAATGTGGTCCTTAGTAGGAAAATATTATAAAAAACACAGTCACTAATAGGTCTTCCAAGGTGTGGTGTAACAGATGTCACATAAAATGGTGGTGTGAAAGGTATATATGGTATTCCAAAAGTAGGTGGATGCTGCCTTCCTCAGATGGGGTAATCCGAATGTCCATGCACTGTATTTATGGCTTTTTGTCAGTTGTGAGTACCCACTTTTGTACAAAAATGTCTTCTTATTAAATATCTATGGTAATGCACTAGGTGTGCGCGCCTTCCATTTCTGTTCTTCTTGTAGGAAAAAACTATACTGCAGTTGTATACTATTGAAAAGGATGGAAAATCAAACATTAAGTAAATCTATACATTGGTATGGCAATAAAAAGAAAATTAGTTGCAGTCAAATGATGGGCACATTGAATACTCTGTTACACGATTGTCAATCTTTTTAAAACAGATTATGGCCAGCTTTACTCTTTTCTTTTACAGGATCAGGTGTCAATATAAGGTCCAGCCAGGCATTTATGGAAGAATCTGATTCTTTAAAATCAAAATATCAGAATCATACACAATGATAAAATTGGTCAAAGTCTAAGCCAATTGAGTCTGAGGGCCAGATTTACTTAGGCCGAGTACTCACGAGCAGACATGTCCGATGAAACCGGTCCACGGACCGTTTTCATCGGACATGTCTGCCCGGGGACTTATGTTCGATGGCTGTACACACCATCGAACAGAATTCCGCGCGTAAACAATACGCGGGGCGTGTCCGCGGTGTCGCCGCGTCGATGACGCGGTGTCGCCGCGACAATGACGCGGCGACGTGGGCGGGCCTGCCTTTTAAATGCTTCCACGCATGCGTCAAAGTCATTCGACGTATGCGAGGGATGGCGGGCGGCCGGACATGTACGGTAGGTCTGTACAGACGACCGTACATGTCGGGGGGACAGGTTTCCAGCGGACTGTTTTAAAGCAAGTCCAGGAAACAGTTGTCCGCTGGAAACCTGTCCGATCCGCCCGAAAATGGTCCGCTCGGGCCTACACACGGCCAAACATGTCTGCTGAAACTGGTCCGCGGACCAGTTTCAGCAGACATGTTTGGTCGTGATTACGGGGCCTAAGAGATACGATGGTGTATCTCCTGATACACCATCGTATCTCTGACTTAAACTGGTCCTATCTATGCGTCTGATTCATAGAATCAGGTACGCATAGATATGGCTAAGATCCGACAGTGTTACACTGTGTTACACTGTCAGATCTTATTTTCAATTTGAAAATGGCACCGGGGGCGTTCCCGATGATTTACGTTGAATAATATGTAAATCAGCGAGATACGCAAATTCACGAACGTACGCGGACCCGACGCAGTGTTCTTACGACGTTTCCGTAGCGGCTTCCCCGGCGTATACTTACCCCTGCTTCTATGAGGTGCAGCCAATGTTAAGTATAGCCGTCGTTCCCGCGTCGCTTTTAAATTTTTTTACGTCGTTTGCGTACGCCGATCCAAAAACCTGCGCGTCGCTAGTTACGCTCACTTTGAAACCACTGACGTCCTAGTGACGTCAGTGGGAGCAATGCACGCCGGAAATTCCGTGGACGGCGCATGCTCATTTAAATCGGCGCGGGGACGCGCCTGATTTAAATAGTACACTCCCCCTAGCCGCGGAATTTGAATTCCGCTGAGGGATTTACGAGCCGCCGCCGCAATTTTGGAGGTAAGTGGTTTGTGAATTACCCACTTGCCTCGCAAACTTGCGGGAGCGGATCTTAAATCAGGTAGATCGAGCGGATCTAAAGATCCGCTGATCTACGTGAATCTGGCCCTCAGGACCCACTTCCTGTTTGGCTGGGAGAAAAAGCAACGGTCCGGCTTTTCCTTCCCTCTGCCTCCCAATGGAACCTGATCCAATCAATAGGCAGCATCATCCAGTGAGTGCTATGCCAAAGAACTGGACGGCATTAATGGGTGCCCTTTATTCATTCAGATGGTAAGGCCTCTGATCGCCGCCATCCCGTCCATCTCCCTTGGGTGATCGCTGACTTCCCATCAGTCTACCAAAATATTGAGCACCAGCTGCCACTGATTACAACACCACATATCACCTGTGTTCTTTCACTTTTTTCTTTATTTTGGAAACTTCTGGACACTTGTGGCAAATTCAGCTGCAGAACTTAATCAGAGAGTGTTGCAGGCTGATTGAAGGAGTCACAAATCCCTGTAGCTCAGGTAATGAGCTCTTGTAGCCCTGAGTGCAGTGTGCTTATCCCTGCCAGTCCTCCTCTCCAGTTCATTCAAGTGGGCAACATCTTTGTGGGCTTGTGATAATTGAATCATATGGACAATGGGTAGTTCTGAATGAAACCAGACTGCAAGCTGCTTATAATAGAACAATAATTATGTCACATAACAGGACAAAAGGGGTGGACAGATAAATGGAGAGGCCTTCAGTATCAATATATGCCTAGAGTAGACTCAACCTCAGCCATGGTCATACATAGGTTTATTTTGTGGGGAAGTTTATTGAACTGTGCTTAAGGTGAAGTCAAAGGGAGACAACTTTTTTAAATCAGTTCTGGCCATTTTCAAGGCTTATAAGCTAGGATTGTCAAAGGAATGGGGGGTGAGTACTAGACTTGTACTAGCCCTGAGTGCAGTATGCTGATCCCTGCTGGCCCTCCTCTCCAGTTCATTCAAGTGGGTGATATCATGTGACCAGGGGGGAGGACTGGCAGGAACCAGAGCACCAGAACAGGTAGCTGTGTCACAGCAGCCCTCCTGACCCTTTAGTTCTGTGCCCTCCAGAGCCCCCTGTACCATGCCCTCCTGCACAACCCTCCAGACTCCCTGCACTATTCCCTCCAGATCCCCTGCACTGTGCCCTTCAGACCCCGCTGCTCTGTGCCCTCCAGACCCCCCCTGTATCGTGCCCTCCTGACCCCTCTGTACTGTGCCTTACTGACCCACCTGTACACTGCTCTACATTCTACTGACCTCTGTACACTGCCCCACCCACTAGTGACCTTCGGGGGCTGGGTAGTTGTCTAAAAACAAAAACAAACAAAAAAAGGCTCTGGCACCCCAGTGATCTCTGATCTTTTACGTGTTGTCATGGTAGATCTCCACCTCTAAAAGGTTGTCTTCCTCTGATGTATGCAGTGTACTACAGCAAAAGCGATATTTAATTATAATGTATAAACTGTAATTATACATAATGAGATGTATGGCCATGTATAGGAGAGCAAAGATTAAGGAACGGTAATCAGAGGTATGGTGGACAGACCTAGTTGAGATTTTTTGTTGGTTGATTGTCAAGCTAATGTAGCCAATAGGAACCCTAGGGTTCAGCCAGAGTTTTCTAGTAGTTCCTGGAGCTATAGCTGATTGATTGACCTACTGTCTGATGGTGCCGGTGTCTTGTCAAGCTAGTTCCCCTATCGATATGGTTCCCTGCTTGACTGCGCAGGCGCAGACGAAGCCCACGGAAATCTACGAACCTGATCAGCTGTTCTTCAGGTGTGCACTGCACATGTGCGGCTTGGGCGGCATCCATGCTCATTCCTTACCATCCCCGTGGACTTGGAGGATGTTAAAAAAGGGCCAGAAGGCCGAGCGAGCGCAGCCGTGAGCGAGCGTGAGGCCGACTGGCCACTTATAGCGAATTCCACGTCACCCTGGACCTGTTGCAATAACAACTGAGGGGCGACTACACCTGAAAACAGCTGATCAGGTTTGATGATTTCCATCGGCTCGGATTGCACCTGCACAGTCAAGGGGGGAACCATATCGATAGGAAGAACCATATCGGCAGATCACCTGCATAGTTTGGAGGCCAGTGCCACTTTGGAGAGCCATCAACATTGCACCAATGATTTTTAAAGTATCTGTAGGGGGGCGTCCTAACCACTACTATAAGTGGGTTTTGTCTTCCTGCTGATCGCCAACGTAAAAAGCATTCTTGACCCCCCAATGACCCCCCAATGGTTTGAGCAGCAGTTTATTAAGATGTGAAAATAATTTCTGGGTTTCCTCAGGGGTAAATTGGTTGAGAAAGGCTGCAATAGGAAAATGTGTGAAGAGTTTTACTGAGCTTGTCCAGGAGAAGAGAAGAGATGAAAGGAGATTGTCAACATCTTGCTGTTTATGTGTGCAACTGACAATAAAAACAGCCAGTATGGGTATCTTGCTTAAAAGAAAAGTGATAAGACTATATGACTGGCACTTCACAAAGGCTCTTTTTCTCTGTGTGTGGGTAGCATGCAGTAATGAGTATCGTAGAGACAGACCGATCTCAGAGAGCAGGGACCATATAGTGTCTGTTCAAAGCTCATATAAATCTTTCTGCTTGATCACTGGCCCAAGTGTCTGAAATGGCATGTGTTTAATGGTCGACTTCTTACTAAAACAAACAAAAAGAGGGGGAAAATGTGTTCCAATATGGGTCCTGGTTTGCTAAGGACTTTTCTTGCTAGAAAGATAAAAGAAGATCTGCCATTATGGAAGTATGGGGGCTGCAATTGCTGACTAGTGTTTGATGGAACAATCCCTAAAGCAGATCATCTTATCTTTAATTGGCTACTTAGCTGTAGATCTAGAACAGGCAAGCAGCCAATGAAGTGAAATTTAACATGAGCCACCAATCAGTGAAAGGTGACAGCTTTGCAGCTGACTTATTATTTATTTATTATTACAGGTATTTATATTGCTCCAACAATTAATGCAGAGCTTTACATACTGTACATTCACATCAGGCTTATGCACTGTGTGAGTGAACATGATCAATCACAGTGTTTTTTTTTTTTACGAAAGCTGGAAATTGCAAACAAAATCTGCTACAGCTTTGTATAGAATCCAATCCCAATCGGCGCACAGTTTTTTTTGTCAATGCTTAAGTACAACTAAAGGCACTTTTAACTTTTTTTTTCCGTTTAGGATAAAGTGGAGAGGGGTTAGAACACCTGTCAGGTTTTTAATGCTGTCTGCACCTCCGTTAGGGAGATTCACCATCTCTATTTGTCCTGTTTACTGTTTTTATTGAAAGTAAAAGCAAATCCTACATTTTGGGTTGTCGCCAGAAAAGTACCATATATACTCGAGTATAAGGCGAGTTTTTCAGCCCTTTTTCTTTCTCGTACATCACGGGACACAGAGCAGCATATTCATTACTATGTGGGTTATATGGAGTACCTTCAGGTGATGGACACTGGCAATCTCAAACAGGAAGTGCCCCTCCCTATATAACCCCCTCCCATAGGAGGAGTACCTCAGTTTTTTCGTCAGTGTCTTAGGTGTTGGTCATGGTTTAGCTTTGCCTCCACATCCTTGGGATCAAGGCAGGCTCACCGGATCTGTCCAACGGCCTCAGTGCTAAAGTGGACAGTATCCGGACCCCAAAGCCATGGGGTTTGCCCATAACGCTTCTCTTTTTAGAGAGCTGGACCCTGGGCCCAGGACTTAGAACCTTGGGCATCTAAAGCTCCTGTTTGCCAGGGTGCTATATGGGCCCAGGACAGTGGCTCCTTCATAGGAACCCAGGGCCTGAAGGTCTAGACGCCACCCACGGAGATGGGGGAAGATTGGACCTCTTGCTGTGCAAAAGTCCTGCGGCATTGAGCAGGTAAGTATTGGGGAGCCTGCGGAACTTGGTTCTTAGCAGATTCCCTGGAGGGAGGTGCACAGGGGGTCATGCCTGGGTATGCTCTGCATTGGCAAGGAATCACTATGTCTATGGTCAGAGACAGGATGATTCAAATCTTTTTCCCCCAGTGATAGGTGTCCTCCCTGGTAAGTGTTGTTTAGCTGGGTCTGCTGCGCTAGGTGTGGGATCTCTGTGAAATACAGGAGCCGTGTTTCCCATGCTAAGAGGAGGTCTGTGACCTACCTGAGGGCTTACCTGCCTGGGTGCTGCGCCGCTCCGTCCTCCTCCATGTGCGATGGCCCCCGCCGACGGGCGCGCGCGCGTGCCCGAGATATGAACGTTTTTTCGCGCCATTGGCTGGGGTGGGGGCGCATCCCTGTGGGCGGCGATTTACATATAGGAAGGGGAGGCCCTTCCAGTAGCTGCCAAAAGGCTCAGTGTCTTCCTGAGTTACATAGGAGGAGGACGCAGAGCGGAGCTCGCTGAGGACACCCAGTGGCGAAAGGAAAGATTACAGTCGTTTTCTAAAGAATAGACTGTCAAACCTACAGATAGGTTTCCTTTTCCTTTTTTTCAGCAGATGGCTATTGGCAATACTTATTAGGAGACAGAGTATTTTTCTTTTCCTCTTCAAAAAAAAAAAAAAAAGATATATATAAAAAAAAAAAAGAAAAAAGAAGAAGAAAAAGGGAAAGTACTTCTGATCTCCCTTCTCAGTTTGGGCGTTAGTCTCTATCGTTCCCAAACCGGCAGATCCCCTTAGCTACGTCTGTGGCTGGGTGATAGCAGGTGTACCTCGGTATTGTACCATGGCTTCTAGGTCAGAGGGTTCATCTTCGACACCTTCATGACAATGGACGCACAAATAGGGTCAGTAGTCAGCGGAGCGCACCATCTGTTGCGCCTACTACGCAGACTTATTCCATTTATCCCCAAAGAAGACGTAGCAGTCGTGGTGGGAACAATCGTGAATTCCAGACTGGACTATGCTAACGCCCTGTACCTCGGACTCCCAAAGTACCAAATCTCCCGTCTGCAAGTCGTTCAGAATACGGCCGCCAGACTGGTGACTGGGAAAAAAAAATGGGAATCAATCTCACCTTCATTGAGAACCCTTCACTGGTTGCCAGTAAAAGACAGAATTGCATTTAAAGCACTCTGCCTGACACATAAGTGCATCCATGGGAAGGCTCCGCAATATCTTTGCGACAAGATAGAACCTCACAATTCGAATCGCGTTCTGCGATCCACCGACCAAAATCTGGTCAGGGTACCAAAAACCAAATACAAGTCCAAAGGAGAAAGAAGGTTTGCTTTTCAGGGTCCTAGACTATGGAACGCTTTACCAACCAGCATTCGGTTGGAGGAAAACCACCTGACTTTCAGAAGACGAATCAAAACTCTGCTCTTTTGATGTCATGAGACACGAACAACTAGCGCCCAGAAGCGATTCAGTTCGCATGCGCCGCGCTTTATAAGTTTTTCATTCATTCATTCATTCAAAGGGTGGGGATTCCCCCGCAAAATCCGAGGGCTCAGACACGGCTATGCCGCTGCTCTCCCCACAGGACATATCAGGGCACGCCCTGATGGGACCTGGGGGATCTGGTGCTGGGGCTGGTCCAGTTCAGTCCAACCCCGGCTTTGTCACTGAGAGGGTGCTTGCTGTTTCTTTAGGAGAACTAGAGAAAAGAATGGCAAAAAGAATAGCTAAGTCTATATCGGGTAGAAAGCGGACTAGGTCTCCGTCACCCGAGCAGGAACCCTCAGACTCAGAGATCCTTTCCTTAGGGGAATTGGATAATCCTGACGTTTTGGACCAGGGTGGTTCAGAGATCGAGGATCCGGATACTGAGGAGTCTAGTTCAACCTCCCAAGGGGAAGGTTTGTGGGTTCAAGCTTTAACGGACATGGTCCATGAGGCATTTAAGTTACCCATACCAGAACCTCAAGTATCGGCGGTTTCAGCTTTAGGCTCATTAAGAGCGCCTCAAAGCAACGCAGTTTTTCCGGTCCATCCTCTACTCGAGGATGTCATATTTCAGGATTGGATCAAGCCAGATAGAGTCTTTTTACCACCTAAAAAATTTTCTGTTTTATATCCTATGGAGGAGAAATTCTCCAAAAGGTGGGCGCCCCCGGCGGTGGACGCAGCCATCTCCTGTGTGAACAGATCTTTAACTTGCCCTGTAGAAAACTTACAGGTGTTTAAGGATCCGGTTGATAAACGCTTGGAAACATTACTTAAGGCCTCCTTTACTTCAGCAGGGGCGATAGTGCAGCCCGCTGTGGCTGCTATTGGAGTTGCCCAAGCATTATCAGATAAGACTAAGCAAATGCTTAAACTGATCCCTGCCCAACAGGCAGAGGAATTTTCGGATATACCCAGGGCTATACGCTTTACGGTGGATGCTATCAAGGACTCCATCCAGCAGGCGTCACGTTTATCCTTATTTCTAATCCATATGAGAAGGCTCTTATGGTTGAAGAATTGGGAGGCTGAGCCCCCGTGCAAAAAACTCCTGGTAGGGTTTCCCTTCCATGGAGGACGTCTCTTCGGAGAAGATCTGAATAGATATATTCAGACTATATCAAGCGGCAAAGGCACTCTCTTGCCAGTCAAGAAGAAGGCCCGAGGGCCCGCATTTAAGCGCCAGCCCTCCCCGAGGCAGGGGCCCTCTAATACCAAAGAGTATCGACGGCCTCCTGCAAGATCAGGATTTAACAATAAGCCGCAGGGCCAAGCCACGGGGGGCAAGAAGCAGTGGTACCGCAAGCCTGCAAAGCCAGCCCCCAAGTCGGCCTTATGAAGGGGCGCCCCCACCCATGATGGTGGGGGGAAGGCTGCGTCTCTTTTCAGAGGTTTGGGAGGCCAGCATTCCCGACTGCTGGGTACGGTCTTCCATAACCACGGGCTACAAACTAGAATTTCTAAAATTCCCTCCTCCTCATTACCAGGAGTCAAGAGTACCAGGCGACCCTGTGAAAAGAGCCGCATTGATGGCGGCATTGAATCATCTGCTATGCCAGAAGGTGATAGTAGAAGTACCAGTCCGAGAACAGGGATTGGGGTTCTACTCCAACCTGTTTATCATCCCAAAGCCCAACGGCGATGTCAGGCCAATCTTGGACTTAAAGGGAGTAAATGCGTACCTAAAGGTCCGCTCATTCCGGATGGAAACTATTCGGTCAGCTGTCGCCGTGCTCCAGAAGGACGACTTCATGGCGTCCATAGACATAAAGGATGCTTACCTTCATGTGCCAATTTTTCAGCCACATCAAGTATTTCTACGCTTCGCGGTGGCTCAGCGTCATTTCCAATTTGTGGCGCTCCCCTTCGGGTTGGCTACGGCCCCCCGGGTATTCACGAAGGTCCTAGCCCCAATCCTAGCCAATCTAAGGACCCAAGGGGTCACGGTCCTGGCTTACCTGGACGACCTCTTGGTCGTAGACCACTCGTCTCCTGGCCTGGAACGAGCAGTGGCCCTCACGGTTCAGTACCTCGAGAGGTTCGGCTGGGTCCTAAATCGAGACAAGTCAGCATTCCTGCCCACAAGGCAGCTGGAATATCTCGGCATGAGATTGGATACAGAACAACAAAAGGTGTTCCTACCCCTATTAAAGGTCAAGGCCATCAAGGAGCTAATACAAATAGTTCTAAGAAAGAAAAGGCCAACTGTTCGCCTATGTATGTGACTACTAGGCAAGATGGTGGCCACATTCGAGGCGGTTCCGTACGCTCAGAGCCACACTCGCATCCTGCAGGCAGCCATCCTGTCAGCATGGAGCAAGAGGCCTCAGGCCTTAGAAATTCCTTTGCCACTCTCACCAAGAGTGCGGCAAAGTCTATCTTGGTGGTTAAACCCTCAGAATCTCCTGAAGGGAAAGACTTTCAGTCCTGTGACCTGGAAGATAGTAACCACAGACGCCAGCCTGATGGGCTGAGGAGCAATTTTGGATGGTTGCACTCGCCAGGGCACTTGGGCAGCGGCAGAGAAGCAGTTGCCCATCAATATCTTGGAGCTCAGAGCTGCTCGACTAGCCCTCAGGGCTTGGACGTCCAAACTACAGGGGTTCCCGGTGAGAATACAATCGGACAATGCCACGGCAGTGGCATATATAAATCACCAAGGGGGAACCAAGAGTCAAGCCGCTCAGAAAGAAGTGAGCTTGATTTTCTTGTGGGCAGAAGCCCATGTGCCCTGCATATCGGCTATATTCATTCCCGGAGTGGACAACCTACAGGCGGACTTCTTAAGTCGCCAGACTCTGTTGCCGGGGGAGTGGTCTCTGCATCCACAGGTCTTTCAGACACTCTGCCAGAAATGGGGAGTGCCGGACGTGGATATCATGGCATCGAGACTGAACAAGAAGCTAGACAGGTTCATGTCCCGCACAAGGGATCCCAGGGCCTGCGGAACCGATGCGTTAGTTTGCCCTTGGCATCAGTTCAAACTTCTTTATGCATTTCCCCCGCTCCAGTTACTACCCCGCCTGCTGCGCAGGATCAGGGTGGAGCACATACCAGTTATCCTGGTAGCTCCAGCATGGCCCAGAAGGGCATGGTATTCACTAATCCTGAAGATGGTATTGGGAGACCCTTGGACTCTTCCTCTAGGACCAGACCTGCTATCGCAAGGTCCGATCCTCCACCCTGCCTTACGGCATCTAAATTTGACGGCCTGGAAGCTGAATCCCTGATTCTCAGGGGTAGAGGTCTGTCTCAGAAAGTAATCTCTACCCTAATCAGAGCCAGGAAACCGGTCTCTAGGGTGATTTATTACAGGGTCTGGAAGGCCTATGTAGGCTGGTGTGAGTCCAAGCGATGGCTTTCTCACAAATTTGCCATCGATAGAGTATTAAGTTTTCTCCAGCTAGGAGTGGATAGAGGACTGGCATTAAGCACAATCAAGGGACAGATTTCAGCTTTGTCAGTGTGGTTTCAGCGGCCGCTGGCCACCCACTCGCTAGTTAAGACCTTCATTCAAGGGGTCTTACGTATTAATCCTCCAGTTAAATCCCCACTTTGTCCGTGGGATTTAAATCTTGTTCTGTCAAGTTTACAGAAACAACCTTTTGAGCCGTTGGCTGAAATTCCTTTGGTTTTACTGACAAGGAAGTTAGTATTTTTGGTTGCCATGGTTTCCGCCAGGAGAGTATCGGAACTGGCAGCCTTATCCTGTAAGGAACCATATCTTATTTTACATAAGGACAAGGTCGTTCTCCGCCCTCATCCTTCCTTCCTACCAAAGGTTATATCCAGTTTTCATCTAAACCAGGATTTGGTATTACCATCCTTCTTTCCTAAACCTACTTCCAAAAAGGAAGGGTTGCTGCATACCTTGGATATTGTCAGGGCCATGAAAGCCTATCTTAAAGCTACAGAGAAGATCCAGAAAACAGATGTGTTGTTCATTTTACCGGATGGGCCCAAAAAGGGGCAGGCAGCTGCAAAATCCACCATCTCGAGGTGGATTAAACAGTTAATCACTCAGGCCTACGGCTTGAAAGGGTTGCCTCCTCCGTTATCATTAAAGGCTCATTCTACTAGGGCCATGGGCGCCTCCTGGGCAGCACACCACCAGATCTCTATGGCTCAAGTTTGCAAGGCGGCAACCTGGTCTTCTGTCCACACGTTTACAAAATTCTACCAGTTGGACGTAAGAAGGAATACTGATACAGCCTTTGGGCAGGCAGTGCTGCGGGCTGCAGTTTGAGACCCTCGGATTCCGGGGGCTCCCCTTTGAGTAAAATTTTAAATTATTTTTTTCTCAACTAAGTTGGATTTATTATGATTTAAGTATATCTCTAAATTAAATCCTTTTGTCTTGGGAAGATGTCTCCCTCCCCTCATTGTAAGCATTGCTTTGGGACATCCCACATAGTAATGAATATGCTGCTCTGTGTCCCGTGATGTATGAGAAAGAAAAAGGGATTTTTAATACAGCTTACCTGTAAAATCCTTTTCTTGGAGTACATCACGGGACACAGAGCTCCCACCCCTCTTATGGGGACCATTTTGGGAGGCATACTGCTTGCTACAAAACTGAGGTACTCCTCCTATGGGAGGGGGTTATATAGGGTGGGGCACTTCCTGTTTGAGATTGCCAGTGTCCATCACCTGAAGGTACTCCATATAACCCACATAGTAATGAATATGCTGCTCTGTGTCCCGTGATGTACTCCAAGAAAAGGATTTTACAGGTAAGCTGTATTAAAAATCCCTTTTTTTTGGGCTGAAAATGACCCCCTTGGCTTATACTCGAGTCAGTACCTTGCCCATTGCAGAATCCGATCTGTGTACCCGAGTCTGTGACATAGACGGTGGCCGTGCAGTTTTAAAAAATCACGCTCCTCCTTGTGCTGTTCCGTGATAGGCGGAACACTCGGTTTCCCAGAAAACACTGTGTTCAGTGCTCCGCCCTCTCGTCCTAAAATCGGGTGAAACATGTACTTATCTTTTAGGCTGGGTTCACACTTATGCAAATTGGATGCGGAGAAACCCAATTCGCATAGCAGGAGATTGTGACCGGCTCTCTATGGGGCTGGTTCACACATCTCCAGAGCAGCCCCAGTGTGAATTGCACAGGAGGTCTGTGCGTCTTATGATCCGTCTCAGGTCTGAATTCAGCCCAAAATTAGTGCTGGAATCGGACCTGAAACGGTGAACGGAGACACAACAAACTCCTGCTGTGAGCCGCATGCATGTTCTAGTGTGGACCAAGCCTAGAACCCAAAAGCAAACATGTGACAGCTGCATTTGTTTTATTTTTTGCCTTTATTTATTTTATTTTTAGGTCCAACCAGTAAGCTGTCCTGCAAACCATTTGTCACAAACAGGGGTGCCTACATCGTTCAGCTTTTATGTATGTTAAACCTTTATCCCAAAAGGAAAAAAAAAATCTGTAACTGCTTAAAAAGTGTTAGCTAGAGTTTTACGTCAATGTGTTAGCATATCTAAATTTGCTAGTGTAGCTAACGCTTCCTTTCCCCCAGACTGACAACACTGCTGTCCAGAGGTGTGTCTGTGCTCCTTCATCCAGAGTAGTGGCACTCTAAGACAGGAGGTGTCCTGAATCACCAGGTGAAAACAGAGAGGGAAATAAACAAACAAAAAAAACAAATGCAGCCACCACTTCTGTTTACAATATTATTTTATTGTTTTATAAAAGTATTACAGGGGTTTTACCCTATACACAACAAATATATTTGTGAAGACTATCTACATATACTAGTCGAATACTTTACATCTTCTTACATATCTTCAATACATATCTTCTTCATATAATCATAAATAAAAGATGGAAAAATTGAAAAAAATAACTGAGGGGAGAATGAAAGGAACCACTTCTAATTAGGGTTGCATTTGTTTTTCCTACTCATCTTTTCTGACAGAAAGTCCAGCTCCTCCAGAATGGCACATCAATATGTACCATTGCCAGAAGGTTTGTCGTGTCTCCCAGCACAGGAGCATGGAGGAGATTCCAGGAGACAGGCAGTTACTCTAAGTCGAATGAAAAGCGGACTTTGGTTGAGTTGGGTGGTGCTGACAGGGCTGCCCACACAACAGGTTTCAGAGGTGATGCAGGAGGGATCCTCTTAAATTTGATCGGTGTATGGACAGATTTAAACCTCTGTAAGCTTTTGTTGCAGTTTATGTCCCTATTGCATAGAACATGCAAGGAAATTTCCCCAGTGAAAACAAAGACAGAAATGTTTACGGTCAAATAACAATAAAAACTTGATGTAATGTCAAAGGTTCTAACCCTTCCCTTTATATCCAAAAGTGAAAAAATGCCTTATTCTGGGAGTCATAAGAATTGTCACATACAGTACATGTGAATATTAGATTAGTCCACTAGAGGGAGCTGAACACAACAGTGAAATACTGTATTCTATAGCTCACTCCTATAGACCTTTACTATAATTGTCTGTTAAGTCATTAGAGCCCAAACTAACAGAGGTCAAAGATGTCTCCAAAGTGAATCTAACATGTTAGATAATAAAAAATAAAAAATAAAAAATAAAATAAAAAATTATAAATATCGCAAGTACCTCCATTATAAATTCCATTTATTGCCTATAATTGATTGCATTTTTACTCTTTTCTTTTTCCGCGAGTACATTTCCTCGGGCAATGATGACCAATGTTGACCTTCTATTTCTTCATAAGACAGAAAAGTTGCATAGTTTAAAAAGTGATTCACAGTTTTATTTTATTACATTTTTTGTCTGTTTTTCGCAAGTGAGCTTTTTCTCCTGCGTGTTCACATAGAGAAATCTATTGAAAATGACAAGACATATAGAGGGGTTAGGTAGAATTTCATTAGCCAGGCACTTTTCCTACATCTAATAAGAGAGAATATCCTCTCAAAGATAGCGACTCATCATGGAGAATCGATATTCCAACGCGGGAGAAGTGTCCGACCGCCAGGTCAATATTACAGTGAGACTACTTGGGATGTATCAGAAAAACCTTTACTACATTATTTCAAAATAAAGAAGTAACAGGCTGGATGACTTCAGTAATGTGGATTATTTAGGGATATATGTATACTGTCCCAACATATGGCATATTTTATGGGTATGTATAAATCATTATTGCCATGGGGACTTCCCAAAACCCCAAATTTTTAATCACTTACTAGCCTTAGGTTAAAGTAGATGTAAACCCCAATTGAGTGACAGTTATTGTTGCTAAAGCATTGTGTATCATAAATAATTGCCATGAGTTTTTTTTTTTATCACTTTTTTTTTCATTTATTGCGACTCAGTACTTATGGTTCTCTGCAGCCACTTTACTGTCACTTCCTGTTTAAATGCATGTGCTGGAGTCACTCATGGCCAGGGTGGATTTCCTATTGGTGATAACAGGAGACCATGCCTGCATAGCGAAATGGCTTTTTGTAGCCTTAAGTGCAGTATCACAATTAAGAGACAGCATTGTCACCCTGCAACAGGAAGTGCAGATTTTGCAGGTAAAAATTGTGCATTCATTATTTCTTGTCCAAGGAGCCTGCAAATCATTGAACCCACAATCAGTGGAGCGCGAGTGCAATATCAGGCTCCTGCAGACATTCAGTACAGCTTTTTGCCTGTATCCTGTATCAGACTTTACTAGAGGGCATTCTTACCATTTGTACGGAAGGATAAGAGCGATTGTCTCAGTAGGACTGAAAAAGAAACATCACAGCAACTTACCCCTTTCTGACTTGAATCCTGTCCATTCATATTCAGTGCAGCTGAGGCTGCAGAGAAAGGGACTGGAGAATCTCTGTCCTCAGTCCCTTTCTCTGTCTCAAAGGGGAGATGTCAGGGGTCTGTTTAGACCCCCGATATCTCACCAAAGCCCCTCCCCCAACAGGGCTGATAAAAAAAGAGTAATAAAAAATTTATAAAAAAAAATTGTAATAAATATTACAAATTTTACAAAGTTTTACAAAGGTAAAATTGAAAAACAAATAGAAAAATAAATAATAACAATAATAATAATAATAATAATAATAATAATAATAATAATAATAATAATAAAAAAACACTAACACCCCCCCCCCCTCCTAAAAAAAAAGAGAAAGCATTGTAAAAAAAAAAAATAACATCCATTAAAAAAAAAAAAAAGTAAAAAAAAAAAAAATACTGACACAGTCCAGGCGTCATCAGTGCTGCATATTAGTGTCACTGTCACATGACATTAAAAAAAAAGTATTGGTAATTGGTATCGTCGAGTACTTGAAAAAAATGATCGGTACTTGTACTCGGTCTTAAAAAAGTGGTATCGATGCAACCCTAAATAATTGGGTTGTATCAAATAAAACAGACACAAAAGTAAAGGCAAACTTAACATATTGTCACCCAATATGGTTGGTAACTTGGCAAGCAAAAAATGGATTAACAATGGTAATAACAAAATTTGGCATAAAACATGATTAACATTAAGGACAAGGCATATCATGACATTGGGTATCCAGATCAGCATAAACAGTATTAATGCCACGTATAGTGCAGCAGTGAGCAGTAGTAAAGTTTAACCTTTTCAGTACCTTGGGTGTTTTTCAGATTTGGTGTTTACAAGACTAAAACAGTTTTTTCTGCTAGAAAATTACTTAAAACCCCCAAACATTATATATATTTTTTTCTAACACCCTAGAGAATAAAATGGCGATCATTGCAATACTTTTTGTCACACCATATTTGCGCAGCGGTCTTACAAGCGCACTTTTTTTGGAAAAAAATCACTTTTTTGAATTAAAAAATAAGACAGCAATAAATTTGGCCCAATTTTTTTATATATTGTGAAAGATAATGTTACGTTGAGTAAAATGATAGCCAACATGTCACGCTTAAAAATTGCGCCATGCCACGAGCGGTCGTGGCATGGCGTCAAACGTTTACCCTTAAAAATCTTGTGAGGCGACGTTTAAAAAATTCTATATTTTTGAGCTACAGAGTAGATCTAGGGCTATAATTATTGCTATCGCTCTAACGATCGCGGCGATACCTCACTTGTGTGGTTTGAACATTGTTTTCATATGCAGACGCTACTCCTGTATGTGTTCGCTTCTGCACGCGAGCTCGTCGTCGCTTTCAATTTTTTTTTTCTTCTTTTTTTTTTTTATTTAATTATTTTTTTACACTGGAAAAAAAAATGATCACTTTTATTCCTATTACAAGGAATGTAAACATCCCTTGTAATAGAAAAAAGCATGACAGGTCCTCCTAAATATGAGATCTGGGGTCAAAAAGACCTCAGATCTCATATTTAGACTTTGAAAAAATGACAACAAAAAAATGTGCCTTTAAGACGCATGGGCGGGACTGACGTTGGTGTTATTGCATATTTAAATGATTTATGTTTGTAAAGAGATTGAAAGTGTTATATTTATAGGGCTCAAAACTAAATTTTGCCCTGAATCAGCGCAGTAGTATATGTGCAGCATATACAAATATACATTTCCTATACAGCCTGTCCCTCTGCCCGATGTGCCTGATAATCCACGATGTGCCCACCAGATCGGATAAGTGCCAGTGGACTGGCAAACAGCGGGGAGGAGGCTTGAGGTGCTGCGGGGGTGGTTGATTGCCCCCGAACAAAAAAACACCAGCCGCCATGGGGCTGCCCCTGGGTTTTCTCACTCTAGCCTCAGGCTTGGATCCTCGTTGGTATGGTCTCCCGCTAGCAGGCGAATATCCCGACAGAGGTGCTCTCTCTCTAACTCCCTCATTGCAAAGAGGAAAAACTTTCCCGGGCAGTTTAAAAAGAGTCCTCTCTCTACGCCTCCTACTAAACAGTGCCTATTGGGAGCTGTAGTGTAACTATTATAGTGTAATCATTATATAGCTGTTGTCTCAAACTACCACTCCAAGGATTCTCAGCACTCTGCATAGAAGTCTATGGGCCTGCTTGGCTTAAGCTCTTCTCTTGCTGGTCAGGAGGATTGTGCAACATAACATCAGAATCTCAGTAGCGGGAGAGAAGAATAAATGGAAATGTCTCCTTCCCCATATTGCTTTAGCCCAGTGCCTGGCTACATGTATACACACATACTGTACATTAATCTGTGTGCACAATTGCATTGCACACAAAAATTTGCCCGTGTACACATATACTTTACATTGACCAATGTACACAGTTACATTACACATTGCACATTGTACATTGACCTGTGTACACACATACATTGCTCACATGCATTGACCTGTGTACACACATGCATTCCTCACATACATTGACCTGTATACACACATACATCCCACACATTTATTTGCCTATGTACACACGTAGGCCTTATTCACACAGTTGTTCCTATGGGTTTACCCATTCTAAGGGCCATCTTTGCCCGCAGGGGACGCATAGGTGTTCCGTACATCCACAAGCAGGCTGTCCCATTTATGTTTATCAGTATGCATCCCATGCAGGCAAAGCAGTCCATTTGTAATCATGTAGGTACGCCCATGTAAATGAGGCCTTACACTGCACACATACATTGACCTGTGTGCACACACAAATTGCACACACACGTGTGCATTTTTCTGTTCCTATTGTGTTGAAGGGGTAACTGTCTACTATTAACTGTTGATGGGGTAACTGTGACAGAATGGAGCTTCTTAAATACAGTGGTGCTGAAAAAGGTCGAAGTGTCCTTTAACAAGCTGGAACACCCCAGCCCCGTAGCAGATCATCCCTAGAAATTATACAGAAATGTTGGCAAGCAGGCTACAGGGAATAATGTGTATAGATCGCTGGCTTCAGGGCACATTTCTCGATTGACAGCAGCAGGAATTGTGTGCCACAGCCGTCCTGATGTGCTGTTTGCAAGCATATGCATTGTGTCCCCAGAAGTCCCTTGTTGATACTAAAAGTTGCACGCTTTCAATAATTGTGTCTTAAAACAATGCTGCTGGAAGTTTCCACACCATAAATATACTTTGCCCCCTGACAATTCATCACACCAGCCTTACATTTTTCCTTATTATTTTGCTTTGTAATTCAGTAAAGTAAAGGTGAATACATAAGGTAATTTGTTTTATCTACTAAGAACAACGATTTAGTAATAAAACTATTCATGCCATATAGGTGTGCACTGCAAAACAGATGAAAGTGGAAAAAGTTTAGGTGAAGCGAATATGGACTCTGTTATATGAGTTATCTTTGTATCAAGCATGGCTTCATCAGTCATCATGAAAGTATGGGGTTACTGCTGCTGACCTTCTATAAATGAGAGTTATCTGCAGTAGACTTGGTTGTCTTCAATACTTTCTGAGCCACCAATCTGGCACAAGTAGGCAGTTTTGGTGAGTCAAAAGTCTTTATCTGCGTACTTGCTCTTGGTCCGTAGTTCAAGCCAGAGGTCAGCATGGCAGCAAGGACAGAGAGGTCAGCAGTGCCATTCTCTGTGTTTTTTTAATGACAGGATTTGATGTGAGTATGGGGTCACAGGTACAGGCATTCATTGTCAATGGCAGACAGCCACAAACAAATACAGCTTAGAACAATTTTCTGTAGTTCCACTGAGCCCTGTGACAGATCATTACCAATATTGCTGTCAAAGCCAGTCCCATTATTGTCAAACTAAAGCTGGTCATATGCTGATATCATTATAAAAAAAATCGAACAGACTATTGCATCCACGCCAATACAGTTTGGTTGGATAAACTTGCAGTGTCGGCTATTGTATTGTAACAGCTGGTGTCGGCAGCTGCCAGAATACCCAAACAGCAGCTGCTGATTGCATGCAGGTGATATTCAGTAGACATGTGTACAGAAATTTTTTTCGTTTTTTTTTGTTCTGTTTCGTATCGTTCCGTAGGTTCGTTTCCGTTCGTTTTTCGTAAGACGCCTGTTTTCCTGTTCGTTCCCGTTCGTTTTTCGTACGACGAGATTTTTTCGTATTCTGATCGTTTCGTATTTTCGTTACCGTTTTATTTTCGTACATGCGGGATGGTTCGTTATTCTGTTTAATTCATGTTCGTTACTTGTTAGACAATAATTTTCTTGAATTTTTGTCAATGATTTGCATTCTGTGTTTTGGATTCCTTTTTCTGTTCGTGTTTTCGGTCGTGTATTCGTGTGACATCTATGACAATTTGTTGTGGATGTCATGTGGGCATGCGACTGAACATACGAACAGAAAAAGGATTTTCGTCATTTTGTACTTTCGTAAATATATCGCGGGATTCGCTGCACTTTCAACACGCGGCTCATCCATATTAACGATTGTTAAGCCCCATACACTTGGTCAGACTTTTTTAACAACAAACATAAAAACGATCGTTTTCCGTTCGTTCTCAGAAAATTTGTTTGTTTTTAAACTCCATTAGAAAACCATTTTTGGGTTCAAAAGTCTGGCCAACTGATCTCCCTTCAGATGAAAATCCACAGAAAAGTTTATTTGGCTTTACTGTACAACTCAGCACAAAAGAGAAGCTGCTTTACTAACTACACTCACTGCCCATTCAAAAAAACGAAAATTACATCTGTGGCAAGGGATTTGCATTCTGTGTTTTGGGTCCTTTTTCTTTTGGTGTTTTCGATCGTGTGTTCGTGTGACATCTGTGGAAAAAGATTTGCATTCTGTTGAATCCAAAATACGAACAGAAAAAAGGAATTCAAAATACAGGGTGTGGGTCTTTTGTTGTGGATGTCGTGTGAGCATACGACTGAGGATGCGAACAGAGAGGGGATTCAAACAAGATACAGAGTGCAAATCTTTTGTTGTGGATGTCGTGTGAGCATACGACTGAGGGTGCGAACAGAGAAGGGATTCAAACAAGATACAGAGTGCAAATCTTTTGTTGTGGATGTCGTTTGAACATACGGCTGAGGATACGAGCAGAGAGGGGATTCAAACAGGATACAGAATGCAAATCTTTTGTTATAGATGTAATTGTTGTTCTTTTGCCATTTTCGTTTTGTCGTATTTTCGTCAGATCGTTCGTTCGTATTTGCGGTTGTTCGTTATGCGGCTCATTCGTTATCCCGTCGTTTTTGTATTTTGGTGCTTTAATTTTTTCGTATGTACACATTATTCTGCGGGTACGAAAATTAACATTTTCGTACGAAAATAACATTCGTACGAACGGGAATGCACATATCTAATATTCAGCTGACAATTTCCTATCCAGCTCCTCAACTTTCCAGGATGTTACATGAGAAGGTGTCTGCAGGTCCAACCACGAAGAGCATTTTGGACACTTTATCAGAAACCAGATAAAATTCTCTCAATGTGTGGTTGTTTTTGCACTCAAGTGACGCAACGTGTCAGGTAAGTGGCGTCACTTCCTGTGTCTGCAATACCCGGAAATCGGTGAGGAGACTTTTAGCAGAGCTGTCTCTTTTTTACTCATGCTGGTACAAATCGTTTTTAATGTGAGTGCCTAGTGTCTAAATAAAAAGCCACATATTTTAGCAGTATTGCGCTATGGGGTTTCTTTATATTTGAGCAAATCAGAGGTGAGCAGTGGGATTTATTGATCCAGTGGGATGCAGAATTAGAGAGTAACATACTTTTGAAAGTGCTATGTGACCTTTATGGTCATATATAGAAAGTAAGTGGCCAATTCACTTACTGGTGGCTGGTAGAGGATAGTTTGTTTCTTCTTGTATGGAGGATCACCCACCACTGGAAGTGGATGTTGTTGGCAATAGAGGATTGTTTTACTAACCTGGGGCAATATGTTGTATATGTTTATGTGAACATTTTTTTTTCACCTGTTGACTATAGTGGATGTGAGCACGATAACGGACGGATTAAGGACTCTTATATAGCACACATTGCTATTTTTTATTTTATTCAATTTCATTAACATTTGTTTTGGGTTCTAATTATGTATTGGCACAAAATCTGAACAAGCTCACCATTCATATCCAATATAGGTTTGCACTTATTGCTGAAATGAAACAAGATAAACATTTTGTATGCCAGGGAAAAGCAACCAGGGATTGACAAAGTTACTGAAGGAAAATAGTATCACCAGAGGATAGTGGTTGTGGTGAAAATCTATTTTACATAGAATACCTAATTACTGTACGTGCAGGGAAAATAAAAAGATAAGCAAAGTATTTTTGCTTTCACATGATAGGTTGATATAAGTTGGCAGAGCTTTACCACATTCACAAATTCCCTTGCAAAGTGAAAATTCTGTTGCACTGTGACCAACCCATAGTGTGGAGTGCGGTTCTTATAATTCTGTGAGCAGCCACTTTCCATATTAACTGCAGCATAACAAAGCAAATGCTTTGCTGGGAGCTTGTGTATATTCTGCTTTTTTGAGCAATGTTCCACTGCCCCTTGCATTAAGTAAGACTGAGTGTGAAGTAGAAGCATGTGTCGATGTGTTGCATGACACTCATGAGTCAGGTTTTAATGCAAGTCCAAATAAAAAGATGGGGAGCCTGGTGGGATGAGTCTTTTTTATGTATCTTGGATACTCCAACAGTGAGCTGTCCCTGCTATAATTCCCATTTTCTGTCCAACTGGGAGTTTTTGGTGTTCCCACCTACTTATGTGTGTTCAAGCACTTCCTGGTGCACTTTCCATAGTATAAAGTCAATACAAAATCCAATAGGGAGAATACAACTCCCTATAAATGGCCACAGCAGGTGTACAGACCAAACAGCTTCATTCCAGATATCTTACCGGTAGTGTCACAGATAGAGATAAGAGGTTATCAGATGATTTAACTTGTATAGTAGCAACTGCGCTCTTCTCCTGAGTCCCTGTGTTGATGCTTTTGCTGGAAAGGGTGTGCAGTGCATCGTTGGATCAAGGAGGAAGGTACGTATTTTTCCAGGTGAATAACACACGGTGGGTGGGGGAAGTTGATTAAAGTACAATTGTGCAAAAGTACAGTTGATTAAAAGACAACTTCACAGCTCTTCCAGACCCTACCCTAATAGAGCACCCCTTTTTTAATGTGTGCGCAAATCAGTTTTGTTAACTTCTTCCATCAGGTTTCATGGTAACATTGGTCCTTTTTCTCCTCTGCTTTCTTTGGTATAGAGCAGGTCCTGAATTCTGTTCTCTCGCTTGTTGATCTGTGATTGCCTAATGATGTGCCTCCAGGGGGGGGGGGGGGGGGGGTAAGAGTCCTTAAAGCCCTGGGCTCACAGGTAGTGGTTTTGATGAAACTGCTGGGTACCATTCAGCCTAAAAGAGGACTGAAGATGGGGACTGCAGAAGATAGTCGGAAAAAGTGTGAAAATTGCAATAAGAGCATTTGTTTTTTTAAACCCTACATGGCCGTTTTTTAATTAATACTGGCTGTGCCTTCTTATTAATAAGTCTAACCAATAATGTGCAGACACATCCAGAACATTATACATTTTCTGTGAATCATGCCGCGTACACACGATAATTTTTCGGCATGAAAAAAAACTATGTTTTTAAAAACGTCATTTAAAATGATCGCGTGTGGGCTTCATATCGTTTTTCGGATTCTGAAAAATGAAGAATTTTTTTTTGAACATGCTGCATTTTTTTAACGTCGTTTTAAATAATGTTGTTATTCGGGTTGTAAAAAATGATCGTGTGTGGGCTAAAACGAAGTTTTAAACCCGCGCATGCTCAGAAGCAAGTTATGAGACGGGAGCGCTCGTTCAGGTAAAACTACCATTCATAATGGAGTAAGCACATTCATCATGCTGTAACAGACATAAAAGCGCGAATCGTCTTTTACTAACACGGAATTAGCTAAAGCAGCCCAAAGGCAAATAGAACTTCCCCTTTAGAGTGCCGTTGTACGTGTTGTACGTCACCGCGCTTTTTTCATCATTTTTAAAAAAAGATGGTGTGTGGGCAACGTTGTTTTTAATGATGAAGTTGGAAAAACGTAGTTTTTTGGACATGCTGAAAAACAATTTTTTTTTCATGCCGAAAAATGATCGTGTGTACGCGGCATAATTCTTTTCAAGTTCTTCCTATAGATAGAAGATCAACTGAAATACAATCTAAAATATCATTTTAGGGTGAACCAATCCTTTAAAAACTGTATTTGCCTGCTTATTTATATTATTTCTTGGTTATAAAAGTCTACGTTTCTGTTTATGAACAAATGATGAATTAGGCATTTGTTAAGGGGACACAAGACTGCTAATTAAAGTTGCATTCCCCAACAGTGCTTGGAAAGCATTGGCTGTAAATTTAGCCATCTCTAGTAATGAGTATGTCACCAGTTGAGTGGCAATGATTTCACTGCTTCATCTCCTACAAATACAGTCCAATGTGTAAAGCTAATTCAGTTGCATATTTCAAACCTGATATACATGTCTGAATTGGTGATTAGTCATTTTAATGACATAGCTTCCTAAAATCCTGCATATGCATCAAAACTGGGATGTTCAGACTCTAAGAAATATGCCTACGTTTCTCAAACAGGGCTCAAATGGGCACTGGCCAAATAAAAATGATATACAGGGTTTCTTGAACTTCAGGTGCATTTTATGGATCATGCATCACTTTTACTAGCTCAGCTACTAAAAATGATGCATATGCACCAAACTTTGGTAAAAAGAAAATGTTCTTATCAAGTTTAGCATTAAACCTATTGAAGCAAAAAAAAAAAAGTGCATGCATCATAAAAAAATGTTTTGTTTTTGCCTTCACCAAGAAATGTGAGGAATATAGAAAGATTTGTTAATATGTGAATACCAGAAAAGCTTTTTGCAGATGTTTATACTCATAGGTCAAATTAAAAAACACCATGAAAGCCATATTTTCTTAAAGAACTGCAGGATGCAGAATATTGTAAGGTAATGTACAAGTGCTTTTGCAAAATGTTTATTTTCTTAAAATATTTTTTTATAAAATATATTTTAAATTGCAGAAATATTTAGGCCAGTTCAGTCTACTTTCTCCACTGCAGGTGGTGCTCAACTGCTCAACCCCAGAGGCATTGTAGGGGAGAGGAAGTCAAGAGGAACATGGTTCATCCATGGCTTCCAGAGTCACTGGAAAGAATGAGTCGAACACCCCCCCCGGTTCGTTTCGCACCAGAACTTGCGAACAGGCAAAAAATTAGTTCGAAAACACGAACACTGTTAAAGTCTATGGGATAAGAACATGAAAAAGTGCTAATTTTAAAGGCTTTTATGTATGGTATTGTCATAAAAAGTGTTTGGGGACCTGGGTCCTGCCCCAGAGGACATGTATCAATGCAAAAAAAAAGTTTTAAAAATTGCATTTTTTTTTCGGGAGCCGTTATTTTAATAATGCTTAAAGTGAAACAATAAAAGTGAAATATTCCTTTAAATTTCATGCCTGGGGATGTCTATAGTATGCCTGTGAAGTGGTGCATTTTTCCCATGTTTAGAACAGTCCCACAGCAAAATGACATTTCTAAAAAAAAAAAAAGTAATTTAAAACTGATCATGGCTGTAATGAATTATCGTGTCTCGGCAATACAGATAAAAGTCATTGAAAAAAACAGCATGGGTTCCGAACCAAAAGAAAAAAAAAAGAAAATTATGTGGGGGTTCCCCCAAATTCCATACCAGGCGCTTCAGGTCTGGTATGGATATTAAGGGGAACCCTGCCTAAAAAAATTTTTTAATGGCGTAGGAGTCCCCCTCAAAATCCATACCAGACCTTTCAGCTTGGGACAAGTCCTCTATTACAAAAAAAGTCCAGCAATGAAAATCTTGCCGAAGACCCCAAAAAACAAAAAAAAGCTGCAACAGTTCCGCCTTCATGAGATGAGTGATGCTTCTCCTGTCGTGACAGCTTTTATATAACTGAGGGTGGGGCCACGCGGTGAGGTAAATGGGTGACCCGGCCCCCTCTGATGCCACAGGGGTTCCAGTGTTTATTTGGTGTTGGCAGAGATGGGGGACAGATGTTTTATGGGGACACTGACATGTGTATGGGGACAGGGGTATCAGTGGTGCTTGGTGTACTGTTTGTGGTGTGATCTGTAGCAGCTCTCTGTGTAAAATCATGCTCACACAGAGAGCTGTGACAGATCTACAGATTCCCCCTCTACCTTTGTGCACTGAGCTCTCACAGAGCTTGCAGGGAGAACTGTCACATGTCTCTGTTTACATTGTAACAGCTGTAATTGGACACAGTTGTCACGTGATCAGGAGGGCCAATCACAGCACCCATACCCCGATCTCTGCTCAACTGGACTCTGTGATCATAATTATCACAGGATCAAGCCGCAGCGCACCTTGTGGCCGTGCTGTAAGCACTTGTTCTGAGGGACATTCCTGAACGTCCACTCAGAATGAGGAAAGGACCACCCAGCCATGGTGGCTGAGTGGCAGGTTGTTAAGGCTCTGGCTCCGAGGCTTGGCATGCATTTCACGTGTGGGTAGTATATGGACAGGTCACACATCTGATAGGAACAGTGATTAGCGGCAGGGAGAGGTTCCCGACGTGTAGGGAAAGGATAGGGACGTGTCATCTTACCTAGAGACCTACCCGTTTGGGTCTGTACCAGCCAGACTGCATGGGGGACAGATGTTTTATGGGGACACTGACATGTGTATGGGGACAGGGTTATCAGTGGTGCTTGGTGTACTGTTTGTGGGGTGATCTGTAGCAGCTCTCTGTGTAAAATCATGCTCACACAGAGAGCTGTGACAGATCTACAGATTCCCCCTCTACCTTTGTGCACTGAGCTCTCACTGAGCTTGCAGGGAGAACTGTCACATGTCTCTGTTTACATTGTAACGGCTGTAATTGGACACAGTTGTCACGTGATCAGGAGGGCCAATCACAGCACCCATACCCCGATCTCTGCTCAACTGGATTCTGTGATCATAATTATCACAGGATCGAGCCGCAGCGCACCTTGTGGCCGTGCTGTAAGCACTTGTTCTGAGGGACATTCCTGAACGTCCACTCAGAATGAGGAAAGGACCACCCAGCCATGGTGGCTGAGTGGCAGGTTGTTAAGGCTCTGGCTCCGAGGCTTGGCATGCATTTCACGTGTGGGTAGTATATGGACAGGTCACACATCTGATAGGAACAGTGATTAGCGGCAGGGAGAGGTTCCCGATGTGTAGGGAAAGGATAGAGACGTGTCATCTTACCTAGCGACCTACCCGTTTGGGTCTGTACCAGCCAGACTGCATTCCTCCCCTCGAGATAGACACTGTCGGCACATCTGAGACCTGCTATGCTACATTCTGCTGTTACTTTACGTGTCCCAGTTGGGTACCTTCCCGCCGGGTCTGTTGTGTATTACTGGATTCTGCATTAATACAAGTTCTGTTCTCTGCAAGCGGAAGTCTGTGTAATTTCTACCATTGCACCACGCTGCACCTCCCCACAAATATAAAAAATTATATATAAATTTTATGCTGTCTTCTATCTGTTCAGCAGGTTGAGATCTAGTCTCCTTTTCACGTGAATAGTTATTTCAACTTTAGGCTGAGCTGAGTAAATGATCACTGAACTTACTTGTTCTTTATCATAAATGGAAAGCAGAATTCCACAAACACTCCACTCTATTAGCAATGTATCTAGTACAAGCTCAGTAGGTACGACTGGATACGTTTTTTGAAGACTGATGCAAAACCAGTGGATTTTAGCAGTCTTAATAACACAAATTACACCTATGCACCACCATCCATTTAGATCAAAAAAGGTTGCTACGGTAGCTAGCACACAGCAGGTGCAGTGTCATCTACTAATAAAATGAATTTATGTAGAAGAAATACATCAACAATTTTGAGACAATACATAAATTCTGTCATAAATATACATATATTATACAAATAAAGTGCATTAATACTGGTATGTGAGTCCCAATAAATTTCAAAATGTCAGTGAAAATCACCATTGTGATTGTGTGTAAATAACACACTGCAGTACAGTCCCATTTCAAGTGCAAATACTTGTGACACCTTCTCCTACAAATGTCTCCACTGTGCATATCTCACCCTGGGGTACACCAAACCACTTACCTTGTACAATGGACCTTGCATACATATTAAGGTCAAAAACGCTTAAGTGCCTTTAGGGGAAACAGGATACATTAGTGCCCATCAGTACCGCCTATCAGTGCAAACTCATAAGTGCCTCCTCATCAGTGCCCAGCAGTACCTCCTCATCTGTGCCCACCAGTGCAGCCTCATCAGTATGGCCTCATCAGTGCAGCCTATCAGTGACCATCAGTGCAGCCTCATAAGCACACATCAATGAAAGAGAAAAAATACAGCCTATCAGTGCCCATCAGTGCAGCCTATCAGTCCCCACCAGTGAAGCCTCACATCAGTGAAAGAGAAAAAAATACCCTTTTTTCACAATTTTCATTTTGTTTTCATTTGTTTAGAAAAAAAAAATACCACCAAAAGAGAGCTCTGGGCCAGATTCTCAAAAGAGTTACGCCGGTGTATCTACAGATACACCGGCGTAATTCAAAAATCCCGCCGGCGTATCATTGTTTTGTATTCTCAATACAAGATACGCCGGAATTAGGCTAGGATCCCACTGGTGTAAGTCACTTACACCGTCGGATCCTAAATGCAGTACTACGCTGGTCGCTAGGTGGCGTTTACGTTCAGGTTTCATTTGACTATGCAAATGAGCCTGATACGCCCATTCCCGAACGAATTTGCGCCGTGTCGTCGTCGTTTACGTAGTTTCTGTAAGCGTAAGGTTACCCCTGCTATATGAGGGGTAACCTTACGCCAGTCCGCCGTATGCCATGTTAAGTATGGCGTCGGGTCTGCGTCGTCTTTTTACGTCGGTTACGTCGTTTTACTAACTCGTCCGCGAATACGACTTTACGTCAATGACGCTCACGTCGGCGTCATTGGCGTTTTCCGTCGTGAGCTGGAGCATGCGCACTGGGCTATTTTTCAGCCCGGCGCATGCGCAGTTCGATCGTCGCGGGGCGCGCTTAATTTGAATACAAGCCGCCTCCTTTGAATTACGCGGCCATACGCCGGGCCATTTACACTACGCCGCCGCAAATTACGGAACAAGTGCTTCGCGAATACGGCACTTGCTCCAGTAAGTTGCGGTGGCGTAGTGTAAATGACTTACACTATGCCTACGCCGTTTCTTAGAGAATCTGGCCCTCTATTTGTGTGGAAAAATCTATAAGAATGCCATATGGGTACAGTGTAGCATGACCACACAATTGTCACTTAAGGTGTGACATCACTGAAAGCTGAAAATTTGCTTAGGCAGGAAGGGGGTAAAAGTGCCCAGTAGGCAAGTAGTTAAAGAATGGATTGGAAAAATATGAAAGGCATAGAACTTTCTCAATTTTTAATAAAGAGAAAATAAAGGAAAATAAGAATTTTAGAGGCACAGGTGAAGGGAAAAAAGTCTTTAGAACCTCTGAAGGATAATTCAGAGTTTAATAGAGTTTAAGGGAAACTAAAAAAATAATTAGAGAAGAGTGATAAGGAAACACAAGAGAAAAGGAGAAAAAAAGTCTTGAGAGATAGAGGTGATTATAAGGCCTCATGCACACTAGATGTTTTTGGACATTTTTACAGCTGCTGTTTTTGGCTTCAGACGTTTTTTTCTACAGTCAATAAACTTTCCAGCATGATATCCTATGTGTCCATGCACACATAGGCTGTTATCAACTGTTTTTGGCTGGGGCGTTTTTTGGCTGTAAAAAAAAAAAATAGTGGGTCCTGAGAGGATTTTTTTCAGCTGTTTTCAGCTTTAAAAACACTCTAACGTCAAATGCCTAAAAATGCCCAAATGCAGATAAACGCTCAAAAACACAGCTCACCAACTCTTTTTAACGTTTTTTGATCAATTGGGTTTTTTTTTTTTTAAAACGCTAACACTGAAAACCGCAAAAAAAATGCTATTGAAAAAACCTTGGAAAACATTGAAAAACTCACTGCAAAGTTACTGACATTTTCTTAACATTATTATGTGCATGAGGCTTTAGAATGAGGTATTTAAGCGCAAAATAAGGTTGGAGAAGAATGAAATAGCCTCACACAATACCACACCTAAAATTGAGCCAAGAAGGAGTCCAACTTCCTTTAGAGTAAATTTATAAGATCTGGGAAAGAATCATATGCATAGACAAGATGAGAATAATGGGAATACTGAGGGGAAAAATTGTGATCAACAACACTCTTATCTTAGGCAAAACAGAAGGCAGGGTTTTTATAATGGTCCTCAAATTTCATCAATATAGGACTAGGGAACATCTAGAGGATGGGAGATTTGATCATCAAAACAGATTTGCCTTCCTGAAAATAGATGTTTTTTTTAGAGAGACGTGCCTCCCTATGAGGGAGAATCCCAAAAAACTCAAATGGAATGATATATGGAGTACAAAGAAAATACATCACCACTGCTATCCATAAGAAGTATCAAATTAGGAACTGGATTTCTTGTGATTCAGAGGGGTTTGGCTATATTGGAATGCCCTCCAATATGTGGCAGAACATCTAGACCCTTACAGGTACATTTGGGAGAACATATCTGTAATAATAAGAAAGGGGAAAATAAGCACAGTGTATCACAACATTTTAGGAGATACCACAATGAGGACCCCAGTGGGTTAAAATTGAGAAGTTGAGAAAGTAGAAAAATATTGGAGGAGGTAATCAAATTATACAACTAATGCGTAAAGGAATCTCAGTGGATTTTCGAAACTGTAATATTAACACCTAAAGGTCTTAATATAGACTTTGATTTTAATTGCTCAATAAGTGATTTCAAATCTGGTATTATATATATTATGAGTGATTTTTATTTTGTTTACACTGTATATATATTACATATGTATAGATTACATGCTATAAGTTAAGTCAGTAAGACATAACGTCTCAGAGATATTATGAGTCTAAAAACTGAATTATTAGTTAAAATGAATGTATAATATAATTCAATAAGTAAAATACCTAGAAAACGTATTTATAATACATTTAATAGGCTCTAAACTGATATTAATACGCAGAAATACAAATTAAAAAAGGTAATAGCACTGTAATAGCACCTGTGACTTTTTACTTTCCATTTATGTAATGCAAGTCCTAGTATCTCTATAATGTTGATAGAGCAGCCTGTTACTTCTGTTAAGCGCTTGCCACTTCCTTCCTACTTTGAATTAGGCGGGCTTACGCCGGACAATTTACGTTACGCCGGCGCAACGTTAAGAGCGAGTGCATTGTGAATAATGTTCTTGCTTCTCAATGTTATGTCGGCGTAGCGCATATGAAATGCGTTACGCCTGCACAAATATACGCCGCTCTACGTGAATCCGGGCCTATGTGAATTGCGGGCCATATAGACACATAGAGTTCCCGGGACCCGCGAACATGCGGGTCCCGGGAACTCTATGTGTCTATATGGCCCGCGATTGTGGTCGGCAAAGGCTGAACAGGGGGATGCTTTTGTAAACAAGGCATTCCCCTATTCTGCCTAGTAACACTGTCACTGATGGCTGTTCCCCGTGATCGGGAACGGTCATCAGTGACGTGTCATGTGTAGCCACATCCCCTAACAGTAATTATCACTCCCTAGGGAACACTTAACCCCTACAGTGCCACCTAGTAGTTAACCCTTTCACTGCCAGTTTAATTTTCACAGTAATCAGTGCATTTTTATAGCACTGATCGCTGTAAAAATTACAATGGTCCCAAAAATGTGTCAAAAGTGTCCAATGTGTCTGCCATAATGTCGCAGTCACAATAAAAATTGCTGATCACCGCCATTACTAGTAAAAAAAAAAATATTAATAAAAATGCCATAAAATTATCCCCTATTTTGTAGATGCTATAACTTTTGCACATAGCGGCCATGTATAGCGTGTGGACAGAGATAGACTGAGCTAGATTAGGCAGCTAGGTTAGTTAGTGGCAGTGTATTTGATATATATATATATGTATGTATATTTACTCTGCATTTAGCGTAGACTATATATTCAGTGTAGACGCTATATTCAGTCAGTGCAGACAGTGTAGTTTATATAACACAGTATATGGAAGTGGTTAAGGATAACCCTGCGCCAAAATAAAAAAATGGCGTGGGGGTCCCCCCAAAATCCATACCAGGCCCTTCAGGTCTGGTATGGATTTTAAGGGGAACCTGTGCCATAAATGTAAAAAATATATGACGTGTGGTCCCCCCAAAATCTATACCAGACCTTTATCTGAGGATGCAACCTGGCAGGCCACAGGAAAAGGAGGCGGGGATGAGAGAACACCCCCTCATGATGCTCTCAACATGGGGAGGGTGCTATGCGGTCCCCCCAAAGCACCTTGTCCCCATGTTGATGGGGACAAGGGCCTCATCCCCACAACCCTTGCCAGGTGGTTGTGGGGGCCTGCGGGTGGGGGGCTTATCGGAATATGGAAGCCCCCTTGTAACCCAGATCCTGGCCCCTTATGTGAATGGGTATTGGGTGCATTGTACCCTTCCTTCATTGTACCCCTCCCCTTCTAACATCATGTGATGTCAGAGGGGGCGGGGTCACCCGCTTACATCGCCCTTGCCTATTTAACAGCTGTCACTGCAAAAAGACAGCAGCCGGTGGGAAGCCTCCTATCGAGGCAGAACTTTTTTTCTATTTTTCGGGTCTGTCTGCACCATGATTGAAAATTGATGGACATCGCAGGAGACTTTAAAAAAAAAATGTAATAAATGAATTGTCAAAAACTGTCTCCTGTCGTTTTTTTGGTGAATGGGTAGGGGTAAAATGTACCCGATACCCATTCATATGGGGGGGTGGGATCTGGGAGCCCCCTTATTAAAGGGGGCTTCCAGATTCTGATAAGCCCCCCGCCTGCAGACCCGCACAACCAACGGGCAAGGGTTGTGTGGATGGGGCACTTGTCCCTATCAACATGGGACCAGAAAGCACCCTCCCCATCATGTTGAGGGCATGTGGGCTGGTACAGTTCATGAGGGGGGCGTGCTCTTGTCCACCCCTTTTCCTGTGGCCTGCCATGTTGCATGCTCGGATAAGGGTCTGGTATGGTTTTTCGGGGGACCCCTACAACATTTTTTGTGATTAATAATTTATGTATATTGCCGGGATCTGACAATACATTACATCCGCGAGCAATTTTAGATAAAATTTTTTCCTTTAGAAATGTAATTTTGATGCGGTACTGTTATAAATACAGGAAAGATGCGCTAATTTATAGGCAGACTAAGGGGACGATATTTAAAGGAATATTTCATTTTTATTGTTTCACTTTAAGCAGTATTAAAATCACTGCTCCTGGAAAAACTTCCATTTTAAAAACTTTTTTGCGCATTGATACATGTTCCCTGGGGCAGTACCTGAGCCCCCATATACTTTTTATGGCAATAACTTGCATATAAGCCTTTAAAATTAACACGTTTGATTTCTCACATTCGTGTCCCACTATTTTTTTGTTTGTTCGCATTTTCTGGTGTGAACTGAACCGAGGGGTGTTTGGCTCATCCATAATAACCATCATGTGGCTATAATATAACAGAGTTTTTTATTTCTACAGTATATAGTTGGGGGGGGGGTCATTTTACTTTTTAAAGCCTTTTCTCCAAACTCCTTTGAACTTCTTGATAATTAAAAGATTAAAGTTCCAGTTCCTGCAGAATTAACATTTTCATTTCATCACTAATACCAATTAATCCCACCCCCTGTTATTTGAGTTTATGTTGCATAGTGGGGTGCAGGTAGCTTAATTCAGGAATAGAATACAGGTGAGACCAGCCTCTTACAGTATTCTGATAGCTGTGATCTGTGCTAGTTATTGGTCTGCTATCAAATACAGCAACATTTATAGATGTAGATTATCTAATGCTGCTGAGTGGATCACTTGGGTCAGGTCTGGATGGTACCAGCCAAGGGCCCCTGGTTCTCTAGTTAACAATCTAAATGGCGTTGGCATGTATTCATCGTGTAATTCATCATCTGTCACTGCATAGCTGTGTTCAGTCTGATTTTTAAAAGTAATAGATTTGGCACCTTTCATGACTTGAAAACATCTTGGAAAAAAAAAATAGAATTCATTTTTAAGAAATGGCCATTTACAGGTGCAACTAAGTGACTCATTAGGTTGTTCACTCCAGAAAAAATAATTCTAAATAGGTAGGAGCAAGGAAGGTTGCTTGTAATATCTCTATGACATTCATTCAGATAAGAGCAGAGATAACTATGTCTATGAGAAAAATGAATGGCTCTTAAAAAATATAATTTAGGCAATAGTTGTTCGCCATTATCAGAAGCACTTTCGGAACAGAAGTAGATGATTGCCTTATAATGGTACTCAGTGCTATATTTATATCTAGTAGGACAATCGTGCAGCGCTAAATGATCTGCACAATGGTTAGAAAGGCACAAAAGTGAATATAAACAAAATATATATATAAAGTCCGTGTAGGGACCCTATATCACAATGAATGTGACACTGGGTTAGTAAATGGATATTCCTTTATTTCTAGGTTTCAGCTGATTTGGTGGTTTATATCGAGAGCATTGCACCTGTGGTGGCGGTGGAACTTTCTCCACTTTGGGGGTATTTGTTTACATCTCCACCCGGTGCACTGTGACAATATGCCACTTATTGTCTATCGGCCAATGTCCCGCGTTAGGGAACAGACATGTAATTCATGTGGTCCCCTACCCCGGATCATTAATTTACTTTGCACTTATCCCTAGAGTTAGACAGTAGCCATGAACATCATGGGAGTGGCTTGCGTCTGAAGACGCCTGATTGGATGTCATTTTTCCATCGGTGTGTCCCCGCGCTAGGTACCAAGGCATTTCCGGCTTGTGGATTACCTCTGGCACATAAGCGGAGGCTTGATTGGGCGGCGTCCTGGCACTTTGACGTCACCGCGCAGTACCTCCAAGCGCATGTGCCGATTGGTCAGCGCGGACGTGGATCCGATGGGAGGGTGGCCTTGCGCTCATTTGTCCGCTGGGAGTGGAGGGATGTGTGTGGTCGCAAGGGAGTGGTGGCTGTGCGTGAGTCCTATTGGATGGCCCCTACCCGCCCCCTGCCGTGACGTCCTCCCTCGCCGCCTCCAGTCTGTGACGAATGGATAATAAGGTGCATTTGCGTCGCTCACGTGGTCTATTTGGAGCCCAGTTTTGGCGATTCCTTGCTTGACTGTCTCCTATTAGGTGACACACTTCTGGTATCTGCTACCCATTCAGGGTAGATATGCATGAAGGTGTCCCCCATTACAGCGGCCATATTAGATCTTATATGGTGTCCCCTATCATCACTTTTATAGGCTGTCACCTATTGCAAACATAGATTGGGCCCCCAAGAGGTTTAACCACTTAACCCCCGGACCATATTGCTGCCCAAAGACCAGAGCACTTTTTGCGATTCGGCACTGCGCCGCTTTAACTGACAATTGCGCGGTCGTGCAACGTGGCTCCCAAACAAAATTGGTGTCCTTTTTTCCCCACAAATAGAGCTTTCTTTTGGTGGTATTTGATCACCTCTGCGGTTTTTAGTTTTTGCGCTATAAACAAAAATATAGCGACAATTTTGAAAAAAATTAATATCTTTTTACTTTTTGCTATAATAAATATCCCCCAAAAATATATAAAAAAAAATTTTTTTCCTCAGTAGGCCGATACGTATTCTTCTACATATTTTTCATTAAAAAAATCGCAATAAACGTTTATTGATTGGTTTGCGCAAAAGTTATAGCGTTTACAAAATAGGGGGTATTTTTATGGCATTTTTATTAATATTTTTTACTAGTAATTGCGGCGATCAGCGTTTTTTTCCGGTACTGCGACATTATGGCGGACACTTCGGACACTTTTGAGAAATTTTTGGGACCATTGGCATTTTTATAGCGATCAGTGCTATAAAAATGCATTGGATTACTATAAAAATGCCACTGGCAGTGAAGGGGTTAACACTAGGGGGGCGGGGAAGGGGTTAAGTATGTTCCCTGGGTGTGTTCTAACTGTAGGGGGGTGGCCTCACTAGGGGAAATTACTGATATTCTGTTCATACACTGTATGAACAGAAGATCAGCATTTCTCCCCCTGACCCGGTTCCCGCTCTGTAACGAGCAATCGCGGGTGCCTAGCGGCGATCGCGCCCCTAGTGGCCCGCGCGAGAGCCGGCGTTATACTACGGGCTCTCGTGCAGGGGAGCCGACTTGCCGCCATAAAACGACGGTGGGCGGTCGGCAAGCAGTTAATATACTGTATAACATTTTATATTTGATGATGAGCTTATTTATTGTTTTGGGTTATTTTAACATAACTTTTATATAAAGATTACAATTTTTATATATCACTTTGGACTTCTTAGGCAAACGTTGGAAGTAGTTGTGGTGCAGGATTATGTATGACATCATTTCCTGTCCTGTCCATTTTCTGTCCCCGCCCCTGTGGGGGATGGTCCTGGTTCATTATGTATTTAAAAGCTAGCAGTATGGGGGTGCAGTAATATGTCCCTGTTGACGGCTCTCTAAGCCAAAACACATCGGATTTGCATGATAGCACCCCATACTGCTTTTATTTGTATTATCACGTGATTCTATTTTTCTATTTTGTATACCATTCAAAATAAAACCTGTCACGGTTTGTTTTGACCTGCACCATTTGGAGCATCTTTTTTCTTTTCCATTTTTTTCATTTTTGCCCTACTAGCCCACTGGGGCTTTCCATTTATATCCTGCTATTGAAGTTACGTCCGCCCAGTTCCTGTGATCGGTGATACTCATCTCATCGGACGTGTCCAGCCATCGCCGTCTCGGGAGTTCTTCTACACAGAGATTCAGGTCCGCTGAGACCACCACGCTCACGAGACTTACTGCCCTAAAAAAACAGTCCACACCCTCCGGTAAGAGTACCCTACCATACTTACCTCTTTTAAGTGATGCCTTGATGATCCCTTCAGGCCCCATACACACGATAGAATTTATCCGCAGATACGGTTCAGCGGACCGTATCCGCGGATAAATCCTCTCTAAGATTTCAGAGGATTTCAATGCGATGGCGTGTACACACCATCGCATTGAAATCCGCGCTGAAATCCTCTGCCGATGACGTGTCGCGCCGTCGCCGCTATTATGACGCGGCGACGGGCGCGACGCTGTCATATAAGGAATTCCACGCATGCGTCTATTCATTACGGCGCGTGCGGGGAATCCCTTTGGACGGATGGATCCGGTAAGTCTGTACAGACGAGCGGATCCATCCGTTGGAATGGATTCCAGCAGATAGATATTCTGTGCATGTCGACAAATATTTATCTGCTGGAAATCCATTCCAGGGGAGATTTATCTGCGGATAAATATCCGTTGGCGTGTACACACCATAGGATCTATCCGCAGAAACCCATTTGATGGGATTTATCTGCGGATAGATTCTATGGTGTGTATGGGGCCTCAGACAACTGTATACTCAACAATCATGTCAATGTTTTCATTCATCACTTTTCCTATGGAATTTTTATTGTACACTGAACTGTGTGATCCATTTACCAACCCAGTGTCACATCCATTGTGATATAGGGTCCATACACAGACTTTATATATATTTTGTTTATATTCACTTTTGTGCCTTTCTAACCATTGTGCACATCATTTAGCGCTGCACTATTGTTCTACTATTTTCTCTACTTTGTTTGTTTGAGTGCTAGCTGCTTTGTTTCACATATATGTTTGGTTTGGCGCAGTGTTTTCCCCTTTTTTCACTATATTTATATTCAAATTTGGATTTCAAATACCATCTTTGGTGACAGTCACCTAAAGAAGGGGGAATTAGAAATGTGTGTTTTATAGTTGTGTATTGCATCTTTGTAGAAGTCGAATTTCAAAAACTTTTAGGATGCAGAGCACTCATACAAAGTCAAGATGTTACTTTAGTGATCATTAGCTCAGTTCACTTATGTTCAATTTAACAGTGACTTGAATCCACTACTTAAAACATTGTTTCTCTTACAAATCAGTGCTAAGTAACAAATGTCACATTATACATCACCCATTGTATCTTGTTTGGTTCTGCTTTGGGATACATTAGTAAAGCAGCTTTAAAGAATATCTAAAAGCAAAACTTTTTTTATGTTTTGGACAGAGTGGAGAGAGATTAGAACACCTGTTGGGTTGTTATCGCTGTCTGTGCTCATATTAGGGAGATTCACCCTCTCTATTTGTTCTGTTTACTATTATAACCGAAAAAGGAAAGTACCGGTAAATCCCACATTTTGGATTACTAGAACAGGTATAGAGAGGAAATCTTCCAATGAAGACACCTGCTCTAGTGATTCTTTCACTTGGGAGGGATTTTTTTCTCACTTCTTGTTTTAGCTATGGGAAAGGACATGAAGGGAACTCTATGAAATAATTCACAGATGGCAAGAAAACAACCATAAGCATAACTATTAAGAGAAGGGTACAGTTAAAGTGATTCTAAAGTGTAGACCTAAGGCATGGCAGGGGGTGTGCCTGGGTTCACCCTAATAACTATGTGTGGTGCCGAATCCCCCTACTGCCCGGGCTCACCCCCCCCAATTTTTGGCCTCCCACCCCGCAATGCTGATGGCTTCCCTCCTCTCCTCCCCCTGGCTGCTGCAGGGGATGTTTCAAGATGGAGAGCGCTGCTGGCTTCCCCCCTCTCCCCCCGCTGCTGCAGGGGATGTTTCAGGATGGAGTAATTTACCAGCCCCTTCCTTTTCTAAATGAACACAGTGAACTTACTTGCTCACTGTGCTTACTATCCTTCAATGTGTGAATGAACAGAAAGCCACTCAGCACGGAGTACTTCCCATTCATTCACTGCCCCATGTCACTAAGGCTGTAGAGAAAGACATGTGTGTTTGAGGTTTGGGGTGCACACAATAGGCTACGCACACCTATGGGGTAGACACTTTTTACCCTAATGCCTTCCACGCATTAAGCTAAAAAATGGCCCGATAGTAGTATCACCCCCTAGGCCCCCTAAATACTTATCTGATTCCTCATTTGATCCAGTGCTGTGCCTGTCTGTAGCGGCTTTCTTCCATCCCTGTGCTCTCACAGGCTTTGCTGAGACAACGGGAACCATTAACTCCTGCTGTTGCCAATCAAAAACTGTAAGTAGGTAATGGGGGTGGGCCAAGCCACACTGTGTGTGTCAATGAATGCACAGGCTCAGCAAGCAGTGTCCTATGCGAGAAGTGGAAGAGCGTAAAGCACAGATGGGGTCCCCAAAGAGGAGGTTTGGGGCTGCTTTGTGCTATACCATTGCACAGAGCAGGCCAGTATAAAATGTTTGTTATTTTAAAATAAGAAAAACTGAGTTATTACAACAGCTTTAAAGTAGGAAAAATGCAAGCTTTATTTGCATTTAAAACAGAACACAGGAAGCTTATAACATCTGTCATTTTTTTTGTTTTTATTTGCCATATGTGTCCCATAGCCAAAAGAGGTAGTCAGAGGAAATTCCTCCAAAGAGAGGGAATTCCTGATTTCACCAGAACTTGTGCCCCATTGAAAGATTTCTCTTATATTCCCATTACAGTGACCAACCCAAAATTAGAATTTTTCTTTCACTTTCACTCTCAGGCCGCGTACACACGGTCGGTCCAAACCGATGAAAGCGGACTGAAGTTCTGCTTCATCGGTCCAAACCGACCGTGTGTACGCCCCATCAGTCTGTTGTCCTTTGGTCCCAAAACAGAGAACTTGCTTTAAAATCGAACCGATGGACGCCTGACCGATGGGTCAAAACCAATGGTTAGTACGCAAAAGCATTGGTTCCAAACCCTTGCATGCTCAGAATCAAGTTGACGCATGCTTGGAAGCATTGAACTTCATTTTTTTCAGCACGTCGTGTGTTTTACGTCACCGCGTTCTGACCAGAACGGTTTTGGAAACGATGGTATGTACGCACATCAGACCATCAGTCTGCTTCAGCAGTGAACCGATGAAAACGGTCCGTCGGACCATTCTCATCGGATGGACTGATCGTGTGTACGCGGCCTCAGTGATAATGGTATAGTCAACGTAGTGTTATGTTTCCGTTGTGTACTGGTGTAGAAACCCCTGTAAAAGGAAGTTACATTTCTGCTCTTGCCCCCGGGGGAACTGGTAAAGGTTTTTGATGGATTCCTACCTGTTTTCCAAGGTATCTATTTTAAAGATCTTGTTTTGAAAATAAAGATTACTTACCAGAATAGACTCCTTTAGAGATTCATTATAGTTGCTGCAGCAAGGGATTCTTGGAGACTCTTATTTTTTTCAAACAAATGTCATTGTTTAATTAAAGCTGAACTAGGTTGCCCTAACAACTTTACGCTCCCAGCTCTCTTTCCCCATGCTCAGTAAAACACTGATAATTGTTTTTTAAATGATTGTCTTATGGCCTGTACACACGATCCGTAAATCGGACAACAGATCATCCGACTTTTTTCGCTTAATACTGGCAAGTAGAAATTGACTAGGTTACCGAAGTCACGAAAATTCTCGTACGACAGAAAAAAAAATTGGAAGTGATGTCATGTGTTGTAATGTATTTGTATTGTATTTTCGAATGACAACTATACTGACTAAACGAAAATCGTACGATCTGGTATCGCACAAGGAAAAGTCTCATGCTTGTCCGATCAAATAATATCAGATGAATTGTCCTGATCGGCTCTTGAAATCTCTGTAACAATGATCCAATTATCGCACAATTGCGTTAAAAGCGGTATTTTTCGTCAGATTTTCGGATCATTGGTAAGGCAATAACTGTTTAAATAAAAGATTTTCTGCACTGTGACGTACACTTTTCCTAAGTAAAGTGTACCATACCCAAGTGCCTGAGCTGCTTGCAAACATTGCACACCACGTTCAACCTGCTTATTAGGGACTACATTTCCCATGACTCAATATGAAATGCATTGATGTTTGTGCATTCGGTGGCTGCGGGAGGATAGTTATGGAGTGCTGTAGACATCTCAATAGGGGAAAACAGCAATGCCTGGTTGCAAACACAGGAACAACAGTGAAACAAAGAATAATGGGCATGTTGAAGGGATACAAATATGGAAGAACAAACTAAAAGCAAAAGGCCAACATTTTTGAAAAATAGAAAAGGAAACACTTTTATAATGATAATCTTTTCACCATGGCTGGAGTTCAGCTTTAAAGGGGTTGTAAAGGAAACATTTTTTTTTCATAATAAGCATCCTTTACCCGCAGACATTCCTTATTTCACTTCCTCATTGTTCTTTTTTGCTCAGAAGTCGCTCTATTTCTCTTCTGTTCTGTTCACTTCCTGCTTGTCTGATTTTACTGACCACCGTGAAGGGAGGCTTTACTGCGGTGGTTAGTAACATGCTTGCCCCCTCCTGGGAACTACATCTGTGTGGCAGGACACTCTCTACGTGTTAGAGACTTCAAGGAGGTGTGAATTACTGGGCGTGCCACAAGTCATACTGGGAAATGTAGTTCTTACATGAACTAGCGATGCAAACCAGGAAGTGAATGAGAGAACAGAAACTAGAATGCCGGAGGAGGAATTTAATAGGTATTTACTTGTTTTTTTTAACAGAATCATTACACTATTCTGTCTGTCTACCTGGCAGACATTAATTTTAGGCAAAGAAATGTTTTCCTTTACAACTCCTTTAAGTAATTTAGAAAGAGACCTTGTAGCTTGACACATAAGGAAATCTATTAATCCTGTTATTAAATCTACTATACTTCACTCTACTATTCATAATTGAATACAAATTTCTATATGCACATACCCCAAGGAACAGGCTAACCACAGCCCTTTTTTGCCATAGGCCACTGGCTAAGGAAGAAAGGTAATCATGCTTATGCTTCTTAATTGATCAGTAATAACTGTCACTATAGCATTGGCTGATTCCTTTTACCACCCATAAAAAAGATACGCTTTTTATTAACCTTTTTAGCTATTTGAAGCAGTGATTGGTTTGTGGTAATGTGGTATAAGCTATAGTATACAGTATGACTGTAAATGTAGAATGTAAAAGCGCATTACTCTCCATGGAAATAGTAAGAATATAAAACAAGTAAAATATCTCTTGTGTGTTAACAACTCTGAATGTATTCAATAATAATTATAAAACATAATAATTATAAAGCACTTCACCTATAAAGGGAATTTTATTACTCCATATTCTTTGTTAAATTTCATTACCTCTTTGATCCTGAGATATCAATGTCTTGAATTTCATTGAGATGTGGCATAGTTTCCGTGACTTGTGAGCTTGTAATGAGAATCTGAGATTGGGCGTGTGTGCTGTTCATAATCCTGCTGATAAGATTTCATAAACACATCTATGCTCTCTGAAAATTACATTTCCATACAGAGTGTCATAAAAGTGACTTCCTCAGGCAGCAGGTTCCTGAGGGCTATATATCAGCAGATGATATAATAATAAAGTGGTATGCTTGCAGAGTATGAATAAGAAACATGCTATGCTACTGGTTTGCATTGTGCATTATTTGAGATCTCATGACCCTCAAAAGAATAGAGAATTCTCAATTTTTATTCACTCTATTGTCTCACATTGTTTAAATGGGAATGATATTTTACCTATTTTAAAGGAAATGCAGGGCAAAATTTGTTCTTTCCTCATCCCTTCCTCCCTGCTCGTTGTTAAATTTTGCTTACCTGGTAAAAGCAGTTACACTCATCCAGATCCATCACTGACACCAATTCTATCTGCAGGGACTGCCAGTCCCATTCCACACATTAACCCTCACTGTCTAGTCCCTTCCTCTAATCTCAATCCAAGGTCAGATCCCTTTTGGATCCCCAGGGGGCCCCTCCATTGGCTGACTAATGTGAATTTTTCATATCGTTCAAGCAGTGACATAGACACCTAAAAGAATGATCCCAGCAAGAAGTAAACAGAGAGGAGACTCAACACTGGATGATCATATGACCCTGGCTTTAGGCAAGTCAAAAAGGGGGCCTAGAAATGTTTCAGAGAGAGAGGTACAAGGTCTTTAAATTGTATTCCAGAATTAGGCTTTAATAAACCCATTTTGAAAAAAATATCTAAAAGTTACACTGAGTACTAACTAAAAAAAAAAAAAGATTTCATTTTGTTCTGTTCCCCAATCCTCTATATTAACTGAAGTCTTTCATTTTATTTTAACTTAAGCTGTTTTTCCTAATAATGGCTCTGCGTTCAGAAAACCATTCATTTTATTCCTGATACATTTAAGTGGGAGAACACAAGCATTTTCTTGGAAAAACAGTAAAACTTTTATATTGTTGAAAAATGAAACACAAATCGGCTTAAAATGAAAGTCAAAGAACTATAAATAATTTCAACAAAGTAACCCCCTGTGAAAACCTTCACGTATAAAAATGAATAATGAAAGTACTGTAGTTCTCTTGGTACTCTGCCTCACAATTCTTGGACCACCATTGTGCTATACTACCCATTTGAAAACGTAGCCTCTGCTAAGTAGGAAACAAAAAACTGCCTCACAAAACGTTTGCTGGTGGTACCTGCACTCAGTCAGGACTCTAACATAGCAAGTTATGTCTTTAAGAAGAGGACATATTGGGAGAAAGATCTCAAGGATTCCTTGGCGTTTTTTTAAACATGATCACATGGCACAGGGCACTTAGCTGATTAGCAGAAGCAGGGTTCACTAGGATTTGTTGCTATGCAGGGGTCCTGCAGAACCACGGGTCTCTGGAGGTTTCAGTATGTTTTTCAGTTGCTTCCAACCCCATTTCTTACCTATCTAGGAAAGCAGCAAGACATCCCTCATCAGCAGCAATTTATTTAGCCCTTTCTCAGCCAGAAGGGCTGATATTCCCTCAATATTCTTCCAGATTATTGTTCACTAATATTTAAGGCCGCGTACAGACGAGTGGACCTGTCCGATGAAAACGGTCCGCGGACCATTTTCATCGGACATGTCCGCTCGGAGATCTTGGTCTGATGGTTGTACACAGCATCAAACCAAAATCCCGGCGGACAGACAGCGCGGTGACGTGACGGCGACGATGACGCGGCGACGTGCGCGAACCCGGAAGTTCAATGCTTCCACGCATGCGTCAAATCACTTTGACGCAATGCGCGGGTTCTCGGGCCAGCGGACATGTCCAATGAGTCATACTGACCATCGGACATGTCCGGCGAACATGGTTCCAGCGGACATGTTTCTTAGCATGCTAAGAAACAGTTGTCCGCTGGAATCCTGTCCGGTCGGCCGGAAAATTGTCCGGTCGGCCCTACACACGACCAAACATGTCCGCGGGAACTGGTCCGACGGACCAGTTTCAGCGGACATGTTCAGTCGTGTGTACAAGGCCTAACAGTTTGTCTGACTCAACCCACTGGGTTAAACTCCACAGGGATTGGGCAACCTTTATAAATGCATAGGTTATACCTTCAACCCATTTCTAGCAAAGTCCACTGGAAACAGAATAACATTTATCTGGAGGAACCCTAGAAAAATAGAAAATACCATATTTGCCGGTGTATAAGACGACCCCCTAATTTTAAATTTTTTTTAAGATTTTTTGCCGGTACTCACTGTATAAGACGACCCCCCTTCCGAGGCTTCATATTTCTTCCTTCTGGAGCCATATTCTTCTTCTTGCTGGAGCCATATTCTTCCTTCTTGCTGGAGCTGGAGCCAATCACGGTATTCTATTAATGAATACTAAGCCTGTTTGGATTGGCAGAGGCTGTAACATCATCAGCCCACACCTCTCTGACTCTTAAAGCCAATCCGAGCAGGCTACTGTATGTAGCCTGCTCGGATTGGCAGATGTTGTTACTCCAATCCAAGCAGGCTCTGTATTCATTTGAATACATCGCTCACTGGGATTGGCTAAGCGTTATATCCTGTATGTAGCCGAAGCTACATACAGTATTACTGCACATCCAGCAGGCATCCGAGCAGCTGACCCGGCGTATAAGATGACCCCTGCTTTTTGGCCATTTTTTTTTTAGTGTAAAGGGTAGTCTTATACACCAGCTAATACAGTACTACAACGTAAGTTAACTAAGCCAAGAAATTAAACAGAGCACATGTAGTGAGTCCATGCAGCACCATAAAATTATTCTAAAAATCAGGTGACACGGTCATGCTTTCCTGCTGCCCCCTGGAGGAGGGGTCACTGCAGATGCTAAAGCTGGTTACATGTGATGTAGCCATATTACAGCAAAAGGAAATTTACTACATCGACATAATGCAGTTAGGTACCATGCTGCCAATAAGCCTCTAAGGACAGAGAGGCACTAAGGTCCTCCATTAGTGGCATCTGCCCTGGCAGGAGTTTTTCCATTTTACTGTGACTGTATCACTACAACCCATAGAAATTTTTAGCAAGGTGAGGAGCGAGATTTAGTTAGTGTGTGAAATGTCAAGAATGCAATAATGTAAAATGTAAGGCAATGATGTACAAGGTAAGGCACATTGATTTGAAATAATGATTGCTACAGATGAAAAAGAATGTCTTGATTTCCATTTTAAGTCAAGGAATGCGAGAGATGTGATTATGTATTCTTCTGCATAGTCTTTAATGGGGGTGGGACTGTATTAAAGCTACAGAAAGTCATTCTGTTTAAGAGCTATCATTGTTCTCACTTTGAATTGTGTGCTTTGCTGAGTTTTCCCAGAATAAAAGCTTGTACCAATAGTCCAGATTTTCAACATTCTCAATAGAAGCAGATTATTATACCATGTTAGTTACTGATGAAAGCAAAAAGGTTTAACGAAGAAACCTAGCATGTTGTGAAAGCTCGCATTTTCACTGTATTGAGTTTGTCGGTAAAGGCTATACCTTTTTTTACTAACTTTTTGCCAACTGACTCAGTAAAGGTTTTGTATGAAAAAATAAATCATTAAATTAGTAATATTTCCAGGTAGATTTTCATTCTCCTAGCCCAGGCTGAGTTGGTCTGTGTAGGTCCTTACTGAGCAATGTAATATAAATATAATATAGATATATATCTATATATATATATATATATTATATCTATCTATAGATAGATAGATAGATAGATAGATAGATAGATAGATATATATATATATATATATATATATATATATATATATATATATATATATATATATATATATATATATATATATATACTCTAAATAGTTTTTTTTGTGAAATTAATTACTGAAAGGGCTTACTGAACTAGAGGCAACCATCATCTTACCTATTTATCCTTGGTAGGATGTTGGTTGCATCTAGTTCTATAAACAACATAATATGAGTGTAGCTCCCTGCCCTAGTCAGGCTACATTTTGTTTATGGCTATAAGTAGAGTACCAACCTATTTTCAAGGTCTACCCAGGTTTCCTAAGCTTGGTAGTTACTTGCTCCTCAGCAGCGTCACTATGGGGGTGCAGGGGTTGCGGGCCAGCACCAGCATAAGCACTACTAATGCCATTGCCGCCGGTGCTATGCAAACACGGCATCCCGGGCATGTCTGAAGGGATGCTGGGGATGCCGCATTTGCCTTAGCACCGGCAGCCCCTGCAGAGACTTCACCAAGTAAGTGCCACCCCCTAGGACCTGATGCAAAGTGGGGGAGAATGGCATAACAGAGGCAGGTCGTGTGGTGGTGAGGAGCTGGGACAGACTGAGGCTGGGACTCTGGCGCTCGGGGCCTGGGATGGTGGAACGATAGTAGAGACCATGCTGCCCCAAACTTTTCCTATGACTTGTATAACCCAGCTCCTCACTTCACCCCGCCGGCTTCCCGGTCCCTGGGCATCCTGTGACACTGCTCAATGGGGCTCATCATGTGGGTGGCTGGGATCTGGGGTCACCAAGTAACTACCCACCTCCTGGATCACCTGTGCTGCCCATTCCCCACCTCACCTTTGCTTTTTACCCCTGTGCCTGCTGAAATGCGATCATCATCATCGCCCCCTAGTGGGTTCTGTCCATTAAGGGTATAATGCTCCCTTTAAAATCAGTGCCACCCTCCCTTACCCTTCCTGTGGCCTCCATTCCTAGGAAAGGTGATAATGGTGAAAGCTCTGACATACCTATCAGTAGCAGCAATGTGCTTGTCCAGAATATGAAAATCAGAAAATTATTGGGGAGTGACACCATGTTTTAGCACACCAGGTGACAACCCTAGTGAAGCCACTGCTGCTCCTGTCTGCCACTGAAAGAAGCTTTCACAAATAGAGTGTGAGGGTCAGCCACTGAAGTTATAAATATATATCTGACCTCTGACCTGGGAGGGGGTGCCCAGAAGGTTACTGGGGAGAAGATAAATGTTTGGGATAAGTGTTATTTTCCTGGGTCTGCTACCCCTGGGAGGCAGCCAGTGTGTATTACTGAGAGTTGCTGCTGGGCCCTGGCATGTGCATGGCTAAGGGCCCGAAGGAAATTTTCCTAAGGAATATTGCTTGCGTGTTTTACCTGTGGAGGCTTGTCTGGAGAAGGATCTTTTTCTCCCTCACTAGAGAGTGTTGCATGGAGGCTGGGTGCCAGACAGCTGACATTATGAGTAGGACCTGATCTAGAATTCCAGGTGTGCCTGTGCTTTGGGGAAGTGAATGCCAGAGGTTGCTATATGGAGGTTTGTGGTCCCTCTGTTTCTTCAGGATATAGCATACTACAGCAACATGTTATAAGGACAGCATTTTATTACTTAAAGTGATACTATAGTCTTGTTTTTTTTCTTTCAAAATAACAAACATTATACATACCGGCTCTGTAAAATGGTTTTGCACAGAGCAGCCCAGATCCTCCTCTTCTCGGGTCCCTCTTTGGCTCTCCTGGCCCCTCCCTTTTGTTCAGTGCCATGACAGCAAGCAGATTTCTATGGGGGCATCCGAGCCGCAGCTCTATGTGTTTATTCATATATGGAGCTGTGGTACAGCCCGACTTCCTCTCAATTCTGATTGGCTAATTGACTTTGATTGACAGCAGTGGGAGCCAATGGCACCATTGCAGTGTCTCAACCAATCAGCAGGATGTGTCCCAGACAATCGAGGCACATGTGCAAATCTCTGGATAGAGATGGGGATCAGGTAATATTAGGGGGGCTGAGGGGGACTGCTGCATACAGGTTACATTTATCATTTAATGCATTAAGAAAAAAAAAAACTTTTGCCTTTACAACCATTTTAAGGTTAGAAAGATCTAACTGCCAATAAATAAGATTAGCTTACCCAGCGAATCCAAGTGGATAAGGAGGAGAACAGCACACATAAGAAAGCACCAGAGCCAAATCCCCCCGGCGGGATAGGAAGCGATATATAGAGGGAAAATGGATGTCTGTATACAGTGGAACCTTGGATTCAGGAGAATGCTCGTAATCCAAAATACTTGCATATCAGAGCGAGTTTTCAAAACAGTATTTCCGTGTCTTTCCGAGCATTTCCGAACGGCGCTGTTTGGCACGGCTCTGGCGCCCCCCACCTCAGACCAAACGCGATACTGCACACCACTTTGGCCTGAATTGTGATCGTGTTGCGAGAAAACACTCGCAAACCGAGTTATGATTCATAAAAATACAGTGCTCGTATTGCGAAACGCTTGTTAACCGCGTTACTCGCAATCCAAGGTTTCACTGTAATTGGATTAAATTGGTAAATTAAAAAAAAACTTTAATACGTTGTTCGTAATGTCTATGGTTGTACCATGAAAGTCTGCAATGCCTCAAAGACAGTTTCCTTATACATTTTCTGCAACTTAAGGGCCCTTTCACACATGCAGACCGTATGTCCGCTTTTTTATCCATCCGTGTACGGATCAAAAAGGGACGTACATTAATCCCTATCAGTGCTGATCCTGAATTTCCTGGGGCCCTAAGCAAAATGACATGTCACATTAAAGATGAGAAGCGGGGGCTGCCGACAGTGACATGTCATATTAAAGATTAAAGTTGAGAAGCGGGGGGAGGGGGTGTTCTGTTGTCGGAAATTACATCTTACATTAAAGTGAGAAGCGGGGGGTGCTGACTTCTTACCTCTTTTCCCATGCAGCCAGCGAGTTGAGAAGTGGGATGAGGGGCCAAAAATGACTTCTCACCAGGCGGGGCGTCTAGTAATTTGGGGGGCCCTCTGCAGCTTTGTGGGGCCCTAAGCAGCTTGCATAGTGAGCCTATAGGGCGAATCGACCCTGATCCCTATGAGATAGCGGGTGGGAGCAGATGAATATCCGCTCACACCCGATCTAATCGGTGTCTGCAATGCTCTGATTCTGCAGAGCGGATCGGGTGAACACGGACAGACGGTCCGCGTTCATCCGATCCCCCCATAGGGGAGAGCGGAGATCTGACAGGGCGGTCCCTGGACAGTGTGCGGGGACCGCCCTGTCATCTGCCGACATTAATGTCTATGTCTATTAACTAAATTCGCTACACAACACTGTACACTCGCACAAGACCCTTTGACCGTCATTGAAAACAATGGCCCAGATTCTCAAAGGGCTTACGACGGCGCAACTCAATGTACGCTGTCGTAAGTCCTAATCTGGGCCGTCGTATCTATGCGACTGATTCTTAGAATCAGTTACGCATAGATATCCATTAGATCCGACAGGCGTAAGGCTCTTACGCTGTCGGATCTTAAATGCAATTTTTTTTTTTGCCGATAGGTGTCGTCTCCGTAGTTTTCCCCGTCGTGTATGCAAATTAGCAAAATACGCGAATTCCCGAACGTACGCGCGCTCGACGCAGTGAAGTTGCGATGTTTACGTTAGATTTGCGCGGCGTAAAGTTGCCCCTGCTATATGAGGGGCAACCAATGTTAAGTATGGCCGTCGTTCCCGCGTCGAAATTAAAAAATTTACGTTGATTGCGTAAGTCGTCCGTGAATGGGGCTGGACGCCATTTACGTTCACGTCGAAACCAATGACGTCCTTGCGACGTTATTTAGCGCAATGCACGTCGGGAAATTTTAGGGACGGCGCATGCACATTACGTTCGGCGCGGGAACATGCCTAATGTAAATGCTCCACGCCCCCTACCCGGCTCATTTGAATTAGGCGGGCTTGCGCCGGGGAATTTACGCTACGCGGCCGCAACTTTACAGGCAAGTTCTTTGTGTGCCTGTAAAACTTGCGGCGGGGTAACGTAAATGACATGCGTTACGCCGCCGCAGTTTTACGCCCAGATACGAGAATCTGGGCCAATGACTTTATGGATGACACGCGAATTTAGAATGTTTTTCACCCATCTCATTCGTTATGAACTCGCATCAGTGTGAACCGGACCTCAAGGCAATGCTATGGGCTGAAAGTCTTGGTTCATTTGGAATACATTCTCCAGATGTGACCTGTTATGGTAAAACCAGACCTCACAGCCAACCTTACAGAAGTAAAGAGCTGGTGAGGGACCAAAGTTTGACATGCTTTCATTTATTTATTTATTTACTTAATTTATTATTAAATTGTATGGCTTCAAATATATTCAACTATCAAATTTATAGCCGACAACAAATTAAAACTTTTTTTAGGATATGAAGGTTTTAATCTAGAACTTGAAAACATAGTGGCCTTCACCTTACTGAAGTTATTTTCAAAATTCCATAACCTGCTATTAAGTACTCAGAATATACCATTGACTTTTATGATATTCCTTGGTGATCTCCATTATCCTTATATTTTACAACAGGGGGTATAGCCTTCCTATTCCCCCAACTGTAGTTTACAACTGGATGTGTCATATATATTTGTCAGTAACTTATACTAGACCTCAGTGTGGTGTTATTACTCTGTCAGGCCCCGTACACACGACCAGTTTCCTCGGCAGAATTCAGCTTCCGACCGAGTTTCTGGCTGAATTCTGCCGAGGAAACTGGTCGTGTGTACACTTTCAGCCGAGGAAGCCGACGAGGAGCTCGACGAGGAAATAGAGAACATGTTCTCTATTTCCTCGTTGTTCTATGGGAGCTCTCGTCCCGCCGAGCTCCTCGGCGGCTTCAGGGCTGAACTGGCCGAGGAACTCGATGTGTTTGGCACGTCGAGTTCCTCGGCCGTGTGTACGAGGCTTGAGATTCAGGTTCCCAATGGACTAATGCCCACCTCAGCTTAGCTCTCCTGTCACCTACTCTAATTAGGCTCCTCGTTAGCTGTAGATGTTCAGCGACAATCTGACACACTCAGCGGATTCAACAATTACTTACATTCTTTAGATATTAAAGCCTTACTGCTGAACAACACGTAAACACTAGATGTGACTGGCTCTCCGTTTTATATGGAGCAGAGGACAAGCTGATGAAGAAAAGCTGAAATATTTATTAGTGAAGAGCTGCCAAGTTGTTAATAAAAACAGAGCACATTTGCATATTTATTAATTCAGAGAGAAGAACTATTTATTTGGAAGAAAGGTTGTTTGTTTTCTGTGATTAAAGCTACATGCAAGATGTCGTTTTGTGAGGATTGATAACCCCTTTCCTGGCAGAATATTACACCTATTGTAGATTCTAGTTATATGTGCAGAACTACAAAAAGCCAGAGCTTTATGCTAAAGTAGATGGACATTTGAAGTGTCCTTTCCACGTGTTCACAAAAGGTTTGCCATTTGGATACCATCTATTAACAATCATTTGTAAGGAGGAATAAGCTGGTTTCCTCAAAAGTAAAATAGTACCGTAGTTTGCCCAGTTATGTTACACTTTGGTCTTAGTAATATGAAGTACACATATTTCTATATACACTATGGGGAAAATCCTCAAAGAAATTTTGCGCATCGTATCTTTGTTTTGGTATCCACAAAACAAGATACGACGGCATCTCGGCTAGATCCGCCAGGCGTACGTCTTAGTACGCCGTCGAAACTAAGCTGCAATTTTTCGGCAGCCGCTAGGTGGTGTTCCCGTCGAAATCCGCGTCGAGTATGCAAATTAGCTAGTTACGGCGATCCACGAACGTACGTCCGCCCGGCGCATTTTTTCCCGTTGTTTGTGTTCGGCTTTTTCCGGCGTATAGTTAAAGGTGCTGTTCTGAGGCGTACTCAATGTTAAGTATGGCCGTCGTTCCCGCGTACAATTTTTTATTTTTTACGTCATTTGCTTAAGTCGTTTGCGAATAGGAATTTGCGTAGAATGACGTCACCGTCGTAAGCATTGGCTGGTTGCGGTTTAATTTCGAGCATGCGCACTGGGATACCCTAGGGACGGCGCATGGGCAGTTAAAAAAAAACGTTGTTTACGTCGGGTCACAACGTATTTACATAAAACACGCCCCTATTACATCCATTTGAATTCTGGGCCCTTACGCCGCAAGAGATACACTACGCCGCAGTAACTTACGGCGCAAATTCTTTCAGGATTTGAAAAAAAAAGATAAGTTACGGCGGCATAGCGTATCTTAGATACGCTGCGCCCGGCGGAAAGGTATGTGGATCTGCCCCTATATTGTCAAAAGTATTGGGACTCCTGCCGTTACACGCACATGAACTTTAATGGCATCCCAGTCTTAGTCTGTAGAGTTCAATAATGAGTTGGCCCACCCTTTGCAGTTATAACAGCTTCAACTCTTCTGGGAAGGCTGTCCACAAGGTTTAGGAGTGTGTCTATGGGAATGTTTGACTATTCTTCCAGAAGCACATTTGCGAGGTCAGGCATTGATGTTGGACGAGAAGGTGTTCTGTCGGGTTGAGGTTAGGGCTCTGTGCAGGCCAGTCAGGTTCCTCCACCCCAAACTCGCTCATCCATGTCTTTATGGACCTTGTTTTGTGCACTGGTGCGCAGTCATGTTGGAACAGGAAGGGGCCATTCCCAAAGTGTTCTTACAAAGTTGGAAACATGAAATTGTTTTCAAAATGTCTTGGTATGCTGACACCTTAACCCCCCTGGCGGTATTCCCGAGTCTGGCTCGGGGTGGAAATCCTGTACCATTAGCGGTATCCCCGAGCCAGACTCGGGATCGCTCGCAGTATCCAGGCAGGCAGAGTTACTTACCTTGTCCCTGGATCCTGCAATGTGTCCCCACTGTGTGATCGAGCTGCCGCCTCGCTCAATTCACACAGTGCCTGTGTGCCGCCGAGCTCCGTTCCCTGCAACGTTATGACGCACGGGGGCGGAGATCGGTGCCAAATTCAAAAAAGTAAATACACAGTACATATACAGCATACTGTAATCTTATAGATTACAGTACTGAATGACATAAATACACACACCCCTCTTGTCCCTAGTGGTCTGCCCAGTGTCCTGCATGTACTTTTGTATAATAAAAACTGTTCTTTTTGCCTGGAAACTGGAGATTGTCCATAGCAACCAAAAAGTGTCCCTGTATGTCAAAAGTGGTTTTAACCAGCTAGAAACAGTGATAATAAATTAGAATCACTTGCAGAATTGTGCGATAGCGATTTGTGGGGAAATTCGTCATCAAACAATAAAAGTAATGACAGTGACAATTCTGCAACTGAGCAAATTTCACTGTTTTTGATTACATTATTGAATAATTTTTATTATTATTATTATTATATTATTATTTGTTATAATTATTTATAGTTATTTTTTTAATTATAATTTATGATTTTGTGTTTCAAACTTTATCATACCCGAGATGTCTACTAGACTCCTGTTTGGTCAGATTTAAGGGAGTTTTTTCTAAGAATTACAGACCTACTATATAAAATGCCAAATTTTCATGCAAAATAATTGTACCGCTTTTAGCACCTAAAACCAGAAAGAATCATACCGCTAGGGAGGTTAAACGTTCCCTTAGAATGAAGGGGCCAAGCCCAATCCAAAAAATTATTTGGACCAGTGCACAAAACAAGGTCCATAAAGACATTGATGAGCGAGTTTGGGGTGGAGGAACTGGCCTCAGCAGTGCTTGACCTCACAAATGCGCTTCTGGCAGGATGCTCAAACGTTACCCATAGACACACTCCTAAACCTTGTGGACAGCCTTCCCAGAAGAGTTGAAGCTGTTATAGCTGCAAAGGTTGGGCCAACTCAATATTGAACCCTACCGACTAAGACTCGGATGCCAATACTTTTGACAATATAGTGTATTTCAGTATGATAGGTCTGGTACTAGCTTCACCACCAATTTAGCCACACTCTTTGATCTAGTAACTCTTTTTATTACCTCTGTCAAGAGCATGTAACACTCCTGTTCCATGACAGCTGTAGCTCTCATTCCAGCATCCTGGTTATGGCTAAGCTGCATTCTCCCTGTCTTTCTCTCTGTCTACCTGCAAGGTGATTGATGTAATCAGCTTCTTGGTGGAAATCAAACCTGTTTTTAGCCAATGAAACCCTCAGTGTCTTGCTTGTGATAGTGTTTGCAACCTGTGCTTCAAGCTTCCTGTTTGGTTTGTCTGCCCTGTTCCTGTACCTGGACCTTTGCCGGCTCCCAGCACTGCCTGCTAGTGTGGATTTACTTGTTGCCAACCTAGGATCAGATTTCGACTATGCACAGAACTCTGCCTGCCCTGAACCTGCACTGTCACTGACCACTCTGCCTGTCTGCCAACTGCAGGAACATGTTCGCTGTGCTCAGTTCAAGTGCCTGTCTGCTGTGCACAGTTAAAGCCTGGCCCGGCATTGCAGCCAGGCTCTAAAGCATTGTGTATAAGATCTAGGGGCAACCAAGTACTGGTAGGCCTACTTACCTTTATAGGAAAGGGGGCTGCTATAGGCGATGAACACAGAAGCCAGCTATAGTGCTTAAAGCGGAGCTCCATCCTAAAGTGGAACTCACGCTGAACGGAACCCTCCCCCTCCAGTGTCACATTTGACACCTTTCAGGGGGGAGGGGGGTGCAGATACCTGTCTAAAGGCAGGTATTTGCACCCACTTCCGGCCACACGTCACAGGCAAAAGACGAGTTTTTCCTGACTTCCCGTCTGTCCCCCGCTGTGTGCTGGGAACACTCGGCTCCCAGCACACAGCGTGTGAGCCAATCGGCGGGCGCAGCGCGACTCACGCATGCGCCGTAGGGAACCGGGTAGTGAAGCCGGAGCGCTTCACTTCCTGGTTCCCTCACTGAGGATGGCGGGGGGAGCAGCAGAGAGACGAGCGATCGCTCGTCCTCTGCTGCGGACGGCGCTGGACTCCAGGACAGGTAAGTGTCCTAATATTAAAAGTCAGCAGCTGCAGTATTTGTAGCTGCTGGCTTTTAATATTTTTTTTTACTGGCACATCCGCTTTAATAAAGAAGAGGTCTGCACCATCTAGTTGACTATATTGTTTGTAGATCCTATCCCGAATACGTATGGTAAAAAATTGATTCCTCAATTTGTGATTTTAAATGGACCACAAGCAGTGATTTATAAAAAAATTACAAATTTACAAACATTAACGATGGTAAAAACCGCTCTGTTGATTAACAGCTTTCGGCCTTTCCTTTCAGCTGGCTATACATCTGCCCCCCAATTCATGTGTTTGTTTTTACCATCGTTAATTTTTGTCATTTAGGTTATATGTCATTTATATATATATCAATAAATTTGTAATTTTTTATATATCACTGATTGTCGTCCATTTAAAATCCCAACTTGAGGAATCATTTTTTTTACGCTATAGTGCTTAACCACCATTGCTAGGGGTAGGTGTGACATCCTTACAGTGTTTGTAATATGTATAAAGTCTCAGTTTAGGGTTTATGTACAGAGGTGTTGTTCTCCTGCCCTAAAGATACTTCAAACACAGATCAGCAAATTCCTTTGGCCACACCAGATTCTATTATAGTGCTTTTAGATTGTAAGCAAAGCATGTTATATGCAGCTTTCTCATGTCAAATGCTGCATTTTGCTTTGGAACATATGCATTGAGTAGTGCTGCATTTGAATAGAAAAGGGCTGCTTTTGACATGAACCCTTGTCTACACTAACCCTTCCTGATATAGATTTGTTTAATGACCAAAATATACATAAAAAATACAGTTACCACAAATAGACAGAGATAGAAATAAAAATATTGAGGTGCCCCTCCCATGTGTTTACCAAGAGTTTGCCATTTGGTTGCCATACATTCACAGTGATTTGTAAGGAGGAATAAAGGCTTGTTTCCTCAAAGGTAAAACAGTACCCAATGTCCCCTGACATATTGCACACTGGATCTTGAAATTAAAGCTATAGGGTGTGCATATTTTGTACTTATTTCACTATCATAGGCATGGCGTTAGCCTCACCACCAACATAGCCACACTCCCGGGTGACCCTTGTAATACCGGTACTCCCAGTGTTTGTAATATGTGATAGTATTTTTTTATATGTGGCCTACATTGCCTCAGCTTAAAGTGGATGTAAACCCCCCATACACCCAGTGAAGTGAACAGCCTCAGATGATACACAGAGATTAACAAACTCTCCCTACATAAGTTTTATACATGTAAATATACTGTTTTGAAAGTTAAGATCCTATTAGGAGATTTTCTCCTCCTGGTTAACACAGAGTGTGATGTCTGGTCATACAGCCAAGATAGATAAAATTGCTGATTGGAGGAAAGGCACACACCCCCTCTCATAATAGGCAGAGACTCTCAGAGCTGTTTTCTAATAGGAACTGCTCTCTGCTAATCTATTTTAGCAACCTTCTTTGACAAAAGATTCAGGCTGCTTCTGTCTAAAAAGTTAAAAAATATGTCAGGACTCAGGAGTTCTCAGGATGATAACAGAGGAACCGTTCAGAAGAGAGCTATAAGACTTGGCTCATTGAAAAGAGATAACAAAATACTGCAGATATATGTGCCCAGCTCAAATTTCATGAATCGGGTTTACATCTAACTTTAAGGTTTTGTTGTTTTCCTGACACACAGCAGGTTCTAATGTTTTTGGATTGCAGGCAAAGCAGGTCAAATTCCGACTTGGCAAATGCTTCCCTGGAACATACTGTATGTATTTAAGCAGTGCTGCATTGGAATGGCAAGAGCTACTTTTGACATGAGCACTCATCAACCCTGAACCCTTATTGATATAGATAAGTTTGATGTAGGGTAACCAGACATCACCAGTTTCAGGGGATAGTCCCCTGATTGAGGACACTTTCCCCGGACCAAGTATGTCCCTGGTTTTGTCCCCAGATTGGATTTAATAGGGGCAGGGGCAATTTCAAAGACAATCAGTGCAGAATTAAAATAAAAAAAATAGAATTACACACCCCCGCTCCACCGTGCCTACTAGCATAGGGGGGTTGTATTTTTCCCATTATCTGTGCCCCTTTCGGATGATCATGTGCTGGTCGGAGCGAAGGGAATATTTCTTCAGTTTCGGGCGCATGCCCATTCAGCTTTGCTCGCATGTTCTTCTGCCTTGGCTCAAAACCTGGCCAGCCACCTGCCTATCTCCTTGCCTTCCCTGGCGGAGTGATCTTCCTCTGCTCCCTATCCAGTAGTAGCCGGGGCCCGAAGAGTAAGACTTGAGAGGCTGTGAGGCAGGCGGCGACGGGCAGAGAGTCGCTGATTGTTGCCATTACTAGTAAAGAAAAAATATGTCCCTGGATTTCATTTTAAAAATCTGGTCACCTTAGTTTAATGACCAAAATGTACCTACATAAAAAATTCTTTAGATATGAGTCAGCAGAAATAGTAGGACAAATATTTTGTCAATCCAGAGGAGAACATGAGACATGCACAACCAGTATTATTGCACAGAAATTCCAAAAGACAAACTGGTCCATCAGCAGAGCCTCAAGAGGAACCCTATGATGGCCTCAGCTTCATATCTGGCACAGCTGACATGGTACATACATATAGTAGGCACCTAGAGTGTCAAAAGATGGTACCTTGTAGCAGTGTGTCAGTTGATAGGGGCATATAGCAGCAAGTATTGGAATGGCAACCAGAAAATATCTTGCGGGTTCAAGTATAGTTCCCCAGCAAGTTTTCTGCACAGAGAAATGATAGCAAGGTGAAACACAGCCAGCGGGAGCAGCTTGTCAGGAGGGTGAGCATATAAATAGGGTAACAGCTGCTGGTAAATGACAATAACAAGGGCCCAAATCTTATTTCTTTTTAAGTCTTCCTTTCTATGTCGACGACTTTGTTAATCATCTTACTGTAATTATTAGCATGAAACCCTTTTAAATGGTTCTTTGTATGCTTGCTTCTACAACCTGCTAAATTTATGAACAATAAAAAATACAAGATAACTATTCTGATGGTGGCAGAAGAAGATAATTGATAATTAATTATGTGCATTGCTGATGTTGATAGATGAAGAACAAAGGTGCTGGCACGCGGGGCAGTGCTATCTCTTTGTCGGCTGCAAACAAAAACGCAATTATCTTTTTTGACTCTCTGTCAGAAAATTGGTTACAGTTTGTACAAGAATATTGAAAGGAGAAAACGAAGGTGGCTGGCATTTTGTATTCAATTATTTTTTGGCATAGAATGGTATTCACGAGAGATATCTGATAAACTGATATTGATGAGCAATTCATTTTTTTTCCCAGAAGGACAAAGAGTTTTTCTTAACTTCATAATGAAAACATATTTTGTACACAGGAAATATTTCTTTGATATTTTTCTACAAGCTGCCTTCTGCTATTTCTGCTGTTTGCCTTTACATAATGTGAATTGTGCTTTGCCTTCTGAAACATTTTGCTTTGTGTCATTATGAACATAAGCAAAAAAATGAATGATTGATTTATATCCTAAAGGATAACATATCAGATTGAGATTAGTTTTTGCTTTTCAAACCCCTTGCCCATAAGCCATGGGACAATATTTTAATGTGAGTATAAATTTTGAGACATTATTGCAGCATTTACGGTAACGTAAGGAGACCTTGTCAACTTCCATCTTCTGGGCAAATGTGTGTGAAGCCTACTTCCGTGTACATGGAAGCGCGCCCCTATATTTAAGTGAGAAAATAAAACAACAAAACCCAAATCGAGTTCTTAGATCAACTAACCAAAAATTATTACAAATTCCCAAAGTCCGATATAAGACCAAAGGAGAACGTCGTTTTTTCAGTTCAAGGACCTCGACTATGCAACGCTTTACCAACTAATATCCAAATGGAAATTGATCACCTGGCCTTCAGAAAAAAACGAAAGACCCATCTATTCTGAGGGTTAAACGGAAGGAAAATGGATGCCAAGCGCCTTGAGGCGATTCAGTTCGCATTTGTAGCGCTATATAAGTAATATCACTCACTCCGATCATCTCCATCATACGACAACACTCATGGTTAACCTCCCTGGCGGTATGATTCTGTCTGGAATTACGTACCAAAAGCGGTACAATTATTTTGCAAGGAAATTTGGCGTTTTATACTGTTGGCCTGTAATTTTTAGAAATAACTCACTTAAATCTGACCAAGCAAGAGTCTTGTAGGCATCCCGGGTATGATTTTTTTTTTAAAACAAAATTATAAATTATAATATAATAAATAATTATAAATAATTATAACAAATAATAATATAATTATAATAAAAATTATTCAATAATGTAATCAACTCAAAATCACTGAAATGTGCTCAGTTGCAGAATTGTCGCTGTCATTATTATTTTTTTTTTATGACGAATTTCCCCACAAATCGCTATCGCACAATTCTGCAAGTGATTATAATTTATTATCGCTGTTTTCTAGCTGATCTAAAACCATTTTTTACATAAAGGGACACTTTTGGACAATCTACAGTTTTTAGGCAGAAATGACATTTTTTATTTTTATAAAAGTACATGTAGGGCACTGGGCAGACCACTAGGGACAAGGGGGGTGTGTATTTTTTACATACAGTACTGTAATCTATAAGATTACAGTATACTGTATGTAAAGTGTTTGTTTACTTTTTTTAATTTGGCGCCGTTCTCCGCTCCCGTGCGTCGTAACGTCGCAGGGAACGGAGATCGGCGGCACACGGGGAGACTGTGAATCGAGCGAGGAGGTCCCGCTCGCTCACACAGCGGGTGGCATCGCTGGATCCAGGGACAAGGTGAGTAACTTGCCTGTGGATCCAGCGAGAAGGTAAGCCGTGCCGCTGCACACTCTGCACGTCCACCCCGAGCGTGACTCGGGGTTACCGATCCTAACATGAAAAACCAACCCCGAGTCACGCTCGGGTTTACCGCCAGGGAGGTTAATGACTAGCTTCCAGTTCCGAGTAGTGCATCAAGTCTATCATCCACCCTAATCCATGTTGATGAAGTGGTCATTCTGTTCCACTTTAAGAAACCTTGTCAACTTGCATATTCTGTGCAAAGTGACAAAATCTAGATGAAACCTTCAACCCCCCTTCCATCTTATGATCACCTTCACAGCATATACAGTATCTCACAAAAGTGGGTACACCCCTCACATTTTTGTAAATATTTTATTATATCTTTTCATGTGAGAATACTAAAGAAATTACACTTTGCTGCAATGTAAAGTAGTGAGTGTACAGCTGTCCCCTCAAAATAACTCAACAAACAGCCATTAATGTCTAAACCGCTGGCAACAAAAGTGAGTACACCCCTAAGTAAAAATGTCCAAACTGGACCCAATTAGCCATTTTCCCTCCCGTGTCATGTGTCTCGTTAGTGTTACAAGGTCTCAGGTGTGAATGGAGAGCAGCTATGTTAAATTTGGTGTTATCGCTCTCACTCTCTCATACTGGACACTGGAAGTTCAACATGGCACCTCATGGCAAAAAACTCTCTGAGGATCTGAAAACATTAATTATTGCTCTACATAAAGATGGCCTAGTTTATAAGAAGATTGCCAAGACCCTAAAACTGAGCTGCAGCACAGTGGCCAAAACCATACAGCAGTTTAAAGGGGTTGTAAAGGTAAAAATGTTTTTCTCCTAAATAGCTTCCTTTACCTTAGTGCAGTCCTCCTTCACTTACCTCCTCCTTCGATTTTGCTTTTAAATGTCCTTATTTCTTCTGAGAAATCCTCACTTTCTGTTCTTCTGTCTGTAACTACACACAGTAATGCAAGGCTTTCTCCCTGGTGTGGAGAAAGCCTCTTGAGGGGGGAGGGGGCGAGCAGGCAAGTCAGGACACTCTCTACTTTGCAGATGGAGAAAGGAGCTGTGTGTTAGTGGGCGTCCTGACACTCCTGCTCGCCCCTCCCCCCTCAAGGCTTTCTCCACACCAGGGAGAAAGCCTTGCATTACTGTGTGTAGTTACAGACAGAAGAACAGGAAGTGAGGATTTCTCATGGTACCTATGCTGAGCAGTCAACTTCCTGTGTTCACAATGCAGGAGAGCAGCTGCTTGGCATGGAACCTGGAAGCAAATAGAGATCCCGGAAGTAGTGATATCTACTTCAGCGATTTACAGCTTCCTGGGGCTTCAGACAGGTATGATATATACATAGTTACATTGGTCCAAGCTGGACAAGCGTAACTATGTATAACATACAGATGCTTGGAATTATTCTTTAATATTGAACATGACCTTGCTTTCTAACTCAAGTGCATTGCCTCAATATGTTAGGGTGAATCGTAAGGCAATATATTTACTTCAGTACAGAAGTGTGTATGTGCACTAAGTGTATTAAGGTACACTGTCAGAGCATTGAAAATGAATAAACTGCCTTAAAACAGCATGCACTAATGCATTGTACTGCATTGCGCTATTGCATATGTGTTAGCACAACATTAGTAGTATCAGGGCTTTTTTAAGCAGGAACGCGGGGGAACGCAGTTCTGGTACCTCAGCAATGAATGTATGTGATAGCAATGAGTGCTGGGGTGTGCTGGAGGGTCTATTGATGCTTGCTGCTGGGGGATCTATTTTCACTGGTGATCCTATGTTTCTAGGAGGGAGAAATTGTTGCTGGGAGGGATCTACTGTTGAGGGAGAGGTCTATTGTTCCTGCCTCCTGGAGGGTCTATTGATGCAGTCTCCTGGGACATTTGTTGTTGCTGACGGGGGCTCTATATTTGCTGGGGTGGTATTTTGTTGTGTGGGCTCTTTTTTTGCTGGGGTGGTAAGGTCTATCATTGCTGGGGGGGGGGCTACTGTTGCTGGGGTAGGGTCTATTGTTGCTCACTGCAGGGGATCTATTTGAATGTCTTTCTTTGTTATCATTAACAAATTCTGTGCAAATCACTTAGTAGCAAAACTGATACTTGGTTCTGTATTCTTTAAACTGGACGGTACTGGGAGGTCGGTAGGGGGTGGAACCAAAGATGGTGCTCAGGGGCGGGTAGGGTGAAGATCAGAGTTCCTGAACCTATTCTCTTAGAAAAAAAGGCCTGCGTAGTATGAATGGATTCTTAGAAAAGATCAAATTGGGTTACTGCAGACAGAAATTACTATCTCAGCGACATATGCCTATGTTTGTGATCATTAAAATTCTGAATGATATTGCCCTTGCTTATACATAAAATGCAAAAGGTCATCCAGAGCAATTAACGTATCGTTGGTGACTTTTAATTAGTTTAGATTAATTAGGAGTTTAATAGCAATGGTAATATGTAGCAGCATTGTGGGTGAGAATTATTTTAACTATAATTGGGGACCACGTTATGTCTATGGGACAGGGAGGAGCGTTGTTAGTCTGTAGGCTTTACCTTTTTGACCCTCACTGGAGCAACACTATTTACCAACACCGCAAACTCCACTGTGGGATGTGCTCTGAATGATGATGGTGTATGATTGACAATCGCAATGTCCAGTCAAAAGCCATCAACACACATAGAACATCCCACAATGAAGGAATAGGTATTGGTGAGTAGTGCTGCTTCACCAAGAGAGAAGAGTTCATGTCAGAGAGGAAAGCAGCAGTGACACACTGGGGAGAATTATTAAAAAGAGACAAATTCTACCTCAACTGGTGCTGTTGCCCAAAGCAACCAATCAGCTTTCATGTTTTCCAACTTTGAAAATGAAAATCGAAAAGCCAATTGGCCATGCTCCAGTTGAGACAAAATTGTTAAAGTTCCCCTGTAGTTCTTCTCAAAGCTTGCGTTTCTTCCCTCTGTCAATCCCGCTATATGGTCTCTCACTTTTAAACAGTAGGAAATATTATGAGCTTCTATCTAAAATAGCTAATCAGTGGAACAATTATGTGCAGCTCTTGTAAACTCTCCAGCCAGAATAATCCGAATTGTTGAGTATCAAGGTTTTAAATGGCACAAATTGTGCAGTATAGAGAGCCTCTAGCTACAGGGGCGTACCTAGAGCATTTGGCTCCCAGGGCGGATTCTATATCTGACACCCCCTAACCTTTACATTTTGATACAAGAAATGGTCAGAGACTGCAGACGTGATACAGGAGATAGACAGAAACTGTGAGCATGATACAGGAGATGATCAGAGCCTGAAAAGATAGGCAGAGATTGCTCTTCCAGGCTGCCTCTCACAAAAGATAACTCTAATCTCACGCTGGGTTATTAGGTTTCAACTCACAGGGAGGAGTAAACCTGTAATCCATTCTGATTTAGACATTTTTTGTGTACATATACATGTGGTATTTTCCTGCCCCCAACCCAGTCTGTGTCACAGATGTTGGTTTTCAAGGTCAGTGTGAGAGGGCCCAGGGCAAAGCTGCTGAACACTATGCTGTATCATTCGTGGCATACCCAGTACAGGGTCCAGTGTGTAGGAAGGTCAGTTATCCCAATGGTAGAGCAGCCCATGCTGTGTGTCCTGAGTTCTGCTAATCTGTGATGTTACCACGCGCCCACCCCCTGTCCAAGCCCTTGTTAAGCCTGCCCAACTCCCGAGTCCTGCCCGACAAGCCTACCCGAGCCCAGCCTTCAGTTCCAAAGTTGACATGCGGCCATATTTTTTAAGGGCAGCCGCTGCTCCACCAACAGATACCAGACCGGGAGCCTGTAGCGGCCCAACAACCCCAGCCCACCGGGCAAGTGCCTGGTGTGCCCTATGAACAATGCGGGCCTGCCTGACACCCCTAAGTGGCATTGGCCTGACACCCCCCAATGTGTGGCACCCGGGGTGGACCACCTCCCTGTTGGTACGCCACTGTCTAGCTGTCTAGCTTTTCATAGTCAATTTTCATTTAGCTTATGAATGGACTGAAAATTTACTTTGCGAATAATAATCAATCTGGATGGAAAATCTCATTGTTGTCAGAACAACAGCATGCAATGTAAAGTTGTTAATGAACTGACAATAGTGTATGCATTATACCTATCTATGCAGCAGGTGGCGCTGTGGTATTATAGTGTATAGTTCTTATATTCTATGATATAACAGGATGTATTGTCTATCTATGCTCAATGCACTCGTTTGTGCACTGTCTGTCTCCATGATAATAAAAGGCATGTAATATATTTCTCCATAAAAGTAAAGCCGTTTGCTGTATCCAAGAAGCTTCCAAAGCATGATTTCAATACTGAGCTAATACTCAATCACTAAGCTGAGTAAAGAAAATTTGCGCTTTGCAAAGTGAACATGCTCTACTCCTTTAGTAAATCAACCCCAATGTCCTTCATTTTATAATAATATATTACAATATTCAGAGCTTGTAAATTGCAGATTGCCCATTAATAATTTACAATATAATTATGTGTTCTCAGACCACCTTGGCATACATCAATTTTTTTTATGGTATAATGGATTGACATAATTTATATACTGGTCAGTTTTCTGTGTACACAGCGTGTGTTCTATGGAATATCAATGAAGGCAGATAAAACAGTAAAACAATATCACTGATTTTCATGTTACAGTCCTTGGAAGCAATGTCCAATCCAAAAGTAACAAATGTGAGATACGTTTCTTCTACAAGGGTTCTGGTAGCAGTCAGAAAGCAAGTCTAGGGATTTGATTTAAAAAAAGGCCAATAGACTTCCACATGTTAAAAAAAAAAAAACTGTTTAAAAAAAGGCCAATAGACTGTTAACTTTGCAAGGGAAGTTGCATTTTGCAAGTACATTTTCCCTGTAACTTAGTGAATGTGATAAAGTTTCAAAAGGAATAGGAATACCCAGTCATGTGCAAGGAAAAAAAAATGTTTTCCTTCTGCAAGATTGGATGATGGAAGTCAGCAAAGCTTTACCTTGTTCACTAAGCATGTGGCAAATTCCCTAGCAAATTGAAAAGCCTATTTAGCTTTGGTAAATTAACCCCTATGTCTATAAATTTCAGAACCCTTTAAACATTTTAAGAATCAATCATCAGTATTCTTTATTATCAAAATTATCTAATTAAAGCCAAGATGTTCTGCACAAGACATATTCTATTCTAAAATTTGTTTGCGGTTTCTGCCTCAAGTATCTGGAACAGTAAGGCCAGATTAACATTAATGCTTGGGGGAACGTGCATGTTGCTCCAACTTGTGGGAATGCCTGTTATGTGCATCATGCCATTTATTCCCAAAAGGAGATGGTGGAGTATCTGGCCACTTTCAGGTTAGAGATAGGCAGCATCAAAGAGAATCTAGATCCTTGGATCTGGCTCCATTCCCTGTTCGATGTAGGATTTCAGGGTGCTGGTCAGGCAGGAGCAATAGAGCTCTTACTGACTGATAAGCTGTCCAGTAACTTTTATTATTACAGAATCGCTACACTATGCTAGCGTGCAGTAGTTTAATTCAAATGAATGAGCTTCCTTAGCACACACGTTAATGCATAAAATAATGCATATGAACAACCATATATTAATGCATAGCACAAATATAAATGGCCCCTAAGCATTCTGACCCTCTGATTGGCTAGTTTCAGTCACACCTACCTTAAAGTGGTTGTAAACACCTATGCCGCATACAGACGGTCGTTTTTTGTGATGAAAAAAAACGACGTTTTAAAAAACGTCATTTAAAATGATAGTGTGTGGGCAAAACGTTCTTTTTTTGTCTTCAAAAAAACGACAAAAAAAAATTCGAACATGCTTGAATTTTTTGTGTCGTTTTTCAAAACGTCGTTTTTTAATTCACAAAAATTGACCGTGTGTAGCAAAAAACGACGTTTAAAACAACGTTTTTACACCCGCGCATGCCCAGAAGCTAGTTATGAAGCAAGCTTCAATGGAAAAAAGTGGTGAAACGTAACCTCGCTTTGCTAGAGCATTGTGAAAAAACGATGGTGTGTAGGCAACTTCGTCTTTGAAAATGATGTTTCAAAAACGTCGCTTTATTTCATGAAAAACGACCGTCTGTACGCGGCATTACAGACCACTTTTACCTACAGGTAAGCCTAGATTAAGGCTTACCTGTAGGTGCAATAAATATCTCCTAAACCTACACGTTTAGGAGATATTTACACTAGAGACTTGCGCCGTAGACAACGGCACAGGCGCACTTTAGAAACGGTATTGTGCTGATGCATGTCCGGTGACGTCATTGCGGCTCCAATCACAGCGCTGGAGCTGCGATACCCGGAAGTCACTCCGGGAGAGATGGCGGCAACGAAGGAGGGGAACGAGGACTGCTGTGGGAGCTTCAATCTCAGGTAAGTAATTCAAAATGAGCTAGAATGCTATGCATACTAGCTCATTATGCCTTTGTCTTGCAGGATTTTTTTCTTTTTTTTTGCAGAGAGTTTACTTCCTCTTTAAACCTGGTACACATTTTTTTCTGTTTAACCCAGCGTTCAACCCTTTTTTTAACCACCCGATGTCTCCCAACATTCAGTCTGTGTGTACCAGGCTTTAGACAACAAGATGTCCATCAATTGTACAAGCATTCCTGTAAGGATCTCTTGTCTTAAAATGGAAGTCAAGCACAAAGCCCTGTACACACGATCAGAATATCGTACAAAAAAAGATTGTATTATAATCTGATTGTTAGTACACAGCTTCCGTCTGAAATTTTACGAAGAGATCTCCCCTGCTAAGCTATTGTGTTAGAAAAGGGGGACTGCCCCCCTAAAACACACTGGTTAGCACTCTCAGCCATTGGCTGAGAGTGCCAATTGGATGCCGATCAGTAGACCTTTTCCAGTCATGCCCCTTTGGGCATTCGGCCAGCTTCTGTTGGACCAGCTGTGGTACACCCGGGCCGAATGTTGGCAGGTTTCTATTAAACCGACCACTACAGCCCAATATTTGGCCCGTGTGTGTACAGGACTTAAAGTGACACTAAAGATTTGTTTTTTTTATAACAAACATGTCATACTTACCTCCACTGTGCAGTTCGTTTTGCACAGAGTGGCCCCGATCCACCTGTTCTGGGGTCCCACGGCGGCTCTCGTGGCTCCTCCCCATATTGGATAAACCCCTCTGGAAAGCGCTCTCCCAATGCCGAATGCCAGACTCGGACCCGCCCCCCGACTCTCGCGTCATTGGATTTTATTGACAGCAGTGGGAGCCAATGGCTGCGCTACGATCAATCTATCCAATCAAGAGTCGGGAACCCGTGGAGAGAGCGACAATGGGGACGTGCCCACGGAAATTCGGGGCTCAGGTAAGTAAAACAATGGGGGGCTGAACAATGCAAGGTGTTTTTTCACATTAATGCATAGGATGCATTAAGTTAAAAACACAAAGGTTTACAACCCCTTTAAGATACTGTAACTTGTATCTGTCTAGCTGTCCCTGACATTGAGCACTTGCTCAAGTGTGAGAACAGAGTATATGCAAAAAAAAATTATATTTTCTGTACAGCTGCATATTGGTTTATTATAGAGTAAGCACGTGAAGAGGAAAGCAAGTAATTAAATAGACATGGTATCCTGGTGATTTTTTCCACAGCAGAGAACTGTTATTATGAGTAAATATTTGTTTATGCAATAGAATTAGCTAAAAAAGTGATGCTAATAGAAGGAGAGATAAATATTAGAGAACTGACTAATTTCAATTTAATTTTGTTAAAAACTTGACTGATGTGGTTATTAGTATTAATAATTTATAATTATAATTTAAATTAATAATAAATGTTGCCATTAAAATGATGGTAAATACTGAAATATACTACTACACTATATTACAGTTTTCATCCTTTTTTTTTTAAATCAGCTTTCAATCCTTTTTTTCAAACAATTGCAGCATCATTCTGTCCTTATTTTATTTTCACAATTTCTTTTCTGAAATACTTTTTCACTGGCCCTTGCACAAAACTAGAAAAGATGGATTAAAAATGGACTGAAAACGGAATGAAAAGGGATGCCGCATTTTTCATCGAAAACGTTACTCTAAAGATGGAGACCAGCAAGGACAAAGCTCGGACGTGTATTTTAATAACAGATAGCAACCGCACGGGAGAGAAACCCAATTATAAAGTTGTCAAACAGGCAAATAAAAGATTTCCATTTTACAACAGTTTCTTTCCAGATTTCAGGGGAGGAAAAAAATGGATCAAAAACGAAAGAAAAAAGTAGCCTTATACAAACACTGGTAATGTCAAATCTATTGTCAATGTACAGATTCCACGATAAATCTATATTATTTACAGGAAAATAGATAGAACTTTTGTAGAATTAGTGTCAGTGTTGTACACAGTAAAAAAAACAAAGGGGATAAAAAGTGCGTCACGCAATAAACGAATACTTACCATAAGCTGATTCTCACTGGAGGTTAGATCTGAAGGTGTAAAGGTTAAGAAACAAGTATAAAGGTCAGAGTAGAATTGGTGACACATATGGCCTCTGTCAATTGTAAAAAAAAAAACTCAGCTATGCTATGATTTATCAATAAATTTATCAGTGAACATCTAAAATGCACTAAGCTTGCAGTATGCCTGATTTGTTATTTTCTAAGATATCCTTTAACCACTTCAATACTGGGCACTTTCTCCCCCTCCTGCCCAGGACAATTTTCAGCTTTCAGCGATGTCGCACTTTTAATGACAATTTCGCGGTCATGCAAAACTGTACCCAAACAAAAATTTTATAATTTCCTTCCCACAAATAGAGCTTTTTTTAGGTGGCATTTGATCACCTCTGGGTTTTTTATATTTTTCTAAACAAATGAAAAAAGACCGACATTTTTGATTTTTTTTCTTTGTTTCTGTTATAAAATGTTTTCTCCTTCATTGACAGGCTCTGATGAGGCTACACTAATGGGCACTGATGAGGTGGCACTAATATGTAGAATTTATAGGCACTGATATGCAGAACTGATGGGCACCGATAGGCTACATTGATATGCAGCACTGATGGGCACTAATAGGTGGCACTGATGGGCATTGATAGGCAGCATTGATGAGGAGGTACTGACAGGCACCAATTGACATCTGGGAAGGACACTGACAAGTGTTTCTTATAGGCACTTTGATGGGCACTGATTGGCAATTTGGGTGGGTTAAAAACTCACACAGCTGGCAGTCGATGGTCCTGATATCCTGAATATTCAATATTCTAGGCTTGCCATTCTCTCTCATATAGCTAGATTCAGGTAGAGTTAGGTCGGCGTATCAGTAGATACGCCGACCTAACTCAGAATCTGCGCCGACCTTTGTTTAAGTGTATTCTCAAACAGAGATACGCTTAAACATATCTAAGATAGGACGGCTTGCGCCGTCCCATCTTAGGTTGCAAAATTTCGGCTGGCCGCTAGGTGGCGCTTCCATTGCGGTCGGCGTAGAATATGTAAATCAGTAGATACGCCTATTCACGAACGTACGCCCGGCCGCCGCAGTACATTTACACCGTTTACGTAACGCATTAGCAGGCCTAAAGTTATTCCATCAAATAGTTGGAATAGTAATGTTAAAGTATGGCCGCCGTTCCCACGTCAAAATTCAAAAAATTTACATTGTTTGCCCCCTCAGACAAATTTGAATTAGGCGCCCTTACGCCCGCCCGCTTTAGACTACGCCGCCGTAACTTAGCAGGCACGTACATTGTGAATCTTGTACTTGCCTCGCTAACTTACGGCGGCGTAGCTTAAATGCCATAAGCTATGCCGCCTTAAAGTTGCGGCCATCTCTCTGAATAGAATGCAGTTCGAATAGATGTAGTGGTTGATTTACTAAGGAAAAAAGATTGCCTTGCAAGTGGATTTTCTCCGGACCCTAGTAAAACTTTCAAAATTTCACTTTGCAAAGAATATGCAATCATATGTAAGGCAAATAAATAAACAGCATTTTTGATTGCACATGATTGAATGATGAAAGTCAGCAGAGCTTCACCCCAATCACTTAGCTCTGGGGATAAATCCCCAGTGCAGTTTCCCTTGCAAAGTGAACAGTCTATTTACCTTTAGTAAATCCACCCAATAGTCTTTGTAATCCGATGCAGTGTTTGCCATTGGCACCTAATGCTGAACTGAAAAAGCTGAATACATAGATGAAGCACAAGTATAAAACCATTCCACCCTTAGTTTTTATCAACCCTCTCACACATTTGCATGCAGCACACTTGACTGACTCTCGGTCCTTCCCCTTACTGTTGTATTAGGATTTGCAAGATGCTAATACCAAAATCAGGTACTTATATCATTTAAAGTGTAACTCCACTTTTATTGAGAAAAAAACAATTTCCCTCTGAAATATGTACATTGCAAGAATGTGTTTGTCTGTGCCCATGTGCAAGTAAATCGGTATGGGAGTGGTTTTATAATTATCAATCAGCTGCTGCACCTGTAGGGCTCTAATGAAGACAATTGCAGGGTCTGCATCCCTTTAAATGGGATTTCCCTTTGGGAATATATCACCAAAAATGTAATTTGTGTTATAGCAGATGCTCAAAATCTGATTTGTATCTTAGTGCAGATTTCTGAGAAAATCAGTAAGCCAATCACACAAGCAGGAAATGACATATCTGGGGAGAGTTCTGTACACCATCTGTGTACAGAACACCTTTATGTAGTCATATTGCATTTTGCAGAAAATTACAGAGCTGCAGATTGAAAAGGAAAGGTCATTTTTGGTAATATTTTATTACAATATGACGTGTGTTGCAAGTTTTTTTCCAACAAAAAAGGAGTTACTCTTTAATTTTTTTTTTTTTTTTTGCTGCAGTTAGCCTTTGAATAGGCACACATTTTATGTTTTAAGGTTAAAGAGGAGCTCCAGGCTCCGTCAGAAAAATACTGTAGCTGCTGACTTTTAATATTAGGACACTTATCTGACCACGAATCCAGGGGTGTCTTCACCCGAACTTTTCAATCAGCTCTCGGGTGGTGACCCACCATTTCAGGTAAGGGAAACCGGCAGTGAATCCTTGCAGCTTCACAGCCTGTTCCCTAATGTGCATGCAAAAAGCGCACTGTGCTTTGTGAATGGCCCAGCAGCGGGAAAGGAGAAGGGGGGCCAAACATCTGGTGACTTCACCGCAGCAAAGTCACCTAAAAGTGGTAGCGAGTACCTGTCCAAATCAGGTAAACCCCCCCCCCCCCCCCCGAAAGGTGCCAAATGCGGCAGTTGAGGGGGGGGGGGGATAAGGCAAATAAGCGGAGCTTTCCCTAAAAAACAATCATATGGCTATAGTAAATGTTCATAGAATACAAATATACTAAGACCAAAAAAAGGTAAAGAAATAAATAAAGGGGGGGGGGGGGGCAGACTTGATGATGGACATATTTCTATGTTAAATATTATTGATCAAGCTGAAGTTATAAGCTGATTGGCTACCATGCACAACTGCACCAGTTTCCGAGTGCTCCAGTTTTAGTAAATCTCCTCAATTGTATTCAATGAAAAGTACAGTAAAACCTTAGTTTAAGAGCGTTTTGCAAGACAAGCACATTTTTTTAATAAATTTTGACTTGATATACATCAATGTTTTTACAAACAGAACAGAGGGGCCTCTAAGTGTAGCAATACGGTTACATTTAATGAAGGTACAACATTTAGCATCTCACATGGTTGATAATTAAAAAAGGCACATCTAAGTATGCAGGAATCCGGGGTAAAGCTGTCCACATAGACCGTCTTCCTCACCGCCATAGGCATCACCCCTTCCACGCTGCACTCCATGAGCTCTTCAAGCCTCACTTTCAAATCGCTCTACTGCAAGGTAGTTTTCCCGGTCACGATTGCAGACTGAAATCGGTGAGAGCCGGCGGTGCTAAGGACGGTCTATGTGGACAGCTTTACCCCGGATGCCTGCATACTTAGATGTGCCTCTTTTAATCATCAACCACGTGAGTTGCTAAATGTTGTACCATTAAATGTAACCATATTGCTACATTTAGAGGCGCCTCTCTTCTCCTTTATACTCTGTAGCTCATGCTGGATTTTGCTTCTAATTCTCTTACGGAGGCTTCCATTTGTGGATGGACATTTTATGGTTACACAACCTCACAAATCACATTGCTATAATATTTCTATACAGACTATAAACTGTTGGACTTATGAATAAATGGTTGTGAACGAATTATCTGAGTTTCCATTATTTCTTATGGAAAAATTTGCTTTGATATGCTTTGGATTACAAGCATGTTTCTGGAATGAATTATGCTCCCAATCCAAGATTTTTCTGTATTCAGGAATGAATGAAACAGTTTAAAGTCATTCAGAAGCCATCCACACATGGGACACCCATCATTAGAAGTAATTTATGAGTACCTAGCAAATATCTAAAAGTAATTCTTTCCCCAAAGTTCACACCCTTTTTGCATTATCTCATAACAATATTAAAGTGATACCAAACGACACCCACTACCTAATGGCTCTGTAAACTATTTTTCATTAAATAGTTTCTTACTGTCATAGGTGTGTGCAGCCTATTGTATTAGGGTGTGCACCCCAAAGCTCAAACACACATGAACACCACCTGCTGTCAGAGGGAGGAAGTTCTGATGGTGGGAGACAGTTGATTGGAAGCATATTTTGTTACATCCTAAGTATAGGTATAATGTGTTCCTACAGTTGAACCTAGACTTTATTATAATGGGGGAATTTACACTGGCTACTGGGACCCCAACCACCCACCTGGTGCCACCCCTGGATAATGCTGATGCACATGGGTTGATTAGGGTGTGCCCAGGCACACCCGACACACCCTGTGCACACGCCTATGCTTACTGTGTTTTTTCTACTTCCATGTAACATCCTCTGTGATCAAAAAAGAAACGTACTGTATAGAGTTGGAGGAAGCTGAGAGAAATAGAATGTACTTTTTTGAGGTTAGAATACATATTTGAATAGAACTGTCTTTTTTTAAACTAGTGTTATTTTAGGTGGCCAGCCGAAAATTGCATCCTGGCTTATTGTTTGTTCCTGACACTAATGTGTTGGGAGTGTCTTCTGCTATGCATGGGGATCGATGTATTGTTATAATGATTTCTATAGTAAATGTGTACATGCATGCTGCTACACTTAACATAAGAGGCTGCGTTCTAACTATTTCTTGATGTAGTGTTGTAAAAAGAAAAAAAAAAGTCCTTTGTCACTGGCCGGCATGGGTTAGCGGTATAATCTGTGTCCATCAGCACTCTGGGTGACCAGGCCTGCCTCTGGAGATCCTGTTACATTGACAAGCATAAAGAGCACTAATCAGAGCAACAGATACATAGAGCCAGAAAATCACTGGCTGATGTGTCTTTGTTCAAATATTGATCACAGATTTCCGACAATGCCTTCCTTCCCCTCTCACTGCGATCAGTGAAGAACTGGCCAGTAGAAGAGTGTCTGCTGTGCTCATTACAGAATCCTCAGGAAGAATGCATGCATATTCTGGGGGTGAGAAGCTTAATTGCATTAACAACTCTTCACCCGTAGGAAACAACTGTTATCACTGATGAACATTGGCTGTGAACTGAGCTTTAATGAGCTTTGAGGCATGGCTGCAATATCATACAGGCACCTGCAGGAGTTTGGTTACCATAAGCTAATGAGCCCCATCAGGTGCTTTGCTGTTTAATGAGCTCTAATGAGCTCTTGAATGTGTGGTTAATGCTATATGGAAGCACAGATCACTGCAGGAGATTGCATATCCTCATATACTGGGCATCCCTTTATAATAGTTGTTCAGCTCCAATTGTGCACCTGGGCCCTTTACTACCCCTCTCCCAGTGAGTCCACAAATGGTTCAGTTGGGTTAACTGTTACTGTTTAACAGGCTATGCTAGGCACTTGTTTGTACAATATATTTTAATTGCTGTCCAGTGACATAAACTACCATGATAAACACATATTCATTTCTTTCACAGGGAGATGGATACATAATACGGCTATTTGTATATGCAGAAGTCAATCTCATCTCATTTTATACATATTGTATTCATAAACTCTAATGCAATTAGAGAATGAATTATTAAAGAATAACATGTGTTTGTAGACAGGCTTCAGTGATAGCAGTGGTGATGTGCTGTCTGAAGCCTCGTACACACGACCGAAGAACTCGACGGGCGAAACACATTGTTTTCCTCGTCAAGTTCCTTGTTAGGCCTCGTACACACGGCCGAGTTTCTCGGCAAAAACCAGCAAGAAGCTTGCTGGGTTTTTTTTTTGCAGAGGAAACCGGTCGTGTGTACACTTTTCAACGAGGAAACCCCTGAGGATCTCGTCGGGCCAAAAATAAAGCATGTCTTCTTTTTCCTCGACGGCAATGGGAAAATTTGGCTTGCCAAGATCCTCGGCGGCTTCACAAGGAACTCGACGAGCAAAACGATGTGTTTCACCCGTCGAGTTCCTCGGACGTGTGTACGAGGCTTTAGGCTGTCGAGGAACTCGACAAGGCAAGTTTCTCCATTCCCGTCGAGGAAATAGAGAACTTGCTCTCTTTTTGGCTCGTCGAGTTTCTTGACAGTTTCCTCGACGAAAATGTACACACGACCGTTTTCCTTAGCAAAAAAATATCTCCCAGCAAGTTTCTTGCTGGTTTTGCCGAGAAACTTGGTCGTGTGTACGAGGCCTGATACTCTGTTCTAGATCAAAAATATTTGAGGGAAATTAAAATATTATGTTGAGTAGGCAGCATATTTTGTTGCAATTTTGAAATCTCCAATGGTACGATCTCCCAATTGCAACAGGTCATCCAGCCCTCTCAATCGTGTTCCATTTCTGTTTTATCCTCATCTCCTATGCACACACATTCTTATATGGTAAAATGATTAGAACTAAACCCTCTGTCCTATATAGCCAATAAAAAATCTGCCATCTTATGCCCCGTACACACAATCCAAAAATCAGACGTCAGATCGTCTGACTTTTTTTCACTTGCTAGCCGCAAGTAGTAATTGAATAGGTTACTAAAGTCATGAAAATTCTCATACGACAGAAAAATTATTCGGGAGTTGTGGTGTATTTGTATTGTATTTTCGGACGACAACGGTACTGACTAAACAAATATTTTATGACCTGTTTTATAATTTTCTCCTTGCCTGCAATCTTTGGATTGACCATTGCATAGAACAGTCCACTCACAGATGCTTCCGCCAATCAGTGTTAGGCCCCTTTCACACCTGCAGACCGTATTTCAGTTTTTCATTCATCCGTTTTCGGATGAGAAACGGACATACATGTATCCCTATGGGATTGCGAATGTCAGCGGACGAACATCCGCTGACATCCGATCTCATCGGTGTCTGCTATGCTCCGATTCTGCAGACGATGGAAAATCCTATTTCTCCATCCATCATCGGATCTGATGAACATGGAGAGGTGGTCCGTGTTCATCCAATCCCTCCCATAGAGGAGAGCGGAGATCTGACAGGGACGGCCCTGTCATCTGCCGGCTCAGCGGGGATCAACGGAGCGGTCTACATCCGTGGAAGTGTTGGAGTTGACTGAGAAATACAAAGCTGATTACTGAAAAATGAAGGAATAAATTGATAGTGCATCAAAAGCCTAATTAGGTTCTCAGTGTCTACTTTTACAGCATATGTTCAGACTGGTTTTGGTACTGTGGTTATAGGGTCACTTTAAAAACAGTTTATATCTTTTTTGCAGTTCTTCGAGTGATGATATCAAAATACAATCTGTACATTTTATAGATTATAAAACTGTAGCCAAAAGTCATTTTTATGCATTTTTTTGTATTCTTGATGTGTATGGCAAGAACATACTGAGCAGTTTGCTGTTTTATGCTACCCAGGAAATGTTGAAACTAAGCTTAAAGTGCAATTAAACCAAGTAATACAATTGCTGTAATCCTTGTCACTCTTTACTTATTTTATCATTGTAAGCACTTTAGACTTCCTTTTAACTTCTTGTAGTTCCCATTGCACATCACAGTGAGGGCATCTCTGAGCTTCTGGTTTTGGTAGTGGAAATGCGTGTATGAGCATAGTAACATACCCTGTATATTTGTGCATTTAAAGATGCTAACATTTGAATGTGTTATAGAAGTAAACACTCACAAAAAGGATGGTAGAGAGTTTGCAAACTCTCTACCATCCTTTTTGTGAGTGTTTACTTCTATAACACATTCAAAATTTAGCATCTTAAAATGCACAAAGATACAGGGTATGTTACTATGCTCACACAGTGTAAATAGCAATCCACAGTTGTCAGTCATACACTGTGGAAGGGAATAGGAGAGGTGCAGATTGTGGATGATCTGATTGTAGGCTGTACCTGTCAGTGGGCTATTGGTCATAATGTACAGTTGTAGACCTGGCCTGGAGCATGCAAAAAAAGGGGACATTTGCTGTGCCTGCAGGCAGACTCTACACACGTCATTGTAAAAAACTGAAAGCGAGTTTGGGGAAAATTGGAAGTGAAGATTTAACCTGGAAAAGAAGGCTCCAAAATATTATTAAGAACTTCAGCTCCGGAAGGTTTACTCACCATCCTGACCAGGCAATTTTTTGCGATACGGCACTGCGTTACTTTAACTGACAATTGCGCAGTCGTGTGATGCTGTACCCAAAAAAATGTTATATCCTTTTTTCCCACAAATAAAGCTTTCTTTTGGGTGGTATTTTATCACTTTCTACGGTTTTTAGTTTTTGCGCTATAAACAAAAAGAGACCGACAATTTCGAAAAAAGAACAAGATTTTTCACTTTCTGCTCTAAAACATATCCAATAATTTTTATTTTTTTTTAGAAAATCTAATTTCTTTATCAATTTAGGCCAATATGTATTCTGCTGCATATTTTTGGTAAAAAAAAAAACAATAAGCGTATATTGATTGGTTTGTGCAAAAGTTATAGCGTCTACAAATTATGGGATATCTTTTTGCAATTATTTATTTCATTTTTTTCACTACTAATGGTGGCGACCAGCAACAATTTCTAGCGGGACTGTGATAATCCGGCAGACAAATCGTACACCCGAAATTTTTATACTATACTTTTGGTGTCACAGTTTGGAGACCATATTGGTGATTGGATGTTCGTTACTCTAATCTGAACACTCATTAAGAGGAGTTTTTCAAACTTCCATAAACTTTATATCTGAGAACTGTATCACTATATCAGTATATTAGTGTATATGCACTTGGATTCTGCTACACATGGGTGTCATATGATTGATTACTTAGCATGCTGTTATCACAACATAATTTATATCAAATTTGTTTGATGTTTTTGATATATGCATTTTTATTCATTATAGTTTATTATTATTTATAACATGCCTTTTTTTTCTACTTATTAGTTCTGGTCTGTGAAAAAATATCTTGCAGCAGGGCCGCTGCTTTCCATTATCATATTGTTTTTGCACTATTTTCCATCACAGTGATTTATTGTTATTTCCGAGCGCGGTTTTTGAGTTGGTATAGTATGACATTGAAAGCAGTTAATACTGTGGAATTAGGGTAGGACTGTTGAGAAAAGTTACCACTGTGGAGTGATTTTATGACCATATACAATAAAATACCTAGGACTGTAGCGTTAAGTAAAGAATGTCAAGGGCAGTCAACTTTCTGTAGTGAGGTAGGATTGTAAGGAAGTGTTGGTACCGTGGAATGTAAATTAGGACAAAAAAGAGAATTTAGAATTGTAGAACACTGATAAGAATTAGGAGAGAAGTTAATAGAGAGTAATTCAGGCTGTGAACCTGAGTTGATATTGTTAAAGTTAGGGCAGTTTATTACATTTAGTATATAAATTGTAGTTGGGACTGGACAGGGTTTAGGTATGGGTATAACAATTAATATCTGCATTAAATAACTCTTTTAAGTGAAACAATTTTGGATAAATTTATACAACATACAAAAATTTGGTCCAATTTATTTTTTGAAGTTACAAAATATGGCATTTGGAAAGGCTGAACTATAAAGGAAGTAGTAAAATAACTGGGTATAAAATGTGTAGTAAATTAGAGATTACAAATGTTATCTCAATAAATGGGATCAAGCTGAAGCTTTATTAATATCTACAAGAATACATTTCAGTGAACCTCAAACAAAGCCTCTGTTGGCCATCTTGATGCCTTACAAGCTGCTCATATATCTGGTTTATAAAACACAAGGGTGCATTTCATCAAGGAGCTGTATTAAAAATTGTGCGTACAGCATGTGATTTATTTCTGAAAGTCTCAGCATCCGTGTGAGATGAAACACAGTTCTTTGTCAAGTTTCATATTTCTGATGCAAATCTAGAAGGCAGAGGAATTCATACTGGCTCAGTCTTATTTATTTATTTGACACATGTATAACAGAGTAAAAATAGCATTAAACAAATTGATTCACTCTATTATCACATGCACTTTAAATCACCCATCTCACTGCTCTTTCTGTCTGACTCTGATGAACCATTTCATACACTTATGTTTTTTTGTTGAATTATAGTTCATTGACATGTATGGCTAGGATCACATATCAAACACCAGTTTTGTACCCTACTTTGTCGGCTGCATTTCTGTGTATCTAGACAAACAAAGAGATGGAAGTCTCCCTCTAAATGGCTAGAGGCAGAGTAAGCTGAAGAGAGCACATAAATGGTTTAAGAGGCAGGGTGTATCACCGAACTTCTAAATTCCATTCATAATAAAGTGCAGGGGGTCTGTGCTTCCAGTCCTGATGGGATTAAATGCAATAAACAAAAAACAAAAAAAGAAGAAAATATCTCTGTGATATCTAGAAAAGACTAAGGTCATCACAACAAATATTTCAAAGGATAGAAGTGCTACTGTCCTCGGTGGGACACCATAGAAAAGTATTACTAACATATTGCTGATCAGGGGTTGAGTAGGTTATGTGGAATAGAGAGATAAAAGGAAAAAACTAGATGAAAGTAGACAGACAAAGAATAAAGAAGGTCATGGTATAAATAAATGAATAGGGATTATGGCAGTTTTGAGAATTCTCTGCACTATGAACCATATTTAATATATTGTCTCCAATGTGGGTAGCAAAACTCAGTGGTGGAAAGGAATTTACTATGTGTATAAAGAAATACGGTATATAAAATAATATTTGTAGTTAGTACATACTGGTAATAATATATTTTATTTAGAAAAACATCTCAAAACATGAAAAAAAGCATCAGCCCAAAAAAAAACATTTTGGACTAGGGAAGGGTAATGCCTTGTACACACGATAGGAATTTCTGATGGACTAAAATCTGATGGAATTTTTCGTCAGAATTCCGATCAAGCTGTCTTCCATCAGTTTTGCATACACACAGGGGTAGATTCAGAGAGAATTTACGCCGGTGTATCTATAGATACGCCGTGTAAATTCAAATCTGCGCCGGCGTATCTTCTTTCTGTATTCAGAAAGCAAGATATCCCGACATTAGCCTAAGATACGACTGGCATAAGTCTCTTAAGCTGTCGTATCTTAGGGTGCATTCTCACGCTGGCCGCTAGGTGGCGCTCCTGTCGTTTTCGGCGTAGATTATGAAAATGACCTAGTTACGCCGATTCACAAACGTACGTTGTTTGCGTAAGTCATTTTCGGCGTAACGTTGCTCCTGCTATTAGGTGGCGCAGCCAATGTTAAGTATGGACGTCGTTCCCGCTTCGAAATTTGAATTGTTTGCGTTGTTTGTGTAAGTCGTTCGCGAATAGGGCTGGACGTAATTTACGTTCACGTCGAAACCAATACGTCGTTGCGGCGTACTTGAGAGCAATGCACACTGGGATATGTACACGGAAGGTGCATGCGCTGTTCGTAAAACACGTCAATCACGTCAAGTCATAACACATTAGCATAAAACACGCCCCCCCTTCCACATTTGAATTACGCGGGCTTAGGCCGGCCCCATTTACGCTACGCCGCCGCAACTTACGGAGAAAGTGCTTTGTGAATACTGCACTTGCTCCTGTAAGTTGCGTTGGCGTAGCGTAAATACAATACGCTGCGCCGCCGTAACTAGGCGCGCAGGTACCTGAATCTGCCCCACTGTCAGACAAAATTCCGACCGTACAAAACGCAGTGACGTAAAACAGTACGACGAGCCGAGAAAAATTAAGTTCAATGCTTCTTCCGAGCATGTGTCGACTTTATTGTGAGCATGCGTAGGAATTTTCTCCGACGGAGTTCCACACAGACGATCAGATTTTCCCATAGGATTTTATTTCATCAGAAAAATTTAAAACATGTTCTATTTTTTTACACTCATGGGAAAAAATCTTATGGGCCCACACACGATAGGAATTTCTGATGAAAAAATTCCATCAGACTGTTTTCATCAGAAATTCCTATCGTGTGTATAAGGCATTAGAGTTTTTGTTAGTTTTTATTTTTTTGCTGACTTTTTTCCTATGGGGAGGTTTTTCCTTACTACCTGTCTAGGTGATCACACAGGACGTGTGATGGATTCCCCCTCAAAATAATGCAAACAGCAACAAAAAACTGACACAGCATGGAGTAGGTAGAATGTACAGCAGATAATTTAGTAGTCTGTTCATAGTGCTTCTGAAGACTGAAGCAAACAATAAAGCCCTACTCTGGGCACCCACCTGAAGTATTTTTTTTTGTTTGCTTACATTTTCCAGAAATCTTAAGTCACATGACACCCTGGGTTCATTTTCTTTTTAAACTTATACCAGTGGTGGACAGTGCTCAATGATGCAGAGTGGCACTGACATTATCATGCCGTCTATGATCATGATTAACCACTTAAGCCCCGGACCAAAATACTGGCTAAAGACCCAAGGTGTTTTTACAGTTCGGGACTGCGTCGCTTTAACAGACAATTGCGCGGTCGTGCGACGTGGCTCCCAAACAAAATTAGCGTCCTTTTTTTCCCACAAATAGAGCTTTCTTTTGGTGGTATTTTTTTTTTTTTTTTTATTTTTTTTGTGTATTTTGTGCGTGTACTTGAGAGAGGAGCCGGACTGCAGGAGTTGGGAGTAGGCAGGCCTCCCCCAGAGGCAATCTGCCACCTTTCTCCATGCCCCGGGTGGCAATGGCGGGTGTGTGAGGGGGTCCTCCCACACAGCCCACCCTACCTGCTCCGCTTTGAAGCCCAACGGGGCAGAGGGACTCCCTATAAGGGAGTGAGAGGATTTGCCCGCTCAACCAGCCCCGTTAGTCCTTCGCCTCTCTTTTTTTTTTTGCGTGCATGTTAACCCAATTTCGAGTGTGTGTAAGTGTGGTGGTTTTTGTGGGAGGGGGTGGGCATACTAAGCACAGGCTTACCTCGCATAGCACACCCACCGGGAGCCGGGCTGAGACCACCAAACTCAATTCACATGTAGCCGAGACCGGGATCCGAACCCCTAGCTGCAGAGGTGAATGGCTTGTCAGCGCAGTGCCAATCGCGTTGAGCCACCGCAGCTCCCTTTTGGTGGTATTTGATCACATCTGCGGTTTTTAGTTTTTGCGCTATAAACAAAAATAGAGCGACAATTTTGAAAAAAATGCAATATTTTTTACTTTTTGCTATAATAAATATCCCCCAAAAACATATTTAATATTTTTTTTCTCAGTTTAGGCCGATACGTATTCTTCTACCTATTTTTGGTAAAAAAAATCGCAATAATCGTTTATCGGTTGGTTTGCGCAAAATGTATAGCGTTTACAAAATAGGGGATAGTTTTATTGCATTTAGATTTTTTTCGTGACTGCGACATTCTGGCGGACACTTCGGACAATTTCGACACATTTTTGGGACCATTGTCATTTTCACAGCAAAAAATGCATTTAAATTGCATTCTTTATTGTGAAAATGACAGTTGCAGTTTGGGAGTTAACCACAGGTGGCGCTGTAGGAGTTAGTGTTCACTGTGTGAGTGTTTACAACTGTAGGGGGGTGTGGCTGTAGGTGTGACGTCATCGATCGTGTCTCCCCTATAAAGGGGATGACGCGATCGATACGCCGCCACAGTGAAGAATGGGGAAGCCGTGTTTACACACGGCTCTCCCCGTTCTTCAGCTCCGGGGACCGATCGCCGCACTCGAGCGGCGATCGGGTCCGCGGGACCCGCGGTCCCGGAGCTTCGGACCGGGTCGCTGGAGCGCGCCGCGGGCGCGCGCCCGCGACCCACGGCTGGGTACAAGTACAGGACGTATATATACGTGCTTGTGCCCAGCCGTGCCATTCTGCCGACGTATATGTGCAGGAGGCGGTCCTTAAGTGGTTAAGCACAAGATGTATGTGTAAAAAGCGTCTATGTGACCTCGTGTTGGTGTCTTTGGTGTTATCACTTTGAACAATAAAAGGCAATCGGAATTCCTGAATGTGCAGCCATTTATTTTCTTACAAGTTTCCCAGGGAGGCGGGCCGGGGCTGGCACTCTACGAGATATTCCACCTCAGGTTATCATCATACACCTGGAGCAGCGTCTCTTTTTCTTTGCAGCGCTGTATGTATATGTTGCGAATTTGTTCAGTTTTTTGTCCTGTGTGAGGTGCGAATTAACTGCAAATTTACCGCAATTTTAACGCAATTTTAGAGTTGGACAGCTGCAATCGATGTTCTAGCCAATAGAATAAAAAAAAGGTGTTAACTTCCTGTGTACTTCCTGGTTTTTGTGGAGAGTAGTGTGGTGGAATTCGCACATATCTGAACCAACAATGCGATTCCAGAACGATTTACATTGATATCTATGGAGACTAAATTCGCAATGCAAAGCTGTAAACTCTCACAAGACCCTTTTTATTATTGCATCACATTCGTAGAGGAATCGCAACGCATAGATGTGAATGACCTTCATTGAAAACAATAACTTTTTGGATGACATGCGAATCTAGTTTTTTTTACGCATTACATTCGTTATCAACTCGCACAAGTGTGAACGGGGGGCCTTAGACCCCTTTCACACTATAGCGCTAAAAATAGCGCCTGCAATCCGCCCTCAAACAGCTGCTCCATTGTCTCCAGTGTGAAAGCCCTCAGGCTTTCACACTGGAGCGTTGCGCTAGCAGGACGGTAAAAAAATCCCTGCTAGCCGCATCTTTGGAGCGGTGAAGGAGCAGTGTGTTTACCGCTCCTCCACTGCTCCTGCCCATTGAAAACAATGGGACAGCGCGGCTATACCGCCCGCAATGCCCTGCTTCAGCAGGGCATTGCGGGTGGTTTTAACCCTTGCTCGGCCGCTAGCGGGGGTTAATAGCGCCGTGCTAGCGGCCGAAATGCACCGCATATCTGCCCATAGCGTCGGCGGTAAAAATAGCGGGGTTTTACTGCAGATGCTATGGGCGGCTCAGTGTGAAAGGGGTCTAAGTACAGCAACTGGTCGCACAAAGTGAACACCAGAAAAACTATTAGAGCCCCTCAGCCAGCAGCCTTTTTCCTTGATTGAATGTACATGACAAATGGTTAAGGTTAAAGTAGAAACAGAGGTTCATAGTGCACACCTTAAGAGTCGGTTCACACTAGGGCGACACGACTTCCAGCGCGACTTTCAGAGGCGACTCCGACACGACTTGAGCATAAACTACAGGGCGATCTGGGGCGATTTACAACACGACTTGAAGTCGTCTCCAGGACAGGAGACTTTCCAGTGGCCAATCAAACAACAATCAGCTCTAGGGGAGGGAGGGGGAGGGAGGGGGAGGGAGAGGTTTGCCTGAGAAATGTATGTTATCTTCCTGGAAAGTCGCTTCAGTTAAGACAGTGATCAGACTTGGATCAGACTTGGAGGCGACTTCCATTGAAATCAATGGGTACAAATCGCCTACAAGTCGGATTAAAGTAGTACAGGAACTTCTTTTGAAGTCGGAGTGACTCGAGTCGTGTGCATTAACACCGCTCCCATTCACTTGCATTGTTTTTCTCCACAGCGCGACTTGGGACGACTTGAGGCGACTTCAAGTCGGATCCCAAGTCGCCCCAGTGTGAACCGGCTCTAATTTGCCCGGGGCACATAATTTGTTTCAAACCTTCCAACTCTATTTCTATGCTTCTGAAATAAAAAATAACTGATGGTTTCTTTTGAGATCTCAAGTGAGATTTATTAAATAAAATTTGAAGCCTTCTTATTGGTTGATTTTAATTTTTGGTCTTGTTAATGAACGCCGGGTATGTTTTCAGTGAACATCTTGTGCATGTGCTTTATCTTTTGCCAGTACAATATAACCGTTTTAAAGTATTCATCTAAATTTCACTTGAAATTGGAACAAAAATAGAAAGGTATAGAGAAGAAGGAACAGAAGATAGTGGAGAGAAGCGGGAAATGAAAATGGAAGGAATGGGGAACACTTCTTAGAAGTGCTAATTAATGTTCCCCAGGCGTGTCCTGCTGTGCTCTCCACTTCAGCTTTTAATGAGGACCTGATGTACCTGTGGAATGGCAGATTTTATATTTTACCTGGTAACATTCTCACAGAGGGTGACCTGGTAGTGAGGCCAAACACTTAACCCTCTGATTGTTATAAACCCTATGTTATGATAAACCTTCTTTACATCACAATAGCTGCACAGAATAGGCAGCACAAAATATTATATTAATTGCAGTATTTACAGGACAATGAAAATCTTTACTATTGGATCAGTTAAATGACAGTTATGCTTTTACAAGCACATTATTGTTTCACAGTACAAACTAAAAATGTAATTGATGTATTATTTGGAAAAAAGGCAACCTCTGAGGGCACTTTGATTGTTTTCTGTGGAATCTTAGGCCGCGTACACACGGTCGGTCAAAACCGATTGAAACGGACTAAAGGACCGTTTCATCAGTCCAAACCGATCGTGTGTGGGCCCCATCGGTCAGTTATCCTTCGGTCAAAAATTTTAGAACTTGCTTTAAAATTGAACCGATGCACGCCTAACCAATAGGTCAAAACCAACGGTTAGTATGCAAAAGCATCGGTTAAAAACCTGCACATGCTCAGAATCAAGTCGACGCATGCTTGGAAGCATTGAACTTAATTTTTCTCAGCACGTCGTTGTGTTTTATGTCACCGTGTTGGACTCGATCGTTTTTTTAACTGAGGGTGTGTAGGCACATCAGACCATCAGTCAGTTTCATCGGTTAACCGATGAGAACGGTCCTTCGGACTGTTCTCATCGGACGGACTGATTCACACTTATGCATGTTGCTTTTGAGCGTTTTTGCAGTGCTTTTTGCGGTGCTTGCTCCGTTTTTTGACTTGCGTTTTTACCGCAAATTTTTCCGCGATTTGCTTTTTTTTTTTTTTTTTTAGCCATCATTTTTTTTTTTTTTTTTACATTTCCTTTAACAACCAGCTATAAACAGGTTAAAAAAAAACGCAAAACGCACATCGCGGCAAAATCACGGTAAAAACGCGGTACTTGCGTTTTGGATGCGGGTCCATTGAATTCTATTACATGCAAAACGCTGCTTTTTGCAGGAAAAAAGTCCCCGACCCTTTCCAAAAACGCAGAGGCACAAAAAAGCATCGATGTGAACATGTTCCATAGGAACCCATGTTAAAAAATGTCCCTGCTTTTCTGCAAAATGCACCAAAAAACGCATTAGTGTGAATGGAGCCTTATACTCTCTAGCATTAGAAGTTGATTTTTTTATTGAACATACACTATATTACTAAAAGTATTGGGTCGCCTATCTACACACACATGAACTTTAATGGTATCCCAGTCTTATGCCGCGTACAGACGGTCGTTTTTTTTGTTGAAAAAAACTACATTTTTTGTGAAGTAAAAAAATAAAGTTTCTGCCTACACACCATCGTTTTTTCAAAATGCTCTAGCAAAGCGCGGTTACGTTCAACACTCTTTTCCATTGAAATTCGCTTCATAACTTGCTTCTGAGCATGCGCGGGTTTAAAAACGTTGTTTTAAATGTCGTTTTAGCTACACACAGTGATTTTTTGTAACAGAAAAAACAACATTTTGAAAAACGACACAAAAAATTGAAGCATGCTCGAATTTTTTTTTGTCGTTTTTCAGAAGACATAAAACAATGTTTTCCCCATACACGGTCATTTAAAATGATGTTTTTAAAAACGTCATTTTTTTACATCACATATAGCGACCGTGTGTACAGGGCATTAATCCGTAGGGTTCAGTATTGAGTTGGCCCACCTGTTGCAGCTATAACAGCTTCAACTCTTCTCGGAAGGCTGTCTGCAAGGTTTAGGAGTGTGTCTATAGCAGGGGGATTGAATTAAAATTCATGGAGGTCCGATTAGTAAAATTTTCTTCTAGCCGATGACCAAATCACAGTTTTGTGTAATGACTCAGATTCTTTCCATCACAGCCCAGGTGTGCAGGCACGACAGTCCATTCATTTGCATGGGCTGCTGTACATGCATTTTCTGCTGGAAAAAGGTCCTGGCACCTTTTTAAAAATGCAGCCGCATTGAAACTGCATGGCGCACATTTTCCCCACCACAGTACTGCCCCTTTCACATATAATAACCCCACACACAGTATTGCCCCCTTCACATATCACCCCACACAGCATTGCCCCCTAAACATTACCCCACACAGTATTGCCCCATTCACATGTCACTGCACACACAGTATTGCCCCCTTCACATATCACTGCACACACAGTATTGCCCCCTTCACATAACACCCCACACATTATTGCCCCTTCACATATCACCCCACACAGTATTGCCCCTTCAAGTAGCATCCCACACAGTATTGCCCCCTTCATATATAGCAGGAGGCAGGACAGTCCTAAACTGAAGGCAGAGCAGCACTGGGTGGGGCGCAAGAGCTGCTGGGTTGACTTTTAAAAAAAACGGTGATTGGCTGCTAGGACAAATAAATGGCAAGGCTTTACACTTCAACGTTCAAGATCAATCTATCTAGTTATTTATTTTAGTCAATTGTTGTATTATGAAGAAAAGGCTCCTTTATTTAAATTAATTTTAATGTGAGCTGTGTATGACTTTGAGCAAAAGTGCCCTGTTCTATGCATCTTATCCAGTCTTACATTTATGTCAGGCCTTGCCATATAACCCACATACGCATAACCCACATTAGAGACAGGTACCACACTTCACTGGGCAAAGCTAGGTATGATGAGTATTGTCCCATTTCATGTTCCCACAAATTAAGAGAGGAGAATATATTTAAGTGAAACATCAGTTACAGATAAAGTCTGGTGCTATAATTCCTTTTCCGCAACTCACTTATACCATTTCTTTCTTTCTCTATATTTAGGACAGTGATAGCGAACCTTGGCACCCCAGATGTTTTGGAACTATATTTCCCATGATGCTCAACTACACTGCATGAGCACCATGGGAAATGTAGCTACAAAACATCTGAGGTGCCAAGGTTTGCCATCACTGATTTAGGGTATGCTCTTTCTCCCCCCAAATATGGGATTACATATTTACGCCACCTACTTCCTAAAACTTTTTACAGTGTATCAAAATCTGGTACCATATCAAGGCTTTTTAAACATATTCCTACATAATATTCTCCCTTTTCCTGGCTTTGTTCCCTTCCATGTCGAATATTTGGACGTTATTGGTTATCAGGAAGTGCTACCATTCCAAATGAGAATTCCTAATTCACACATGTTCCCAAGAAATGCAAGGAATGGCTAGTTAGGTAAATCTAGGACAGTGGTCTCCAAACTGTGGCCCGGGGGCCAGATGCGGCCTTTTGCTTGCTTTTATCAGGCCCTTGGGGCATTTCATCCACTAATATCAACATTAATTCCCCCCCCCCCGAGACCATTGAGGGGGCACAATTCCTCACAATTACACCAACAACAGGGCACCATTCCTCCCAATGACACCAACAATTGGGCAAAAGGACACCAATGCTGGGGTACAAATCCTACCACTGACACCAACGATGGGTCACAATCCCTTCCACTGATGTTGGCACCTTTTTTACTCCCAATGGCCACAGTCCAGCCCCCCTAATGTCTTAAAGACAGTAAACTGGCCCCCTGTTTGGAAAGTTTGGAGACCCCTGATCTAGGATGTACCAAAAACTGACATATCAATTATGGATGGGAAAATCTTAAGGTCTTCCTACCTTTCCATATGTGATTACTGCTATGATTTTGAAAAAGGGATACTTTGTTTTTCTGTTATTAACTTCCACATTTGCACCATGCAATGGAACTGCTTTGCATTTTACTGAACAACTTCTTTGTCCTCCCAATCATGGGTTCTGCTGCTGCTCTCTATAATGGTTAGTACTAGGTGTCTCGCATAAACCACTATAACCAACATACAGGTAGCTCCTGCATTCTCCAGTGATTGTAAATTGTTATTTTTGCTTTATTTTTACCTTTGAATTAAAAAGCTTTTTACTGCTTGTTGACTTTTTAGCAGTGCATATACTGAATTTTAAATAAAATTGCTGTAGGGACATAAAAAGATAAAAACAACTAAAGGTTTAAAAATGATGTTATCCTCCTTGTAGCCATATTCTGCCAGGTACATAGAAACAAAATAGCAATATTTAACAGATGAAATTATAATGTGAAGATTTTAGGGGGAAAAAAATACTGCATAAGTGCATTTGATTATACAAAGAATTAAGCTCTAAGGCTGTAAGGCTGTTAACATTGGATAAATGTATTATTAATGATACACATGAGCCGTGTGTATTTTAGCCATTTGTATTAAAAAATGTCTTCAGCTGTGCTATAAAATACCGTACTGGAAAATCTGCTGATTACAAAATATCATACCTTTGGGCGACCTTCCATATTGTGAGCCAGTCATGATTGCCCAAGTCAAACAATTTGAGATTGGTGAGTCTTTGACTAAATATCGTAAGTTAGCAAGTTTAAATGTTATAGACAGTACGATGTTAGGGGAATCGGCTTTCAACCATGTACGTACTGTCTAGATCAGGGGTCTCAAACTGGTGGCCCTCCAGCTGTTTTGAAACTACAAGTCCCATCATGCCTCTGACTGTGGGAGTCATGCTTGTAACTGTCAGCCTTGCAATGCCTCATGGGACTTGTAGTTTTGCAACATCTGGAGGGCCGCCAGTTTGAGACCCCTGGTCTAGATAGATAGATAGATGTTCTGTTTTTTAATAAAAAAAATACAATAGCTATGTGAGTTTCAATTTCTGTTGAAGGTGCTTCAGACCTTGGATCTGCTTATCATGAAAGCTGTTCTCCATCTACATGATTAGCTCCCACATCTGTGTCTTCTTTGCAGACTTGGTACTCGGAAAAATTTCCTCCTGTTGCTTATAAGTAGTTTGGTATCTTATTCTGTCTGCTATACTCGTTGCAGCCCAGCCTGATCTCTGGGTCTGGAAGTTATTCAGTCTGCCATCTGCCCTAGTTATCGCCCTGTGTTGCGACTCCTCCTGAACATCTTTTGTCTTGGCCCCTCCTTTGCATTATTCATAAGGAGGAGAAAGAAGCGACGTCATTTTTTTAACTTAGACGTGAGTTACGTCCATCCTGATTCACGGACGACTTACGCAAAAAATAAAAAAAAATTCAAATTTCGACGCGGGAACGACGGCCATACTTAACATGGCAAGTCTAACCATACGCCACAAAATACCAGCTTTAACTATACGCCGGAAAAGGCCGACTAGAGACGACGTAAGAGAATGCGACGGCAAAAGCTAATTTGCATACCCGATGCGGAAAACGACGCAAACTCCACCCAGCGGACGCCGAAGTATTGCATCTACGATCCGAAGGCGCACGAAGCCTGTCGGATCGAACCCAGATGCAGTCGTATCTTGGTTTGAGGATTCAAACTAAAGATACGACGCGGGTAATTTAAAAGTATGCCGGCGTATCAGTAGATACGCCGGCGTACACGCTTTGTGGATCTACCCCAGAGTTCTTATCTTCTGGGTACAACTTGAGCTTTCTGTCTTTCCCTGCAGGGACTGATATTCGTGATCCTGTTGCTGTGTTCTGCATGTGCAAAGCACAGGTTTATTTAATAAGTCATGAATTGATTAAATTTGAGGATTGTAAATTTTAATTGACAAACAGGACACCTAAAAAATCTTTATAAGGGTCCATAATGATACCTGGGAACTTTTAACTCACTTTGGGACAGGTGAGTTAAGGGCACAGTCATCTGATGACACCAAGGTTCTATACCAATCCATGACAACCAATATGTATTATAGAAGCCAAACAACAAACTGTTATGAAATAAGATTATTACCATTTTTAAGTTTATCAGATGTAAAAAACAAGTATTAATTTAGATTTTATATATGTGTATATAAGTAATACAGATGTTAACCTACATTAAGAAATAATTCATATACACGAATAGGGGAATTTATAAAGAGTGTCTATGACATGCTTTAAATTTGTATTGTGTTGCTGCAAAACGAATGACAGTTCAGGTGACAGATTCACGTACTGTTGTAAACAGCACATGCACCACATATAGAAATGCACTGAGACTGGTGTGTCTGTATGGACATTCAATCCTCAGTGCAATTGACCTCCCTTCCCGTTGCTGCACCTGTCACACAGTCAGCAAAACATTGAGTAGTTCTTAACTGGGTGGGGCTGGATGCGGAAGGTAAGACACTAGTTCCCCATCAGGTCTGCTCCCCTTGGGATTGACAGCAGGCAATGGGCAGATCCATAGCCAATAGACAGCCTGCTATTGAATCAGTCCACTGCCTGCTTTCAATCACAAGGGTATTCCTGATGGGGGACTGGCACCTCAGATTGCCCATCAGGCTCTACCTACTGTCAATGTCGCTGGATACTAGAAGGATGTCAGATGTGAAGCCAACAGCATCCTTAACAAACCTTAATAGGTAGGGAGGAGTAACAGTGGCAAACATGCTGCTCTGGTACACTGTGCACAGGGACAGGCAAGCTGCCTGTCTCTGTACAGCATCATACAGTTGTTTTTAATTATCTTCAGTTTCATTATTTACCAACTAGAGGTAATTACTTACTCTTCCACTTTGTAAAAGCAGTGCTTTTAGGAAACAACATTAATCTGCAGCACATGCCTATAAGCTACTGAAACAGGTAGCAGGGATTTCTTAATTTGGTGCAGTACTTTGTAAAGAGCCATATTGCCAGAAAAGTGTGGTTAGGGCTTTATCAATCACCCCCCCCCCCCTCCTGTGTTAAAAAAAGGTCTATGACCATTAAACGACAAGTAAACCTACATTTGTAGATGCTTTTATTAAAGAGCTTTTAATGTGGTTCACTAATATTTATTTCATGTTATGTCTTGTGCAGATATAAATACAGTCAAAGCCTATTGTGATCTGTTCTATTTTAGCTGTTAACCACTTCAATACAGGGCATTTTCACCCCTTTCCTGTCCAGACCAATTTTCAGCTTTCAGCACTGTCACGCTTTAAATGACAATTGAGCAGTCGTGCAACATGGCTCCCAAAGAAAATTTAAGTCCTTTATTCTCCACAAATAGAGCTTTCTTTTGGTGGTATTTGATCATCTCTGCGGTTTTTATTTTTTGCGCTATAAACAAAAAAAGAGTGACAATTTTGAAAAAAACTAAAATTTTTACTTTTTGCTATAATAAATATCCCATTTTTTTTTTTTTTAAACTATTTTTTTTCTCAGTTTAGGCCGATATGTATTCTTCTACATATTTTTGTAAAAAAAATCACAATAAGCATATATTGATTGGTTTGCGAAAAAGTTATAGGGCCAGATCCACAGACAGAGTACGCCGGCGTATCTACTGATACGCTGGCGTACTTTCAAATTACCCGCGTCGTATCTTTGGTTTGAATCCTCAAACCAAGATACGACGGCATCTGGGTTAGATCAGACAGATATACGTCCTCGTACGCCTTTCGGATCTGAGATGCAACACTTTGGCGTCTGCTGGGTGGCGTTCACGTCGTTTTCCGCGTCGGGTATGCAAATTAGCTATTTCCTACGATCCACGAACATACGCGCGGCCGTCGCATTCTCTTACGTCATCTCTAGTCGGCTTTTTCCGGCGTATAGTTAAAGCTGCTTTTTTGCGGCGTATAGTTAGATTTGCCATGTTAAGTATGGCCGTCGTTCCCGCGTCGAAATTTGAATTTTTTCTTTTTTTTGCGTAAGTCATCCGTGAATCGGGATGGACGTAAGTCACGTCTAAGTTTAAAAAATGACGTCCTTGCGACGTCACTTTGCGCAATGCACGGCGGGAAATTTAGAAACGGAGCATGCGCAGTTTATTTGGCGCGGGGACGCGCTTCATTTAAATGAATCACGCCCCCTAATCGCCGATTTGAATTCCGCCGCCAGAGATACACTACGCCGCCGTAACTTACGGCGCAAATTCTTCCATGATTCGAACCAGCCAAAAGTAAATTACAGCGGCGTAGCGTATCTCTAATACGTTGCGCCGATGTAATTCTATGTGGATCTGGCCCCACGCATCTACAAAATAAGGGATACATTTATTACTTTTTTTTTTCTTTTACTAGTAATGGCGGTTATCAGCGATTTTTGTAAAGACTGCGATATTGCAGTGGACAGATCGGACACTATTTTTGGACCATTCACATTTATACAGCGAACAGTGCTATAAAATGCACTGATTACTGTATACATATGACTGGCAGGGAAGGGGTTAACACTAGGGGCAATCAAGGGGTTAATGTGTTCCCTAGGGAGTGATTCTTACTGTGGGGGGAGGGGACTGACTGGGAGAGGTGACCGATCGGTGTCCCTATGTACAAGGGGGACACCATCAGGACGTGGATCTCTGTCTTTACACACAGAGATCCACGTCCCTGGATCTGTAAAAAGCAGATCGCGGGTATCTGGTGGATATCGCGGCCATCAGGCACGTGCATTGGCAACCCGCGTGACGTGGCGGGCACAGATTTTTTTCCTGATGCGCGCCCACTGTGTGCTCAGGGAACTAGTAAACAGGAGGACGTCCAGGGATGTCCTCCCGGCAATTGAGCGCCGTGCTGTAGACGTCTTTTGTCTATAGCGTGGCTGCAAAGTGGCTCATTTCAGCTAGAGGAAACTAATACAGACATTATCTTCATCATTTTCTATAGGAGGACTTGTCAGAAAGTCATCTGTACTCATAAAATGTTTCTTTACAGAGCTGGCACTTTTGGCCCCACTAATGTCTAAAATTGACCTGAGAACTATCATCTGGGATATAATGAAAATCTCACTGTGGCTTTAAAATCTGTATGCGAGGGAAAAATGCAGTTACAAATTGAGCATAAGCAGCCATGAAATGAAAAAAGTCCTAGCGCCTTTTAGCACTGTGCCTCTGGGCTGTAAATGACCTCCTGTCCCTTGTTAATCTTAGATCTGTGATGCAGTTTTTTTTAAACACCACTGCTTGTTAGTGAAACAATTACACTTGATGAGATTCCAGGTGTAATTAATCCACTCCGACAGCCCAAACCACTACAGTCTTAACCCTGCAGAGTACCAAGAGACAATTAAAAGATCAGTAGGCAGAAGACATACAATACCAAGTAAAGTATATAAATATATCTACTGTATCTATCTTCTGTATATATCTATCTTTCTATTTATTATCGAATCCCTAACCCTAAAAATTACTCTGCAATACCTAGCACACCTCGGAAAATTAACCCTTTACATTCAAACTTTGTTAACTTAAACTTGAATCTAATCTTTAACATCCTAATCCCTGACCATGATCCCTACTGTCCCTTAACCCTTAACTGTCTTTAACCTACCTAAACCCCAAATTATCTGATCAATCTGGTCATTACTGATATAGACAAATACTTAGGTCCCAATTCATACCAGTCTTAATTATAAATGGTGCAGATTCATTACTGTGCCAAAACAAAGTTCTATAAAATGATGTGCCCCCCCCCCCCCCCTATCTAGATTTGCATAGTGAAAATCTGTCCAGACAATAATAAAAAAAAAAACGAAAGGAGAGCACAGGTTTAGTTCGGACTTGGGTTTGAGTCCAGAAGGAAGCTGTCAATTCCATCTGGTATTACCTAATCAACTGCGGCCAAGGTATTCATGTACACAAAAAGGCGGGGGTGCTCATGACATCATTGACCTAATTGTCAATTCACAATAGTGCTAGTTTTTGCCACGCAATACTTGTAAAGTATTCTAAGGTGTCTTTGAAATGTGGGGGTGGTGATAAAAAGCCAATTCATGGGGAATGAAGATTTTGAATAGATACATTTATATATTATGTAAAAATATACCGATTTTACATCTGTTGTGTTTATACCTGTGAATTAATTAACCAATGTAAATAAAATAGAATTGTATTTATTTTTATTAATCAATATGGGTGCATTTTTTATATTGTTTTGTTTATTTCAAAAGCTGGACTTCGCACTTTAAAGTGAACCTGGACTGGGCAAAATTGTGCCTATGATAACAGAATGGTGCTAGGCACTTTTACCCATTGAATCCTATTCTCAAGCTATACACAAGACCCAAACTTCTCTCCCAAGTTACAAATACAAGTCTAGCTCCCAATAGGTGCAGACTCTCACATTTGACAACTGAATGAGTGTTGGAACTTATTGCCAAGGGAAGTATTTAAAGAAGAAATATAGGCAAACAGCTAAACATACAGTTAAATATTTCAAAGTGAACTATGTTGACAATCCAAAGATTTGTAATTCTGCACTTGAGATTTCCTCGCCCGAGTTAGACAGCCAGGTCCCTGACCTCAGTTTTTTCCACTCTGGCTTAAGAAATATACCTTGCTAATAAACATACCAGAGTCTGTGATTGGATGGTAAAGGTAATTGCTACATGAATCATCTGCCCTTATTCAAGATGGCCACAGCCAGAAATGCTAGGGGGTGTATTTCAAAATGATTTCCCAACAAAATAAAGCATGGAGACATGGATGGGATGAATGCGTGAATTTGTTTTCAATAATAAAAACAAAAATTAGGTAGCTATTGGATTGTGATGCTCAGATACAGTTAAGTTCTGCTTCAATACGTTCTGACATGTCCAGCTGTGGAGAGCTCAGGGCTGGTTAACCTTCTTGGGATTTCAGTGCAGCAGAGCCAGCATTGGTAGCTCTTTAGAAGCACCTTATACGGTTTTTTAGGCCATGTTAATGTCAGTGCCAGATTTAAAAACCTATTTGACAGGCAATGAGGAGGCATTGTATTATTGTTTGAAAAAAAAAATCACTTCATGTTATCACATTTACATCATCTCAATCTCCATAGGTCAAAAATAAAGGCACAAACCTGAACAAAAATGATAAAATCCGCAAAGTAAGAGAAAGGCCTAAAAGCAAAGGCAGTGTTGTCCCATATGGAGGTAGTAGGTTGCAATCAACTAAATAAATCCTTTATGAAAAGCAGTGGTAAGGGTCACAAGAGGACTTCTGCATACCCACTGTCAATGCCACTGATTAATTAATAATTATCATCTGTTTTACAAGGAAAATACCAAACACTTTTCCCTCTTGTTTTCGCTGCTGCTGCTTACACCCATGTAATCATTAATAGTGCTGCTAAGTGCCAACATTGCTTTATCCCTGGCACGTCTACTCCTTATCCTCCTTTGCTTTGCCAAATAAGCAATCAAACCTCTAAAAATTAAACAGGGCTGAATCTTTAACTTTTGGAAAACATCTCTGATACTATCTTTGCATTTTAAACTGTTCTTGTTGATGCAAAACGGTTCTGCTGCCGGGCAATTTTTAAACATCTGTATCTTAAGGCTGAAGCTCTACAATTTATATATATATATATATATATACCGCTGTGACAGACCTAGCTGCGACAGAGGCTTTTGGAGAGGACTGAATGCGAGCCTCTTGCCTTCCGATTATGGGCCAGGGCCTCAAAACAGGAAGGCGGATGGGTTATCCCGGCAGACAGATCTGGAACCTTAAGTCTACTTTTCCAACATCCTCGAGTTGACCCGTTCGGGGTCCCACTATGGCTGTTGGACTGTTTCCTAGGGGGGAATATTGTCATGGACTTTGGAATGCAGAAGTGTATCTCCTTGAAATCTGTTACACAGTGGGGGTCTTCTGCCCTGTCTTAAGGCTAACCCCCCCCCCTCCAGGCGTCTCCATGGTCTGGAGGAAAAGCATTGTTCTGTGTCTGGCTGTTTGTGTACATTGATTGCCCCCTGGGGCTTCTGTCTCATTACACATAGCAGTCCTTCCATTCAAGCTATCGGACCAATCCCTGCTGACCCTGTTTCAAGTCCTCATTTGTATGGCTAAGAGGACCTAATTGAGAACTACAATGTACTTTGCAATTGACCAAAAGGAAAGCGGTTGTTGGGGGCGGGGTGTTCGAACTGCTGTTTAAAAGTGTGTTGTGTGCATCCAAATAAAGAGTTTTTCTGTTTGAATTTACATACAGGCTGTCTAGTGTTTGTTCTGATGGATTTCGAATGGCACATAGCTGTAGTTCGTATCCCGGAGCCTTGCATGACCGAACCATCAGACGTTGCGATCTGCAATCTGATTCAATATCAGCAGAGGGGTGTCGGGAGAGTGGAACTGAGCGAGCAAGGGTCTCGTTACAACCGCGTTTCCCGAAAAATAAGCCCAGCTCCTATATTAATTTTGGCAACAAAAGACACGGTAGAGTTTCTTTTCTGGGTAGGTCTTACCATGTAATGTGCTGTCTACTCTCCCCCTCTCTCTCCCTGCCTGACAGGAATCCCCAGTGTGAACCGAGTTAAAATGCTTGTAAAATCCTATAAACCACTCTATTACAGTAGTATATAATGTACAATGTATGTGTTTCTGTAATATAATTGTGCCAAACACCTTCGTTATAGCGCCGATCTGCGCTCCTGCGACCCGCCGGAACTCTCTTCCCTGCATTTATATTACAGAAACACACACATTGTACATTATATACTACTGCAATAGAGTAGATTATAGGATTTTACAAGCGTTTTAAACTAGGGATTATTTTTGGGGTAGGGCTTATATTGCAGCCCTCCTGGAAAATAACGCTAGATCTTATTTTCGGGGGAAACACGATATACACACACATATATATATATATATATATATATATATATATATATATATATATATATATATATATATATATTAACGAAAATAGCTGCGCTGCAATATAAAAAAACAATAAATATGGTGTGTACTAAAACGTGGTATCTAAGATCACATACACTCCAATTGACATAATAATTAAATGGAGTGTATATGATAGATGTAATGACCAATGTGAACAAACAAATTGAAATGACAGCTGACCTGTCCGTTGATAATATTGTCAAACCAACTAAAGTACCACATCACATGAAGTGGAACTGAAATCCACTTGCTAACACCAGTGCTGATATTGTGAAAAATAAGTAATGAAAAAACAAATTATTACAATTAAATAAAAAAAGTCCAAATGCTCTGAAAATAGCATGTCAAATTGTAAAGCCGGCTGGCTCCCACACCCTGTTTGTTCTGGGACTTTGCATCGTTTGTTGCGGTAAAGTCAGCACGCCGCTCCTCTTGGGAGGCGCAGAGGAGCGGCGTGCTGACGTCACCGCAACAAACAACGCAAAGTCCCGGAACGAACAGGCTGTGGGAGCCGGCCGGCTTTACAATTTGACACGCTATTTTTCATCTACACAATGTGAGTGTATATTTGGTTTTATTTGTTTTAACAAAGTGTTATTAGCTGGATTACGCTATGGGAGCTTATTTTTTGCCTTATTATGTGGAACTGCTGAGCCGTTGAGTTACGAATCTCATTTAGGTACACCCAATCGGGAAGTGGAGGGACTCTGCAGGGAATTATAGAGACCTTGACTGGGGTGTGAGCCACAAGCGAATGTGATCTCCTTAAAACGAGATCATTAAATCTGGTAAGCGGCAGTATATCTACTGGTGGAGGAACCTTTCTCAATCTGAGATCATCTCTTTTCTTGAGGTGTTTTGTCTGTTTGAAGTCACAGATATCACGTTTGGAGAGGACTTTCATATTTAAACTAACACTTGGATTTTCAGAGCATTTGGACTTTTTTTATTTAATTTTAATAATTTGTTTTTTCATTACTTATTTTCACAATATCAGCACTGGTGTTAGCAAGTGGATTTCAGTTCCACTTCATGTGATGGTACCTTAGTTGGTTTGACAATATTATCAACGGACAGGTCAGCTGTCATTTCAATTTGTTGGTTCACATTGGTCATCACAACTATCATATACACTCCATTTATTTATTATGTCAGTTGGAGTATATGTGATCTTAGATACCACGTTTTAGTACACACCATATTTATTGTTTTTTTATATTGAAGCGCAGCTATTTTCTTTAATATTGTTTCCTATTGTGTGTATCTCACATTGTTAGTTGCAGCGGCAATTTGTATTCATATACATTTATTATTAAGACAGCACAGTATTTTCACTTTTTCAATATATATATATATATATATATATATATATATATATATATATATATATATATATATATATATATATATTAGTGCTGTGCGTTAAACGCGATATTAACGGCGTTAACGCAAACCCATGTTAACGCCGTCAATTTTTTTATCGCGCGATTAACGCTCGGGGTGGACGTGCAGAGTGTGCAGCGGCGCAGCTTACCTTCTCGCTGGATTCACAGGCAAGTTACTCACCTTGTCCCTGGATCCAGCGATGCCACCCCGCTGTGTGATCGAGCGGGTCCTCCTCGCTCGATTCACAGTGTCTGTGTGCCGCCGATCTCCGTTCCCTGCGACGTTACGACGCACGGGAGCGGAGAACGGCGCCAAATTCAAAAAAGTAAACAAACACAATACACACAGTATACTGTAATCTTATAGATTACAGTACTGTATGTAAAAAATACACACCCCCCTTGTCCCTAGTGGTCTGCCCAGTGTCCTACATGTACTTTTATAAAATAAAAACTATTCTTTCTGCCTGAAAACTGTAGATTGTCCAAAAGTGTCCCTTTATGTCAAAAATGGTTTTAGACCAGCTAGAAAACAGCGATCAAAATTTATGACGAATTAATCGTGAGTTAACTATGACATTAATGCGATTAATCGCGATTAAAAATGATAAATATACAAAAATTATAAATATATATATATATATAAAAAAAGGACAACTACCTATGGCTTGCGTTGGCCTGTCCTGCCACTGGCCAATTTTCACCAAACTGTACCTGTAGAATGTAGCACTAGTATTTTTGGAACAGTTGGGGATATGAGAATGGCGTGGTGGGTTAGATTAGAAATTTGTTCAAATAAGTCACTGTTCGGAAAAGAGATTTGGATACCGCCACATTTCAGACAACAAAATACGCACATGCACACAATCACATTGGCATCCATGTCCATATGGGATAGGGCACACAAAAAGCATAGCTGGGGCTATAACTCCCCACTAATCCTTTTATTTGACACAATTTTTTTTGCACCAGGGAAAATAGGCCTGTTTGGTAACTGGATAAAAAAAACAGATGCACAACTAAAAGACATATTAAAAGACGGCACAATTCTTACCTACCAGGAATTAAGTAAAAAAAAAGAATTGTTTGAGCTGAATAGGTGGCGATATATGCAGCTGACGCATTTTGTTGATTCCTTCCCCTCCCCGCCGAGGTCAGATAGAAATTTGCTCCCTCTGGAGCGTTTGTGTTTGGCACCAAATGGAAGGGGCGGGATCTCCTCAATTTACAAAATATTGATGGGATTGAAAAATCCCGGTTTCCCCCCTTATATTAATAAATGGGAAGAGGAATTGGAAATGGGCAAAACCGAGATAGAGGTTAGGAAAATCTTAAAAAAGACGCATACTACTTCAACTAACTGTGCATTGATCGAAATGAACTTCAAATGTTTAGCACGGTGGTATATAACCCCGGCCATAGCACACCGTTATCAAGATGAAACCTCCAAACATTGTTGGAGGGGCTGTCTCGAAGTGGGTACAATGTCACATCTATGGTGGACCTGTCCAAAAATTAAAACATACTGGAATAACGTATTATTAGTAATTGAGGAGATTACTGCAATTAGTGGAAGGACCCTATGAGTCCAACAGAGAGGAGTTGGCTTTCCAAAATCAACGATATATATTATGCTGAACAGCTCAGGTTCATGGGAGAGGAAGGAGAAGGAGGATTTAAATTAAAATGGCAAGACTGGGTTAATTATAAACTCTCACCAAGTTATATAGATAGGATGATATAGTGTAGGAAGGATGATGGGCAAAGGGAGATAAAAAAAATAAAAATAAATATGAGACGGAATTTCGGAGATAGGGGAGGGTGGGAGGGTAGGGTTTAGGGATGGGGGTGGAATAAGGGGGGGGACGAGGGTTTGTTCGGTTAGGGTAAATCAATGTTTATATTCACGTATTTAAGTATTTTTTTCTCTTTTGTATATTTATTGACATATATTTAAAGGCACTTTCGCAATAACAAAACTTTTTCCAACCATGATGTGAACTAAGGAGACTGCGAATGAACGCAAATTGATTAAGTCTTCTGATAGTTCTCTGAGGCGGAACAAAAAAAAAAAAAAAAAAAGAGAATGGCGTGGTGGTGTGAATAACTTTTTAGACCCCTTTTACACTGGGGCCGCCTGTGCGTTAGTGGTAAAGCGCTGTTCATTTTATGGGTGCTTTACCACTGTTTAAGCGGGGTGCTAGCAGGACACTTTTAACCCCCACTAGCAGCTAAAGAAGTGGTTAAAAACGCCCGTGTTGCAGCGGTTCGGAGGCACTGCCCATTCATTGCAATGGGCAGGGGCGTTTGGGAGCGCTGTAGCGCTCCCAAACCACCCCAAAGATGCTGCTTGCAGGACTTTTTCTAATGTTCCGAAAGTGCATCCAGTGTGAAAGCATTAAGACTTTCACATTCGGGCGGCATGGGAGGCAGTTTTCAGGCGCTTTACAGATGCTAATTATAGCGCTAAAGCGCCTGAAAACTGCCTCAGTGTATGTGCACTTTGTCTTCACTCCCTTTTTTACCTTTTAAAACGATGCAGTGCACTGCTGTGAATAAAAGGAAACTCAAAACTATGGCATCAAACTGTGTTACCCACCTGAAATTGAGGAGTTTAGCTCTATTTGTGAATTTCTGCTCTGTATTTAGATTGTTGCAGCTGCTACTACTGCTGGTCACAGAAGGCCTAATACTATTTAATAAAAACCCATGTCACATCTAAAATGTAGGTTGGGGCACTGTCTGTAAGTAAAGATGACTGAGAAAGGAAAACATTGTCTAATTCTAAAACCCCAAAAATTTGCTTTTAAGCATGTTTATGCAGTTTTAAGGAATCTTGAAACCTCTAATTTAGAAGTTGTGCATTTTTTTTGCTTCCCTTTAAAATCACATGAAACGTTTCCCTCCCATTGTGTTTTTTTGCAGTGGCAAAGGTTCAGCAGTGCTCAGCTTTCTAAGTTATTTGTTTGGCAATGGCTTAGCAATCAGTCCCTCAAGGAACCACAATTGTCCATCAAAATTCATTCCTCCCTCCATTCACTTCAATGCAATTCGACAACTTTTTGGATTAGTTTTGCTGAACTCTTTGTAATTTGAATTTCAGCTGATTTTGTTCATGGCTGATATATTGCTCCTTCACTCCAGTTATACATACCTAAATTTCTGTCACATAATGAGAGGTGTCTCCCTCTTCTCCAGTGTCAGACAGTCATCAATGCTGTGTGACATGTGAGTGCCATTTTACACTGTGTGTTCAAGCTACATGATGACACTAGTCTAGACGGTATGTCCTTGATGGCCTGGGCTCACAGGACGTGGTTGATTGATGCTGGATATCATTTAACCCAGAAGTGAGGATTGAAAGAGGATGGGGCACTGGAGAATGCAGGAAATGTATTTTTAACTTATTTAAAAAAAATTAGGAACGGAATGGGGAGGCTGAAGTGGGGCTTTCCGTTGTCAATATGTAGCTTTATGAATAAGACCACTTGGTATGACCACTGCCCATTTCAATACAAAAAAGGATATATGGTGATTAACACAAGCAATATATGTATTAATTTTTTAGTTTATTGGACCAGCTACTGAGTCTTTTTATTGGCACAAGAGAATGCCACAGGTGGGAAATTTCAGTGTTCGGCCAAGTCATATAGGTGCCAATTCCATTTCACCACTTCTTACAGAAGCCATATAAAAAAAAAAATAAGTTCAAAGAGATATTTGAAGTCAGAAAGCATTTGTTGTATTTTGTACATAGAGAACCTTAGCTTGGTGGACACATAATCTTTGTATGATCATTGTTGTAGACACAACAATTTGTGTGTTGAGTAAACTGATTAAGGTCAGTGGCAAAAGCTCAGGATCCTGTCTGTCTGAATTATATACTGCAGCCAGAGCATCACGAACAGAGCTCAAGGGAGATAAATAGAGGGCAAAGCCAGCCAGGAATATAAGAGAAAAGGAAAAATTGTTAAGTTTTAAACTGTAAGCAGGAGATAACAAAAGAACACTAAAATACATCTGCCCTGCGATTGATCAAAAACATCTTTTACTAGTAAAGTAGCTAAAGAATTTTTTTTTTTTTAAATACTTTAACAATTTTCTCATTTTGAATAAATGAAAAACATACATGTAAAATATAAAGAAAAGGGTGGGTCAATGCAATACTGATTTAACTTTTCTGTAGAAGCTGGATGGCTAAACCAGTGTTTCTCAACTCCAGTCCTCAAGGCGCCCCAACAGGTCATGTTTTCAGGATTTCCCTCAGATTAAACAGCTGTGGTAATTACTAAGGCAGTGAAACTGATCAAATCACCTGCGCAAAATGATGGAAGACCTGAAATCATGACCTGTTGAGGCGCCTTAAGAAACACTGGGCTTTATAATCTATCAGAGTGGTTTCCAGAACTTCTTTTTTGTCTTTATGATATGTAGTGCTATCAATAGAAATAGTTATTCAGCCTGGTGAGATAAAAAAGGAGCCATATGGCTAAAAATGGCTTGTTACTTCAGAGTTAAGCCTAAATGATGGGTTCAAGATTATTTCTATGGTCTCTGGTCCCTGGTGCTTATGTGGTTTCAGCAATATATCATGTACTGTATAAAAAAAAAACAATATATATATATATATATATATATATATATATATATATATATATATATATATATATACACCTGTATATATATATATATATATATATATTGTAAGATTGGGGGTTGTTAACTCTCGTGGTATGCGTTTTTTCAGTGATTCACACCAGTCAGGAACTATGTTTTAATGGCATGGTAGCCCATTTTTACCACTTAAAGACCTCAGGTGTTTTTCAGATTTGGTGTTTGCAAGACTAAAACAGTTTTTTCTGCTAGAAAATTACTTAAAACCCCCAAAAATTATATATTTTTTTTTTCTAACACCCTAGAGAATAAAATGGCGGTCATCGCAATACTTTTTGTCACACCGTATTTGCGCAGCAGTCTTACAAGCGCACTTTTTTTGGAAAAAAATCACTTTTTTGAATTAAAAAATAAGACAACAATAAATTTGGCCCAATTTTTTTATATATTGTGAAAGATAATGTTACGCCGAGTAAAATGATACCCAACATGTCACGCTTTAAAATTGCGCCCGCTCGTGGCATGGCGTCAAACTTTTACCCTTAAAAATCTAGATAGGCGACGTTTAAAAAATTCTATAAGTTGCATTTTTTGAGCTACAGAGTAGCTCTAGGGCTATAATTATTGCTCTCGCTCTAACGATCGCGGCGATACCTCACTTGTGTGATTTGAACACCGTTTTCACATGCGGGCGCTACTCGCGTATGCGTTCGCTTCTGCGCGCGAGCTCGTCAGGACGGGGCGCTTTAAAAAAATTTTTTTTTTGTTTTCTTATTTAATTTTATTGATTTTATTATTTTTTACACTAAAATATAAAAAAAAAAAAAAATGATCACTTTTATTCCTATTACAAGGAATGTAAACATCCCTTGTAATAGAAAAAAGCATGACAGGTCCTCTTAAATATGAGATCTGGGGTCAAAAAGACCTCAGATCTCATATTTAGGCTTAAATGCAAAAAAAAAAAAAAAAAAAAAGGAAAATTTGTCATTTAAAAAAATGACAGAAAAAAAATTGTCTCTTTAAGAGGCTGGGCGGGACTGACGTTTTGACGTCACTTCCGCCCAGCAGAGCTATGAGGACGGGTGGGGGCCATCTTCCCCTCACTCAAGTCCTCACTCTCCAGGCGGCAGCATCGGATCTCCTCCGCCGCTACCGACGGCTCCGGTAAGCGGCGGAGGGCGCGGAAAAGCGGCGGGAGGGGGGGGGGGCCCTCTCCCGCCACCGATAACGGCGATCTCGCGGCGAATCCGCCGCGGAGACCGCCGTTATCGTTTACACGGCCGCCCGCTGAAAACATGGATATCTCAGTTGTGGCAGCAGCTGCTGCCGTTACTGAGATATCCATGTTTAAAAAGAGGACGTATATATACAGTGGGGGGTCTGGAAGTGGTTAAAAAGGCAAAAATAAACGCAGGGGGTTCTTTTCCATCGAATGCAAACAGAAAATGCTAGCCCACCTGGCTCTCTGTAGCAGTACTTCTGCATGTTATCCTGGTCACCCAGACCAGCGGACTCCTCAACATAGGCGGCTTCCCTTGAGCGTCTATAGCTCTGCCTCTTGCAGTTACCAATTTTCTGGCTGTCTCCTACAGCCTCTCTGATTTCTGGAAACCTCCTGTCTCTTACAGGAGCTGTCTCCAACTGGGAGCCATGAGATCTTAGCACACTCTCATTATAAGGGCTGTGCTCACCTGAGCACACACCCTGCTGGTAATTAACAAAGTCTGGATACAGGGTTGGAGATTCCGTCCCACCCCAGACACTGTGGAATCTCCAAACTACAGAGCCCCATGACAGAGTACCAAAACCTGGAGAAAGCTGCACAAGCAGTCTTCTCCAGTCCACATCTACGCTCTGTAGAGTTGCACCCAGTAAATGTGCATACCCTGTGTCCATTTTAACACTATTTCTCTTGGGACAGAGCCTCGCTCTGCCACAATATATATATATATATATATATATATATATATATATATATATATATATATATATATATACACACACACACACACATTTAAATGCAGTTTCAGGCATCCCAGTCCTTCACATTTGACAAGGGGTGGGGATGTCTGATAGCATCATTCAGTTAGTATCTACCTAGGTACCTTTTGCCAGTTGGCACTTATTTATTGAACTGCAGGAAAAACTGTATATTGGCCATCACAGTAGGCAGCATTGGAAGGCTACATGAGATATAAACAGAGCCATGGATGAATTCATGGTAAAAAAAAAACAAGCTTGCTTACCGATCAGCTTGCAGACAACCAATTAAACCTGTCTAACAGTATGCGTTAAAAACAGGGGTTTAGTCCGCACCCATTTGCAAATGCATGCATAAGCCACAGAGCCTCGCCACGGCACCCTGGTATCTGTGGTACCTAACGCTAACTTATAAGTGTCCCCACAGTGGAAGCACATGCATTCTGATGGATAGGTGAGGGCAGGTGGACTGAAGGGTAGCCCACCCCTTCTAAAAGGTACAGGAGCACACTGAGCACCCATCAAAGTAGCTCAATGGCTGCAAAGGTGTCAGTGTGTTGCCTGACCAATACACATGACAGTGATACAAAAAAGACACCACTGCCCCCTTCTATAGCTGGCCATCGCCATCGCCCATTGGAAGGCTACATGAGATATAAACAGGGCCATGGATGAATCCATGAAAAAAACAAAAAAACAAGCTTACTTACCAACCAGCTCGCAGACAACCAATTAAACCTGTCTAACAGTATACGTTAAAAACAGGGGTTTAGTCTGCACGCATGTGCCTCCACTATGGCGACACTCATAAGTTAGCGTTAGGTACCACAGATACCAGGGTGCCATGGCGAGGCAAATGTGTGCAGACTAAACCCCTGTTTTTAACGCATACTGTTAGACAGGTTTAATGGGTTGTCTGGTCGGTAAGTAAGCTTGTTTTTTTCCCATGGATTCATCCATGGCCCTGTTTATATACAGTATATAACAGAAAATGCAATAGGCTTAAATGGAAAAACTGGACACAACTCTGGAGTATAAAAAATCGTGAGACTTAGGCCCCGTACACACGATAGAATCTATCCGCAGATAAATCCCAGCAAATGGGTTTCTGCGGATAGATCCTATGGTGTGTACACGCCAGCGGATCTGTTTCCGCGGAGAAATCTCCTCTGGGATGGATTCCAGCAGATCGAATATTTGTTGTGCTGCACAACATATCCATCTGCTGGAATCCATTCCAACGGATGGATCCGCTCGTCTGTACAGACTTACCGGATCCATTCGTCCAAAGGGATTCCCCGCACGCGTCGTAATGATTTGACGCATGCGTGGAATTCCTTATATGACAGCGTCGCGCCCGTCGCCGCGTCATAATCGCGGCGACGGCGCGACACGTCATCGGCAGAGGATTTCCGCGCGGATTTCAATGGGATGGTGTGTACACTCCATCCCATCGAAATCAGCGGATTTCTTTGAGAGGATTTATCCGTGGAAACGGTCCGCTGGACCGTATCTGCGGATAAATCCTCTCGTGTGTATGGGGCCTTATAGGTGGGTGGGAACATAGCTGATACTTATGCCAATAGAATGGTAATGTTGCAATCCTCAAGAGGTGTTTTTTTTTTGCCTTCCTCTATATCAACTGTGGGTATATGGATGTTTTGTATTTGAGTGCATTTATTTTCTTTATTTTTTCTCTGTTGGTTGAACTGGATGGACTTGTGACTTTTTTAAACCAGATTAACTATGTAACTATATAAACTTGATTTGCATGCTCTGCAATCTGGGAAAATGGTTTGCAATTAATAAACTACAGTTTAGAAAGATGGCCACTATCACTGTGATGTCCCAATGACCACCAATCATCTCTTACACATACTTATACTATAAATTGTGATGTCTTTGTAACGATTTACAGTCATTTAAGAAAATTATTGGCTGCTAGCTTCATAAAATTTAGTAACACTAGGCTCGGACCTATGTATTTTCAACAGAAATCTGGGCCTACTATAATCTGTACATCAAGGGATTCACACCTTTCAACCGCCTAGATACTCTGTCATTTAGCAGTTGAATGACAGTTCCTTCAGCAGGGGTGGGCCTAATCTTGACATCTCAAGAAGCTCTATAGAAACTCAGGGATCTATTTGAAGAATAAAGCAATTGATTGCAACCATCACATGCTTCTTGTACTTCAGCACTGTCATTATCTTCAAAAACATTTTCAACCAGGTAAGGTTTTCTTTACGTGACAGAAAAAATTATAACTTTAGTTGCAGCTTCTAGGCTTGACTTTAAGGGCGCTGAGTGCACACAGTCCTGCAGACACCATAGACTCCTAGTGATGCAGTGAATGAAAGCAGAGGCACAGACATGAAGAAGCTGTATTGATTTTATTTCTTTTATTTTTCAACACATTGACATTTTGGGATATATTCTTTTCATCAAAATTGAGAATGATTCATAGAGGGAGAATCACTCAACAACAGAGTGTGTTCAACTATTTAAAGCGACCCTGTAGGTCTACAACATTGCTTTACTGTGCTGAACACTGCAGGACAGAGACACCATAAGGTGTCCTGCAGCTCCCTAAAACTCAGTTTTCTATTCTTGGCAACACTACAGGAGCCCACATAAATGCCTATGCATATATCTACCGGTACTTATGTAGCACTACCCCCGAAGGAGCTGCTGGTTTGTTTTGGGTGGTATGTTACCTCGTGGCTCCTCCGCCATCTGGGGGTGTATGGTGAAAGTTGCAGTAACGGAATCTCCATGACAAGTGTCTTTTTCTGTGCTCTTTATTTACCCAGCCGGGTAAAAACAATAAAACTTGAGGTGAAGAGTAAAGAAACGGCAGATTTAGGCGTAACAATAGGGAAATAGTCCTGCTTCCAACAACACTTTGTTTTCTTCGCCACTCTAGCCAGAGTGGGTATAGTGTACCTGAACAGGCCTCTCTCACTGACCTGGCAGCCAGAGTAGCACTCGGAACTTAGGAAAAAGTCTCTGCCACAGACCCTCCTTAGAATTGAGATAGCGGAGATAATCCTGCTTAATAGACTTTGCGCCTGGATCTCCTTTAGGTGGTTTGCAGTTAGGTTACCGACTGATAGGTAACCAACGTCCAGCCTTTCAGTACCCGGCTACCTTGATCCCCGGTGGGTGGTCGAGACCCTATTGGATTGCCAGCCTCTCTTGGCTCTCCTCAGGCGGACTCCTCACAGCCTTTCAAAGGAACAACATGGTCCCGGAATCAGGAACACCGCGTGGCACATGCACCCTGGCCTGGAAGGCCATTTCGCTGGGGCGCCGTGATGTGGTCACCCTAAAGGTGGGTGCTACACTGGAAGAAGACCCATACCAATGGCGTTTATCTCATAAATACCCTCCCCCAGCATGCACAGCGAGGAAAACCCCTCCTGATAGGCTGCTGGGGAAAAGCACCCAAACCTCAACTCCACTGCTGCCACCTGTCATCCTGGGGTGGAATCAGCACCCCAGAAGCAACAGAATGAGCCCACAGTACAGCCAAGCTGAGACAGAGACTCGAATTTGAACAAATTAGCCTGGTCAGAGATAACTAACTCTCTGACCCCCTCTAAATTTAAACTAGCACCGGTTCACTTAAAAAAACAGTATTTGCATAGGCTTGATCATGCCCCCCATGTACAGTGTTTGTGTATTGTCTTTGGGTAGTGGAGGGTGCTTGTCTCCTGTTTGCAATATTCGTCATGTTGGAGTCTTTAGCAGGCTACCACTAACTATTAGGTGGGGGCACTAATTAAGGTGCCCTATGACATCTTAGGTTTGGGGGACCGTCTTGAATAGCCACTTTTGTCATACTACGGGGTTGCTATAATGGTTTTTAGCTTTGTTGTGTTATTTCTTACCTTCTGTTATGTTTATAACTGTTATGTTACTGTTAGAATATCTGGTTGGAGTTTCAGTCTAACCAGTTAAATGGTATTTATTTTCAAATTTAACATGTTTTACTTTTAAACAGTGTGTGTTTGTGATATGTGCGATCGCAGCAAATATCCTGTGGACATCTGCAAGTCAAATTTGAATGTCCACAGAGGGAAAAGGGTTGGGAAGAAGCAGATCATTTTCCCATAGGTTAATCGAAAACACATTAAATAGCAGTATGCATGCCTGCATATACTCCACAGGTAATGTTTTAAATATTTGTAGATTGCAGGTTGAGGAAAATTAGGTAAAAATAAAAATTATTATAAAGAAAATAAAGCATGTCTCTGCTATCAAATGATAACAGGCAGCTAGCTGCACCCTTCCACGTTGGTCTGTCATTCATATCTTGTATTTTCCTTTTTGGAAAAAACAAATAGTTTAGCGCTAAACAAAATGTTTAACATTTTCTACAACAAACAGAAGTTCACTACCACTTAGCTTTGTTATCTAGTAAAATAAATCTAATTAAAATGCTTCTAATCATTAAATGAAATAAATGGTAACAGCATACACTTCATTGTAAACCAGCAATATTGTAATCATACAAACAATAGTTAAAGTGATATTCAAGTCTTGTGTTTTATAAAAAAAAAAACATGTCATACTTACCTACTCTCTGCAGTGAGCCTCCTCTTCTCGGGTCTCATGCCGTTGCTCTTGGCCTCTCGCTCCTTGCCAGGTGACCCCACAGCAATCAGCTTGCTATGGGTGCACCCGAGCTGAGCCACTGCTCTGTGTCCATTCACATACGGAGCTGCAGCTTGACCTCAACCCCTCCGTCTCTTGATTGGTTCACTGACTGTGAATGACAGCAGTGGGAGCCAATGCCTCCCGCTGCTGCCAAAAGCCAATCAGGAGTGTAAGTCCCCCTAGAGGCAAGGGTAAAAAACCTTGTGCCTTTACAACTATTTTAATATTGAAAATTCCAATATACTGTAGGCTTATTCAAAAAATCTCCTTTCATGTTGTAAAAGCTGTCTGCCTGCTGGCCGTCTCTTGGATTCCTTGCATGCTTTGCAGCTTCTCCTCTGCTGTTTCGTTCATTTGCTAAGGACTACATATCCCATGATACCTTCCTGCCTGCAAGCAGTGATTTCTGTACTGGCTCCACCTCCTAAAACTCCTCCTCCTTAGCACCTTTTCAGTTCAGAAGACAGGCTCTCTGAATCTGCCTCTCACAGTCACTGAGTTTAAGGAAGTAAATTTATTTGGATCTTCAAAATGTTAATTTACAAACTTCAAGATTATTCAGAATAATAGGAGTTTACTAGAAATAAATATTGAAATACAATGTGGAAACGAATATAGGGTTTTTTATTTTTTCTGCGTAGTAGGCGCAGCAGATGGTGGGATCCGCTGACTACTGACCCTATTTGTGCATCCATTGTCATGTAGGTATCGAAAATGACTCCGAGACTTTAGACTTTGGTGCTAGGGGTGATAGTTTTACCCAGAATGGGCGGGGGAGTCCATGTTGACGCGTGGTGATTTTTCTGGTTAGCGTGAAACAGAAGAAGTTCTGTTTTTGAACTGTTGAGTTTAAGATAACTGTTTGTCATCCAGTTGTCAGTGCAATACATTTTATTATGTATGCGTTTTTCATAAATAGGTGATATGCTATCATGGTTTCTCCATTTTTTTTCTTTTTAACCTTATGGACATGCTAAGTGTTGGCTCCTGGACAGTGCTATTAACAGCACAAGACTAGAGATGCAAGTTCTGTTTTTACCTTCCTTAGTACATTCTTGGGGGTCAACACTAATTGGTGAGTGCAGTCCCTGTTGGGGGCACTGGTGGTGGCAGCAGTTGGATTGCTGTGGTGGAAACTTTTTGACTTAGAGCACCAGGTACTTTTATATAGAGGATTTGTTACATATGGGTTTTGCACACAAGCACTTTGAAGACCGCACTTTATATGGACATTTGCATATTAGAGTTTTCTTTGATTTTGCACTATAAGTTTCAATATACATATTGAGATACAGTATCTGAAATTATATACTCTTACCATATTTATTTTGAAAATGTTGATGTAAATGCATGAATTTTCATGTACATAAGGGATTTGAGTTTCTAGATTCTTACATTTGAATGATTTTTGTACACTATTACTTTTTGATATTTTTGGAGCTCTTTTTTCTATATTGACATTGTATAGTAAGGGGATATAGACAATTGAGAGCAGCAGCTACCCTTAATTACTATTACCTTTTGCACATGTGGTTTAGCACTTTTTTTCACAAATATTACTTATTAATTATGTATATTTGATCATATAGAATCCACATGACCTTCCCTTTCTAAACATACAATCATAACTTTCATCCAGTCAAGTGTTCATTAAATTTGCTATAGTTTATAATCCTTGTCATCAAAACTTGCAGTTTTCTGACTTTTTTTTAGAAGAAATCTTGCATTTGTTAACATCCATTTTAAACTTTTATTGCCCCACTTAATGCGGAAATACCCCTGACTATTTATCCCATGCCCATCACTTGTAGGTGCACAAGATAACTTTTTTTATTTCTTTTTCTATTTTGTACACCATTTCTATTATTAACCGATCCTCCACCTCCCACCCAGATCCTGATTTTAAATCTCCTCCAGTTCTCTAACAAATCCCTTGCACAATGCACCCTGCTCATCTGTAGCACAGATCCTATACCCAACTAAGATGTCAGCTCAGTAAAAAGTAGAACTATACGCAACATACAAAACGTAATATGTTATCTGGGCTGCCAATTAAACTAACCTTGCACAATCAGTTTTTACCCCTATAGCCCCTAAATATTCCTAAAAAAATTGTGATATGGTGTCAAAATATTAACACTTTGGGCCCAATTTGGACATTTTCACTTAGGGGTGTACTCACTTTGGTTGCCAGCGGTTTAGACATTAATGGCTGTGTGTTGAGTTATTTTGAGTGGACAGCAAATGTACACTGTTATACAAGTCTGTACACTCACTACTGTACATTGTAGCAAAGTGTCATTTCTTCAGTGTTGTCACTCACTTTTGTGAGATACTGTAAATAGCCTTTTTACTTACTTGTTTATCTTCATAAAGTTTATCTCTTTGGTGTTATACATGAGTTCTCAACCTTTTCAAAGGACCAGCTCATTTTCCTTCAACATGTTGGTGAACCAGACTGACCAGTAAACAATGCCCTAGGGTTGGACTCCAGTGGCAGGAAAAAAATTATCTATTATTGGTGTCAGTGGAATAAGAATTGCATTATTTTTGGTCTCAGTGAGATTATTAAGGCCCTGTGGTTGATATTCCTAAGGCCTCGTACACACGATAGGTTAACCAGAAGACAACGGTCTGATGGACCGTTTTCATCGGTCAAAACCTATCGTGTGTGGGCCCCATAGGTTATTTAACCATAGGTTAAAAAAAAGCCAACTAGCGTTAAAATTAATCTAATGATTCCTAACCAATAGGTCAAAACCGATCGTTAGTAGGCACGACCATCGGTTAAAAATCCACGCATGCTCAGAATCAAGTCAACGCATGCTTGGAAGCATTGAACTTCGTTTTTTTCAGCACGTCGTTGTGTTTTACGTCACCGCGTTCTGACACGATCGGTTATTTAACCTGTGGTGTGTAGGCGTGACGGACCATCAGTCAGCTTCATCGGTTAACCTATGACACCGGTCCTTCAGACCGTTGTCCTCTGGTTAACCTTTCGTGTGTAGGAGGCCTAAGGGCTTTCTCGTTGTGGGTAGATAAGGCTTAAAGGAGCAGTAAAGGAAAATATTTTTTTTGCTGAAATGACTGTTTACAAGGTATAGAGACATAATAGTTAACTGATTCCTTTTAAAAATGATTAAAAATAGATAAAAATCAATCATATAATGTTCCTGCAGTTTAGTTTCGTTTTTAAACTAGTTTCATGTTTCTGTGAAGTACAGAGACACACAGAACAAAAACAAACAAACACAGGGCAGTGTTTGTTTTTAAAATGAATCTGATTGATTCTGAGGACTTTTAGACACACAGTAATCACACCTTCTTGATCATGGACCACAGTGAGAAGCTTGCATGAGTTTTTTCATAAGGAGCCAGACAAGCAGGAAGTGTGGAGATCAGAAGATTACAGCTACTTCAAAGCAAAAACGAACAATGAAAACAGCACTGCAGTGAGGTAAAGGAAGCTATTTAGCTAAAAAAAATCCTTTAGTGACCCTTTAAGGGCAAATAAAAGGCAAGCAGAAAGCCCTAACCAGCTGAGAACACAGTTTAAGCATGACTAGTTTAAATTGTGGCACTGATAGTTTTCTAAAATGTTATATTTGAGGTTCTAGGTTTGATTTTGAATCCTAGTTCCCTAACATAGTTTGAAGACCTTTCAGTTTTCCCTAACCTTGGCATTGCTAGCAATCCATGATGTGCTGACCTTGAGCACCCAGAAGACAATCCATTGTTCAGCTTTCTCAGTCTTGCTAACAGAGTCCACAACAGTATTCCTACATTCCAGAAATATATACATTTCACAAGATGTACACGACAGCATTATCAAACATGTATATACATTGTAGGTTGACAATGGCTCCCGCTGCTCTCAAAGATTCCTGTGAGAGGAGGAAATGAAGGGAGGTGACACGCAGTGAGGGCCATTACCGGATCAATCAGAGTAGACATGTAAGTGTTTAGTGCCCGGAGAGGATAGAAAAGGTAGTTCATTTAATTTTTTTTTTACCTTAATACAGGGAATGCATTAAGATAAAAAAAAATATTTCGACTTTAGAACTACTTCAATTGCTAAATAGATGCAACAAATGGCATCCTATGGTGTAAACAATAAAAAGTAGTATGTAGTAGCAACTGATCTTGCATTATTGCACATATTGGGGAGATTTATTAAAACTGGTACATTTAGAATCTGGTGCAGCTGTGTGTGGTAGCCAATCAGCTTCTAACTTCAGCTTGTTTAATTGAACTTTGGCAATGAACCCTGGAAGCTGATTGGTTTCTTTGCAGAGTTGCACCAGATTCTGCACTCTTCAGTTTTAGTAAATAACCCCCATTGTCATTGTGTGTGGTTAATTGCTATTACTACTACTGCATGCTGCTTGTGTAGATTACACCATGGGGAGTCATTTGTTCCATTTGTTAAGTGACCAATTCATACTAGTGATTTCAGCAGCATGGCTCACCTACTAAAAATTGTCTATGCAGCTTTAGACTCCAGCAGTGAAATAATCCCTTTGAAAATGCTGCCCTCTGCACTTTAACCCTTTGATCACAAAAAATTGTGGTTCGCCCTACAGTGGATGTAATCTGTGGTAGGTTAAAAAAAAGAGATTCTTCTTTTTATAATTCTACTTTAATGATTTTTCTCATCTGACATTTCAGCAAAACCTTCACAATTGTCCATCAACTATGCTCAGGAGATATTAATTAGAAAGACCGAGAGATAAATTGAGCACCTTGTACCTACTGGAGTAGTTCATGTTTGAAGGGCATATAGCCAGCCTGCAGTATCAATAGGTTAGTGGCAATGCAGGAAGAGTGAAATCAAAAAAGCACCATTTCAGGTTGGGCAGACTCCACCTCTTGGAGCAAGCCCCCTCTTCCCTACATTGTTAAAAATTTGAAAAGTGTAAAGATAAAACAGACTTTATTACAAATAGAATATACAAAAAAGACACCTTGGGGGATGTAATCCCATTAAAACAAGAAATTATATACACACATAATACTCCAACCAGTACTACCCTGAAGATAGAGGTCCTTCCCTGTGTGTATACTATACATGCATACATTTAGAATGTATCTATATCGATTGTTGCAAAACATATCAGGGCAGGAAGGATGACTCACGTGTTTCACCTGGTTGGCTTCTTCAAGGGTTCAAGGGGGTACGTGGTTAGAAAGAGATTAAGGACAAATTATCTCAGGAGTATCCAGGAGGTGCAAATACATTCCCCTTCAACACAGCTAGACAAATTACACAGGTGTGGATAGACAGGTAGGTCAAAGAACACCACCCTTGGACTACAAGGCTGACCCCAGATATGTGGAGCAGAAGGAAATTAATTTCTACATTTATCAATACCATAAAAGCAGGTGGCACTATGATCCCACAGTAAGGTGCTTGAAATTTATGCCCACATGGATAATCTAATACTCCCTGTCTTAGATTTTCAGCAAAAAAAAGCGATTGTTTTTGTGTCCCCATAATCTTTCAAGAGCCGTGGAGATGTGCATCCATTTTGGTTGCCTCCAACATGTTAAAAAAAAAATATATTTTTTTAAGGCGTTAAGTGGCTTCTATGTAATTTCTCATGGGGTCACTAGAGTTACATAGTAGGTGAGGTTGAAAAAAGACACAAGTCCATCAAGTCCAAACTCCCTTCCGTGAAAAAGTTTTATCCCTATTGAGGGGTCACCAGTATGATATTTGTAAATTTAAATCATATCCCCTCTCAAGCGTCTCTTCTCCAGAGAGAATAAGTTCAGTGCTCGCAACCTTTCCTCATAACTAATATCCTCCAGACCCTTTATTAGATTTGTTGCCCTTCTTTGTACTCTCTCCATTTCCAAAACATCCTTCCTGAGGACTGGTGCCCAGAACTGGACAGCATACTCTAGGTGCTGCCGGACCAGAGTCTTGTAGAGCGGAAGAATTATCGATTTATCTCTGGCGTTAATCCCCCTTTTTAATGCATGCCAATATTCTGTTTTCTTTGCAGCAGCTTGGCATTGCAAGCCATTGTTGAGCTTATCATCTACTAGGACCCCCAGGTCCTTTTCCATCCTAGATCCCCCCAGAGGTTCTCCCCCCAGTGTAAAAATTGCATTCGTATTTTTGCCACCCAAATACATTATTTTAATTTTTTTTACATTGAACCTCATTTGCCATGTAGTTGCCCGCCCCATTAATTTGTTCAGATATTTTTGCAAGGTTTCCACATCCTGAGAAGTTATTGCCCTGCTTAGTATCATCCGCAAATACATAGATTGCACTGCTTACCCCATCCTCCAGGTCGTTTATGAACAAATTAAACAGGATTGGTCCCTCCCCATTTATCACCACCCTCTGAACTCGCCCTTGTAGCCAGTTTTCAATCCATGTACTCACCCCATAGTCCATGCCAACAGACCTTATTTTGTACAGTAAACGTTTATGGGGAACTGTGTCAAATGCCTTTGCAAAATCCAGATACACCACCTCTACGGGCCTTCCTTTATCTAGATGGCAACTCACCTCCTCATAGAAGGTTAATAGATTTGGTTTGGCAAGAATGATTCTTCATGAATCCATGCTGATTACTGCTAATGATACCGTTCTCATTACTAAAATCTTGTATATAGTCCCTTATCATCCCCTCCAAGAGCTTACATACTATTGATCTTAGGCTAACTGGTCTGTAATTCCCAGGAATGTATTTTGGGCCCTTTTTAAATATTGGTGCTACATTGGCTTTTCTCCAATCAGCTGGTACCATTCCAGTCAGTAGACTGTCAGTAAAAATTAGGAATAATGGTCTTGCAATTACTTGACTGAGTTCCCTAAGTACCCTAGGGTGCAAACCATCTGGTCCTGGTGATTTATTAATGTTAAGTTTCCCAAGTCTAATTTTAATTCTGTCCTCTGTTAATCATGGAGGTGCTTCCTGTGATGTGTCATGAGGATTAGACATGTGCACAGAAAATGTTTTCGTTTTTTTTTTGTTCTGTTTCGTATCGTTCCGTAGGTTAGTTCCCATTCGTTTTTCGTAAGACGCCCGTTTTCCTGTTTGTTCCCGTTCGTTTTTCGTACGACGCGATTTTTTCGTATTCCGATCGTTTCGTATTTTGGTTACTTTGGTGAATTTTCGTCATTTTGTACTTTCGTAAATATATCGCGGGATTCGCGGCACTTTCAACACACGGCTCATCCATATTAACTATTGTTAAGCCCCATACACTTGGTCAGACTTTTTTAACAACAAACATAAAAACGAACGTTTTACCTTTTATTAGTTTGTTTTTAAACTCCATCAGAAAACCATTTTTGGTTTCCAGGTTCAAAAGTCTGGCCAACTGATCTCCCTTCAGATGAAAATCTACAGAAAAGTTTATTTGGCTTTACTGTACTTCTGTACTCAGCACAAAAGAGAAGCTGCTTCACTAACTAACTACACTCACTGCCCATTCAAAAAAACGAAAATGACATCTTATAACAAAAGATTTGCATTCTGTATTTTGAAACCAAATTACGAACAAAAAAAAGGAATTCAGAATACAGAATACAAATCTTTTGTTATAATATTTCTATGACAATACAAACAGAAAAATGATTCAAACAAAATACAGAATGAAAATCTTTTGTTAGATGTCATATGAACATACGACTGAAAATCAAAATACGAACAGAACAAGGATTCAAACAAAATACAGAATGCAAGTCTTTTGTTATAGATGTAATTTTCGTTCTTTTGCCGTTTTCGTTTTGTCGTATTTTCGTCAGATCGTTAGTTCATATTTGCGGTTGTTCGTTATGCGGCTCATTCGTAATGCCGTCGTTTTCGTATTTTGGTGCTTTAATTTTTTCGTATGTACACATTATTCTGCGGGTACGAAAATTAACATTTTCGTACGAAAATAACATTCGTACGAACGGGAATGCACATATCTAATGAGGATAGACACTGCAGTTTTGGTTACTAAAGCCCCCCGATTCCCTTGTGAAGAATGAGGGTTCCCTTTTTCCTAGTAAGAGAATATATAAGGCTGTGGAGTGGTCATGGGTGGAGTGCAGGTGTCAGAGTAGGAAGAGTTGAGATGGCTCCTGTGGGAAGCTTGGAGCCTTTCCTGTTCAAGAGGTAGGAGGAAGGAGGGCTTCCCTGACCAGGGTTAATCCTGAACACCCAACGTGTTACCTTTGTGCTCAGCCAGGAAGACAGTATCTATGAGGCACTGTGTTTTGTGTTGGACAATGGTTGTATTGAAGATGTCTGAATTTCTCTTATTACTCAGTGGACTCACTTTATTCCGTGTCTTACACCTAAAACATTGTAAGTAAAGCAGGCCTTTAGATCTTCCAGAAAAGGGGCGGAAGGTGATGGTACTTATACTTTGCCATATGAGGACATGTGGTACATTGACTCCCTCTGGGAATGGGGATTCACCAGGGCGAAGTTAGGCCTTGGCCCCATTCACATCCAGCCTGAACGTGAGACCAGACAGGTCATTGGTGTTGGCTTTTAATTTCAGCTCCTGGGAGGTTTGAGAGAAAATACAATTTCTTATACCACACAGAATGATCAGAAGCTCCATTTAAGTTCAAATAAGAACCTTGCTTAAACTAAAGCCACTTGTGCGATAAGCGGAGTCACAGCAGCAAGCATAAGTCATAATTCATTGACTATTTAAAGCAGTATGCTTTGTTATACTTTGAACAACCTTCTCACTGATTAAAACATAATGAACTGGAGTTTAATTTTTAATTAGTACTTTGATCATCCTATTTATTGATGTTATGAAGTGCAAATTTGTACCAGTACCAGTTTTATTCCAAAGATACTTTACAAAACAAGCCTCATATGAAAATTGTTCTTCCAGGCGGAGACCTAATATATTGTGCTCAATGTTCAAAGCCATCCGTAATAAAGGGAGCATATCACCAGTTAAAAATGCGATGCAATTTTGCATAGTTTTGGAAAAATTCGGTGGTCAGGTCAGGCCGATATGTTCAGCCATACTATTATGTTTATGGTTTGTTTTGGACAATATCATATCAATATGTTTATTGCAGCTTTATAGTAGATGTATAATTCAACAAAACAACGAGATGTATTTACAGACAGCATATAAAAAAATGTAGGCAGTTAGACAAAATCACAGGCGCTTGATGTGTCCTTATTCTCTACCGTATGCACTGCTATACAGGCCCAGTTTTCTTTTAAATGGTCTAAACCACTTCCGTATCTGGAAATGAATCTCACCCCATCTTATCACACTTTTTACGTGACAAATGATCTATCTCTTATCAAATTCCTTACCCAAAGGATTAATTCTTGGGATATACCTAGTATCTCCTGGATAGGTCACATACAGTACATATAAAAGATGTATTTTCTGCTAAAACTCCTCTATCCATTTAGAGTTCTCACAGTCCTTGTTCCCCCAGCCACACTTTGCTCCCTTCAACGGCTCATTTTGAAATTCATTTGGGCTCAACAAGGCCACACCTGAACGGACGTGTACTGTATAGACATGAGTGTGTAAATGAACAATGTCCATTCCCAGAAGCGCAGCTTTGGAGCAAGCCTGCTCAAGTGCCTCCATAGCAAGAGGTTTGCTATTGGGGGCACTCAGCAGAAGGAAGGAGCCACTATGACCAGTGGGGAGACTCAAAAAGAGAAGGATCGAAGCTGCTCTGTGCAAAACCCCAGAGCAGGTAAGTATAAGATATTTTTTATCAGTTTTTTTTTTTTTTTTAAGTTACAACCTTTACAATCACTTTACCCCTCACCTCTCGTATTCTGTCCACCTGAACATTAATCCCTTCACCTCCGTCCTGCCACTGTATGTGACTGACACCTTAACCCCTTTGCTGCCTCCTTCCTATGTGTATGACCTGTACATTACACATCTACTGCACCTACCTAAAGCTCTGTGTTTAACCCCCCAGTACTGGCATGTTTCTTCATTTACAAAAAACTGAGATCATCTTGGGATGACTACTTTTTACAAAAAGGATCATTTTGTAAAAAGATATTTTGGCAGTTTTATTTCAACAGAAAGTAAGGTAAAGATTTTCTTTTTTTTTCTTTTTATATAAAATAATAAAAATCCATTAGTTAATAAATACCACCAAAATAAAGTTCAATCTACCTAAAAATAAAAATAATATAAAATGTATTTGGGTACAGTGTTGCATGGAGCAGTAACTGTCAGTCAAATTGTCACAGTACTGAAAACTGGAAAAGGGCCTGGTAATGAAGGGGCATAACAGGCTGGTACACAAGTGGTTAAAGAACTTTGTCACCACCTAAGCAATTAGCTTGGTCCAATGTAAGTATACATATCTGATTTCAGAAGGGCTACTGGGAACGAGTGCTCTGAATCACTGTAATAGTCATACGGCTCACAATGAGAGTTGTGATCTTCTGGACCTTGGGCGAACAGCTTCCCCTCTGCACAGTGAACCTCTGTCATTCGTAAAACGCCTTATATTTATTGTAAAAAATACAAGGCATTCCATTAATAGTGGAGGTGCCACTGCCAAGAGAGTGACCCTCTGTGTTCAGGGTGTAGAAGGAAAGCCGCTTGTACACGCAGAACGCAGAAGATCACACCTCTCACTGTATGTATTGGTGGGCTACTACAGTGATTTTCAGCATCCCAGGCACTTCCTATATATTAGATTTTTTTTGTCAGACAGAGATCAGCAGAAGCAAATTCCATGTTTACTCAGGTATGAAAAGCAGAAAAAAATTAAGGCCTTAGATCATAATAGAATTTCCAATATTACACTCACCCATTTGGTGTTGTCACTATAGTATAACTATGTATACAGAAAAAATGGTCCCCAAAGATTGGGAAGGAAAGAGACTATACCTGCAACAGAAAAATGTACATATTGGGCCAGATTCACGTAGCTCAGCGGATCTATAGATCCGCTCGATCTACGTGAATTAAGATCCGCTCCCGCAAGTTTAGGAGGCAAGTGGCTAATTCACAAACCACTTACCTCCAAACTTGCGACGGCGGATCCTAAATCCCCCAGCGGAATTCAAATTCCGCGGCTAGGGGAGTGTCATATTTAAATCAGGCGCGTTCCCGCGCCGATTTAAATACGCATGCGTTGTCCGGGGAATTTCCCGGCGTGCATTGCTCCCACTGACGTCAATAGGACGTCAGTGGTTGCGACGTGAGCGGGAATTGCGACGCGCGTGTTCGTGAATCGGCGTACGCAAACGACGTAGGAAATTTCAAATTTGACGCTGGAACGCCGGCTATACTTAACATTGGCTGCGCCTGATAAAAGAAAGGGTAAGTATACGACGGAAAACCGCTACGGAAACTACGTAAAAACAATGCGACGGGTCCGCGTACGTTCGTGAATTTGCGTATCTCGCTGATTTACATATTATTTATCGTAAATCAGCGGGAACGCCCCCGGCGCCATTTTTAAATTTAAAAAAAGATCCGACAGTGTAACACAGTGTAACACTGTCGGATCTAGCCCTATCTATGCGTATCTGATTCTATGAATCAGGCGCATAGATAGGACCAGTTTACGTCAGAGATACGATGGTGTATCTGTAGATACACTGTCGTATCTCTTTGTGAATCTGGCCCATTGTGTAGAATTTTTTTAATCAATTCATTAGTATCAAAAAGATGGAATGAATTCCAATTAAAATAATTTTACCAGGGGTTCAGGTTCCCCCCAACAAGGAAATACACTGAGCCACCTTGACATTGCATGTCTAGCATGATTGCATGTAACAAAAAACAAGTACCACATAAAGCAAATATTGCAAAAATCGTCCGGACGCTAAGTATTCTGACACACAAGGGACTACCACGCCTAACCGCCTGTGTGCTAACCCCTTGGAAACTCAAGCTGGGGGGGATAATATCACTAGCGGTACTAGATGTCTGTCCCTTTAAGAGGATGTCCATATTAAAGTCTTGGTGGAGTTTTAATAATTCCTGCACAGTATAAATAAATAGTGAATCCTGCAGTCCCGTTTATTCATGAAGGAAAGGGCATGACGCTGGTGATCTGTGAAAGGAGAAATTCCTGGGTATTTTGAAAGATGTTGATTAATGTAGACAGTTGCTTATTGGGCAAAGCCCTACAGTTCTTATTCCCTAACGCTGAATCTGAGGTATCCAAATAGATCATCAGTTAATAACGGTGTTGAGAGTATGAAGTGTGAGGCCATACACTCTGGCTCTGCAGGTTGAAATTGGATTGAAGGTACGCACCTGACCGGTGATTGATGACCACTTGGCATTCCTTACAACCATACAGTGCGTGTGTATATTGGCCGATCCAGTGCACTATCTATGCTGCTCATAGGTAGATATACATGCTCTTACTAGGAATCCTGAGTTGGCTAGGGATTATAACAATAATACTTAGGTTAGGCCTAAGTCCAAAGTCACATCTTTGCATCAGAGCTATACAGACATGTCAATCACAACCAAAGACATGTGTATTTTACCCCTGCCCGACATGTGCCGCCAGCTGATGCCAGCCATAACAGGTCTGCATGATGAGTGTCCAGCTCCCCACTGGTCTCATTGGTTTCCGGAACTCCAGTGTAGTGCAAAGGCGGCTGAGTGCTTGCTCATGTTGTGGGGACAATGGGATCCGCTAACTGGCCTGTACGACCTCCCCACTTAGCTCGCCAACCCCTACAGGGGATACTGAGGGTGGCGTCTTGTGACATTGATGACGTCCTTTGATATTTTTACAGACATGTTGTTAGCATAAATCACTGTAGAATTGCATTTGCAGAAAACAGTCATCATATACTGTAACACATATATTATTCTCACTCTCTCTTGCTCTATACAAATGCCATCAGTCAATGTTTGGAATGTACATAATGACTTAGAGCTTACAGCTGACAGATTATATTTCTTATCTTGTTCCTCTGGATATAACTGATCATGTCAAGTTGTATATGCACCTTAGGACTACTTACAGGTCAGAGATATCTAGCTCTGCCTCTCCAACTGCCAGTACTCGCTGACCTCTTTAAATCACACACTTTCCACTTGCTGCTAAAGTTCTTCTTTCCTTTTCTTTTGCGGTTTGCTTTCTAATTATGCTGTCATTCTTGGAGATACGGACAGGAGGAATATCCTGCAATGCATGTGATTGGTGTTTATTATCCTGTCTCTATTCTCTGATCACAGATTACAAGAAATGCACACCCCACACACTTGCCGTTTTCTATCTGCCTTTTATTTTCTTGATCACTTTATGAACATTGCCCTTTATTTTCCTCCTTGTTTTATAGAACACTGTGCTTTTCTTCTTCTATCCCGTTTACCCTTTTTCAACTCTTCTCCTCTCTTTCCATCATTTACTTCAAACCATTCAAGTTGATGGCATGTGCTTGAAAAGAAGAGAAGAAAAAAAAAGATATACTTTTAAGATCGATAATGGCTCCTTTGCTACAAGTGCTGCCAGTACTTTAAAATTCTGTTTTATCTCCCTGCTGCATGCATAACCAGGAGAGGAGGGGCTGTAAAGGAGAGTAAAGGGTGAACCTAGGAAACCGAAGGCCATGCGAATAAAATAAACGTGGTCACTGCAATGTCTTTAATCTTACAGGCTAGGGTGGGACTACAAAGCATTTAACAGCTCCCGGGACAACATATCATTTATTCTAATCCTCGCTGTTGGGGTGGCATACAAAAGTTTTATCCATTTAATGAAACCCTCCCCCAGATCCGAATTTATGAAGCACAACCCAAAGATATTTCCACTCCACGCTGTCAAATGCCTTGGCAGCGTCGAGGGAAAGGATCGCCCTATTTCCCGGATTCTCAACTGGGAGCTGAATGTTCAAGAAAAGCCTCCTGATATTTAACGCTGTGGCCCTCGCAGGGATAAATCCAGACTGATCCACATGGACCAATCTAGATATAACCGGAGACAGCCTATTTGCCAACACTCTCGCCAAGATTTTGACATTAGGATTCAGCAACGATATAGGCCTGTAAGAGTCAGGCTGCAGGGGGTCCTTGCCAGGCTTAGGAAGAACCACCACCACAGCTTCCCCCATAGAGGCCGGAAGGCGACCAATCTTAAAGGATTAATGTAATACTTCCAGCAGGCCTGGCAGAATTGCCTCACCAATCCGCTTATAGGTTACGATTGACAATCCATCTGTGCCAGGGGCTTTACCATTCGCCATTTGTGATACAGCCAATGAAAGTTCCTCCAATTTGAGTGGCGCATTCAACATCACCACATCCTGAGCCGGAGCCATAGGCATGGCACACTGGTCCAGAAAGTGGGAGACCGTCTCCTCAGTGGGGTTCACTTTAGAAGTGTACACATCCCTAAAAAATCTGTAAATACAGAGGCAATCTGAGCCTGATCATTGACTGTGTCTCCAAGCGGAGTTTGAATGGTATCAATATGCGCCTTACCCTGCTGTGCTCTTGCAATCACAGCAAGAAGATGCCCCATATTCTCCCCTTCATTAAAATAGTTTTGTTGTATAAAAAATCTCTTATTTTTGGCAGCATTTCGAGAAATCTGTTGATATAGAGCTTGGGCTTCTAACCATTTCCTTTCTGTAATATCCGAGGGGTCCTGAACATATTGCGTTTCTGCTTCACCAGCTAGTTGCATAACAGTGTTTTCCCATTCCTTAGTTTTAGTCTTAATGGTAGAGATCTGTCTAATGATAAGCCCCCTCATACGGGCCTTCAGGGCGTCCCACACCACCATGAGGTCGGCAGTACCTCTATTAATGGACAGGAAGTCTATAATCTCCTCAGAAATGGGGTCAGGGGCCGGGAATAACTCGAACCAAAAAGGGCTCACCTTCCAAAGTCTATTTTGCATCCGCTGGGAGAACTGAATGCCTAATATAAGAGGAGAGTGGTCCTATATATTCCTAGGGGCATAGAGGGCCGAGACCATTCTATCCTGCGCCCCCGCATTACCCAGGCACAAATATATGCGTGACAAGCAGCGATATGCAGTCGAATAACACGAATAGAGGCGTGCTTCAGGGTTCCTCTCCCTCCAGACATCACGCAGCCCCAGCTCACTGACCAATTTAGCAAATGGGGTCGGGCCCCTTATACCTACTCCGTCTCTCCCACGGAATGAGACCCTGTCCAGTTTCTTGTCAAGCACATTATTAAAGTCGCCCAATACCCATATTGGAATGTTAAAGAGACGGGCCATGAATTGAGCCAATTTAGTTAAGCAGTCAGATGCATATGGCAGGGGTATATAAATATTAGCACGATACAGGAGATCCCTGTCACCTTGCAGAGTAAAAACACGTAGCGTCCTTTATCATCTATTAGGATTGCAATAATGTAAAAGGCGTTGTATTAGCTATTAAAATGCTAACTCCCCTGGAATAAGAGTAAGAGCCCCGCTTAAGGACATTTAGCGTATCTGGCTGCAAATGGGTTTCCTGCAGGCACACAACTGCCGCAGCATTCTTTCTCAGGGCAGAGAACAGGGCCACTCGCTTCACCCCATTTAATTAAATTTCGTTTTGTCAGGGGATCCCCTGATGAAGTCACGTGACGATACGCGTCGGGATTGGAGCACTAGACCCAGCACTCTGACGGCAGGCATTTGAGTCACGGCGCTCGCAAGTGTCACCGATCATATAGCTGAAGCATATGTGAGTGTTTTTTACTGTTCTTTACCATTAAATGTGCACCATTTTTTATGGGATTACGCAATGTGCTTCCTTTCCTTTTTTCCTTGACCATACTGCCACCCTTCGAGTATGCTTTGCTGTACACTGGGAGTAGGAGAGATCTAAGAGGAACATAAGGATTTTTGCAAGCTCTGCACTCGTGGGGACAAGCCCGCTATTCATTGTTCCATGTGGGTGCAGTAGTGTGTTTACCATCTGAGTCTACTTATATACATCCCTTTTCTTTCCATATGGTATCATCCGAGAGTGATTGCCCTGACTGCATATGAGCTCATCGCACTATCTGCTGTGTTACATGAGGTGCTATAAGCTTTGAGGTAAGCTGCTTGGCATCACTGAAGGTGTGTGCACTTTTGGAGTTTTTTACCCCCCAACACGTGTGCTGGTTTCCTGGATTCACCACTCAGAGAATCTCTCTATATCTGCTGGGCATTTAGTCTAGCTGGTGTAAGAGTTAAATTAGATACCCACTGGTTTGGGTTTCCTACCATCTGGCTGATTATATTATCGGATGTGTATCCCTTGAGAATTATCAGGTCTTTAGAACAACAGCTGTGAGGTAAGCTGCTAAGAAGTCACAAGAGGTGTCCTTTGCACACTGAAGCTCCTCATTTCTCAACACTTGGTTTTTTGGGACCATCACTCAGAGACTTTCCTATATATATTTATTTATTTATTTATTTATTATATTGTTATATATAATATATTTTTTTGCACGTAATCTATGCTGACTTTATTTGGCTCTTACATTTATTTATTATATCAAGTTTACATATTTATGCATGATTTATTTGTTTGTGTATAGTGTGGCACTCACTTTATTGTAATTTATGTTTTTCTGAGATATTTGTTTCACTTATCGATCCAGGCAGAGATCTGAAATATTTGGTAGTCTATAAAGACACTTTTTTATGCATATAGAGTGT